>NC_132994.1:22825147-24319314 GCF_048564905.1 Vicugna pacos | reverse complement strand
ATATGACTAAGCACGGTTCTCTCATCTGTAAAATGGTGTTAAACACAGCACCTGAACCTTACAGGATTGTTGCACAGATGGAATTAGTTGACATTTGTGAAGTGCTTACAATAGTGGCTAAAATATAATCTCCCTCAATAAATGTTAGGGTATTAATAGTGTGCTAATTGAACGTATCAATAGCAGAATTTGAGAACCAGGAACTCCAATGGATAGAATATACTCTAAAACAGCTAGGATGTGCTAACAGAGTCAACAAAGTAAAACAAGTAGAAATCAGTGTTCTCTATTCAGTAATCATATAAGCTCTGGAGATAGAATTAATTCTCCTGATCTTGTATTTTACTTGAATCTTTAGAGAATTATAACATGTTCTTTATATAAAAGAACTATAAGTGATCACTACTAGGACAAAGTTAGAACCTATAAATTTTGAGGAATTTGGTCTCTAGCATGTAAAGCTGCAAACCTTCCAGGTATTTTGGGGGAACTGAACTCCCATGAATTCTCACCAAATCCGTGTATACCAAATACACAGTTTTTTTGTCTGGCTACTTCTAATTTTGATTTTTACATGTTGTCACTATAATTTTGTTTTGTTTGTGTACAATTAGCACTGTATTAGATATTATTTAACATGGTAAAAAGGTTAGGTGTGGTCTTTTGCCTCGTGGGCTTAATAGTCTAATAAGTCAAATAAGCACTAAAAAAGAAATAGCACCGGCTGACAGGAGTACGTGTGGCTGACCCATCTCAGCCAGCCAGCTGTTGGTTTGTCTTTTCCCTCTTGTCAGTTGGAAAGATAAAAGCCCCACGGAGGACCTTTATAGGTACAAAATATTCAATCTCATATTTTCATATGACACCAAGGATTCTGATCAATCATATTCTAGAAGAGAAGTCATGATTGAAAAGCTCACTCAAGGTCTGAAAAAAGCCACTGTCTTTTCTACTGCTCAGTCCCCATTTAAATAAGTGCCACCACTGAACTCACGCAGATTGCATCTCATCAGTTTCGATGCATAGGCGGGGTAAACCTGCGTTTTGGTGAAGCATACCAACAATTCAGTTAAACAAGAAAGAATCTCATGGATATTAAGGAGAGTGGTGGGAAAGAGATTAGAGACCAAGTAGTTTCTTTGTCAGAAAAGTTTAGGAAACAGACCACTCCTCAAATTCAGTTTGGAAGTTTAATGTCAAGGTGATATCAGAACAAAACTTATACTGGACAAAGTTAAACAGTCAAGAAAGACTTTATTCAAGCCTACTTCAGTAGGGTAGTGAGGCCAGAGCTTACTCTGAACTCAGATCTACTGAAACAAGAGTCCAATAGATGGAGTGGGGGGCTCCTAGGCACCTATGTTTGCGAATTGGCCTTACCTGAAGGAAAAGTAAACTTTCTCATTCTGCATAATAGGAGGTAGTTTTACATCATGGGGCAAGGTGCCCACTTAGGTTAAGATCCTACCCTTCCAGAAACTGGGAGAAGGAAGCTGAATGATTGCATTTCAAAAGTATGGACTGTCTTGAGAAAGACAGTCCCGTGTTGTAAAACTGGCCAGAGGAGTTTTAGAGGATTTATAATTCAAAAAAGTAGAGAAAGAATTTGCAATTAAAGGTTTTCTAAAGTAAATGCTATAAGAAAAGGGAGGTCAGGGCCCTGGAGGCAGGAAGGGGCCTGGAGGCAGGAAGGGGCCTGTCCAAAGTTTGGTTAAGCTGAGGGAAACATGAAGGCCCTCTTGGTTAGCAGGCAATGCTGGAGCAAAACTTAATGGCGAAAGAATCTCCCTTTGAAGGGATCCTACAAGGAGACTATCTTAAGTCACAAAAGTAGAAATTTTGTGAAGTCAGAGGTTTTGTGATTGTGGTTTAGAATTTAATTAGGTCACCCTTAAAGAGTTTTAAACCATCAGAACTTTAAACTTCACTGTCTCACCTCAAAGACCAACTTTTTCCTCACAAACACAAAAAAAGGACATTCAAAATGACTTTCATTTCTATGAAAGGAATTCTAAAAAAAAGTCCTACTTAAAATCCCTATGTGAAGGTCTGAATTTAAAATAATGTATTATTTTTTCATGTCACAGTACACTGTATTTTTAAAAGGACTTTTTGTTTTTTATCCGACAATTTAACAGAGAATTTGCTGGGGAAATGTAAACTATGCAATTTAGGCATCAAAATTGAACTCTGTGAGACCCTGTGCAGAGACTTCCAAAAAGGTGAAATATACCCACAGAAATGATTCTTATTCCTAGATGTGCAATACAGTCACATTTGGAGCTTTTAGAAAGCACAAATGCTAGCCTGGCCTCACAGACCTTCAGTATGAAAGTATCTAAAGGTGAGGTCTTTCGTTTCAAAAAATGCTTGCCACGTGTGCACTGCTGACCAGCAGCCAGTGGGAGTTTCTGAGAAACGCAGGATCTTGCGTTTTGCCACATCTGCTGAATTGGAGTCCGTGTTTTGACAAAAACTTGGTTGTTGATATGCATACGAAGTCTGAAAAGCACTGTTTACAGGAGGCTTTGCTGCCTGGGCAGGCTGAGAGCCGCTCCCCAGGTCAGGACAGCCGAGCCTCCCTCCCGGCGGCACTGTCAAAGCAGCGTCTCCACGCACGTGGCTTCTAAGTGTTCAGCTTTGCTTTCTATGTAAGACACAACTTGGGAGGAAACTTTTAGCCCAGGATTTGGACCTATGAAAAAAAGGGGGCGGGGAATACAGAAAAAGATGGTGGGATAGTCACACTAGCCTCTGGCACTTAATTTAAAAAGTCAAGTATCTTAAATAAGGCTTTCTGGGGAGAGAGGAAGCTGAAGGGGGAAATCCAGACTGGGGATAAGACTCTCCAACGACTCGCTGATTGACTTTGGCCTGGGGTGGCTGAGCTGCCTCTCCAGTTTCTCCCAGTATACACTCAGATGGTAAGGGCTTTTATTGTTTCTTTTAACAGCTACTTAGAAACAAATTAGGAAACCTTAAAAGGACTTCTGCTCCTCTAGGGAGAAAAATTTTATTAAATTAGTGGTAGGTAGAAATAACATTTATTAGTTCACCATATTTTTCATAGGCAAACAATGACCCTTTTGTTTGTTCTCTTTCACTGTTTATGTGCGTCTGTGTCTGTAGGTGTGCATAAATGTTTGTGAAATTTAGGAACTTTATAATGTAAAGTAAAGTAAAAGAGACTATAAAAGAATCACTATGCTCCATTGTAATTATCTCAAAATTATTGTTATATTTCCCTTTCTGGGCCCTATTTCTTAACATCCCAACTGAAATGTTATGTTATTTGTCTGACTGTATATTTACGGTAAGTCAATAGAACCGTAACAAAAATTTTAAAAATTCAAAGAACTGAGATTTCTTTTTGTTTGGTTTTGTTTTTTAAATTCAGAGATGTAGAGAACTACAAAGAGTGATATTACCCATCTTAGAGTGAAAACATAAAGTCAAACAAATACCAAATTCATAATCTTTCTTGAATCCATTGGAGTGTGACGTTGCACAGCAATCAACTGGCCCAAAATCTAAGGAGAAGCAGGCAGGAAGAGGATAGCTTTCTTGGACAAGACAGAGCCAGACGCTGCACAGTAGGAGTTCAGTGAGGGCACTTGGCACACAGATGGGTGTGCTGGTGAGAGAGGTGAACACCCGGGGGCTACAAATGTAAGGGGTATCCTCATCTTTTTCCAGACTTTTATTTCACAAACTTCGCTGGGGCTCTCACACACACACACACACACACACACAGAAACAAATAAACAATGCAAAACAAGGAGACTTCTTAGAAAGTCTCCCTCATGGTGCACAACAGGAGGAGGGTCAACAGCAGCTGGAAGTGAGGGTGGGGATGGGGAGAAACTGCTAAGATACTCAGCCCACCTCCCTTACTGAACAAAAGCTTAATCTGCTGGGAGGACAATAAACACTGTTGCCATGAGGACACTGGTGGAAATTCCTGCAGGTGAGGGGAAAAAAGCCTCTATCCCTGGTGGGAGGTCAGCAGAGATACGGTGTCTGCCTGAGACTGAAGCTTTATTGGAACAAAGAATACTCCTACCCCAGCCCCAAGCCAGACCAACAGGCATAGAATAAACAGAATCTGTCATGGGTGTCAGGAAGAATGAGTAGGAAGAGTACGAAAATTTTTAGGGAAGTGAAAATACTCTCTGATGTTATAATAATGGATCTATGTCATTATATGCTTGTCCAAATCCGCAGAGTATACAACATCAAGAGTGAATCCTAAGGTAATCGTTGAACTTTGAGTGATTATG
Source organism: Vicugna pacos (assembly GCF_048564905.1). NCBI lineage: Eukaryota > Metazoa > Chordata > Mammalia > Artiodactyla > Camelidae > Vicugna > Vicugna pacos. Next base: position 24,315,034 of record NC_132994.1, on the reverse strand, counting down.
ATGTGTCAGTGTAGGTTTATCCTTGGTAACAAACGTACCATTCTGGGAAGTGATGTTGTTAGTGAGAGAGGCTATGCACATATATGGAAAATCGCTGTGCGTTCTTCTCAGTTTTGCTGTGAGCTTAAAACTGTTCTAAAAAAAACAAAGTCTTAAATTAAAAAAGGAATCTTGCTAGAGATAGACCATCTCTGAGATTTAGTACAAAGAAAAGATCTAAAACTAGCAGGAGAACAGACATTGAGAACAAAAACCAAAAGTAAAAAACAAAAAACAAAACAGAACAAAATAAAAACCTCTGAAAAACTAACTGCTATTCTAAATACAAAGTAAGTATTTAGAGGAATTTAAAGAGTGTGGTGCACTAAGGGTAACCATAGCACCAACAAAACCCCAAACCCAGCCAACTCTTAACTAGAATCAATCAAATCTGTTCACTAAAGGTCTTGATGGAAGAATGATATGTATTTCCAGGTATAAAGCTACTTACCTTAGTCTTTGCGACACAAGAAGTTCAGCTTTCAACAAGAAGAAAAAACTGGGAAGCATATGAAAACTCAAACCAAAACACATCACAATCATGACACTAATGTTGCAACTATACAAAGAATTGGTCCATTTCATCTAGATTACCTAATTTTGGGCATACAGTTATTCGCAGTATTTCTTTATCATCCTTTTAATGTCAGTGGGGGTCTATTGTGACACCCCCTCTTTCGTTACTGATATTAGTAATTTGTGTCCTCTTTCTCTTTTTAATATTTAGCCTCACTTGAGGCTTATTGATTTTATTGATCTTTCCAGAGAACCAACTTTTCGTTTCATTGATTTTCCCTACTCATTTCTTGTTTTCTATTTTGTCGATTTCTGCTCTAATTCTTATAATGTTGTTGATGTTATGTGAAGCCAGGTTTCTCACTGAGGAAGAAGAAGTATTACAGACATGGAAAAAGATAGGCAAGAGAAAATAACCCTGAGGAGGTGTATTGGAATTGAAGGTGTCAGCATGTATGACTCATAATTTCTAAAATACATATATGCATATGTGCATATATATATATACACACATATGTATGTGTGTATGTGCCTGTGTATATGCATATTAATTTTTCCTACTTCTAACCACTGAAAGAATTTAGAAGTAAATACACCTCAGTTGCAATGAGCAGACCTAGCACCCTGGTCTTTGTCTCTACTACAATTTCCCATAACAGGGAACCAGGATCCTTGGGAAAATGGCTGATTTCAGGGCTGGGGCAGGAAATATACAAAATGAGTGTGGAAATACCTTGTTACATGCTAGAAAGTAAGGCATAAACAATTTTTCCCCTCAACTGTCTGATAGTTGCATGGCATGGCGACTCTTTACATTAAGCTGTATTTCTAATTGCCAAATATTTCATTGTTTATGTGTCTGTGTCTGTAGGTGTGCATAAATGTTTATGAAATTTAGGAACTTTATAATGTAAAGTAAAGTAAAAGAGACTATAAAAGAATCACTATGCTCCATTGTCATTATCTCAAAATTATTGTTGTATTTCCCTTTCTGGGCCCTATTTCTTAACATCCCAACTGAAATGTTATGTTATTTAACCAAATATAAACCAAAGCAGACTTTCATTGTAATACCAGGCTTTTATTTTTTTATAACTATGGGACAAATGTCCTGAGGTTATTCAGCCTGAGCCTCAGAAGATCAAAACATCTAACATTTTAATTAAATATGGTTTAGGATTCCTCTCCCCAACACTGTATATCACAGACTCAGGCAAAAACATTAATTTCTGTAATATTATTCCAAATTTACAGAGTAATTTCAACTGTAGACATTAAAAATTAAATTAAATGTGGGAAGAAACACCAAATGGCTTTTGATGCATTACTGTGATGCAGCTCAGTGTGTGGGATTTTAATTTTGAAAATAGTGTAGGAGTGATTTGTGGGAGAATGAAAATCGTCTATTGCAGAAAGAACTCATCTCAAGATAGTGTCTATTTATATGATTCCTTTGTCAGAAACTGTAATTGACAATAATTTGCTTGCTAATCTAATTATACTATGAACAAATTGTACAAGAAATTGTTAAGAATTCTGGGTAAAGCCTTGGACTCTTCTCGATGGATATTACTGAAGGTACTAGGCACATTTTTCAGAGTCATTATTTTTCTGTATTGGATAGTGAAAGAGAATCAAAAAGTCATTTTTGAGGTAGTTCTGTGTTTAAACTCCCAAACAGCCTACTAGTGATTTAAAATAAGCAAGTGTTTAAGCTGTGATCATAGGAAAAAATAAAAACAGGAGGAGATAGGTAGCTGGCTAACCAGCAGTGAATCTTGAACGATGTCCTCACTGACCTCTGCCTTCTGACCCTCAGGGCCACCAGGTGGCTTACCTGTCTCCACCTGCAGACTCAAATCAGTCTTCTCTCTGAAGGACCAAATAGGTCCTGCCTCAGAAGCCAGGTGCCTAGAAGGCAGTTGCCTTGGCCTCCAGCTCATTTTTCCTCCCAACATGCTTAAAATGATGTTTTTAAAACAAATCATCAACACATGGTCTGGCAAGCAGAAGTGTCTGGGAGAACAGGACAAGCTATTTTAAATCAAAGCTGTTTCAGGAAAATCTTGGATTTTTGATCACTGTATTCATGATTTTTACTTAAATGTATGTAGATATGCCCCTCCCTTTCTAGCCCTTTTCACCCTCACCTCGTCTGTCTGTATATTGTTTCTGCCATTCATTCATAATGTATTTATTTAATCAATCATTCAAAAAATATATACTGAGGCCATGTGATCCACCACAGTTTTAGGTGTATTTGTAGTTTGCTGTATACCTGACACACTCGTCCATTTTATCTTCTCCAAGACTCTGCCAACTGCTTCGGCTTCTTGTGGCAATTCATATATGCCTTTATTAACATTTATTTCCATTTAATTATTTGTCTGTTGTCATGTAGATGTAAACTCCAGGAGAATGAATATCATGTCCACTGATTGTCTAGCTTGCCCACCGCAGCCTCTGGGTTAAGTTAGAAGTTTGCAATAAACATTTATAAAATAAATTCTTCTGTAGCTAGACCTGTTTATATTTATCTTCTCCCCCACAAGTTTTAGTGTATAGGATTCTCAGTAAATGTTTAATGGATAAAGAATTAATTAATTAATATTGCCTAACCTCATTTTTTTTTAATCAAAAATCTTTGAACTTTTTTTAAGCCTTATTTTGACCATCTGTTGAGTTTCTGCCACTTTGCTCCATAACCTCATACTTGTTTCGGATACACTTGCTTCCCAGACCTGCCTGCATCTCCTACCTGGATGCTGAGTCTCTGACCATCAGTCCTTCTTTCAGTAACCTGGGGTTCCTCTCCTAACAAGTCTAAGTTCCACAGCTAATGTTCCTGTTCTGCCTTGTCTTACTGCCAGCCCAGTCCTGGCTTAGTGGCCTCTGTTCAATGTGTGCTCAGACCTCCTAGCTCAGGAGGGGTGCCCTGTCCTGAATCTTGCTCCTGGGTCCCGAGTTTAAATGAGACAACAAGGTAACATTTCCTGACGTGAGCTTTTGAGTTCGGTCAGTTCTCTAGTCTGACCGTACTCAACATTTCCCCGAAATCCCTTTACTTCATTTGTCTCACTTGGAATACTTACCTTTCCCATGAAGGTAAAAAGTCTGTGGAGGCCAGTGACTACGCCATGTCTTTAATCTCCCAATTTTCTGTTACTTCACTGCCATCTTAGCATCTAGCTCAGTGCATTATTAATAGTAGTTGTACAATATATAGGTGAAATCAAAACCAAATAATAGAATATAGTAATAAATTCAAGTAATAAAATGAAATAGAGAAAAATTTGGAAGATGATTGAAATATTATATTATGTAACTAAAGTTGAATATTATATTATATAACTAAACTACTCTCAAATGTATGAATTATTTACAAATCCACATTATTAGCGTCTAGATTATTGTTAAGCTTCAGACAGGAAATTAGTCCCACGTGAGCCTTCCAAAACACCTGGGCCTTTCAAGTTAACTATGCTTGTAATTTGAAGTTTTGTATTATAAATTTCAAGACACAGTCTCAGTCAGGATGAAATTATCTGGAGACCCTCAGCTATTATCACTACATAAAGATGTACAAAACTCATATACAGTGTAGCTAAAGCATAATATTGTTTTACGTTTGTAAAAATCTTAATAGTTTAACAATCGCCATCCTGTACATTTCTCATTTAATCCCTATGACAGTACTGTGAGACAAGCATACTTCCATTTTCAGATATGAAGCTTGGAGATGTTAAGGTGACTTGCCCCAAAACAAAACTCAAGACTTCTGGTGTTAGCTTTTGTCCTTTTTTCAAAATAAATGCATTGTGCTCTGTTTTGAAGTTCAGTAGAATATGACTGGCTAACTCTTTGGGTTGTTTGTTAATTTAGAAGAACTCTTTATCTTTGGTAGGTGAAAGCATGATACTAATTTAGGTTTAATTTGTATTTATTTGAATCTTGGTCTATTTTAATAACTTAAAAACTGCTTTCTACAGTAATTTTCTGAATTATTTTAAACCCACAATGAAGATTATATAAAGATAACAACCTATCAAAACCACAGTAATTACTAGAGCTGGAAAGATCAGAGAGACCTCTAGACCAGCACTGTTAATGACTTAGCAACAGGCATTTGTTCATTAAAATTTGCAAATGCACCTTAATTAACATCTGATGCACTTCTCTACATGATGTTAGAAGTCATGGAAATATAAATAAATCTTAAATGCTCATTGTCCTGGATGCTCCATTCCTGCCTCCGCAGGTCAGATTGTACTGGTCACACAATGTTCCCAGCCACCCCTGCCAGCAGATGTCAGCACCACATGCATTTACTCACATATGCTTTAACCTAACAGATGCCCCAAATAAAGGCATTGCAAAAGGATGGGTAAAAGTCATGAGGTGACTCTGTTTTATTTCTAATGCATACAGTTAGCTCTACCAATTATGTAGATTTTCCAATTATGATTTTGATAATATACTTGTGTTCAAATTGTTATGTGCTTTATGACTTGCTTATTATGTTTGCATTTGTACCTTTAACTCTCAGTGTGGAAATTTATGTTTATAAAGAAATAAATGGAAGAAAAAGAATAAAGTTATAGACAGTTGGATTGATCAGCAGTCTGTGAGGATATTGATATATACGTATATCTCCCATTAAAAAATGAAACATCACAAATAAGTCAATATTTGTCAACTTCATGTTGCAGTTTGACTTTTAAAATACTGTTTAATCTATAAATATTTTTCTTGTTCATTAAAAAGAGAATTATGAATCACAATCTCATCAATTCGTATATTGTAGAGGTTTGACTAAATGAGGAAATGTACATGATATATAGTGATTTTCTTGTTTTAGCAATCTCAGGGTTTTACATGAAAGTTTTAACATGCAGAGGCTTTGTAAAGAAAAAAGCTCAAATAATTATATTTCTCCAGTGTGCCCAGCTCATATGTAAATTTATAACTGAAAGTAACTTTAGAGAATCTTCTAGACCAAATTCATTTTATGTTAGGAAATGAAGATCCAAAAAATTTAAAAGACTTTATATTAATTTTCCAAATTCTGAGATCATAGTAGTTGGAGAAGGTAAAAATTTCTATCTATTTTTCCTAAGACCTACCCTGAGTCCCTCCAGGTACGCTGAGAAGACTCAAGGTTAGTAGTCTCATTGCTGTATTAATCGCTCTATGTCATATTAAAGATAATTGCACAATCACTTCTTTTACAACAAAGTCTACTCTCAAAATCAAGAGTATAAATTCTAGCCTATTGAACACTATTGAACAGCAAGTTATAGTGCCTATTATCTTCACACTTACATTATAGACACTATAACTTATAAATAAGTGAAATTATATAGAAATAAATGGGGATGACTTTTCAATTAAGCAATCTGATCAATCAACTACTCATTAAATCTTTTCAAAATTACACCAGGTGTGGAAGATGCAAGGTCCTAAATCCTAAAAGAAGATTTTCGATTTAGTTGGGGAGATAAAATAGACTTATAAAAGTTCATTAACTATACAGAGCTTTGTGTCCAATGAATATAATTTGTGTTGGAGTTCATAAGATGTTGGGAAACCCTTGGCAGACCTAATCTGGGAAGACTGGGGAACTTTAATTAGGACTGAAAAAGATAACAAGCATTAAAGAGGTGAGACATGAAGATGTGTACACAAATGATTGTGAGAAAATGGAGAAAAGTGAGCTGAATTCTTCAGTCTGAAGTACGTGTTTCAGGGTAACTAAAAATGAACATATTTGCATACCTTAAATCATTTTGTGTTGTGTTTCTTACATCATTCAAAGGCTAATGGTCCCTTTTTTTTTGAGGATGGGGAGGGAACTTGCCTAGAATTGTTATTTTAAATGATTTCAATAAATAAAAGTTGTATTAAAAAATTTGCCTGATGTCCTGAAGCAATAGCAATATCAACTATTTGAACCATCAAATTTTTTTATCTCCTGTGAATTTCCTACAAGACAAAAGAGCACTTAATCCAATAAATTCAAATTTCTAAGACCCATACATGGATGTGGGAAAATCCACACATAAATGTAGGTGAGGGTGGTATTGATCAGTAACATGTGAAAAAGAACTGTGAGATAATAGTGCACTGTGGCTGTCAACAGAATAAACTCAGTGTAATTATCATATCTGGAAAAGTTAAAATCACTTAAATCTTGTAGAAGAAACTTATACCATGTGATGCCCATCCTTAGGTATAATCTTAAAACTTTATCTATAAATAGATAATATTTACTTTGTTGATTTTAAGGACCAATTAGAATTTTTATCTGACTTCATTTTCTCCACACTGCTATGTTGTTTATAAAGAAAATTCTTTGGTTTAAGAAAAAATTTGACATTAATTTTCAATAAAATTCTTGAAAATGTAATGAGATAGAGATGAGACATCCAGGGAGATACCATGAAATATTTCTTTTCCTAAAAACATTACTAGATTCAGAAATAAATTATGTTACATTCCTTAAACTTTGCTATCTACCAACACTTTTCAAAGGGAATTATAGAAACTAAACAGACTAGTGTGTGTGGGTGTCTTTCTCTATGCGGGTGTAACTGAAAAGCATTTAAAACGACTTTGCATAAGTGATTTTAAAAAAAATGTAACACTTTTCAATTATTGCTAAAAACTAGAAGTACAGGAAAGAAAGGAAATCTTCGGGAGTGAAGATCTGAAGGCCAATTTTCTGATATTAAAGAAAAAAATGAACCAACTCAAATTTCATACAAAAATTTAATTGCATTGTAATTATTCTGCTATTTACCAATCTTTCATAAACTAAAGAAAAATAATAAAATGAAATACTGATTTTATGGCAATCCAGATTCTTAGTATGAACCACATGAATATGACTTGTGCAACCCAATTTTGAGAGCATAGCAAGTATTCTAGTGTATAATACTACAGGAAATTTCTTATGGTTTTATCACTTGGAAGAAAAATTTATGATGACATGCTTTCAAGAAATAGACTACATTCAAAAGAAGAAATTGTCAGCAGATGATGCACATTAGAAACTATAGCAAAGAGTATTAAAGGTTCAGTAAGAAAAAAATTGCTGTGAGTCACAATGGTATCGAGTAAGTTAATGAGACTGAATTGTAAAGACATAGGAAGTAGATCTGAAAGAGGCATGGAGTTGAAAAAAAATAATGTTAATTGAGGGGACAAAACTATTTCATAAGAGAAACAGAGACATCAGGAAATCAAAACCCACGCCTGTTCCACTTAATGCACGGTATCATATCACTCTAGCTTCCTTAATAATCAGTGAGCTTATTCAAGCAGCCAATACAACATTTTGCCTAAATGTAATCAATCAATTCACTGTTCAACTCTGTTGCATAGTAGGCATGGAGACACAGCATTACCTAAACCATTAGGAAGGCATTTGCACTTTTATTTGGTCATGAAAATGGAGACGCCTTAGAAAATGTATTGTCATAAGAGGAAAATAACTCATTAAGTTGGTGGACCTATGGAATGGAGAAAGTCATTATTGGACTTAATCGTTTTTAGAGAGAAATGACTGGAATTAAAAAAGGAGGAAATGAACACAGGAGGATATTTGCACTTCATTCTGTTTTCCTCTGTATTCCTCCATGTTACTTTTTTCCTTCTTTTTATTCTTTTCCCATGCTTTTGCACTGCTCACCTGAACAGATTCTCTGGATCCCACACTGTAGGGAGAAACTGATGTATGTATATGAGTGTGCAAGCATGCATTTGTGAGGTATGTGTCTTAAGAACTTGGAAATTTTTTAGATACAGTGTTTGCATTGCAGCATGGAGCCAAATCTTTATAAACAGAAAGAAAATGTCACCCCAAAAGCTTAATTCCACTTTTTTTGCCCTACAATCTGGAAAGTCTAAGTTTTTTTTTTTCTCCCCAGTTGAATGATCCTACTTTTCACATAGCAGTTTGCATTAACCTGCAATGGTGAAAAGGTTTACTTTTCATTGCACTAAAAAGCAAGCCATGTACATGAATTCATAAAGGATATCAGGAGACTTTCGCTTCTGGGACAAGATGGTGAAAAACTGTTTTTCGCTGCTTCTCCTCTCAAAATACAGTGAAATAACAGGGAAATAATTGAGCAGGTAATGAGAAAAGGATCCTGGAAATTAGAAAGACAGGGGACTGACTAGACACCTCAGGACTTGAGCAACAACAGTCCAGTGAGTTTTCTGAATTGTTTACCTCCTTTAATTCCCCTTGTATCCTGAGTTAAGCACCAGAAAGCCTTGCAGCCCAGAACCCCCACCACCTCCTCACCCTCACTTGCAGCTGGTGATTTTGCCTCTGAATTCAGTGAGAATGTGGAAGCCACAGGATGCAAACTCTCTCATCTTTCCCGCTGCCTAAGTACAAGTCTACGACTACGCGTGCTTCCACTCTTCCTTCCTGTTACCCTGTAGGTCGTGTCCATCGGGGACAGGCCCTAGACCTGAGCCCCACAGCCAGTTCCTCTCACCTTCTCAAGGACGCCACAGTATACACTCCTCACGCCAAAGTATACACTCCTCTCAGCATCATCCTTTTTGCTCTTATTTCTGCACCGTCAGCTTACAAAAACATGTTAGCATCTCTCACACACAAAAAAAATTTAAAAAGGAGTCTCTTGACTCTAGCTCCTTCACATCTCTGATTATGTACTATCTGCTACTTTAATTTGGCTTAAAGGCAAACAGAAAAATAAAGAAAAAAATTATTTATTATGCTCATGTCTTAACTATTCACTTACTACTTTTTCTTCATCTGTTTGTCTTTACTTACATTTGATCCCCTTTCAGTTTGTAATTTATACACTCTTGTGTCTGTTCTGTGATTAATCTCACACTTATATAGTATCTAAAGTTAGAAAGGAAATCTTAAACCCACTTCCTGGACAAGAGTCCATGGACTTCAGCTCTCATCACCATTTTGTCTACTTATCTGCTACCAGTATCCTGTATTTTAGTTCTATCTTTTCTTATTTCATAAATTATCTGTATTATTTTTAATATTATAACTGAAAGTGTTTCATTCTATTGATGAATATTTGCCACTTAATTTGCTCATCATTTCCTCTTGTATTCCACACCGTCTTTCTGCACTAATTTCTCTATTCCTGAAGTACAGCTTTTTGAAGTTCTTATAACATTAATCAACACTGTACTAAAATAATTCTATCTGCTAATAGTTATTCAATGTCTCTTGTCCTTGCAAGACTTTTAAGCTCCATGTGGACAAGTGTGTATCTGTTTTTTTTCCTAATTTCTCTTGCACATGGCACAGATCCTGGTAGTATATAATTTTTGATGTGAAATTTGGTAGGATAAACACATTTAAGTAGAAATCCTTCTGATTTTACTCTTTTTTGGCAAAAGGTGATATTTCTCTGACATTGTAATGATTCCAGTCAGCCAGTATGAAAAATTCCCAACTCTAGCTTCAGCCAAAAAACAGAAGGGATGGGGTCAGGAGGACAGAGGAAGGGGCCTTAAAGAACAGAAGTGAGAGAACTATAAATTCATTCAGGTCTGGTAACAAATCCTTGTTTGTTCTTATCATTGAAATGCCCAGTTTCTATGGTTATGGCTTGCCAATAGAATGTATTTAATTTATACTGCTTGAATGAATAAAGGAATGAAAGAATATAAATTCCAGTCTAACAGAGCTTTTAATTACTTTGGAAATGACACAATGACTCTGATCTTGCATTCCAGGCAAAGACTGTGCCATAGTCTTTGTCAGACTGGTCTCGTTAGGAATGTGAAGCACAAAGGTCATCCAGAGATTGTGTACGGAAATCTTACTGGAAAGTGGTTATGCAGAGTGCAATCTAGCAGTTGGAGAATTTATCAATATTTACTGATTTCTTTCATCTGTGTTTCTTCATTAGAAAAGAAAATTAATCTTTGACTTTTCCTCTTCTTTTTCACAACCTATAATTCATTGGGTGCTACTCTCCTGGTTCTGGCCTTGATCACCTCCTTTATCTTACAGTGTATTGATTACACTTACAACTGGAACGTAATTCTATGTAATGTGTGATCCATTTGTGTATATTCTCAACTAGATCATAAATTCCTTGAAATCTGATCTTACTGAACTCTCATCTTCAAATAGTATCCCACTCTTCTCACCTAAAGCAGTATCTGGCACCTGGCACACGATTAACAATTTTGATGAATCTCAAATTCCATTTAATAAAGTCTCACTCTAATTCATTATCACCTCCCTGATTCCTAGTTAGACATTTGGTGCCAAACTTTTGTGTGGTACATTGGAGATATTCTCCCAGTGCTGGGTGAGGGATTGGATCAGGGGAAATGCAACACTTTACATAGTAACTGGTTCCCCTTAAAGTTGCAGATCTTATGACTCAAGAATTTTTTATAAGCTTTAAAATAATAAAATGAAATTTTCTGATCTCCTTTATAGTCTCATTTGGAAATATACTTGTCAGCTCATGGAATGTTGTTATCCCCTGTTTAATGTCTTTGGTATTGTTTCATGTTGAGGAACAATGATTTATTTTAAAACTATTTGATAACCCACTGTTTCTTAAATCACACTTTAATGTAATCCTGACTCAGAAGCCTAAGATCATTTCACATTGTCATATTGACGCCTGTAAGTGATCTACTCTCATTGGTGTTTTCATCCAATTTCGTACAACTCTAATGCTGCCAAACACGATTTTATCAACTGAACATCTTCAAATGCAGCTTTGACCAACAGAAACCCTATGTAGTATAGACCATATGATACTATTCATAGTCAAAGAAATTTGTTGAGCTAATGCTATCTTCCAAACGCTTTCTGCATTATCTCATTTCACTTGACAATACTTTGACCAGGTTTTTATCAGGACCACCCATTATCTCTGTTCTTTCTTTTCACTATGCAAGCTGGAAACATTGTAGAACTTCATTTTTAAAAGTACATGCACTATAGTTATATAAAAATTAACATCTGAATCAAATGTTACCATGGTATGGTACAACGTTTATAACTGCTTTTGTTTATCACTGTATACTGAACTTCACCATATTTTCATCAGACCCTTCTTTTAGATCAGCATACAACTCAATCAAATGCCACATCTTCTAGGAATGATGTAAGGTAATCATACTTTACTGGGAAAATATTGGAAGAATTGATAGTTCTTTTATTTTTTAAATTTTGTATTTGAAAGTGGGTATGACTTTAACAAGCTGCAAATTTAATACATAAAGCTATAATTTGGCTTATTTTTCCATCTCTGAATAAAATTATCATCTTAAATCTGTAATAAGTCAGGTATTCAAAATTTAATCTAGGTAAATTTGGAGTAAATTAAGACATATCAAGTTGTTTCCTGATTTGATTCAGGGTTGTCATAGTCAACCTCAGTCAATTTAGGGCTTGCTCCAGAATGTTTCTAGAGCTACCTCTCAGCTCTGAGGCATCCCTAGCAGGCTGGTCCAGCCGGCCCGTCCCTGGCGATTGTCTGCGCATACCAGCATCTACTGAGTTGTCTCCTGCTCTCTGTGATGTAAAGCACAGGTATCTGTCTGTCCCCTCAGCTTCTCCTTGGTTGACTACATCCCCATCAGGGGTCCAGTCAGAGATCCAAACACTCGGTGTCCATCCTGCACAGAATATAAGGCTTCTTCCAGTTTTCCAGCCTTCTCTGTGCTGCTTTGGAGGGAACAGAATGCTTACAAATATGCTCCAGCATCATATTGGTGTTATAGGGACTTGGGGAAGCCCGTCCAGACCCTCTCTGCCACTGTGGATTTTCCTATTGTGTTTCAGCATGCTGTGGTGTGAAGGGATGCTGGGAAACTCAGACTCTCCATCAGGAGCCAAGCCGAAGGCCCCTCTGCTCTCTTACATCAATACATGTATGATGATTCTATCAGCTCTGAGGAATCAAGGCCGAGGACACCTTCTAAGCGGCCACAACCACAGCCACCCTCCCCAACTCACCCTAACTATTTCTTGATGCCATCTTCCCTGCCTCTTGAAATTTTTGGTCTGAGGTGGACTAGTCTGACTCTTAATTTGTTCTCCCCAACTCTATTCTTCGTAGCATGTGACTCTTCAGCACATAGGGTCGAGAAACAAACAAACGAAAACAAATAAGAGCCCCTATATACTTATGATTTAAACATCCTTTCTCCCTAAGCCTTGGATTCACAAATCAATTTATAAGCTTAAAAAGTAATTATTACCTTACTTCTTTTCCTCAGCATCTCTGATGATTTTCTTCTCTAAGGCCATGAGGGGAACTGGCAAAGTTATCTAGGTTACAGGAAGAGCTCCAAGGTACACAGAAGTGTGGATGAGGCAATATACCATTTACTAGACCAAAAGAGATCCCTGGGACTGACACTGATGTCCACTGCAGTCATCAATGTAGAACTAGGGATGTGACCAAGCTAGGAAGTTTTTTGTGGGTTTGTTTGTTTCAATTATTTGAGAAAATATAATTTTCTCTTAAGGGTGGTTTATATATTTTTAAATTTTATTAATGTGTATTAGATGTCATTAGCGTTGTAATTATTTGTTAAGTTTGAAAAATTAAATGTCAATTTTCTAACAAATTAAAGTTAAATAAATCAAATATGAATGCATAACAAGTGAGAAGACAAGCACATTGATCAAACTTTCTTTTTACACTTTACTTTTTAAATTTTTATTATTATTATTATTTGTTGTTGTTGAGGGGGGAGGTAACTAGGTTTATTTATTTACTTTTAGAGGAGGTACTGGGGATTCAACCCAGAACCTCATGCATGCTAAGCATGTGCTCTATCACTTGAGCTATGCCCTCTCCCTGTTTTTACATTTTTAGAACAAATGAACTAGGTACCTTTATTATCATTTTATAGATGAAGAAATTGAAGATCACAGAGGTTACGTGACTTGCTTGAGGTCACAGACAGCCTTAGACTCGAACCGCGAAGGTGTGTTCTTCACAGTCCATTACGCCTCTTCTTAGTGGCTTCACACCAGACTCCAGAGTCTGTGGGAGAGTGGGGAGGTAATAAATACTCTACCCGTGAAGTTGTTCTCGTATCATTGCTCAAAATACAAGTCTGTACATTTAGTTTTGATTTGAGAACTGCCCAGGGTGGAGACTTAGACACTATCAACCCAGGTTCTCAAAGAGAGTTTTGTATCAAAGTTTTAGTAATTTAGTAATTTTTAATAAATCGTTTGGCTCTGATCCAACCTGGCCAGTTAAATGGGATTGTCTTTTAGGTCAGTAGAGACAATTTGCTGTGATAAAATAGTAAGTTATAAAATGGTTGCTCTGTGGCCATAAAGAACTGTTACCATTTCTAAAATATGTAAGACATATTTTAGTCAGAAAGGTAAACATTGTTGGAAGTCAGTGAACAATGGCAGGCTTTTTTAAGACAAGATTTCATTGTTTTAGAAGTATATAATCTATTTATTCCATTTATTTTATTTTATTATTTTTATTTTTTAACATTTTTTTATTGAGTGATAGTCATTTTACTATGTTGTGTCAAGTTCCAGTGTAGAGCACAATTTTTCAGTTATACATGAACATACATGTATTCATTGTCATATTTTTTTTGCTGTATTTATTCCATTTAAAAACATGCTGCTTGCCATGACATATCTATAAGCACACAGTTATCCTAGAATTTTCTGGTTTTAGTATTTGTTTATCCAAGTAGTCAAGGTTTTGTGACAATCTAATCTGCCCTCTAAAGCTGTGGTTCTCAACTGGAAATGGTCTAGAGACATTGCCAAGAGTCCCAACCCCCCAGGGCACGGGGGGGGGGGCAAAATCACCCCTAGTTGAGAACCACTGCACTAAAGAGATATCCCTAAGAGCATCTGGTCAGCATTAATATTTCCAGACCTTCTCTAACATGAGAAAGAAAACTATTAATTGTATTGATAGTTGAGTACAAATGATTACAATTTAAGTTAGATACACAGATGTATGTATATTTTGTCATTGAAAACTAAATTACAAGGGCTACTGTTCCGAGTCTGTGATACCGTTAGTGTCCAGACTACACTACAGAAGAAAGCAGAAAGTTTTCGAAGACATTAACTCTTTTACCACCTCCACTAAACATTCATAAGGGTACATGGGTGCCTCGTCTTGGCATTAATAAAAATGACAAGTAGAAGGAGAAAATAGAATTGGAATGCCCAGTTCTCTAGCATGAGGAATATTTCTTCACCAAAGACATAAAAGATAAAATTGATTTTCAGCAACTATAAACGGTGTTTTTCTGAAGTTCATAAAGTACTGATTTTTCACAATTTACCACGTGTCCAAAAGATCATGATTTTGGGAACCTTTGTAGTCTCTTTTGGGAAGGAGTAATTTGATTTGTGTGAAGCTCGTTTTAAATTATTTCTGGAAAATAAATATGCCAAATAAAATTTTTGGAAATCCCTTTCCCTCTTGGTGTTTTGAGTTAAAAATCTTATGAATTCTTAAGTATAAACAGATAAATCTGACTCTACCTTTTAAAACAAGCGGCATCCTTGCTTTTGCCCTTAAACATAAAGACCAGATATTTATAACCTTGTTTTTTTTAATCAATGTTTTATTTCTGGTGATTGGGGAAAATGCTTCTTACTTGTAGACTCTCTTATAAATAGAGAAGGATAATATCTATAATCTTTACAAGCTCTCACTTCAAAGACCTTACAAATACGCAAATCTCATTTATTTTTCAGTTCTCTGTGCTGTGTGTAAAAATACCCTCCAGGCACACGTACAATCAAATAGCAGTAGTTCAAAACAGTTTGTTTAAAAGAAGCACCAGCAAAAAAATTCAAACCCTAACAAACCAAATAATACAGCATAAAATAACAATTATAACCTTCCCAGCCCAGGGAGATAGGCTGTTAACAATAACAAAATTTGCCTAGTTGGACAGACAGCACTTTAAGAGATCATGCAACATCTGAACAGCAGGGAATGGACCTATTTTGAAAACATACGTACATATTATCTTTACTTCATTTTCCTGAGGGTTATCTTTGTCTCTGTGGCCAACAGAAATAGCCTCCTTGTATGACATTTAATTCCGAGTGTTCTGAATCCCCTAAGAAATTCACACGTCGGTCTGTGCCGGAAAGGATGCATAAATCTGAAGACATCAGGCACTATGTATATTTGGAACCCTGGTTTATCCTTAGCCATCATCTCTTCCCTTTTTTCTGCAGAATATATTCCGTAACAACTGCTTGTATAAGCCAGTATAACATCCCCATTCATACACTACCACCAGATTTAATTTCTTTTTATAATCAAGACTGTAGATTATTTTAAAAGGCAATTAGTAGGGCCCAGTCTCTATAGTGAGTGTTTGGACTCACAAGGTAGCCCGGGCACTAGCTAGAACCTTGCTTTCCCTTTGTTGCTGACACAAAACGGATGTGTCTGTGAAGACTTCGCACTCCTAGTTTCAGATCTGCAGTTTTAAAACAACTCATTAGCATCTTCAGTATCTTTTTCTTTGCCAGCCTGTATCAGAAATGCAGAGAGGTGGGCTGGTCAGGGAAAGTGGGAGAATGCAGAGACTAGACAAGAAAATGTTCAGGAAGGAGGAATGCAGCAGCGAAGTGGGGCTGTGGGGTGGGGGGGGGGAGCTCGGCTGTGCTGAGAGGTGACCATGGCAACAAGGGAACTGAGATGACGAGAGAAAAAACCTGCTCCAAGAATGTGAGCGCCTTCATCTTTCATCAGAGCACTTGATTGCTTTCAGAGTTGAGACAGCCAAGTTCTTTATTGTGCTTTCTTCCTCTAGGAAGCCAATGAAGGTTTTGACAGGACCACAGTCAAAAAATACTTAAGAAAGCAGTTAACAAAGTGCAGTGCTCTGTTTGGTGGCCTTGCTGGACTCCTTTTCATGGATATTTTACTGAACTTATTTAAAATTACCATCAATATGGACATAATCTGGCAGCTAAGGGACACCCCAGTGCATCTGAAGCAGTGCCACTGGAAAGAGCAGGTGCCTCTGTCGGCATTAGTCTGTTTGCTGGAGGGATTGGAAGCAATCCTGCACAGCTGTTTCAGGGAATGGCAGATCCATTCCTTATTAATGACTTAGTCATCTTAACTGCCTCACTCGTTAGCTCCATTCTCTGAAGTATTCTGGAGAACCAAATGAGAAGTCTGGCATACTTTCCACTAAGGGGAAAAAAAAAAAAGCAGCTTGGGCAACACTGATGTGGCTAAGGCCAATCTCTTGCTGTAATAAGGAGAGTGCTTAGTATAGAAAAAATTTTACGTGTCTCAGTGTTGATAATTGTTTAGAAGTGAGTGATACACACATATACATGCATGCACACACTCACATACGCACCTACACATTTGGATTCCCTTCGGAATACTACAGAGAATTCATGGTGCAGTAAGATAATTAGATATTTAAATTGTGGTGGGGCTTTTGGCATTGTTTTCATATAGGTGATGAGACAGTGGATTCTGAATTCCCTATCACCACTATAATGTCATTGATTTTTTGTTAGAAGGGATAATTTTTTTCCTGTGGTGGTGATTGATATAATGATGTTTTTATTGTTGCGTTTGTTTCAAAAATGTAATTCCTAGGTTGACAAATATTATCATAGGTGTACCAATGTTACAAGGAGCACTTGTAGAAATATTGGAATAATGAAATTATTAAACTTTTTTTACTTTATTAGGTGAGCTGGCTCATTACTTTAGTTCTTCTAAGAGTTCATACCCATGAAAAGGTCATCTATTCTCTCTGCATTGTTTGTGAAATGATACCTATTCCCAACTTTGAGATTCAGAAATGGTGCTAAACATTATTAATTTGATTCCTATGTGTTGTTTTCTCCTCTGTCTACATCACAGTTTCTATTATAGTTTCTGTGTCTTTTCATATTATGTACTTTTCCATAACCCATGATTTTTTGGGAGATAAAGTTTGTAACAGAAACTAAATGAAATGCTGGGGGAAAAATGAGCTCTAAGAAATTATGCATTCCTCAGAAGTTTCTGCCTCTGAGGATGGATACCTGATGTCAGTTACACAGTCTTTAATCACCTCTTGGAGAAGAGTTTTCATTCCTCCTGAAATATAAGAATGTGATCTATTGGACCAAGCCAAGATTTCTATCCTGACTTCTTGTTCTGACTGTAAACGTGATTATGCAGTCCTAGGTGTTTATGAAACATATTTCGTCTAAGTAACTCTAAAGATTTTACTTTCCCTCATCTCTGTTATTGCCTATGAAGTAATCACAGCTGTATGTAATTTTTCCATGCTGCAAATGGAGAAATGGGGACTAGAATGATAAAAAGATTTATTCGTCATCATAGTGACAGTCTAGGCTTGAGCCTTGTTGTGAATCCCATGCTTTTCCTTATTAGGCAACTCCTCTGTAGGAGAGCAAACAGAGGTGGGTGGGCGTGGGAGGAAAGCAGGGCCAGGAGAGTGGATGCCGCACGATCGATCGGATGATAGGCCTCCCGGAGTGCTTCCAGACAAACCCACCCAGATTCGGAAGGCTCCTGACCTGAAGTGATAAAAATCTGTTCTTATTATGAAGTCGATACACAGTTACTGTTGTGAACCCACGTGCTAAGACTTCAGAAATCATGCCTTTGCATCTACCTTTCCAAAGTCTGTTTGGAAACTGATAACACTGATTTCCTCCAAAGAGGGGAACTCGGTGAGAGAAAGAATTTCCGTTTCATATTGTTTTGTACCTTCTGAATCTTGAGCCCTGTGAATGAGTTCTCTGTTTAAAGAAGTTGTTAGAAGTTTGTTTGTTTGTTTGTTTTTTAAGTCATGTTTGGCTATGGAACTTTTTAACTTCCCATAAAATCAGAATCTGTTCTGGATCACTGTAGAGCATCTCTAAAATCTGGGATCTTGTCTCTCTAAGTTTCTTTAACTTTAGCTACTATTTTCTCTCTCTCTTTTTTTTATTGAAGTAGTTGATGCACGATACTTTAAAAGTTTGATAGTTGATATACAATACTTTGTAAGTTTCTGGTGTGCTACATAGTGATTCACAGTTTTTAAGGGTTATATTTCATTTATGGTTATAAAATATTGGCTATATTCCCTGTGCTGTAAAATACATCCTTGTAGCTTTATTTTATACATAGTAGTTTGTACCTCTTCATCCCTTTCTCCTCTTCGCCCCTCCCTTTCCCTCTCCCCAGTGGTAACCACTAGTTTGTTCTCTGTATCTGTGTAGCTCCTGTTTCCTAAACTTGAATTTCACCGAGGGATAGCGTAGAGAAAAGTTCAAGGGGATGGCAGCACAAAGCTCATGGTGCAGGTTGGAGCTGTCTGTCAGACTCTGTCCCCACCACGGAACTCTCCCTGTTCTACAGTCTCTTTCTTCCCCCAGTCCCTCCAGCCCTCACCCCACACCCCCCACCCCCACCCAGGGGAAGGGGCGATGCTGAGATGCGATGCTAAGGAGGAGACTCCCTGCTGGTGCAAGAGACTCCTTCTGGGAATGCTCCACTCTAAGGAGTGTGAAGATCCAGGCAAAGGAGACTTGATCACATGGGTAAAAGAGGCCACACCGGAGCAGGGTTCACAAATGAAAGAGGAGAAGGAAAGAAGGAAAACCAAGGGAGAAAGAAAGTTCTGGATGCCCATTCAAAGCAAACTCAGGAGTGCCTGAAAAGTGACCTGCGCGCCACAAGGAAAACATTTTGCCCCATTCTCTGCACTCAGAGTGCTTTCTCTTCACTGAGAGCAACACTGGCTCCCGGCAGGTCCCACTGCTGTTGTGGGGTGGAATGGCAGGATTATCCTTATGTTTTATTAACACTCTTGATTTTTTAAAATTAATGTTTACCGTAGGGAATGGGAATTTATGCCTTTAATCTAATAGGTGAAATAGCAATCAGAAGCTTACAGGGACGACTTTTATTTATATGGGTTAATTATTTAACCATAGATTAGAATTGCAATGCTCATTTCATTTCGAGTTCTCATTCTAACCAGAACTTTCCTTGCTATTTGCTGTGCAAGAGCCACCACTCCATTATGAGAAAGCATACGTTTCTTGATATATTTTTGTTTTGCTTTGTTTTGCTTTGCAGACTCCTTTAGAAATATGTTTTCCCCATGTTCATTGCCTGAGGAACCATCTGCCAAGGTGTAAAGAGACTCACGATCCACATTGACAGAAGCTTGGTCTGTCAGCGGAAAATTAATAGTTGTTTTGTTTTGTTTTTATTGCAAATACAATTGATCGTATGAAACTATTTAATTATTTTTTGTTTACCTCCAAGTTTTTTCCACATTATTAACACGTTGGTTCTCTTTCCTCTTAATTACAAAAATAAATGAAATCTATAGTAATCATTTGTGTGGAACACTGCTTAATATAGCGAGGCTGTATCAGGGCATTATTATTTGTCTCTCCCCTATGTCCGCACCATGAAAATACCTTTTAGTACATTTTTGTTTTTTGACCATAGAATTCTATTTGTAAACCAGCGCATAGGACACGTGAGAAGTATTAGAATCAGGAATAGATGATATCAGTGAAACTCCAACACTTACAAAATACTGTCCAAATTGTCCTTTAGGACTCATTGGACATTGCCCTTTGAGAGAAGAAAGCAATTAGGTTTTGAGTATAAATTATCTAGTGAACAAAGCAAATGAACCATAGCAGAAAAAATTTTCACCTATTTTTATGGTAGAAACTCTTAGCACACAAAGAATTCCTACCACCTCTCCTCTTATTTTAAGGTTATTTCTTGGCTCGACTACTCCAGAAAAAGTTAACAAAGGCAGGACAACATAGTAATTGAAATTGTGTCCTCTCAACCCTTAAAAATTGGCAGAGTAGTCATTTTTTCCAGTGGTTACTGAGGTAATGATATTACTTGGTAGAGCCTTATCTAAAGATACTGATTCTTAGCTTGACTGTGAATAGGACTTCAAAAATTATTCAATTTTTCAACCTCCCAAAAGTAAGGAAAATTTCCTCCTAAAACTCTCAACAACTTCTGATTAAAGATGGTTATGTAAGAACACTTTCAGTCCTCTGTTTTCATGAAGCCTACTGTCAAGAAAAAGGAGATAAACTTTCTCTTCAGTGAAATAAGAAAGTAGCTATAGCTACAAAACGAACTCTGCAAGCCTGCTGCGAAATACAGTCATGCTTGAAGTAAGGGTAGTAGGACACAAAGAGTCAACAGACCTCCAGTGTCATTTAGGTTTCTCCAAGAGCCAGTGGCACAAAGAGATCCAGGCCATGACCTGGCAATGGACAGAGTGATGAAAGTGTGGTGAAGGTACTGCTGAAGGGGGACGGCTGGAGGCAAAGAGGGAGGGAAGTAGAGGGACCATCAGTCTCTGCTACAGCTGTGACTTAAAAGGCATGCGGATTATATGGTAAGTCTATTTTTAGTCTTTTGAGGTATCTCCATACTGTTTTCTGTAACGACTGCACCAAACTACATTCCCACCAGCAGTGTAGGAGGGTTCCCTTTTCTCCACAGCCTCTCCAACATTTATCGTTTGTGAACTTTTCATGATGGCCATTCTGACTGGTGTGAGGTGGTACCTCATTGTACTTTTGATTTGCATTTCTCTGATAATTAGTGATATTGAGCATTTTTTTCATGTTCCTGTTGGCCATTTGATGTCTTCATTGGAGAATTGCTTGTTTAGTTCTTCTGCTCATTTTTGGATTGGTTTTTTTTTTTTTCTTATTAAGTTGTATGAGCTGTTTGTATATTCTGGAAATTAAGCTCTTGTCAGTCTCACCTTTTGCAAATATTTTCTCCCATTCTCTAGATTGCCTTTTTGTTTTGCTTATGGTTTCCTTTTCTGTGAAACAGCTTATAAATTTAATTAGGTCTCATTTATTTATTTTTGCTTTTATTGCTATTGCCCATATATTATATATATAATAATAAAAAATACTGCTAGAATGCCCTAGGAGAACATTGCTAAGATTTATGTCAGATAATGTTTTGTCTATGTTTTCTTCTAAGAGGTTTATAGTGTCTTTGTCATTCTAAGTGAAGTAAGCCAGAAAGAGAAAGAAAAATACCATATGGTATCACTTATAAGTGGAATCTAAAAAAAAAAAAAAAAAACCCACAAATGACCTTATTTACAAAACAGAAACAGACTCACAAACATTGAAAACAAACTTATGGTTACCAGGCGGAAAGGGATGGGATGGGATAAATTGGGAGTTCGAGATTTGCAGATACTAACTACTATATATAAAATAGATAAATGGCAAATTTATGCTATATAGCACAGGGAATTATATTCAATATCTTGTAGTAACCTAAAATGAATAAGTATATGAAAATGAATATATATGTATATGTATAACTGAACTATTATGCTGTACACTAGAAATTGACACAACATTGTAAACTGACTATATTTCAATTAAAAAAAAGAAATATGGACATTTTGAATGAAGAAAATCTAAAGGGCTATGTTCCTAGGTAAAAAGAAATAACAGATTTAATGAGACAGTAATCCTAATAGTGTCTAACTTGAATCAAAGCCCCAAATTTCCTCTAGTTCATTCTTAAACTCCCCCACTGGTCTTCAGTAAATGATTGTCTCCTAGTTTAATGACAGACAGTGTAATGGCCTTGGCCTTTTTAGAGTGCCTTCAGCAAAGGACAATCTTAAACAAAGACTGAAGAACATACATCATGAGAGGATTTACACAAGGCAGTAAGTGAAGAATTTAAAAATATGATTCTATTTCTCACAGAATTTATAGTTGACATAATCTCTCTTTCAAAAAAACCAAATAGATGACTAAAAGGCTTAAAAGAGGTTATGAGGAGAAGCTGATAAATAAATATAAATACATATAATAAATAAAGGCAAAATGAACACTGAGCAATGATGCATATGATAAAAGAATAATATTCATCAGGAAAGTAGACTGTACATCTGAACATTCAAAGCTCCTTTCTGATTATGTTTGTAATAAAACCAGTCTGAGTGAAATAAGTAATTCCAGTGGGTTGGTGGAATGTAATGGAGAATATGCTTCCACAAAATGCACAATTCCTGAAGCATTACATTTAAATCTAAGACATGTAAAGCTATACAAAAATATGTGAATTTTTCACAGTCAAAATACATTCTAAAATTTATAGGGAATTTTCCAGGAGTATTAACAAAAAAATCACCTGTACAGATTAATTGCATTATTAAACTCACATTGCAAACGTTTCATAAAGTAATTCCAGTTAGTATATGTAATTTGTACATTTGTAAAAATATAGTTAATATGTGTCTTCTCATTATACTTTTAAATGAAATGGAAGGAAAATTGCTGTAAATATTTTTATTTTACCAAAGCAGCATCAGTTAACTATCAACTTCAGATTGTCAAAAGGGAATTCACATTTTACAAGATGAAACTTTAGCAAGACCTGCATACTGAATAATAAAATATGTCAAAAGTTTTCTCGATATAGTCTGCTTTAAATACTAAATAAAATACCTTTAAATTATTGAAAGCAAAAATTCAGCATGACATTATTTTTATTGAATTAATGGAAAATACTCATTGAGTTTTAGTATCAAAAATCGCATTCAAGTTTATTTAGAAACTTGGTCTTTAATTATAAAGAAAGGAGGTGGGTAAAAGAGGAGCATTTGCTTCTCTTTACAGCATATTACATATTTGTTACACATTTTTCTCAGCAGTTTAAATGAAACAATTACAAGGGAAACACTTGTGGATATTTGGATTAAAATAAATCTTTAAAGGCAAATAAAATAAAATGTGGAAAGCTTCACAAAGGAAAAACGAGGAGGCGTTTCAAGAACTCAGAAGGGTCTGAGATTTTTACTTTGCTTGGAAACTCAAAAGTCAGCCTGCCATAGTTTCAAGGCAGAAGACACGGAGACTCCTGGGTCAGAGACAAAGGAGTTTGTTACTCAAGGTAATAACAATAGCCATAGTGTCAGCTTTTTTTGAAGTAATCTTCTAACCCTTAATTCCTACAGGGTGACATGAAAAGGGC
The DNA here is from genome assembly GCF_048564905.1 of Vicugna pacos. Taxonomy (NCBI): domain Eukaryota; kingdom Metazoa; phylum Chordata; class Mammalia; order Artiodactyla; family Camelidae; genus Vicugna; species Vicugna pacos. The sequence goes on along the minus strand of NC_132994.1, from coordinate 24,291,434 downwards.
CGAATCACACCTGCACATGTAATGGATTGCATTACAGAAAAGGAACTCTGACTTTACTGAACATGAGTTTTTTTAATGGAGGTGTTGGGGATTGAACCTAGAACCTTGTGTATGCTAAGCATGCACTCTACCCTCCTCCCCTTGAGTCTTTTATAATAGGCAGTAGCATGTCTTCTGTTTACACATGCCCCTATCTTCCAGGACTGTAGGCAAAGTTGTTTGCTCTACAAATACCTGTGAAAAATAGTCTAGAAGAAAGGCCAGTCAGTGTCTTGTTCAAAGATGGGCAAAAAAGCAAGAAACCCATAGAGAAATGATCCCAGAAATTATCCACCTCTTGTTTCTGTCTCTTGACTTGTGAAATTTCCCATGAGTACACGACCCTGTCAGCCACTCTATTCTGACTGATGAAGTGGGACCAAATTTGTTTGAATTGTCATTTAGGGTTTGTCACAAGTGGGACCCCCATCAATCAAGGGGTGCAATTTGACAGTGCCTCCAATATGATTTCTTGGCTCGCTAGAAAGCCTTAGGGTTCCCAATTCAGTTCAAGTAATTATGTCTAGGCTTTGCTTTTGAAGGAACCATGTGACGGTGTGCATGTCGCCAGCCAGGTTGTGTCGATCTATGCCATGGAATGACTGAGCAACAGTTATAGACACAGGTGATGGAGAAGATATTCAGGTGTTCTGCATGGGGGATGTAAACATTGAGGCTATCCTCTGCTGTTTGTGATACATTTCTCAGAAAGTCTAAGAGTCGTGGCAGTCAAATTTTGGTCAGAGCTAAAATTGGCATGGAATGGCAGGCCCAATAGTTTATTTTCTTTCTTTTTTATTAATTTTTTTAATTGAAGTATAGTCAGTTTACAATATTGTATTAGTTTCTGGTGTACATCATAGTGGTTCAGTTATACATATAGTGTAATTAAAGGTGTTTGCAATAGTTAGAGAGAGCCATGCCCCAGGCACTTCCTGAAAGATGAAAATTATGAATGTTCTTTCCTCCCTTCATAGGTGCCAGGGTCACTGTTGCCCATCCAGTGCCACAAAATAAGGGTGTCCCATTTCCCATTCTAGTAGATATGACTTCATCTTTCTTGCAAGCATCCCTTACTTGTATCTATTGACTGGGAGGGTCAGGTGCAAGAGGAACAAAGAGATTTCTCTAAAGCTCACAGAAATTGTTATTTTCCTCACTTCAGCCTACATGAGCCACTATAGGAGGGACTCAGCAAGAAGTGTACTCAGACAAGTGGTTTTATCCTTATGGTCAAGGGCCACATCAGTTCAAACAGAGAATCCAGATGGCAGAACCAGAATTAAGCTTGAATCCTCTAAGCCCATTTTTAAAGAGTCTACCAAAATGCTGGCCTAAGCTTGCCGGGTTCTGGTGAGAGCTCCCATTCCTGGCCTGTAGTTGGCTTATTTTATGCTGTGTATTAACTTGGCCTTTCCCCAGTGTCTGCTCTGGGGTGGGGTGGGGCTCTTTCTTATTTTATAAAGCCACCAATTCTAATAGATTAGGGCCTTACCCTTGTGACCTGATTTATCCTTTGTTAGATCCTAAAAGCTCTATCTCCAAACACAGTCACATTGGGGACTTCAACATATGAATTTTGGGGGGGGGATGGCACAAGTTAGGGGACTATATTTTTACTAGTCAGAATAATCTTAGTTGTGCTGTGTTAACAAATATGTCCTGAAACCTCAGTGAACTAGCACAAACTTTGTTTCTCTATCAGACAACACAGAGATCTGAGTTACTTCAATCCTGTAATTCATATATCTCAGACATGACTTTCAGGGACATCTCAGCAAGGAAAAGAGAGTGTGGAGTTGGAAAACCAAATACTAAATACTCTCTTTACAACTATAAGATTATAAAATTGGAGGGGAACATGTTGATAATCTAATCCAATCCTCTTACTTTATAGGTGAGTAAAATGAACATAAATAGAATAGATGGGCCACTTAAGATGGACTGGGGCTAGAAGTTGAATCTAGGTATCCTGGCTTGATATGAGTTAACCAGTAATATGGTTTCCCAGTGAATTTTCCAAATATTTCTTATATCAAAGGCTGTAAATCAGTCTCATCTGGTTGAAATATTAAGTCATGGAAATGAGAAAAACAATATAAATATACTTTTAGTTTAACCCTAGCCTAAAAATATTACAGGAAAATTTACATTAAAGGAATTTAATTACTTTACAAATATATCTGTCCTTGACATAGTCTTGGTGATGATTTTTTTTTTTTTGAGTCTGAGACCAAAAGCAGAAACAACAAAAGCAAAAATAAACAAGTAGGACTACATCAAACTAAAAGGTTTTTGCATAACAAAGGAAACCATCAACAAAATGAAAAAGTGACCAACTGAATGGAAGAAAATAGTTGCAAATCATGGGTTAATATCCAAAATATATAAAGAACTCATAAAACCTAATAGCAAAAAAAAAAAAAATATCCAACTAAAAATGGGCAGAAGACCTGCAGAGATAATTTTCCAAAGAAGACATACAGATGGCCAGCAGGTACATGAAAAGATGCTTAACATCGTTAATCACCAGGGAAATGCAAATCAAAATCACAATAAGTTATCACCTCATATTTTTCAGAAAGGCTATTATCAATAAGACAAGAAATAACAAGTGCTGGTGAGGATGTGGAGAAAAGGGAACCTTTGTGCACCGATGATGGGAATGTAAATTGGAGCAGCCATTATGAAAGACAGTATGGAGTTCCTCAAAAAGTTAAAAATAAAACTACTATATGACCCAGCAATTTCTTTTTTGGGTATTTATCTGAAGAAAATGAAAACACCAACTCGAAAAGATATATGCACCCCCATGTTCATTGCAGCATTATTTACTGTACAAGATATGGAAACAACCTAAGTGTCCATCACCAGATGAATACAGAAATTGTGGAATATATATTATAAAAATATTATTCAGCCACAAAAAGAATGATACCTTGCCATCTGAGACAACATGGATGGACCTCAAGGGCATTTCACTAAGTAAAATAAAGAAAGAGAAATGCTGTATAATCTCTTATATGTGGAGTCTGAAGAAAAACAAAGCTCATGGATACAGAGAACAGATTGGTGGTTGCCCCAGAAGTAGTGGGACGGGGATGGAAGAAATGGGTGAGCTGCTTTTTTTTTTAAATTTAAATAAATTGAATAACATTAAGAAAAACTATTTGTCCTAAAATTTTCATAATTTATTTGGATCATACAAACAAAAACTTGCTGCATCGATATGTTATTCTGTTTGGAAAACAACTTGTGGGTTTTTTCTTTTTTCAATAGACTGTTTTCTAATTCCTAGTTCCAGAATATGTTTGACTACAGTTTGCTTTCTATCCTCTGTGTCTACAATATGCTCTGTAAGCAGAAACCTGACTCTGATAGAGCTTTCTGAAAACTTACAATGTATCATAATGGGAAAAATTCATTTCTAAGAAAAATCCTTCTAATAAAGGGAACTCAAGGTAATTCAATTACTTAGAGTAAATGTTCATTATTCTAGTATGTATGGCATATTGAATTCTTTTTACATAAAAGAGGAAATGAAAGTCAAACCCACCAGAGTCGTCTCTTGATTCTATATCTATTCAGCCATTTCTAATTGTCTTCCCCTGTGTGCCATTTCAATCACTAAAGAGATAATTCTAAGACTGAGGTATTATACATAAATATAAAACCCTATTTCAAAGACTTTTTGTTAATATAATATAAAATTTATTTTACAATATTGCTGTCTTTGAGGTAGCAAGAAAGGAAACACTTGCCTTTTTGAATCACAGATATTTTGAATATTTTATAAGCTGAGCATGGATTATCATTATACAGAGAAGTGAGTCATTTCTTCAGCATGACCTTGGAGCAAGAATATTACATGGGTCTAAGTTCAATTTAACACCAGTGTTTCCAGTGTTTTTAGCTGTGTGGCTGTGTTAGTCTCCTAGGGCTGCCATAACAAAATAACATAGACTGGGTGGATTGAACAGCAGAAATTTGTTTCTCAAAGTTCTACAGACTGGAAGTTCAACATCAAATTTGGGCGTAGGATTGGTTTCTCCTTAGGCCTCTCTTCTTGTCTTGCTGGTGGCCATCTTCTTGCTGTCTTCATATGGCCTTTTACAGAATAAAGATTCACGTCTCTGCTGCCTTCTTCTCAGAAGGACACTGGTCCCATTGGATTATAGTCCTACCCCATGACCTCATTAAATGCCTTTTTTTTTTTCAAATTGAAATATAGTCAATTTATAATGTTATGTTAATTTATGGAATATAGCATAGTGATTCAGCTCTCATATTCTTTTTCTATGTTAATTGTCTCCTTAAAGGCTCTATTTCCAAATACAGTCACATTGGGAATCAGGGCTTCCATATGTGTTTTGAGGTGACACAGTTCAGTTTATAACAATGACCCCAGGCAAATAATTTACCTGTGAGCCTCTTGTAAAGTGGAGATATTAATAATTACTTTGCAGAGCTATTCTGATTATTAAGTGACATATTATATATCAAGTTACCAACACAATACCCATGCTTAATAAATAATATGAATATGATGACTGCTATTCTAATTGTAGGTTTGCCACACCCACCCCTGACTTTCCATCACCATGGTTGTTGCATAGGTATCAAAGAAGCAAAAGACAACAAAGATATGGTTTTTGTCTTACAAAAAATATATACCTAATGGCATTTGATTTAAGATGTAGTGAAATTTATGATAAAAGAGGGACTATAAGTGTACAAGTGAGAGTTATACTAATTGGAGAATTAGAAGATCATGAGGCATTTGAACTAAAAATTAGAGGATGGATGGTATTTTGATATACAGAGATGTGGGAAAGCAGGTATATATTGGGAGAATGGAAGGGTACTCTAGAAATAGCTTTATCAAAGAAACAAATGTAAATAAAACCAGTATGTACTGGGAGTAGGGCAGCTCCAGGTATTGTGGGCATGAAACTTACATATTTTTTGATCATCTTTAAGAAGAGGAACACACAATTTGAGAATAAAAATTAGACGCAAAAGTGAATATTTATTAAAAATAAAAGTAAAATCCAAGTTACTGGAAGCTTGTAGATTTATGACTTTTTTCTATGAGGTCTCTTTAGGCAGTTTATCAGAACTGCTTACACAGAAATGCCTCCTGATTGCAATTCTGACTTCCAGGTCCTCACTGAAACTCTACACAACTCCCAGCAACTTCTAGCGTTCAAGATGCCAGTGTGAGTAAGGGGCCCTGGCACGTCAAGTTCATCAAGATCAAGGTAAATCTAAGTGTGATTAGGAATGGTAAGGCTATGTGTGTAGAGGAGCAGGAGGAAGGGCAGGAGGGGTGGGGAGGATGGGGTATGTAAGATAAATTTGAAATGGGGAAAAAATGAGGGCAATCATGGGATGCCTTAAAAGCTTTCTAAGGTCTTTTGGCTTTATTCATTGAAAGAGCCTACAAGGAAGTTGGAGAAGTAATTCTTACACTTCAGGACTTATTTTCTTATAATAGAAAGCTCACAAAATGATCTGCAGATACATCATTTTTCCTGGAGTTAGAGTGGAATATGTATTCATACAGGAATTGATTCGACCTCTTCTCCAATCTAATGTGTGCTATATATAGTAAGATGACTTATGAGAGGATTGCAAAGTCTACTTCCTGTGCTCATAAAAATATATTTTTCATTTTCATGCCCTTAAAAATCCAAAGGTACTCAGCCAAAAGAAATTTGATAGAATTTTCATTATTTCTTTATTTTCTTTAAAAGTGATTTTATTTTCACTACATATTTAGAAAAACAATGGGAGAGGCAAGGGAATTTCATGGCATTGCTACTTTGATGGAGATGCTTGTTTTCATTATTAAGCTCCCATACACAAAGGCAGAAAAACAGAGTAAAGGAAGGTGACACAGTAGCAGGAAGAATTTTCTTAATTAGGAATAAGAGTGCAATTGCATGTTTGGGGAAAGTGAAAAATTAAAGCTAAAGCTAAGCAAGCTTAATGTTGTCTCTTTCCTCTCCTGTTGGAGTCCCCATTTGCCCTATAGGTCGCAGAGGTTTTAAGCCCCTGCAGGAAGACACTCAAAATGCTTATGTGTATCTGCCAAGTAAGGATTAGACATGAGGGTTCTGTGTTCACATTCTTTATAAATCTAGGACTCTTCTATTTCAGAGGGGTGAGGTGTTTTGACAAGTAAAGTGAGACGGTTTCCTGTTTCCACAGTCGGCATCTGTTTTGTACCTAACTCTTGGGTGGCAAATATGCATCAGAGTTTCCCCCTCTCCCTCGGCCGCCCCCAGGCATCACAGCTTGTTCTCTTGCCCCCAGGGGTCTCTGCTCCTCCCGTGTGGGGCGTTCCTAGAACCTGGTGCTGTTTGCTTTTGTTCTTGGAGTGTTGTCTTCATACTTTCTGAGTCTGAGTGACGGAGAGAATCTGTCAAAATGTGGACTCTCTGGGCCCTGAGTCCAGAGTGGGTCTCGGAATCTACTTCTCACAAGCTCCTCAGAGGGTCTTAGGAGCCTCAAGCTTGAAAGTCTCTGCTCATGACTGAAATGCAAAGCTGAAAATCAGAAGGCTCAAATTCTGCCTCACCAATATTCAGCAAAGGTGTACATCACTTTGAGTTTGTATGCCTCATTTTCCTTGTTAGAGACAGGCTTATAAAATGATCCCTCTGAATTTTCTAATACTAATACTCTAGATGCTCAGTTAGGCTATGGAACACTCTCCTTTATCCCTTCCCCATTTCCCTTTCTATCCCAATCCCTAATCCAGTGGTTCTCAGTGTGTATCCTGGGACCAGCAACATCAGCATTATTTGAGAACTTATTAGAAATGCACATTTTTAGGAGGAGGGGGAGGTATAGCTCTGTGGTAGAGTGCATGCCTAGCATATACAAGGTCCTGGGTTCAATCCCCAGTACTTACATTAAAATAAATAAATAAAAACCTAATCCCCCCCCAAAAAGAATAAAAAAATAAATAAAAATGTGAAATTGTTAAAAAAAAAACCTCCAAAAAAAGAATTAATTAAAAAAAGAAAGAAAGAAATGCAAAGTTTTAGGCCCCACTGGAGTCTGGCTGGACCAGGAACTCTGGGAGTATGGCTCATCCTCCTGATAACCTGGATGCATGCTAAAGTTGAAGAACCACTGATCTAGTCAATTCCTTTCTTTCCTTCCCAGTGCCTACTAATAGGGAAAAAATGGAATCTTAAAATAATTCACACTGAGTGTTAAAGATATTTGTATTTCAGTAGAAAGTCCTGGTAAAAGAGTAAATGTTAAACCCACAGAAATAAAGTACTAGTAGAAGAATTTGTGTTATTATAGCTCTTGGAAGGAAATTTGATGAGAGGTTGGTTGAGGGTCCCATCAAGCAATTATACACTTTATAGTTAGTCTACACCTGAGGGTATCATGTTTCCAAAGCCTACTTCTGTGTCGATCCATCAGAACATACCCAGCCTGTATCACCTCTCTTGTCCTCATCTCTGTAGGGAAACAACTAATGGATAAACTAATCCACGATGATGTGCAATTATCTTACTGGTCCCAAATAGCTTATGATTTCACAGGGGATTTCTGGAGATCTCTTAAATCCCATGTGTTGGAAAAATCTAGATAACATGGTAGATTGATGAGATAGAACAGTTCCATGAAGTTTGCTCTGCATCCTCATGTCTCTGATCTTTTTTTTTCCCCTTCAAGACAGAGTTTAGATTTGTGTCTGGGCTATTTACCTTATTAAAAAAAAAAGAGTGAAAGGAAATGTGATTGTTGTATTACCTTATTTGGAGGACAGTTGAGATGTTCTAAATTTACTCTGATATTTATAGGAATGCATATTTCTGCTCAATATGAGGAAAACTTTTCTAAGAACCAAAGCTGTTCATCCTCAAAACTCAAGCAGCACAGAATAGGTATTAAGTGCATATTCTTTGAAAGCAAAGAGAACTGAGTTCATACCTTGTGACACTTATTAGTTCTTTGACCTTGAACAAGTTAGTAAGTGTTCTAAACCTCAGTTGTCTAAAAAATGATGATAATGTCTTCTTCCCAGGGTTATTATGAAGATGAAGAGGGGTAATTGTGAAGTGCTTAGCACAGTGACCAGCACAGTGAACACTTAATAGATGGCAGCTATTATTTTCACAGTTTCAAGTAGAAGCTGAATCACTACCTTGCAGAAATGCTGTAAAGGATGGGATGAAAGAGCTGCTATGTCTGTTTAAAATCTCTGAATCTTAGACCCTAGAAAGCCATACATTCTATAACTCCTTCATTTGGATGAAAATCATATTTGAGAAATAATTAAATAAGAAAAAACTAAATCTTCCTCAAAGAAAATTTAAGATGCATTTGGCTGGCTTATTTTTTTTTCCCCCAGGGATCTGTCAAACAATCCTAAATTCTCCTCAGTGATTTTTTCTTTTCCCACTGTGAGATATGTCCATACATAAAGCACACTTGCTTTGATAATTTTTCCATCTCGTAGCACAAGTCTGATATGGTTGGGAAGTTTGTGGAACCCAGTCTGGGTTGGCCTCAAGTGCTACTTGGTTCCTAGAGGAGGTGTGACCTTTTTCTTTTTCTAGTCTGTTTCAATATAGTTTTCAGGAATATCACTTTCTGCTTTTCCTGGGCTAGGTGACAGATAAAAGTTTTTTCACTCTGACAAGTTATTTCCTGCCATTATTCAAAGTATTTGATATTGGAGGGTTGTACTTTGTACATTCATTGATTGAGTTTGAAAAATATCTGGGAAGAATCAGCAATGTTCTAAAAACCTTTAAAGACGAAATTTTCTCTAGTGTCCTTGGGAAATGTGATTTTAAATGAACAATGAATAGGTAAAAGTGTTTTCAAAAGGTGACAACACTTTCCTTTTTACCCCATAAACAAAGGCTTTATTTTCCACAGGAAAACAAATCTGAGACTTTAATCAAATTTTAAACTATTTTTTATTTTCAACTATGTTTACCTTTGTTTATAAATTTCATATCTTGCTATCCACTCTCTGGACTTTTTGGCAAAACTGGTTGTAGAATAAAAGTAGAAATGCAACTTCAAAAAAAGAATGAACCCTTTATATTTATGACTTGTGACAATCCTTCTTGACTTCATTCCCGGCCGAATAGATGCACTATTAATAATGTATTTATTCCACTATTGACGGCATTTGCTTTCACACTCGATAAGGGCCCTTTGGGGACCTAGGATGCCGATAGAGTGGGTTCCAGCCAGAGATTTATGGAGTCAGTGATCCTGGGTCCACAGCAGCATTGTAACAAATGAGTCAAGACAGAGGCTCATGGACATTCAGTCAATGTCAGTGACTCTAGAGGCAACAGATTTATGAGAATCAATGATCTTGACTGGGGCCTCTGACTTGGACTCCGCATAGCTTTATCATTAACCAACTCTGGTAAGGAAAATAAGAGCTACTGCTTTATGTAATTATGTATCAGTATTATAAAGTCCTTACTTCACTTTACATAAAATTCCAAGGGGAATGTGGAGTCAGGGGAAAAAAACTTAAAACCAGAAATCCTGGGCAGAAATCCTCTTCTTCCAATTATTATCTGTATGGTTATAGACAATCTTCTAAGATTATTAGTTATAACTTATATGGTCCTACTTTATAGCAGTAATGGTTCTAAAAGTTTTATATACGATATTTGAAAGAAACAGGTACTTCCATTGTCCTAGTCTTACAGAAAAGGGAACCAGAGCACGTAGAAGCTAAGTAACTTGTTCAAAGTCACACATCTTGTATGTGCTGGGGGGGCCAGCGTGGGGGACAGCCAAGATTCAAACCAGGGAAATCTAGCTTCAGGGTCCATACTCTTAACAATTACACTTACTGCCTTAAGTTCTCACATTTACCAGTTACACAAAGAAAATGATAATATTTTTGATACCAACAGATTAACACTGTTGTTGGTGCTGAACATAATGACATGATAAGTGTTAGTATCATTAAATATTAAACATGAAATAACAAAATTATGTAAGAGACAGGGAATAAACTACTATTTACTATTGTTATTTCAGTACCAGATTTTCCAATTTAGTTGTTCCAGCATCTCTGTGAGTTAAGATTTATAGCATCCATCCTTTTTCACAGGTGAAGGAAATAAAATTCTGACAGGTAAAGTGATTTGCCAAATTCCCCATAGTTAGGGAGTGGTAGAGCTGAGATTCAACTCCAAAGTCCAATGTATCTGATTCTATCATATTGATCTTAATGATCATAAATTTCTACTTATTAGAAGTTAACACTTTTAATCATTAAATGTACATATGTTTTTTTTAAAAAAAGAGTAAACTCTTAAAGTATATTGATATAGATTGGTAGGAGATATTAAAACATCATTTTTCCCCTCTGTAAATACTGAAATTTCTTCAGAAATAGTTGAGTAATTGCCTATTTTAGACATTATAAAATATATACTTTAAATCAACAGAAAGCTCAAACTGATTTTTTGGCAATCAGTGAAAATAATATGATATATACATGAAATGTCCTCTCCATAAAGCAGGAAATTGGCTTCTGCAATTGTAAATATTGGTTGGATAACAAAACCTTTATTGGCTACATTAAGTCATCTTGAAAGAGTTCTACATTATCGATGCCCCTTGGACGAAAGAGCGCTCTCTTGGTAATTGTGAATATGTGTGGAGGGAGAAACTCTCTAATAGGCAGAGAGGAGAAAAATCCAGATCTGCTACAGAATCCAAATCCTGTTTATTGACTAAAAGCAAATGAAGCCTGGTTCTTTGTGGGACCCTAGCTTCAAACCACGTTGAAAGAGTTAGAGGTAATGGATATTTGATGTGCATACATACTGCAGTCATTATATTTTTATAAGATCAGTTGGAGTCATGTGGGTAGTTTAACACAGTTAAGTTCCTTTACTCTGTCAAATAACTACTTGGCTTAAAAATCCTCAAATCAAGCCTTAAATCAAAGGACCATTTAAAACTACTGATGTCCAGGGGCAAAAACCCTGAGAATCTGCTTTACCTATTTTATTTTACCAGATTAATTCTAACAAACTGGGACTTGGACTGAATTAGAGATTACAGGATAAGACCAACTAGGGTAGACAAAACCAATATTTCAGCTGTGTAATTTGTAAAGCTGTGGCAGCTGTCAGTATCGAATCCAGGAACATCAAGGCAGAACATATTAAGGTCAGTTTAAATTGACATTAGAACCAAGACCTAAAAATAACCCAGGATTTGTCATTCACCCCCATAGGTTCCTGAGAGAAAGGTATGCCCAGAAAAAGAAAAATTACCATTTTACAGTGAGTAGACTTCCACCTTGTATCCTGTGACTCTCTGATGGGCTAAACTGAGACAATGAAGATTATCCCTAAACCAGGAAAGTCCAAATGGGCTGAAACCAAAGCAGGCTGAAAGATCTGTTCAGCTCACACCCTCCCCAAATCCCGAACCCAATTTCAAACTCTAATTCTAAATAAGGCCGAATCGTATGCACCCACTTACAAAGCATGAAGAAGTAAGTTTGCTCTAATGCCTATGGTGGAGCTGGCCTAGGTTCTCTGGCTTAGACTTCTTTCACGTGTCTTCTGAAAGGTCCCCCTTAGGTATGTGGGAGAAGAGAGCATTTAAAGAATGGCATAAAGGAAAAACCAAGCTTGCAGATATAGAGAACAGATTGGTTGTTTCCAGGGTTGGGCAAAACGGGTGATGGGGTTCAAAAAGTACAGATTTCCAGTTATAAAATAAATTATTGGTCATGGGGATGTAATGCAAAGCATGGCAGTTATAGTTAACAATGCTGTGTTGCAAACTAGGAAATTCCTGACAGCAAATCTTAAAAGTTCTTATCACAAGAAAAAACAGTTCTGTAAGTGTATATGGTGATGGATATTAACTGGAGTTATTGTGGTGATCATTTTGCAACATAAACAGATTATTATATTGCATATCTGAAGCTAATACATGTCAAGTTATACTTCAATAAAAATAAAACGCCACCCTGACCTGCAAAACTTCTGAAATACCTTCCCTTTGAAGATAGATGCCCATTATAATATCATAAACCTGCAAAGCTTAGATTAAAACCCTCTTTCCAGAGGATGAAGCTGGGGCTGGGTGGCAGAAACAGGGAGCAGAGAGAAGCCTTGAATTTCCCCTTAATAGAACCATATCTCTAATTTTTCCATGAATCTTTTACTAACCCTGGAGAATTAAAACCAAAGCCCATAAACACCCAAGAGTGTGAGGGTCCCCTTTGGAGGACGTGATCACAGATTATCAGAGAAGCCCCGACAGCTTCTCCAATCCTTGCCACTGATAGTTCTTTCTTAGGCTAATGAATTTGGGATTTCATACTCTTTGATTTTACTGCTAAGAGTTTTTAAAAATAGTTCAGGAAAGAATACTGTTTTTCAAAGTTTGCCTTAAGTGTAAAATAAAAAAGCCACCTAAATTTCACTTTGAAATTTTCAGTTATCCAATTAGGTTGCAAAACAAGATTTTCCAGGATGTTTCAGTTAACATCATAGCTTGAAAATGTCATTATGCCAAATATAGCAGCAATGTTCTCTAACAGGTATCAGTGACAGCCTTCTGCCCATAGTTTCTTGTTCCCACAGAATAGTTTAAGTTTTCAATTTGAAATTTTTCCCCAGAAAAATTTAACTCAGAAAAGAGCCCTCCTCCCTGATTTCGTATTCTACCTAGCACCAGCCAGATGGGTTTAATCTACAGCAGCAGCCTGGCTCATCTGTCACCAAAACAGGTGGAGCTCCTTATGTACTTCCAGAGCTGTGCTGCACCACCAAAATGTTTATGCCTCCCGCATTTGCAAAGATCCATATGGTTAATAAAGCCAATAAGATATCGAAATTCCAATGCTATGTCAATACAACTTAGAAATCACAAGCATTGCCAAGCCATTATAGCAGTTTAAACTCAAGGCACTGATTTCAGTCTGCAATATTATTTTTCCATTAAAAGTAATGTTCTCAGAACCCTAAAATATAGATCTGTATTGATTTGCTAGCCACAACCCATAGCAAAGAACTAGCTTGTGGGTAAAAGGAAGTAAAAAGGAAAGGCAAGCAAAATTGTCGAGAAGAAAGATAGGTTTCTTGGTTTTGTTTTCTGGTTTGTATTAATTGATGCCAGTGGTCAGCAATCCACAATTTGTAACCTTAAATTTCAATCACTTGTGACAATATGCTTACCATTTCCTGGAGGAAACAACCTCCATTCATAAAATGACTTTCTGTGTCAGAGATTGGAACCTAAAATACACCTAGTTTTGGCATATTGACAAATTTGCAAAGCAGACCCCTAGACTTTTCTCTCAGTTCCCTTAGTGCCCACTCCTGTGGTATATTAATGTATTCAACCAACCCCTCGGTTTGTTTTCTCCCCATGTTCTGAGTGGGATTCTCTCTGTGAAGATACCGACCCAGTGTCAGACTATCTCAGATCTATACCATGTGACTTGAAGGAAATTGTGAAAATTCTCTCAGTGTCAGTTCCCTCATCTATTAAAGGGCATAATAATACACCCTACCTCATATGGTGGTGGTTGGGATTAAATGAGATAATGTTAGTAACACGCTTAGCATGATACCTGGCACACCTTGGACGTGGGACGTGTTTTTAGTAGGCAGCTGTCCAAACAAATGCCCTGACCTGGAAGGTCTCCTGCTGTTCTTCCTTGTGTTTCTTCATCCTCAGCAAGATGTTATGGGGGCCTGGGGTTGGGGAGACAGCACAGATGACAGACCCAGAAGAGGGATGGGGTGAATTATGAAGACACCAGGGGTGTAGCGCCACAAAGGAGATCCACAGGAGCTGTGACGTAGGTTTACACATCACTCAGACGTCTACTCCTAGTGAACATTCACACAATTCACACGACATCCTAGTGTCTGGTATTTGACTACACACTGTCCTGGAAATGTTTGCACTTCTATATGTTTTACTTACCCTAATAAGTTTGGAAGCTATTTGAAATCAGGATTCTAGCATCTTAACTTCTTTTATACTGTCAGTACTTAATATAGTACAAGACATAGTTCACTTTCTTATTGGTTAACTAATGGAGAAAACACCTGATTTGAGAACATCTGAGATTTGATTGTGTTGTGTCTGTCAAAACAATGAAGATAAATGTGAAATCTTGTGAGAAGAAGGCAGACAAGGGAAGATATGATGGAAGAAATGAAATCAAGGAAAAACAATATAATTATGGACTTTGAATAATTCTAACATTATAACACTCTTCTCACACTTTTAACTTAGTTTGGGGATTTTCTTTAGATACTATTATAATGTCATAATTTTATCTAAAGTAAAACTTCGAGAAATGGTTGTATATAGGGTATTTATGAACATGCTGAATAAAAAAGATAAACAAGTACAGTTTCAAAGTCTTGAGCACAGGCAAGAGAAACATAGAAATCTATGGTAAAGCAAAGTTTATGGAATCTGTGTTTATTATATTGTTCTTACAGAACAAAGTATTTTCTGGTAAGTCAAGTGTGTTACAATGCTTAACAAATCAATGATTTTTTTTTTGCTGGTGACTCTGACTTAGAGAGTTTATGAATGATACTTCTTCTATGATGATATTGTCTCTCATTAATCACAAAGAAGGGAAAAATGTTTTTTTTTATAGTATAACTGGAGCCCAAAACTTCAGTTTTGTTCCAGGTATTCAGTTCCTTTACTAAAGACTCTCTAATCACTTTTAGTGACTTCTCATCCCTGAGGAGAGTGGTTAGTGTGTCACACTATTTCCACATCTTCTTAGGCAAAGAGAACACAGTTCAGCTCCTATGCTAGTGGTTCACTGGTTTGGGGGAAAAATCAATTTGTGTTGGGTGAACTCTGCACATCTACCCAGCCCTGGAGAGATGAATGAATCAGATTTGATCTCCTTTCAGTAAGCAGTGGAGGAGATGGAGAGGGAATAAGACTTACAAAAGTCCAACTGATCTAATACTTGTACTTGCATATTTTAATATTATGCGTAAATATTTATTAATGAGAGCAAGAAGATAATTATAAAAAAATTTTAGAAATAAGAAACACTCCACTTAAAACCTTGTTGACTGTAAATATAGTTTAAAATGGAGTCTTGGTGTTTAAATGCATTTTTTCTTCCACTGATAATTAACATCTACTTTATTAATATGTAGCTTTTACTTATAGTTAATAAGACGTAATTATTTCTTTAATTAATATAAAACATTTCTATTAATCATTATCATAAAACATTAGAACAATCATAATGATATCTAAACTTTACAAAGCACTTTTTTATCTGCCAACCATTAGGCAAAGTGCTTTACAGTATTTTTTTGTTCATTCATGTATAAAATACATAATATAAAATATAAAATATTATTGAATACAGTGATAAAAATGGCTTTGAAAATATTGAGCACAGAGTGGGCAAAGAGATCTTTGAAGAACTAAAGATTTGGCAAAGATACAACAGCAGAGGAAATGATTTTTTTGGTTATCCCAGAAGAAAGCCAATGGCAGCATCCAGTAATGTTAAAAACATGCCCTTCCCTGCCAAGGGCCTGGAGAAATTTGATAGTATGCATGTGGCTCCATTGGTGAGTGACCACTAGCTTCCAGGAAGGTGAGGGTTGGGGTGGGCTGCTTCATTCACAGCTCAAGTGATGAAAACACGAGTAAGAGCTATCAAAGAGGAGGAATAGCTGTTGGACCAGAGGTAGAGCTAAGATGGTTCTTCCCTGTCTCTAGACTCTGCACACATATAGACATTGGGTAAAGCTGAGAGTTGACAAAAGTCAAATGCTCACCAAGTCTCTCCTGCCAGTCCAGAAAAAGGAACAAATGTCAGTGATGGCAGATGATATAAGTGCACTTTACAGACTGTTACCCAGGAATCCTCAATGTTTATATGCACTCTACGCATTGAATTTTTAGTATGAATAGGTAACCTGTATGTTGGTAATTCAATTTCTTTTTTTAAATGTGTGTGTGTGTGTGTATTTATGTACTGAAGTATAGTCAGTTTACAATTTTGTGTCAATAATTCAATTTCTTAATGCTGTATTATCATAATAGTGCTCGCACCATATTCCAGATATTCCCAGGAGTGCTGAGAAAGGGAAGTACACCTCCCAGCAAGACTGTATAAAACTAATTATCGGAAGAGAATTCATGAAAAATTGGCCAGGTCAAATTGCTATGTATACAATGTAAACGTATACTTAGAAGATACTTGAATATAATCTACTCTTTGATAACCCAATTGACTTTTTTTAAAAACAATTGAAGATAAAGACAAAACAAATCTTTCTAGTTGTATTATTTCCAGATTTTCATCTACATTCTCCTTAAAACTATCAATTTGATGCCTTCTGGAGATAAATTTACTGTCTTTTTTATAAGGCAGTCCTGGAATCAGAAAAATCTAAATTTATTGTTTAATTAATCTCAGTTGGACTCTCTGTAATAAACATGAAATGTTCTAAGCACCTAATAATGATTTTCTAACATTATCTGAAATGATATGGTTGAAATGTACCATAAAATGTGCTGCTTTTATGAGAACTATAAACTCAGATCTTTTGCAATAAAAATAAGACAAGTATAAAAAATATTTTGAGGGGGGATTATCATATGTACAAATGTAAAAATTAGTTTAGAAAGCTAATAAAGAAGTTTCCACTTTTGTAAAGTTAGAGTAGATATATTCTTCCCTATTCTTCCCACTAAGTACAGTTGAAATCCTTTGACATTATATATAATACAAATTTAGGAAGATACTGAAATTTAGGAAGACTGAAGACAGTCTAGGGATCTTGTAATTTTGGAATAGTACAGTGATGATTCCCTGGATTTTCTTTTTGCTTAACATATGGCAGATTGGTTCTGGAGAAGCCCGGCATCCAGAAATACCAACACACATAGAAAAAAATAACCCCCAAGTAAATTTAATTGAGTAAAATTTTAAGATATTATTGGCTTTATTCAACGGTTCATGAATTGGGCAGCATCCAGCCTAACATATAGAAGGGAGCTCTGAAGAGCCGTACAAAATGAAAGACAAGGCAGACAGGAGCAGGGACAAAAATGTTATGCCAGACAAAAAAGCAAGTTGATTATTGGCAAGGTTACTTTCCTTTAGAGGATGGCAGGAGTCTAGCAGGCAGATGACCTAACTAGTGCTGATTAGGCAATTCCTGACTGACTGGTTTAAGATTCATTTCTGGGAGAGTTGGAATTATAATTAAGTTAGGTCTTGATTTGGTGACAGGGGCTTAGCATAAGGGACTCCATTTGGGGCCTGTTGTCATCTTTTCAACAAATCTACTCATTGCTTCATTTAAAGCTTCATAAAAAATTTGTTCGATCATTTCACTTACTATTAAAATTAAAACAAGAAGAATAAATAAAAGCTCTTTACTGTGCACTGAATAAAACTTAAAACCCAGACTTTCAGTTTGGCTTTACAAAATCCACATGAACCATCACCTGTCATCACTCCCTGCAACGTCAAGACTCCAGTCTGACAGCTCCTGCCATTCATCAGGCATGGCTAAGCTCTTCTTCTGTGTTTTTGACTTATGACATTTCTTCCACCTAGAATGCCTCTGCTTTCCTTTTCTTTTTCCATTTCTCTGCCTGTGATAGCTCACATTTATTGAGTGTCCATTTATACTACAATACACAAAGACTTTTACTGTGTATTCTCATTTTAAATTTCACAACGATCCTCTTAATTTGGTCCATTTTATTAGTAAGAATACTGAGGCACAGGGAGATTAGAAAAGTTTTCCCAAGGTCAAGCAGACCATATACTAGCAAAATAGGGAAATGGGGAAAATGGGGAAAATGTTCATATTATAGGTTGAATGAGTATATAAACTTCAACAGGGGACCAAAGGAAAGTCATCAGAGTGGTTTCTAAGATTATAGTAATATTATCTACTTTAAAAATAATTTAAACTTTACAAAGAACTTTTATATTCTTTGTTTTATTTTATTTTATTTTATTTTATTTTTCTTAATTCAGTGTTAGCAGAATCTTAGGCTTGGGGAAAAATGTGTAATGGAATTAAGAGGATTCCATTTAAAACTTAATAATTACTTTCCAATTTGAACACAAAACTGAAAATAATATCATTTCAAATTACTTTTTGGTTGTAATGAAAATATTAAAGCACATTTTTAAAAGACTGTAAAGAATTTCAATAGAACATTGGCTTCCTTAAAGAAAGTATGGAAATCTTCATGTTTAAAAATTTTAAACATAAAATCATAAGTTTAGTTGAATGTAATAAATTCCTCCACCTCAACACAAGGCCTGACTAACTGGAGGGTAAGTCTGGTGTTATTAAAGCTTATCTATCTACCTATCTATCTAGCTATCTAGCTATCTATCTAGCTATCTATCTATCTATCTATCTATATATGTATGTGTATATATATATATACACATATTAATTTTGAGTCTTCCATCAGTTGACTAGGGTAGGCTTTCAAAAGATTTAAGAGGCCTTTGTTTGTTGAACAAATACTTTATATTCACCATTGGGAAATAGGTTAAGCCTGCTGTGTCTATTAGCTTAATTGATGAGAACTTCAGTTGGTCCTGGGGTGTGTTAATTTCCTGAGGTGAACCTATTGAGAGAACTACTTAGAGAAACTTTCACAGTTGGGAAGGCTTTCAAATGCACTTGACTTAATCTGAGATCCAGTTATCATACTTTCACACATATTAAATGCCCCAAATCCTCCTTGCTTCAGTGCCTTTGATGTCAAGACAGTCTTTGTTTCCCTCTTCTTGCAGTTTTCTTCATCTCCCTCCCACTTAGACAAGAAGGACACGATTTGTCCTGATTGCACCAAGGGGTAAAATTAAGACCAGTAGATTGACAATTACTATTTACTGTAAGAAAGAACATTCTCAAGGTTGACTGTATAATAGCATGTGTAGTTTGGGGGTGGATTATGAATATATATGTATTCGTGTGTGGGTGCATCCACATGGTTGTGGGGATCTTTTACTTATATAATGACACACCATCCTAGCAGACCTATAAGTTACTTATTCCATCTTACACATGGAATAACAAACCTTATCCAAGGTTGCATAGTAGAACCAGGGTTTAATTCCAACAACAAAATCTGAGCTCTTTTCCCTACATTACATAATCTCATGAAAGGCAAGCAGGGCAACAGCTTGGAGGACACACACTACAAACGAATTCAAGCATTTGTTGAAGAGCTAGGGAGGTGTTGGGCTAAGATCTTGAACATATCTTAGAGTCACTTGACAGCAGTCTCTTTCTGAAGTATCTGAAAATTAATGAGATCTCTAAACATATTTAGAGGCTCGCTCTCTCCCCCTCCTCCCCTCTCTCTCTATTTTGTATGATGGCCCATGCATAAGAAGTGATGGAGACAATAATAAGCAAAATTTAGGCTTCTGTAGCCTAATCCTTTTTGGCGTTGGAGCTGATTACCAGGCTTCCTCCCAGCCATCCCTCACCTTTCCTATATAAGGCTGGTGATCGGTCTAAGGATTTAACACCTTTGCCTCCTTGCTCACCAGCATTCACTTCTACAGAACTTTTATAATAATTTCACTTAAACAACAACCTGCTAATTACATTCAAACCTCTGCATCTCTCCAATTGCCTGAAATTCTGATTCACAAATTTCTATCTTCATTGTAGACCAGTCTCCTCTTGAATATATCCATTTCTCCATGGATCCCATTACCCAGATATATGATTCTTCCCATCTAAGATGTATAAATTATACACTATAATCAGTATCTTTACATTGATCTCCTCTTTGATTCTGCTAAACCATAACCCCAGGAGTCTTTGAATTTGCCTTTGTCTCCTACTGTTTAGGAAACTGTAGATCCAATTGGCCATAATTAGTTTAATTTAATGGGATTTAACACTTAAACATCCCTCACCTCATTGGTCTTTCTCCTTTTGCTCTGAGACCAGGCTCTTTTCCTTTCTGGCCTGATCTGGAATTGTCACCTTCTTCAAGAGTTACTATTATAGAATAGATCCGGTAAGGTCTCTTCCAGGCTACATTAGTATAAAATAAATATTATTTATATGCATTACTTTTCCTTTATTAAAATGTAAAAAGTATACAAGTGTCTTGCTGAAGGTCATGCCGCCAGTTAATTGCAGAATTGAATATTCTTACCTCAATCTCTTTCTATCACCCCAGGCTGAGTCCATCAAAAAGTACTCTTTATATGTAGGCTGAAATTTAAATTCCTTTAAAATGGCCCACCTTTAAAATTTCACCCTTCTCTACTCCCACTCAATTTATGCTTGTTTTAAAAACTGCTTATCATTTCTCTCAATGGACAAGTCTTCTTAAATTCATATATGGTCCATAGACTGTCATTAAAGAGGTCATGAGTGTCCAGTCTCTAGTAATGAGACTTCTCTGTAGGACTTGAATTCTCCATAAGCAGGGTTCAAGGGGCACTCCAGAACTCTTCAGTCCCCTAACACAGCTTTGTCCCAATATTTCTTCTTGAGACCATCAGTAATGATTACATTATGCTCTTTATTCCTTGATTCCCTTTCACGTCATTACTATAGAAACCCTAGTCTACCACAGTAATGCACATCCCTCAGACCTTTGATTCTTTCACACTCTGCGCATTACCTTCTCTGACCTCAACTCCCACCCCTCCCCCACTGAAGGGAGATCTTTTTTCCTCTTTTCCCCTACATCTATGAATCTTTTGTCATTATTCTATCACCACCTCTCCCAATTGGAGTCAACTACCATTCCTTAGGGTCATGATTCTTCCTTCTTTGATGTTAGGGCTGGGTTCACTGTCCTTCAGTGCAACAGCACTGCTATCATAACTCTTTGAGATTTCTCCATCTGTGAAGATCTTCCTAATATTCAGATCTCTCAGCACCTTGATCTCTTCCACTCTACCACAGTCACACCTTCTCATGGTTATAGCCTAGTGCTTATGACCAATGACTGCCACCCATCCAAAATGTTCCACTTCCTCTCTTTCTGGCTCACTCCCTCTAGTACTCCAATTCTAACAAGCTTACAAAAGTAAAAACGTATCTTATTTTATGACTTCTCAATATCTGTTAATCCCTTAAATTCTCACTTCCTGCCCTACTTAGATTAAATTTCTAGTCAATTATTACAGTAGTTCTCATCCTTTCATGTACACTCAACCTCCTCGCCCTCCATGCAAATGAATATGTCTGGAGAAAGATACACAGTCATGCTGACTGGACACTTTCTAATTATGATCATTAACCTCAAGTGATTTCCTAATGCTGCCCAGTAGTCATATTTCATTTTGCTATTACTAGTCACACTTCCACTCAACCAGAGCACTGTGTCATAGCTTCTCTTTTCTTATACTTCCAAAATCTCCTCTCTCATCTTCATTCTCCACTGATGATGTACTTGCTATTTCAGAGTCAAAATACAAGGTAACAAAATAAAAATTCAAGGTCTCTTATTTAAAAAGCAGGAAAAAAGTGGCATTAAAGGTACTAATGTATAAAGATTTTCCCTTTCATGATCTTTCTCTCACAATGTCATAGCATTTTTCACTTAGTATTTAATCTTGTCCTAAGAAAAAGTAAAAGTTTAATTTATTGTCATAAATTTTAACATTAGTCTTTATATTTTACAATGTAAGTTTTACATGCAAATATAAGAATATTTAACTAGTATGCAGAATCATCAAAATTTAAACATTTACATTTTGTGGTTCATATATGCATATGTATTTTATTCTTACCAGAACAGAGAAAATGTTACACCAAACTAACTGAATTTTTTCTTTTTCACTTCTTTCTGTGTGCATATTCTATCTAAACTCTCCACCTCAGCTTACTGCTGAGTAAGAAAAGCCTGAAAGAAAAAAGTATAGATTGCCCCGTGTTTCCCTTTTATATCATCATTTTCAGCATAAGTAGTCAGCTACAATAGGGAAGTAACTTGAATGAGAAAAGATATAACAGGTTCCTCAGTCTTTTGTGTTTTTTGAAACACTATTGCCTTTTTTTCTGAGTTGGAAACAAGTTCTTATACACACTGACAGTGTGGCTTCTTGGGCTGTCAGTGTCCCAGGCTTACCCACTTACAGACTTGCTTACATTGTACTTGCTTTGAGTCTTGCTGAACTCCCATGCACGGTGGGGCCCAGCAGTTCTGTATTCATAGGGCA
The DNA here is from genome assembly GCF_048564905.1 of Vicugna pacos. NCBI lineage: Eukaryota > Metazoa > Chordata > Mammalia > Artiodactyla > Camelidae > Vicugna > Vicugna pacos. The sequence goes on along the minus strand of NC_132994.1, from coordinate 24,269,167 downwards.
TTACGAATGCTATATGTGAACAGAATACACACATTTTGTGTTTCTCCTCTACTCACAGTCCTGCCCTTTCATCTCACTGGATTTTACAAAAGTTCAAAGATAAAATTTTTAAGAATTTCATGACATCAACAACAGAGATTTAAAACATGTGGGGCCCTTCTGAGCACCAGGCCCTGTGCAGTTGCTTGGGTTATACAGCCCTGATGCTGGCCCTGTCTTATGCCATGAAAAATAGAAATAATCAGAAGAGAACTTTGATAATCTCTTCCACTGTACCATCACACCAACTTACCTCTATGCCCATAGCCTCAACTTCCTGCCTATTTGGTGAACAGTCCACACACCTGTTTAATTTCAACCCTCCACGTCTATGCTAAATCTATCCCATTCCAACTATTCAAAATGTGGCATTTCTCCTTTTTTTCTCCTACATCTTTTCTTCTAATTCATTCTTACCAGCAAACATATTATTTATCCCTTATGAAAAAATAAAAGCTTCCCTTGACTCTGTCACACAGATAGGCTACCATGCCATTTATCATCTCCCCATCGTTAAAGCAAAACTTCTTCAAAGAACCATTTATTCTTACTGCCTCCAATATCTCTTCTCTCATTCTCCTTTGAACGTACTCCAATCAGCCACCACCGTCCAAACCACATGTGATCATTAGTGGCATTGTTTTGCTAATTCCAATGGTCAGTTTATGATCAAGTTCTCATTTATTTTATCTATTTCAGCATGGTCTCATCTATGAAACCCTCTTTTTAGTTAGTTTCTGTGATGGTTAATTTTATGTGTTAATTTGGCTAGGCTATGGCACCTAGATATTTGGTCAGATCCAGTTTGAATGCCTCTGTAAAGATATATTTTTAGATGAAATTAACATTTAAATCAATAGACTTGGAATAAAGCAGATTACCCTCTACAATATGGGTGGGCCTCATCCAATCAGTTAAAGGCCTTAGAGAAAAAAGACAAAAGTTCCCTTAAGAAGAGGGAGTTCTGCATCTAAACCACCTTTGGATTCAAGCTGCTGTTCTCTGGGTCTCCAGCCTGCTGTCCCACCCTGCAGATTTTGGATTTGCTGGCCTCCACAATTGTGTGAGAAAATTCATAGATAGATATAGATTTAGATATGGATATAGATATCAATATAAATATTGATATTTCCCATTGGTTCTGTTTCTCTGGAAACTCTAATAAAGCTGCCAAGAATCCAAAATCATCCACCTAGTTTTGATCTTATATCTTAAGCTACTCCAACTTTTTAACTTTTTTTTTTCTTTTTTCATTTATCCCCATTTTCCCTAATCTCTAAACTTTGGAGTACTGAAGGGTTTGTCTTTGGCTTTATTCTCTTTGTTATTTCCATTCACTCACTTGGTGATCTCATCCAAATATATGTTGTTAAATACCATCTAAATATTGCTTTCTCAAATTTTTTTCTCCAGCCCAAAAGTCTCCTTTCAACTTCAGACTGATTTATTTTGCAACCCCTCCTTGATGTCAAATGGGTACCTCAAATTTAAAATATCTGAGAAGGAGGTCCTAACATGTGATCTCCCTTCCAAAAACATCCTATTCCTCTCTTTGATTTTCCCAGCTCAGTCAGTGAGAACTCTGTTATTCTATTTGCTCAGGTCAAAACTTCAGAGTTGTCCTTAATGCCTTTCTTTCTCTAACACTTTACATTTAAAATACAGCCGGATCCCAATCATGTCTAAACATTTTCACTTGAACCTTCCTGGGCCACACCACCATCCTCTCTCTCCTGCATTATTGTAAAACCCTGCTAATTGGTATTCCTGCTGCCATCATTATTTTCTACCCACCAACTCCCTACCTTCTCATTCCTCCTTCTGTCTAATTTCAACACAACAGCAAGAGTTATCCTCATTGGTCTTAAGTCAGACCATATCATTTTTCTGCTCTAAACCCTCTATCTTCCCCAGAGTAAATTTCAGTCTTTGAAAAGCTCTATGTCATATAAGACACAGTTACCTCTATGACTTTATTCCCCTTGATGATTCTGCTAGTTTTCTTCAAAAGCATGAGTAACATTGTCTCTTCAAGGCTTCTGTACATATTCTTCTCTCAGACTGAAATGCTCTTCCCCTGAATACTCTTCCCCCGAATACCTGCATTACTCAGTCACCTCCTTCAAGTCTTTGTTCAAATGTTGTCTCTTGGTGAGTCCTTTCTTAGCCAGCTCATCTATAATTGCAACTCTTCCCAGACACTCTCCTTATCATATGATTTATGATTTCTCCTTGGCACTGATTACTAGCAAACATACATTCTACTTATTATTCATTCTTACCATTTTCTCTAGAATGTGAATTCTACAAAAGAAGAAGTTTCCATATGTTTGTTCACTGCCATATCCCTCGAGCCTAGAGCTGTGCCTGGCACATAGCACTCATTTAACAAATATTTTCTGATTAGATAATATACATAACTGTTCTGTTTTTAATGCTTTACCTTCTCCTCTTTGTAGTTCCATCTGTTGAAACATCATGCAAATTCAGACTATGACTCCAGAGCCAGTTGCCTTCCCTGACAAGGTATGTTAGACTCTGCCTTTCAATTTCCACAAGGAAATATGCATTTCCTTCTACTATTCTGAAGAACTTTGATCATTTATTTTTTACATTTATATCTCCTTTTAAATGTAACAGAGAATAAAGTCTGTTCATCACTGTATTTCTAACATCTAAAACACTGTCTGATGCAGAGTAGAGGCCAGGACATATGTATCTGGGCAGGAAGGACCACAAAGATGTAAAGACCATCAAAAGTGGTAAGGATGCTTTTTATCCTTGATAAAGTGAGTGATATCAACAGGAGTTATCATGAATTTGTTGAGTAATTTGGGAGATGAGGAAAATATAAATTCCTTATAGTGAGATGACCATATAATTTTTTATCCAAGCTAGGACACTTTGAGAGTGAAAGAGAGTCAACTTGTAATTAGGCAAAGACAACAGGTATAAATGGGACTTTTGTGGCAAACCTGGCTTTATGTATAGTGATCCTACTTAAAGGAATCAGAATATGCCCCCCAGAATTTGTCTCTTTAGTATAAGGATTATTTTCATCTGGTTATTTTTGAGAAACTGCAAGCATGGGAAAAGCTCTGAAAACACTATAGAAGGTCCTTTTTGTCAGGGAAATATATTTATTAAGGGAATCCTCATTTGATAGGAAAGGGATCTCCCTCTCTGTGCCAAGAAGAGAAAGATGATTTGATGACCAGAAACTCTTTATCAGTGGAGAAGACAGGACTTAAATCTAACAAATCTTACCTGTGTTTGCTATGATTTTCCTGGTAATCTGTCATAATTGACCTTCCTACTTCCAATATTTTTCTTTTTTTTGGTCTCTAGCTGAAGATAATACTTAAGGTGGTGGCTCGGGCCATCTCAGGGAGTTACTGTTTCCCTGAGTATCTACCATATATGCGTGAGGAGTACATACAAACTAACTTCTGTTTATTTTTCTCTTGTTAATCTGTTAGATTAACAGAAGGTCTCAGCCAATAACCTGGAAGGGTAGAGGGAAAATATTTTTTTCCTCCCCTACACTACTTACAGTATAGTTAAGAGCTATAGGGGATACTTGAAGTAGACTCTTTAAAGGCAAAAAAAAAATTATCTTTAAGTAAAGTTGATTTTAAATGTTTTACAAAATGTGATTAATGTTAACATGAGCATATTTAAAAGGTTTATTTCTGGATCAAGTTTCCAGACCGTTGATAAGATAGTAGCAAAATGAAAAATAAAAGTAACAGACAGGAACTATCAGTACATGAGGGAAATACATTTCTGGACATAGACATTAAAAAAGTGTTGATAAGAAAGAAAAACAGGGTGGGAAAAAGCCTCATTTCAGACTGTGTACTATAACAGGAAAGAAGAGGCAGCCCCAGATCAATATTGCCAAATAATATGAAGGACTGGTTTAACAGGTGGAGATGGAGAGATTAATGCAGTTTGTAAATTAAATCGTCCCCCTCTCCCTTACATCAGTATATAAAACAGAAAGCAGCCTGATGTTACCTTTATGAAACAAATAATTAAAAACCAAATGTTTAAACAATCAAAGGATAGGCTGCTCTCTAAAGAATGTGTTCCACTCATATGGGGAAGGCTAAGGATTTTGGTTCTGTGTTGGTGCCCAGAGAAAATCTCTTCTCATTCAAGCATTTGGAAGACTTTGCAAATTGATGGCCAGCTCACTCACTCGAAAGCAACGTCTGTCTCTCACCATGGCCCATTCACAGTCACAAAGCTCACAATATGACCTCCCAACAGTTGTCACACCATCAGACAAGACCCACATCGGATAGCTAGAAGAGCAACCTCATGCATCTGTAGAATGAATGATCAACCAGAATTACCAGGCATTCAAGGAGCATGGGTAACATGAACTGGAAAGGCCAAGTAAACCAGCGAAGAAATTGACTCTAGATGAACTGTAATTCAGAAAGTGGAAGAAAATGTTTTAAAAGATCCAATTTGTGTAAAGGGATAACGCATTTTAAACTATACTCTCATTTACAGAGAAATTGTGACTATCTTCTATAAGTGAGATGTTGTTCTTGAAGTATCTCCCACTTACTGAGAAGGGAAAAATCTTCATTGAGTAATGAAAACTTACATTTTATCATGTGAATAACCTCTTTTTAGTTTAAAAGCATCATTTTCAAGTTCATGCTACGTCTGTTCCAGTTTCACCCTTTCTCCTTCGTAGTCTCCAAGATGGTATCTGAGGATTTTACAGAGCATGAGGGGGGGTGCACCCTTACTACCTTCTGGGATCTTCTGCTCTCTCTGGGTTTCTCCTGGACTCAGGTTATGGTGGCTCTAATCCACTAAGTCATTCTCACTCACATACTTCCCTCGGAAGTGGTGGCTGGGGAACTCGTGGTCTGTTCTCTTTTAGCTCAGTCAAGTGTTGAGGTCCTCTCTACTGATCTAATTTCTGCGGTCATTTTGAATTTTGATTCTGTTCCCTTTTGACTTTTTATTTTGAAATAATTTCAGACTTACAAAAAGTTGCAAAAATTCTCACATATCAACACTCAGTTTCCCTATATGTCAATATTTTACCATATTTGCTTTGTCATTTCCTCTATGTATATATTAGGGAGAAGGGGTATAAGTAATTTTTGTACTATTTTATAATACATTGCATACATTACTCCCATTTCCCCAAAACAGTTCAGCATGCATTTCCTAAGATGAAGGATAATCTCTTAAATAACCATAATATAATTATCAAAATAAGATTGATGTAATACCATTATTTAATGTAATAACTTTATTAAAATTTCATCAAATGTCCCACAAATGTCCTTTATAACAAAAACAAAATAAATTCTGGTTCAGGATCACATATCCCATTTACTTGTTAAGTCTTTTGAGTCTCCTTTAATATGGAACAATTCCTCAATCTTTCTTTGTCTTTTGTGACATTGATATTTGAAAAGTATAGAGCACTTATTTCACAAAATGCCTCTCAATTTGGGTTTGTCTGATGTTTCCACGTGGTTATATTCAGGTTATGTATTTTTGGCAGGAGCACAATGAGTGAGGACTTTTCGATTTCTAGCCTGAGCTGTTAGCCCTTCAGCAAGTAACTTCAAAGTCACTTTGTGCCTAGAGAGGAAACTGCTCGGCTTTCTAGCCGACATCATCAGCAACCTTTTCTGTTTCCCACTATGCACGAAAGAATTCAGGAAAACTTCCATGTTTCCTGTTAAAATTATGAGTCTCCATGGAGTGAAACTTCAGCTCTCCCACTGTCTAAACAGGGAAGGCACCTGCTTTTATCCTGAACTAGCCTTCCTCATAATTGGAAAATGGAGATTAAGATCCTGCTGTTCTTCATTTTTCTCTTTAACCTAACACTCTGCCTCAGATGGAACGCAAGAGGAAGTTGCATCCACAAAACAAAAATAAAATACAATGATTAAAAGAGAGAACATGAAGGAATTCTTAGAAACTGAAAACATGGCTGCTCAATTTTTAAAAAATAGAATGAAAGAGGAAATCAAAGATAAAGTCCAAGGAATATTTCAGGAGATAGAATAAGGTGGAACATAAGATAATAGAGACAATATAAAGGGCAAATCTAATTAATCAGTGAGATCCAAAAGAACAGAAAATTCTATTAATATACAGAGTGTCAATGAAGTGTGGGGGTGACATAAAGACATTCTCAGACATAAAAGAAATTAGTTAATATCTCTTATACCTTGCCTCAAAATTTTACTTGAATATCTACATTTTTTTTTTTTTTACAAGTTACAACCCTGGTGAATTGCTAGACTCATAATCAGAGATCCTAGAACAATAAGAAAGGGCAAAGAATGGATACAAACTTCACATGCCTGACCAATTTTGAATGAGTGGTATCAATAACAGTTATATGATTTCATAGGGAAATTTGAGAGCTGTAAAAATCCAAAGCCCCTATCTTGGTATAGATATTAAAGAAACGTTGTATCACTTATCTGTATCTGTTGTCATCTTTCTGTCCATCACTTCACCATCCTGGGTTGAGGCCCATATAAAGGCATAATTATCTTCTTAAATGGGCTGTATTGAAGCCTGTAGAAGGGCGTAAGAAAACACAAAAGGCCAAAAGAAACTCTTGGGAAAATATGTCTTTAATAACTGTATGAAAATCATTTTTCAAAAATAAGGCAAGATATCACATGATTTTGAGAAATTGAGAGAACAAAAGAGAAGATTCTGATTGTTCTTGACGTCCCTGTGAACGATCATCATTGTATATAGAACTGTCACATTCTGGAAATACAGTCATTGCAGATGTAATTAATTAAACGAGGATGAGATCATACTGGAGTAAGGTAGACCCTAATCCAGTATGACTGATGTCCTTATGAAATATGGAGTTTTGAACACAAAAACACACATAGGGAGAATATCTTGTGAAGGTGAAGGCAGATATCAGGGTGATGCTTCCACAAACTAAAGATTGTCAACAATCCACCAGAAGCTGGGAGAGAAACATAGAACAGATTCTCACTCATAAGCCTCAGAAGGAACCAATCCTGTTGATACATTGCTCTCAGACTTCTAGACCCTGGAACTGTGAGACAATACATTCTGTTGTTCAAGCCACCCAGTTTGTGGCATTTTACTACAGCAGGCCCAGAAAATAATAAACTACCCAAACATTTCACCCTTAGGTATTTACTCGAGAGAAATAAAAATACACGTCCAAAACAGAATCCTACAGAGATATTCAACTCAGGTTCATTTATAATTGCCCCAAACTAGAAATAAATGTCCCTCAGCAGGTGAATAGGTAAATAAATGAGTTTTGGTATGCTTATATAATAAACTATTATGTAGTACTAAAAAAAAACTATTGATGGACACCACATGGAAAAATACATTAAAAAAAAAACCCAAAAAACCTCTCCTGGGTGAAAAAAGTCAGGAACAAAAAATATATCCTGCTGCAATGATTCCACTTAAATGAAATTCTAGAAAATGCAGAACTAAGGTATATGGTCAGGAATCTCATCAGTAACGGGGAGGACAGCTGGTGAGGGGTTGACTGCAAAAGCATAACAAGAGACCATTTTGTGGTGATGAAACTATACTTTGTGGTGCTTATATCTGTCAAAACTTACTGAAATCTAGACTTTAAAATGAGGACTTTTATTTTGGAAATTATACCTCAAAAATTTTGATTTTTAAAAATGTACTGTTAGTAAAAAATAAGTACTTAAGATGGAAAGAATATATATAGAAACAATAACAATTGCTTCTCTTGTTTTAATTCTTATGTTATGTTGTTCGTTTTCTTAAACAGCATAATAAAACCTCTAGGTATATAGTCATTATTTTGGACATATTCAGTATTTCTAGCATTGCCTCAAAGCTGTCACAGAGAAAGTTGTGTATTTTGGTAACAAGCTAGAAAATTGGACATTAGGTTGAAAATAAACTCAGGTATAATTTTTAAAAAAACATTGTTTGCTCTGGGGATTTGGATTATTGATAGGAAAGGTTGCTTTTTGCTTCAAATTTGTTAACAGAGCAGAGTGTTTGTTATTTTTATGTAATATTTTGCCTATCTAAACTTTCACTGAAATGGTAAATTTAGGTATGGCCTCTTATTTTCAAATTTCCATCCACTTGGCTATAATTGTTAATTTTTAGGAGAGGTGGTTACAGTAGATTATCTCAGAACAACTTTCTGATCAACAGGGCAATTAACAGGGTTGAAAGCCATCAAAAATTTAATTAGGTCTATATTCAGGTGCTCTCCGTTAGGACTTTGTATTCTCAAACTTGGCTACACATGCAACCACCTCAGAAATCCTTACACTCAAATCTCCTACCTATTTAATTCTTTTTAATTGTCCAAGAAATGGAATTTTTAAAATAGTCCCAGTAGATTAACATGCAAAGCCTTAGTCTATAAATGCCCTGGGGTATTTTCCAGTGTTGCCATATGACTGATAACGTGTACTAGGTTAGTAGTAGCCCCGGGTTTCACGACTCTGGATGACTCTAGTCTTCATCTGTGAATCAGTTCTGTTTCTGCAGATGAAAGGCATCTTAATGAGTTTTTTGCTATTTAAATTACCACCTTTACAAAGCGTTATCTAAAGCTTCCACTTTGAAGTTGTAGAAATGGTTGCTTTAGAGATAAACCATTATCAGTAAAATGTTTTGTAAAAAGTATTCCAGAACAGAGAATTTCTAAACTATATTCTTTCCAATATACACTCCTCTGGTTCAGCTTATCATGAAGGACTTAGAAATACCATGGCACAGGCATTCCGTAGTGGTTTTTCTGTAATTTAAACAACAACTTTATACTCAAAATCAGTGAATAGAAAGAATGTGCAGCTTTAAAAGCTTTAGTTGTAGGTATGTATCCATTCCTAACTAATCACTTTCTAGATTAGTGTTGTGTTGGGCTGGATTGCATCCTTACCAAACTCATACATTGACGTCGTAACCCCCACTACCTCAGAATGTAACTCTATTTGGAGGGAGACTCTTTAAAGAGGTAAAATGAGGTCATCAGGGTAGACCATGCTCCAGGATGACTTATCTGCGTATAAGAAAAGGACATAGAGACACAGAGGGAAGACTGGGTGAAGGCATAGGGAGATGATTCTCTACCAGCCAAGGAGAGAAGTCTCAGGGGAAACCGACTGCTGACCTTCATCTCAGACTTCTAATGGTAAACACTTCGAGAACAGACATTTTTGTTTAAGACAGCCAGCCCGTGGTACTTTGTTATGGCAGCCCTAGGAAGCTAATACAGTGGCTCTCAACATCAGCTGCTCAACAGAACCACTTGTAGCTACAAAGAAAGTAAAATGATGCTCATACAAATTAAATCATAATGGGAGGGGAGGAACTGTGGGGTGAGGAGACGCTGATTTTTTTTTAGAAAGGTTTCCATGTGATTTTTTTTTTTTTTTTTGGTCATTGAGTCCAGCTTACGCTTAACTGACTTCTTTCTGTAACAGTCTGTTGCGAAGTTACCTAGTGAGAATAACTTGAAAACGGATAAACGTAAGTTCTTTAAAAATCTCTTCAGATTCTATTTGTTATTTCGACAAGTATGTTCCTTAAATTATTCAGTATCTATTCCTTGTGTGATAGAAAACACAACTAAATGGGTTTAAATGTTTATTATCTACTAGTGAAATAAATCCCTTCTTGTGTGGCTGATACAGAGAGGCATTATTTATTCGATAGTAATTTTTCTGTTAAGAGACAGATCTCAATATGTTTCTGTTTTCTCAACATGATATCATAGCCCCATAGAAAATACAAATGCCAAGATTTTAAACCATTCAATGGGCATTTCTAGGGTTAACCCTAATTATTAATTTATGGTTTCTAAAATTCTTTGGTTTGATTTCTTCAAAGAGAAGGTGCTTCATTACAGGTAAAGAGAGGGAAAAAAAAAATCCTGAAAGAAGGAAGAATACAAATAAGAAGGCTGCAGCTGCAGCAACTAACCATGGCAGAAACTGTGTCTAGAAATGCCACTAAAAATTTAAAGTGGACTGTTTCCAAACAAGTTCTGCTGTTTGCCAAGCTACAATAGGTAAGACATGATATACTAATAATTATCTGTGTGGGGGGGATTCTCCAGGAACTGGCCTCTATAACTTGGAATAAAAATCACCTGAAGACCTCTGGTTGCTTCTGTTAATCAGTTCTGACACCAAGCAGGACATAGGGTTTAAGACCAGAAGATCAAATGCTAGAATAGATGGTCTGGACTGAAATCCTAGTTTTTCTCTTTCTTCGCTTTATGACCTTGGATAAATTATTCTTATTTAAAACAATTTAATCTCTGTGTGGCTTGTTTTGCCTGTGAGATTTTTTGTGGTAATTGATGTAAGGTGATAGTAAAAACTCAGTGTTAATTTATATCAGGTATCATCTGTGACAACTGTGTAGCAAGCCTTGCAACCTTCTCTACTTCCTTTATCACTTTGGTACTTGACCCACATTTTTCTTTTCTCTCCCATTTATTTCTCTCTTCCCACTGTCTCTCACACTGGTAATATTAGAAATTTATGTTCCATTTGCTGCCATTCTGTATCAACCACACAGCAGTATGGTTCTTAGTCTTCACTAGAATTACCCCATTGATAATATCTTGAAAAGAAGCTCTTGCTCTTGTCAATCACAATTACCTTACTTATCACTCCTTACATCACCTTAGATGGAGAAGTTAACTCTGAGATGGTTGGTAGTTAAGATAAAGGAGGAAAATTGAAAAGGGTAGTGTCAAAATATCTCAGTAAATCAGAGCAAAAAGTCCCCATTTATTAAAGAAACTGTTCCATTTTACCAACTTTACCCACTCAGGCAGCTCTCCCTAATAACCCTTCAATTTTTCCCACTAGATCATAACTTGATTCATCATCTCTTGAACCAGCTACATCAAAACCCCACCCTAGACTAATACCAGGGTCAGCTGCTTCATTTCTATAAATCCTAATCCCTCTCGACATTTTGATCCTTTGACTGTCTTGTTATTCCTCATTGCTTCTGAACTTTAATATTCCCGAGTTTCAGTTATGCTTTTTTAAATCTGTAACATATTTCACACTTGAGTCTGTTACATGTAGAACACAATGTTATATAGTCATTCTGTTTTACATATAACTGCTGTTGTATATGTCTTTTATTCCTCAATTGGTTGTACTACTCATGAGAAAAGAGATTATATATTTCTTGTTGTCCCCAAGACTTATATAGATAAAGCCATCAGGTTTTAATAATGAAAAAGAAAAATATCCTCTGGATCTTCAGGCAAAACATCTTACTTACAAAGGAAAGAGAGTCATTTCACCCTCTGATTTCTTGACAACGAAATCACACTGACAGCAAGGAAGTGATGGAAAAAAATCTTAAGAAACAAGAATTTTGTATTTAACCAAGCTGTCCTTCAAATACAAAAGCTATAAAAAAATCAAACTTGAAGAACTCAGAGAACAGTGAACTACAGAGAACTTTCTAAGGAGACAAGTTAGAAGACAAGCCCACGAAGACAGTATGTCAGCAAAGAACTGGTTGAGTTTAATATTGCAGATTTAACACTAAAATAGATGTGAGGTAAAGATAAAACAATGGTATTTAAATAGTATGCACTTTGATGTAGTTAAAAAAGAAACAGAACAAAATAAACGGCAAAAGAAGAAAGTAAGAAATAGAAAATCTCACTTATTGCCACATAAGTAATAGGAGAAAGTCAAAGAATATTCTTTAAAGCCAACAAAGCAAGTGCACAAGTCTAAATGAAGAAATAGGGAACATGTTAATGTAAAAGTACCACTAGAACAGAAACACAAGCCTTTCCATGTATCAAAAATATTTCAATATTTTAAAAATAAGAAATATACCACATAGTGGAAAATATAGTAAGTAGGAAATAAAATAATACGACAGAGCTCAAACCAAACAAATCAGATATATTACTAATTACAGAGAGACTTAACCTGAACTCTTCTCTTTGAAGAAAAGTGTTTTCAGGTTGGTTCAGAAAGCAACATCCAACTGTGTGCTATGTAAAAAAAGATACCTTTAGAACAAAATGATTCAGAAAGGTTAAAAACAAAAGATGAGTAAATGAATAGCAGGCAGATACAAATAAAGTAAGCATTTGGATTTCAAATAACTTAGAATCTATAGGATACAATTAAATTAGTGATTAGAAGACAACGTATATTCTTTATTTATATAAATAAAAATGAAATATGAAAATAACTGAAGCTTACACTTTAAAAAGACAGAAAAAAAATCCAAAGTTAACTGAAGAAAAATAGAAAGAATGCTTTATTATAGATGAGTAGAAATTAATAAGTTGAAAGTGAAATAAAAAGTAGAACTGATAAGCAAACATAAATCTGGATTATGAAATAAACAACAAAATAAACAATCCCTTGGATTCTTAATCAACAAAAATGGAGGACACAACTACACAAAATTAATGACGGGCAAAATAGCCATTGGGAAAAAATAAAAGTAACCTCATAAGAGATGACTTTGCAAATTAAGATAAAAAATATTGATGACTACTTCACACCTATTAGAATGGCCAAAATCCAGAACAATGACAAAACCAAATGCTGACCAGTATATGGAACAATAGGAACTCTCATTCATTGTTTGTGGAATGCAAAATAGTACAGCTACCTTGTAAAACAATGTGACTCTTTCTTACGAAACTAAACATTCTCTCACTGTGTGATCCAATGACACCCCTTGATATTCACCCATGATTTGAAAACTTATGTCCACACAGAAATCTACATGCACATGGATGTTTATAGCAGCTTGATTCTTAGTTGCTGAAACTTGGAAGCAACCAAGATGTCCTTCAATAAGTGAATGGATAAAGAAACTGTGATACATCCAGACAATGGAATATTATTCATCACTAAAAATAAATGAGCTATCAAGACCTGAAGAGATATGGAGGAATATTCAATGATTTTACCATATGAAAGACACCAGTCTGGAAAGGCTATGTACTGTGTGATTCCAACTATGTGATATCCTGGAAAAGGAAAAATTATTGAGACAATAAAAAGGTTGATGGTTGACAGGTGTTAGAGGGAAAGGAGAGATGAATACATAGAGCCCACAGGATTTTTAGGGCAGCAAAACTATTCTGTGTGGTACTATAATATGGATACGTGTCAACATACATTTGTCAAAAACTCGTAGAACAAGTGGATGGGAACGGGGATATTAGGGAACTCTGTGCTTTCCACTTAAGTTTGCCATAAACTAAAACTGCTCAAAACATAGTCTATTTTTTTAAAAATCTTGGTGAAATGGATATTTCAATAACAAATTCTCACAGGAAAATAGAAGATTCTCAAATAACACTTCTTCAACAAAGCACAGGCTCAGATAATTCATAGGGGAATTAATATTTAAATTTGGTAACAATGCTACTAGATAATTGATGAACACTGATGCAAAAATCTTAAAAGTATTAGCAAACAATCCAATAGCGCCTTTGAAGATACATCAAGACCAAGTGGGTTTTATTACAAAAATGCAGAGATGTTTTGGTATGAAAGCAAAAATCCTATATATTAACCCAAAAATGAGATCTAACAAAGGTTTAATAACAACCTGATTCTTAATGCGTGCACGGACATTCTCTATAATTAAATCTTCCAAATTCTATTTTATAGTACCAAGGACTTTATTTTGAAAGCAACTTGAATAGCCATTATCCATGAGAAAGGAAAAATGCAACATTTTGCTTCTTAAGCAAGCTAGTAGTTAGCTAAGTATTTTTATATTACCTAAACTCTTTGTATTCCAGTAATTATTTATTTGAAAAATTAAAACCTTGCTCTTATGAACATTAAAAATTGTTCATAACCTTTCAAGCTGTACAGGAACTTAATATTTTTGCTTGCTTGCTTTTTTTGTTGTTAAGTTAGCCAGGAAAATATAACAAAATACAGGAGTATTTTCAAATGTAATTTATATAATTTATCATACTAGAAAAGAAGAGGTGTGGAGGATATACCTCAAATGGTAGAGCACATGCCTAGCATGCACGAGGTCCTGGGTCCAATCTCCAGTACCTCCTCTAAAAATAAATAAATAAACCTAATTACCGCCACCCCCCCCAAAGAATGTAAATATATCACAATTAGCATACTAGAAAAGAAGAAAAATCACATCCATAGACATTGAAAGAGCATTTAATATCCATTTCTCATAATATTAATTAATAAATTTACATGTTAGGAAATAATGAGTCATAAGCATTGAAAAAGACTAAGTGATCTCCATTTGGAGAAGATATGATCATATACCTGGACGTTAAATTCTGAAAAAAGATTTTCAGAATATACTTTAAGTGAAATAAGTTTTGGTGCAGAGCAATTTACATTGTGTTATCTTGTGTATAAAAAAGTGGCAAAATGAGAATACACGTCCACATTTGCTTATTTCTGCAAAATGAAAGCAGGGGGTATTTACCAGAAAATAACCCAAATGAGAAAATATGGGGAAAGAGTAAAAGGCGTGGCAGGAATGGAATTAAAAGTGAGAATTGTTTGAAAAGCCTTTCAAAACTAGTTTTGGTTTTCAAACCATGTAAAATTTTTACATATTAAAAAAATAAAGAAAACCCCTCAAATTCTAAAACTGAAAACAAATGGAAACTAACCTATCTGAGCATTAAACTGGTATGATAATCAGAGAGAAAAGAATATTTCAAATGACTTCAACATATAATGACTGTACATACTTAATAGAATTATTCTAAAAAACTACAAAAATCTTAAACTCAGTCGGGTTTTTTTTTTGGTTAGGAGTAATATTGATATTGTAATTTTGAAAGTGTTTCACATATAGAACAGAGCTAATGACAAATGTGTAATCTCATAAACATATTGTGATCAGAAAATAAGATTTTTATGTAAGAAAAAATAAGAAATAGAAAACCAAAGAAGGTACAAATACTAATGTGAAATCAGAACTATAAATATTAATGGAAACTTGTGATTTCTAAAATATGTATTTGTTTTTCTGCTGCAAAAGCCTAGAAACAATAATGCTTATTAATGAGTACAAGCAGCAGTCAGCTACTGATTTCTAGATACCATTCCACAATAAAAGGTAGGGCAGGACTCTTTAGAGGAACGGTTGAGCCCAGACCTGGGGCAGAAAGAAAATGCAAGGCAAGCCTGGGATGTTTTGCTGTGAAAGAAAGCAAGGAAGAAAGTTGATAATTAAAGGTAAAGGGTCAGTGGGGGAGGGAGGGTAGAGCTCAGTGGGAGAGTGCATGCTTAGCATGCACGAAGTCCTGGATTCAGTCCCCAGCACCTCAGCCATGTTCAGTGATGTCTAAGATGGTCAGAAGCATTCTTCATTTCTACTGAAGGGTTTTGATTTTAGCTTCTGTTTTGGTTCTCTCAGAATTTCTTTCTCTTTGTTATGCCGCGCATCTGATCTTGCATAGTGTCTTTCTTTGTCCACTGAAACTGCATTTTAATCATAGTTGTTTTAAATTCCAGATTTGATAATTCCAACATTTCTGACATATCTGAGTCTTTTTCTGGTACTTACTCTGCCTCTTAAAACCATTTTGGGGGTCTTTCATATAACGCTGTAATTTTTTTCTTGATATCTGGGCATAGTGAATTGGATAAGAGAAATTGCTATAAACAAGCCTTCAGTAATGTGGTGGTGAGCTGTAGGGAGGCGAGCATTCCATAGTCCTGTCTTCAGGTCTCAGTCTTTTAGTAAGCCTGTGCCTCTGGACTGGGAACTTCACAAATGCTCGGTGCTCCCCTCTTAGATGCGACCAACAACAAAAGTGGGCTGGAGTCCTGTATTTTTCTCCTCCTTCAGGGAAGCCAGGAGGAGGCTGGCATTGGTTATTTCCTTTTCTCCACGCAGAAGGCTCCAGAGCCAGCTGGAGTCGGTGGTTTCCCTTCCCCAGGTCACTTAGGCGCTAATGAAACCCCAGCTGGTTGGGCTGTAGTTAACTAGTTTCCCCTGAGAGCAGGCCTTATTAAGAATCTCGGATTGCTCTGGCGCATTTTAAAATGGCTGCCTCCCCGTCGTGTGGGAAGCACAAGGGGGTTTTCTCTGGTAGTCACTGTAAGACCCTGGCCAGACTGCTGGGGTGAAACTTACTAAGTGTGGGGACCGCCCTGGGAGTGGGTTGCCCTGAAGATTTTATTTCTCAGACTTTCTACACGGAGCCTCCAGCAATCCTTCAGCTGGAGTTAAGGTTTTCCTACCCCACGCTGTTTTCCGTGGAGGTTTCAGCTCACGGGTTTCTGTTCTGGTAAGTCGTGATTTTCCATATTTGTTATTTGGGGTCTCCAACTTGTGGGGCGTGGTTCTGTGACCTCACTTATTTCACTGTGTCTCAGGTGTACATGAATACAGTAGTATTACACAGGTACAATTATGTGAACATTACTTGTTTCTCAGTGACTAATGTAAGTTTGATATCAGTAATACCTAACAAGTAACCATGTGTTTTTGGCCAGTTCTACTATGGCCTGAAATGTTTCATTTGTTCTGTGGATTCTGTGGGAAGGAATATGATAACAGGAAAAAGATGCAATAGAATTAGAACAATGGAAGAAACTGCAAAAGAACTTCACGTTAAGCAGTAAATAAGAATTATGGAAGACTAATAAGAGAGGGGAATGGGTGGAGGAGGGGAGCAGGTGGCACACCTGGGGAGACTGGATGTGCTGGTGACAGATCCAGGAACCAAGCGTTCTGAAACAGTCTTGGTAAATATTGAGTAAAAATTGTGTCTGTTCTATTGATACAATTCCACAGTCCAGCAACTGGGAGGTATGCAATATATAAGTAAGAAGGTTCCCCCAAGGCGAACTGGAGTGGGCACACTAGTCAATATCTTCTAAAGGAGTGGGAACTGGAAGCTGACAGTGGAAGGAAAAAATACAAAAACAGGACAAACTGAGGGGGTTTACAGAGACCTGACCCAATGAGAAGAAAAAGAGTGGGAATCTTTTTTGGGGGTAAAATTTTGGATTGAGGCCAGTAGGTTAAGACTAACTCATATGCAAATGTAGTTCCCAAACTACGAAAATAGGAAAAACTCCACCTCCACAGTTACCTTATGATCTTCGCAGAATTCCCAGGGCACACAGGCCGTTGTGACTGCAACTCATACCACGTAGAAAATTAAACCATCAGGATGGGGCTGGAGAGCGTTGACCTTTAGACATAATCAGTATTGGTGATCTCAGTTCAGTTTTACGTTGCTCTTTTTACACTATAGGATCACTATACACATTTGTAGAAAGCCAGGAAATTCTATTCCCAGGGGTTTCATAGGTAGCTGATGTAACAACCACCTTGAGCCTAAAGGATTAAAGTAATTTAAAGTATATTAATCCCTCCTGGGCCACACAATGCTTTGATTTATCCCAGAACCACTAGAGCTTTCTTGATGCTTTCAGAATATGTAATGATAGTTGAATTTAGTCCCTCACCTTTTTTGGGAAGGCGTCAAGATTTCATAAAATGTTGAAATTAAAACATTGGCATCAATATTTACTATTTATGCTGTAATTGTAAAGTAAGATTATTTTCAAAGATCAGTAATTCCATTAGAAATAATCCTCCGTCACCCACTTCTCTGTCTCCTCCAGCACCCACCCTGTGCACTACACAGCTTCAAAAGTAAAGGAAGAAATGAGTCGAAGCAGAAATAAATCTCTTAACAGGTATAAGAAACATGCAAAAATAAATCGTTTCATAAATATCAGAACTGCATCTCCTTAATTCAGGTGCAAAGGTTTTTTTTTTTTTAATAAAACCTGATAGTCTTGATATATAAGATTTGATTAGACAGTAATTCAAAATGGAAAGTAAAATGACTTTTTAAAATACATGTCCCTACATCAAAAACAAAAATGGATTTGTCTTAGTACTCACTGGAATTCTGTAGTTTTTGCTTTTTGAGCCCATGGCTATGGGCTTACTTAACTTTCCAGAAAAATAAAAGATCACTCTTATCAGCAATTCCTAAGTCCTCTTGAACTGCTGTGTTTTGTGCAAAAACTATCATATACCTCTGCCCATACCCTGAAAAAAGAGAATATTAATGATACATCAAGCTGTTTGTTAGAAATCTTTTACCTGAGGCCTTCAGGATAGAAGTCTTTAATGAAATGTCAGAAAATGGCATGATTTCGCCAAATATTGTTTTAATTTTTGTTTTGTTCTATTTTTTACTACGTGGGTATGCTAAGGCCAACAGATCAGGAGACAACTGCCTTTGAAAAGACAGTTTGTTACACTCACAGATCCAGGAGAGGGAGAACACATCACATCAACAGGGGCCGTACTGGGAATCACCTGTGGTCAGTTTCAAGGCAGAAGCAGAGGGGAGAACCATTGGCAAGAGCCTTTATTGTGCTTTCCAATAGCGGGGAAAAAAGAACAGGCAAGGTGGGGTAAGCAGGCTTGTAGGTGGCTAAGTCTGGATAATTTTAGTGGCGCTGGGGTATAGGGCCTGTCTGTAGTTGCTTGGTACCCGGCCTTTGGGTAATTAGGTGGGTGGATCGTAGTCCAGGGTAAGATAAGAGCCCAATAGGCAGGGCAGTTGTGGGTATGGTCTTAACTGGCTTCTCAAGAAGGGGGCAGGACACAGCCATTAAAGGAATGACACAGCAGTTAGCACCAAGATGGCACAAAAGTCAACTCCCAATAGACCCTGAGGCCCCAGATAGTGAGAGATTCAACCTCCAGTGGACCTTGAGCTTCGTTATATACATTGTAAAGCATTAGCATGGTGAATGACACACCCACAGGTGCCATGACAGTCCAAGCCTACCATAAAAGGTCAAAAAGAGGTCAGGGGCCCAGTTCCTGGGAATCCCTGCCCCTTCCCCAAAGTATTTGGGATAACCCTCCTGCTCATTAGCATATGATATTACCAAGCCCATAAAAGCTAACAACCCCTCACTTTGTGGTCACTCTTTCTTGCCTTCTGCACTCTGTCTATGGAGTGTGTATTTACTTTTACTTTAACCACATTGACTCCCCCTCCTGCCACCTTGTGGCCTTTATGGAGTGTGCATTTCTCTGAACAAATCTATTTTTACTCAAAAAAAAAAAAAAAGTGGGGGGACTTGAGTAGCCTCTTGCCAGGGACTCAAAACTCAATCGAGGAAGCATTTTAAAAACTGTAGGGGATGTCTTCAAAGAGTAAGACATAGTCACCCTAAATAGCTAGAAAACATTATTATGAGAGAAGGGGGGACATAAATAGAAGTGTAAGGAGTCCTTATAGACTGGTTCATACCAAGTTTCTCATTTACATGGCATTAGCCAAGAAAACAGACCTAAAACTTCTGTGGTATCTGATAATATCCCCGTGGTATTGTAATATGTGTTAAATGTATTGAAACTGTGCCCTCTAGAGTTAAAAAACCCACCCTGAAACTGCCCCACAGGGTTAACAGAAACTGGTGACTAACAGAAAATCTTGTGCTTACCTTGCCACTTGTTAAAAACCCCTCTGCTTGTAGCCTACCTTCACTGAGCAAACTCACTTTAATTATTTTATTGCAAATTGCATACCCTCCAAGCTTCACATAGCCTAAATAGTAATATGCTTGCCAGGGTTTTCCAGGAACTTGAGTCTGCTGTGTCTAGCCTGCTGGAGCTCAAACTAGATACAGCTGGAACCACTGACCCTGAAACTGGTCCTGCAAGGTGTTCAGTGAATAACCTTTCGATGTTACAGGGCCAAAAACCCCACCTTAGATCATGCTAAGCCCCACCATTTTTGAACATACATCCTGTGAAGAAGCATGTAACTCAGACACAACTTGACAGATTACCTCACCTTTTCGCCACCTCCAACGACTTCTCCCCATGCCTTAGACAGCCCTCCTTCTGTATCCCATAAGCATCATAAGCCCACATCTTCGGGGCAGGTACTCCCATCTCCTTGCTTGGCTGCCTTGTGAATAAACCCTTTCTTTGCTGCAAACCTTGATGTTTCAGAATTTTGGCTTCTGCACAGCAAGGCAAATGAACCTGATTAGGTAACAGTATGAATTATATATTTTTGACAATATTTTGGAGTTTTCCTCAGGTCAAGGCAGCAGGCATAGCAGTCATATTTGTTGGAGGGTATGAACTGAGAGGTCAAGTGTACTCCCTTAGGCACGGGGGTGTAGAGGTGTATGTATTGGCAAGAGCAAGAGTATACCAGGAACATGAATTAGACAGCGAACTCCAAAACCAGAATCCCTAATGTTGAAGGAAGAAAAGCAATAAACGTTTTATGTACAATTTGTCAGCATCTTAGGAGAGGTCGCCTCTGGGTGTCAGTGGGGCAGAGGTTTTAGTATCTGGGGTGAAGACCTTGCAGGGGGCAAATGCTGTCTCCAGTGGTGAGCTTCTGAGCCAGCATGATACTGTCTGGGATGTGGGACTGGGGACTCTTTTTAAGAGGATATCCATCGAAGTTGATGTGTATCTTGTGTTTGTGGCTCTATGACTTATGGCCAGTCATGATCACTTTTGTAATTTGAAGCCAACATTGTGGCTAAGAGCTTGATTTGTATATATCTTTTAAGAAGTCAAGGGGCACCTGAGTGCACAGCTGGCAAGCGTGATGTTGACATTCAGGATACACCAGAACTAGGCTTCCACAATTAAACTTTTCATTAAGTTTTTTTTTTTTCTAGGTTCCAGCCTTTTTTTTTTTTCTTCCCCAAATGGTTGTTCAGTAGTCAGTTGTGGTTTTGTTGTAGTTGTGAGGAGAGGTGAGCTCGTGGTCCTACTACTCTGCCATTTGGAGACCAAAAGCTTCCATTAAGTTTTAAGGTCAAATCTAAGTTTCTAATAATTTAAGATTTTGCACAGAGGGGAGAGGAGAGGGACTATGTTGTAAATAGTTTTTAAATCATATGATCCAATTTGGGTATATGTTGTTAATAAGGTGTCAACTTATTCAAAAACATGCAGGCACTACTTTTTGGGAGCTCCCCAAAGAAAAGATTAATATTTAGGTCACAAGCCCGACACAGTCCTGCAGAGCTTTCAATGAGCTATTTATGGTGTTATTCAAATAATCATACAGAGAAAGGTGAAAACAATAAAAAGCGGGGGAAGGGGGCGGGGGGGTTCTGCTTGAAGAAACAGATAAATGTAGCAGGAAAAAAAGCTTCCAAAACTACAAAATCTAGAATTAGTCCCACTTATTTTGAGATAAGTCCCACACACAAAATAAGAGAACAGAATGCTATGAAAAAGTAACATAAAACAAAGAAAATGCTTAGACATAAAAAGATAACCAAAAGGTTTAGAAAATATTGCTGTGATTTATGTCTTGAGAATGTTTTGCCTATGTTTTCTTCTAGGAGTTTTGCGATGCCGTGTCTTAAATTTGGGATTTTAAACCATTTTGAGTTTATTTTTGTCTATGGTGTGAGGGTGTTCTAACGTCATTGATTTTTGCGCTGCTGTCCAGCCTCCCCAACACACACCGCTTGCTGAAGAGACTGTCCTTTCTTCACTGTATATTCTTACCTCCTTTGTTATATCTTAATTGACCATAGATGTATGGGCTTAGTTCTGGATTCTTTATTCTGTTCACTGATTTTTGCATTTGTTTTTGTGCCAATAACATTGTTTTGATTACCATAGTTTTGTAGTGTTGTCTGAAGTCTAGAAGGTTTATGCCTCCAGCTTTATTCTTTTTCCTCAGAATTGCTTTGGCAATTCAGGATCTTTAGTGGTTCCTTATAAATTTTAGGATTATTTGTTCTAGTTCTGTGAGAAATGTCATGGATATTTTGATAGAGGTAACATGAAATCTGTAGATTACTTTGGGTAGCAAGGCTGTTTTAACAATATTAATTTTTCAGGGGAGGGTATAGCTCAGTGGTAGAGTGCATGCTTTAGGTACTGGGGATTGAACCCATTTTTTAAAAATAAGTAAATAAACCTAATTACCTCCCACCCCTTCTGAAAAAAGAAAAAAGAGTATTAAATTTTTCCAATCCAAGAGCATGGGATATCTTTCTGTTTGAGTCATTTTCAATTTCCTTTATTAATGTTTTATAGTTTTCAGCATACAAGTCTTTCACTTCCTCAGTTAAGTTTATTCAGAGGTATTTTTTGATGCAATTGTATATGGATTTGTTTTTTTACTTTCTCTGATATTTCAAATGTAACAAATTCCTATATGTTCATCTTGTGGTCCTGCTGCCTTACTGACTTCATGTATTAGTTCTAATAGTTTCTGTGTGGAGACTTTAGGGTTCTCCATATAGAGTATCATGTCATCTGCAAATAGTGACAGTTTTTCCTCTTCCATTCTAGTTTGGATAGATTATTTCACTTTCTTGTCTGATGTTGCTAGGAATTCCAATACCAAATTGAATAGAAGTGGTGAGAGTGAGCTTCCTTACCTTACTCGTGAATTTAGCAGGAAGGCATTCAGCTTTTCACCATTGAGTATTGTGCTGGCTGTGGGTTTGCCATAAATGGCTTTTATGTTGAGATACATTCCCTCTATAATCACTTTGGCAAGAGTTTTTATCATGAATGGATGTTGAATTTTGTCAAATGCTTCTTCTGCATCCCTTGAGATGATCACCTGGTCTTTGTCTTTCCTTTCGTTAGTGTGATGTGTCATATTGATTGATTTATGTGTGTTAAACTATCCTTGAAACCCTGGAGTGAATCGAACTTGATCACAGTGTATGATCCTTTTTGTGTATCGTTGCGTTCAGTTTGCTAATATTTTGTTGAGGATTTTTGCATTCATATTTATCAAAGATACTGATCTGTGATTTTCTTTTCCAAACTCACTTTTTTAATAATGCTCTTCTGTTTGAACATGTCATTATAGCTTAGGTCGCAAGGTTTCGAAGATACCATCCTAACGTAAGCCTAAGCTTAACCTGCAAAACAGCTGTTGGGCCCAATCCAGAGCTCTCTCATGTAGAGATCCTGGATTGCTTTCCATCTTGTCTGGCCTTTTATCTTTGTCATCATCTGTGCAAATGCAAAATATAAGTCAGATCAGAAAAAAACTTAAATAATGAGATATTGTTCCTTAAAGGGAAACTGAAAACATCTACATCGACTTTTTCATTGTATAACCCAAGTTATAGCTCAAGGTAACTCAATCTGGGCAGTGTAGGAGCCTGTCCAAAGTCATATAATTTAATAGCGGGGACTAAGTAGAGATTCTCTGAATTTCTAATTAAGCCTTTCTTTTGTAATCCAAACTCTTGTTAGCTGGTGTGGAAGGGTTAGAATAGCTAGATACCCACTGCATGCTTTCACAAGTGTATGCGCTGCTGTGAATGGAATGTATTTTTTTCATGAATTTACCTAGCTGCAGCTGAGCATGATAGAAAATGAATAAACCAGTTCGTAGTCACAGATACAGTTTGCAAATGGCAAGGGAGATTATCTCAAGCCTTCACTGTCTATAATGCCCATAGGAGAAGTATTGTGGAATAATACTGACTGAACATGTATTTTACAGTGGTACTATTCGGTCTGTAAAGCTAGTCATCATCCCCACATCCCAGCAATTTGTCTCACCCTCCTAAATTAATTAGAAATGCAGATTAAGCTGTTAGCATTGTCAGGTCCCTGCAGAGAACAAATTTTGTGAACTATGTTTTAGTGGGAAGACATCAAGATCCAGTTGTAGGTGGATCTAGACTGAATTCTGTTTATTAATAAATGAAAGACATCCCAAGATCATGTGTGAAAGTGACAGATTCCAGAAACACCCGAGAAACTATTTATTTTCTCTAATCAACTCTTAAGCATGTATAAGCTTCCACTTGAACTCTAATAATTCAATCTACAGGCTCTAGTTCTTTTCAAGAATAAGCTTTGGGCATTACGAGCATTAACCAAATTTATCTCCCTTTCCACAAATAAAGACAATTTAGAGTAGAATGAGAATACTAGTATTATTGAAATTTTTACTAAAAATCTGTATGTGAAGTGGAATTCTTCTTAACCTTTGGGTAAGCCAGTCTCTGCATCTAGCCTGCCATCTTCTCACTCACCTAACTCTAGACTTTTTTGTCTAGGCAGAAATGCTTTTAAGCACAATCTACCTGAAAATATCTGCATATACGTACAGATACAAAGTTTATGAATTCAGCTTGCAGTCCAGGTGTGCACATTATAAGAAAATGTTCTTGAATTTCTTGAAGTCTATTTTCCAACTGCTCTTTAGGTACTGTAGGTCTTATCATCCTTGGCCAGATGCTAATTTTCCAGATCAGTGGACCTGAGGTCAATGCTGGAAATATAAGTAGACCTAGTCTTCAATTTCTTTTTAAATAATTTTTGTTGGGGTTTCTCTAAGAATGTCAAATATTACATTAACTGTTTTACTTTATACCAGTTAACATATACTTATGCCTTTTCCTATATTCAGAACCTAACTCTTTTAAAGTTCCAAAACTGGTGAGGAGGAACACACATGAAACATTTCTCCATTGATTATTTGCCTGAGTTAAACATTAAAGTTGAAAGCTGAAGGCAACTTTCTTTGTGTCAGATATTTAAAAATTTGCCGATGAGTCAAGTGAAAAAAGTATGATGAAACTTAGTCTTGGAGAACTTTAATGAAAAAAATATCATATATATGTTCAAAGTTTTTAATCTAATTCTACATAGTGAACACTGGAAGGTATGCACTTCTGATATTGAAAATTTTTGCTGAATATAATTTTTACTAAGGATAAAGTAGTGGAAAGCAAACTTAGTAGGAAAATGCATCAAACTTAGGAACTCTGGCAGATTCATATGAGTGCAGATGTGTATGTTTTTCTAAAGAAATCTTATTCTCTAAGAAAGAAGAGCTTAAATGGAATATGACCTTCAGAAAGCATCGTATCCAATTCCTCCATTTTTAAAGCCATAGGGATTCAGACTAAGGGAAAATATGCCGAGTGACATGAAGATAGAGTAGGTTTGATAGATTCATTGTTTTCAATATAAATACTCCATGGATTTGAAATTGAGAACTCTCCCTGACTTTTCTCATTCATTTATTATCTAATTTAGATAAATTTCAGAACTATAAGCTTGTTTTATAAATAATACTCTCTAAAATGTATATTTAATCTGATTTTTATTTGGTCCCACTTAGGAAAAATGCACACAATACAGATATACACACATACACACAAATTTTAAAGAGAAGACAACCTTTTGTTACTTAGGCAGAAAATATATAAATTCTTATATTTAACATCA
The DNA here is from genome assembly GCF_048564905.1 of Vicugna pacos. Classification (NCBI taxonomy): domain Eukaryota; kingdom Metazoa; phylum Chordata; class Mammalia; order Artiodactyla; family Camelidae; genus Vicugna; species Vicugna pacos. The sequence continues at coordinate 24,243,856 of NC_132994.1, read as the reverse complement.
AGTGGGTATCACACTTAAGTTTTTTTTTAAACTGACCAACCCATTCATGATTGTGAAAATCACTTTGGAGACATGTTTATAGCAAGTTCTAATCTTTTAAGAATCATATGTATGACATATATATATATATTTTAAAGATTGCTTTTTACTTGTTGCAGCCACTGTGGAGGAAAGTATGGAGTTTCCTTAAACTAAAAACAGACTTACATATAATCCAGCAATCCCACTCCTGGGCATATATCCAGAGGGAACTCTAATTAAAAAAACACATGCACCCCAATTTTCGTAGCAGCACTATATACAATAGCCAAGACATGGAAGAAACCTAAATGTCCTTCAATAGATAACTGGATAAAGATGATGTGATATACAAATATATGATATATTTATATACAATAGAATATTACTCGGCCATAAAAAAGAATGAAATCATGCCATTTGGAGCAACATGGATAGACTTGAATGGTAGTAAGCTAAGAGAAATATACAGAGAATGACTAATACTATATGATATCACTCATATGTGGAATCTAAAAAAATACAACAAACTAGTGAATATTACCAAAAAGAAAAGAAACAGACTCACAAATATAGAGAATAAATTAGTGGTTATCAGTGGGGAGAAAAAAGTGGGGAGAGGAAATACAGGGGTAGGGGATTAAGAAATACAAAATATTATGTATAAAATAAGCTACAGGGATACATTGTACAATGTAGAGAATATGGCCAATATTTTATAATAATAAATGGAGCATAACCATTAAAAATTGTGGCTCACTATATTGTACATCTGTAACATACAATATTGTATGTCAACTGTACTTCAAAAAATGGATATAAAAAGTAAAGTCCATGAAAGGTTTATAAAGTCACTAGTGCTTCATAATTAAGTAGAAGCTATAAACATGTCAATTGGTGCTTTGTTTCTATTTTTCCTGAATCAGTCTAATACATTCAACTTAAAAATGGCGAAAAGTTAGGAGACCTATTGCAGGACATGCAACATTAGCTAAATCCTTGTTGAATGAATAAATAGACTATTGTTTGAATGAGGGTGCTTCATTCATATCCTGACCCATATTTTGTAGAGCCCACTCTATTTTATTATTTATTTTAGTAAAGACAAAAAAGCTGCATGTGTACATTAATAACTTGTATAGATAACATGACAATATTGTCCACAGTCTACACGTATGAATGGCCCCAGTTTAACTATCTGATATCTGGAGTTCACAAGAGGAATTTTAAAAAAGAAATTTCAACAAAGGTGTTTATCTTTTATTACACAAAAATTTTAATGAAATTAAATGTACATAATTATATGAAACAAAACTCACATTCCTGTAGCAGAAAAAGTATAAAACATAAGAGAAATAAAATTCTAATCAGTCCAAGTTTTATTAAAATTTGAGAGCCAGGTTGATCAAAATTTTGCTATATGGAGAGCACGCTCTGATTTTTGATCCAGATGTCAGTAGATCAGTTTAGAGACATTGTGTTGATGTATGTTGTGTATCGTCTTAATTCTGATGGATTCCAGATCTCTCTTATATTTCACTCCCCTTTTAAAATAAGTTTTGCTCTCTTAATATTCTATTGAGTATCTTGTGATCCTGTGAGTGAAATTAACATCTCTGTTATCCTACCTCACAACAAATATATTATTGAAAAGCAAGTGAAGTGTTTTTCACTCTCATTTTTATCAATGTGTACGTGTTGTCAATGGAATAAAATATTCGAGTTCTTTGAGTTGGATAACTGGGATTACAGTGAGAATGACTATAATGACCCAAAACATGTGTCAACTTTAGGTCCCATTGATCTTACCATTTATGTAAAAAGAGTATTTTAATATATTACTTTTACTTTCTAAACTCAAGTTTCTTCTATAGTTTACTAGTTCTAATGGCAGTCAAAAAGCCATTGTTTTTAACAACAGATTTTTAATATAAAGAAACAATATATATTTACTCTTCTCTTTGAAAAGGACCAGCAGATCAGTGAATTCTGATGTCTGTCTTACATAAATGAAAGATTAGAGTTTGGAAATGATTTGTTACATGAGGTATGTGGTAGTGTTTAGGATCCAAAGGATTATTAAAAAAAATACTTTTAAATAAGTATCTCCAGCTGCTAACGGAACTAGAAAGCTCAAGAGTGAATTAAATTTTATAAATCTCTTCAATCTTCCATAGACTCTGAGTTTATATATTTTCTGGTTTCATTTGGATGGTTGGTCTTTTCTAATGGAGTAAAATCCACAAGGAAGCATCTATATTTTAAATCCAGACAAAAATTTAAAGCACTGCCTGAGATGAACCAAGCATAGATTTTGTGACTTTTTTGTGTGACACAATGTGATATAGTCTACATACTTGTCATTGTCTCTATATATTACATTTATTTAAAAATGAGTCATTCAAAAAATTAATAAAAGTGTGACTGCCTACATTGTCGCCACTGTATTATCATTCTCTAATTTTATTAATTATAAGCTACAATTTTATTTTTTTCAAACATGACTTATGCCTGCTCAAACTCCTTCTCATATTTCACCTAATAAACTTGTGTGTATTTTAAAGAAAAATCTTTTGAAGCAACTGAAATATTTATTTTTGAAAATGAATAACAGTGGCAATGATTTCATCACAGATTTGATTTCCTTTTGCAGTAATGCTTATCACTCTATTGGAATTCATCTGAAAAATTACAGTGAATACAAAAAAGAGGACCTTACAGATTTTCAGTGTTGAAATGGAAATGTGTTAGTTAAGGTTTAAGATGACAATGGAGAACCTTAAAGTTATCTAGAAATGATTTTCTGGTATTATTCAGAATGATTAGGTAAAGTATTATAACTTCATTGACCTGATTTTCCTCTTTCTTTGGGTTAAAATAATTTCTCTGCAATTTGACACCCAATTTTTATGGGCTTACTATACACACACACACACACACACACACACATACACATATTCAAAGGAGACAAACTTCCCAACTTCATGTTTCAAGGTATTCCTATATATTCTGAATTCTTTTTAATTAGTTATATTTTGTTTATAGCCCTTTCAAATTCTAGATTTGAATTTCAAAGTAATTGTAGGCATAAATGAAATAATGAAAGTGCTAGAAATACATAATCTCTAAAATGTTCAAAGCTGCATCCCACAAATTTTGATAAATTTTCTCTTTCATTGATTTCAAAATATAGTTTGACTTCTCTTGAGATTTTTTTCTTTGATCTATGTATTATTTAAAAGTTTGTTGTTTAATTTCCATGTATTTGGGATTTTTTTAGCTATGTGTTATTGATTTCTAGTTTAATTCCATTGATGAATGAGAGCAGTCATTGTATGAAATTCATTCTTTTAAATCTGTGTTTTATGGTCCGAAAATGGTCTACCTTGGTGAATACTCCATGTGAGCTTGAAAATAACATGTATTCTGCTGTTATTGAAGCAATCTCTATTTGTCCATTATATCCTGATGACTGATGGTGTTATTGAGCTCAATTATGTCCTTTCTGATTTTCTGCCTGCTGGATCTCTCCATTTTTGATAGTGTTGAAAGCTTCAACTATAAAATGTGTTCATTTATTTCTCCTTGGAGTTCTATCAGTTTTTGCCTCGTAGAATTTGACGCACTTTTTTTAGGTACATCCACAATAAGAATTGTTATGTCTTCTAGGAGAATTGACCCCTTTACCATTATATAATGCCCCTCTTTATTCCTGATACTTTCTTGCTCTGAAGTGTGCTCTGTCCAAAAAATCAATATACCTGTCTTTACTTTCTTTTGATTAGTGCCATCATAGTGTACCTTTTTCATCCATTTACCTTTAACCTGTAAGTCTCTTTACTTAAAATATAGGCAACATATAGTTGTCTTATTTTTGATCCATTTTGACTTCTGTCTTTTAATTGGTAATTTAGACCATTGATATTCAAGGTGATTATTGATATATTTGTATTAATATCTACCGTATCTATTAGTGTTTCCTATATGTTGCCTTTGATCCTTGTTCTTACTTTTACCTTTCACTCTTTTTCTGGCTTTTGTGGGGTTTTTATTGTGTATGTGTGTGTATATATATATATATATTTTATTGACATATAGTCAGTTTAGTCAATTTCTGGTGTACAGCCTAATGCTTCAGTCATACATGAACATACAATATTTTCATTTTCTTTTTCACTCCAAGTTACTACAAGATATTGAATATAGTTCCCTGTGCTATACAGTATGAACTTGTTTACCTATTTTATGTATATATTAGTATCTGCAAATCTTGAATTCCTAATTATGGTTTTAATTGAGCATTTTATGATTCTGTTTTTTCTCCTCTCTTATCACATGAATTGCACTTTTTTTTTTTTTACCTTTTTAGAAGTCAGCCCTAGAGTTTGCAATACACATTTACATCTAATCCAAGTATACTTTCAAGTAAAACTCCACCACTTCCCAGGTAGTGCAAGTACCTTACAATAACAAAATAATCTTAATTCCTCCATTTGGTTCTTTGTATCATTGCTGTTGTTCATCTTGTGCATATACCTATGTATTGTTCCTATTATTATTTTGAAAAAATTATGTGCTAGCTTAATCTAGAAAAACTAAAGTTTTTATCTTCACTTGTCCCTTCTCTGATATTCTTTATGTAGATTCAAGTTTTTTACCTTTGTAATTTCCTTCTCCCTAAAGAACTTCTTTTAACATCTTTTGCAAGGTGGTCTACTAGTAACCAATCCCTTAATATTTGTTTGTCTGAGAAAGTCTTTATCTTTCTTTTCTGAAGGATTATTTGCAGGGCACAGAAAACTGGGTTGGTGAGGTTTATTTTCCCTCAACACTTTAAGTAGTTCACTCCACACTCATCTTCCTTGCATACCTTCTGAGCAGAAGTCAGATTTAATTTATTTCTCTATGGTAAGTCCCTTCCCTCCCCAGCTTCTTTTCTTTCTGGATTTTTTTCTTTGTCCTTTCTCCTCTGTAATTTGAAAATAATGTGTCTGGGTGAAGTGGTTTGTTTTGTGGCATTTACCTTGTTTGGTATTCTCCAAGCTTCCTGGTTCTGTGGTTTAGTGTTTGGCGTAATCGGTATTCATTATTGTTTCAAACATTGCTTCTGCTCTTTTCTCTCTTTTCCTTGTGATATTTCGATTATCCACAAGTTACACTTTTTGTAGCTGTTCCACAGCTCTCGGGTATTTGTTTTTCTTAGTCTTTTTGCTGTTTGCTTTTTGCAGTTTAGGAGGAGGTTACTATTTAGATAGCCCCGAGCACAGAGATTCTTTCCTCAGCTGCATCCAATCTGCTAATAAGCTCATCAAAGGTATTCTTCACATCTGTTACAGTGTTTTTGAGCTCTAGCATTTCCTTCTGGGTCTTTCTCAGAATTTGTATCTCTCTTCTTATATTGCACATGTGTTCATGCATGCTGTCTAATTTATCCATTAGAGTCCTTAGCATATTTAACATAGTGGCTTTAAATTCCTAGTCTGATCATTCCAGTATCACTGTCATTTTGGGTTCTGGTTCTGATACATGCTCTGTTCCATCCGTATGTGACTTTGAGTATGTCTTATTTTTGTTTTTGTTTGGTAGATGGACATGATGTACTGGATAAAAGAAACTGCCATGAGTAGGCTTTTAATAATGTAGTGGTAAGTTGTGGAGGGAGAGAAAACGTTGGCATAGTGCTACAATTAGACCTCAGTCTTTTACTTGACCTATGCCTGTGAACTGTGAGCAGCACACAGAGCTTCTCATGCCCACCCTCCCTCAGGTGGGACAGAGGAGCTTCAGTGGGCTGGAGTTGGGTATTTTACTCTCTCCAAGCAGAAAATTAGAGCTCATGGGGTTACTTTTTTCCCAGGTCAATTAGGCTCTAATAAAACCCCAGCAGCTTAAATTCTGATTAACCAGTTTGTCCTGAGGGCAGGCCTTGTTAAGAACAAAACGCTCTGGCGCCTTTTTCCTGCCAGATGCCTGAGGTTTTCTCTGATACTTATTAAGAGAACCTGGTCAGTCTCCTGGAGGTAACTCTTGCCAAATTGTGGAGGCCCCTCTATGACTGGGTTCGCTGCGTTTTTTACTCTCAAAGTTGTCCACAGTGGGCCTCCGTAAATCCGTCAATTACAGTTCAGGTTCTCCAGGTTTTCCTGCGTCCACGCTAGTTCTTGTGGAAGCATCTGTTCTTGTGGGCGTTTCAGTGATTTTCAGCTCAGGTAAGTTGTAATTCTTAGTATTTCTGTATTTCCAATTTGCGAGCAATGGTTTGTCTTGCAACCTCCTCGCTCTGAGGGATCTAAGAAGATTTGCTTTTTCAAGTTTTCGGCTGTTTAAACGTTGTTAGGTTGTAGTGAAAGCTTGTAAGCTTCTTACACGCCGAGCAGAAACTGAGAGTCCTGTTAATAACCTTCTGATAATACCTGACTCAGACAGCCCTTGCCAGCTACAGATTTATGAATTTAAATATAAGAGCCATCTTTCTTAGATTTTTGAAAAGTGTTTTCCCACTTATTTTTATTTTTTCTGGTTCCAGAGCTATGTAAGCTTTTTTTAAAATTAACGTATAAATAATTTCGAATATTAATTTCAGGTGTACACCATAGCGATTCAGTATATTTACAGATTATACTACATTAAAGTTACTACTAGATAATGACTGTAGTTTCCTGGTCTATATAATATACCCTTGTTGATTACCTGGTCTCAGCTTGGGCTGGGGAGTGGGGCAGCTGCTAAAGCAGACTTCTTTCCATACTGTCTTGGGGGGGGTGTGTGTGTGTGTGTGTGTGTGCGTGCGTGCGCGCGTGTGCGTGTGCACGCTTCTCATGAGCAGAATTCAGGCTTCTTCAGCCTTTCTGTCTGTCCTGGTGGTCCTCTGTTACCTGGAAGAGAGGAATATAAGTTAACTCAGTTCTTTGGTCACCCTGAAAAAAATGAATTTTTAACCAGAAAACGTGATATGAACAAGATTTTATTAGTGAAGGAAAAAGGTAGTAAAATATGGTACACTCCCAACAATTGGGAGCCGGCCAACCCAGGAGAGGAGAGATGGCGCCGTTCCCTTGGTTCTCCTGGCTTAAGGGCTTTTTTGTGTGTGATTGATTCACGGATCAGTTCCTGGTGCTCAGGCACGCCCAGCCCTTTTGCGCATGTTCTTACCCATGACGCACACAGAAAAACCTACAGGAGGGGACTTAAACTGCAATGTTAATTACATTGTAATGAGCATTGGGTCAGGTTAAGCTACTGCACAGCAGCAGCGTTCAGTCCTAGCCGGCATCTTTTGCTGGCCCTCATTTAGAGAAAGTAGAAATTTTGGATCCCCTTGCCGAAGCACAGGTGTACTGCTGTTTTCTGGATTGCTCCTTTCCACATTGCCTCCCCCTGCCTGGTGCTCATTTCTGCCTAACAAGAGTCAAGTGTGCTTGTCTTTTCTGAGTAAGACCCCAGGACTGTGATGCCCAGTCCGGGACTCCACCCGCTCACTCCCCAGGGTGGTTGTGTGCCCCTGCAGCCTCTCTCTTCTTCTGAGTTCCCTCCCAGGGGTACAGATCCTGGCTGGATCTCTTTGCCTCCCTTCCTAACGGATTACATGTGTGTCTTTCTTACAGCCTTGGTTGTACAGGAGTCCTTCTGCTGGTTTCCCATTAGTTTGACGTGTTCCACATGTCGATGTATTTTTGATGTTTTCATGTGATAATGTGGGCTCCACGTTCTCTTACTCTACCATATTGATCTCTTCCTCTTCATTTATTCTGTTCTCTTCATGAGAACTACATATAATCTGTATTTTAAAGAATCGTATTGTCTTTCTTGGGTCTCTTAATGTCTTGAACAATTTTATTTTCTTTCCCTTAATATTCAGCCTCTCAAATATCCCCTCAAAATGATTTATTTTTATGAAATTTTAATCCTGTTTATTTCTAATGCCTTCAATTGTATGACTTCAGACTTTAAAAAGTAATATGTCAGCTTATTTTTCACCTCAGATACAATTTTATTTCATCTTTCTTTTCTTGTTACATTGTTTTGCTTTTTTCCCTTCAGATTGTAAACCACTTGGTGCCTAAAAATTACTTGTTTTGTATAGTAAATGTTCTTCTAAAGTGCATTCTTTATGTCTTACAGATATGTTCTTGTACGTTGCAGAATACTTACGTGGCATACATATTGTTTTTCTATTTGTCTTTGAATGAATGCAAAGTATTCAAGACTCTTTCCCCTCAATTCCACCTAAAAATAAGTGGGATTTCTTTCCTACAGTTTTTATGTCTCTATTTGAGGCACTTCTATTAGAATCTTTAAATTTTTTTTATTTTTATTTTATTATTTTTTTAGTACTGAACCTGGAAGCGATACTGTTCATGTGATCTACAATCAGGCATTCAAAAGGATTAAGGAAAGGGGAGGACAGCTGAGACTAGAAGTCGTCTTAAAAAGTTTAAATCACTGCCAGAATGTGCTTCTTAAATGAATTTCTGCTGACTCTGCTTTTTCTTCCAAGAAAATAATACTGCTGTGCCCAGTACCTTTCATGGAACATCTGACTGAAAAATTGGCAGAATACACGTTTCTCATTTAGGCAGAGAATCATTTTATTTTAGAGAAATTCTTTCATCTTCATTGAACCAGCTACATACTGCTAAGTGGTGTCAGAGATTGATTTTTGCTGGTTTTGCTCTGTGTATGCTGATGTATCTAATTGTTACTTGTTTTATATAATAAAAACCGCTTAAAGCAAGGTTATCTTTGTCACTTTTATGGAAAACTTTCATATCTACTCTCATTTCTTCAAATTTAGGTGCAGCTATTCTCCAGCTCTGGAAAATGTTCTCCACTTTGGAAAAGCCTCATGATACTTTGGAAACCTATGCCGAGGAAAATTCTTATAAGCTTCAAGACTGATGCGGCCACTGGTGAGTTTTTTCAAATTTAATAAATGCTGTTTATTGATGATTCCAAATGGTATTTCCAAATAATTGAGCCCACTTTATCTGGCATCACGGCACCTTCTACACTTTGATAAGAGGAAGTAAAATTTCCTGCATTTATTTCTCTCAAAAATGAAACTTTCTTGAGAATGGAGCTACAATTTAATTACTGGTGAGTATAAAATCTATTTCCTTTGTAATACATATAGCGTATTTGTGGTATTTGATGTTATATAGTATTTGGTTTGATATTCAGAAATGTAAAATTGTCAAGGTTCAGTTTCAAAAAATGTGGACTTCTGTATTGTAAAAAAAATATAACGTTTGGTTTATTGACAACCACTTTTAAGTATACACTTCATTAATGTTAATTATATTTACATTGTTGTGCAACAGATCTCTAGAACTTTTTCATCTTGAAAAACTGAAACTTGATACCCACTGAAGACTAATTCTCCCTCCCGCTACCACCGGTCCTTCACAGTTACCTTTCTGCTTTGTGTTCCTATGATTTTGATTACTGTAGATACTTTCTGTGAGTAGAATCACATGGTATTTGTGCTTTCATGACTGGCTTGTTTTGCTTAGCATAATGACCTTGAGGTTCATCCATGTTTTAGCATGTGACAGGATTTCACTTTATTTGAAGGCTATATAACATTCCATTATATGTGTTTATTGCATTTTATTTGTTCATTCATATATTGATGGATATTTGGGGAGCTTTTACCTCTTTGCTCTTATAAATAATGCTGCACTGAACAGGAGTGTTCAGATAGCTCTTAGAGACCCTGCTTTGAGTTATTTTGGATATAAACCCAGAAGTAAAATTGCTAGGTGGCAGTTCTACTTCTAATTTTTTGAGGAACTTCTACACTATTTTCCATACTGGCTGTACCATTTCATCCCCACCAACACAGCACAGGATTCCAATTTCTCCACATTTGTGTCAACATTCATTTCCTGCACTTTTGATAGTGGCTATCCTAATGGCTTTGAGATGCTATTTCATTGTGGTTGTGATTTGGATTTGTCTTATGATTAGTGATGATTATCTTTTCAAATTCTCTTAGCTGTTTATATATCTCTAGAGAATTGTTTATTCATGTTATTTGCCCATTTTAATCAAGTTATCTGGTTTTGGTTGTTTTATAGATGGGTCTTATATATTTTGGATGAATAAGAATATTTTAGATGTTTTAAACACAAAAAATGGTTTTAAAAATTTTTGGTTAGGTTTAAGAAAAATATATTTAGGTTGAGTTTTCAAAACTTCAGTGTAGAACAGAGTCACAGTGGGAGCTAATGTTCTTCTTTGATTAAGAAAACTAGAAACCTGCCACTTCAAATGCCAGCTCTAGAGCCATGCTGTGCCATACCAACAAAATAAGGAAGCCACAGCAAGATCAGAAAACTTAAAAGGCTATTCTCAGAAAACCCCCATGATCAGGAAGCCACTGTTTCAAATGCAGCTTGCAGAAACACCTGCAAAAAAATCACTACACAATTCTCATTAATACTCATGGATCAAGTGACCACACATTAATATCTCTGTAATGTTGCCACAGAAAACCAGACACCCCTGTGATGGTCTTTGCTAGCAGAAACAAAAGAAACAGCAAAAATAACCCACACATCCCATTAGCCATGCAAATGTTTTGGCAGTGTATCTGATTGGCAGAACCAAAATTACATCCAGAGCTGTAGCTGCAAGAGTTTCTGGAAAATGCAGAATTCTAGCCTCTGCAATATATGAAAACACTCCAGAAATAAATTGAAATGGCTATTGAGCTCCAATCCCTTATATCTACCTCCAACTAAAATAATGGATTTTTTTTCTTTTTCCCCTTTGTTATTTTGGTAAGAGTGAGAGGATATGTTAAAAGCCTTTATTTATTAAAAATAATTCCAGTCCAATTTTCCTGAAATTCAAATCTGATTATGTCATTCTTATGCTTAGAACATTAGGACAGGTTAGTACAAAATAGGAATTATTTATTATAATTATGTTTTGTTTATTCTTTATTTGACACTTCACAGATATTCCTACTTGCTGGCTTGCATATTGGGCCTTTGGCAATGAAACAAGGGTGACTTTTGTGACCCTATTCTAAGTGATTTTAGCATATAAGTATATGCCAGCTGCAGGCAACTGTACTTTCATCATGAACCATGATAATTAATCCAGGTTACAGGTGTTAGTCTGAGTATAGCATGAGGATATACTGGTAGAAGTAAGGATTACTTGTAGTATAAAAGAAAGAAGGAATTGGAGGTAGAAGTAGCTGGCTCCTGGGAACATTGAACTGTACAGTAAAATAAGAGCTGTTTTATACATAAATGAAGAGATAAGATAGCCTGACTATTAATTGTCCAGAAATCAAATATACAAAACCATATTTAGTCTGTATGTAATATGTAAACATTTGTTAAAAAATTGTTTTCTCAAAAGGTGATATATTGGAATTGATACATTTCTTATCAATTAAAATGTTTGTTACACATTAGTGAAAATGTCACTCCATCTTAATCCTAAAATCCAGACTCTTCTGTCCAGGTAATTTAGTCAAATTTTAAAAAATCGAATTTAAAGGTAGAAATATTGATGGGGTAAGCTTAGGAACCAAGTTTTCACTTTCAATAAAATGAAAACTTAAAAACATTTATAATCCTGTTGTAAACTGTTACAGAGAATTTCTTTTAAAATAGCTCATGACAGGACTATTGAAGTTATTATAGTCTGATTATTAATCTGATTTGAGATGCTATTACAGATTAAAATCTAAAGAAAAGCAGTTTTCAAGAGGAATTTCAATGTGTTCCAACATGCCCTTAGGAGTCATAAAAATATATCACATGAAAAGCATATCACACTTTTCTTCTTGAGGAACTATAGATTTTAATCAATCCCCAGTTACCAGTGAAGGTTGTTCATTCATTGATTTACATATATTTGCTTAATGCCTACTGTGTGCCAGGCATATAGTTAGAAGCATTCATTTGTAAAAAGAACTAAACAAGCAAAAAAATCTTTCCACTAATGCTTATATTCTAGTGGATGCAGATAGACAATAAACAAAATAAATAAGCATAATAAAATAATATATCACACTGTAAAAGTCAATGTGCTTGGAGGAAATAATGGGGAGATGTGATCAGAGAGGAAAGGGAGGATAAAATCAAGTACAGCCTTGTAAGCTGTCGTAAGGATCTAGTTATTCTTTTAAGTCTTTGGGTGCTTTAAAGAAAAAAAATAACATGATCAGGGAGATTATAAGGGACAAGAGTAAGAGTGGAGGGACAGATTCAGATGCTGTTATAATAACCTTAGTGAGAAGTGGTTATGGTGCCAGAACATGGAGGTGAAAAGAAGTAGAAGAATGGTGAGAGCTATGCTTTTAAATACTCAGGAAATGGGTGAGAATTCATGCACATGGTTTCAGCTAGAGGCAGGGATGTTTCATCTATAATAAAAGGAGAGAAGAGAGAGTATATATAGTTAGGTGATGCTGGGACTTACAGATGTTCTATTCTTAGGATTTTTTTTTCTCAAAATGGTAGCAGACTCACCAGCTGTGAATGAGAAAAGTGAATATATCAGGGAAATACTGTATGACTGCCATGCAATTCTACAGATTGTGTACTTGACATTGATAGTAATGCACTTAAAATGCAAAGAGGGAGCATACTTGTGTTATTCTCTGGCCATATTTAGTTATATACGTGTAGAATCAAGGGAGGCAGAGATTTGGATTTAACTAGAGCTGGTGTTTTGCCAAAGTGAGTACAAAATATGAAATGGTGACAAGAGAGGATATAGAGTATGGGGAAGGGAATATGGAAGGGAATAATTTTATTGATGGAATATGGAATCAAAACTTGGGCAGGAAATAATGATCATATAAGTTTGGTGTGAGGTATGGTAAAAATGGTAGTCAGATGAATAGATTGTAGGTCCTAGTAGGTGTGAAGGAATTATTGGGGTTCCAATACTAAAGAGAGTGAGCTAAAGTTACAGACAGTAACTAACAGTAAGTGGTATGCATGAAACTGATATTAGGAAGAAGTTGTGTTTGTTTATAATGACCAGATGCAGAGCACGAGCATGGAAGTGAAAGGCAGATACAGGGCGGAGGAAAAGTTCATAGGAGGAGGAGCTGAGAGGAGCCTAGAGAATGGGTCGTAAAAGGATCCTATTTATAGATAATGAAATGACTAAGAAACATAATAAGAGTAGTGATGGAAAACATGGCAGTAAAGAGTAACTTAAATCTTTAAAAAATAGAAGTCACCTCTATGGGCAATGACTACAATTTTTCAATTGCCTATGATTTTAAGTAAGGGAAGTAAGAAAGTGGCCCGGAAGAATGACACAGAAAGAAGAGGACACCAAAAATGGTACTGAGAGTGTGAGAGGGAAAAAAGGCATTACCACTGAGCACCCTGCTAGGCAAGTAGCCGCTCTTTTTTTCTTCTGTGAAGATGGACATACCCATGGGGATTGGCCGCCTCTATGCTAATGACTTCGAAGATAATTTGTGTAATTTTTCCTCTGCTTGCATGGTTAAAGAAATGCACTGGGCAGGAATATATACTGGTGGGGTTTTAACATTCAGGATAGTTCTAATTCACCTCCCTCAAATTAACTCTATAAATAAGTTCTGAGCCACCTAGTTATTATCTGAAATTAAACATGTGGAGAATTATATTAAAGGTTCTTTTTTAGAAATGGCTTTCCTCACATGTTGTGCTAAGACTATAATATAAATTAATTAGAGAGCTTCACTACTGTCAGCAACTTTGTGTGTTGGAAACCAGCTATTTTAAACTCACAAATTTTCTCATTTAGCCATTGAATGGTCCTAGAGATAAGAAAGCTTTCTTTGCTACCATATTTCTCCCAAGCTGTCTTTGGAGATGGGATTGTTGCTCTCTTGGGAGAATGTTATACTTCAGCTCTGCTAATTACCAGGAAAGGGAATATTATATATGAGCAATCAATTTTCGCTGAAGGCATAGATAAGGTAAAGGAGATTTGAGGTCATAAGAAGGTCTGTTTTCAAGTGCTTTATAATTTTTATACCCTTTTAAAATCTTAGTTATAGTCAGGCCATCTGCACTATACTTAGAATGTTACCTTAACCATCTTTTTCTTATAGTTACTTTATATGTAGCAGGAGTAGAAAAGTACTCGTTTTTTGAAGGTCAAAATATAGCAAAAATAAGAATTCACCTCATCAAAAAACAGGTTAGTAAAACTCCTCAATTACATTGTACATGTATTTTTTCATTTAGTTTTTCTGCAAAAGAAAGGTCTTAGTATTTTCATCACCTGAGTGGCCATAATATTTTATTAAAATGACTTGTATTTCATTATCAAGAAAGATGCTAAAATTTTTTGAAGGTTTGGAATTCAAATTTCTAGGGCTACTTTAAAATTACCTTTTAAAACTCTCTTCTTTCTCCTGAGTAAGTATAGTACCACTTCAAGTACATGCTAAAAAAATACAATGTATCAACCTTGAGAATAAACACTTCAAGTATATGCAGCTTCTCCTCAAAAGCAGCAATTTAGTGTCATGCAGGTCCATTTTATCCCTTTATTTGTTTAGAGGTAAAAGTAAGAGTAGGAAAACGCACTAGCTCTCTAGCAGTTCAAACTCTGGGATATTCAATTACTTGGTGGAAGCTGATCATTTGATTAGATACATCCTAGCACGTCACAGAGGGTGGAAAGGTTCCTCCAGAGACAAAGGTGTTTTAGAGCAATTTCACTTCTAATTATGTTTCCTGTAAGATTTTGTTTGTGTCTGACTTAAAATAGGATGTAATCTGCTAGAGAGAGAAAGAAATCAAAAGATTAACATCACCTTATTATCTCCTATGAGTTGGGCATGGGCTCAGGCTGATGTGATGAAAACTACTTATAGAATTTTTTTCTCTGTTATTTAAAAGGGAGATTGCCACTGGATAGATAATGTGAGCAGATGTATTAATGTAGTGTGGTGTACCAGCATAACATCAGCTAATGTCTATAATACAAATGTTTAGCTTTATTGATACATACCTAAAGAAGATTCTAGAGTTTGTTCATTTTTGGATTGTGACCATTGTAAATCGTTTGATAACTGACATGTTAGGGCCTGCAATGAATGTTGGCCAAGTTTAACTGAATTATGAAAAAGAAAGATGTTTCTTTTACTTCATCTTCAACATTAGAAAACAAAAAAAATGTAAATGCATTTTTGACTCACTGTAAAACTAATTCAGGTTATGTCCTTGTGGGCTTACTTTTAGATACTGTAAATTTGAAAACCATTCATTCTGACCTTTTTTGTGCCAATTAATTACAGATTTCTGTGGGGAAGTGCTTGGAAATAACCAGTATACTCCTGCATGGGTTATTGATGGTTATGTTTTTGAAGAGAAGGGGTCTTATTACTCTAAAAAATTGTTTAGGAACTAGAAAAATAGACAAATGAAATTTGTGGTACTCAATAATGTACAGCTTAATTCTTGTTTTCCATTTTGCCTTTAACATGTAGTCAGTGGGAAAGCATTTTTGTCTTGCTCTTGAACACAATCTCAGTCTTTGGCCTCAAAGTTTTAAAACTCACTTTTAGATAGTAATATGTTCTGTAGTCATAGTCACTTAACAGAATCTTAATTTAAAAATTATAATTGCCAATCCTTTACAATAATCAAATTGCTTGCAATAGCCAGTTTTTCACTGCATTAGAAATATCTTCAAAATGTCAGTGACTGGCAAGGAAATTAGTTATTTCTTATTCTCGGATCTGTGGAGTAGATACAGTTCTGCTGAACTCCTCTGGGTTCAACTCGTCTAAACTGTGTATGAGGCTCCAGTTCAGTTCAGATCTTTCTCACTAGTCTTCATCATTCTTCAACTAGCTACTACCAAAGCATTTTCTTCCCATGGTAAATAGAAGTACAAGAGATCAAAACAAACCCTGCAAACACATTATTTAAAGCCTCTGCTTTTTAATACTCACCACCATTTCATTGGCCGCAGAAACTCACCCGGCCAAGCTCAACATCAGTGAGATGAGAAATTATACTCCTCCCAAAATGAGGTAGGTGTTGAGACATTGACAGAGTGGGAAAAAATAAATGTTGGAAAACTGTAATCTACCACAGTGTCAAATGTGATTTAGCAGCAGTTCCTCTTCCATCCTCCAGCCTGGGTCATAGGCTGCGAGTTTACAGTGTGGATAGTAGATGTGGTCATTTTATTCTAATCTCTTTCCCACTCAACCCCACCCATCTCCAATAACCGTACTAACTCATTCATAGGTTGAGAGTGAGAGATCTTATGGGAAGGGGGACAGTTAAGGGAAGAGGTCAGTTAAATTTTTTACATGAATGATTATTGGCATAAGATGGCTTCTTGCTGTGTGTGCCTGGCTGATGTTTAGATGGAGGGCATATTGTGGGATCTGTCCTTGGTACTGAACACATTCTCTTGGTGGTACTCTCCAGCTGACACTTTCAGAGCATAAGCAGTACTTTTCCTTTAGATGATGGCTTCCCTATTCATCTCCTGTTTGTTTGTTTTGTGTGTGCGTGTGTGAGAAACTCACTTCTCATAGTCTAGAGTCTTGGCACACTTTTTAGTCATTTCTCTTGGGCAGAGCTCTCTCCCGTGTGGAGTTTATTTGTTCTAAGGAAGCACTCATGCATATTTTGACATATCAGCAAAAGGTATTCCAATTAATCCCTAAAGCAATCAATTACTTGTTTCTCTCCTGCCCAGGCAGCTCTCTAATCAATCTCTGTGACCTGCTTTTGATTCTTTCTGAAAAGCAGAGGACATATTCCAAGCTTTCTGTAAAGAGCCTTAGAAAATTTGTCTTTCTGTAATTGATGTGAAAAAAGTAGTCTCCCTCTCCCATCCTTTTCCAAGAGATGAGGGAGTGTGATGGGACTCATAGAGGGCAGCAGTTTTCTTTCAAAAACTCTACTGACAAATTACTTCTTTTTTATTGTATAGTACTTTTTTTGTTGAAATACAGTTGATGTATAATATGTTAATTTCAGGTGTGCTACATAGTGAGTTGACATTTGCATACATTATGAGATGATCATCACAATAAGTCTAGTAAACATCTGACTCATATAAAGTTACTAAAATGTCATTATTGACCTTATTCCTTATGCTGTGTATTACATCCTCATGACTTATTAATTACATCACTGGAGGTTTGTACTTCTTAATCCCCTACATCTATCACACCATCCTCTGCCTTCCTCCCTTCTGGCAACCACCCATTTGTGCTCTGTATCCATGAGTCTGTTTCCATTGTGTTTTGATTGTTTGGCTTTTTAGATTCCACATAAAAGTGAGATCATGTGGTATTTGTCTTTCTCTGACTTATCCCACTTTGCATGATTTCTCTAGTTCCATTCATGTTGCAAATGGCAAGATTTCATTTTTGAGGGCTGAGTAATACTTTATTATATATTATATACATCACATCTTCTTTATTCATTCATCTATCAATAGACAGGTTGCTTTCTTATCTTGGCTATTGAAAATAATGCTGCAGTGAACATAGAGGTGTGTGTATCTTTTCAAATTAATGTTTTTGTTTTCGTTGAGTAAATACTTAGAAGTAAAATTTCTGGATCAAATAGCAGTTGTACTTTTAATTTTTTGAGAAACCTCCATACTGTTTTTCCATAGTGGCTGCACCAACTTACAATCCGACCAACAGTTCATGAGGGTTTCATTTTCTCCACACCCTTGCCAACATTTGTTATTTGTTGTCTTTATGGTGATAGCCATTCTGACAGGTATAACATGATATCTCATTGTGGTTTTGATTTGCATTTCCCTGATGATTAGTGATGTTGAACATTTTTTTATGTGCCTGTTGGCTATTTGTGTGTCTTTTGGAAAAATGACTATTCACGCCCTCTGCTTTTTTAAAAACCGGGTTATTTGGGGTTTATTGTTTTTTAATATTGATTTGTATGAGTTCTGTCTATATTTTGAATATTAATCCTTTATTGTATATATCATTTATAAATATCTTCTCCCTTTTTGTAGGTGGCGCTTTTATTTTCTTGATAGTTTCCTTCACTGTACAAAAGCTCTTTAGTTTGATGTAGTCCCATTTGTTTATTTTTGCTTTTGTTTTGCTTGCCTGAGAAAACATATTTTTTAAAAAATTGCTAAGACCAGTGTCAAAGAGCATACTGCCTTTGTTTTCCTCTAGGAGTTTTATGGATTCAAGTCTTACATTTGAATCTTTAATCCATGTTGAATTTATTTTTATATGGTGTGAGAAAGTAGTCTAGTTTGATTCTCTTTCATGTAGTTGCCCAGTTTTCCCAACACTATTTATTGAAAAGGCTGTTTTCCCCATTGTATACTCTTACCTCCTTTGTCATAGATTAATTAACCATATAAGTGCTTAAGTTTATTTCTGAGCTCTCTATTCTATTTCGTTGATCTATGTATCTTTGTGCCAAAACCATACTGTTTTGATTACTGGAGCTTTGTAGTTTGAAATCAGGGTGCATGATACTTCCATCTCTCTTCTTTATTAAGATTATTTTGACAATTTGAGGTCTTTTGTGTTTCCATACAAATTTTAGGACATTTATTCTAGTTCTGTGAAAAATGCCGTTGGTATTTTGATACGGATTGCATTGAATCTGTAGATTGCCTTGGGTAGTCATCTTAACAATATTAATTTTTCTAATCCATCATCATGGTCTATCTTTCCATTTGTGTTATCTTCAGTTTTTTTCATCAGTGTCTTATAGTTTTCAAGTACTGGTCTTTTACCTCCTAAGTTAGATTTTTTTCCTAGGTATTTTATTCTTTCTGATGCAATTGTAAATGAAATTGTTGTCTTAATTTCTCTTCCTGGTAGTTTGTTGTTACTGTATAGAAACACAAAAGATTTCTGTATTTAATATTGTAACCTGAAATATTAGTGAATTTATTTACTCTATAAGTTTTTTGGTGGTGTGTATAGGATTTTCCATGTAAATTATCATGTCATCTGCAAAAATTGAAAGTGTTACTTCTTCTTTTCCAGTTTGGATTCCTTTTGTTTCTTTTTCTTGTTTTATTTCTGTGGTTAGAATTTTAAATACTATGTTGAGTAAAAGTGGCAAGAGTGCACATTCTTATCTTGTTTCTAATCTTAGAGAAAATGTTTTTGGCTTTTCACCATTAAGCATGTTGTGGACTGAGGTTTGTCTTTTTTAGGCCTTTATTATGTTGAGGTATCTTCCCTCTCTACCCACTTTGTTGAGAGTTTTTAATATAAACAAATGTTGAATTTTGTCAAAAGCTTTTCTGCATCTATTGAGATGATTATATGATTTTTATTCTTCAATTTCTAATGTGATGTATCACATTAACTGATACTAACTGATTTGTAGATATTGAAACATCCTTTCATCCCTGGGATAAACCCTATTTTGTCACTGCATATGATCCTTTTAATATACTGTTGAATACAGTTTGCTAACATTTTGTTGAGGGTTTGCATTTATGTTCTCAGTGATATTGACTTGTAATTTTTGTTTTGTTTTGTTTTGTCTTTGTCTCACTTTTGATATAAGGGTATTGGCCTCATGGTTTGAGTCCAGAAGTGTTCCATCCTATTCAGCTTTTTGCAATAGTTTGTTGACAGCTTTTTTTAAAAATTACTGCTTCAGTTTTATTACTGGTAATTGATCTGTTCATATTTTATTTCTTCCTGATTCAATCTTGGTTGTCCAATTTTTTGGCATGCAGTTGTTGGTGGTAATCACTTATGATCCTTTGTATTTCTGTGGTGTTGATTGTAACTTCTCTTCCACTTCTGATTTTATATTTGAGTTCTTTCTTTTTTTTTCTTGATGAGTCTGGCTAGGGCTTTGTCAATTTTGTTTAACTTTTCCAAGAATCAGCTCTTAACCTCTATTGATATTTTCCACTTTTTGTCTCTATTTCGTTTATTTCTGCTCTGATCTTTATTTTCCTTGCCTTCTACTAAATTTAAATTTTCTTTTTCTTTTTCTAGTTTGCTTATGTATAAGTTTAGGGTATTTATTTGAGATTTTTCTTATTTCTTGAGGTAGCCTTGTAACATTATAAGCTATCATCTTAGAATATAAATCTGCATCTGTAATATGTATCTGTATCTGTTTGTTTCTGTTTGTTTCTCCACCAAACCTTGTTAAGTCCTAGACTTTCTGGTTTTCATCCAGACAGTGCAACAACATGAATGTCTTTGCAAAGCCTAACAATGACTCTAAGTTCCCTATACTATTTACAGCTGATCTTTAAAAGATTTAAATATCTTGTGAAAACTTACAAACTCTTCGAAAGTTTAAGTATTATCTCTTTTTGGTTCAATATTTATTTTGTTTTTTAAACCACTTTTAAATATGCAAAAATCTTTAGTATGTAAATAGCTAAAGGGCATAATTTTAAAAAGGAATGCAAAGATTATGAAATAAATAGTAGAATGTTTAATCTTACAATTTAAAAATACAAATCAAGATAAAAGATTTTTTTGTCAAATAACATTTTAAAAAATTTTTCATGAGAATAGCAAAAGATTCACAGACACTAGTGAGAGAGAAATGTTCAAGTAATCACTCCTTCCTGGCATAAATTAAACCACAGTACCCTGCATTTTAACTATTTTTAAATTAGCCCCCACTGTTTATTTTCTTATTTAAATGCCTAAAAGCTAAAGCACCATTGTTTCAGTCTAATGATTTTAATAGTATTTTACCTCACCATAAAACTTTGGCCTATATCAAGCATGAAAATTTTTATTAAGGCTAACCCAACTACTCCATATATCTACATGTGCTTAGGAAAAAAAAAAAAGCTAATCAACAAACCAGTCAACAACAACAAAATTCCAGTATATTTTCATTTGCAGTGATTCCATTAACTATAGAAGATCCGAAAGTAATCAGACCCAGAAATGAATTTACAGTTAGTAAGAATAAGTTCATAGCTTGTGTATGGAAAGGTTTGGGATGAGGTGAAATTAAGTAAGATGGAATTGTGATACCTTACCTGAAGAAGATGTGTCCCAAGTCAAAAAGAACTGATTTAGTTGTTGGTAATACAGGGGTCCAGTCTTCCTTCTGGCTTCTTTTAATTTTCTCCTCAGATTTAGCTGGTCTTTCAGCTTCCCATTGATGCTGCAGTATTCCTCATAAATCAGTTTTTCTAATGGCAGCCTGAATTAGCTCTGTGCTTCTATTACTGAGTCTCAGGAAATCACATGGTCTTATAGAGTCATATAGTTTGTAAAGGGAAAGTTAAAAAAGTGGTATTCTAGTCTCAAACCACCCTCTATTTTTGATAAATATTTAATTCTCAACCATACAATAAAGAGTTGATCTCTTAGGTGAAGTAATTTCTACTTCTAAGACTGTATGGTTTTCTCAGTGTAGACTTCCTCAATGGACAAATTAAACTCAATTTGAATAAAGCACATTACGATTTTGTAATAATCTTCAATCTATCAAATACTTATTTGAGTATCTGATAGCCCAACCTGTTCCTAATATCTGTATCTGTATATAATACCTCTGTACTTTCCTGAAAAACATACTTTAGGTACAGTATTTTTAAAATATTTTTTCTGTTTGATTTTATTCTCTTCCTGCATAATGAAAACTTCATTTTCATACTTTGAAAAGTAGCTTATGTGTTATGTAATTCCATTTCAGAACATTATTCACCATCATGTGACATAATCTATGGAGTGATTTTCTGAGGACAGCTCTCTGCTTGAATCCATTTGGTTGCCACATAATAAAAAATGCTGTTATTTTTCCTTTTGAATTTTGCAGCTCACATCTTCTCTCTGCACAATAATTCCTGGGTATATTTAAAAAAAAAAAAAAAACCTCCACACCTACAAAATAGCACAGCTTAAGCTGCTCTGAATTCATGATTGAACTGAAGAAGCTGTGCTCTAAGAAATGTATTTGTATACATAGTTATTAAGATTTGGGTTTTGGAATAATTTGCCAACTCATCTCAGACAGGATCCTATCATTGATTTTGCAAATGGTTGCAAAAGTGCAGGGATTTATGAAAAATGCTTTTTTGGTGTTCTGTGTAAGTTCTTATGTATAAAAAGAACATACATATTTTCAAGAGAAACAAGCAAATCATTTGAGGCAAAGTGATTTTTTTTTCCGAGCAGAAAATTAAAAAGTTCAGAAAAGAACATGTTTTGTCAGAGCCCTTGAAAATAATGGTTGGTTTTTAAAATGTTGAGGTGGTAACATACATTGACCTAAATATAGCAATGTAATTAAGGGAAAGAATTATACATATAAATGTGGTGAATTAATAAGCAGAGGGGTGTTTAGACTATAAAATTTGTTATTTTGCTTAAGATTGAATTTACCAGCACCATCATCCCACCATTGGTGAAGAATTTTTTTTTTTTGCATAGGAATCAGGATGCCAAATTATTATATCTAATGTATTATATAAACTATCCTTGTGGTTGAATATTCATAATTCAGCTTACATATTTCTGGAAGAAGAGATCACAATACAAAGACAGCTAAGTCCTACCTATTGACAGTCTAATGAATAAACACAAATAAGCACATGCATACACACACACACATGCATTCACAAACTCAAAATTCAAATAGGAAAGAAAAACTCATATAAGGTTTCATTGCATTTTTTAAAAATTCTGTGAAACAAATAAGCCAAGCAATTGTATATAACAACTACTTATACAAATATACATGTATGTATATATATATATGCACGCGCGCGCGCACACACACACACATATATTCATGATAGAAAGGCATAAATACTTGAGAAGAATAAGCAGGTCCATTGAATACAGATCATAAAGCCTGACTGAGAAACCAAAAGAAGAACTGAATGAAGAATGAGAATTAAACAGATGTTGCCAGAAAGCCAAGGCTGAAATACCAGCTCTTAAAGGATGTGTTAAAATTTCATAATTAAAGGGCCTCATATTTGCAGATTTGGGTGACTGGAATCTAGAGGACTATAGGTTGAAACTTGTTCTTAAACTGCCACTGATTAGCTGTGTCATATTTGTAGTAATTTAGCTTGCATGGACCTCAATTTCCCCATCTGAAAATGAGACAATGTGAGTGGAGGATGTCTTAAATTCTTTCAATCCTAAATTGCAATAATTATTATATATCTAGGTTATGCATGATCTTTATCCCCTTATCTTCTGTCTGTGAAATGATTTTTTTTTTCATTTTTATTGTTGAAATCGTACTGATTCTCAAGTGAGCTGTATGCCTAAGCATGTTCATTACAAGGGTATACATTTTAAGGAATAACTGAAAAGAAACTAAATAACCAATTAAAAATAGCTAAATTTTGGTTAATCAACTCTGGAATATTATGCAGTCATTTAACTTAAAATTGTAAATAAAACTTTTAATAATCATAAAGTTTTTAAAAATTAGAATAAAAAGTTGAATGTATATATCAACTGCAGTTATACAAATGGTATAAACACATAAAGAGAGTAAAATGAAAAAAAGCCAAATAATTAATTTTTTTGAAGTACTAGGACTATAGGGGATTTTTATTTCTGTTGATATTTATTAATGTGATACTTAAGCAATAATGCTGGTAATGATGACAATTTAAAAGTGTTATCCATATCTTAAGACCTAGCTGAAATGCCTCCTCCCGAATAAAGATAAATTTTCTCATTTGTTTTTACTGCACACTCTACATCTTACAGTATTTATTAATTTAAACTTTATTATATATATTTTTTCTATATCAGTATCCCTTAATAGATTATAGACTCTTTGAGGGAAAGAACATGTTGTCAACCTCTATAGTCGCCTGTAGTCTATAATTTTATGCCTTGTAGATATTTTGTGCTCAGTAAGTTTGTTCAATTCAGTTCAATTTAATTAGCTAGGCTGCACATCATGGAATAAAGCAGAGTTGAACTGATTAATATACTCAATATATATTTATTGAGAGTCAGGTTCTACTTGAGGAGCTGGGGATACCACAGTAAAAATATAAACAAAGTTTATGTAAAACTGTATAAAACATAACTTTTCAGTGTGTTACACCTAACAACGGGAAGGTTTTGTGGGTGCAGAAGAGAAAGAAACAGAGAGGTAGGACATAAGGTTTGAGGAGAGAGGCAAGGCCAGAGCATACAAGGCCTTCAATGTACCTGGGAAGGAGTCTGGATTTTTATTCTGGGTAACATGGGAGGCTGCTGGGAGATTTTAGGCAGGGAAGTGCCATGAATTTACTGGAATTTTTAAAAAATTTGTTGTTGGGAGCTATGCCTAAAGGGGACAACATTGAAAGAAAGAAGATGAGTTATAAGGTCACAAGGGATTTGGATTGAAGATGGTGGCATAAGTTTTGATGGCAATTATAGATGTTCTCTGTCAGATAAGTCAGATCTCTTCTTTAAGGTTATATACATGGCTCATCTTGGTCACTCAGAGCCTTCATATCCAGTTAAGGTCCTAAAGTAGTCTGGTTGCTGTGTCTGTGTGTTACATTAATCTTAACCATTACTCAATCTCTACTAAATCCCTATATAAAAGAAATCTTACTATGTCCAGAATTGGCTTTTTTCTTCATTTTTTTCAGATAAGACATAATCCCTACTTTAATTTTCTGTGTACTAGTTCTTAGGGAAAACATATATATAATACAGTAATTGTTTCAATTTGCAAAAGAGAAACTGAATTAAAGAATTTAATTTACCAAACAGCACAAAAAGCGTAGGCAGAGAGAAGTGAAATATTTATTTTCCATCTACATTCTATACTATGCAGTATATAAGACAGTTATATATTTACCACCACATTTAATCTGCACAAAACCCCCATGAGGTAATACTTGTTTTCCTTAACAGATGAAAAACAATAATTTAACTGATATTTTCAATAATACTCAGCTATTAAATTTTAGAGTGAGGATTTACACTCAGGCTAGTTTAATTTTTAAGCTTTAGCCTGCCATCAAAGCTACCTACTACAAATTCATCACCCAAATTTGGATGTTCTTTTAAATTTTGTAGTTTAAGATTTAGTCTTTTGCACTTTTATAACAAAATGCAACTTCTTTATGAGGATTCAAGTAGTGATTCTTTGGTTTCCTGTGAATTTGTAGGATTTAAATATTTTAGTACCCAAGTACAAACCATTCCAAATCATAAAGGTGGAACATTAATGTAAATGTAACTTGTTACTTATATTTTTATGTGTGTTTGTGTGGTTTGTGTGCATGTGTGTGTGAAGGATATACTACAGTTAGTCTACGTCGTTAACTATTGAACTTTCATATAGTAATTTAGTTGGTGATTTTTTGTTTCGGCTGCTGGCATAGTGGGTCAACATAAATACAAACATTGATATATGGAATAAATTGCTTGTCAGCTCTCCTGTGTTTGAATCGTCATAACTTACACATAATGGCTGTTAGCAAGATTGTTAATAACGTCTACAAACTTACTGTACTTTTTGGGCTTTCAGATTAGGTATCCTCTTAGAATCTGTAAGGATTGAAGAATGTATAGGTGTTCATACTCAGGTTTATTTATTGCAAAATGTATTTGAAAGTACATGGGTTAGAGAAAATCCATTTGGTAAATTTACCTTAATTCTCCATTTCCTAGCTGTATTGATTTTTTTTCCTCTCACACTTTTTGTCATTGACTATTTTCTAAAACTTAGGTAATGACAATATGCTGCTAATTTCCCAATTTTCCAACAACCACAGAATCAAATTAGAAGACCCATAAAAACTCCCCAAGCTATAATTGAACATTTGGAATTCATGAAATGAAATTCTGGATGTCTCAATAAATCTGCTGTACACGCATCCTGCCTTTCAATGACTTTTAAAGTGAGTCTGGGCATTGTTCACATGATACAATATTGTTGTCAATAGGGCAATATGGTTTCAAGACAAGCAGATTAATGAATCAAACATCATCTTGTGCTTGTCCTCTATGTAGAAATTTTATGTAGGAATAACAAAATACTATTCCCATGAAAATATTGTCAGTTTACTTAAAAGCAAACAAATTTTCCTTCTTTAAAAGATTTAACGACCCAGAAATATGTAAAATCACAATTGCTCAATAATACATAGTATT
Organism: Vicugna pacos; assembly: GCF_048564905.1. Classification (NCBI taxonomy): domain Eukaryota; kingdom Metazoa; phylum Chordata; class Mammalia; order Artiodactyla; family Camelidae; genus Vicugna; species Vicugna pacos. The sequence continues at coordinate 24,217,758 of NC_132994.1, read as the reverse complement.
TTAGTTCTATTTTATGTGAAGGGTCTGATATATTTATCTCTTGGAGTTATTGAATAAAATGACATTTGTGTGATTATGTTTGAATCAACTATTACTATCGTATCTCCTATGAGGAAACCCGAGCAATGAGGCTCATAAATTATAAAGCCAGTCTTAATAAGATGTTACAAGAATTTATGTGACTAAAATCTTTTGATCCAATGTTCTTCTTCATATGCTTACCAAAATTCCATAATATTTCAAGGAAGTATCTAATGAAAGACAAATACAGCATTTAAGACCACCTCCCTTTCACTGTATTTGTCAACTATGATGCTCATAGTTGATTCAAAGATGAACAGTCATCTGGATCAAGATGGCAAAGTAGAGGGATGTGGAGCTCATTTCCTCCCAAGTACATCAGAAATACATCTACATGTGAAACAGTTCTCACAGAACACCTGCTAAAAGCTGGCAGGAGATCTCATAAAACCAAAATTACAAGAAAAATCTCCATATAACGAGGTAGGACAAAAGAAAAAAGAAGGGCTTAGGATGGACCTGCACCCCTGAGAGGGAGCTGTGAAAGAGGAAAGATTCTCTCATCCTAGGAAGCCCCTGCAGTGGGGAGATCAGCTAGGACAGAAAGGGAGCTTCACAGGCTCAGAGGAGAGTGTGGGAACCAGTATGTATTAGGCAGAACAGAGAGCGGTCCGGGCCAACTTGCTGCATTGCCCAGCCTGAGATGCTCATCTGCTAGTGTGAATGGGGGCTGGGTGCTGAAACTCGGGCTTCAGAGGACAGATTGGGGAGAGGACAGGGTTGGCTGTGTGGAGACAGCAGACTCCAGGATGCAACTGGAAGTATGCATAGGAAGGAGCCTTGATCTGCATTGAAGCCCCATTGTTAACATGCATACTTGAAGGGAGGGGTGGAGCCCACCCCAGCAGCTTCATTCTAGGCATGCTTGCAGCAGGCGTGGCTCTGCTTCTATGAGTTCTGGAAGAGTGCAGTCACTGGCAGATTGCCCTCACACAGAGGTGAAGCTGAAATCCAAGCCAGTCACCAGGGGCCTTTGGAAACCGGGGTGAAATCTGAGTGTCCGAGCAGCTGTGCATTTCACGTATTTACCTGCTGCAGGTAGTGGGACATCCTAGTGGCTTCCTGGTGCTTCCATGGCTGGGGCAGGTACAGTTGCCAGCTCTGTGGGCATGCACACATGGAGTGGGGCCGGGGTATGAGCTAACTCAGTAGCTACTACAGTGGGTTGAGTGCCTGACCTCAGTGATTCTGTGCCATCAGATCTGTGCTAATGGCTTTGTGAGCACCGTGACTGAAGGACATCCAGGTCGATTGCCTGAATTCCCACAGTTGAGGCGGGGCTGAGGGCAGTGCCAAAAATAAGGTACTTTGTGAGCCCACCCAGGGGATGACAGGTGACACCATAGAGCACACTTTGCTTTGGATGGCTCCTGCACAGCTCTTCTCACAGTGGGAGGACTCTAGTCCCGCCCACCCCACATCACAGTTGAGAGACAGATGGGGCGGGGTGTTGACTCCAACAACTGGGAGCATACATTGCCGCCAACAGAGCTGTGACAACCACAGAGCAAAAAAATAGACCCTGCTCATCACCCAGTGCAGGCCCTGGCCATCACACCTATCATGTCCCCTACCATGGGGGTGATGGCCAGCACACACTGAGGAAAGAAGTTGCAGGCATCCACACTAACAACAAAAATATTAGGCTCACAGAGGCTGCATAGGGACACTTCCACATAAAAATAGCTCTTCAAGACCACAGTAGATAACTGCTTTTACTGAACTCACAGAGTTAGAGAAATATAAGAAAATGAAAAAGCAGAGGAATTACTCCCAATTAAAAGATCAAGAGAATTTCCTTGAAGAAACAATGAACAGACAACCCCAGTCAACCAGAAAGCCCAGCAATAGACCCTTGCAAACCTGTGGTCAATCAATCTTTGACAAAGGAGGCAAGAAAATATAATGGAGAAAAGACAATCTCTTCAGCAAGTGGTGCTGGGAAAGTTGGACAGCAGCATGTAAATCGGTGAAGTTAGAACATTGCCTCACACCGTACACAAAAATAAATTCAAAATCGCTTAAAGACTTAAATAGAAGACATAACACCGTGAAACTCCTAGAAGAGAACGTAGGCAAAACATTCTTTGACATCAAATTGTACCAGTGTTTTCTTAGGTCAATCTCCCGAGACAATAAAAATAAAAGCAAAAATAAATGGGATCTAATCAAACTTACAAGCTTTTGTACAGCAAAGGATACCATGAACAAAATGCAATGACAGCCTACAACCGAGAGAAAATACTTGCAAACAACGCAGCCAGCAAGGGCTTGATTTCTGCCCAGACCACATGACTCCAGAGAAGTTAATCTTAGTTACAATGTCATGGTACATTGGAAATGTGTGCTTAGAAACAGACTTTATGGTTATGAAATCACAAGTATTTAATGTATTTTCCTAAAGTCATTACTTTGTATGACTTTGTGACATCATATTTTCTTACCCTAGGTCCCTTTTTCTAAGCTTCCGTGTGTTTTCCTTCTTTTCTTATGTGTATAGCATTGTTTTTCTTCCATGATTATTAATTGCATATATCCTATACTGTACACCATACTTTCTTATGTAGTTTTAAGACTTCCTACACCTAATGATGGTACTGTTTCTTTGCTCCTGATGCAAAGAAAATATATTCATTCATTTCCCCAAAAATACCACTACAGAATATTTTGTTTCAGGCACTGTGGTCATAATAATGGGAAAAGAATTAGAGCCTTTGTATTTAGGTAGGTTCCAGCTTATTTAAGGAGAAAGACATTAATGAAATCACTATTATATTGATAAATATGTAAGTACAACTGATCAGAGCTCCACAGATGAAGACTAAGTATGAAGACTGAGACAGCATACAGAAGAGGACCAAACCAATGTGTAAAAATGGAGGGGAGATGTAGAATGTTGAAAAAATATATGGAGCAAAGTTTTCATGGGAGAAGGAAGAATGGCATGAAATGAGATCTGAGAGAAGGTTTGATAATGCGCTCAATGTCTTAGCTTAGTCAGAATGCCAAGACTCGCTTCCACACTTCTAAATGTTGTTGGGTCCGGTTATGGGTTGAGTTGTTTTATAAACACACACACACATACATACATACAAAATTCCTAACCCCAGTACTTCAGAACGTGACCTTGTTTGGAAAGAGTTGTTGCAGATGTAATTAGCTAAGTAAGATGCTGCCATCCTGGAGTGGGGAGGGCTCTTTACCCAGTACCACTGTTGTCCTTATGAGGAGACAGCCATGTGAAGACACGGAGACTCAGGAAGAAGACTACATGATAAGACAGACAGAGACTGGAGGTTTGCAGCGATAAGCCAAAGAACATGAAAGATGGTCAGCAAACTGTTAGAAACTTGGGAGAGGTAAAGAAGGATTTTTCTACAGGTTTCAGAGGAGTGTGAGCCTACCGACATCTTGATTTCAGACTTCCAGCTCCAGAACTGTGAAACAATAAATTTCTGTTGTTTTAAGTTTAATTCAATTTTTGATATTTTGTTCAGCAGCCCTAGGAAACTAATATGTTCCCTTCAACTACAACCTAGAATATGAGCTTCTATTTTTTTCTAATAAAGTGTAATTAAGCTTAAACCCTAGGATTAAGTCTAAGGTATGAAAATTTTAGAATTTAGTATCAAATGGGGAAACAGAAGTTGCCTTTCTAAAAATGCAAATTGAAAAGGTGAAAGTGATAAATCAGAACAACAGTGTAAAAATTTGGAATTAGCATTTTTGTTTCTTTATGTGTATGTGTGCGTGCTTGTGCGTGTGTGTATGCTCCATTAAATATGAAAGAGAAAAATATAGATAAATTCATTCAATGTATTGTTAGCACATCAAATTTCATTGCATAATGGACATTGCTTGCAATAATTTTCATTTGTCAAGTGAAACCCAGTGATTACAAAATCAATCATTTGAAAAACAGCATAAGCAGGAACAAGAAAACAAAGGAACCAACCACAAAGATAATTTTTAATTGTTCTCATTCAAAACTGCATGTACTTTTCAAAACATTGCTCTCATTTCTGGGAGACTAATTACAAATTATATCAGAGTATATCTAACTGCAGGTTCCACTTCTCCTAGCAGATTGTTGTTGGTATAAGGACATCAGAGAGTGGGGGAAAAACTGCCTGCACCAATGACATAGTTTCTTTTTAAGAGTCAAAGATAAAATCAGAGGATAGGTAATTTCTAGTGAATGTGAGCATGCTGGGTGCAAGTGGCCACATTATTTACACACACACACACCCTGTTTTCTTTTTTCTGTTAAGCACAGGGATGTTAACAAGAGAGTGATGCACGTCAATATTTCCATATTACTTTAAAAAGCTATGTGTCATAACTTTTGGTAATTAAAATAATTTAGTGATGACCTTGTTATAGCAATTACTTAAAAAGATAAACTATAGATCCCACTTTTCTCCAGTTCCCTCAAAAGTTGTAACAAGAAAATTTCATATTGATTGTATAATAAAAATTATTTATAGAAACAAATTGCAAAATAGAAGTAAATATGTCATCTTACATTTAAAAATGTACTCTTAGTATTCTGGATTACATGCCAACATTTTGAACAGTTTTTACAAATAACTTTAAAAATAAAAGATAAGTTTATTATTCATTCATTTAGTGCCAGACACTGAGAATAGATTTTGTATTATTATACTTTGTTTGATACATGAAGTTTCTTTTTAAAATTATTTTAAAGGTAAATATGCTTTGCTAAGTGGCTTCTGTCTTCCAGGCACATGCAGCCTCACTAGGCCTTTCGCTAAAGTGCCTGTAGACAGAAAAAAAAGAACAAAAAATATGCACATTACTGAAAATTAAGATTACCAGTTAACCCTACATCCTATTAGAAATATCCCTCTACTCTTAAATCAGTGGTGGTTCATTAAAAAAACAAAAGTAATAAAACAACAAACAACTACCAGGCTCCAGTTTATATAGTCTGTGCCCTAGTCGTGAAATGGATACAACCTGTTAAAAATGTATTATCTCTCCCCTAAAAGTTGGGAAATCCTAAGCTAAGTCATACTCTAAAAGACTTCCAACAATGATTGAAAGTAAGGGAATGTGTTTGGGGAACATAGGAAAAACCAAAAGACAGTACAAGAATGTAATAGGGATGATTAAATTTTTTCTGGTAATACATCAGTGCTCTTTCTGGTATCTGTTTTGTACTCCCAAGCTATTCTCTTTCCAGTATTTTCTGCAAAACTATTACAATTTAAACACAATTTACCACAATGCAAACATTCTCAAGATTACATGAAATTAAAAGCTGATTGAAGAAATATTTCTAAAACTCAGGATTATGTGGGAAAATTTTCTGTCTAGGCAAAAGAAAAATTTCTCTTATTTTTAAACAAAATTGTCTACATTTAGGGTGCACAACATGACGATTCGATATATACACAGTGAAATGATTACTACAATCAAGCTAATTAACATATTTCCTCACAAGGCGACCACTTTGATTGTGACATGAGTGCACCTGAAATCTGCTCTCAGCATTTTCCAGTGTTCAGTACACTATTAAGTATAGTCATCACGTCTGCTGCATTAGATCTCTAGCCTCATCCATCTCACATAACTGGAAATTCTTACCCTTTGACTAACATCTCCCCTTGTCCTCTCACCTCCAGGCCCTGGTAAAGACCATTCTGTTCTCTACTTCTATGAGTTTGATTTTTTTTATTTAAAGATTACATTCATTGAAAGTGATATTATGCAGTATTTGTCTCCCTCTTTCTGGCTTATTTCATTTGCATAATGTCTTCTAGTTTCATCCATGTTGTTGCAAATGGCAGGGTTTTATGGCAGAATATTTTACTGGGTATATATATATATACGTATACATATATACCACATTTTATTTAACATATTTTCTTTATCCATTCATTGGTCAGTAGACAGGTTGTTTGCATAACTGGCTATTGAAAATAGACTGCGATGAACTTGGGAGTGCTAATATCTCTTCAAGATAAGGATTTTATTTCCTTTGGATAAATACCAAGAAGTAGAATTGCTGGATCACATGGTGATTCTACTTTTAATTTATTGAGGAACTTCCATAGTGTTTTCCATAGTGGCTATACCAATTTAGATTCCCACCAAAAATGCACAAATGTTTTGATTAATATATCTTTGTAGTATATTTTCAAATCGGTAATGTGCTGTCTCGAACTTTGTGTGTGTGTTTTTCTCCTCAAGATTGCCTTTGCTATTTGTGGTTTTTCGAGGTTCCATTTGAATTTTAGGGTTGTTTATTCTGTTTCCATGAAAAATGCCAGAATTTTGATAGGGATTGCATTTAATTCATATATTGCTTTGGGCAATATGGTCATTTTAACAATATTAATTCTTAAAATTCATGAGCACAGAATGTCTTTCCATTTATCTGTAATCCCTTCAATTTTTTTCATTAATGTTTTATTGTTTTCAATAGACAGTTTTCACCTCCTTGTTTAAATTTATTTCTAGATATTTTACTCTTTTTGATACAATTGTAAATGAGATTGTTTTTGTTAACTCCTTCTCATAGGTTATTATTAATGTATAGAAATGCATTAGATTTTTGTGTATTGATTTTGTAACCTGCAAATTTACTGGATCTGTTTATTAGTCCTAACAGTCTTATGATGATATCGTTAGGGTTTTCTATATATAATATTGCCATCTGCAAGTAGTGACAGTTTTGCTTCTTCCTTTCCAATTTGAATGACTTTTGCTTGTTTTTCTTGCCTATATGCTCTGGCTGGGACTTTCAATACTATGTTGAATAAAAGTAGTGAGAGTGGGCATCCTTATTCCTGATCTTAAAAGAAAAGCTTTAGAAGCTTAGAAGAAAATTTTTCACTATTATGAGGTTAGCTGTGGGCTTGTCATACATAGTCATTCTTATGTCGTGGTACATTACCTCTATGCCCACTTTATTCATAGTTTTTTATTATAAATGGATCTTGAATTTTGTCAGTTTTTTTTCATCTATTGAGATGTTCATATAATTTTTATCTTTCATTTTTTAATGTGTATCACATTGATTTGTGGATATTGAATGATCCTTGCATCTCTGGAATAAATCCCACTTGATTATCGTGTATAAATCCTTTAGTGTATTGTTAATTCAATTTGCTAATATTTTGTTGATATTTTTTGCACCTATGTTCATCTGGGATATTCATCTGTCATTTTCTTTTCTCGTAGCCTCCGTATCTCGTTTTGGTTATTGGGTTAATACTGGCCTTGTAAAATAAGTTTGGAATGTTCTCTCCTCTTACCCTTTTTGGAGGAGTTGGAGAAACGTTGGTGTTAATTCTTTGAATTCTTGGTAGAACTCACCAATGAAGTTATCTGGTCCTGGACTTTCATTTGTTCAAGGTTTTAGATTTGATTCAGTCTCCTGGATAGTAATTGGTCTGTTCAGATTTCGTATTTCTTCATGATTCAGTCTGAAGATTGTATGTTTCTATGATTCATTCATTTATCAAGGTTGTCTAATTTGTTGGTATACAGTTATTCATAGTAGTCTCTTAAGATTCTTTGTGTTTCTGTGGCATCTGTTGTAACATTTTCTCTTTTATTTCTGATTTTATTTGAGTTCCCTCTCTTTTTTTCTTCATGAGTTTAGCTGAAGTTTTGTCCAAGTTGTTTATCTTTTTCAGAGAACCATTTCAGTTCTACTGGTCTTTTCTATTGCCTTTTTTAGCCTCTATTTCATTTATTTCTGCTCTCATATTTATTTCCTTCCTACTACTAGTTTTGGACTTCATCTGTCCTTTTTCTAGTTTCTTGAGTATAAAGTTAGGGTTTTTATTTTAGAATTTTCTGATTCCCTGAGGTAGCGTTTTTGCTATGAACTTCTCTCTTGGAACAACTTTTGCTTCATCCCATGAATTTTGCTATATTATATCTCCGTTTTCAGTGTCTCAGTGTTCTTAATTTTTTTTGACCCATTAATTGCTTAATAGCATCTTGTTTAATCTCCACATATTTATACATTTGGAACTTTTCTTCATGTATTTTCTGGTTTCATATCATTGTGGTTGGGAAAGATGCTTGATATAATTTCAATTCTCTTAAATTTACTGACTTGTTTTGTGACCTAATATATGTCTTGGAAACTGCTCCATGTGTACTGGAGAAGAATGTGTATTTGGTTGCTTTGGGATGGAATGATCTGTAAATATGTGATAAGCCCATCTGGTCTAATGTGTTGTTGAAGGTCAATGTTTCCTTATTGATTTTCTGTCTGGATGGTCTACCACTGATACAAGTGGGATATTAAAATCCCCTATTACTATTATATTGCTGTATATTTCTCCCTTCAGGTCTGTTAATATTTGCTTTATATCTTCAGGCTCTCCTATCTTGTGTGCAAAAATATTTGCAGATGTTTTATCTTCTTGTTAGATTGATCATCCTTATCATTATGTCATGTCTTTGTTTCGGTCTTTTTTTGTGTGATTGATAGAAACAGAGCTACTCCAGGTTGCTTTTGGCTTCCATTTACATGGAGTATCTTTTTCCATTCCTTCACTTTCAGTTTGTGTGTATGTCCTTACATCTAAAGTGAATCTCTCATAGGAAACATATAGACCAGTTGTGTTTTTTTGTTTTTTGGTTTTATTTTTAATCCATTCAGCCACTCTCTTTCTTTTGATTTAGCCACTAAATGAAGAATTTAGTCCATTTTCATTTAAAGTAATCACTAACAGGTATGTGCTTAATGCTATTTTGTTCATTGTTTTCTGGCTATTTTTGTAGTTCTTTTTTCTGTGGTTCTTCTCTTGCTCTCTTCCTTTGGTTTGATGACACCAATGATAGTGGTATGCTTATATTACTTCTCTTTATTTTTGTATTTACTATAGGTTTTCCTTTGTGATTACCATGAGGCTTATATGTAACAACCTATAACAGTATATTTTAAGTTGATAACAACTTAATTTTGATCCCTTTTAAAGCCCAACAACATTACCAACCCCACATTTTGTGTTCTTGATGTCACATTTTACATCTTTTTATCTTGTATACACTTTAACAATTTATTGTTATAATAATTATTTTTACCACTTTTAACCTTCATACTAGCTTCGTAAGTGATTCATCCACTATCTACTATATATACTTCTGTGTAAAAAAAAACTCTGTTTAACTTCTCCTACATTTTTTGTTATTGTCATCACAATTCACATCTTTTCTATATGGTGTATCCATTTAACACATTATTGTAGCTATAGTTATTTTAATGTTTGTCTTTAAACTTTTATGCCAGAGTTAAAATTGATTTACATAGCACCATTACAGTATTAGAGTATTCTGAATTTGTCTGTGTTCTTAGCTCTACAGTGAGTTTTTACCTCCATGTATTTTCATATTGTTAGTATCCTTTCATTTTAGCTTGAAATCATTTTAGTGCTTCTTGTAAGGTAGGACTAATGGTGATAAACTCCCAAAGCTTTTTTTTTTTATTTGGTCTGAGAAAATCTTTATCTCTTTCATTTAGAAAGGACAGTTTTACTCAGTTTACTCAGTAAAGTATTATTGTCTGGCAGTTGTTTCTTTCTGTATTTTGAGTATATCATTCTGCTTTCTCCTGGTTTGCTAGGTTTCTGCTGAGAATTCTGCTGTTAGTATTATGGAGTTTTCCTTGTATGTGAGAATTTCCTTTCTCTTACTGCTTTTAAAATGTATGCTTGTCTTTGATTTTAAACGGTTTTATTATAATGTGTCTTAGAGAAGATCTTTCTGAGTTGAGACATTTTGGAGACCTATGACCTTCATGAGCTTGTATGTCTTAATTTCTCCCCCAATTTATGACGTTCTCATTCATTACTTATTTAAATAAGCTTTCTGTCCCCTCCTCTTTCTATTCTCCTTCTGGAATTTCAATAATACATAATTGTGTCTCTTAATGATATCTCAGAGTTCATACAGGCCTTTTTCATTCTGTAGGTTGCCTTTTCATTTTGTTGATTGTGTCCTTTACTGTACAGAAGATTTTTTTGTTTGATGTAATCCTACTTTGTTTATTTTTGCTTTTGTTGCCTTTGCTTTCAGTGTCAAATCCAGAAAAAACTTTGAAGACTGCTGCCAAGGAGCTTACTGCCCATGGTTTTTTTTCTAGGAGTTTTACAGTTTTAAGTCTTAAATTTAAGGTTAAATACACTTAAGTTGATTTTTGTGCATGGTATAAGATATGGGTCCAGTTTCATTCTTTTGCATGTAGATATCCAGTTTTTCCAACATGATTTATTATAAAAACTCACTTTTCTCAATTGTATATTTTTGGCTCCTTTCTTAATAGCAGGGGGTCTAAGAAATGGCCCACTTGGCTATAAGAGTAGAAATGCTGTCAGTATGGTCAAGACAGTGACTTTTTAGCCACTGGTATCACTATTTTAACTACAAATGTAGCTGTCCTGGTGCATGTAAGGTGAATATGGCCTCTGCGTATGACTGCTGTATCTATTTGATGGGAAAGTCAGTGGTCCAAGATGTGGCAATAAAGGTCCCTTTTCTCCTCCACTAAAAAGGATGACAACTTCCTAGGTTCCTCCACCTGCATGTGAAGGGAAGAGTTTAACAGAGTACCCATATGTCTTCATTTGTTGAAGGCAGGAAGCAGAGCTAGATACACTAATGGATAAGAACACTTGCCCTTTGGGTATTTTAAACTTATAGATAATCAAACATAGTTCAGAGCATTGAGTTCTTCAGAATTGTGCAGATACTCCAGTGCTCAAGAAGAGCCCTTAATCATGACAAGAGATCCCTTGGGGCTTCTTGAGGACAATGCCATCTAAGCCTAGTCTTAAAAATGAGATAGAATGAGTCATGCAATTAAGTGAGGGATAAAGGCTTGGCAGGAGGTGGTAGTTGAGGCAAGGACAAAGTCATAGAGTTGAAAATAGCAATGGAATGGTACAGTCTGGGAACAAGATGTTCAGAAAGCAGCAGCGTAGGATGAAAGGCAAGGAGCTCCAGATGAGTGTAACTAGGAAGATACATAGGGTGCAGACCATGAAGGCCTTTAAACGTAGTTTTCAGTTCACCTTAAAAGAAATTGGAAGGGTTTAGAGGCAGGTAAGCAAGTGACCACATTTATAGTTTAAGAAGATCACTGGTTGCAATGCCAAAACTAGATTGAAGGGAGAAAAGCTGGAGGCACAAGGACAGTTTAAAAGGCTGTAGGAGCAGTCTAGGCAAGAGATGCCCCAAGTGATAGAAAGGCTTTTTACTGGGCAAAACTTGTCTTCAAGGGATTTGAAGACAGACTGATGAGCCCTGATATTCAGTGTGGGGTGAGGAAGAAGGAGCAAAGATGACTTTGAAATTTCAGGCCCAGGTCACCATGTGGAAGCTACATATAATCAGTCTGAATTCTAGCTCTTTCCAAGGCTGGGTATCAGAGAGAACACAGGTTTGCTGGGACACTCAATGTATAATATGCCATTACACACATGAGGACTGTTGGCCAACCACTGTTTTATCAGTGCAAACATGGTGTCTCGTAGAAATGATCAAACCCTTGTGCTCACTCTCTAAAGACTTCTGTATTTAGCTGCTGGAAGAGTACTTTGAAAGGTCAGCATCAAGTTTGAATATTAAAACCCACTTCTCCACATCCCAGCAGAATATTTGATGCACGGATAAGAGTAATTGAATGTAGGTTAAAAAAATACATAAGTAATCTTTGTGCTTGACAACTTAAACTGCTTTATCCAAGACTTCAGTTTTCTCCCACTGATAACCACAGAAGGCTTTCAAGATAGAGGCCTTTAAAACAGAAATTATAAAAAGAAAAAAATCTTTAGTTTGTCACTGAAAATGGGAAAAACCCATGAAAGACCAAAAAAGAAAATAGTAATTTTTGGTTTTGTTTCCAAGGGACTTTATGTGTTGTGTTTTGATCATATTTTGTCTTGTTTTACTTTGTTTTTTCACCTAAACATCTTGATGTGCTGTCAGATCTCAATATCATAAAACATTAGTAATACACTCTTGCATGGTTTAGTATTACAGTAAGACATACACATCACACACACATACCCTCTTAACATACTTTTAAAACCACTTAGAAAGATATAAACTCAACCTTCCTATCTTCTCTGATCACTTTTTCTTACTTTTGACAACATAGAATGCTCCAATGGAAGAGAAGATACTGTGGACACTGTACAAAACATTCAGACTATTTCTACATATTGAGGGCTGTGAAGATACATGCTACAATCATAATTGTACAGCAAAACAAAAGCTGCAGCTAATTAGATCTTGGGTGCACTCCAGTGCTCTTCTTTTCTGTTAGAAAGTTCTACTCAAGATAACCCAATTAAATAATGTTATGAAGCCTCTGCTGCAGTGTTTCAGATTATTTCTGAGACAGGGAAGAGCAGCTCATAAATGGTGCACTTCAACCACAGTTCCTGACCTCAATATATGGATTACCAGTGCACACAAATCAGATCTAATTTTATCATGTTCATGGGGGGGTTCTTTTCCTCCTTGTCTGAAACCCTGAATCATGATTCCTCTGAAGGACCAGTCTGCTTCCATGACTGACATCTGGATCCTAGCTTTAAACTGTATTTCATTCTATTTTATAATAAACATTAAATTTTTTTTAATGAAAAGAGATGCTCACTTTTAGGAACCCTGACTGTAGCTATGTGACAGAACTCTTGTCTATTGCAAATGCTTTTCCTACTTTGTAAAGTAAAATCTGAATTCAGACACACTGATGTGATAATGCTATATAACAACTGACCGAAATCGATAATACATTGTACAGACCATAAAATACAGCCTAATTAAATGGGTTGCAAGACCTGTTTAGTCTTAAATTTTAGCATAGTTCTTTTCCTTAGTACACTCATGTTAATTGCAGTTGAAGCTACCAGAAGAAATGATCCAGAGAGAATATGTTCAGGTGTCCATTAAGGTCCTGCATGACCTTGAAAACTATACAGAATCAAAATGCTACACTTAGATCTCTGATTCAAGATACTTTTTTTTTTTCTTAAAAAGGGTAAATTTGTCAGAGCGAAATGAATTGACCATTATAGGGATTTGGGTTTATTTTAATTACTTTAATTATAATTATTTTTAGAAATGATTTAGATGCTTTTTTTAACATTTTTTATTGAGTTTTAGTCATTTTACAATGTTGTGTCAAATTCCAATGTAGAGCACAATTTTTCAGTTATACATGAACATACATATATTCATTGTCACATTTTTTTTGCTGTGAGCGACCACAAGATCTTGTATATATTTCCCTGTGCTATACAGTATAATCTTGTTTATCTAGATACTTGTTTTTTAACAACTCACAATTGATTCACCAAATACAATTGCTAGTACTTTTATTTTTCTTACTCTCCAGCTAGGAATTCTCAACTTGGAGAAATATTCATTCAGTCAGTCAACAAACAAGCATTCTTAAACATTTATTATTTGTCAGGAACATAATAGATGCTAAATAATCCCTGTCAACAGAAAGATTTAACATAATGGTGAAAAAAAGTGATGGCAAAAAGCATACCCTCATGTATGATTCTACATGACTGGCATTATAAGAATCATGAATTTAAAGTCTATAGGAATTCAAAATAAAAATTCTCTTTTATCCCAGAAATGTTAAAGAAGATAAAAGATTTCATGGAGAAAATAATGTTTCTGTTCACCTTGAATAATTAGTGTGTTTCAGCAGACTGAGATTTTGTTAAGGCTAGCACAATCTATGGATAGAAAAATCAGGAGGGAAGTGAGAGGGGTCACGTATGGTTGAAAAACACTCAGTGGGTCTACACTAGGTAGAGCACATAGAGTCCTAGAAAATAAGGCTAGAAAGTTAGAGCAGAATCAGAATGAGCTGGATATTGAATGCCATGATAATTTGTGTGTTTATTTACTATTATGTTATTTTTAAAAACAAGCCACAAAATAATATATTTACTGTCACAGTTTTCTAAAATAATGAAAAGGTTTGTGTGCACAGAAAATGTACTAGAGACTCAAAATGGAATTCTTGATTTTCTTTATAAATTGTATTTTTCACACATTAAAAATAATATGCATTGTATTAATGTATTAAATAAGTGTTTCTAATTATAAAATTAATAATATATGAGCAAAGAAGAAAACTATGTTTTTCAAAACATGGGACATTAAGTGCATACACACACAGAATCCCTAATAATCCAACCATCTAAAGGTAATGTTCAATGTTTTGTTTTATTTTATGCATTAAAAATAATTACAAATTACTTTTGAAAAACTACTACTTTCAATTTAAAAGTATGATAAATATGTCCCAATGTCAAGAAACATGCACAGATTCTTGTTGAGTAAGATTATGATTAAGATCACCTGAAAAATCTCCAGGTTCAAATGGTAGAATAAAATGTAAGAAGATGCTTTAAAACATGGCTCATCTTGCAGGAACAAAAAGGAAAGTCAGGCAACAAACAGAGAACTCTACAAATGTTGGATTTCAGTAGTAGGTATAATAGATTTTAGTAAATTTCTATTTTGGACATCAGTGTTCAATTTTCTCACTATTGTAAATGAGCTGTAATTAAACTGCCTTTCATATATTTTACACATATCTGATTATTGCTTTTAGAAAAGTCCTAGGAGTGTTGGCTCAAAACGCAGATGTTAAATGCTTTAGAAACGTATTGCTAAATTCCTGTTCAAAAGGCTTAATCAATTTGCATTCTAGTAACGACAGCAACTCTTCATTGACACCGTGTCAGGTAGATTACATATATTATCACATATAATTCTCCCAAAACTGAGGTTTTTATCATTTCCAGTTTCAGGAGTAAAAGCCAAAGATTACAAGATGAAAGTTATTTGCCAAATGTATGAAGTTAATAACTGGCAATATAGTAATTTCTATCCGTGAATTATCTGATTTCAAAAACCAGTGATATGAATCACTGTACACCGCTAATGCCACTCCGATGAAGGGTGCCAGTTTCTTTCTGTGTTTCCCCATGCTGGCCTTTACTGTTCATTTACATTTTGCCAATCTATAGGGGAAGACGATCTCTCATCTCATTTGCATTTCTTTCATAACTAGTACAGGGTAATCATTACTTTTTTAAGTTCATTTTTATTGTGAATTTAATTGTTGAGAGGAGTTTTAGATCCACAGTAAAACTGAGGTGAAGGCACAGAGGCTCCCCTTGCCCCACACGTGCAAGCCCTACCCCATAACATCCATCTCCAGGGTGATAACATTTGTTACCATTGATGAGCCTACATTGACATCATAATCACTCAAAGTCCATAGCTGATAATTACATTAACTCATAGTGTTGTACATTCTGTGGGTTTGGACAAATGTATAATAACATATAACCATCATTACGGTATCATACAGAGTATTTTCACTGCCCTAAAAATCCTCTGTGCTCTTCCTGTTCATCCCATTCCCTCCCAATCTTTATCTCCTTTCCAGCAACCACTGAGTTTTTTTATTGTCTCTATAGTTTTGCATTTCCCAGAATGCCATGGAGTTGTAATTATACAGTTCATCAGCTTATTTTCAGACTGGCTTTTTACTTAGTAGTATACATTTAGGTTTTTAACACATCTTTTTCATGGCTTGAGAGCTCATTTCATTTTATGAATAATATTCCATTGTCTGGAGTTACCACCGTTTATCCATTTACCTAGTGAAGGACATCTTGGTTGCTACTAAGCTTTGGCAATTATCAATAAAGCTGCTATAAACATCTGTGTGCAGGTTATTGTGTAGACCCAAATCTTTCATTTTTATTTAGTTTTGTTTAAAAAAAACCCCCCAAAACTGCCAAACTGTTTTCCTAAGTGGCTGTACGTTCTGCATTCTCACCAGCAGGAAAAGAAAATTCCTGTTGTTCCACATCCTCAGCATTTGGTGTTGTCAGTGCTCCAGATTTTGGCCATTCTAATAGGTGTGTAGTGGTGTCTCGGTTTAATTTGTATTTCCTTGCTGACATATGGTACATCTTTTCATAAGTTTATTTGCCATCTGTGTATCTTCTTTGTGAAGTATCTGTTAGGATTGCTGGCCCATTTCTTAATAGGGTTGTTGGTTTTCTTACTGACTTTTAAGAGTTCTTTCCACATTTTGGTAAGAGTCCATTATTAGATGTGCCTTTTGCAAATACTTTCTGTCACTTTGTGACTTCTCATTCTCTTAAAATTGTCTTTCTCAGAACTGAAGTTTTTCATTTGAATCGAGTTCAGTTTATCAGTTACTTATTTCACTGGTAGTATCTTTGATGTATCTAAGAAGGCATCGTACCCAAAGTTATCTAGACTTTCTCCTACATTATCTTTTAGGAGGTTCAGAGTTTTGTGTTTTACATTTAGGTTTATGATTCATTTTGAGTTAAATTATAACTCATTGATTGATGGTGTTATTGCATCAAACTGTCCTTTCAAGACTTTCTGCCTGCTGGATCTGTCCATTGATGGAGTGCTGAAGACTCCAGGTATGATTGTGAATTCATCTATTTCTCTTTGTAATTCTATTAGTTTTTGCCTCATAATTTGATAGATTTTTTAGTCAGGTACATACAAGCTGAGTATTGTAATGTCTTCTTTGAAAATTGACCTGTTTTTCATTAAATAATGCCCTTCTCTATTTCTGATACTGTCTGCTCTATCCAAAATTACTATAGCTAATCCTACTTTTTGGATTAGTTTTAGCATGGTATCCTTTTCTACATTACATTTACTTTTAATCTATATGTATTTATAATTAAGCAGGTTTTCTGTAGACGTATGTATTTGGATCTTTTTTCAATCCATTCTTACAATTTCTGTCCTTTAATGGGTACATTTAAACCATTGATATTGAAAATGATTATTGATATATTTGGGTTATTATCTACCACATTTGTTACTGTTTTTTATTTGTTGCCAATGTTCTTTTTTTCCTATTTTTATCTTTTACTCTTTTGCTGCCTTTTGTGGTTTTAATCGAGCATTTATATGATTCCATTTTTCCTCCTTTCTTGACATATCAGTTACACTTTTCTACCTTTTAAATGACTGCCCCAGAGTTTGATATACATTTCCAGCTAATCCAAGTCTTCTTTCAAATAAACTGTATCACTCACAGGTAATATGAGTTCCTTATAATAAAAAAAAGTCATAATTCCTCCCTTCTATCCCTTTTATCATTGCTGTCATTCATTTCACTTATATAGAAGCATATATGTGTATATAAAATTGAACACATTGTTGCTATAAGTATTTTGTACAAACTGTTACCTGTTAGATCAATTAGAATGAGAAAAATAAACATTCTTATTTTACCTTATTCCTTCTTTGATTCTCTTCCTTATTTCATGTAGAGCTGAGTTTTTGACCTGTATTATTTCTCTTCTCTCTGAAGGTAGATCTACTGACAACAAATTTCCTCACTTTTGTTTTTTGGAGAAAGACTTTATTTTTCCTTCACTTTTGAAGGATAATTTCACAAGGTATAGAATTCTAGGTTGGTGCAACTCCTCCCCTCAATACCTTAAATATTTCACTTCATGTTCTTCTTGCTTGTGTGGTTTCCTAGAAGTTGGATATAATTCTTATATTTATGTCTCTATAAGTAAGGTGTTTTTTAATCTTTATGTTTTTCAGAATATTTTTCTTTATCTTTTATCTTCTATAGTTTGAAAATGATTATCTTAGGTAGAGCATTTTAGGCATTTATCCTTCTTGGTATTATTTCACCTTCATGATCTGTTGACATTAATTGGGGGAAGTTTTCAGTTATTATTGTTTCAATATTTCTCTGTTACTTTATCTCTTTTCCTTTGTTATTCTCATTATGCATATGTTATACTTTTCATAGCTGTCCCACAGTCCTTGGATGTTCTGTTCTAATTTTTAAAATTTTTCCTGTTTTTCAGTTTTTGAAGATTTTATTGACATATCTTGTAGTTCAGAGATTCTTCCACAGCTATGTCTGGTCTACTAATAAAGCAGTCAAAAGTATTCTTTATTTCTGTTACAGTGTTTTTATTGCTCGGATTTCTTTCTGGGTCTTTCTTAGGATTTCCATCTCTCTGTCTACATTGGCCATTTTTTCTTGCATGCTATCTACTTTATCTATTAGTGCCCGGAACATCTTAATCATAGGTGTTTTAAGTTCTTGATCTGATTATTCCAACATTTCTGCCATATCTAGTTCTGATGCTTGCTCTGTCTCTTCAGTATGTATTTTTTGCCTTTCGGTATGCTTTGTAATTTTTTCTTAATAGCTGGACATAATGTACTGGGAAAAAGGAAGTGCTGTCAGTAGGCCTTTAGCCATGTGGTACTGACGTGTGGGAGGAGGGGAAGCATTCTGTAGTCCTGTGGTTAGTTCTCAGTCTTGCAGTGAGGCTGTGACTGGACCGTGAACTTCACAAGTGTTTCTCAGGTTTTTTCTCCCCCTCTTAGGTGGAACAGAATGGCTAGAGGTAGCTGGGATTGGGTATTACCTGTCCCTCAGGTTAGTTAGGCTCTGATAAAACCCCAGCAGGTTAGACTTTGGCTATCTAGTTTCCTCTGAGCACCGGCCTTCTTAAGAGAACCAGAGTGTTCTAGTGAGTTTCACAATAGTCCCTTTTCCACTCTCCCTGCTGGAGCATGCGGCATTTTTGTCCAGTATTTTGTGGGAACCTGGTTGGGCTCCTGGAGGTAAACTTACCAAATTGTTGTGGTTCCACTCTGAGTGAGTCTCCCGAGAATTTTCGACTCTCAGAGTTGTCCTCGCTGAGCCTTCAGCAATTTGCCAATTACAGTTCAGGGTTTCCTTCGTGGGCACTGGTTTCCCCAGTGGTTTCTGCTCATGAGTCTCTGCTCTGGTAAGCTGTGACTCCCCGTATTTGTCTGTCTCTCAAATTTGAGTGCAGCAGTTTGCCCTGTGTCCTCCCTTTTTTACGGATCCAATACAGGTTGTTGATTTTTTTAGTCTGTTCAGCTACTTGCCTATTGTTAAGATGGAGTGGCAACTTCCAGGCTTTCTGACATGCAGAACTAGAAACCAGAAATCTCTAAACACTCATTTTAATGTTTATTGGCCATTTGCATTTATACTTTTGCAAGCTGCTTATTTGAGTAGGGTACCTGTATTTTCCTTATTTATATGTAAAAGCTTTTAAGAATTATGGGTATCAATACTTTTATAACTGTATTAAGGGTATTTTCTCCAATAAGCTGTTAATTTTTGACCATAATTTTTGTCATAAAAATGTTTAATTTTTTATGCTTTAAACTTTATATAACCTATATATATATTTTTTTTTCTGACTCTGGAACATATTCCTAAATGGATGTTGTTTGTCTTTTGAATTTTATATAAATTTTAGATTCATGGTCTACTTTAAAAAACATGTATAGAAAAAAAGTCTGTAATAAGTATGATAGTCTAGGGTTATTTATGTGGTTTTCCTTTTAACCTTTGAAACTTTTCTTCATACCACATCCTCTTTGCCCAACTCTGTCCTTCTGCCTGAAGATTAGGACTTGTTATAGAAGGAATCCAAGAAAAAGATTCGTTTTCTGACATTTAAAAATATTATTTGGAAGCAAGTTTTATAACAACCTTGAGAGCGAGGATATTGTCATGAGAAAAGATTGTCAAATTTCTTTCTCTCTCTTTAGCATATCAAGAGCTAGGATATGTGGGTTAAACCGTGCAAGCCCAAAAAGAAAAAGCGAACAGGGAAGTCACTTTTTTACTGAACCTGGGGAAGTCAGAGAAGGAATGGATTAGAAGCAGAGGGTATGTACATGACTACAGTTGGGTGTCCTGGAAGCAGACTCATTAAGGTAACCTTGGTGTTGCTGCTCTGTCTAGCAGGGGGAAGCAATTGCGTTTTATTTCCCCAGAGTAACCCTTGTCTCCCATATTATAGAAGCAGAAACAAGAGAAAGGCTTGCTAGAATCTCTGTGGTCCCGCAGGAGCATACAGAGGGACCACTCTGACTAAGATCAGTGGTGGTCACACTCAGATCTCTGATGAGTTCACAGACACATCCTTGGGCAGATCAGGCTCATCAGAGACTCCCTCTAGGACTGTTCTAGATCTGAGAGTTGAACAAAGGTTAATGGACATGGACTTAAGCATTAGAGGCCAGGGACATGCAAAGACAAAACAGACAGAGGATTTACTTCACAATCAGCTGCTGCCAGTCAGTGTACAGCTCAGGACTAGCCAGAGGCCTGTCCCCTCAACATTGCAAGCCCCCTCCCCCACTTCGGTGCTCGTTATGGTGAGGGGGTAGAGTAGTCACCTGAGGGGTTATTTGAAAGATGCTTTAACCCTATGATTAGTTCAGGTTTAAAACTGGATCTGAGATTTAGTTAAGTTTTGGCTTTTTTTTTTTTTAAACTAACCAATGGGTGGTTTCTCATGAAAGAGATCAGAACAACCAATGAGAAATAAAGGGCATATAAAATTTTTTTTTCTTTGTTTCTACGTTATAGAAGGTTCACTTATTGTCCAAGTGAGTTTCTTTCTAAAACTCAAATTGTTAGAAGGTCATCAGACTGCAGAAAGAAGCTTTGAGAAAAATAGCTAAACCATTTTTCTGTGTGTGTATTTCTAAAGATGAAGTAGAAATTCAGAACTTTCCAGTTTTACTTTAGTAAAAATTTCTGTGGGAGGAGATGAATGACCAGTCCACATTTTTTGCTTTGTCATCCTTTCCTTATAAAACATAGTCAGGCACAGAGGAAAAGAAGAGCTTGTGCTACTCAACTAACATGAGTCCTTACTAATCTTAGTTGCTCTTATAGGGAACTCTCAAAGGCAAAAACTGACATGAGTTATAAGAGGGGGAAAGATCTGTGTATTCTCATCACATAGAATACACATATTTTAAGTAGATTTTCTCTTATATTAATATTTCTCTGTAACTTAGGTCTTCCAATGAAGAAAAAGGATTTAGTTTCTGGGTAGGAAATGTAAAACACATACATATTTTAACACATAGAACCTAAGGTGTATGCACTTGTTTTGCATGCATGTAATATTTACTGAATCAGATAATTTGAAGTGATTCTGATATTGCCAATTTATTTATTTTTTTTTTTGCTCTTGGCCTTAAATGTCAAAAAAGTTGGTGTTTAATTTTGTAATCACTGTACTATAAAAGACAGAATGATGGGAATCCAGAAAAAAGTCTATGAATAGACGGTCTATGATCTTTGGTTCTTTGATATACCTCTTACAACTCCATGAAGAAAAGTGGTGCCTGTGAAATTGAAAAAAACATATTAAAGAATATAGGTCAAGATCTTGGCATTAAATATTTATTGAATAATGCAAATAATCTCATTAATGCATTTTAAGTTGGTAGTTCTAATCATTCTTGGAGCATTTGCCGTCCTTCCTAGCTGTTCTAAGTGACTCACAAGGTGAGATTCTTTCATCTCTGCCAACACAAGCCTCACACTGGGACTCAAAGCACAAAGGAGAAATAATGTGAGGGTTTAACTGACTCCAAATTGTTCCAAGATTATTTAATGACTAGGGATAATAGCTTCACCTTTTTATTCAATTTAATGGTAGTAATTTTATATCTTTTGCTTTATTCTAGAAAGTCCTAAAGAATAGCATTGTCTTGCAGACCTGCAGAGCTTGTTTCCCACTCAGGGAAGGCGGCTGGGCTTGTCAGCTCTTGGGCAACAACACAGCCTCCAAGAAGGAGATGTGTTCATGGAAAGGGTGATTTATTAGCCCTCTTATGTGAGACTCTCTCAACAACTAGGACAGGAGAGTTTCAAAGGTCAATAGCTACCATTTTATGCTGCCAAACATGTAATATAACATACTTTGATTTTCCTCAGTTTTTTCTTTAATTTCTTGTACTATTGAAGAGATGGTAGTTAAAAAAGGAAGAACTTTAAAAATAAAAAGGAGCCTATGTAATATTAATATCTTTTCAAATAAGGCAGAATTGAAATAAATTCAAATTCTGTGATCAGTACTCACCCAGTTCAACTGTCAGAGCTCAGTTTTCTGCCCTTAATTTGCTTCCATAACCTACTGTGTTGTATTCATGTCAGAAGTACTGGGTTTTCCTCCCTAGTTGTTCTAAAGCATAAATTCAGTAGATTGCTTTTGTCTTAAGCTTATCTCATTTATTTAGTAAAGTGACGTTCTTTCTGAATTACTGCTTTAGGAAGGTCAAGTACTATTTATTTTTAAAGCAATTAAAGAAAAGCTATTAGATATTTAGGCATAAACACTCAAATAGTGAAGTATTACTTAGTATTAATTGCTTTTAAGTGATCATAATTTTCACACAATGTGCATGCCAGTCACACACAAATTTGATCAGCCATCCAAATGTTCATTTATTAAGTAACTCACATTCTGTTAAAAAAGATGCTAACCACTATATATCAAAGTATAGTTCCCTACTCTAAGATGCAAAGTTAATCAGTGTACTTTAGATTTTGAACTTTTAGATTGATTAATCATATTTTTCCATTATTATTAAAAGAGCATTAGTACTGCTGTTTTCCCACAAACTGTTATTATTACAAATCAGCATAACTTTACTACTTTATTTTAAAATGGCAGAAAGTATAAACTAATAGACTTGCTGTTTTTTTTTTGTTTAAAAAAGATAGTTTTATTGTAACATGGTGAAGCTTTTTTGATTTTGCTGCGTTTAACAAGCTAAGAACAGAATGGTTTTAGTGAGAGAATAGTTTTTGTTGTGGGAACCATCTTGATAAGCCACTAAATGGAGGAAGAAGGAGAGGAGCCTAGGGAGGCGAGGGACTTAGGTCAGCACAAAGCAAGAAGCGAAAGAAATGGTAGAAAGAACTTCCCTATGTGATGGCGCAACAGGGATTTGGGGAAAGGAGAAGAGAGAGGAAAAAAAGGGAGCAAGATGGTGGAAAGCTGAAACCCTGTGTAAATTCCCCATCTTCCAAAAACCTCATGTGAAGTTTCCAGTAAACTTAAAATGCACGTAAATATAGCTTATTTGATGGGATTTGAGAAGGAGCAGAGTTCTGGATGGCATTAAGCCAGTGCAGGGAAACCAGGAGACAAATGGTATCATGATCCCTATCCTAAACTAAGCTAACTCTGTTTAGTTCTGTGCAGGATCCCCAAACCAGATGTGAGCTAAACTCTCACTGACTTTACACACACACAGACACACAGACAGACACACAGACAGACACACACACACACACACACACAGAGATATGCAGGCAGGCAGACATAAAAGTCTTTCTTAAAATGCCTATTCATAAGTTAGTTCCAGCTTGGAAAAAAAATTTTGCCTTCTTATTGTCAACTAAGGAAAAATATTATAAACTAGTAGAACCAAAGCCCATGTAATAACTTATCACTGTATTTCATATTTTAATCATGTTAACCAGTGCACAAAAATGTGAATATATATATTATACATAATATTTATTACACATGTGCAATAAAAGTCATATATAAACAATTCTACATCATTTACAAACTATCCATTCTATAGATAGATTTGTTGTTAAAATCCCTAATCCCTTGTTTATTTCCCAGCTGTCCAGATCCTTGCTTGCAGGTGTATGTAAAAGTAATGCAAGTCTCTTTAATTGTTACATAAGCAATCGTAATTAGCAACATAAATTTTATAATCTTTATAAAAGGTCATACTGTTGATTCTAAACCTAGATGGAAATAATTTTGTGTTTGGAGTATCCCAAGGTGCCCTTTACAATTTACCTATTTCTATTGAGATTAAATATTTAAAAAACATGAACATTTTCTTTGATTTTTATTTTTTCAGCAAGAATTCACATGAAATCTTCTGAGGTATAATATTTTTAATTCCTTCACACTTCTTAAGTAAGTATTCCACATATGCTAAAAGGCAAAACTCAGAAGTTCAAAATAAACAGTTTTTTTTTTTTCATGATGAGAAATCCAAAGCTACTTACTGAATTTTCTCAATTTTAATCGCCTTGAAGCCTTGAAGAATTGCATCTGGCCATAAATCACTCTCCATCTTCTATTTCTTCCAACCTTACCTTCAATTCTTCCCTGTTCCACTTTTGTACAGACACATTAAGCATATACATGAGTATACATTCAGCATGTAGGGCGGTACTGTGTTATAGATGGAAAAAAAATATATTAACTCAGTGGAAAAGAAAGCACTTTGTACTTTCATTCAGTCTTTTGTTCTTCCAATGGACAGTAAGTTCCCATCTGCCAAGCACTGTGCTAGACACTGAAGACAAAGAAAAAGCAAGGCATGATCATAAGTGAATGATATGATGGGAATGCATTAGGAGCTGGGAGACGAAAGCACCTGAGTCTGTGTAGAGAGAATGAGAGAGCTCCGGTAATGGTTTCTTAAAATGACTTTAACGCTGAAAGCTGAAAGATAAATACAAATTAGCTCCACAAAGAGAAGAGTGGGAAGAAGAGCCGGTGGAGATGAGAAGTCCAGAGAGAATATGGCCCATTCAATGAATTTTTAAAAAGTCAGTAATATTGGAACACGGAACAAAAGGAGGTGGGGAAGAGGCAGCAGAAAGGCTGGAGAGGTAGTCAGGGGCCAGAGCCGGCAGGCTTGGTTTTCATCCTAAATTAGGCAATGACAGGCCATTCAAGGGCTTAAATAAGAGAATCAATATAATAAAATATGCTTTAAAAGTATGATGGCTTATTTGTGAAGAATATACGAGGGAAAGCAGTGCTGAGCATCAGTGAAAGCAAAGCTGTTGTAGAAATTGAGGTTATGAGCTGCTGATGGCTGCCCTGAGTTTGTGATTGAAGGTGAAGAGAAATGAAAACATCCAGTAGTTATTTAGAAGCTAGAATGGATAATAAATAGTGAGTTTCTGTATATGAGTATTGGGGGGAAATGTGGTGAAGGAAGGCTGCCAGAAGTTTAATGTGGATAACTATGGATATTGGGTTTTTTTTTTAATTGAAATTAGTTGATTTACAATGTTGTGTTAATTTCTAGTACACAGCATAATGATTCAATTATACATATAAAATATATATTCCTTTTCATATAATTTCTAGTACGCAGCATAGTGATTTAGTTATACATATATATATATATATATATATATATATAATTTTTTCCATACTCTTTTTCATTCTAGGCCATTAAAGGTATTGAATATAGTTCCCTGTGTTACACAGTAGGACTTTGTTGTTTAACTATTTTATATATAGTAGTTAGTATCTGCAAATCCCAAATTCCTAATTTATCCCTTCCCACACCTTTTCCCCTTGGTAACCATAAGTTTGTTTTCTATGTCTGTGAGTCTATCTGTTTCATAGGTAAGTTCATTTGTATTTTTTTCTTTAAGATTCCACATATAAGTGACATCATATGATATTTTTCCTTCTCTCTCTGCTTACTTCACTTAGTATGATGATCTCCAGGTCCATCCATGTTCCTGCAAATGGCATTATTTTATTCTTTTTTATGGCAGAGTAGTATTCATATATATATATATATCTCACAACTTCTTTATCCAGTAGTCTGTGGATGGACATTTAAGTTGCCTCCATGTCTTGGCTATTGTAAATAGAGCTGCTGTGAACATTGGGATGTATGTGTCTTTTCAAATTAGAGTTTCCTCCAAATATATGCCCAGGAGTGGGATTGATGGATCATAGGGTAAGTCTGTTTTCAGTTTTTTAAGGCATCTCCACACAAAAACATGGAATGTTTACAAATTTGCATGTCATTCTTTTACAGAGGTTGTGCTAATCTTCTTTGTATCATTTAAATTTTAGTATACAGGCTGCCAGAATGAGCACTGGATATTGGTTTTATTCTTTGAGAGTAAACATGAAGATGACAATAAAGAGTGTGTGTGTGTTGAGGGTGAGGCGATGGGTTCAATTTGAATATGTTGATTTGAGGATTCAACAGGATACTTAGGCAGAAATATTTAAAAGGTAGTTGGATATTTGGGATAGGAGTTTTGGAAAATGGTAGGAGTAGGTCATTAGTACATGAGGGATAAGTGAAGATTTCAGAATAGACAAAACCACTTAGGCAATGTAGAATGATAAAAGAAGAAAGCTCAGTACAGATGCCAAAGGAACACCCACCTTCAAGGATTGATGTGTAGCAGTGGAAGAAGGGAATAGTATGGTGTGGTGTCCTGTCACAGAGCCAAAGTGGAAGAATGCTTTCTGAAGAAAGGAAGTTAAAAAAAAAAAGCATTGTCGTTTGGATTTAGTAATGAGGAAGTCACTAGTGCCTAATAAAATATTTATAACTATAATAGGAAAATGCCCAGCAACAGGGATGGTGTGAGTTGAGAAATAACAAGAATGATGAGAAAAGTAATGTCATCAACTGTGCCTATAGGGAAAGTTTATAAAAATGGAACCATCTCCTAGGAAGTGCCAAAAGCATCAGAAAGTGGAGAAAAGTGGAGAAAGAAGTGTTTACAGAGAAGAACTTCAGTAGTTGACAAGCAGCACAGTTAGGCAGGGCCTTTGAGCACCTAGCTTGCAGTGACATTTACAGCTGTTAGTGTCTTTGGTGATCCTACATCCTCACAGTTGTTTGCTGTTACAGTGTGAAACTCAGAGGAAGGGACTGGGCATGATGATTATGATAATAGCATGGCTGGAGTACTCTAAGGTGTATCTTAGAACTCCCCGTTGGGAAGTTCATATTAGGACAACCTCCTACCCTGAGGGAGGTGACAAGCAATTGTAAATAAAATAAACGAGATGGAGAGCCAAATCTCAACAAGGCACATAACTAACAGAGGCCAAGGTCGGTGGGCTTAAATGCCAATAAAACTGTTATCAGGGTCTATATGAGAGGTACGCAGGGGCACAAGTGCAGTTGGCAATCCTGATACTACAAGCATCACAGAGAATGCCTCTAGTTAGAATACAGGGTACCCACCCCAGAAAAAATGGACAGGAAAGCAGCCAAGGCCATTTGGAGTAATTAAGTGCAGCAGTCTATGTCCTATGAATACGCATTTTAGTGTGTATGGCAAGTGAGTGAGGAGATATTTTTACATGTAGGGGCTACAGATGGAGCATGTCTTTTAAATATGCAGTAATTCACATCATGGAATTTATATTAACTCATACCATGAAAGGTACTTCATCCTTCTTTATCTAATTGCTCTTGCTTGATTGCTTTATATAGACCCCAGCTTAAAACTGACCTTTAATGCCATATAGTGTTCCTATGTCCACAGGTGAATTGTACCTAATTTTCTCTGGATAATTTTATTATTTTGGTTGACAGTTACACTATATCACACAACACTGCTTTAGTTTTTTTGGAGGAAAATGTAACTGAAGGCATAACAACCAAAGTTCTTGTTTTAATTTTTAAAAGCTTGTAAGGAGTATTATTTTAGGAAAAGTGGAAGAGTTACAAATAAATTTAAATCCATTTTTCCTGGTCATATGAATTGTTCATTTTAACTTCAGTTGTGGTCATAAACAAGATTTTTTCAAAGCTACCTTTTTGAGCTGTTACATTTTTTAAATGGTTGCAGGTTTTTCATAGCTGCCTCTAGGCCACTGCAAAGCTCTGAAACACAGAGTTAGATGCTGCTTCGTCTAACTGACAATTTGGCCAGAAGGGAGAAGAATTTATGGCAAGGCCATGTTTAACACGGGCTTCTCAGAACCATGGTCAGCACACTCAAAACCCAAACTTATGCAGAGGGGTCATCACATCTGGAAGGAAGTTGGTTGGGGTGGCATTGGTAGCCCCTTCAGAGACCTGACCCTTCATCTAGGAACGTGACATTCTTTAGGAAACATGAAAAGGAAACATCTTGGTTTATCCACAGCACTACATTGTTACTAGCAACTCAGGTCTCATCTCCCTTCTCGCTTATCTTTTGTACAACAGAACCCACCAAAACTTGAGAAGAACAGACAGTCACAAAAGGAATCAGGTTTAGGGGGTGAAATCTGTTCTAGGTCTTTCCCACTATGCCAGCTCAGATGAAGTTTTCTGTACTCTAGGTAAGTTCAAGGACAGAGTTTTGGGAGATAATTGCAGAAGAAAGAATCTATAGAAACATGGAACAATTTTACTAAGACTTTAAAAAGTATTGAAGTTATTGGTTATAATGGAAAAGGAATTGGACTCAGAGTCAAGATTCCTAGGGACAAGGAGATGAGGCCTTTGTGTAACCTCTAGAAATTCATTTAATTTCCCAGATTTTAATTCCTTCAGAAGTAAAAGGTCTAGACTAGATGATAACAGTATCACATTGTTTTCAAAAGGACTTATATGTATGTATGTCATGATTCCATATCTACATAATTTTAGCATCCTGTTTACAGTATGTTTGTTGGATTCTGTTCTCCTTCAAGTGAGAAACTGCAGAGAAGGAAAAAAAATTATCCATATGAGGACAAAAACTGAGATGACAAGCAATTATACAATGGGAGCAATTAATTACACTAAAATTAAAAGCTTGTACTCTGCATATTTTAGGCCCTTAGACTGCATAACAATCTCTCATCTGTTTGCATCTGTCTTATCATTTAGATATTGTAATATCCTTAGCATTTATCATATATTCTGGAAACAACATTTCACTGAAGAAGATTAAAAAATAATCTTTACCCTTCATCAAGCAGAAGGAGGTAATACCAGGCTGCCTGTAGTGTCTGATGTGCTCGTGTAGGGGAGTGTGAATGTTCATTTAGGACTCATTCCTGGCTGGAAGATTCCTGGTTCAAACTTGTCCCTGGAGGGGAAAAAACAAACAGAAACAAAGGATTTGGGATTGTGAAAAACCCTCAAGGTAAAAAGGCAATGAAGATAAAAAAGGAAAGAGGGTGGAAGAGATGTGCTTTAGGAATGAGATCTCCTAGACAAAATTTGGGGCAAAGAGAAGGAGTGGGAAGAGGCTTTGTTGGCAGCTACAAGCACTGGTGACTATGGGTTAGTGACAGCAAAGCAAGATATCCAGTTTCTATGCCTAAATTTTTATGCTTTCACACTTTTGTTCTCAACCTTAGTAGCAAAGAAAAAACACACGTGCATTTCCCTAAACTCAGACTTACTGAATTAGGAATTACAGTCTTAATGCCCTAATAAAATTCCTTCAAAAATTAAACCTGATATAAAAGATAGGGAGAAATCAGTGTTCACAGTGCTGCTAGTGGCTACTCCAGCCAGAAATCTGAGAAATCTGAGGCATGAATTGAAAGGGAAAAACAAAAACAAAACCAGAAAATCTCCTGAGAGACAGAGATCTGGAGGAGCTGTGATTGTTGTTGGCTTCCTACCTAAGTTTTTTCCTTCTAATGTTTGCTTACACTTTGCGGCCTTTAAGGAGAAGATTCTCTTAGAGAAAACAAGTGAAAAGGGAGCAGAAGTTATTCAAGCAAGATGAATCAAGGTATTAAAAAGCTCAGGAATGTGAAAGTGGCTTGGCATAGATGAACTCTTTGGGAGATAGTTAAGATTCTTCAGGAAATATCGAAAGATGGAACATGGTAGTCGAATTGGGTAAGGCCATCTTGTAAAGGTTCGTTTACCACATTAAGGTGTGTAGCTTTCATTTGGGGACAATAAGGAGAAAGGTCAGTATTTCAAAAAGGTAGTTGCATTTGTTTTTGAAAGATTACTGGTATGAGCTGGGTTGGAGTGGGGAAGGGGCAGAAGGGACGAGTTGAACCACTAGAATAATCCAGCTAAGAGGTGGAGGAAGGAAGCACTTAAGGCAGTTGTGACAGTAAAGACGAGGAGGGGACAAACTGGAGAGATATTTGAAAGGTAAACTTCATTGGGCTTAATAAAAGATTGCGTGAGTGGTGTAAAATTGCTAAGGACAACTCTAAACATAGGAGTTTGGAGAACTGAGTGACTGACAATTTTATCAGCTGGAGTAGGAAATGCAAGAACTAAGTTACTTGTAATTTTGGCCAGGCTGGGTCAGCCTGCAGGATATCCAGGTGGAAACACTCTTCCAGTAATCTTGGAGCCCACAAAAGAGTGAAAAAAAAATGTGGGGTTTACCATAGATCATCTGTAGATATCTAATACTAAAAATGCACTACCATTGTACACCCATGTCTCCTTCCTCCATCCAGTTTCTTCACCATCCAAAATACCCCAAAACTCTCTGAGGTCGGATTTTTTAGTCTGTGAAATTTAGCTGGAAAAGGGCCTCCAGACAGA
Source organism: Vicugna pacos (assembly GCF_048564905.1). Classification (NCBI taxonomy): domain Eukaryota; kingdom Metazoa; phylum Chordata; class Mammalia; order Artiodactyla; family Camelidae; genus Vicugna; species Vicugna pacos. The sequence goes on along the minus strand of NC_132994.1, from coordinate 24,187,506 downwards.
AAGGCTGTCAAAGCACCAGCTCAAACCTATAAGGACACATTGTATACTGGAAAAAAATTAAGAAAACATAATAATCTCTCCAAAATGTAAGTTTTAGTAATCAAATGTATTAATATTATGTCAGGTCCCAGTAAGACTTATAGGAAATACTTCCAATTTGTCCAAAGTCCTTATTTAAACAGTTTTTTGTCAAATACATTCAACTTGAAATTATTTCAGACATCTTTTATTCATACAGTTGACACAATTTAAGGACCATGATGTATCCTCTCACTCCTTAATTTAAAAAACAAATAAAATGTCTTCCATTTAAGGTGTGAGTTCAGCATGATAATTTGATGTCCTAGTCAGTTGTTATAAATGGTGTTTTATTTGTATTTGACTGTGTGTGTTGTTCACCAAAATAACATGTTCAAGACATGTTGCGCCTCTGCATAGCACTTTCTGTGATGATAATAGGTAATATTCTGAAATGAACAGATTTCTAGGCAGTTTTGCAAAATCATAAATACATTTTACACAAATTGCTGAACAGTTTAAATAAGGCCAGTAGTGCTCATACATACCTAAGTCATTTCTTAAATACACAGGGTTAAATATAAAGGTCTATTGACTTGGTTAATGAAATTAAAGGAGTGAAATTTAAATGTCATTTAATCACCTTTTTGGTCCAACTAAGAATTCTCAGAAGAAACCAAGAAACCACCAAAATCCTTTGATGAAATAGACTTACATTTATTTAAATAATGATTAATTCTGGGATTTTTTTACTTAATGATTTTCTTTTCCTCACTTGTTCCCTTCTAGTATTCCTTGGCAAAGTCAACAAAAACAGATTCTAAGTCTATCCTCTTTTCCCCTCTTCTCCAGATGCACCCTAGTTCGAGTAACAGTCATCTCCTCTCTGGGGCCTTGGACCGTTTCTCCATTCTTCCACTCTCATCCACCCCTTACATAGATCCTCCCTTCAGAACAACCTTTTAAAACAGAATATGCCATGTAATCACTTAAAACCTTCCAAAGGCCCCCATTACACATAAAACAAAAGCCAAAACTTAAACATTACACTGTTTCAGTCCTTCGTCATCCTGTGCTTGTCTGTTTCCAACCAGAATTCACACTGTCCTCTCTCGTCTAGTCTGTGCCCATCTTAGGGTCCTGGCACCAGATCTTCTTTGTATTTTGAACACTGTTTCCTTCATTTTTGCTTAGCTGCTTCCTTTTCTGTGTTCCAGATCTCCCAGCTTAGACAGAAGAGCCTTCCTATCACCCACCCTAAAGCAACTGCCTCATTATTACAGCCAGCCAGCAGCCAGCCAGCATGTTTTAACTCTCTTCTCAGCACTTGTATGCAGTCACATTTGCAAAGACCTCTCTTGCTTGTTTCTTTATGTGTTTGTTGTCCACCTTCCTCTATGTAATGTTAAATCCCAGGACTGTTCTGTGCACGAGAGAGATGATCACAGGGGTGGGGAGCACAGTTATTGGCATCAATGGCCAAGGTTTGAAACTTTGGTTATAACTGTGCCATCTCTAGAAAGTTATTAAAACTAACTTTGCGTCAGTTTCTCACCTGTTAAATAGGGATAACATTAGTATTTACCTCATCAAGCTCTTGTGAATATTAAATGAGTTAAACAGGGACTGGTGCATTTTAAGCACCTGAGAAACAGCATCTGTTATTCACCCCTGGATTTCAACAGCTAAAACAGTTCTTTGTACAAGTGGGAACTTAATAAATATTTTTTAAAAAAGAAAAGAAACCTGTTATACCCGTATTTATATTGAAGTGTTTTTTGTCTCTTTTAGAAAAGATTTGTTACTTCCTTCATTTCATCTATAAGATATAGGTTTATAACTATACAAATTCCAAATGGGAATTTATTTTTTAATTTGTAATCCAGCTCCTCATAGATGTAAATATTAGGTTACTTTGGAGCTTCAGTGGTCTTTCTTATAAAATGAAACTAACCTTCCTTGACCTTTCGCACTCCACAGACATGTAAGGCAGGACAGAACTGAAGAACAGCAGTAAGTTACCGGTTGTTTGTTAATTTAGCTGCTGCCTCTGTGTCACCCCACCGCTGCAATACAAGGCAGTTTCAGTTGTAAACTGGGAAGAATATAAATTGTGGCTAATTGAAAGTGCCAGGGAGACCTGAAAGATGACAGAATGCAATTACTGTGGGTGTGGGCCAGGCCAGTACGGGGATGTCTGCTCTTAGAAATACTGGGGAGTTTTATGTGCCTAGAACAACTTGGTAAAATATGGCTGCTAGAACTAGCTCGCACCGTGGCCTCCTCCAGTCTCCCCACAGCTCTGTGTTTCCAGAACTAAGTACTCCTGGGAAAAGAGTTTCTGGGAGCTTCTGTCTCACAAATGACCACATATTTGTATAGATGTAACTCTATTTTGCTTAAAGCCCAAGAGTGCCCCTGGTTTCCTGGTCAGGAATGTCTGGTGCCTTTTGGGGGTAATTTGTCTCAGAAACCAGAGGCTGTTCATTTGATTTTAGGTTGGAAACTGCTGCTTCCTCAGTCTTGGGAATAGAATAAAACACAATTTGGTTCTCCCCTTAGGCAAGAAGATGGAATTTAATATAATATTTTTCTTTTATGTATCTTTTATGTATCTTGGGCTTTAATTCGTTGCCATATAAAGAATACTTGCAAGATTTCTTTTTTGTATTTTTATGAGGTTTGCTTTCACTCTGAACTGTGTATATATGAGTTCATTAATTTATTTCAAAGGTGGGAGAAAAGTACATTTCTTCCTTATACCCACTTGCCTTGTGGTAGTTTCATTATTCCCACTTATCACAGGGGGAAGCCTCATGTTAGAGAGGTTACGTGCCTTCGACACAACCACACAGCTTGTCCCTGACCAAGGAGGGGTTCCAGCTCAGGCCCAGGTGAGCCTTCAACACCCCACTGGTTTTCAAGGACAACTACATGCAAAACTGTAGAGAAGGTTGAAAAACTGGATCCCACGGTATCCACGCACGACCTTAACAGATTTACCACCTGGTAATGGAAAATGTGGTATAAACATCTGTAAGTAAAGAGGACATGCCCCCTGCTGCCCCACCCTCCTCCTGGAGCCCGAGCTGTTTTTATTGCTGGGATTCATGCTGTGCCCTGGGAAGCGAACCCAAAGAAAGTCTACAGGAACAAGGGGCTGAGTGGCTAGAAGAGGAGTCACTGTTGGGGAAGGAACCACGCAGGACAACCTGGCCTCCAGGGAGCAGAGCTGATTTCAGCCTCTCCCACTGCAAGTGTATCTCTGGCTCGTCTGCTGCTAGAACACATTCCAGTGATCACACGCTTGCTGAGAGGCTGTTGCACTCTTGCGTCAGCAGCATGTTGCACAGGGCTTGAAGCACGGCCTCAGTAACTGTTTACCAGCACGATAGCAAAGAGTACCAGCCGTGGGGCCGAACACCTGGGTTCCAGTCTCTGCTTCACCGCTTACTAAGTGTGCGACTTTAGACAAATTAATTAATCTCTCTGTGCCTCAGGTTTCTCATCTGTAAACTAGAGATAATCATACCACCTGCCTAGGACCCCCCCAGTATAAGGATTAGATGCATTAATATCTGAAATGCAAAGAACAGTCCATTTTTGATTGAATGAGCTTAAACATTCCCTCATATTTTTTTTAACAGAGACATTAATTTCTCTTTGTTTGTTTGTTTGTTTTTTTTGTCATCAATTTTTATTTTTAAACATTCCCTCATCATGGTCGCGAACTTCTGTTCTGTAGCCTCATCGGGGACTAAAAACGGGTTTGGTCTGGTCTGCACAGTGTATAGAAGAAAACTGCGTTGGAATATATTCAGCAAGGGCATGCGCGCCTTGCTTTCACACAGCCCCGGCCACTGCTTGTTTTTGTACATTCCGCACTCGACAATTTTGTGTCATCTGCCACACTGCTAGTAATTTGTTTTGAGACAGTGATAAAATTGTTAAGGAGGACAAAGACAAGGACATTAATCCATTAGGATGACACAGAAATTTACTTCAACATTTCTTAGATGCAACTGTTCGAACAACTCCAAATCCATGTCAAAGTAGATCATCTAGGCCACGTCTTTATTACACGAATCTATTTTTAAGCCCATCCTTTGCTTAAAATAGTCTTTGTGGAATAAGCATTATCTTCTGATTCTCTATAAATATTCACACAACAGATTTCTATGTATTAATCTTGAATCCAGCAACTTTACTGAATTCACTTATTAGTTCCAGTAGTTTTTTGGTGGAGACGTTAGGGTTTTCAGTACATGGTAACACTCGTCTGCAAATAGTGACAACTTTACTGTTTCCCTTCCAATTTAGATGCCTTTTACTTCTTGTTTTCTGATTGACGTAGCGGAACTTCCAATTCTAATTTACAATTTTTTTGTCTTTTAATCTTCATTCTAGCTTATTTAAGTAGTTGATACACTGTCTACTATATATTTGCCTTTACTAGTGGGAGTTTTCTTTTATAGATTTTTACTTCTTGTATCCTTTTCTTTTTCACTTAGAAAAGACTCTAACTTTTTTTTTTTTTTAGTGTTTAATATTGATAGACTCTTAATTTTTGCTCGTCTGAGAAGTTATTTTTCCTTCAATTCTGAATGATTATCTTGCTGGGCAGAGTATCCCGGGTCGTTGGTTTTTCCCTTTCAGCACTTTAAACGTATCATGCCACTCCCTTCTGGCCTGCAGCATTCCCACAGCAAAGTCATCCGATAGACTTACGGGGGTTCCCTTGTATGTGACTCTGTCTTTCTCTTGCTGTCTTTAGAATACCCTCTTTGAATTTTGCCATTTCAATTATAATATGTTTTAACATGTATCTATTTGGTTTCATCTTGTATGGGGGCTTTCTGTGCATACTGTACATGGACACCTGTTCCTTCTTCATGTTCCAGAAATTTTCAGCCATAATTTTGTCAAATATATTTTCAACCTTTTTCTCTCTCTTTTCCTTCTGGGGCCCTTATAATGTGATGTGAATATACTTGATGTTGGTCCCTTAAAGTGTCCTCTATTTTTTAATTTTTTTTTTACTGTTCTGATTGGCTGATATCCATTATTTTATCTTTCAAGTCACTTTCTGTTCTTCTTTACCACCTTGTCTGTTGTTAATTCCATCTAGTATACTTTTTTATTTCAGTTACTGTTTCTTCAGTTTTAACTGGTTCCTTTTTATATTTAGTATTTTCTTGTTAAAATTCTCACTATGTTTATCTATTTTTTCCTTAGTTTAATTAGCATTCTTACCGCTGGTGTTTTGAATTCTTTATCCATATTTTATTAGCTTTTTCTGTTATTAGTTTTGTTGTTCTTTCATTTGAAACAGATTTCTCTGTCTTCTCATTTGCTTGTCTGTATGAAATCAGGTGAAACAATTACCTAGCCATCTTGAAGGGGTGTCCTTGTGTGGGACTGTCCGTACACAGTCTGCGTGTGACTAGTGGCTTTGGTGGGAGAGCTGGATATAAGGTGAGCATCATGTATCCCCCAGCGTGTGCTGGCAGCCATCACCTTGGTGGGAGGTGGGGCTGGAGATGCAGGAGCTAGTGCCAGAGTCAGGTGTGGCACAGGGCTTCTCTTCTGCTTAGTGGCCAACACCACCCTTTTGGTTGCTGGAACAGGAACAGAAGCCCTGAAGGTTAGGTCTGAGCTGGTTCCATTCTCTTAAAGTGTGTGTTCTCCCCCCACCCCACCCCCCAGCATTGGTGCTTTCTCACCAGAGAGGAGCAGCACTGGAGCAAAAGGTCCTGGAGCATGTGCCTGCTATGGGCAGGGGTACATGCTTGTATGGGCAGGGGCACATGCTGGGGCCGTCTTGGCTTACCAGTCAGTTTTCTGGGCTGCTCCCTATTTGCTGTCCCCATGGACACCAGTAATGGCTTTCCTTGCACAATTTGAATGCCGCACTGGGTACAGGCTGCTCTGTCCCCCATAACTGTGGGCTCTCCTCAGCACCAGCCTTTGCTCCAGTGTGGAGGTGGCACCACATGCAAGAGGGCAGAGCAGGTGCTCAGTGCAAGCGCACCTGGGTGGTTTCAGGAAATCGCCACAGTCCCGAGCAGTTTCAGTACGCTTCCTCTGCTTCGTTTCAGGGGTGAGCAAGTGTGTGCGTGCTCTTCATTAGTAGAATAGGTTTATTACAGCCTTGCTGTTGTTCCCACTGTGTTTTAAACCAGAGGACTCCTGGCGTCAGTCCCCAGGGCTAGGGCACTCACTATGTGGTTTGAACTGCTCACTCCCCATGGAGGATCTCAGCCTGTGTAATCCTATTCCTCCTCCTCTTCTGTGCTCCCTCCTGAGTCCCAACCTTCTTCCTTCTATTCACTTTCTTCCTGACTCCATGTGGGTCTTTCTTATGGTCTTGGTTGTATAAACATCTTCCTGCCAGCCTCTGGTCTGTTTCAGTGAGAATTGTTCCACATGTAGAGATATTTTTGATGTGCTCATGGGAGTAAGGTGAGCTTTGCTCCTCACGCCACCATCTTGATCTCCTCCATCACCTTTAACCTTTAGAGCTGCATTTTTAGACTGATCACTTTTGTATGATAAGTGTTCAAACACTTTCTTACAGATACTCAGTTGACCCCCACTCCACCTATTGAGAAGTCTATCTTACCCCTCTAACATAGTATCACCTTTCTCATAAATTCTAGGCAATTTTTAAAGTTGAAAGAACATTAAAAAAGGATATAATGTGTAATTGATGCCCTTTATGAACATTCACATCTTAAATGGTTTTTTCTAGAGTTATTGACATACTTAAAAATATTAACTTATTTATTCTTATGTATTAATTTAGTTATTCAATTCAGTGAGAAGCAGTGTAATAAAATGGCTTCTGTCTCTGTTCCTCATCACTGTGCTTTGTGATAGTACCTCCTTGGTAACCTGCTGATTTTATTAAGCTTTCTTGCCATGTACAGATGACAAACATACAAAATTAGATGTGAACTAAATGATGTACCTCTGCTCATACCTATCTCTCCTCTCTGTAATTGTAATATACTCATCAGTAGGCTTCATACATATGCAGAGAAGTTTCCATTTCCGAGTAACCTTAGAAATATATTTTACACAGAAGAAAATTGTAGTCCCAGAAAAATGAGGTGACTTGTCACCATGCTAGTTAGACAGCCTAGAATTTAAGCCTAGAAATTCTGAGCCTTATGTTCTTGAAGATTCTTATTTTTTAACAACAACAAAAAAGAAAAATCTGAGTCACCTAATTATTTTGAAAATATGTCAATTCATCAAAAATGTAGCTTCTTTTCTCTCAATAAGATTGGAGATCACTGGGTCTGTAAATTTTGACCTTGAGACAATGGAAGCCCTGCTGCCAGTCTCCTGAGGATACCTGCTCTGGTCTGAGTATTTGTGCCCCCTGAAATTCTTACACTGAAGCCTCCAAAGATGATTATATTAGGAGGTGGGGCTTGGGAGGTGCTTAAGGCGTGGGGCTGAGTCCTCATGAATGGGATTAGTGTTCTCGGGAAAGAGAGATCCCTAGTCACAGCAGAAAGACACTGGCTGTGAACCAGGGGGAGGGCCCTCACCGAAGCCAGGCCACGCTCACTCCTTGATCTCATTATTTCCAGCCTCCGGAACTGTGAGGAATAAATTTCTGTTGTTTATAAGCCACATAGTCTGTGGTATCTTGTTACAGCAGCTAAACAGACTAAGACAATACCTTACCTCCTGGCTTGTCACCAAGGACCCAAGGAAGTAATAGAAAACAATAGCAAGAGATCCCACCTGGGTGACACCCCGACTGTAGTGACTCTAAGCTACCATTCACTCTGCGGATTTTGAAAAATTATAAAAATCACTGGCGAGGATAAATGAATTTCTCTCTTAATGTATCTGTCTATATAGATGTATACATATGTTAATAATGCATTTCTAGTCTGTACACTTTATAGACTTCATATGTTTTTCTTCATCTTTTATTTGGACTTTATAAAAATTTTTTAAAAGTACAAATTCAGTCTAATTGATAGCCATTCCAGATTTTTTAATCCAGAAATCAATATTTAATGCAGCCATACATTTATTTTTTTTGACATTGGAGACATTCGTTCTTTTCTGGGTGTCCCACACCTCCCCCTCCCTACATAATTAAAGTACTTCTGGCAGTGATGCTCAGATCGCATTTGTACATTTCTACAGCTTCCTAGAATATAAATCTTCAGAGTCTTGAGACTTGGATTAATTTAACTAGGGACTGCCTCAGACCATTTATGTACTATCTCAAGCAGTAACTTTTTTTTTAATACTGTTCCAGCTTTTTTTAGTTCGAAGGTCATCTTTCCCAGAAAAGATGGAATCTGAGGAATATTTGGTTATTCTTCCTTCTTTCATTTGTAAAAATGCCATTTTAAGTAAGCAGTATGTCTGTTATTTTCTTCTTGTCTCTTTACAAATAACTTCTACTGAAATATGACACTTTAAGTGGAGTAAAGCAGACATGAATGTAAATTCTAATTTTATTTCATTCATTGATTTGAGCAAGTTTCTTAAATTCTAGAAGCTTTCTTTTCTTTATTCCCAATTCTGAATAAATGAATATATCTCACAAGATTTGTCATAAGCACTTAAAGGACATGAGGTGTAAATATAAAATATTTAGTAGAGTGTTTGGCATATATATATATGTATAAACAAATTCTTAATTTCATTAAGTTGAAAGTTTAACCTATACTGTGTTTTCAGATGGTAATTATCACAGAGTGATTGAGTGATTGTGTGTAAGTTGTGTCTCTGGGAGGCAGACTCTGAACTGGAGTTAGGAGTGTAAGATTTTTACTGGGGAGGAGAGCAGGAAAAGGCTTCAGACTCCAATACAGATCTGTCTTTTATGACAAGAAAAGAGAATCTCAAACTGAGATAGAGATCTGTCAAAATCTTCCCTGGCCAAAAGGGCTTTGGAGCAAAATTACCACTAGAGGAGACTTAACAATGGGCAGAAAAGCCAAACCCTGGTATCTCTGCCACACTCATTAGGCAGGAATTGGCAGAGAGCCCAGGAAGAGTGTAGTGTTTGTTAAAAAAAAAAAAATCAGACATTTAGTTACACACTGTCAGCCACCTGCACTTCTTGCAGCCAGATAGCAAACTTTTTCTTGAAGGAGGATCCAATCAGTATCTCTCAGGTTGCCATGATAGGGTTGTGGAGCGACACTGCCTGTGTTCATTCAAACCTGTCTTACTAACTGGGTTGTGAGGAAAGTCCTTATTAACCTCTCTGAGTTGTCTCCCTCATCTGTAAAATGAGAAAAATAACAGTAGCTACCATAGGGCTTCTGTGCAAGTTAAATTAAACAATGTATATAAAGTATTTAGAATAGTATCTGAAACAGAGCAGAGACCAGTAAATGTTTACTATTATTATTGGCATATTCTTACACATTTTGCCACTTCTTTGGGTATATTATTCTTGGCCATATAGCCCCTTACATCTTTTGTATATATTCTTTTCTAAAAAGCATATATTTTGGTGTGAACCTAAAACAGCTCTAAAAAATAGCCTTAAAAGCACTCTTCAAGGATCCTCCTGAGTAAATACTAATTGCTTCTATGCCTTTTCTCGCTCTTGCTTCTCCTTGTTCATTGTTGTCAGTGCAGGCAATTGCACTTATTAATATTTCATTCAATAGTCGCATTTAGTATAGGTAACAAGAGAGTCTACATGAGATTTTCAGGCCGAAACCTTGCAGAGTCGATGTACTGGTTCCACAATATGAACAAAATAAGCTGCTCTGAGGGTGAATCATAAGCATGATGTGCTGTATCCTTCCCAGATAAAAGGGAGCTATTTTATACCCATCAGAGTTGAAATAAGGTTTAGTTTAGTGGACCAGAAAAATATTACCTGTTTTGACATAAATACAATGGAACAAGTCCAAAGAAATCCAATTTTGAAGAGCACTGCGTGCAGGGATTAGAAAGTTTCAGAAGATTTGGGTGTTCTGAACGCTTTTTGTTGTTAGCTGTGCTCTCGTTAAGATTAGCCGAGCATTAATATGACGAACCGCCTTATCCTTGTGCTCTTTCAATTTCTTCAGAAATGAAAGTTTAATAACCATCCATTATATTCACAGTCTCACCCATTCCAAGAATCTGAAGTTTTTCAGATGTATCATCGTTTTAAGAAGATACTCCTTTAGAGCCATCCCAGGAATAGCATTAGTATTTTCATGTGAAAAATAGAAACCATGAGCTACTAAACTGTGATTGTAGAGAAACATTGGATTATTTTGACCAACTTGACAATCATGTACTTTCTTTTTGAAGTGTCATTTCTTTTTCATCGTGTCATAATGACAGCTTGCCACATAGAGAATACAGGTCATGAATCTGGGTTCCATTTTCATGATACTTCAATTGTCTTTCTTCATATGTTGCTGTAAGAATCATCTATTCGCTCAGTAAATGTTTACTGAGCAGCTGCTTTGTGGCTGGCCTGCTTCTTGGTACAATGGTATGGAAGTGAATACCTGAAATAACATTCATTAATAACATTCATTTTGCAGCTTAAAATTCTTCACTATAATGAGAAGAGAACTGTTACATTGCCTACAGGTCCAAAATGGGACCTGAGTCTCTGCCTCTGTCAAGGAGCTTAAGTTGCACAAGATCCTCTGAGCTCACCCTGCTGCAGGCACACTGTTCTACAGCCCTTCTCTTTGCTTCTGATTATCTCAAGCTTTCTCCTACCCTAGGACATCTGCACCAGCTGTTACCTCTGTATGAAAGGTCTTTCCTACAGATATTATGGTTTCTTCTCATTCAGATCTAACATCAAAGGGTGAGCTCACGGAGAAGTCTCTGGCCTCAAATAGCTCCCAACTCCACTCTCCAACACTATTTATCCTTTAATACTGTTTTATTTCTTATCCAAAGTAATCACTATTAGAAACTATCATATTTGTTTTTAACTATTTATGACTTTTATGAAGTGTTCATGATTTTATGACTCCATTTGACAGCCACCTCCCGCCCTTTTATGACCATCCGCAGGACCCCACCGTGTGTTTCTGGATGACTATTTTCTTAGTTCTCTCATAGCACTGAGTACTCTGTGTTGTAATGCTCTTTGTATTTGACTTCCCCTAGCACTAACATGCAGGCTGCTTGAGGGGAGGGGGGACTACAGCTTCAGAGCCATGCACAGTACATAGAGATGTCTCAAAATGTATTTATTGAGCAAATTAATGACTTAATTAACTTACAATTTATGTAATATTTACCATGTAATTACTATGTGCTCTTTCAACTTCCACATAAATAAGGAAAAAAGATATAAGCTTAATCTCCCTTCTCCCTTTTAAAAAAAAGTGTTGCTTTCCTACTCTAAAACTATCAAAATCATGTATTTTTATAGCCACTTATGAGTTCTGGGGAATTGAATGCACTTCTCATTACAGGTCTGTAAGTAGGAAGCAAGCAGGAAGAATTAAGAACATTTGGGGTAGTATCACTTGAAATTTATGTTCTAGGTCACCTCATTCCGCTAAATTAATTATAGAGAAAACTTCTGACATTTCATACACAGGAACTCATATACACACATATATATAAGAGGATGGGTAAAGCTTTATGTACTGATTTTTAAATTATTATTTGTATGTCTGACATTTCTACAACCATTTAAATATACATGCCTTTTGTTAGCAAAGAGCAGGTTTAATTTCTTCCAAAAGTAACAACAGTATTAGAATTTCTTCCAACACCGATTACAGCTCTTCACGATCATGAAACCTAATTATTTATTAAGTTTTCAAGGAGAAGATAAATGCTTGTTACTTATGGCACTGTAATAAGTAATTCCTCCTATTCAGATAGACTTACAGAGTAGATATTCGATAAGACAAACAGAATATATGAAGACCTAATTATATACAGAGAACAAACATAAATGTGCTCTTTGATTGTGGCTGTTTTCATCAGAATTTTGTTGCAAAATGGAATATAAATCCTCAAAACCTTAGAGTAGATCAGCTAATGCAGCTACAACCAGGAACACTGGAGTAGCTTCCTCAGGTTATCACTAGGATTAGCCTGGGTAGAGGTATTGCTGCTGGACTCACAACCTTGACATGGTACAAAATAACAATAATTCAGCTTTTATATTTAAGTATTACTCTTCCATATGTGGTTTGAAATACATATCAGTAACAGGAACATCAGAAATTATATTAAACTGGGCCAAGTATTAAGCAAAGGCATTACATTCTCCGATAGAATTAGATCTAGGATCAATCATGTTTTTAAGAGATATTAAACTGATTCATCATAGAAGGACAGTTTTCTTTGTTTCAAAATGTCATTTTATACAGCATATTCTTTTCTCTAAAGTGATGCACTCACAAGTACAGTCATTTTCATGCTCTGGAAAGGGTATGAGTTGCTGTTGTTTTCCAAAGAAGCAGTCGAGGCAAGTTAAACTGAAATGAATGCAGGAGAGAAAAATCAGCATCATTCAATGGAAATGTCCATGCCCCACAGTTGGTGGTGTCTTTTGGAATAATCTAGGGGGAAATGGGCAGTGTTTCCTCTCTCAAATGTTCTTTCAGTGTTGTCCTTTGATAGTGTGTGAAAAGATGTACTCCAGTGATTGGCAGCCTAACTTGCCCAGGTATTCACAGTGGTGTCCCCTTGCATAGATTTATATGTCGAGGTTTTTTACACACCGAGGGAGAGATTTATGTCCACATTCCTCCATTGCGTAAAGTGATGCACAAAGCCCATGCCAATTGGTTATACAAAATGCCTCAACTTGGACAGGGCTGCTTTAAAAGAAAGATGAACTCAGGAGCATCCTGGAAAGAGGAGGAAGTGGACCTAGAAGAAGAAAAGAATAGGATAAGGGAAAGACAGGATGGATGAGGCTGTATAATGCTGAAATGAGCAGAAGTAAAAAGGAAAAAAAAGAAAAAAAAAGGTAAAAAAATGGTGTACTAACTAGACAATTTCTCAAAGTCTAAAAATAAATTTAGGGTCATTTTCTTATTATCTTTCCCGTTCCTCCACACATTTATCTGTCATACTCAGTCCGTAATGTTTTCCACATCATTTTATATTCTTAATCTCTTTAAGCCAGTGTAAGGATTAGTTCCAGGAAGAGGGTCTGTGGATTTTTTTGTCTTCACAGGAGCAAAGATAGCTCTTCAGCACTGCAAATAATGACCTCTGGCTTGTCTTGTATTGATAACTTTAACTTTAAATTAGTCAAAAATTGGAGGAAATATTAATTTAGGGACAAGGGAGGGCATACAGTGAATGAGATAACAGTTGTGTTCTCCCTAGATACAAATGAAGCAAGTTGTCCTACGGGCAGGTGGGGTGTGGACATGGTGAGGGCATTTCCCTCCCACAGTGCACCCTGGGAGGTATGCTAGTTGTATAAACCCTCCAAAGGTTTATGACCATGAAGGGAGCTATGTTGGAAGAAAATAAATAATTGGCCACACAGTAGCCATAATGCTTTTTCTGTCTCTTTTACATACTGAAGATGGTGCCTCTCTCTCTCTGTGACAAGTGTATTTGCCCTGTGGTGAGCTCAGTTCAGCTGATGTGTCAGCTTATGGTCTAAGAATGCAAGTCTATCTGATTCATGAATTACGGCCCTAATTACAGAAGCATAAGCGATGAAAACTGGCCTTGTACTAAATGGTTATTTACCCTTCTGCAGTCCTATGCCCTAGACTTGAACATAATTTTAGTAAGTAAAGACGCTGAGGTCAGACCATGAAACTAGTAAAGTGATGAAGCCAGAATTTGCATCTGCAGCTGTGACTCTCAAACTTGCACCCTTCCTGTCTTCTGGTGTTTTCCTGTTAGAATCAAGTGCTTAACCTTCTTTTGAGGACATGGACACCTTTAAGTAAGTGATAAAACTGCTCTTACTAGAATAATCCATGTGCTTTTGATTTATGAAAATATGCCATACAGTGCAGGGGATTCACTGCCCCCATCTTTTAAAGATGAGCATTTGATTCAGAATGAGACTTTCTCTGTCCCTGAGTCTATACCAGAGGGTAAAGGGAGGGAGGGGTTGATTAGGAGTTTGGGATTAACAGATACACATTCATATATATATAATAGATAGATAGCAAGGACCTACTTATAGCACAGGGAACTGTATTCAATTTCTTATAATAACATATAATGGAAAAGAATCTGAAAAACATGTGTATATGTGTGACTGAATTGCTTTGCTGTACATCTGAAGCTAACATTGTAAATCAACTACACTTAAGTAAAAAACAGAATTAAAAAACAAACACACAATTACAAAGAAAACCAAAAAATAAAAAAAAAAACAAAACCCAGAATGAGACTTTCTCATGAGAAATCAAAACAGAGGCTTTATTTCTCTTCTCTTCTGGAATCCAAGGATTTTTTTTTTTAATAGTGTTGTGTTCAAAAAGGAAGTGAAAGATAAATAAGGTTGATTTTAAGGGACTAAATAGTATTATAAACTCAAGATCAGCAACAACAGAATAACAGGAGCAATCATTGTGCTCTTTTGTGATTAGAACGGATTGTTTGTACACTTCCTCCCTTCAAAGACCTGCATTTTAAAGTAATCATCTCCTGTTCGGTTCGCATGGTAAAATTTTACTTTTCTACTTGTGTTACTGACATTTTAATATTTATTTTTCTATTTCTCCTTTAGTAACTGTAACCTCAAAAGAATGATTTAAACATGGATGCATTTAGACAATACAATGTACGTGGATTGAGAAAATTTTTAAAACCATAATTTATGACACATAGTATCACTGTGATTTTCATCTCAGTTACATCCTCCTGTTAGAACAGTTTAATCTAGATTTCTGAATCTAGGAAGCTCAACATGTCTGATTCTGTGTGCATAATCAGATCCAAAGCGTTAGATACTTTCCCACTTTATTTGATTTTTAGCTTTTGTTTGAATTCATCAATATGATTATTAAAACAATTGGGAAAAAGCACAATGGGCAAATTTTCAAAACATAGAATTCTGTGAGTCTCTAAAATTCGCCATGCCAATGACCAAATTTGAGAAGCTATCAAATAAACTGGGACCAGAAGATTTTGATCTAATTGATTTCTACCCGCAGAGATACAGAGCTACTTTTCTGCCAGTGAGTCGTTTTTAAAACTCCCATTTCAAAGTTAGATCATCCTCTCCCCATCTCGCCTGCCGTGACTGAATTAAGTCTCATGTTGGCGAGAGCGTGCACACCTTCTCTTGGAAACATAGTAAAAGTTACAGCTTTTCCCCCAGCACAGGTAGAGCCATGGAGGTGATAATGAAAGTGAGGAAATTTGGAAGCCTTGTGAGGATCAATGAGAAATGAACATGAAATTGCTTTGTAAATTACAGATTACTATTCACATATAAAATATTGCCGTTCTTATTTTTAGTGTTGCTACTACTACCACCATCACAGTTAATATTTGGATTTTATAGAGCCTGAAGGAATCTGAAAATTCCTTTTGTCCATGAAGGGAGGATTGATAATAGGCCTTGTGCCACAGAGATCAATACCTGAAGTCTGGCTCTCCATTCAACATCTATGTAATTTGGGGCAATTTATTTTAATTATCTGCGTCTCAGGTTTTTCATCTGTAAAGTGGGAATGCAAATTTTATCTGAGCAATTCTACTTCTGGTCATGATGGAGTAACTGATACTAGATTTTCCTGCCTGTGTAAAGAACTAGATAAATAAGTATGAGCAACCTGTATGAGACAACTGTTTTCAGATACGAGGCAACAGCCAAAGCGGGATGGTTTGCCCTTAAAGGGAGAAACCATGTTGAGCCCTACAGTTGTTTCAGCTTTCTGCCTAAATGCATATTCCAGATGATGGAGCAGGGAGAGGGAATCTGTAAGGATGGCACTTGTGTCAGCCGAGAAATTTGCAAGCGGACATCACAGAAGCTGAGGGGGCTGGGATTTTCAGAGCCAGAACTGTAGGAGAGGGAGCAACACGCACAAAAAAAATGAGCACCAGAATGTACATAGGGAACTCTGTTGAGTTTGTAATCATGAAACTGTCACATGTGATAAGACTCCATGAGGTTATGCAAAGACAAGTACAGGGACCAGGCACCTTCCAGATACTATTAGCTGAAAAATTACTGGATGAAATTTTTAGAGGGATGAAATCTGCTGAGTTCTGACCAACCAGAGTAGAGCTATCTTACTGAACATATGAATAGGTTAACATTAAAGGAATTTACTACATAGTAACCCTTGAGCAGTCTGGTCCATTTCCCTCCCTTCTCACAGATCCCTTCTTGCTCCTATTTTGTTTTCTAAAGTTGGAAGTGGGGATGCGGATTAACTTTTCTAAAAGGGAAGTCTTCCTGCATGCGGCAAAAGACTGAGTAGAGAGAGACAGAAGATAAAAAGAGGATACACCCTTTGCGCACACACACACCCACACCCAAAAGGAAAGGAACAAATTTGATAAAAGCAAGAGCTCTGAATCACTTTCTTATTTACTGCAGAAGCTCCTACCCCTCAGCACCATGGTCTATTAATGTTCTCAACTGTGACCCCCATCAGTGCTTCTTTTCCTTGGGGGTAGAATACAGAGGACTTGAATTCAGCTCAAGATCAAAGTTTTCTGTTAATAATCATGGCCTGAACACCAGTGATGGCAACATGGAAAAAGAAGGAAATGTAGTGAGAGTTGCTGCCGAGGAATAAAGTTAAGGCTGGAGTTTCAAGGATTAAGAAGAAAGAAAATGGTGGCATCTTTAGTAGGACATGGAACATGGACATAATAGGGATGCAAAAAGCGTGCAATAATTTGAACATGTGGAGATGGGCCTAATTTTGGATTTGGTGAATTGAGATTGCTGGTGTACCAGTGAGGTGGAGCTGTGTGGCTGATAACAAAAAAGAGACATGTTTTATGTGAGCCATTGGAATTAAAAATAGAGATTTTAAAGTGATCTGTTTGGGGGTGACTGTAGACACCTTAGGCAGTAATTAGTGAATAGGTTAACATTAAAGGAAATCAAAAAGTTTAGGATAAAATGTGGAGGCAAATCTGACATTCAGATGAGTGAAATGGGTGAAGAGCCAGTAAAAGCAGAAGAGTGATGAGAGAGAAATGAGATTTCCAGGGTGCAGTGGGTACATTGATTTGCTAGGGCTGTGTGATACTGTGATTTTAATAAGAAATAGACATTTAGTCCTTGATCCATTCCTAGAACGGAGCTGCAAAACCCCTGGGAATTTCCTAAGCGGTGATAGAGATCAAGGTGTCTTTTGTTATGTTAATGAGGAGGTGACTTTTAGACAACACCTAAGGGTGTGGGTTGGTTGCCAGGAGAACCAACCAAGTGGTAAGAAGGTTGGAACTTTTAGTCCCACCCCCGACTTGGGGTGGGAGGGTGTATGGTTTGCTGCTGGATATTGAGCTCAAATATCAGAGGACAAGGATCTAATCAGTCTTGCTTATGAAATGAAGCCTCCATAAAGATCCAAAAGGAGAGGTCTTGGAGAGCTTCCAGGTTGGTGAGCACGTGGAAACTGAGAGGGTGGAGCCCTCAGAAGGTATGACGCTTCCTGCCCTTCTCTCTTACCTTGCCCTGTGCATCTCTCCCATCTGGCTGTTGGTGATTATCCTTTCATCATAGACTGATGATCTAATAAGTAAAATTTTCTTCCGAGTTCTGTGGGCTACTGTAGCAAATTAATCGAACCTCAGGAGATCCTGGAAATCTCCAACTTGTAGGTATATCAGAAGTAACAACCTGGGCTTGTGACTGGCATCTGGAGTGAGGTGGGAGGCAGTCTTGTAGGAATACGGTGGAATACTGTGCTATCTCTGGGAAGGCAGTATCAGAACTGAGTTGAGTAGGATGCCCTGCTGGTGTCAGAGAACTGGTGATGTGAGGAAACACCTCCCCTCCAATTGCAATGGGTGCAGAACCCTTAGGTTGCCGTAACAAAATACACAGACTGAGTGGTTTTAACAACATAAACTTGTTTTCTCACCATTGTGGAGGCTGGAAGTCTAAGATCGAGATGTCAGCAGGTTTGAGTTCTTCTGAGGCCTCTCTCCTTGGTTTCCAGGTAGCTGCCTTTTCACTGTGTCACTCAGTCTTTTCTCCATGCACGAGGGTCCCTGGGGTCTCTTTGTATGTCCTCATATCCTCTTAAAAGGACACCAGTCTGATTGGATTAGGACCACCCTAAGAGCATCACTTAATCACCTCTTTCAAGGTACCTATCTCCTATTACAGTCACATTGTGAGGTACTGGAGGGTAGGGCTCAACATAGACTTTTGAGAAGACACAATTTGACCCATAATAGTAGGGAAGAAAGAAAAGCATTTAAAGAAAAGTATAATGAAAAATATCTACAGTTAATTTTAGAGAGGTCAAGGAGAAATGGATTTAACAACATAAGCTGTGGAATTCTTAAAATGGTTTATTAGGGTGACGGGGTAGCAGGCGGGACGTGAAGAGTTTAGGATGGAGTGGTTGACGGGAGATGCTGGCACGTGTGTAGTCCTTTGAGAGTGCAGCAAGACTGAAAGGACTTTTTTTTCTTTCTTTCTGAATAGAAAGGTCTGAGTGTTCTAAGTCGAGTGGGAGAAGCTGATAATGCACAGACAGAATAGATACGGCCAGTGGAAAAATCTGGGAAGGACGTTTTAAGGAAAAGGCTTGGGAAGAAAATGGGATAGGGAGACTTAGTGTGCAGGATTTAACGCTTTTATTTTTCTTAAGCTGTAAGAGGGAGAAATTGAACGAGTTCATGCCAGTTGATCTCAACACTTTTAATAAAGTAGGTTGCTAGGCCATCTTCAAAACAATGAAAAGTTTGCCCTACTGTGACTGGCTTGTCTCACTTAACAACTTAAAGGAGGTGTCAAAAATGGTCAGACATGTGGGAGAGAATAGAATGGTGTTGTCAGGGGCTTGGGGAGAGGGGAACTGGCAGTGCTGTTCAGTGGGTATAAAGTTTCAGTTTTGTGAGATGATCACGTCCTAGAGGTCTGCTGCGCAGCACGCTAGCTGCAGTTACCACACCCTGTTACTCTGCTTCAGCGCTTGTTAAGAGGGTAGACCTGGTGTTGAGTGTTCTTACCACAAAAAATAAGGTAAGATTAAATTAAATTAAAAAGTAGTACAGCTCTAGCTTACTGGTAAAGCAAATGAGTGAGAAGAGAAGTGATGAGGGAATAGAAAAGAAGTTAAAGTATTGATGATGTGGAGGTTTTAATAGGAAGGAATGAATGGGAGTTTGAAAACAGGAAAATCATATTCAGAGCAGTGTTTGGTGGAATGTGGAGAAATAATAGGGATAGAATGTTCTTGTGCTTTGGAAGAAATAATGCTAGTAACATTACGGATTTTAAAGATTTGGTAAATAAAGAAGAGTAGTTTAATTTTACTGAAGAATGAGTGGGAGAGGTACTCGTATCAGGCAACTGACATTAACAGAAGCAATCACCTATTTTTTTTTCTGTCTCTTAGTGCCCTGGCTCACATCATAAACCGTATTAGGAGCTAAAGGGTTCTTTTAATTCTGTAACAATGCCTCATCGTGGAATGATCTGCGTGGTTTTCATTATAAATTTTTGATGTCAATTTTAATAGGCTGAACCTACATAGCCTTAAGAAAGTTAATTTGTTTCTAAGGAATCCTTTAATAGCTATTACAGAAACCAAGAAAAAACAGACCTAAGAAAAAAAGATTAAAGTTGATTTATCTAAGTCTCAGAAAATGCAAGCTAACTGAAAATACAAAATGCCTCAGTGCATGGAAATTGTTGTCGTAAAAATAAGTTATCTTAGTGGACATGTATTCAGAGATGGCTAAATAATGCTATTCACTCGTAAGCATACATTTACACTGGAAAAAAATAATAGACATCTCCCATTAAGAGAGAGAGTAATATAGACACACTAAATGGTATAAAATCACAGCACAGTCAGCAAGTCTGAAAACTGACACGGTCACGTCTGCATAATGATAGTAGTAGGATCTCGGGTCAAAACTTTCACTGAGCCCGTGTTGCCTATTCTCGTTCTATTATAAAATAACGTAACTAAAACAGATAAACAGATTTTATCTGTGGTTTCCTGGAATCAGAAACGCTTGATACATAATCACACTCACAAGGAGAGAAACTCAACAGGGACACGCATTCACTTCCACTGCAGTTCAGACATACAGAGCGTGTGGAGATGCTGTGTTCTCTCTCTGATCTGTGGTTCCTCAGAGACCTCTGCTCCCACTGGGCAGCTGAAACTAAATTTACCTAATCCAGTAATCTTCGTTTGAGTTAATAATGTTAAACTGCTCTTTAAGTTAATTCCATTTCTTTGGAATAAAAAATATTTTCTTCCAGATTTCTCTCTCTCCCCTTTTGAGAGAAGGCAATGACTGATGCAGTCTTGTGTTTGCAAAGGAGTCTCAGGCTGGGACTCACACGGTGTCCCATGTGTCCTCCAGGATCTTGGCTTTGGGGGGCCTTGGACTGGTCAGGCCCCTGGTCTAGGGAGGTGTGACTGACCGTGTTTCGATCCATGTGTGTTGTGGGCTGGCAGCCACTGCTGGAGACCGTGGCTACAGGTATTTGTCCTAGGTCGTAAAGTTCCTATCTGCAATAGCTCCATCATGAAACTACAGATTTTACAGGCCACCTACTGTTTCTCTTAGGACATCTGCCTCCCCTCACAGGGTATGTGGGAACTCCCAGAGCCTCAGTACAAGAAGAAGCCTTCAGGAACATGGGTATCTCTTCAGGTCTATCAATCTACCTGCCTCTGGCCATCACTTCTGAGCCATGTTTATACCTCATTGGGTCCAGAGCATTTTCCCAGGGGTTTGCAGCCTCATCACACAATTCCCATGGACTTATGCCTATTGCCACAATATTTCCCAACTCTAACCTTCAGGTATGGATGTTTCTCAAAAACTTCAGCTTAAAGTTTTGGTACTGAGTATCAAATACAGAAGAAAGGGGCTTTGAAACTACTTTTTCATACGTCCCTTAGGAGAGTAAAACTTACGAGCTAATCATCACAGGCAGATGGAATGTCTTCTCTGCACTATGAAAGAAAGTCTTTGGCTGGAGTCTCTCAGGTTTATTTCTTCTTATACTAAAAGAATTTAGAAAATTCATGTCTCTCTAAAGAAGCTTAGAAATCTAGATAATTGTTTTTCATCAAAATACTATTTTAAACATAAACTGAATACAGCATTGACTCTTTCATTCCCTTTGCATTTCTGCTGCACCAACTGTTTGTCTCCACATGTAAACTGAAAGTGATGCCTCGCTTCTGAAAGGCAAGTGAGATAATCATGAACCTATTAGATAAAAAGAAAAAAGTGCCCGAATATATTTCCAAATATTGGATTTGTTGCACTGAAAAAGGAAATTGTAGAATTAGAGTGGAATTGATTTGAATTTAGGATCTATTATCTACCAGTTTCTTCTGGACTTTGCACTAACTTCTTCTGAATTAAGAAAACCAAGCAAACAGGGCTCACATCTTATCACTTCCCTATTTTCTGTGCATTCCTCAGATCAAATCTGGCATTGTGTCCCTACGTAGCATGAGTTATTCTCGAGAACATGTGACTCTGGGGTGACCTGCTAACTAGACAATGAAAAAGCAAAATTTGAACACTTGGTTTTTTGATGTGTGGTGGGATCCTATTAATGTCCATCTATTAATTCCTTTAATACTGTTCTTACAGAAATCTGGTCTCCATTAGTCTTTCGAATATCTTTACTGTCTTTGTCCATCCCCTTCACTCTAAATTTGCCCCTTATAACCTATGCTGGGCAGACATTCTTTCAGTCTGTTTAGTATCATTTCTGTATTAGTTATCAATACCTCTGTCACTTTTACCATATTTTACTTGTCAGACACAAGTCAAGTCCAGCCCACACTTAGTGTGGAGGAGGACTAAACTCTACCTCTTGAAGGGAGGAGTATCAGATAATTTGTGGATTTATTTTAAAACCACAACACCTTCCTACACCTTCCTTTGCCTTCTGCCATAATACTGTGTCTGACTTTCATAGTGCAGTTCTGGACCCAGGAGTTAGCATGTGTTCAGACCAAGCCAATGACTCTCATCCACTGGACAGTGATGGTCCACCCATTCCCGAGTCTACTGCTGAAGATCTTTCACTCTTAAACCCATGAGATATATCCACTCTTATCTGTCATAATCCCTTTACGGATACTCTGTGTGTGCTCCCGAATCTGTATACCATTTGTTCACCAGATTTTCTCTGCCTGGAATACATTTGTAAATAATTTTCCCACCTTACTACATCTTCTTAATCTTCGTGTATAAAAATCCTGATACATCTTGAGTTGTAGCTGAAATGCTACCTCACATTAAAGTGTTATGTTTTAAGAATGTCTTGCCCCTGTTTTCTATCCTCTTACATTCTCTTAGCCTACCCTTTATTCAGCTGTTGCCTTGGCAACCAGCTTCACACAGGTACCACCTGACAGCACCTTCCCTTAGCTGTTATCTTTTACTTTCTATCCCAAGCTTCCCTGACCCAGGACACCCATGGGAACCAATATGGACACTTACTCATGTGTAACCTGGAAGTATTAGGGAGTTAATGTCCTGAAGGGCAACTGTTGATCAGTGGAGAGAGAATAGCTTTCATTAAGTCCTGATCTTTGTCTCTCAGACTGGCAGTTCTGGGACAGCTCATGGCTCTACAGATGGTCCAGGCAGAATCAAACCAAGTTTTCACCGCTGGTGACCAGCTCAAGAATGTGCTCTGGAGTTGGTGTTTTCCTCCTTAATTATTTCGCTCTGCCTCATTTGCCACTCTTCTTCCCTGGGATTATTTCTGAAGGTAAACTACCTACCTACTTGCAACAGTCTCGGCCTCTGTTTCCAGGTGGACACCTCAAGTGCCACATTCTCCCTGACAATCAACGGGAAACTGCCACTTCCTTCTTCTCTATCACAGCAGGTCTTCGATACTGCTCTTATGCCTCCTTGTACTTGTCTGTAAGATTCTTTAAAGTGGAAACTATGTGCGATTCATCTTCATAGCCGTGATGCCCACCCCTAGGTTTTCCATATCATCAGTTTTCAAACATTTCTTGAATGAAGACATAAATTCCTTAAAATTAGATGACATAGTAGCATACATATGCATGCTGCCTGCAAAACCAGATTAAGTACCTTCCTTAATGTGCAGTGTGCTTCTGAACATTTGGTCAGTGATACAAATCAAATTCAGATTACTTAAAATTAAATTCTCAAAGGAGATGCAAACTCTGCCAATCTGAGTTATTGATGGCGTCTCTTCTGGAAAGTTATAGCCACAGATTTACGGGGCCTTTCAGGGGATTTACAGACCTCTGGAGCCCAGGCATCTTGGGGGGTCACCCGAGGCTGTGTCTCTGTGACATCAGGAAAACAATAACTTCGAAGATAATCAGAATAATATAAAAATGAAAAGTGTTAAGACAGAATCCAGCACCATCATTTCCCTTTCCCTCTCAACATTCTGCAGTAACGAGGGAGACTTCCTTGTAAAACATCCTGTTTATCTATTGGTTGACCAGTTTCCCAAATCTCCACACAGTGAACAGTTTTTCTTTTAAAGAATTGTAAGATATAACTGATCTCCCTGTTCTTATTTGACTTTTTTAAAATTAATTCCCCACACAGAGCAACCAAAATATTTTTAAAATGTACATCAGATCGTGTCATCACTCTCCTTAAAACAGGGGACATTAGAACAAATCCACCCCCTTACCGTGAACGACACAACTGCGTGATCTGATGCTGGCTTGTCTATCCCGCTTTCATACCACACTCAGCCTTGGTCACTGTGCTGATCACAAGCCCTGCATTCTCTAATAGTCCACCTCTTTCTCATGGGTGGTCTCTACCCTACTTCCCTCTAATCTGGGGTGCTCTTCTACCTTTTTGCATGTCTGAGTCCTTATCACCCTTCAGTTTCAGCTCAGTGTTACTTCCTTAAGCAAATTCTTCCTTGACAACCATATCTAAAGAAACCATACTTAATCATTTTTTTTCATAGCACCTTTTACATTCTGACTTTATACATTCGTTTATTATCAGCTTTCCTTTTCTCTCTCTGCCCCCACCAAGTCCATGAGAGCAGGGGCCTTGTCTTTTGCCTGCATTGCTATATCCCCAGTGATCTGTCCATAGCAGATGGTATTTGATAAATCTGTTGAATGAATGAATGAGAAACAATATGGCATGGTAGGAAAAGAATGCGCTTTAGAGTCAGACTGACTAATTTTGAATATCTGCCCCACTGCCCACCAGCTATCTACCATGGGCACCTTACTTGACCTGACTGTCCTCAGTAAAATGCAGATGACAAAAGGGCCAATCTTACAACACTGTTGTAAAGATGAAATGCTTAGAACACAACCCAGCATAATAAGCACTCTGTAAGCATTAGTTATTATCAGGCAGAATGATTAAAAAAAAGAAGAAAGAAGAAAAGAGCAACATAGTCTTATTTAAAGAGATGAGAGCTGCCTGTATCTCTACCACTCATTTTTAAAGTTAGGGATCCAAGTATTTGGAGGGGAGGGCAGGAGAGTTGTGGTGGATATTCTTTGCTCCCTTATGTAGGAAGGGAAAGGTTGCAACTTCTTCTTCAGCTTGGCCCCTGAAAAAACTGGCCATGACCATATGGTGTCTTACAAATGGCTAAGAGAGATGTCTGGGACGTGGTGACTGATCTTCATAAAATACACAGTGACATGAAAGGTTCTCAGAAAAAGAGGGCTAGGTGGATAAATGGCAGAATTTCCTAAAATTAACATGAAAATATTGGGTAGTTTTCCATTAGAGGCTTTGAACAGATGAATAACACAATATTAAGCCAGAAGCAATGGATAAATTAAATTTAAGTTTAAAGTTTCTTTGTTTTTTCCAGTCTTTTGAAATTGGACAGTGAGATGAAATCAGTTCTAGAAAATAAGATTACAGATTCAATAAATCTGAGTTATAATGTATATAGTTTGGAATTCCAGACACACACATACTCACTCATTAAAAGTGATTTTGAATAGCGTTTTTTAAAAGTGCTTTGAAGAAAAGCGACCAAGTTATGCCATGTCTGACACCAAGGAAGAGGCCCTCAACTTGAGTGGGTGAAATAATCACATGGTGATACTATACAGTTACAGATATTCAGTCTTTAATGCCAAAGAGTCTGGTTCAGTAGGGTTGGGTGGGCCTAGAAATCTGCATTTTAAAATATTGTTAGATGATTAATTATATGCCAAGCTGTATGAGGACTAACTCTATGTCCTAAAGGTTTGTCAAACTTGTAGTTTTGATAAATCAAGAGGGAACTTCCACAGGTCCACTCCACAGGAGGGTAAGATGCCTGAATTTTAGACTGTATGGAAACAAGGGAATAAATCAATGAAAATACGAATGCCATTAGTTATGATCTGAAAACCTAAGAAGCAACGTTTATCCTATTAACTGTTAGCCAGAAAAAGCTGAAATATTTTACAGAATGTAAGCTCTGTATAATTAAAGAGGTTAGGGAAAAGAAATCTTACAAAGAAAAGAAGACAGAATTTTAAATATTTTATTCTTCCATTCTCCCTAATTAATTCATTTCCAAATAGCTTAAATTGTATCTGAAGTCAAACACCAGCCTGTACCAACTGCTGAGAAGCACCTTAATTTTACACCTATAAATGCACATCATCAAGGGAAATACATTCTTACAGGAGCCTCAAGTGACTTGAGCCAATTTGACATTAGAAAAAAAAATGGTCTTCTCACTGTGATTTCATCTAACGTTAAGTTCAGTGACAAGCAAAGCTAATCTACATGTTAGAGCTCAGGGTTGTAGCTGCCCTTCGGGGAGGGGTGACAGTACCTGAGGATGGGTGTCTATAGAGGATGAAGGGGCTTTGGTGATACTGATAATGTTCTACTTTATGATCTGGGAGCTGGATATACAAAAGTTTAAACACTTAGGACATGTACTTTTTAAAATAATTTTTTACAATTTTAGAACAGTTTTAGATTTACAGAAAGATTGTAAAGATCATACAGAGATCTCCCACATACTTCCCACCCAGTTTCCCCTGTTATTAACATCTTACATTTGCCACAATTGGTTCAGATTTCCTTTGCTTTTACCTAGTGCCCTTTATCTGTTCCAGGATTCCACCCAGGAGTCCACACTGCATTTAGATGTTGTGTCTCCTTAGCTGTGACCATTCCTCAGAGTTCTCTTAGTTTTGATGACCTTGACAGTTTTAAAGAATACCGGTCAGGTGTTGGGGATAATGTGCATCAGTTAGGATTGGTCTGATATTTTTCTCCTGATTAGACTGGGGTCATGGATTTTTGAGAGGAAGTGTCATCATCGCATCATACCAAGAGCACACACTGTCACCGTGACTTGTCACTGATGTTAACCTTCATCACCTGCCTAAGACAGTTACCGTTGGATTTCTCTTCTGTAAAGTTACTCTGGTTTCCCTCCGTTTCCATATTGTGCTCTAGGAAAGGAGGTCACTGTGTGCAGCCCCCCACTTCATGAGTGGGAAGTTACGCACTACACATTTGAGGTTGAAATGCCTACTACATAAATTATTTGGAATTCTTCTGCATGGGAGATCTGTCTGCTTTCCTCTGCATATTCTATCATGTAGTTATACCAGTGTGAACTCATAAATATATTACACTTTGATTTAGATCCTGTCTTACTTTATGTCTCATGTTGCTCAGATTGTTCCAGTTTCAGCCACTGGGAGCCATTTTAGTTGGTTTATGTGCCTTTTTGACACACTCTCACACTGTGTCTTTTTGTGGTGGTGTTTTTGTTGCATTTGTTCATTTGCTTGTTTGTTTTGGTGTTTCCTTCCTTTCTGGCACTAGAAAATACTCGAGGCTCATCTTACCCCTTTATTTACTGCCCTGGACTAGAATCAGACATGTTGTTAAGGAGCAGCTGATTCTTTTCATGGGACAATCGTTAAAACCAAGGTCGGGTGCTATGATTACTGCTACAGGAATGTCATACAACTGGACCCATATGTATGTAGACTTTTCAGACTAGCTTCTTTCCTTTAGCAATATGCATGTAAGTTGCACCCATATGTTTGTGTGCCTCGATCCTTCACTCCTTTCTATTGCTGAATGATATTTCATTACATGAGTGTAAAACAGTGTGTTTATCCATTTACCTGTTGAGAGACATCTTGGTTACTTCCCAGTTTTTGATAGTTATGAGTGAAGCTGCTATAAAAGTTTGCATGTGGGTGTTTGTGCAACATATGTTTTTAAGTCATTTGGGTAAATATCTAAGAACTTGATTACTAAATCACATGTTGAGATTATACTCAGCTTTGTAAGAAACTGCCAACTGTTCTCCAAAATAGCTGTATCATTTTGCAATTCCTCCAGTGATGAATAAGCGTACTTGTTGCTTTATATCCTCACCAGCATTTGGAAATGTCATTGTTCAGATTTTAGCGATTCTAATATGTGTATAGTGATATCTCATTATAGTCTTAGTTTGCATTTTTCTAATGACATAAGATGTTGAGCATCTTTTCTTATGCTTATTGGCTATCACCGTATCTTCTTAGATAAGGTATTTGTTCAGCTCTTATGCCCATTATTTACTGGCTTAGCTTATTTTTGTATTTCACCATCTCTCTGTATACTTGTGATATGTCCTTTACCATATATGTGTTTTGCAAATATTTTCTCCAGGTCTGTGACTTGTCTTTCATTTTCTTAATAGTATCTTTTGCAGAAAAGTTTTAAATTTCATGAAAGACCAACTTACCAATTTTTTCTTTCATAAGTTGTTTTTTTTTTTTTTTTGAGACTGCATAATGGAGAGCAGGGGCAGAAGGTGGGGGTAGGTTGTACATGGAACACGCTGGAATCCTTAGGTGCCATATTGTTTGAGGCTCAATCCTGCAACATGGGTTTTATGCTAAAAAAAGACAAAGTGACTTGATTATATAAACTCAAGTTGCTTTGTTCTTGTGCAAATTGAACTTCAGCAATTGACACCAGAAAGCCAGATTGACAGACCGCTCCTTGGAAACCATAGCAGCATTATCAGAAATGCAGGTGGGGGGCGGGCATGACTGACATTTTAAAAACTAGATTCATTATATAGTTAATTCTAAGGTTGAAGTACTCTCCCTTGGGTTGGAATTCAGTTTTTTGTTAATTAAAATCCCATTTATCTAAATGGTATTAGGTTTCCCTCACATCAGAAGTGTGAACACCTCCAAGTGATAGAGACGTCCTAAAGCCCAGGCTGCACAGGACCTGGCCGTCATTTTTCATTGCCAGAAATGCCCTTGATCCAGATCTCTCTATGAGGAAAGTCAGTACCTAGTAGGGTAAAAAAATGAAGCCCAGCATTGTTCTCTGAGAGTATGGGTACATTTTAGAGGCAATGAAATGTCACTGTATTGATAAGTCCTTACTATAGATTATTTTGCAGTAGACATTTGGAAGCAGTAAAATACCACGATAAAAGAAAGCTCTGGTGCCCCAGCACAGAGGCTTGTATTCCAGCTCCAGAACTGACTGGACAGTGATCTTGCCTGAGTTACTTAGTCGTAGTTTCCTGACACATACATAGCCATAGTGGGTCCAATGTTAACTACGCTCACAAGGAAATACCTCATTGATTTAACTTAGTGCTGCTTTGGCCAGGAGTGAGGGTCTGTCTTCAGCCCTATTTCTGTCAGGATGTTCAAATTTCCTACTGTCTCTTTAAAGGTGGGCTTATAAACATCCAAACCGTGGAAGAGCAGGTTCATGGGGAATTCATGATTTCCCAAGGTTCCATCTTGGAGATCTCTCCAAACCACCCTGTCTCTCTTTGAGGTTTTAGACGTCATATTTTTTCATCTCATTTCCACAGGCCTTTTTTTTTTTTAATTTAAGAAAAGCCTGTCTCTGAAAAGAAAATCATTTTTCCTTCTTAGTTTGGCTGTTTCCTTCAACTTTTCTTTTTCTTTAGTGTAAGATAGATACTGGGAAACTAGCCCATGGGATGTAAGTGTGAGAAACAAGGGACAGGGAATTAGAGACATTAACTAGATGAGTTAATACTTCCGGATATAATTCCACCATACAGATAATACCCTAAGCCCAGCGCCTGGCGCTAGTAAGAGGGGAGTAACAGACTTATGTTCTTATCTAATTATAGTCACCACTATTAGGAGGAGTATCTTATTTCAAGGTTCTAGAACCAAATACCACAAATTAGGTCACTTATAAAAAAGAGAAATTTATTTCTAGGGTTCTGGAAGCTGAAAGTTGGAGATCAGGGTGCCAGCATGGTTGGGTGAGGGCCCTCTTCTGGGTCACAGACTTCTGATGTGTCCTCATGTGGCAGAAAAGGCCAGGGAGCTCTCTGAGGACTCTTACGAGAACACTGTCCCCTTCAGAAGGGCTCCATCTGCATGACCTAAGCACCTCCCAGAGGCTCCACCTCCTAATACCATCATCTTTGGGCATTAGGTTTTCATCATATGAATTTGGCGTGGGACACCAACATTCAGACCAAAGAAATAACCCAGAAAGTTTCCCTAATTTGGAGTTTGAAAAGGATTACAAATAAGAATTTCTGACTGGAGGGACAAGAGAAAAATAAGAAGGAAAACCATCCTGACCACTGGAAATAGCAACCAATAATAGAGAGCCAAAGAAAGAATGAACCAAGGGACAAAGGAAAGAAATCAAATTTTTTTCTGAATGCTTCCTTTGATTGGCTTGTATTTCACACGTAAGAACAGCACCTTGATTTCAGATACAGAAAAAACAAAATCAGTCCTGATGAGGAACACACATGTATTTTGGCAAGTGCCAAGGCAAAGTTGTTTAATGAACAGCAAGACAGGTAACACACATCCCTCTTGCATCAGTCTGGACTCTGGGCGTTGGTCTCTCCCGAACCTCAGTGCTCCAGATGTGGCCACGACAAGGGCTACCACAGAACCCAGGCTGGGCGACCTTCAACGTATTTTTGTTTCTGTTCAGCAGAAATGATTTCCAAGTCACTTGGGGTAAACAAATTTAATACATTGGCCCCAAACTCTCACACACTATTAGCTAATGTTTATTAACCAGAAAAATAATGTAGTTAAGATATGGATCGCAATTTAAGATTTCATCAATTTGAGAAGTCATTGTCTATTTCGTAAGCCATACTTGGGTCAGTTTTACATGTTGTATCCAGAAGCTAGAGTTATACCTTAATTAAAACAGGTCATCAAGCCCACTCCTTTTCCTTCCATTTCTTTGAAATTCGAGGATATTTTCTGAAGCTACTCTGAGGCTACAGTGATTTAATCATAATTTTTTGTTTTCACTAAACCTGCAGATTTTTAGCACTGACCCTTTGCTTGATTTTTACATAATAGTCTATTTGCATATACTTTACATGTTAATTACTATACTGCTAATTTCTTTGCTATAATTAAAGTTAGCACTTCATTATAGAATCCTACTTTTTAAGTTTTATAGCATGACAGTAAATATTCCCTGAAGCTAATACTAACCTACTCAATTATTTGCATTTCCTTTTTATATATTGAGATATACATGTGTATATTTCTGTGTGTGTGTGTTTGTATTTTTCCTAAGCTTGGGAATGGTAAAAAGTTCAGAAAGCTTTGTATTTTGGTTTTGTTCGCATTTCTTAGCCTCAGGTTGACATTTACTCCAGTTTTATCATGATTGACATTGTCATTAACAGTTGTTTTACATTGCTGCAAGTAGTTTGGGTTACATTTATCCAAAGCAACATTTTCTGTATCAGTACCTTTCATGTTAAATCACCTCTACTATCTTACGAGTTGTGTGAGAGGAGGGGCCAAGATGGTGGAGTAGAAGGACGCTCGTAGCTCACCCTCTCCCACAAATACACCTCGATTCACATCCATGGACCCACCCAGGCAACCAGAGCACCTGCGGAACTCAGACAGAACATCGCCCTCTTCAAAAGACAAAGATGCCACGAAAATTACTACTGTGAGTTCTGAATAATCCAGCTACTTCTGAGCAGTCTTCCTGAAGTGAAGATGGGCCTTACCAGAACTTTGCTAAGGGCTGGCACTAGTATTGACTCACCTAGTTTTACTGAGTTTAGAGACCCAGGAACTCCAAAGCACAGATACCATTTATTATCCAAAACATAAACCATGTCTCTTTTCTCTTCTAAATCCATCTTCACTAACTTTGAAGAAACTGTTCTAAAGAGCCATTGTGAAAATATGGATTGATTGTCAAGAGACTCGAGTTCTGTCTGGCAGTCTGACCAAGTATAAGTCTCTCAGCTCTTCTGGTGTTTAGTTCATAATATAAGGGTTTTGATACGACCACTTATAGGGGCTTATTTAAAAATCCTCAGCTTCTGAGAGCTGAAATTTCAGTGTCAAATGCCTGTGTCCAAATCCCAAATCTACTCTGACAAACTATCAATTGGTCATGAACCTCTCTGGGGTTAGGTTTTTCATCTGTGAAACAAGAGAGAGTATCTGATCTCCACAGGCCTTTCCAGGTATAACAATTAAGGATTATAGATTACTTGATTCATATATAGTAGCAGAAAGATAAAGAATAAAACCACAAGTGATGGCATGTTGAATATATGTATTATGTTCTACTCCGTCCTAAAATCCTGTTAAATGACACCAAAATCATGTTTATAATGGACAAAATGACAAAAACAATGAGAATGGGAGAAGACACAAGAGCAACAAAATTTGGAAGCTGGAAAACAGAGGCACAAGAAGCGACTGACTTGGTACACCCAAGGAAATGAAACTTAAGGCCAACAGTGGAAAAGCAGAGGAACAACTGTATTTATTCTGTGGAAACTTCAAAAGGCTCCAGAATTTACTTTAATAGTTAACTCTCAAAATGGGGTGGAAATAGGGGTATAAAAGGCTGACTGAAAATCTCTGAGGTACTGTAGACCCCATATACCTTCCCACTCTTGCAGCCAGTCAATGGCTCTTCCTCTATCCAGAGAGTGAGTGAAGCAGCGAGGATTATGGCAGATCTGCCTGAGACAACAGGACAGTGACTGGATGGAGAGAAAAGACTCACTCCATGGACTGGGACCCCAGCAGGGGGCATCTGGCTGTGCTCATGAAAGGAAATTTCCGTGTACGTGGACCCATTTGTTTGATCCAGGAGACACCAGGAGCCCAGCCTCAGCTCACCACTTCCTGTCCTTCTTATAACATGGCCCTGCTCTATGTGTGCAAGTCACAGGCCCAACTGCCCACTTTTCTCTCTGCTTTGTCAGTGCCCGGGTTCCACATTTAACCCAGTGCCGGGCCAGGTTCAGGGCCCCCAGCTGGGTGGGGAGGGGAGGGGGGAGACTGTGCTGTGTGAAGCAGCCCCTCTGCTTTGGGAGGCAGATGTGAGAGCCAGCAGAAGAGGTGGGACAGAGCTGGTTCTGTTTTGTAGGAAAGTAAATCAATACGCTTCTCTGCCTCTGTGGTTTGATTACTATGCAGGAAGGTGATTGTTCTTTCTTAAAACATTGCTGTTTAACTGACTGGATTTTACCTCACATTTTTGGGTGTGGAAATACTATATAATTATACAGTCATCCTTGATCTCTCTTCTTGTGCCAGTATTCCCTACTTACTTCGCCGGGGTGGAAGAGATTGTCACACTTCAATGGCAGCTCCTTCATAAGCCGAAAGTGCTAGTGTGAGAAAGCTGACATTTGAGAAGCCATGCTGGGTTTCCATGGAAACAACTTGCAGTTTTAAGAAAAATTCTGAGAGCCAGGTTTCAATCTCAAATGCAGGAAGCACAGAACTACACACATTCTAAGTGGAGAAGAGGAATGAAGAAAGGGAAGAAGTGCCAATTTGAAGGCACAGAGCGATTGTTTTCTGCAAATTTACAACTTTTTCCTAAAGTCATATTTGTTATATGAATATAGTTTCCTAGTAGTGTGTCCAAGTTTGATTTCGTCAGCAGTCCCGGCACATTGAATTTGAAGTGCTTTAAGTAAGAGACTCTCTTCATTTTTAGGGGGGATTTGAGAAAGCCATTTAAAAGCAAGAGTACTCTGAAGTACTCTTCTGTGCATTTTTGTGATTATGCACAATGGGGTTGTGAGAGGTGGGCCTGGACCCATCTCTGCAGAAACATTACACTGTTTGTAGGCACTAAACGACAGGTTGGTTGTGTGTTAAAAATTACTACGAGGAGGGGCAGGTGTGTGAGAAGTGTCATTAAACAAATACAGACAGAGAATAACTGAGTAGAGTTCTTTTGTAATACTTACAATGAGAAAGAAATGGGGGGCGGGCTCTGTGACAATTTCAAAAACATTTACAGGTCCTTTGGCACCTGCAAAGAGTAAGTTGGATGGAAGAAATATTGCCAGTCAGGACACAGAAAAGGTCTTTAAAAAGTTTTGAAAAATCTTTTTGATGTTTTTGCCGTCTGGGAAAGATCAAAGCTAACTAGAGGATTAATGGTTAGGTAATGAATCTTACAAAATATTCTAACCAATTATCTTTCCTCAGTGAAAGTCTTGGAGCAGAAAAGGATCAATTGATGAGAATTCTTAAAAGCCTGGATAAATACCTCTATGAAAGTTAAATGAAAGCTTATTTTAAATAAATCATGGACAGGGAGAATGGAGAGAAAACTCCCTATTTCCCAGAAGATAAAAGGAACCAATTAGAAATGTGATAAGACCATCTCTACGTAAATAGCTACAAATAAACTGTAGCATACAGGTGACAGATCTATTGCATAACAGCAAATTCTTCATCAAGACACAAACATTTTAATGGAAAATGTCTTTTCTATAACTCCACAAATGGTGGTATTTTGGTATTCTCATTTTCATGGTTTGCTGCTTTACTCATGCCTCACCTACCCCCAAGAACTCGTCTGCACTGTGACACAGCAGAGAGTAAACAAAGGACCCACCAGGACATGGAACTTACATTCCAGAAAGGATGTCAGACTCGAAAAACAGCTATAGAATATTGACTTTGGTAAAAGAGCCTTGAAGAAAAATGAAGTAGCACAAAGGAATAGAGAATCATGGCTACTAGTTTATTTATTTTTATTTTATGTTTTTAATATATTTTTACTGAAGTATAGTCAGTTTACAATGTGTCAATTTCTTGTGTACAGCACAATACTTCAGTCATATAGGATCATACATATATTCATTTTTATATCCTTTTCACCAAAGTTACTGCAAGATATTGAATATGGTTCCTTGTGCTATACAGTGTAAACTTGTTTATCTATTTTATATATAATAGTTAGTGTCTATAAATCTTGATAAATCCCAATTTATTCCTTCCCACCTCTTTGCCCACCAGTAACCGTAAGTTTGTTTTCTATGTCTGTGAGTCTGTTTCTATTTTGTAAATAAGTTCATTTGTCTTTTTATTTTTCTAGATTCCACATATAAGTGATATCATATGATATATTTCTTTCTCTTCCTTGCTTACTTCACTTAGAATGACCTTCTCCAGGTTCCTCCATGTTGCTGCAAACAGCATTATTTTATTCTTTCTTTACGGCTGAGTAGTATTCCATTGTATAAATATGCTACTGCATCTTCATCCAGTCATCTGTTGATGGGCACTTAGGTTGCTTCCATGTCTTGACTATTGTAAATAGTGCTTCTATGAACATTGGAGTGCATGGGTCTTTTAGAATTAAGGTTCCCTCTGGATATATGCCCAGGAGTGGGATTGCCAGATCGCATGGTAAGTCTGTTTTTAGTTTTTTGAGGAATCTCCATACTGTTTTCCATAACAGCTGCACCAAACTACATTCCCACCAGCAGTGTAGGAGGATCCCCTTTTCTGCACACCCTCTCCAGCATTTGTCATTTGTGTACTTTTGAGTGATGGCTGTTCTGACTTTTGTGAGGTGATACCTCATTGTAGTTTGGATTTGCACTTCTCTGATAATTAGCGATATTTAGCCTTTTTTTATGTGCCTATTGGTCATTTGTATGTCTTCACTGGAGGATTGCTTGTTTAGGTCTTTGGCCCATTTTTGGATTTGTTTGTTTGTTTTTTTCTTATAAAATTGTATGAGTTGTTTATATATTCTGGAGATTAAGGCCTTGTCAGCCTCATCTTTTGTAAATATTTTCTCCCATTCCGTAGGTTGTCTTTTTGTTTTGCTTATGGTTTCCTTTTCTGTGCAAAAGCTTATAAGTTTAATTAGGTCCCATTTGTTTATTTTTGCTTTTATTTCTATTGCTTGGGTAGACGGCCCTAGGAGAACATGGCTAAGATTTATGTAGGGTAATGTTTTGCCCGTGTTTTCTTCTAAGAAGTTTATAGTGTCTGGTCTTACGTTTAAGTCTTTAAGCCATTTTGAATTTCTTTCTGTGTATGGTGTAAGGGAGTGTTCTAACTTCACTGATTTACATGCAGCTGTCCAGTTTTCCCAACACCATTTGCTGAAGAGACTGTCTTTATTCCATTGTATGTCCTTGCCTCCTTTGTCAAAGATTAATTGACCATAAGCCTGTAGGTTTATTTCTGGACTCTCTGTTCTGTTCCATTGATCCATATGTCTGTTTTTGTACCAATACCATGCTACAGAGCTACAGTAGTGTTGTGTGAAGTCTGGG
This sequence comes from Vicugna pacos, assembly GCF_048564905.1. Classification (NCBI taxonomy): domain Eukaryota; kingdom Metazoa; phylum Chordata; class Mammalia; order Artiodactyla; family Camelidae; genus Vicugna; species Vicugna pacos. Next base: position 24,151,829 of record NC_132994.1, on the reverse strand, counting down.
AAGGTTATTCCTCCAGCTTGATTCTTTTTCTTCAGTAATGCTTTGGCAATTTTGGGTCCTCTGTAACTCCATATAAATTTTGGGATTATTGCTCTAATTCTGTGAATAATGTCCTGGGTAATTTGAGAGGAATTGCATTAAATCTGTAGATTGCTTTGGGTAGTATGGCCATTTTAACAATATTAATTCTTCCAATCCAAGAACATGGGGTATCTTTCCATTTCTTTAAGTCATCTTTAATTTCCTTAGTGAATGTTTTGTAGTTCTCCACATATAAGTCTTTCACTTCCTTAGTCAGATTTATTCCTAAGTATTTTATTGTTTTGGATGCAGTTTTAAAAGGGATTGTTTCTTTACTTTCCTTTTCTGATATTCATTGTTAGTGTAAAGAAATGCCACTGATTTCTGTATGTTAATCTTGTATCCTGCTACCTTGCCAAATTATTTTATTAGCCCTAGTAGTTTTTGTGTGGAGCCTTTAGGGTTTTCTATATATAGTATCATATCTGTATACAATGACAATTTTACCTCTTCTCTTAAAATTTGGATCCCTTTTATTTCTATTTCTAGTCTAATTGCTATGGCTAGGACTTCCATTACTATATTAAATAGAAGTGATGAGAGTGGGCATCCTTGTCTTGTTCCAGATTTTAGTAGCAATGTTTTCAGCTTTTCACTGTTGAGTATTATGCTGGCTGTAGGTTTGTCATAAATAGCTTTTATTATTTTGAGATATGTTCCCTTTATACCCACTTTGGTAAGAGTTTTTTAATCATAAATGGATGTTGAATTTTTATCAAATGCTTTTTCTGCATCTATTGAGATGATCATGTGATTTTTGCCCTTTCTCTCGTTGATGTGGTGTATCATATTGATTGATTTGTGTATGTTGAACCACCCTTGTGTCCCTGGGATGAATCCAACTTGATCATGGTATATGATCTTTTTTATATGTTGTTGGATTCTGTTTGCTACTATTTTGTTGAGGATTTTTGCTTCTATGTTCATCAACAGTATTGGCCTATAGCTTTCTTTTTTGGTAGTGTCTTTTCTGGCTTTGGTATCAGGGTGATGGTGGCTTCATAGAGTTCGTTTGGGAGTATTCCCTCCTCTTCAGTCTTTTCAAAGAGTTTGAGAAGGTTTGGTATGAGTTCTTCCTTGTATGTTTGATAGAATTCCCCAGTGAAATGGCTACTAGTTTAGATAATATACTCAGGGGAGGAATTTTGAAACTTTTTGCCAGAGGCATTAATAAAATGAGGGTAGCAGTGAAGCTTGCAGATATCTTGGGGAATATCATTCTGAGAAGGGGAAATGGCAAAGACCATGGAAGGAGGACTCTGTGGAACGCACCTGCATAGTGTTCCAGAGACAGCAAGAGGTCTGTGTGGCTGGGGTGGAGTGAATGAGGGAAGAATGAAGCAAGGATGGTCAGGGTGGAAGCAAGGGTTAGATCATGCAGGTTTGGATACCTCCTGTAAATACTTAGGATTTTATTCCTAGTGTTGAAGGGAGTCACTGGATAGTTTTAAGAAATAATATCGTGACGTAACTTCGCATATTATAAAGGATCACTCAGTCAGCTACAAAGGAGTGGATAAACTGTAAGTTTCCAAAAACAAAAGCAAGATGAGGAGCTGCAGCTGGGGAAGAAAAGGTGGTGGCTGGAACCAAAGTGGTCTCAGTGAATAGAATGAGAAAGGTTCATATTTAGAACATATTTTGAAGATAGAACTGGCAGAGTCTCAGCAAAGGAATGGATGTGGGATGTGAAATAGAGAGAGGAATCAAGATTGATCCCAAGGATTTGGGCATGAGCAACAGAAAGTATGCTTATGCCACTTCCTGGGAAAGCAAATGTTTGTGGGAGGCAGGAAATGAAGAGTTCAATCTTTATAAAGTTAAATTTGAGTTATCTGTTAGAAACCAAAGTGCAGATTAGATATATGAACCTAGAGTTTGGATGAAAAGTCAGTGCTATAGTTTTGGAGGTGATATGCATATCATTGAGCCTTAAAGCCATGGAACTAGACAAGATTGCCTAGAAGGGGAACATGGATAGAGAAGCGATGTACAAGGACAAAGCCCAGAGCACTGTAATCTTTAGTGGTTACAATGCAGGTTAAGAAAGGCAGGAGGATACAGCAGAGTAGACTGAAAAGGAGCAGTCGGTATTGGAAGGAAAATCGGAAGTGGAGGTTGTTACTAAAACTAGGAGGAGAAAGTGCTTCAAGGAGGAGAAATAACCAACAGTAGCACTGCTGAGAGTTTGAATAAGATGGAGACTAGGAACTACCTCTTAAATTGATCAATTTGGAGGTTATTAGGGACCCCAATAAGAGCACTTTTAGTGGAGTGGTAAGAAAGAAAGGCTAATTGGATTCAAAACAGAATAGTAGAAGTAGATAAGAGGGTATAAACAACTCCTCTGAAATACTTGCTGTATCAGGGAACAAGGGATCTGTAACTGATGAAGCCCAGTTTTTGTTGTCATTTTATGATGGAGATAGTACATATGCTTCTGTCCAAATAAGACCTATTCAATAGAAAGGAAAAAATGATGATGGTAAAGGGAGAAAAAAATCACAGGAGCAAAATCTGAGATGGAGAGAGGGAACTGAATCAAATGCACAGTTCAGAAGATGGTGTTAGGAGCATGGAAAGTTCATCCATTATACCGAGAGACAGTTGAATAATCAGGAAAAAAAAAACATGTGGGTAGATTGGAATACTTGCTGATAGATGTAGAAATTCTGAGGCCTCTGTTTCTTCAGTGAGTTCCAGAGGGCACAGAGTGCTCTGGGGATTCAGGGGTGTATTAGTTGCATATTGCTGGGTGATATCACACATTTAGCAGCTTAAAACAATGAAGATTTATCATCTCTCAGTTTCTATGGGTCAGGAGTGTCCTAAGCATGGTTTACCTGGCCTCTGAAAGGCCAGTTTACCACCCAAAGCTGTGCTCTTAAGACTTGACTGGAGAAGGATTTCCTTCCAAACTCAAGTGGTTGTTGGCAGAATTTGGACTTACAGATGATTTCCTGCTGGCTGTTGGCTAGAGGTCATCCTCAGTTCTTTGCCACATAGACCTTCCAAATGAGGCAGTTTGCTTCATCAAAACAGCAAGGGAGAGTCTTCTAGCATAACAGACAGTCCAGCATTGTATATCATAATCACAGGGGTGATGTCTAAGTGCAGTCACTTACATGGTATTTTATTGGTTAGAATCAAGTCACAAGCCCCATTCACACTCAAGAGGAACAGATTACACAAGAACTTGAGTACCAGGAGGTTAGAATAATTGAATGTGTCTTAAGAGTCTGTTGGAAAAGACTGTGAGCTTGAGTAAGAAAAGTTCAGTGCCATATGGAGCTAAATTGAGAAAGGATATGGGGTTTGCACTTTCTGTCAAGGGGACTAAGATAAGCAGGAATATAGGACACAATGTTATATGACTGATGGTATCTTATGGAGAGATGGATGATTAAGCTGAAATGTAGCCCCTTCTTGGATCTGGTTCAAGGTAATGTACGATGATCGGAGCACGGGAAGTCACGGTCATATTGAAAGTAAATCGAGCTCTGTCATCCTCCCCACAATCCAGCTGAGAGCAGTGCAGGAGCTAGGGCAAGGTGTTCTTTCAGCAGCAGTTAGCTTTCAGTATGTCATAGCACAACTAAGCACACAAGCTCTAGAGTTACACGGGTCTGGGCTTAAATCCTGGTCCTGTCACTAGTTAGCTTTGTACCCCTAGGTGGGTTACTCTGCACCACTTACCTCAACTAATAACACATAACTCCAGAAGGTAAGTGCTACTATTTGCATTTTATGGATGAGAAAACTGAAAATGGAGCCAAAGATAGCTTACCTTTACCCTACAAGGGTGTTTTGAAGGTTAATGAGACAACAAAGTTAAAGCAAAGTCAGTAGATACTCAGAAAATATTAGCCAGAAATGTCATCCTCATCTGTGATGAATTAACATGCTCTAATCAAAATATATGCAGGGAGTGATGCAATTTCAACTGTTATCTTAGAGTTGTTTATGAAAATTTGGCATAGATCACCCAGAGCCCATAAAGTTCAAGGCTGATTAGAAAATGTAAAAATTATTTTGGTGTTTAGATTTAAGAATTGGAAACAGAATCTTAAAAGATATGGCCTCCTACTTTGGATCCTGTTATTTCTGTAGTTCTGCCTATAAAAAAAATCTGATCTGAAGAAATGTCATTTGTAATACTAAGCTTTTTTTTTTTTGTTTTTGCTTTTAAGAAAGAAAGGAAACTAGGAAGGCAGAAATGAGAAAGAAAGGAAAAAAACAAAGCAAGGAAGGAATGAAGAGAAAGAAAGTAAAAGATTAAAAACAGACTTTTAAAAGTTTGAAAATACATTTTAGCTTATTTCCAAAGTTCTTACCAATTTTTTTAGTGAAAGTTCCACTAATGAATTGTGAGCTCACTTGAAGCTAGTTAGGTAGGTAAAATAGGTTTCTCACATTCATAGTTGAAAATATTTTATTTCCTAGAGCACAGTAATTCCCATTAAGAAGGCATGATGCTTCTAAATGGTGAATAAAAACACATTTTCTAGACTTCTTGGAAATCCGTGCACAATAAAGAAGAAATATTTCAGCATATGAATATTTGGATTTATGCCTACAAAAGTTAAACATTCAAAAAGACAGAAAGGTTTCAGGGCATCCTTAAAGAAAATCAGTATTTTCTCAGCTATCTTAATCTATGATGGCACAATGAACAACAAAGAACAGTGTCAGTCAGTGAGAGAAATCTTATTTAAGGAAGAGTTTTCATTAATGATAAAGAGATGACTGAGATCAGTCTACATGGCACTATAATCATGTCTGCAGAAAAGCAGATATTATTTGAATAAGATGAATGATTTATTCTTTAAGAGGGTGATTTGTGAGATGAAAAGTTTAAGAAGCTGTAGCATATAGAAACATTCTATATCAGTTGGTGTCAGATGTTACAAGATTTTGTGAGCAAATAAATCTGAAGTTCTCTCAAAACTGTCAGCTCTTACAGGACTATTCATGCATCCTCAAAAATATTTACCACTTTTTCTCATAGAAATTAACTTTTTTCTGTTAGTAAAACTACCATACTACTACTCAGAAATAAAGCATTTGAAAAGCAGCACATTAATGTGCCTCAAAATTTTTTTTCTTTGCTTGACTAAGTTGCATTCATAGAGTGAACACCCACTAACCCATCCACGCAGTTGTCACCAGTACTGACCCAGTGTTTCAGCCACTTCAGGGGAAATATTGATTCCCACATGTTGCACGTGATTGTACACACTCAGCAGTAACTGCTCCACTCAGGAGCTAGCAGCCCACAGGTAGTAGACTTAGTCTTATAACAAATACTTTGTAAAAATGAGCTTAGTTTTCTCTTCTTAAGCCACATTTCTGTTTCACTCATTGGCCTTTTTTTTTTTTAGAGTATTTCTGAATAGTATTGAGAACATCCTGTTTTTTTGTATATTTATATATTTTTATTGAAGTACAGTTTATAATGTGTCAGTTTCTGTTGTACAGCATAATGCTTCAGTCATACTTGAACACACATATGCATTTTCATATTCTTTTGGTCTTTAGTAAATTATCTTAGATTGTCAAAGTTAGATGGTTTCAGGCCTCAAATCATACTCCTTTATAAGGAAATATAATCCACAACAAATAAATTGTGTATTAGTTTGAGTTCTCAGAATACATGGCAAACATTTCAAAACCTGCATATCAAAACTTATTTTCCTAAAAAAAAAAAAAAAGCATACTGTGGAATTCAGCTGATGAGGACTCAATTGTCAGATGTAAACTTCTTGGGCAAGTTAATGCTTTCTTTTTCAATTAGGAATTGAGTGACAATAATAAAATCTATTTCATAATGCATGTAATGTACTTAAGATAGTGGTTGGCACATAGTAAGAACGCAGAAGTTCTGTAAGCCATTTCTCTTGTTTGTCCATATGTTGAATTCATAGACCTCAAAACTTAGAGTGACTCCTCTGTGAATGTTTCCATAGCCCTTCAGAGAGGATTGACTTTCCTCTTCTTAATGCCTTCTCCACATCTACCTCTATTTTGAGACTTACAACACTATTTGCAGCTGTATTAATCAGGACTCTCTCAGTTCCATGAAAGAAATCTAACCAAAATTAATCGAAAAGTTTTACTGGCTAATGGAATGGAGACAAAAGGTAGAAGGTAAGCGTGATTCAGGGTAGAAACTGAGGGTTCAGAATATCTCATTAGGGGTCTGCTTCTTAGTCTCTTGCTTCTGTTTCCTTCTGTATGTTGACTTTTTTCTCAGAAGCTTTCCATGTCAGACAAAATACATCTATGGGATGCTCCAAGCCTAAACTATTAGAGCTCAACTGAGCTTCGTTCACATGCCCAGCCCTGGGCAATCACTGTAGCAGAGGGAGAAAATTCATTTCTCAGTCTACACCATATGTCCAGACCCCAAATGCAGAGATTAATAACTCCACCAGGACCAGAGAGAGAAAGGAAGGGTGGTTCCTTAAATATAAAGGACAGATTTTTACCAGCAAGAATTAAGGGACACTGGGCAATCAGAAACAACAGATACTTGCTGAAGAAATGATTCTTTTGCTTTTAACCTAATGAACTTCTTGGGCATAGACACACTGCATTCATTTTATTGCCTCATCATCTAAAAGTAATCACACTGTATGTTTGTTAAATGGAAATAGGGGCCGCAATCTAAAATAAAACAGAGTAGTCCAAGGAGGCCTCACTGGGAAGATGGTATTTGAGCAAAGACTTGAAGACCGCGGGGAACCACCATTGTATATGTCAAAGCTAAGAAACTGATGTCCCTTAATGTCCTTTTACTGTTCTAGGTTCCAGTCCCAGATACCATTTGCAGTTTGTTTCTATGTCATTTGGGTAAATAAATGAAATAAAAATAAGGATGTAGTAGTGAAAGAGTGAAAGGATGTAGGAGTGAAAGAGGACCATTGTCAGAATAATGCCTCTGAGCAAACAAGAGGAAATCAGGTTCAGATCTCAGAGGGAGAGATTAGCCTTCGATGAAAACAAGCACAGTTTACCTATAGTTAAAAGAAGGGCCGACAGAGCACAGATGAAACATGCAAGGGTGTGTGGTGGTGGAAGGCTGGGTTTGTTTTGATTGTGTATTAGTTTTCTATTGCTGTGTAGTAAATTATCACAAATTTAGCAACATAAGACAACATATATTTTATTACCTCACAGTTCCCCTAAGTCAGGCTATCTGGCATGGCTTAACCTGCCTCTCTGTTCAGGGTCTCACGGGGCTGTAATTACGGTGTCAGCTGGTGCGGAAGACATGTCAAGTTCAGAGTCCTCTTCCCAGCTTATGTGGTCACTGGGTAAATTCATTTCCTTGAAGGTGCAAGCTCGTGGTGGTTTGCTTTTTTAGGCCAGCAAGAGAGTCTACTGTCCTCTGTCTCCAACATCTGGACTTCTTAAAAGAAGTCACCTGATTAGGTCAGCCCAATGACGATTAGCTGCCTTTTGATTAACTCAAAGCCAAATGATTAGGGTTCTCAATTATATCCTCAAAATCCCATCACTGTTGCCATTTAATAACTTCAGAAATGATAACCCACTAACTTTGCCTTTTTCTGTTAGAGGTAAATTCTGTTAGAGGTAGATTATGGGTTTTGCCCACTCACAAGGGAAGGGGATTTTCACAAGGGCATGGCTCACTGGGCTTCATCTTCAGTGGTTTCTACTTTCTAAGGAGGAAGCAAAACCAAAAATTGTTAGGACAGAGAAGGTAGCAGGGGTTTGAGGAAATGGGGAAGAGGATGAAATGTATCTAAGAATGGGTGTACCTTTTGGCTCTAAATAATCTCTTCAGGATTTACAGGGCTTCTCCAGCACGTGGTTTCCTAGGATAACTGCTGATCCAACCCAATCCTTACTAATTATTCTGAATGATATTTATGGGCCTTTGTCATAAATAGTAAGAATTAATTCTACTGTCCTTAAGATTTATTGACCTATGAGGAATTATGATTAATGGAGAAGTAAGGTTAATGGTCAACACATGGTCTTCTAAATCTTAATATTGATTGAAAGGCATGTCAGTATTTACTTTTTAAAAATTTGTGGTGTATGCTCTAATAGCTGTGTTATATTTAGCAAAAATTTAGTGGAACGAGCACAGGGATTATGCAAATAACTCAGAAGCTATGACTACCTCAAACATTATACTGTTAGAGTAAATGACTAATTAAAAGTCTGTTTAACTGGTACACTTCTGCCATGATGTTAAATTGGCACAACAGCCTTACTTTTATGTAAGCAATGGAGCTTTTTTGTTTATTGTTCTGTTTACTTTACAGAACTTCCCTAAATTGACTTTGTGTAAAAGTCTTATTAAAAAAGAATAACTTATGAAATAGAGCTAGTTTTATTTTTAATGCCTTAATGAACATACAGTGAAATTATGTATGCTAGTATTACTTGGCTACAACCATCAGGTCATGGAACACATCTACAGTCTTCTTGCGAGTAGCCCAAGAGGAACAGAAACCTCTGTGTAACACATCATTTTGTATATGCAAAGCTTCATATGAATCTATCTTAAGTTCAACAGACCTTTAATTCACACCTACTCTGTGCCAGGCACTGGGAGTATAAAGGCAGAAAAGACACGCTCACTAATTAGGGCCAGACTTCAAAGCTACAGGGAATGGTGCATTTCATTAAATTTAGTGTTGGATCTATGTATTTTTAAAAAACTTCTATATTATTATTTCTTTTTTTCTGTGTGTATATCATATTATTAAATGAAATCAAAGATATTCCCTACCCTCAAGGTACTTATAGTAGAAAGAAAGATACTCACGTGTGAAACTTCTCTCAGTACAAAGCAGTAGGTGCTACAAGTGTACTCTGAGTGCCGAACCTGGTAAGTACAGGGAAAATGCTTTGTGTAGGGAAATATTATCAGATAAGTTGACACTACAGTAGAATGACAGTTTATTCAGCTCTGTCCCTACTCAACTGTGGGGATGTTGGCAACTTCCGTACGTATAGTTTTTTTGACTATAAAATAAGTAAAAGTTACCTTAGAGTGTTGGATGAGTATTACAGGAAACAGCATGTACAACACTTATCACTGTGTTTGATACACATTAGTTACTTGTTAGAAATATTTATTTCCTTTCTTCTTTTGTTTTTATGACCCATTCTCATGCTCCATCCAGCAGGAGTAAACTAAGTGAGAAACAATGGGAAAGACACCACTTGAAAAAAAAAAAAAAAGCCCCCAAATCCTCATGAGGTTGTATAATAACAAGTTTTGTTCAGTGACCCCTCTGAAGTATAATCTAAAGTATAATATTATTGTGGCAGAAATTTTGAGAAGAAAAGAACCAGGAGATAAGACTCACTGTAGGTTTAGGACAACTTATATACTTTGCGAAGAAGTTCATTCTGTAGGTAGGCAATTGGGAGTCACTTAAAGGATCTGAAGCAAGAGAATGACCTAGACTCTGAGTCTAGAGACTGATTTGAAATAGACAGTACTGTAGGTATATAAAGCAGCTGAGAAGCTATATAGGCCAAGTGAAAAATGATTATGTCCTGGCTATGATCAGAAATAGTACACACAGAGAAGAGCAAAAGTATTTAGGAAATATATAGGGGAAAAAGGAAGTAGTACTTAATGTTGATGGGATTTAGGACATGAGAAGGTGTGATAAGGCAAAGAATAACCCCAGCTTTCTGGTTGCATGGCCTGAATGACAGCGTCATGTTCTGAGAGAATGATGAGAGAAGCTGAGAAATTCTACTAGTGAAAGTACATTTGTCAGTCATATGGTGAAGGTATGATTAACTTTATAAAAAACTGCCAGTGAAATATTTTATAATACCCCTAGAAAAGTATGAGAGTTTTAGTATTGTCGGTCATTGTAATTTTAGCCATTTGTGTGACTGTGTAGTAGTACCGATTGTGGGTTTTTAAAAAATATATAGAAAATTCATCTGTTCTTTGTGTGTGCATGTTGGCGGGGGAGTTGTTGGCTCTTGTCAGTTTTGGCAGATGAGCAGACTCAGGTAATCACTACCTTAGTCAGGGCACAGAATAGTTCCCTCATCTTCCAAATTACCTTGTGCTGCTCCTTCGTAGTCAACCTCCGTGCCTCCAACTCCTAAACCGTGATGATTGCTAATCTATTCTGGCTGGAGTTTTGTCTTTTCCAGAATGTAGTATAAATAGAATCATAAAATACAAAATCCTTGGAGGCTGACTTCTGTTACATAACATAATGCATTTGAGATTCATCCATGTGGTTATATGTAGCAGTGTTTAGTTACTTACCGTTGCCAAGCAATATTCTATTGTATGAATGTACCAGAGTTCATTTATCCTTTTACCCACTGCAGGACATTCGGGTTGTTCCCATTTTGAGTATAAAGTGACAGTAATGGCCAACGTTTGTTAAACATTACCATCTTCTAGGACTGTTGTAGGCACTTGCTTTGTATTAATATATTTAATATCCACAACAGTGTTACATGAAAGGAAAAGACTTGAGTTACAAAACATTTGAGTAGATGACAAATGTTAGTTTTAAGGTTGGTATGGTTTTATAGAATTCTTCCCCGCCCCTAGGCAGATTTTACATCTTAATTACAGAAATGCAGATGTTTCTTTCTCTTTTTTTGATGCTGTTGATAACATTAACAGATAAACAGTGCTGATTACCAGTCTTAGCTATCATCCAACCCAATCCCCTCATTTTAGATATGGAAAGTGGGCAGATCAGTTTTTAGTAAACATTTTGGTTTATTTTTTGTTAATAGTGAGTTATGGTTATTACCAATTCAGCAAATAGAAATCTTTATATAAAATTCTAAGCTATATTACTAATTTCATTTTTCTTCCTGGAACTAATATATATTTAATTAACTCAAGTGCCTTTCATTTTGATTACTTATGAGAAAGGCTCTGTCATGGGTATAGCTCATTAGACATAAGGAATCAAGAAGTATAAACTGCATTACCTAAAACCTAATGCTTTATCAGTTAAAAACTAAGCATCTTGAAAGAAGAAAGCAACTTATTTAAGTGTATATCCCCTTCACCACTACATTATCTGGAAGAAAGTCAAGAAATATTTAATTAATGAATACTCAAAAAGAAATCAAGGGAGACTGCTTGAGGGCCATCCTGCATATAGATGGACGGACAGATGGATGGATAGATGTATGACTGCTTTTAGTAAATGGTGCTTTGGTATGAGTCTGTAATCATATACTATAAAGGTATTTATTAAAAAGTCTTATGAACTTTGATCTCGATGCATTATAGGGAAGGTGCTGATAAAGATACTGTTTATTGTAGTATAGTATCCCCTTTATGAGAATCCTCAGAAGAAATTCCTCTTAACAGCAAAGCAGCTGTCTTTTTTCTTGAGAAATTTACTTCTGCCTTACACTATGGGCACTGCACAATGTGTACATGATTAGATGTCCTTTTTCACACTGGCTACTCAAAAGCTTAAATTTGTGGCCACAAGTATAGCAGTATATTTACCACATTAATCAGTTTTCATTTAGTGCTGGGCTCAATAAGTGTATTTTTATTCCTGCTCTCCTTTTGAGACTGTATTGTCACATATTATGTATCCTAACAAATCATTACTATCCTTTTTGAAATAAAGCTGGTAAGAGGCCAGGTGAGTTGAGGCTCAGACAGACAGGAAGGCTGAGCAGCAGGCAGGTGGGCAGAGGCAGGCAGGAGGCAAAAGGACAAAAAATAGGTTGCAGAAGTGGACACCAGAATTAAATGCAATTACCTATGGTTTTTTCCTACCTACTTGCTAGGCTTCAACAATGGATCCATATCTAAAAAGTAACAGAATAAAAGCATTCCAGGTCCTTCTCAATAAATATAAATGAACTCAACTCAGCTACTCAAAAGTAAATTCAGGAGGAATAATAGAGAAGACTGGCTAAGAGATATGCACCTAACTCACTTTTCTGGTGGTTTAATTTCTGATCAGACAAGACCTGGGGAAAGCTATCACATAATCAGAGCCACATGGATTCACTTTTACTGACTTGACTTTTACTGTTATATACTTGGAATATATCTAATAATCATCACAATAACTAGTCATATGAAATCCCTGTGAGTGTTATAAAATGTTGAGGACATTTTTCGTAATACAGTTTTACATTCTTAACATCAGAGGTCAAAAACTAGTGACCAATGAGCTGGATCCAACCAGCAAATATTTAAAAACTCTTGCAACATTTGCCAACAAATTTTAATTAGAAAAATTTACACACACGCAGAAATACATACTTCCTCATTTTAGGGACCCATAGCTGCAAAGGGGACAACACTGACAAGAGCTGTTAGCAACTACTCCTATTAGGTGACAGTCGTCCACAGTCCATAGGACTCCACAGGGTTTAAACCTAATGTATTTATTTATGTTGCCTGACAGTTTTGACCTTAGGTATAGTGCCTGTTTAAGATATGTATTTTAAAATGTATCGACAAGGTGAATTTTCTGACAAGAGCCATATAACACCTTGTGTTTCAGTTCAGTGCCAGTGCAGTCATCAGCAATACATGCTAGTACCGTATATGTACATCCTTTGTTAAATTCCGTTCTTATTTATATATTCGTTGTTAATTATTTCTTATAAAAATATGTCAAATCTTTTTTGCAGAGTCAGAGTACACATATTCTAAGAGGAAACATTACCTAAAAATTACTCAAGTAAAAAAAATGACATGAGAAACATGTGCACTAAGGAAATATTTTATTTGAGGATTAAATTAAGACTTCAGCTACAAACTCATAATACTCATATAAGGAAAAATAAAATAGAATTTGAACTCAACTACTGTTTATATGATTGTCACCAAATATTTTGCTTATAAAAACGCCTAAAAAGTCAAGAGCATAATTTTCAAGAATGCACATTAAATAAATATAACAGCAAATTTTCAAGTAAGAATTTAGCAATCAGATTTGCTGTTGACTTTACAGGGAGTCAGATTAGACTGCTTCATTTTAATAATGGCTTAGTCTGCCACATGAATGTTTAGGTAATTAAAAAATGATATATAGAATGGCAGTACTCAATAAATGTAAATTTAGTACATATAAACAAAAAAGTGGCTGCTACTCATAAGTGACTGTGTTCAGACATGTACATTTCTAAAATGTACTACATGTACTACAATTGAATTTCTTCTAAATATTTTTTTCATTTGATATTTTCAAGGTAAGGATAAAGGTTACATTGTTAGCCACTATAATCAAATTAACGTGGTGCTATACAGTATTTTGAAAATGGCTTTTGTAAAACTGACTCAAAAATACTTTTGTGCGCAGACATAATGTATTTATTTTAGATGCCACTGAGTAGCTGAACTCTGCCCCTTTATTTTGTGGTGTTTAAAATGATTGTTTAGATTTTTAACCTATTCTTTTAAAAAGTCAAATAAAAACACAAAAGCATGATGATATAATCATATACCATAAGCTGACTTGTTCACAGAATTATAGCTACCATGGTATATCATTCTGTATCATGAAATATGTATTTCAGTGGAATAGACTCAAAGGCTTTTTAAATTTATATAAAAAATTAACCATAAACATAGAGAAATTTGAAGTACAATACATAAGATGCTTTAAATGAAGCCTAGAACATATAAAAAGTGCCAGTATGTTTCAACTTTAGGCAAATAATCATAGATCTAAAATTTACTAATTAATCTTAAATTATTTATCTTTTGATATTATAAATAGTAATTTTATGATAACAAAAGCTAATCACATTGAAAAGTGTTCCCCCCTTCATTGATACCTGGAATATAACAGCACTGCGACTACGTTCTTTGATTTGACTTAGGATGAATGAGTCTCTGTATGTAAATCAACGTAGTATACCTGAATTCTTACGGATAATAATCATACATTCAGCATACAATAACATTTAGCCTTTATGTGGATATATAACAAAGTCAGTATAAAATTTAAAGTATATTTAAAAAAAAAAAGTATCCATCTGAGCCAAAAAACTTTTTGGCTTGGTGTTTCATTTTGAAATTGTAAATGTTTATGACCAGTTAAATTTCAGTTATTTTTATAAAGTATTGCTTCTACACAGTGGGACATGAGACTGTTCAACCTTTATTTAAATCTCAAATTAAGACTTTTAAGGACTGTTTCTGTAGGCACTATATAAGGAGCAGTCACTGTGTTTAAACTGAATAACTGATCAGTTTCAAAAAGTGTTTAGTTATGAACTTGGTAGGTTCTCTGGTGGCTTATTACTTTTGTTTTAGGGGAAGATAAATTTCCTAAAGAATGTTGGAGCTAATATATATTCTTTGGGCATAATCATAAGAAAACATCTCCCAAATTAAAAAAAAAAAAACTTTTTGTGTGTATAACAAATTCACAGATTTAAAAAAGGATAAAGATGTTTACCTTTTTTAAACGCTGCATATTTCAAATGGAAAATACATAGTGTCCTGACTGAATACTACTTTTGAACTGTTAATCAGAAATAAAACATTTCATATAGATTTTTATATCTAGGATACAATATATTTCATATATGCTTTTATTAGATAAAAGTTAACTACTTCATATAACAAAAATAGCTATTTTAAAATTTCACACTCTTAAAACAAAAAAGTTAATATACAACTGAGATCAGTAACAGCAGTTTTTGACAACATCAGTCCTTAAAGGGAGCAGTAAAAGAAATTTGGTTTCTATAGTCAAAACAAACCGATTAAACTGTAAAATAATGCATTATAATTCATGCATTGCATATATTATACTACTTGTAACAGTCACTTTAGTTTATTGAATTGAAACCTATAGTTTTTTTAAAGAAATCAATTCTTTATTTACTTGTGATCATAGAATCTAAACTTTTTATGAGTCAAATGGTATAAGGCAGCTGTAATACATACCTGAGGAAGATTGTGAAAGCATTCCTCCCTATTCCTTCTAATAACTTTTTTAAACAGAAAAGAAATATGATAGTCAAATAACTATAAATCAGTTAATTATCATGAGATGTGACTCCAAACATTCTTCCCTTGAGAATAACTTTCCGAAATGAGAACCTATCTTATCTTTCTTAGAAATCTGGCTGTTTGGGGTAATGTGTTGGGAACTCCAACAAAGCTCAGAGGCAAAGTTTGCTGTCACAGATGATCTGTGTCTGCAGTGGGAGCTGGAGAGACAGTGGTGTCCATATTGAGGATTTGCTTATCTTGTTTTTATGAAATCGTTCTGAGATTCAGAGAAAGTGAATACAATTTACATCATGCTGGGCTCAAACATATGACATATGCAATGCCAAAAATTCCTGTGTGGTAGATATTTCTCTAATTTTAATAAAATATGGTATGTTATAAACAATTATTAGGTATGACATATTTAGAATTTATCCCTAAGATAATATATAGTGGCTCACTGGATGTAAGGAAAAAAAAATCCACAGGTTATAAATGTATGAGTGTTCCTATGAAAATGCTTGGTTATAACATTATAGTGATTTATTCTTATAATTTCCTCAGAAAGTAAATTATTAATTGCTATTGTACTAATTTCCCATGGCATGAGCATTCTGAGTAATGGCAAATTCTTAAGTTACAGATAAGTTTAACATTAATCATGCCTGTTTACAAAGCCATGATAGTGAAATCTATTTTTAAACAGTGCTTTTGAAATAAACTGTCTGATGAGTGTCTTTGTACTCTGAACATTTATATATATATTGTTTAGTATTTCCCTATTGTTTATCTTTAGTGAATTAAATATCTAAATAATATTCATGTAATAGCATATTAGACTTTTTACTATAGTTCTAATTACAAATATTAACTATATGATACAGTGTTTTTTATTCTTTAGAAATTAAACATTCATTTTAGCATTCAGATGATTACTTCATCACATTATGACGACTGATCACATATCTTTACCCTGACAGGTAACATGACCATTTTTAGATGGGGATATTATTGTATATATTTCAAAGACAGTACTTTAAATTAAATTAAGGTATTATTTCCATCATTAGGTATTTAAACCCACTTAGTCAAACTTCAGGAATGAATTTAAGATGCAAAGGAATTTTCATTTCCATGTCTTTAAAATTGAAAATGCTTAGCAAATTTTCTCCATTAATGTTAGTAAAAAATAGCTTAAAATCTTAAAAGGCAATCTAATGATAGTATCAACTTTTTCTCATCTAACAGTTGGTCTCTAATTAACATTAAATTTAAAAACATGCATAATAACAAGTTAAAGATTGACTTTAAAGACAACATTTGGGGCATTATATTTTCATAATAACTGTGAAACAGCTATTTTTTATTTAATAATTGAGAAGTAGCTGTAAATATTAGACATGCAAAACAGCATGCTATATATAGCTCACCAAAAATGTGCAAATGATTAGGTATAGAAAGCAGGTCTTCTTCATGTAATATGGTTCACAGTAAGGCAAAAGGCATATATGATTTTACTTTTCTTAAGAACTATCATTGGAGAGTTATCCAAAGTCTGAACACTAACAAATTTAACATAGTTGACTGGATCATTTGGAAAAAAAAAAAAAAAGAACATGTACATTATCTTTCAGGTCTTGTTTTTTTCTTCAACAGACACCAAATATACACACGATCCTATTTCTTTGGGCCCAGAACACAGTAGGATTTAACTGTGTGCTACTTTATGGAACACAAGCAATTATCTAATGTGGAATAAAAAGAGCTATCAAAGCAGGATTTCAATTTCAGTCAGAAATTCAGCAAGTTATGCTACAAGGAATGTTATTTGCACAACTTTTCTCTCAGGTATTTTCTCAGTGCAACACTGTGTAAGGTGGCAATCATAATATTACTATCTCTAATAAAAATAACCCGCACATTTTTTAGAGGTGATAGTAGCATATTGACAGTTTGCTTTCTGTAACTCAAAACAAAAGGAATGTCTTGAAATTAGGTGATTTCTATACTTATTAAACTTTTATCAGTGCATTAAAAAAGAGGTAGCTGGGGATCTAATGCATAAGCTGCTCTTTCCTTCCTGTATTTTTCAGACCATTTACGAGTTAGCTCTAGATAAAGGCTTGGTTTATGAGGCCGGTAATCCAGGTATACAGTATTACTAGTTCTTTTGGGAACAGCCTTTTCAATCTGAGTTCCTTCATGCCACTCATTAAAGGAGGTGATGGAAATTATACTGGGTTGGGCGTGGAGTGCAGCACTCAGAGCGGTCTCGTAGTATTTCCCATTGATTCGGTTGCGAGTATTCTGAGTGTTCCACGGACGGATGCTGGTATCTATGTATCCTGGGCCCACACTTGGGATAAATATCAGGTTGTACTGATCACAAAAATATTTTAGCTTAGCCCAGTTCTCATATGATGAGCCATAAGTAAAGCCATTTGTGGCAAAATATGTGTAAATTCCATTAAAACCACCTCGAAGAATTTCATATCTATGTTTGCTGTCCACTAGAAGCGCAATAAATAATGCATCATAAGGAGAATTGCGAATGCTCCGAGACCCTGAGCTGGTTAACAAATTGGCCCATTTTTCAGGAGTTGTGATATAGGAATCATAGACGTAAAACATTGGAAGAGCTTTGCCAGTCTCAGTCTTATACCTATAAAAGGCTGGGTGATTTCCATATCTAGAATACAAACAGGTAAAAAGCAAAGTGAATATACATAACTCATTTGCCATAGACAATAATTGTTTTAGTATTGAAAATGAAGGTAATCAGTGCAGTTTAAGCACTTTGTTCACCTTCTTTGATGAACTGGCTCTAATTGTAAAATTAAAAATGCATTTTTAATTTTACACATTGGGAAATGAGATACTGGATACATTAAGACATTACCAAACAAGGAATTAATTATATTATGGTTTAGAAATGATTAACAATAAAAAGCCCACTTTCTACATAAAAATACCACTTTTTTTGTGTAAGTGATAAATGTCCCACTGTTGATGACATGTTTGTAAGAGTATGGCACCTGTCACAGACTATTAGTGAAACCCTTAAAGTGAAACTGTAGTAATAAATTCTTTCCTTGTGATCATACTAAATATAAATGAAAACATTAGATGTGGGTGCACCACTATAAAAGCAGTTCACATTTCATACTCTGTCCTTTTAAAAAGATAACTAGATATTCATAAGATTACAGAATATCAATTTAAAATGTCAGATAACAGAATCATAGTCTAATAAAACAATAAAAAGAGCAACCTTTAACTGTATTATAAGGAAATTCAGAAACGTTCCTTAAAATGATTGCAATGTTCACTATAAAATTAGTTTAAATGTCAGTCATTCAAATCTAAATATACTTGTAATAGTAATTATAGCATAAAAGGAACTCACTTATCTATAATGTATTTGACATTTGTGTACATGTTTTGCTCATCTCGATTCTTATATGGTTCAATGTGAAAAGTGACCTAAAACAAAAAAACACTGATTAGAGAAAAAATTATGGGATATCCTTTCATTTTTACATATTTTTAATAAACTGACCAATTTAATAACTTTAAGATGAATACGTACTGAACATAGAAGTTGCCAAAGAATTCTAATAGTAATAAGAAAGCTTTCTCTGTTAAATAATATCCTAAATATTTTATACTTTTTAACTTCAGTTAATTTTCTCAACTCTGTAAGGTAGTTACTATTAGAATCTTCATTTTCTATATGAAGCAATAACAGTTAAGGTATGTTCGTGACCTGTCACCTAGCCAGTTGGAGGCAATATGAGCAATCTGAATTCAAAGCTCAAATGTTCAACCCGTGTGCAGTAATACTTCTTCCTATGTGCTTATTCTTTTTAAAGAATAAATTTAGACATAACCTTCTTTAAGGCAAAACGAAACATGGTCTAGAAAAACCTGGATTCTTTTTTCAGCTGTGAACATTAAGTTTACATTTAGATGGAATCAATAGTAAATATCACGAAGTGACAAATTCCCCTGTACCATTAAAATAGCACTTTACAAAATAATCTGCATTTACTATATACTATTATTCAAACAATTTATAACCAAATTACTTAAAAAATCTAGTACTGTAACAATCATTTTAATCATTTTTAGACTGCTTGTTAGGTTTGGCTAGCAAAACCATTTTGTCATTTCTAACTAGTGGGGTACATTGTCGTTTAAGGGAAGTATCATATACACTAAGATCTGCAAATACACAGATACAAGAAACCATTAAAAATCTTTATGGCAATCTAATAAACTTACTGATATTATTTTAATTTTAGAGTTTGGTTTCTATGAAGCATGTATGGAATTAGAGACTTCTATGCTACTGCAATATAAAATGCCTTTGTTTTCAACTACCCAGTTAAAGTGAAATATATTTTACATTAATCAGTGCTACTAGGCTTCACAGAATTAATTTTAAAGTCAGACAGCATTTAGTGAGACTATCATTCCCTACTTTTAATAAAATGAGGTTTCAGTAATACTATGCATGAAAAGTCTTTATTAATAACAAAGGTCAATTCCATTTCTGCAGTATATTGTACGTACTGCTAGGGCAGTTAGATTTTGCAGTAGCTCTAGCATTTGCTTTTTAACTCTAATTGAAAGAAAATTTGCAAGGGTATAGGTATTTTCATACTCTTACATAATCTTGGGTAATCTTTTAGATGCAACATTATATTTTCTAAGTACGTTTCCATTTTATATATAAAGGACACCATATTTAAGCAAATATCCTATGTTGAAATAAATTAACTTTTAAAGTTGCAGAGTATA
Source organism: Vicugna pacos (assembly GCF_048564905.1). Lineage (NCBI taxonomy): Eukaryota > Metazoa > Chordata > Mammalia > Artiodactyla > Camelidae > Vicugna > Vicugna pacos. Next base: position 24,131,980 of record NC_132994.1, on the reverse strand, counting down.
AATGGCACCCTTCTTTTGTAAAGTGCAGTGCAATATATTTATAATAATTCAAAAAGCCATTATTGATAAATAAGTAACATTTAAAATACATAACATTTAAAAATTTCCCTCATATATTCCTAACTTCTTAATTGTAATATTACTTTGTAGGCTTAATTAATAGGATGTAGTCACCATTTCACTATTCCATTTGGAAAAATCTATTAGACCAATACTATGACTTTAAAAATTATAGAATACTATATATAAAATCAAATGTTTGCATTATCTTTAGATGGAGGAGAGTTATATAAATGTTCCCTCATTTCATGCTTCTAATTTTGACCATGACCGTCTCTTCTTTAACCTGCACCTAAAGTGAACTTTCTGAAGTGAAAACCTGATGATACTGGAGAGAGGTATCAGCAACATGATGGCCAAAAAATTCCTTTTTCAATCAATGAATTAGACACTCATCCATGAACAAAAGTACTTCTGCGGTGTTTTGGGACCTCGTATCTTACTCCAAGGAACCCGGGAGTTGTCTTATCCACCATGAAGCTGGTAAGAGACAAATAAACCTGTTCTAGCTGGGGTACCAAAAGGGCCAGGCAAAAACTGGGTGAATGAACACCCAGGCAGGCACTCACACAAAAGACAGAGAACTTGCAGAAATCTAGTCTTCCCAAAGAGAGACTCCAGCACATAAGTGAAGACAGAAAAAGAAAAACATCAAGTTTGGTGGAGGCAGGGGCAGTAGGGAAACTTTCCTGGCACCATGCCTCTGCCCAAGTCAACACTTAAAAGGGAGGATTTACCTGGTGGAGGAGACCTGTCCTGCAGGGGAAAAGGAAAGCAGTGACTGCCCAGCTCTCCCAGCTGGAGGAAGGGGCTGGAGATATCTGTTCTCTCCACTAGCACTTGGAGTACTAAGATGGGAGTTTTAAAGCTGGGGTGGGGGTAAGAAGAATATTACGAAACATGCAGGTAAGAACCTCGACTGGTGGTAAAGGGATTGTTTTTTGCAGATGACCACCAAGGAGCCACTGGGATCACCCTACTGGATCTGTGGGCGCCCCAACACACCCAGTGTTAAACCCAAACTTTCCCCCACTCTATGTGGGCTCCCAGCTGCTGTTGCAAAATAAAGCTCTAGTAGACTGACACCATACTCAGAAACCTCTCTTTTGTCTTCCCAAAGGTTACTACAGCTGAAGTTTGCGGTTTCTAATAGCCAGCCTGCTCCACTGTAAGAAGCAGAGAGGACATAAAAGGTTCAAAATTCACCCAACAGAGGGAGCAAGAAGCTGCAGCAGGTACAAATTCACAAAAACAGGGAAAAATCAGATAACATCAGTATTATGGAATATAACATACCATCTACTGAAGACAACAAGAGTTAAGGTATCTACTTATCTCAAAAACAATGCACATCTAAAAGGAATATGAAAAATCATATCATGGAGACATGGCATCACATAAAAATTACATATTTCTAGTAATCAAGTGCAAAGGCACAGAATACTGCAGTTTATCTGATAAAGAATTTAAAAGAGATGTTATGAAGCAACTCAACAGGTTACAAGAAAACTCAGACAATTCAATAAAGTCAGGACTAAAATATAGGAACAAAATGATTCTCTATTAACGAGAAAGAAATTATAAAAAAGAACCAAATAAAAATTGTGGAGCTGGAGAGCATGCAATAGAGAGAATATGTAGCAGAGCATATGACGTAAGAATAACTGACTTGGAGGCTAGAAATTTTTAAGTAACACAAAAGAGGAGGGGGAACTTAAAAAAAGAGCAAAGAGAGCCTATGTGATCTATGGATATCTATCAAACGACAAATATCAGAATAATCAGGGTTCCAGACGAGAAGAGAGAGGAGGGAGGGGCAAGGAGATAATTTAAACAAATAATAGCTGAGAACTTTCAAAACCTGAGGAACGACTTGGACATACAAGTCTATAAAGTTAATAGATCATCCTTTTATCTCAATGCAAAAAGACATTCTCTAAGACATTAAGGCAGACACAGGGAAAAAAAAAAAAGGAATCTACAAAGGACCACCATTAGGCTATCAGCAGACTTCTCTACAGATTCAGGCCAGGGGACAGTAGAATGACAACATAAAGAGTTGAAAGATAGAAATGGCCAGCCAAGAATACTTTATCTAGCAAAGTTATCCTTCAGTTACGAAGGAGCTTTCCCAAACAAAATCTGAAGGAGTTAATCATGACTAGATCTATCTGTCTTGCAAGAAATGCTGAAAGTAGTTCAAGCTGAAATGAAAACAGGCTAATAAATCACATGAATACATACAAAATTAAACAATATGCTGGTAAAGATGAGAAATATGCAGTCAGGAAACTATAACTCTGTAGTAGGATGGTGGTTTAACTATTTAATTATAGTATAAAGGTTAAATGAATGAGTAGGAAAAATACCTGGCTACTAAAATTTGTTAATATGCAATAAAAAAGAGGTAAACTGTGACATCAATATATGAAAGGGAAGAGCAAAATGGTGGAGACTTTAGGATTAAAGGTAAGTTTCTATCAGCCTAAAATGGATTGTTTAATCTGTAAGATGTTTTATGTAGCCCTCTTTGGTAACCACAAAGCAGAAACCTGGAGCAGATCTACAAAAGACAAAAAGAGGGAAAAAGAAATCATGGAAATACAAAACCAGAATACAGTTAATAAGATTACATATTAATGATTACTCTGAATGTAAATGGCCTGAATTCACCAGTCAAAGGCACATGGCTGGATGGGTGGAAAAAAACAGGACCAAACAAACAAAATGGTGCTATCAAGAGATTCAGTGAAGCTTTAAGAATGCACATATACTCAAGGAGAAAGGATGGGAAAGATATTACATACAGATGGAAACTTCAATAGAACATAAATTTCAGATTAAATGAGAAGTTAATTTTTTTATGGAAATGTTTCCATGTGTATAGCAGTGATGCTGTATTTTAAAATTTTTTGTGTTTCTTCTGGTTATTTTCTTCCATATCAACAGATCTTTATAATCATTGTACTTATGCTGATTACTGTTAATTTTCTTATTGTCTAAGTGATTGTCCAATATCTTTATTTCTCTGTAGTTTTACTTTATAATTTTGTTAAAATAAATCTCTCTCTTCTATTAGGAAAAATAAAATGGCTCTGGTTCAAGAGGGTGATGGGTGATGTAGGAAGATCTTGAACTTACCTCCTTCCCTAGACAACCAAATCTACAGCCATAAATGGAACAATTTCCTCTGAAAAGAAACTGGTGGAATGACCCCATCATGTCTGGCAAACAAGAGGGAAACCACATCAAAATGAAAAAAGGCCGAGAGACAATCTTGCTATAAACCCCATCCCTAGCAGTGACACATGATCAGGAGGGAGCTCAGAACCCAGAGTTTTCCCCCTGAAGAATAAAGGGTTTGTATCCCACATTTGGCATACCAACTTCTAAAACCAGCACCTGAAAAATGAGTCCCCACCACACCTGGCTTGCATGCAGACTCATCCATCCCAGGAACCAGTGCAGAAGCAGTCCTTTCAAAAGTACCCAAATTTTATGTAAAAGTCACTTGCTAATTTTAAAGTAGTGGTTGAGAGGCAAGGACGTGCTGGGATATTCCATGGGGAAGGAGACTGGAGGGCTCTATTTACTCATTCACCCTCTGCTTGCAGGTGTCATTTTTTAACTTTATCTTTTTTTTAAGCAGGTGCCATCTTTGCACCCCATCAGCCCTTCTAGCACTCCCTCTGTCACGCTCAAGAGCACCAGTATTTCCCAAAGAGGAGCTTTTACATGTCTGGTGACCTAGATTTTGTGGCTGCCACAAAGGGGAGGCCAAGGGAGCTTGTGTTCCTGGGTCCCATGGGACTGTAACAATCAGAGAGACGGTTCATGGCAGATTGCCACTCCCGTGGCACTGTACAGACATCCAACTGGAACATACCCACACTCTTTCTGAGAAAGACGCCTATTGGTGCTCTGGCCTGAGGGGCAGACTTCTGGGTTTGCAGACTTATAGGAGCCTATAGAGGTCCCTGTGGGGAATGGAGGCAGTGAGCACAATCTGCACTCTCTCTGCCTCACTCCAGGTTCAGGTCAGTTATCTTCAGGAAAGTAGACAAAGGAAACATAGCCTTAGATCCTTAGCTGGTGCTCTGCTTTTTTCAGCTTGCCAGCAGATACCTCTTTATCACTTGGCACTTGTGGCCAGGGGGGCTTCAGGTTTAACAATTCTAGAGTCTACAGAGGTGCTCAGGGCACATAGGTCAGAGAATGCCATCTTTGTGCTCCCCCTCTACCTCACTACAGCTCACTGGTATCTACCAGAAAAGAACTTACACTCAACTGGAGCCCCCAGTTTTCACCACTGCCACCCAGCAAACACCTCCAGATCGCCTGGCTCTGGTGGCCAGCAGGGCTTATACTGTAATCCTACAGGACGGAATACATTTGCACTTGCTAAAATCTGCTGCCTCAGGGTCTGACTTCATATCAGCCTGAATAGAGGTGCTACCTGAGATCCTCCCCTTAAAAACACTGACTGGTCTTGGCATACCTTCAACTACTATAAGCTAGTAAAAAAAAAAAAAAAACAAAAAAAACATTAGGCTGTTTGAACAAACACAGAGGTTTGAGACAACCAAGAGCTAGTGCAGGGTTGAATGACAAGGTTCATCTTACGCAGAAGGCCAGTGCTTCGAGACAGACGTGTTTCATCAAATGCAAAGAAACCAAAACAGAGTCAAACAAAATGAAAAAACAGAGGAATATGTTCCAAATGAAAGAACAAGATATCTCAGGAAAAAAAAAAACTTAACAAAACAGAGAAAACTAACCTGATAGAGCTGAAAGTAATGGTAATAAAAATGCTAACCAAATTCAAGAAAAGAATGGTTGAACACAGAATGTCAACAAAGATAGAAAATACAAGAAGGAGGTCACAGAGCTAAGTAATACAATAACTACTAAAAAATGCACTAGGAGGGTTCAAAGCATACTAGAAGCAGAAGAAAGGATCACTGAACTTGAAGACAGGGCAAGAGGCACTCACCCAATCAGAGAAGCAAAAATTGAAAAACAGTGAAGACAGGTTAAGGGACTTCTGGAACACTTATAATGTGAATGCTAGTTAGCCTGATGTTGTCCTCTAAGGAGCAAAGAAAGAGCAGAAACCTTAATGGGAGACGTACTGACTAAAAAATTCCCTATCCTGGGGAAGAAAATACATTTAGATTAAGGAAGCCCAGAGAGTTCCAAATAAAATTAACCCAAAGAGACCCACACCAAGACACATTATGATTAAAATGTCACAATTAAACATAAGAACCCAAACATAGTCAAATAATTATGACAAAGGAGCCAAAATAGGTACAATGGGTAAAGGACAGCCTCTTCAATAAATGGTGTTAGGAAAAATGGACAGCCAAGATGCAAAATAATGAAACTGGATCACTATTTTACACTGTAATTAAAAAAAATACTAAAAATTGATCAAAGACTTGAATGTAAGACTGGAAACCATATAACTTCTAGACGAAAACATAGGTGGTAAGTTCAATGACACGGGTCTTGGCAATGATATTTTTGGATTTGACACCAAAACCAAAGGCAACAAAAGCAAAAATAAACAAGTGGGACTATATCAAACTGAAAAGCTCTGTACAGCAGAGCAAACCATCAACAAATAAAAAGGCAATGGAAGAAAACATTTGCATATCATATATCTGATAAGGGGCTAATATCCCAAGTATATAAAGAACTCCTCCAATTCAGTAGCAAAAAGGAAAAAAAAAAATCCTACTAAAAGTGGGCAGAGGATCTGGGCAGTCTCTGAATAGACATTTTTTCCAAAGAATACAAAAAAAGGCCAACAGACACATGAAAAGTTGCTCAAAATCACTACTCATCAGGGAAATGCAAATTAAAACCACAATGAACTATCATTTCATGTATATCAGAATGACTATTATCAAAAAGATAAAGAATAAGAAGTGTTGCTATACATGTAGAGAAAAGGAAACACTTTTGCATTGTTGGTGGCAATGTTAACTGGTATGGCCACTATGTAAAACAACAGGGAGGACTATCATACAATCAGGCAATTCCACTACTGTCTATCTACTTGAAGAAGACAAAAACAGTACTTCAAGAAAATACAAACATTCTAATGGTCAGTACAGCACTATTTACACAGCCAATATATGGAAACAACCCAATGTCCATCAGCACATGAATGGATTTAAAAAATGCATTGTATGTGAGTATCTATACAGTATATTCCACCATAAAAAATAATGAAATCTTGCCATTCGCAACAGCATGAATGGACCTGAGGGCATTATGCTAACTGAAATAAGTCAGACAGAAAAAAGACAAATACAATACCATCTCACTTATATCTGGAAAAGACAACAATAAAAAAACAAGCTCTTAGAAATACACAACAAACTGGTGGTTGCCAGAAGCTGGGGGTGGGAAGTGGCCAAAGGTGTTCAAAACATACAAATTTTCAGTTGTAAAATAAATATATCATGGAGGTACAATATCCATGGTGGTGTAGTTCATAATACTGTATTAGCATATTTGCAAATACTTGAGAGAACAGATCTTAAAAGTTCTTATCACAAGAAAAAAAATTCTGAAACTATGTATGGTGATGGGTGTTAAGATTTATCATGTTGGTCATTTCACAGTATACCTAAATGTCAAATCTTTACCTTATACACCTGAAACTAATATATTAGGTGTCAATTATACTTACAAAGTATAAAATCAAAGAATATCTCAAGTGAAAAATGGAAACATAACATACACAATCATGGGATATTGCAAAAGCAGTACTGAGAGAATAAAATGCATATATTAAGAAATAAGAAAGATTGCCAATACGTCCACCAAGACTGAATCAAGAAGAAACTGACCACTTGAACAAACTGATCACTAGAAATGAAATCGAATTAGCAATAAAAAACCTCCCTACAAATAAAAGTCCAGGACCAGACGGCTTCACCGGGGAATTCTACCAATCATACAAAGAACTCATACCAGTCCTTCTCAAATTCTTCCAGAAATTTGAAAAGGAGGGAATACTCCCAAACTCATTCTATGAAGCCACCATCACCCTGATACCAAAACCAGGCAAAGACACTACCAAAAAAGAGAATTATAGGCCAATATCACTGATGAACATAGATGCCAAAATCCTCACCAAAATATTAGCAAATAGAATCCAACAGCACATAAAGATTCTACATCATGACTGAGTGGGGCTTCTCCCAGGGACACAAGGGTGGTTCAACATACGCAAATCAATCAATGTAATACATCACGTCAACAAGAGAAAGGACAAAAACCACATGATCATCTCAATTGATGCAGAAAAAGCATTTGATAAAATTCAACACCCATTTATGATAAAAACTCTCACCAAAGTGTGTATAAAGGGAACACATCTCAACATAATAAAAGCTATATATGACACTCCTACAGCCAGCATAGTACTCAATGGTGAAAAGCTCAAAAGCTTCCCACTAAAATCTGGGACAAGACAAGGATGCCCACTATCACCACTCCTATTCAACATAGTCTTGGAGATCCTAGCCACAGCAACCAGGCAAGAGAGAGAAATAAAAGGAATCCAAATTGGAAAAGAAGAGGTAAAGGTGTCACTATATGTCGACAACATGTTACTATACATAGAAAACCCTAAAAGGTCCACACAAAAACTACTAGAGCTGATTGAGGAATTCTGCAAGGTAGCAGGTTACAAGATAAACGTTCAAAAACCAGTGGCATTTCTTTACACTAATGATGAATCAACAGAAAAAGAAAGTAAAGAAACAATACCCTTTAAAATAGCACCCAAAGTAATAAAATACCTAGGAATAAATCTAACCAAGGAGGTGAAAGAATTATACACAGAAAACTATAAACCACTGATGAAGGAAATTAAAGAAGACTTTAAAAACTGGAAAGATATCCCATGCTCTTGGATTGGAAGAATCAATATTGTTAAAATGGTCACACTGCCCAAGGCAATCTACAGATTTAATGCAATCCCCATCAAATTACCCAGGACATACTTCACAGAACTAGAACAAATCACAATAAAATTTATATGGAACCATCAAAGACCTAGAATTGCCAAAGCATTACTGAAGAGAAAGAAAGAGGCTGGAAATAATTACTCTCCCAGACTTCAGGCAATACTATAGAGCTACAGTCATCAAGACAGCATGGTATTGGTACAAAAACAGACATATAGACCAATGGAACAGAATAGAGAGCCCAGAAATGAACCCACAAACTTTTGGTCAACTAATCTTCGACAAAGGAGGCAAGAATATACAATAGAACAAAGACAGTCTCTTCAGCAAATGGTGTTGGGAAAACTGGACAGCAGCATGTAAAACAATGAAGCTAGAACACTCCCTTACATCATACACAAAAATAAACTCAAGATGGATCAAAAACACAAACATAAGACAAGATACAATAAACCTCCTGGAGGAAAATATAAGCAAAACATTATCTGACATACATCTCAAAAATTTTCTCCTAGAAGAAATAAAAGCAAGAATAAACAAATGGGACCTAATGAAACTTACAAGCTTCTACACAGCAAAGGAAACCATAAGTAAAACAAAAAGACAACCTATGGAATGGGAGAAAATTTTTGCAAATGAAACTGACAAAGGCTTGATCTCCAGAATATGTATGCAGCTCATACGACTCAATAAGAAAAAAATAAACAACCCAATCCAAAAATGGGCAGAAGACCTAAACAAGCAATTCTCCAAAGAAGACATACAAATGATCAATAGGCACATGAAAAGTAGCTCAATATCACTAATTATCAGAGAAATGCAAATCAAAACTACAATGAGGTATCACCTCACACCAGTCAGAATGGCCATCATTCAAAAATCCACAAATGACAAATGCTGGAGAGGCTGTGGAGAAAAGGGAACCCTCCTTCACTGCTGGTGGGAATGCAGTTTGGTGCAGCCACTGTGGAAAACAGTATGGAGATTCCTCAAAAGACTAGGAATAGACTTATCGTATGACCCAGGAATCCCGCTCCTGGGCATATATCCAGAAGGAACCCTACTTCAGGATGACACCTGCACCCCAGTGTTCATAGCAGCATTATTTACAATAGCCAAGACATGAAAACAGCCTAAATATCCATCAACAGATGACTGGATAAAGAAATGGTATATTTATACAATGGAATACTACTCAGCCATAAAAACTGACAACATAACGCCCTTTGAGGCAACATGGATGCTCCTGAAGAATGTCATTCTAAGTGAAGTAACCCAGAAAGAGAAAGAAAAATACCATATGAAATCATTCATATGTGGAATCTAAAAACAAACAAACAGACAAAGCATAAATACAAAACAGAAATAGATTCACAGACATAGAATATAAACTTGTGGTTGCCAAGGGGGTGGAGGGTGGGAAGGGATAGACTGGGATTTCAAAATTGTAAAATAGACAAGATTATACTGTATAGCACAGGGAAATAAATACAAGATCTTATGGTAGCTCACAGAGAAAAAAATGTGACAATGAATATATATATGTTCATGTATAATTGAAAAATTGTGCACTACACTGGAATTTGACACAATATTATAAAATGATTATAAATCAATAAAACAATGTTAGAAAAAAAAGAAAGATTGCAAATAAATAACCTAACTTTACACCTGAAGGGACTAGAAAACAAATTAAGCCCAAAGTTAGCAGAAGAAAGAAAATAAGATTCTAGCAGAAATAAATGAAACAGAGACTAGAAACATAGAAAAGATCAATAAAGACATGTTTTTTTCAGAAAGCAAAAAAAAAAAAAAGGCACATCTCAAGCATAACTAAGAAAATAAGACAGAAGACTGAAATAAAGTCAAAAATGAAACTGGAGAAAATACAACTGACAGTACAGAAATACATCTATGATGAAAAGAGACTACTATAAATAATTATTAGCCAAAAAATTAGATAACCTGGAAGTGGATAACTTCTTAGAATCATTTAACCCTGCAAGAGTGAACCAGGAAATGGAAAGTATGAACAGATCAACAACATTTAAGGAGACTGAATCAGTAACCAAAACCTGAAAACCCCAGGACCAGATGGCTTCACTGATGAATTCTACCAAACATTTCAGGAAGAATTAATGCCAGTCTTTTTCACTCTTCTAAAAAACTGGATAGGGGGGAACATTTCCAAACTTATTCTATGTGGACAGCATTACCCTGCTACCAAAGCTAGAAAAGAACCCTACAAAAATAGAAAACTATAGACCATATCCCTAAGAACACAGGTGCAAAAATGCTCAATTCTAGCAAATCAAATTCAAGAATTCATTAAAAGGCTTATATACCAAATTGAATTTATTCCTGCAATTCAAGGATGGTTGGACATATGCAAATCAATAAATGTGACATACCATATTAACATAATGAAAGATTAAAATCATATGATCATCTCAATAAGTACAGAAACATCATCTGAGAAAGTACAGCATTCTTTCATGAAAACAGATTGTGTATAGAAGGGTCACACCTAATGATACTGAATGCAACTACTATACTCAGTGAAGAAAAAGAAAGCTTTTCCTCCAAGATCAGGAACAAGACAAGGGTGCTTTTTACCACTCTTATTCAGGCCAGACAAGGAAATAAAAGGCAGCCAAATAGGAAAGGAAGAAGTAAAACTGTCACTATTTGCAGATGACATGATATTATATATTGAAAATCCCAAAGACATAACTATACTAGTAGTTGAATTTAGTAAAGTTGCAGGTCATAAAATCAGTACAGAGAAATCAGTTGCATTTATATTACACTAACAGTGAAACATCTGAAAAAGTGAAAAACAAACAAAAAAAAATCCCATTCACAGTAACTTCAAAAACAATAAAATACCCAGGAATAAATTTAACCAAGGGAGTGAAATACCTGTATGAGAACTGTAAGACTTTGCTGAAAGAAATCAAAGAAGACACAATACAATGGAAAAAAATGCCATGTTCATGGATTAGAAGAGTTAATATTGTTAAAATGTCACTACTGCCCAAAGCCAATTATAGATTCAGCATAATCACTATCAAGATCCAATGGCATTTTCCACAGAAACAGAAAAAAAAGATCATCAAATTTGTATGGAAACACAAAAGACTCTGCACAGCCAGAGTAATCCTAAGAAAAACAAAGCTAGAGTCATCACATTCCCTGTTTTCAAACTACATTGCAAAACTATAGTAATCAAAACAGTAAGATATCGGCATTAAAAACAGAAACATAGATCAATGGAACAGAATAGAAAGCCCAGAAACAAACTCACACATAGACTGTCAATTATTCTATGACTAAGGAACCAACAATATACAATGAGTAAATGACAGTCTCTTCAATAAATGGTATTGAGAAAACTGGATATCCACATGCAGAAAAAGAAAATTGGACCCCTATCTAACATCACTCACAAAATTTGCCTCGAAATGTATTAAAGACTATTTTATACTGTGTGTTGGGTAAGGGAATAATATCCAAAATTTATAAAGAACTCATACAACTCAATTTTTAAAAATCTGATTAAAATGTGGGCAGAGGACATTTAGAAATATTTTTTCCAATGAAGACACCACAATGGTCAATTGATACATGATAATGTGTTCAATATCACTAATCACCAAGGAAATGCCAATCAAAACCAAACTGAGACAGCCACAGTAACAAATGTGAAGTGCTATCATCAAAAAGGTAAGAAACAAGTGCTGGGTGAGGATATGGAGAAAAGGGAACCCTTTTTCTTGTCTTGGGAATTTCTTTGAAGAAAATCACCTGAACTCTGTTCTCTGCAGCATTATTTACAATAGACAACATGTAGAAACAATGTTAAGAGTCATCAATTGGTAAATGGATAAAGAAGATGTGGCACATATATACCATGAAAAGCTATTCAGTCATGAGGAAAAAGGATATGCTGCCTTTTATTGAAAACACATCGCACCTTTAAGGTCACTATGCCAAGTGAGATAGATTAGACAATGAAAGACAAATATTGCAGATCTTTTATAGTGAAATCCCAGTAAAATTAAGTTGAAAACAGACAGGACTGATGGTTACTAGAAGCTGGGGGTGGGAGGATGAAAAAGATGTTAAGGATATATACTTGCAACTAGCAGATAAACAATTGAGGTCCAACACACAATACAGTGATGATATACAACAAAACTGTATTACATTCAACTTGCTAAGAGACTAGATCTTAACTGTTCCCATCACTAGAAGAAACGGTAATTGGGTGACATGATAAAAAGTATTTGCTATCAATGGCAATGATATTGCAATATAAATGTATCAAATCAATGCTATATACCTTAAACTTACACAATTTTATATGTCAATGATACCTCAATAAAATAAAAAATTAAGTGAAAATCTGCTCATGCTTTTCTTTTCAAACTTCTCCACTCCCTCTCTCTCCTGCATACCCTCCATCCTCCCCTACAATTAGAATGAGGCAGATCTTCCTACTCCTACGTGGTGCCATCATACTCTTCCTGAAATTACTTGTGTTTGTCTCTGACCTCCAGTAGATCGCAAGGTTTCAAGTACAAAGATAGTATCTTATCCTTCTTAGTACTATCAGCATCTCCAATAGTACCTACCACATAGAAGGCCCTGAATGAAGGAATACATGCATGAGTGAATGAATGATTTCCATGCAATAGATAACAGTCAATCTCTAGGTCTGCCATTTATATTCCTCATTTAGGTAAGTTTCACCAAGTTTTAACCATAAATTTGTATCGTTAATTTAAGAACAAGGCAAAAAGGGAAAAAGAGAGGTCATAGACAATAAGATGTTTTTCAATGGAGCTGAAAAATCATTTGGATCTTTACCACATGCAGGTTTCACATGGTCAAAAATCTGCAGAAGCCAAAGAAGCAGATACAATGGTAACTCTAGAGCAATAGGCCAAATAAAAAAATGGATGCTGATAAATCAGTAGTATGGTAAATGTGATCTATATATAAAGTAGAAAAAAATATGCTCTTTTACAATATGATACAAAATTTATTAAAATGCAAGAATACCACCAGTGGCTGAGTTAGTTCTTTCCCCTACAATCCTGAGCAAAGAGAAAGAATCACTGTATCTGCCTGACTTTTTTATCTAGATGGATGGTTTTATTCTGTCGGGTTTGATGGGATGATATTTTATAATAATGCAAAACTGAGTGGCTTTCAAAGGGGAACATTTGTTTATTTCACATAGGTCTATGGATTGGCTATGATGACTCTGCTCCAGACTGTGGATCAAGTTCAGTTCTGCTCCTTAGGTCTGTCATTCTGGGTCCTAGGCAGAAGGAGCACCTGGGGCATGCTGTTCTCAGAGAAGAGGAACACAACCATGGAAGCACATATAATGCTTCTGCTCAGACATGTAATGAAGTTTTCTTACATCTCATTAGCCAAAGCAAGCCATCAGGCCAAGCCCAGCATCAGTGAGGCAGGAGGTGAACTTGCTTGTTCCATAGAGAGAAAGGAAAACAGGAATACTGGCTAAAAATAATACAATCTACCAAAACATCTCTATCATGTTTCATACACGAGATTATTTCACTGTGGTGTTCTTAATCGTGTAAAATGGGGAAGATAAAGTGGTAAATATCCAGCTCTGATTTTTATATTCTCTACAAAACTAACCTACTCAATGACAGGTAAAAGTGCTACAGTGCTTGCTCCAGTGAATATGCAGACAAGTATATAAAAGAGCAGATATCTAAATCTCTTTGAAAAATCATGATTTACATTTTAGTTGTACTCAATTACTCTTCTAAAAAATAGTCTACAGTTGCTAAAGATAATGTAAAACAAGTAACCAAAGAGTCAATTTTGTTATACTTATTTGTTTAAGACTTAAAAAGCACTCACCTAAATGACTTTTAGTTGAAGTTAATAAATCAAAACTGCAATTAAAACACATTTAGTGACTAATATTAGTTAAAACATTATGTAATCTAAACTAATGAGCTATGACAAAAGCTTAGCTGCAACAAATTAATTCCTTAAAAACTCTATTCCTGAACAACAAAGAAAATAAAGACAAACATTTTCAGCTCAAAAAATACAAGAGTAAAAACAAACTCAAGAATGAAAAACACATTAATCAAGATTGAAGTAGAATTAATATATTAAAATCATTAGAGTACTTATTTAAAAGAAAATAAAAAAATTGAAGGGCTTTTTTTTGGGAAACAGACTAAGCAAATCTATACTGATCAAATTGGGGAAAAGAGCAGATTATTTCCTTGCTTTGAAGATTAGCAAGCAAAAAGGTGTTATTATTGGGCCTACTTATTTTATATTTAAAGTTTCAGGTCTGGTCAGTTATGTGTATTGTAGACCCCAGATTATCAGCATAGAACTCACAACATTATTATTCATCTATTTGTATCACAGTGCCTTAGAAGTATCAATAATTATAGTAAATTGTTATCATTAATTAAACATTAAGTTTTACTTGTATTAGGAAGCAAAGGAAAGTTTTCCATTATTTACAAAAACAATTTACTACACTTCATCTAATTATAAAAAATGTTGATGCCCAAAATCAACACAACAGAAATCACACAAAAATCCAATAAATAAAACCATCTTATGGCTTCATTCTGTCATTCTACAAATGAGGCAGGTAAGCCAAAAAGATGAAGCAACTAATGTTAAGATTCCAGAATTACTCAACTGAGACAAAACTCCAGACTCATGGTTCCTGGTCTATTTTTTTTTTTCTTTTCTTCTTTTTTTTTTTTTTTTTTTTTTTTTAGCACTGTATAGAGTTCATTCCAAGATACAAGGTCAAAAAATTGTTCTAAAAATTTTGGAAAATATTTGGAATCAGACAGGGTAATTTTTCTGATCATGACATATGCAATTTGAAGAACAGAGTTCAAGCATGTTGGCAATTAGACCTTTCTGACACATTCTCCTACACAGAAGCCTATACAGGAGAAAAACCAAACTGTCTTCATGCATCAGAACATTTCACTTTACCTTTTAGAAACCTCCTCAAAGTACTAAAATTGCCAGCTCTCTTGAGTTGTGAAGGCCTCTTACTTCCCATCTCCCAGGATTAGAGTAGGGCCTGGGGACAGAAGAGTGGCTTTTGGACCTGTTTTGTGGAAAATAAATCATATTTATCCAATCTCAGACCTGACGCCAGAACCGGCAGGTCTGTCTACCTGCAGATTTCAAGTACCAATAAGAGCTCACTGAATGGAACTGAGGGACATGGCAGATGACAGCTCTTGCCAGTCAGCTAATTTAAGAGATGCTACCTTAGCTTCAGGATTGTAAAGTAGAAAGAGAAGGCTTCATCGACCAGAATTTAAAAAAAAAAAAATCTTGCCTATTTAGCTATTCTCTTTCCCTAGAGTCCCATTTCTATTCCCCCAGTAACTACTGAATCTTTAAGCTGCAAAAGGAATATTAAGACAAACGAATTTTTCACATTTTTATGTGGAAATAAATATTTCAACTGTGATCCATATTATCTCTTAAAGAGCTTATTCAATTAGGTATACTGGACAAATCAGCCTGTGTTCCATTAGGCTATATAAACTGCAAGAAGACTCAGAGCAAATGAAAATCTTCAGCAATTTTTAAGAGTGATAGCCACCTGAGAACTCAGGGTAAATAGTCTCTAGTTAAAAGATACTCTAATTCATGTTTTCAATACAATTTTCAAACACACTGCATTGAAAAAGAATAAACTTGAAGAAAATTGAATAATCTGAGAAGAAGCAGAATTATTAGACAAGAAAATTATTGCCCAAGGACTCAGAACAGCAGGGGGGATAATGCAAAAAACTAAACCAGTATCATGAAGGTAAGATCATTAATAAACAATTCTTTTACACTTGACTCTAAATGATTCTTGAATTACTATCAGATTCCTATATTAAGTGCCTTGTTTCTAGACTCTGTATTACATTTCACTGATCTGTGTATACTGATGCTAATGCCACACTCTTAATTTCTGCCATTTTAAAATACATTTTGGTATCTGGGAACACAAGTTTTCCCTCATTAGTAACCATTCTAAAGAAGTCTTATGTTTTTCCTAACACATTTATAAACTTTAGGATTAGCCTGTCAAATTCTTCATTTAATATCTCATTGAAACTTTTAACTGAGATTATAGTAAATTTACAAATTATATTTAAAAAAATACAATTAGAATGGCCACTTTTGCGATTCTGAATCTTCCCAAAAAATTCACGTTTCTCCATTTATGCAAGTCATTCATATCCTTCAAAAGGCCAGAGATAACTGTATATCATTGCTATGTTATATTCAATGTAGTTTTGCCCATATTTTCCCCTTTAATACAGGAATCCTATTGGCTTGTGAATTTTTTTGGTTCTAGTCACCTTACTGGACTCATTAACAGTTTTTAGATGATTTTCATGGGTTTTGTAGATATTTTCCACTTGCAAAAAATGACAATTTTACTTAGAATATGTTTTACTTTTGTATTTTTTAAATTAAACCACTTTGTTCAGAATCTCTATAATAGTATTCAACAATACTGACTATAGAGGGCATTCTTGACGGATCTTGGTTTAATAAGCATACTACTATTTTTCAATTAAGCATGGTATTTGATACAGTTTACTAAAAGATACCCTTTATCAAGTTAACTTCTGTTAAGTTTTATTAGTAATTAGTTTTATTTCCTCAAAAGTTTAGTATCAAGAGATCATGTTTTCTCTCTTTTAAATAATCAATGAAGTTTTATTTACTTAACTCTTAACAGTGTTTACTATGTGCCGACACTAAGTGTTTTACATGTATTACCTCATACAATCTGTATAACCATTTTGTAAAGTATATTTTGTTACTTTTTCCATTGAGAAATGAAGAAACTGAGGCATAAGAGTTAAATATGTACCTAGTAAGTGGTTGATCCAGGACTGAATGTAGCAGATTTGGATTCAGATTTTATACTCTTGAACCCACTCTTAAATTCTTGCTAATAAACACTTCTAATGTAAGTTTTCTTCAGGAATTTTGCATATATTTTCACTAATGAGATCAGTCTATAAATCTCTTTCTTGTATTATCCTTGTTCAGTTTTTGAATCAGAATTGTGCTATCATTATAAGTAATATAATGAGTAAGTAAACTTGCCAATCTTCCCTGGTAGCCAGTCTCCAAGATGGCCACCAATGCCCCCCATCTCCTAATATTCATAACCTGTGCAGTTGCCGCCCACATTATACCAGGGGTGGTTTATCAATAAACCAATAAAATTGGGCATAAGTGATAGTCACTTCCTATATTAGGTCAAAAAAAGATTGTAGCTTCTATACTGAACTCTAATCATTCATTATGGGGAAGCCAGCTGCCGTGTATTAAGGAGACTCAGGTAGTTCTGTGGAGAGGCTAACCGAGAACTAAGTCCTGTACACACTGAAACATAAATCAACTGTACTTCAGTTAAAACAGACATAGCTAGAACAAATAATCCTAAAATTTATATGAAATCACAAAAGACCCAGAATTTCCAAAGCAATACTGAAGAAAAAGAATGAAGCTAGAGGACTAACCCTCCCAGACCTCAGACAATACTACACAGCTACCGTAATCAACATAGCATGGTATTGCTATAAGAACAGACATATAGATCAAAGGAACAGAACAGAGAGCCCAGGAATAAACCCAGAAACTTTCTGTCAATTAATCTTTGACAAAGGAGGTAAGAACGTACAACGGAATAAAGACAGTCTGTTCAGAAAATGGTGTTGGGAAAAACTGGACAGCTGCATGTAAATCAGTGAAGTTAGAACACTCCCTCACACCATAAACAAAGATAAACTCAAAATGGCTTAAAGACTTAAACATAAGACAAGACACTATAAACTTCTTAGAAGAAAGCATAGGCAAAACATTATCTGACATACATCTCAGCAATGTTCTCCTAGGGCCGTCTACCCAGGCAATAGAAATAAAAGCAAAAATAAACAAATGGGACCTAATTAAACTTACAAGCTTTTGCACAGGAAAGGAAACCATAAGCAAAACAAAATGACAACCTACAGAATGGGAGAAAATATTTGCAAAAGATGACAAAGGCTTGATCTCCAGAATACATAAACAGCTCATATGACTTAACACAAAAACAACCCAATCCAAAAATGGGCAGAAGACTTTAACAAGAAATTCTCCAATGAAGACATGCAAATGATCAACAGGCACATGAAAAAATGTTCAACATCGCTAATTATCAGAGAAATGCAGAGCAAAGCTACAATGAGGTATCCCCTCACACTAGTCAGAATGGCCATCATTCAGAAGTCCATGAACAATAAATGCTGGAGAGGGTGTGGAGAAAAGAGAACCCTCCTACACTGCTGGTGGGAATGTAGTCTGGTGCAGCTGTTATGGAAAGCAGTATGGAGATTCCTCAAAAGACTAAAAACAGACTTACCATGTGATCTAGCAATCCCACTCCTGGGCATATATCCAGAGGGAACCTTAATTCAAAAAGATACATGCACCCCAATGTTCATAGCAGCACTATTTACAATAGCCAAGACGTGGAAACAACCTAAATGTCCATCAACAGATGACTGGATAAAGAAGCGGTGGTATATTTATACAATGGAATACTACTCAGTCATAAAAATGCCATTTGCAGCAACATGGATAGACCTGGAGACTGTAATTCTAAGTGAAGTAAGCCAGAAAGAGAAAAAAATACCATATGATATCACTTATATGTGGAAAAAGAAAAGACAAACTTATTTACAAAACAGAAATAGACTCACAGACATAAAAAACAAACTTATGTTTACAAGGCAGCAGGGTGGAAGGGGGTGCGAAGGGATAAACTGGGAGTCTGAGATTTACAGATACTGATATACATATAATAGGTAAACAAGTTCATACTATATAGCACAGGGAACTATACTCAATATCTTGTAGTAACTTACGGTGAAAAATAATACGAAAACAAACATACATAATGCTTATGTATGACTGAAGCATTATGCTGTATACCAGAAATTGACACAACATTGTGAACTGATTTTATATATATATATATTTTTTTTTTTAAAAAGTCAGTATCTGGGTTGCAATATACACAACACACACAAAAGAACTAAGTCCCATTCCAATAGCTCAAAGAAACTAAGGACTGTCAACCACCACATAAGGCTTGGCAGTGGATCCTCTAGGCTTCAGATGACTATAGCACCAGCCAACAGCTTGACAGTAACCTTCTGAGAGGTCCTGAAACAGACCCACCAGGCTAAGCCACTTCCAGATTGCCGACCTTTAGAAATTGTGTGAGCTATCAAATGTTTGTTGTTTTAAACTGCCAAGTTTTGGGGTAGCAATAGATAATGAGCAAATTCTCCACTGTATTTAGCTGTCACAAGAATCAACTGGTTATTGAAGGCTGAATAGAACTGACAGGTAAGATGTGCTGCTCGGAGGAAGACATAGTTAATAAACTTGTAGAATTTTTTCTAGGACACAAGTCAGTTTAAATTTTTTAAACTTCTCTCTGCACACAAAAAAATCTTTTTTTGTATTTTCCAAGAATACAGCCCATTTTTTATATATTACAAATATGGTGCTAAAAAATCTTAGTCTCTTCTGTCCCTATAGATATATTTCCTTTCAATTTTTAGATATACTGTTTTCTCTTTTCTTTTTTAATCTCACCAGTGGTTTGTCTATTGTTTTCTTACCCAAAGTGGAAAAATAATTTATCCCAGCTACTGATTTTGGAGGTTTTGCATTTTATTTAATCGCTCACTTCATTCTTATTAATCCCTCCTTCTACTTTTAGTTTATTTCATTATCTATGTCCTACTAGTATTGATAATTTCAGTGCTATTTATTTGTAAATCATCCTAAATTTTCACTTTTGATCTTTAGTTTTAAAAGAAGTGTTATTTTTAGTTATAATGTTATAATTAAAATTGTAGATAACTTTGTACTTCTTAAATGTTTCTTTTGGTCTTATTTTTAAATGTTCAGTGGTACTGAATATTATCAGAGAATGCAGACTGTATGGTTATATTTTTATGAATTTTTAAGATTAATGTTGCCAACTACTACATAACTGATTTTTGAAAAACATCCCAGGGTTTTAAAAACAATTCTTATTCTTTTGCTATTCGTTATAAAATTTTCCTTTGTAGTCCTATTCAAAATTCTTTTAATCACTACTTCTATTTGTTTCCATGATTCATTAATTTCTGAAAGAAATACAATTTTAGACTGAGATATTTTTCTCATTTGTTAACATACCTTACTATCTGGGTAGAATGTACTTGGCCTTGCCTAATGCTGTCTTGAGACATTCATCTGCATTTTTTATGTACATGGGGGTGTGTGTGTTGTATGAGGTTTAAATGAAAATCACATTTTGACAGATTTTTGAGCAGCAGTTTGTTTTCTAACTACTTTAAAAATAAATTCACATGGTTAACAAAACTTGCTTTTAGTACATCTTTGACATTCAAGATACTTAGACATGTAAATCTCACTAATTACTGTATTATCTTCATAAAAGAACACTGCAATCCTCTTTCTTTTCTGCTAAAATAAACAATAAGTATATGAATATAAAACATACATAGAAAAATAGTAAGGAATTTTAGGTTGTAATCTAGATGACTCAGAGGGACTGTAATCTAGGGACTCAGAAATTTTTTAATGAAAAAATGTATTAAAAATGATTCTAAGTCATTATTTTCACATCAAGATTTTAATTAAAATGACTACTCCAAAAATTGTTATTATTATTCTCATGTCCCAAAGAATCATTCATGAGTAGCTTGGTAATAAAATAAAATACCTTTAGAGATTTAGTTCAAGATGGCAACAATGTAGGAAGATCTTTAACTTACCTTCTCCCAGGGACACAACAAATCTACAACTGTATAAAGAACAATTTTCTCTGAAAGAAATTCAAATCTTAGCTAAGCAATTCCTACATACTGGCTGAACAAAAAAACACCCATGCTGAAACAGGAAGGAGAAGCTGAGACACAATCTAACCACAAAGTCCACTCCTGGCATAGAGTTTCACAATCAGGAGGGAACCCACAACTCAGAGCTCCTTCCTGAGGTGCACAGAATTTTAACTCCACATCTGGCACCCCAACTTCTAAGACCTGCACCTGAGACACTAGCACCGAAAACATTTAGCTTTGAAAGTTAACGGGGCTTATGTCCATGAGACCCACTAGGCTATAGTGAATGGAGAAACATTACTTAAAGGGCTCATGAGGACTTACTGTGTCTACCTCCCAGGGCCTAGTACAATGGCAGCCAAATAAAATGCCTAATCTTTCTGTAAAAGATACCTGTATGTTTATCTTAAAGCTTCAGCCTAAGGGGCAGACATCTAATTTAAGGCATACCTACAGGCTTACTGAATACTCTCCAAAAACCAAGGAGGCTGGCAAGAGCCACCCCGGTATTCTCCCTCTGCCTCACCCCATGTCACCAGTATTTCCCGGAAAGAAGCTTGTGCACACATCTGGTGGCCCAGTTTTACGGCTGCTACTAAGGGGACACTCTGATTAACTGGCTCTAGTGGCCAGGGTGGTTGACATTTGTGGGTCCCACAGAACTGAAACAAATGGAGAAAGAATTCATAACCAGCAACAACTCACAGGACAAAGCACAGAGGCAACAGACAAGTGCTCAATCTTTCTGGGAAAGAGAACTATTGTCCTATTTTCCTAGCTTTGGCCTAAGGGAAAGACGTCGAATTAAACACACATCTAGGGTCCAACTACAATCCTGTGCAGAGATCAGGGAAACCAGTGGGCACCACCTTTGCAAATACCCTCTGCCCAGCCCCAGGTAGCTGGCATCTCTGTGAAAAGAGCTTCTGCCCACATTTGGTGTACTTTTGTGGTTGCTGCCCAGAAGAAATATCCCTTGGTAGCCTGGCTCTGGTTGTTAGCAAGTCTTGTGTTCACAGATTTAACAGGAGGGCACAAAGGAAAAAAAGAGTTCTTAACTATCATGCAGGGCTCAGCACAATAGGAGCAAATAGAAACGTCTGTCTCACAGGCTTCCATGGAAAGAAGTATATATGTACAACTTAAAAGCCGCTCCCAGAAGTCTGGCTTCCAATCAGCCTGAATTTAGGCATTGAGATCCTCCCCTTTACGACACTGACATGTCTTGGCAAACTCTCAATTGCTGGGAGCCACTAAGAACCAAGTGGGCTGCTTGGACAATCACAAGGGTTTGAGAGACAACCAAGAACTAGGACACAGTCGAACATTAAGGTTCACGTCCTACACAAGGCAACACTTTCAAAACTGGGAGAAGAGGATACTGGTTGTTTTATCTAATGCATAGAAACCAACAAAGTGTGTCAGGGAAACTAAAGAAACAAAGGAATATGTTCTAAACAAAAGAATTTAACAAAAACTTCAGGAAAATACTTAATGAAAAAGAGAAACGATTTACATGACAAAAAGTTCAAAATAACTAATAAAGATGCTCAGCAAGGTCAGCCGAGAATTTCAACAAATAGAAAGTATAGAAAAGTATCCCACAGAAATGATAGCTTTGAAGAATACAACAGCTGTACTGACAAATATAATAGAGGAGTGCAAAAGCAGATTAGAAGAAGCAGAAGAAAAGATCAATGAACTCGAAGACAGGGCAGCTGAACTCATCCAACTAGAACAGCAAAAAGAAAAAAAAATTTAAATGAGTGAAGATAGTTTAAGGACTTTATGGGAAAACATAAAGAGGACCATTATTCACATTGAAGGGCCCCAGAATGAGAAGAGAGAGAAGAGAGGGCAGAAAATTTATGTGAAGAAATAATGGCTGAATACTTTCCTCATCTGGGGAAGGAAACAGACATCCAGATCCAGAAAGCTCAGAAAGTTCTAAATAAGATGAATCCTAAAAGACCCACACCAATATATATTATAAATAACTTGTCAAAAATTAAAGACAAGAAGGGAAACTTTAAAGAAGCAAGAGAAAGACACCTTCTTTCATATAAGGGAACCCCCATAAGACTGTCAGCATATTTTCCAGCAGACAAGTTGTAGAAGAGAGTGGCATGATAAATTTAAAGTAACAGAAATAATTAAACAGCCAATTACTCTACATGGCAAAGTTATCCTTCAGAACTGAAAGAGATACAGCTTTCCAGAAAAGTAAAACATAAGAGTAATGACCAACAGGCCAACCCTACAAGAATGTTAAAGGGACTTTTTAAGCTGAAACAAAAGTGTGCTATTAGTAACAGGAAAAAAATTAGAAGTATAAATCTCACTGGTAAAAATAAACATATAGTAAAATTTAGAAAAACATAATGTTGTAAAGATGATAGATTAATTACTTATATGAAGTGCTAGTATGAAGGTTAAAAAACAAATAGTAAAAATAACTATAACTATAATAATTTGTTAATGAACATGCAAGATTAAGATGATGTCAATGGTGACTTCAAAAATATCAATAGGGGAAAGTAAAAATGTAGAGCTTTTGACTGTTATCAACTTAGATTATTACAAATATAAATTGTTTTACATAAGAATTATGGTAACTATAGACCAAAAACCTAGAGTCGGTATGCAAAAGATAAAGAGAAAGGAATCTTACACTATCACTATAGAAAATCATCAAATCACAAAGTAAGAGAGCAAGAGAAGTAGAAAGGAAAAAAAAATTATAAAACAGCTATAAAATAATAAATAAAATGGCAGTAACTCCATACCCATCAATAATTAAGTGTAAATCAATAAAAAGTATAAAAATTCTGGAAAAATAAAAAAAGAAAAACCAGACAGTGGCTAAATGGATTTAAAAAAAAAAAGCCATCTATATCTTACCTACAAGAGTCTTCCTTATATATACAAAGACACACAGTCTGAAAACAAAGGGATGGAAAAAGATGTTTCATGTTCATAGAAACCAAAAGAAAGCTGGGATGGCAATACTTACATAAAACAAAGCAGAACATAAAACAAACATTATAATAAGAGATAAAGGACAAAGAAGGTTATTACATAATGATAAAGAGATCAATATAATAAGAGGATATATAACATTTTAAAATATTTATGCACCCAACATAGAAGCACCTAATATAAAAGCAAATATTAACAGACCTAAAGGGTGAAATAGCAATACAATTATAATAGGGGACTTTAATACTCCACTGACATTGCAAATGGATATATTCCTAGAAAAATACAAACTAAATCATGAAGAAAATCTGAACAGACCAATTAATAGAAAGGAGATAACCAGCAATAAAAAACCTCCAACAAACAAAATCCTGGATCAGACAACTTCACTGGTAAATTCTACCAAACAGTCAAAGAAGAATATCAATCGTCTCAAATTCTTCCAAAAATTAGAAGAGGTGGGAACACTTCCAAACTCATTTTATGGGACAAGCACTATCCTGATACCAAAACCAGACAGGGTATCACAATAAAAGATAATTACAGGCCAATACACTGAAGAACAGAGATGCAAAAATCCTCAACAAAATGTTAATAAGCTGAATTCAACAATACAACAACAGGATCATACACCATAATCAAGTGGGATTTATTCCAGGGGTGCAAGGATGGTTTAATACCTGAAAACCAATCAATATGATACACAACATTCACAAAATAAAGGATTTAAGTCACAATGTCATCTAAAAAATGCAAAAAATGCATTCAACAAAATTCAACACCCTCTCATGATACAAACTCTCAACGAAGTTGAGTGTAGAGAAAAAGTACTTCAAGAAAATAATGGCCATATATCACAAGCCCCCAGCTAAAGTCATACCTAAAGGAGAACAGCTGAATGTTTTCCTTCATGATCAGCAACAACTCAAGGATATCTAATCTACTCTCACCACTTTTATTCAGTATGATATGGAACTTCTAGCCAGAACAGTAATGCAACAACAAATGAAAGGCATCCAAGTCAGAAAGAAAGAGTAAAACTGTCTATGTTTGATGATGACATTATGTGACACACAGAAAACCCTAAAGACTTCATCAAAAAACTGTTAGAATAAGCAAATTCAGTAAACTTGCAAGATACAAAATCAACATACAAGAATCACTTGCATTTCTATTCACTAATAATGAACTCACATGGGCAAATTAAGGAAACAATCCCATTGACAACTTCATCAAAAAGATTAAAATACCTAGAAATAAACTTAACCAAGGAGGTGAAAGATCTGTACACTGAAATAAAGATGTTAATGAAAGGCATTTAGGAAACAGAAGTAAATGTTAAGATATCCCATATTCAAGACTGGAAAAATTAATATTATTAAAATGTCCATACTACCCAAAGCAATCTATAGATTCAATGCAATTGCAAAGGCATTTTTTCACAGAAATAAAAGAAACAATCCTAAAATTTGTATGAAACCACAAAAGAGCCTAAATAGCCAAAGCAATTTTGAGAAGAACACAGCTGGAGGCATCACATTCCCTGACTTCAAACTATATTACAAAGCTATAGTAGTCAAATACTTTGGCACTGTCATAAAAAGACATACAGATCAATGTAACAGAATAGAGGGCCCAGAAATAAACCAAGTACCTACAATTAATTTACAACAAAGTAGCTAAGAATATACAATGAGGAAAGGATAGTCTCTTCAATAAATGTTGGAAAAACTGAGCAGCCACATGCTAAAGAATGAAACTGAACCACCATCTTTCACCATAATAAGAAATTAACTAAAAATGGATTAAAGCTTTAAGCATACTACCTGAACCCATAAAACTCTTAGAAGAAAACAAAGGCAGTAGGCTCCCTGAAATTGATATTGGCAATGATTTTTTTTTTGGATTTGACACCAAAGCCTCTAGGATGTGAAGTACAACTTGGTAATTATAGTTAATAATACTGCATTGTATATTTAAAAGTTGCTAAAAGAATAGAACTTAAAAATTGTCATTACAAGAAAAAAAAAACTGTAACCATGTGTGGTGATGGAAGTTAGCTAGACTAACTGTGATAATCATTTCACAATATATACATATATCAAATCATTATGTTGAACACCTTAAATCAATCTAATATTATATGTCAATTACATCTTAATAAAAATAAGTTAAATAAAATACCTTTAGATTATATTTATGAGCTTTATCCAAAATAGTTGGTACTAAGTCATCAGTAGGTTGTCCATTCTCATCATTTGAATTGGGTGGGTACCAAGATAGGGCTAGTACACCTAAAGCAATGACCAAAAAGAAGGGAACAGTAAGTGCAGGAACAGAAATGACTACAGGTATTGTTTTTTTAAAAAAGGAAGAATACGGACTAAACTGTTAACAACAAAAATAAATACATTCTCAATGTTGTTTTGTTACTTTACTTACATACCACTTATGGTTATTTGATTACTTTGAATATTCAATACTTCAAAACTTTTTATTGGGCATCAGTATCTTTTAATTAATGAATATATTTTACTTCCTAGAGTAAGTTTTAGATTTACAGAAAAATTGTACAGAAAGTACAGTTCCTATTTATTCCTCTCCTTTTCACCATCCTCCCATGACACACAGTTTGTTAATATTAACATCTTGCATTAGCATGGTAAATTAGAATTGATGACCCAATGTAGATACATCATTAACTAAAGACCACAGTTTACATTAGGGTTCACTATTTGTACTGTACAGTTCTATGGCTTTTGGCAAATGTACCATGTCATGTAACATGACCCCACCATTACAGTATCATACAGATTAGTTTTACTGTCCTCAAAATCCTTTGTACTCCACTTACTAATCCCTCCTCCACCCACTCCTCCTCAGTCCCCTAGAAAGTAACTGATCTTTCTACTGTCTCTATTTTGGCTTTTTCAGAATATTATGTAGGCGGAATAATAAAGTAACATTTTCAGAATGGCTTCTTACACTCAGAAATACGCATTTAAGTTTCATTCATGTCTTTTTATGGCTTGACGGCTCATTCTTTTTATGCTGAATAATGTTCCATTATATTGATGTACCACAGTTTATTTGTCCATTTATCTACTGAAGACATCTTGGTTTCTTATAATTTTTGTCAATTATAAAGAAAACTCTTATAAACAGTCATGTGCAGATTTTTGTGAGAATCAATACAACAGAAGATTCAAGAAAGTTTTTAAAATTAGTTTATCCCTGTACTACCTACTTACTTTTGAACTGACAAACTACAAAAATAAAGTTTTAGAAACATAAGCCTGCAAAAAAAAATTACTAACTGGAGAGGGAATCTTTGAAATCAACTAATTCAAAGCCTCATTACATACACAAAGAAGCAGAAGGCCACTGAAAGTATGGTCCTAATTTCTAAATCAAAGAACAGACTCTTTAAGACAGGGAGAAAAACACAGTTTTACCAAAAGACAAGCATGTGGAAATATAGAAAACGCAAGGTTAGAAACTGGCAGAGAACTACACTGTAAGGCAAACTTTGTCGTCACCATGCCATGCATAGAGCAGTCCCATCTAGAGAAATAAAACAATTTCTAAGTAAGGTAACAGAAAAAAAAGTCTGTCCCCTATACACTCTGAAAATAAAAATAGTAACAAGAACACAAAGAAGTAGAAAAAAGAAGCTATAATACATAGGGCTTCAGGGAAGCTTTTGGCTAGCCAAGAGACCAGTCATATATAGGAAAAAAGATCACTGATGAGTTAAGTGTTTGCAGACAACTGATTAAACATTCAAGCTGCCTACTTTCCCAGTTTATTGGAAGAACACCAATGAAGAGTGACAATAAAAATTTTCTCAACATGGGACCTATGAAAAAATCCTGAAAAAAAAAAGAGAAAAAGAACGTGAGAAAAAAATTATAAAGGAGAAACATACAAAAGATTATGCCATAGAGCTCAGGAAAATTAAGAGCAGAGCAAGGGTCCATAAAATGAAAAACAAAACAAGATTACTGTTTCTAACAGGAGATTAGGTTACTCAGACCAAAATTCTTAGTGAAAACAAATTATAAAATATGGGAACAAAAAATTTCCAAAAGCCAAAGAACGAAAAAGAGCAAAGAATTACCTATCTAAAATGAAATGAAAATGTGAAGGCAGAGCTGAACAACGAAGTCAGTTTGCCCTAAGCATAACCCCTCAAAATCAGTGCATTAAATCCCAGGTGGACAATGCTTGGAAAGTCCTTTAGCTTTAAAGCGAATTTCAAGTGGCTAGTATTTTCTACTGTACTGCTAAGTGCAGATATAGAATATTTTCATTATCACAGAAAGTTCTATTGGACAGCCTTGCTAGAGTATTCTAATTCATCAAGCACCTTACCAACGAACTTGTTCTTGTCCAGTGATTTTCCTTCCTATCCTTGCTGAAGAAATAATAGATTGGGGAGAATATTCATTATTCTTCCTTATCCTATCATTGTGTTTCCGTTGCTTTATTGTATCAATTATCATTTATACATGTTGAAATATATCCCCATATTGTGATCCACAATCCAATTTATCTTTGTATAACATCTTTTGGACTGTGTCACTCATGAGTTCTGAATTAGTAACGGCCTGGGAACCAGGCTAAGGATGCTCTTACTCCTGAGGAGGCTCGGTGCATTTAAAATGTTAATAAATCCTTCACAGTAACCAGAAAGGTCTTTCTAAAATATGTCAACCAAGTATCATTTATACATAAAATCTACTATTGTGTATTTCTACCATTCTAATTGCTTAGTGAAAAGGGATACACTTTAAAGTTCATTCTTAGAGTATTAGCATATTAAATATAGATCATTTCATAACGATGTCATTCCTCCACAGTGCTTATCACAGGACTTTCAATATAACTAATACTCAATAATTTTCTGTTAAGTAATGCTTCTAAATAAGGTAATGGTTAAGGCACGAGGTATGAAATCAGACAGGCTTGGAGAATCCAGTCCCAATTCTGTCACTGATACATGTTTATCTTTAGGTAAGTTATTTGTACTTAAATTTTCACTTGTAAAATGAGAATAAATTCAGTTCATAACCTAAAAGTCTGTCCTAAAAAGCACACAGGAGGGAATGCATTATGCAGAGTAAAACCTCCCCACAAAAGTGATTATAAAAAACATATAATAACAAGAAGACAGTAAATAAGTACATTTGCATATGTTTGCCTCCACAGAGCTTGTGATAGGTTCCCATATATATGGGGAACTTACTTAGTGCTTCTTTCTAACATCTCAAATATTCTTTCAAACTAAGACTTAATAAAAAGAAGGCAAGCCCATTTCCAGGCATAAATACTACACAGGATGACACAATTTGAAAAAATTACAAAGCATGAAAAAGGCAAGAAAAATAATGCACTGCCAAAGCAATCAACAGACCCACACTCAGATCTGAAACAGACACTGAATCATTGAACAAGGAATTTTAAAATTACTAAGATTAAATGTTAAAAGATCTAATGAGAAATATAGTTAACATGCAGGAAATACTAGCAGAAAGATGAAAACTAAAATAAATAGAAATGCTAGAAATGGAAAAAACATTAAAAGACATGAAGAATGCCTTCAACAGACTCATGAACAAACTCAGCAGAGCTGAGCAAAGAGTCAGGTAATTAGCAAGTACAAGAAATTACTGTAAAATAAACATAATAAGAAAAGAAGAAAACAACACATCCAATAGCTCTGGGATAAATATCAAAGTTCTAACATACATGTAATTGGAAAATCAGAAGTAAAAGGTACATGTAGAGAAATAATAGCTAAAAATTTTGCAAAGTTAATGAGAGATACAAAGAAATTAATTCAAGAAGCTTGGAGAACACAGAAAAGGATAAATACCAAAAAACAACTAAACATATCATATTTAAACTGCTAAAAATAAAAAACCAAGAAAAAAAAACTGCATAGAAAGTTAGAGGAAAAAGACAGATACAGGAAAATCGAGATACAAAAAAGATTTTTAAAAATTACAGCATATTTCTTATCAGAAATCATGAAAGACAGAAGATAATGGAATAACATTTTTAAAGTTCCAAAAGAAAACAAAACAAACCCCGAAAATCTGCTCAATGAGTATTCCATAGCAGATGAAACATCATTCAAAATAAAAGATACAAACAAAATGTAAAAACTTCATTGCAAGCAGATCAGTACTACAAGATATGTTAAAGTAAATTTCTGAGGCTGAATGAATGTGATAACAGAAATCCAACTGGATTTACTCTAAAAAAATGGGAAACATTGGAAATACAATAAATGAATGTAAAATTAATACTCTTTAAAAAAAATAATTTTTTTATAAGATGGACCTACTATATAAAGCTGTGGTCAGCAACATATTGCTCATGAACCAGCTCTTGACCTCCACAAGATAAGTCTTCTACACTCTTGTTTACATCTTGTTTATGGCTACCTTTACACTACTATGGCAGAGGTGAATGGTTGCTAAGAGAGTGTAGCACATAAAACTAAAAATATTTATTATTACCTGGTCATTCACAGAAAATGCTTGCAAACTTCTGGTGTATAATAGTAGTAATATATAGAGCCTTTTCAAATGTAAGAATTAATAACGTTAGCAAACAGTATGGGAAGGAAAAATCGGGATTATACTGTCGTGAGGTCCTTACGCTACATATGAAGTATATATTATTTGCAAGTAGACTCATTACATAAAGGTATATTTGGTAAACCTTAGGTTATCAACTAAAAAAGGAAACAAATACTAAGCAATAGTAGACACTAAAGGTAATCATTTATAAACTACTCTTCAACTAGTCCCCCCAAAATACAGGAAAAAATATGAAAAAGACAAATAATAAATGGAAGAAATAGGAAGAGATGCACAAGATAGTAGATTTCAATCAATTCAACTATATAAGTAAGTCACATTAGGTGCAAATAGTCTAATTACACTGATTTAAAGACAGAATTTTCAGATTAGATTTTTAAAAAGCAAGATCAAACTATATGCTGTATGTAAGAAAACCATTTTAAGCATACAAAGATGAGTTAAAAGTAAAAGAATAAAAAAGATATACGAGGCAAACATTAACCAAAGATTGAGCTGGAGTTGTTATATTAATATGAGGCAAAGTGACTTCAGAACAAAGAATATTACCAGCAATAAAGAGAGACTATTTCATAATAAAGGATTCGATTACCCCCAAAGATATAGTATTCTTAAATGTTTATGTACTTTAAAAAGACCTTCAAAATATATGAAGCAAAAACTGACAAACCTGAAAGGAGAAATAGATGAATCCATGTTTTTACTGGGAGACTTCAAAATTGCTTTATTAGTAATTGATAAAACAAGAAGAAAATTGGCAAGGATAAAGACAACCTGAACAATCCTATCAAGAACTTGAACTAACTGACAGTTTTAAGATACTCTATTCAAAAGCAGCAGAATTCTTCCAGACAATAAATGAAACCAAAAGTTGGTTCACTGAAAGACTCAACAATAATAATCAAACTCTAGAAGTACTCATCAAGAAAAAAAAAAACATTATCAAAAGCAGAAATGAAAAGAGGCAACATCTATACAGACTCCACAACTTTAAAAGTCTAAAACATTATAAACCTCTTAGAAGAAAACATAGGCAAAACATTATTCATTATAAATTTCAGCAGTGTTCTCCTAGGGCCGTCTACCCAGGCAACAGAAATAAAAGCAAAAATAAACAAATGGGACCTAATTAAACTTATAAGCTTTTGCACAGGAAAGGAAGCCATAAGCAAAACAAAACGACAACCTACAGAATGGGAGAAAATATTTACAAAAGATGAGACTGACAAGGGCTTAATTTCCAAAATATATAAACAGCTCAAGTAGCACAGGGAACTATATTCAATATCTTGTAATAACTCATGGTGAAAAAGAATATGAAAACCAATGTATGTATGTTCATGTATGACTGAAGCATTATGCTGTACACTGGAAACTGACAAAACACTGTAAACTGACTATACTTTAACAAATATATATACATAAAATAAAAATAAAAACTACATTTATGTAAACAGGAAAAAAGCATAAAAAAATACACATATCTTTCTCCAAAAAAAAACGACCAATTAGATTAAATGGACTAGTTTCTTAAAAGATAAAGTACCAAAACTCACTCTAGAATAGATAACATGAATTACCTTATATCTGTTAATGAAATTTATTTTGTCATTAAAAACCAATAAAATCACCAAGACAAGAAAATTTCATTGGTGAATTTTATCAAATAGATAAGAAAAACAAAAGCAAAAAACAAAAAACAACTCTACTCAATCTCATCCAGATATGAAAGAGAGAAGACTTAATTTTATAAGGTCATATCTAATCTAATAACAAAAGACAAAGGCATCAAAAATATAAAAACCAGACCAGTATCTTATATAAAAGGACTCAAACAAATCCTTTAAAAAGATTAGCAAATAAGATTTAACAATAAATAAACAGGACACTAAATCATCACCAAACTGGGCTGACTGCAGGAATAAAGGATTAGATTCAACATTTGAAAAAGCAATCCATATAAGTAACTATATTAAAGATAAAACAATCAATTGACCAAAAAAAAAAAATCACAACAGAAAGTGGTAAATACTTAAGAGATGAATAAAACAAAAACAAGACATACCAAAACTTATGGGGACGTGGCCAATGTGATGCTAAGGGGTAAACTAATAGCTCTAATTGCTTATATTTAAAATACAAGGAAAATCTCAAACAACTTAATTTTACAACTTAAGGAACCAGAACAAAAACAAACTAATTCTAAAGCTAGTAGAAGAAAGGAGATAATAAAAGATTAGATCAGAGGTAAATAGATAATAGAAAAATAGAGAAATAGAAAACCAGAAAATCAAAAACCAAAATTTGGTTCTTGGAAAGGATCACAAAATTAACAAAACTTTAGCTGGATTAACTAAGAGAAGAAGAGAGAAGACACAGATTACTAAAATCAAAGATGAAAGTGATGGCATTGCTACTGATTCTACAGAAACAAAATGAATATTAAAGAGTACTATGAACAATTTTATACCAGCAAATTAGACAGCCTCAATGAAATGGACAAATTCATAGAAACACAAAACTTACCCAGACTGAATCATGAAGAAACAAATAATCTGAATAGACCTGTAACTATTAAGGAAACTGAATCAGTAACAAAAATCTCCTGACAAAGAAGCCCTGTACCAGATGGCTTCACCAGGTGAATTCTACCAAATATTTAAAGAACTGAAACAATCCTTGTCAAATTGTTCAAAAACTGAAGAGGGGAGAACATTTCTTAGTGCTTTCTATGAGGTCTGTATTACCAGGCAAAGCCAGACAAGGACACAGGAAAACCACAAACCACTATCCATTATGAACACTGATGCAAAAATCCTCAACAAAATATTGGCAAATTGAATTCAGCAGCATATTAAAAGAGTTATACAACATGATTAGGTAGGGTTTATTCCCAGAATGCCAGGATGGTACAACCAATCAATGTAATACATCACATTAACAGAATGAAGGGAATAACACTAAAAAAAAACCTAGGAATTAAAAAAAAAAAACCACAACATAACACAAGCTTTATATGAAATAGCCACAGAGAGCAGCATATTCAATTGTTAAAGGCTAAAAGCTTTTCCTCTAAGATCAAGAACAAGGCAAAGATGTCTACTTTCACCAGTTCCATTTAACATAGTACCAGAAGTTCTAGATGGCAATTAAGAAAGAAAAAGAAATAAAAGGCATCCAAATTGGAAAGAAGCAAAATTATCTGTTTGCAAATGACATGATCTTATGAACAAAACTCTAAATAGGCCACACACACAAAATAAATTTTAGAACTAATAAGTGAATTCATCAAAATTGCAAAATACAAAGTCAACACACAAAAATCAGTTGCATTTCTATACAATAACAAGCAATCTGAAAAGGAAGTTACAAAAACAATTCATAATAGCATCAAAAAGAATAAAATACTTAAGTAACTTAACCAATTTGTACAATGAAATCTACAAAACATTACTAAAAGAAATTAAAGACAACATGAAAAAAGCAAATATATCCCATGTTCATGGACTGAAATGATTAATTTTATTAAAATGTCAAAAATTATTCAATTATGTGATCTAGAGTCAATCTAATCCCTGTCAAAATTCCAATAATGTGTTTTGCATAAACAGGAAAACCCATCCATCCTGAAACTCATATGGAATTTCATGTAATCCTGAAGAGCCAAAATAATCTTGAAAAAGAACAAAACTGTAGGGTTTATACTTCTTGATTTCAAAACTTATTACAAAGCAACAGTAATCAACACAGTGTGGTACTGACATAAAGACAGACATATAGACTAACGGAATATAATGAAGACCAGAAATAACACCCACACATGTATGTTCAAATCTTTTTAGACAAAGATGCCAAGACTATTCAATGGAGCAAGGACAGTCTTTTTAACAAATGGTGTTGGGAAAACTGGATGGTCACATGCAAAAGAATTAAGCTGGGTCCTTACATAACACCATATACAAAAGTTAACTTGAATTGGACCATAGATCTAAATGTAAGACCTAAGGCAATAAAAACGCTTGGAAGAAAAGCATTTAGGGTAAAAGCTTGATGACATCAGATTTGGTGACGATGATTTAGATATGACACCAAAGGCACAGGTAACAAAACAAACAATTGGACTTAATAAAAACTTTGTGCATCAAAAGACACTATCAAAAGAGTGAAAATGCAACCCACAGATTGGTAGAAAATATTTACAAATCATATCAGACACGGGATTAATAAATCCAGAGTATACAGAGAACTTTTAAAACTGAACAACAGCAAAATAAACACACTAGACTAAAAAATGAGCAAAGGACTTAAATAGAAATTTCTCCAAAGAAAACATACAATGGCCAATGTGCACGTGAAAAGATGTTCAACATTACTAATCACTAGGGAAATGCAAATCTAAACTATAATGAAATACTACTTTACACCCATAAGGCTAGTAGCTCTTATCAAAAAAATCCAGAAAGCAATTGTTGGCAAGGATGTGGAAAGATTGGAATCCTTGTGCACTGTTGGTAGGTATGCAAAATGGTACAGTTGCCATGGAAAACAGTATGGCAGTTCCTCAAAATATTAAAAATACAATTACCACATAATCTAGCAATTCTAGTTCTGAGTATATAACTAAAAAAATAGAAGGCAGGTTTTTGAAGAGATATTTGTACACTCATGTTCATAGCAGCATTATTCACATACGTAAAATGTGAAAGTAACTCAAGTGTTCATCAATAGATGACTACATAAGCAAAATGTGGTGTCTACACACAGTGGAGTATTATTCAATCTTTAAAAAGAATGAAATTATGCAATATGCTACAATATGGGTGAACCCATATTATGCTAAGTGACATAAACCAGTCACAAAAAGATACAGTGTACAATTCTACATATATGGGGTGCTTAGATATAAAATCAGAGACAGAAAGTATAACAGTGGCTGCCAAAGGTGGGGTAGAGGGGGACAGAGTGTTTAATGGGTAAAATTTCAGTTATGAAGATGGATTATGAAGATGATGGAGGTAATGATTACACAATGTTATGTATTTAATATCATTGAACTATATACTTCAATATGGTTAAAATAATAAATTTTATATGTATTTTACCATAATAAAAATCTGAAAAGAAAAAAAACAAGCAAAAGATTGTCGAGCGATACAGAAAAAAAAGCATTTGAAAAAGCTTAGCATGAGAAAACTCTCAGGACTATTAATAGAAGTGTACTTCTTTGACTTGATAGATTACATTTACAAAAACCCTACAGCTCATACTTAATACTTAATGAATAAAGACCTCTTTTCCGCTAAGATCAAAAACAAGTCAAGGCTATCCTCTCACCACTTATATCCGCATTAACATTGGAAGTCCAAACCACTGCAATAAGGGGGTAAAAAAAAGTATAAAGACAAGAAAGGAAGACATAAACATGTCTTTATTTGCATTTGATTGTTTATAAAGACAAAGAATCCACAAAAATGCTCCTAGAGTGAATAAATTGAGCTTATCAAAATCACAAGATACATGATGGATGGATGGATTGACTGATCTACTTTTGATGGGCAAAAAATATAAATTTAAGAAATAGTATTATTTGCAATAGCACCCCCCAAAATACTTAGAAATAGATGTAAAAAAATGTACAGGATCTGTACACTGAAAATTATAAAAATCTAAGGAAATTTTTAAAAATGTAAGCCCTGTTTATGGAATAGAATATTCAATTTGTTATTGTTCAATACTGGAAACTTAATTTAATATTTTTAAAATGTCAACTTTCCCCAAATTGACATATACATTCAGGGCAATCCCATTCTAAGTTCCACCAGGGTATTTTGAAGACACAGACTAGCTGATACGGATAGGAAAAGGAATTAAATAGCCAAAGCAATTTTGATAGAGAACAAAGAGGAATGATAATACCTGACTTCGGGAAGCTAGAGCAATAAAGACAAGGTGGTACTGATGAAAGGACAGACATAAATCAACAGATCAGGATAGAGTCCTGAAATAAACCCAAACAAATATAGTAGAATATGTCAATGGAGACAGTATGGTCTTCTTAATACATTAAGTGAGAAATGCCCGTATTACAGGCTTAGCAGAGAGGTGCACCCATTTTCCAGAGATGAAGATTACTTGCCACAGTCTCTATGGGTCTACAAAAGATAACATGTTTTCAAGAAAAAAATCACAATACATACAAAAAAAAAAAAAAAAGGAAAAAAACCCCAACACAATCCCAAAAGAAAAAGCAATGAGTAGAACTAAATTCTGGTATTTACAGCAATATAAAACTATCACCAATCTACATTTATAGATATACATTTTAAACTTAACACAAACCCTAATTATTCTAAAAGGAAAATTTATGACATTGTATAGGTGTTAATAGGTTCATTTAAACTTCAAAAGTCTAATTCATCTTATTCTAAATTCTATTTCTTATAATTTTATGTACAAATTTTAAAGGCAGGAGATACAGAAATAAAAATTGTGGTCTTTCAAAAACAGATAATTTCGACCTCCAAAAAATATTCTAATGTTAGTTTCCACCTAGCACTTCTGAAGTACCAATGAAGAAAACAAGGGAAAATCCAATAGATGTGATTTATTCATTTTCTTGTCCCTAGAATCTAGCACAAAGTTGGGACACGGTAGAAACAGTAAATAGTTAGTGCTGAAAGGAAAAGGAAGATCATTTTAAAGACACAGAGTGAATTATGTTTTGCTAGGTGTACTAGTTTTCTATTGCTGCCATAACAAATTAACACAAATTTAGTGGCTTAAACAATGTAAATTCATTATCTTACAGCTTTACAGGTCAGAATTTGACATGGGTCTCACTAAAGTAATATCAAGGAATTGTACTGAACTACATATATTCCTTTCTAGAGGTGCAAAGGAGTAAGTTGTTTCCTTGCTGTTTTGAGCTTTTGGAAGACAATGCATTCTTCGGCTCATGAACTGCTAGCCCCATTTTCAAAGGCAGGCATAGCAAGATGAATCCTTTTAAGAGCCCTTATCTCTGACTCTCTCTTTTCCCTCCTCTACTTTTAGGAACTGGAAATGATTAGATTAGCCCCACTCAAATAACCCAGGATAATGCCATCTCAAGGTCAACTGATTAGCAACCTTAATTGTATCTGCAATATTAATTCCTTTTGCCTTGTAAGACAACATATTCAGAGATTCTGAGGATTAGAATGTGTACATCTTTGGGGTCATTATTATGAATACCCCACTAAGTTTTCTGAAATTTTTATTTAAAAAAGAAAAGTTCTAATCTAGATCCTTTATAATTGTAAGATACCAATACAAAGGATGAAATATGTATAATATGTGATACTTTAAAGATTTGAAAAGGATACATATCTATCAGTGGCTTCTATCTGCTACCTGATAGATTATTATAATAGCTGGAGTTTAAAAATAACATTAATAACTTCATTTTAATTTCAACATTCTTTCTAGGAGAAACAAAGGTTAGATCATTAGGATTTATACACATAATACTTTAATTGTAAAGCAAATAGTTAACCAATTTGTACTCTGTGATATAAAAGTGCAATTATTTCACACAGCAATTCAATTAAAAATAAAAAACAAAGCCATTTATATCACAGGAAAAATATGGATGTTAAATCAAAGCACATTCAAACATACAGCAATTTAAATAGTCTTCATTTACTGTCTTCTTCAATTCAAAAGATGCCAGAATCAGCACGACATTTCCATGGACCAAAATAATGTTTTGTATTCAGTATTTTTACAAAAATTATTTACCTAATAATGATAAGTATAACAGCAAGTGACATCAGCAACATGATGGCATAAGATGCTCCTCCTTCATATCCCCCTTTTTAATCAGTGAATTAGATATCCTTACATAAGTCAGTCACCTTTGTGGGTATTTTGAGACCTAACACCTTACTTCAAGGGACCTGTGAATAATCTCCCCCAACAATGCAGCAAGTAAGAAACAGATTCAGCTCCCTAAGAGCTGCAGCACCAGCAGAGCCAGCATATCTGCCTAGACCCCACTCACCACTATCAGGAAGAAATCCAATGAACACTATCCCTGGCAGGTACTCATGAATAAAAGAAAACTTGCGTAAGTCCAGCCTTCACAAAAGGATCCTCCCTGAACACTACTAGAGGGAAAAAAAACTAAAAAAAGAAAGATCTGAATTTGGTCACACAGAAGGAAGTAAGGGAAACTTGCAGGGAGTGGGGGGTAGGGAGGGTATAGCTCAAGTGGTAGCTTGCATGCTTAGGATACACAAGGTCCTGGGTTCAATCCCCAGTACTTAAACTAAAAATAAACAAATAAACCTAATTACCTCCCCTCTGCCAAACAAACAAACATACAAAACCCAAAAAACTTCGAGAAAAAAAAAAAAAAAGAGGGGAAACTAATGGTGCTGCCCCTCCTCTGAGGAAACACTGGAAAAGGCTGATTTATCCAGTGGATCCAGGCAACCACTCGCTCATGAGGAAAAGAAGCACTGTGTAATAGGCTACCCCATCCTGGCAGGATATGGCTGGAGAAACCCATTTCTCTTCATCAGCTCCTAGACTACTAAGGTGGGAGCTCTACAACTAAGGGCAGCGAGGACGATGCAAAAAGGCAGAACAGAATTTCAAATAGCATTAAAGGGACAGTGCTGAGCAGGAAGTCCACCTATCAGCCTACTGGAACACCACCCATGGAGATCTCTCAACCAGGTCTGTGGGTACCCTCAAGGCACCTCAATGATAAAGCCCACATCTCCCCCGACTTTGCTGCTGGATCCTCATGCTCACTCCTGAGTGACCCTCTGAAAATGTGCTCTGGTAAACTAGGAGCCCACTAAGAAAATGAGCCACTATAGTCAGTGGGTAGGTGAGAATCCACAAACTTGAGCTATAGTAGCCACTTTCTGGAAAACAAAAGAGGTTTCCAACAGTCAGCCTGGTGAAATATAAAAAGCCAAGGAGACATAAAAGCCTAAAAGTTTGCCCATAAGAGGTAAGAAGTACATTGGAGCAGGCACACATTCACAGGGAAAAAAACTCAAATAACAATATAAAGATATGTTGTATGCTGAAGATATGAGCAGAGTTAAGGAGGTATCTACTACTTCAAATATGACAGCACCAACATATATTCACAAAAACTATAAAAAATCAAGGAAATACTGCATCCCAAAAAGAAAATAGTACTTTTCAACAATCAAGTTAGAAGGTACAGAATATACAATGTAACTAATAAAGAATTCAGACTAGCTGTTCTGAAGGAACTCAACAAGTTACAAGAAAACTCAAAAAAGCAATTCAATGAAATCAGGAATAAAATATATGAGCAAAATCATTCTTTAGTAAAGAGAAGGAAATTATTTTTAAAAGAACTAAACAAAAACTGGAGCTGAAAATTCAATGAATGACCAGAAATATGCAATAGAGACCATGTAGCAGGGTAGACAATGTGGAAGAAAAAAAAAAAGTAACTT
This sequence comes from Vicugna pacos, assembly GCF_048564905.1. Lineage (NCBI taxonomy): Eukaryota > Metazoa > Chordata > Mammalia > Artiodactyla > Camelidae > Vicugna > Vicugna pacos. Next base: position 24,091,889 of record NC_132994.1, on the reverse strand, counting down.
GGAGGATAGGAATTTTGAAATAATAGAAGAAAAGAGGGAATACAAGTCTACAAAGTTAATAGAACATCCTATTATCTCAATGCAAAAAGACATTATAGGTAGGCACGGGGTTTTAAAAAAAAAATGGAAGCTACAAGGGACCACTTATTAGGCTATCAGTAGATTTTTTTGTAAAAACTTTTCAGGCCAGGAGACAGTAGAAAGACATATTTGAAGAGCTGAAAGATAAAAAATGGCCAGCCAAGAATACTTTATCTAGCAAAATTATACTATAGATATGAAGGAGCAGTAAAGGCTTTCCCAGACAGACAAAATTTGAGGGAGTTCACCACCATTATACCTGCCTTGCAAGAAATGCTGAAAGGACTTCAAGCTGCAATGAAAACAGGCTAATCAGCTGCATGAAAATATACAAAAATACAAAATATGCTGATAAAGATAAGAAGTTTACAGTCAGACTTAGAAAACTATAACTCTGTAGTAGGATGTGTTAACTATTCAATTATAGTACAAAGGTTAAATGAAAGTAGGAAAAATAATTCTAGCTACTGTTAAGTTGTTAATGAATATACAACTAGAGGTAAATTGTTACATCAGTAATACAACGGGAGGAACAAAATGGTAGACACTTGAGGAAGTTAAAAATAAGTTGCTATCAACCTAAATTGGACTATTTTATTTGTAAGATGTTTTATGTAACTCCCCTCGGTAACCACAAAACAAAAATCTGGAGCAGATCCACAAAAGACAAAAAGGGGGAAATAGAACATACCACCATGGAAAATAATTTATAAATGTAGGCAGAAGGAAAGAGAAGAGGAAATAATGGAAATACAAAATCAGAATACAATTAATAAGTTGGCATTAGTAAGTCTTTAAATCCTTGCATAGTAACAAAAACTCTAAATATAAATGGATTGAATTCACCAATCAAAAGGCATATAAATGGTTGGATGGACAAAAAAGTAAGACCCAACAGTATGGTGCCAACAAGAAAGCTTTAAGGATGTATATCCACTCAAAGTGAAGGGATTAAAGGATATTCCATGCAAGTGGAAACCAAAAGGAAGCTGGAATAGCTATGCTTAAAACAATCAAAATACCTGGGATATCTACAAATACATCGAAACTAAACAAACTCCTGAACAACGGGTCAAAGAAGACATCAAAATGGGAATCAAAGATTATCTTTAAACAAATGAAAATAAAAACAAATCACACCAAAACCTTTGGAATGCTGCAAAAGCAGTTTTGAGAAGGAAGTTTATAGTGATAAATGTGTATATTAGAAAATGGGAAAAAACTGCAAATAACCTAACTTTATTCCCCAAGGAACTAGAACAACAACAAACTTAACCCAAAGTTAGTGAAAGGAAGGAAGGAATAAAGGTTAGAGCAGAAATAAGTAAAATAGAGGCCAGAAAAGCAACAGAAAAATCAACAAAACTAAGAGCTCGTTTTCAGAAAGATAAATAAAACTGACAAATCTTTAACAAGACTACTAAGAAAACAAGAGATGACTCAATAAATAAGAAATGAAAGAAATTACATAGAAATAAAGAGAATCATGAGACTACTATAAACAAATTAATGCCAACAAAATAGATATCCTAGAAGAGATACTTTCCTAGAATCATATAACCTTGTAAGAATGAACCAGGAAGAAATAGAAAGTCTGAACAGATCAATAACAAGCCAAGACAATGAACTAGTAAACAAAAACCTCCCAATCCAGAAAACCTCAGGATCAGATGGCTTCACTGCTGAATTTTACTATACATTTAAAGAAGAATTAATGCCAATCTTTCTCAAAATTTTCCAGAAAGTTGGACAGGAGGGAACACTTCCTACTTCATTCTTTGAGGTATTACCGTGATATCAAAACCAGATAAGGACCCCACAAGAATAGAACACTATAGAGCATGAATACGGATGTAAAAATTCTCAACAAAATATTAGCAAACTAAATTCAATAACTCATTAAAGGGATTATAGACCATGACTAAGTGAGATTTATCCCTGGGATTCAAGGATGGTTCAACATTAATGGCAAATCAGTAAGTGTGACACATTACATTAACAGAATGAAAGATAAAAACCACATGTTCATCTCCATAGATGCAGAAAAAGCATTTGAAAAAATACAACATTCTTTGATGATAAAATTTCTCAATGGACTGTTCACAGAGAGAACATACCTCAACATAATAAAGGCAATATATGACAAACCCATAGCCAAAATCATACTCAATGGAGAAAAATGGAATGTTTTTCCTTTAAGACAAGGAACAAGAGTGCTGTCACCACTCTTATTTAATCAACATAATACTGGAAGTCCTAGCTAGAACAATCAATACCAAAAAAAGGCAACCAAGTAGAAATGGAAGAAGTAAAACCATCACTATTCGTAGATAATATAACCTTATATGTTGAAAATCACAAAGACTCAACTAAAACAGTTGGGTTTAATCAATGAGTTCAGTAAAGCTGCAGGATATAAAATCAATACATAGAAATCAGTTGCATTTCTATACAATAACAATGAAACATCTGAAAAGAAATTTTAGAAAACCTATTCATTCATAAGAGCATCAAAAATGATAAAATACGTAGGAATAAATTTAACCACGAAACTGAAATGATCTTTAAAATGAAAACTACAAAACTTTGCTGAAAGAAATGAAAAGACACAAATGCAATGACATCCCATGATATGGATTAGAAGAGTTAATATTGTTAATATGTCCATATTACCCATAACCATCTATAGATTCAATGCAACCCCTATCAGAATTCCAATACATCTTCACATTAATAGAAAATCAATCCTCAAATCTGTATGGAAGCACAAAAGACCCGTAACAGCCAATGCAATGATGGGAAAGAAAAAACTGGAGGCAGCGTACTGCCTGATTTCAAGCCTTATTATGAAGCCACAGTAATTAAAACGGAGTGGGAATGTCATAAAAACAGGCACTTAGATCAATGGAACAGAATAGAGGGCCCAGAAATAACCCCCACCCCCATATACAGTCAACTGATACATGACAAGGGAACCAAGAACCACCTACGGGGAAAGGACAGTCTCTTCAACAAATGGCGCTGGGAAAACTGAATAACCGTATGTGGAAAAAGACAGTTGGACCTATCCTACCCTACTCACAAAAATCACCTTGAAATCTTGAGAGGGATCAAAGACTTAAACGTAAGACTTGGCATAAAAACTCCCTGAAGTATACATAGGAAGGCAGATCTTTGACACTGGTCTTGGAAATAGTATTTTGCATATGACACCAAAAGCACAAATAATAAAAGAAAAAATTAACATTAGTGTTAAAAGATGCTTAACAAGTTTAAAATTATAATTAAAACAATGAAGACTAAATAGTAACTAATGTTCTACAAAAAATTATTTATACATCTACTCACACACATATACATACACACTCGCATACATGCACACACATATCTAAACACACATATAAAATAGTTACCAATTGAAGCTGAGTACATTTGTTTCATGTGAGTTTCAATGACAGAAGGATCCCGAGAGCTGTAACTTCCCAATTCAGGGTAAAAGCTAGAGCCAATGTCATCTGGGGGGTTGTGTTTCCCTTGGGAGTAATTCTTGGTTAATCTAAGGTCCCAGTGCTTCAGGATTGGATGGTTCCAATGTATGTATTTACCATCAAATTGTGGATTTCCATACCAACTATAATAAAATACATGTAAAAAATAATTCAGAGGTGGCTTTTCTTCCGTGTTAGGTTCAGAGGCTTTGGAAGGTTTCACAGTGATTTCATCACTTTTTAAATTCTTGAAGTTTGTTTCACTGTTGATTGTGTCACTCTTTTGGGAATCAAAAGTTTTCACCAAATGAGGAGTTTCTTGACGAATTTCTGGGAGAAGGTCAAGTCCAAAAGGAACTCTAAAAGTAGCTTTATTTGGTCTCAGCATTTTTAAACCCATCATCAGAGAGAAAATAAATAGAATAAAAAGTGACAAAATGATGCAAGTCCTTCTTCGAAACTTTGCCATGATGTCATACTTTAAACTCCAAAATGGTAAATGTTTAGCTGCAATTTATTGAAAAATAGTAATTAGTAAGTGGCATTAACAATATTTTCCAGTGTATTCAAAATGAAAAGTAAAATCCAGTTTGTTACATTGAAAAATTTAAAAGTACATTCTATATATTTATTATATAACCAAATACAAATATCTACAAAAGAATCTACATATGGCTAGATTGAACATCAGTATTTTTTTGGAAATATCACAACTACATTTTGTCAGATAAAGATTTTAGGAATTTTCTTTAAGAAAACGAATATACTTTTCATAATTTGGACATTTTGCATATACTGAATACAGAAAGAGAATATTCCATACACGGAGACTAAAATTTTCTAAATATAAAATTAAACCTTCATGTTTAATAAGGAAATACTTGAGTATATTAAAAGCCTAGTCATTAAATGATTTTCAACAAACTCATTCTTTGACTGCCTCACTTCTTTCTGTTCTTCCACCCCACTTCACCAATCAAGTGTCATACTTATAGTCTTGATCTTATTAGTGAGCTGTCCCATCAACTTGTCTTTTGGGGTCTGTGGGGATAAATGTCACTTCAGTTTTCTTGCATATCTTTGTTTTGGTTTTATTCTTTAAATGATTTCTTTTTGTGATTTCAGGAAGATTTAAACACTATACTAATGCTGTTGTGATCCCTGAATTTCTTTATGCCTTCCTAAAAATGTAGTTAATATTATAACTTTACCTCTAAATACATCTTTAGCAGTATCCCATGAGTTTTCACTTCTGTATTTTCATGACCAGTTAGTTCAAAATGTTCTAATTTTCATTATGATTTCTCCTTCAATGAATTATTTTATAATTAAATTTATAAAAATAAATGGGAAAATATGGGGAAATCTCTCATAAATTGGGAGATTTTCTCGTTATCTTTTTGTTATTGATTTCCAGTGTAAATCAACTGAAAATATCCCCTGTGTGATTTCAATCCTTTGAAATATGTTGAGACTTGCTTTAAGGCTCAGCCTACAAACAATTCTGTTAAGTATCCCATATGCACTTGAACTGAATATATGCAGTTTGTCATTACTGAGTTCTACATATGCCTATCAAACCAAATATGTTTAGCAAGTTGGCTATATCTTAAAATATCCTCACTTATCTTTCTTCTACTTGTGTTAAAAATCCCTATCATTATGGCATGTCTATAACTGCTTATATTACATAATTTTCACTGAGTTAGTATGTGGAGACAGATTTAGGAATGTTGTATTTTCCTAAGTATTGAATCTTGTTTTATAATGAAATGTTCCTTTCCTTATAATGAAATGTTCCTTTCCTTCTCTACTAATGGGCTTTGACTTAAACTCCACTCTAATTAATATTAATAAAGCTGTAACAGATTTTGTTTGGTTCATGTTGACATAGGACATAATTTTTATCACTTCATTGTCACCCTAAATGGCTAGTTTTTTTTGAAATATGACATTGCTTTATTGTTATTATTGGTTTTAATCTAAGCTGATAGTCTTTGTCCAATAATTATGGTATTGTGCACATTTACAATTCTACAAACACAGGTATTATAGCTTTAAATCTACTTCTTACTCTTACTGTTAAATCTACCCTTATCCTTCTACTTGCTTTCCTTTAGGTTTCCTTCTTACAGGCTCCATTTTCTCTCTTTTTGTTTCATTCTTCCCGATTTCATTATTAATCATACATGCTCTTTGCTATTAATTTAGTTAGTTATCTTAGTGATTACAGGATGCACTTGTCAAAATCTAGTATGAACTAGAACTTTACCATTTATTAAATAGTGAAAGTACACTTAGAATACTTTGATTCCTTTAACCCTACCCCAACTTTTGAGCTTCTGGTTTGGTATATTTTATTTTTTATTATCTTAAACCCCTCCAGACACTATATTGTTTTGTACAGTCAATGTTCATTATATTTACACTTTCCTTTGCCCTTCACTTCTTCCTCCATCTCCGTTATTTTCTTTCAAAATAATCTCCCTTAGGGCGAAGAAATAATTGCATTTGATAGGGCCTTTAGTGCTGGTCTGCTGACAATACTCTTCTCATATTCGTTTGTTTGAAAATACATTTATTTTGCCTTCACTTTGACTTATATGTATATACTTCTATATTGGTAATTATTTTCTTTCAGCATATCACCCATTATCTTCTGCCTTTGATTATTTATGATGAAAATTCAACTATTTTTTTTTACTTGATTCCTTAATGATTCTAAAAATAATGTACTTTTTCTCTGGCTACTTTTAATATTTTTCGCTTCTTTGGTTTTCAGATGTTTTCCTATGAAATATATAGGAGTATGGTTCTCTTAATATTTATCCTGCTTTAGGTTCAAAGTGCCTCTTCAATCTGTGGGTTGGTATCTTTCCTTAGCTTTATTAAAAATTCTTGATTATCTCTTCAAATATCGCTTCTGCTCAATTACTGCTCTCTCATCACAGAATACATTACACATGTCATAATTTTGTGTCCCATGTGTTGCTTAAACATTTAAAAAATTTCCTTCCTTTTGTCTCTCCATGCTTATCTGAAGACAGACTTCTGAACTATCTTTCAAATTTCTAATTCTCTTCAGCTGTGACTTATTAATTTCAGTTATAATTTCAGTCTTAGAATGTCCATTTGATTCTTCTCAAAGATATCAGTTATCTGATAAAATTTTCCATCTTCTAATTACCTGTATTTTTTATTCCCATTTGTTTAAAGTCCACCTCTAATAACCTGAATTTGGATCTTAGGAATTCTGTTTCTATTGCCTGTTTGGTTTTTGCCTTTTAATATCTGGACAATCACTATTTTTTTCGTACATTAGTTTTTCTGTTCTTTTACTGAGTGCCAGAAATCGTGTATGAAAATTTGCAGAGACAATGTGAGGCTCTATATACTATTTTCTTTCAGAGAAGGCTTATTTTTGCTTTATGAAGACTACCTTAATATAATCACAGATTGAAATCTTTAAAAATGGGTTTAAGTCCTTGTGAATACTTGGCCTATTTCTGATTCATCTTTACTCCTTTTTACCCATGAGTTCTAAAATCAAAGCTACAGTTATTTATCAAGTTCCCTCCTCTAGGATAGGCCTTGGAAGGGCCCTGAATTTTGGTCCACATGGAGCCATGAAACTACAAAAAGCTGTTTATTTTCTTCCCTACTACTTTCTACTTACATTCTCGGCTTCTCTGCTGCTACTTTTGAGTCAGGGGTTTTAAATAACTCCCCTATTACCTACCCTAATCTCTTATAGAATAATGTTAATTGTAGGGCTCAGAATCATTCCAATACTTATATAATCCCACCTGAATTGCCTTATACTCTTAATGTAGCAAAAGGCTTTCTAATACCTATGACTCAAAATTCAGAAGCAGTAAATAAAGACTAATTTAGAAAAATATATATATCACAAAACACTATACGATAAAGTAAAAGGACAACTGAAAAACTGAATGAAAATACTTGGAGGATTTTCTGTCACTCAAAATTAGAAAAATGTAAATTAAAACCACACAAAGATATCATTTCTTACCTATGAGACAGGCAAAAATAAAAAGTATGAAAATACATCCTGTTGGCAAGACAGTGAAAAAACAAGCACTACCATACACTAGTGAATGCAAATCTGTACAACTTTTTTGAGAATTTGGCAGTATCTAACAAAATTATACATCCATTTACCTTTTGACTCAGAAATCCTACTTCATGAAATTTACCTTGAAAATACACAACCAATAGTAAGTACATAAATTTACATATAGCATTGTTTATAATTGTAAAATGTTGAGTATCCTGTTGAAAAATAAGGAAGAGCTCTTTGAGATGACAAAGTGATTTTTTACATACTCTGCTAAGTGAAAAAAGCAAAATACAAATAAGAAAAAATACATTTTCTCAAGTGAGTAAAAGAAACACAGAAAACAAGAATCTAATAGGGTTCATTATCTACGGGGGTAAAGAGAAATTGGGTGGAAAACATGGGGAGATGAAAATGGGATAGAAGGATAGGGAAGCAACTGAGTATACCTTCTTATGTAGTTTTGTCTTTTGGAGCCATGTTATATTTCACATAGTTAAAAAATAGCTAAATTTCAGTTAATAAGTAATTATTTTTTGCAATGATACAGGTTAGCAATTTTTAAAATTAAATGTATACTGTAAAAACAAGCAATATATGCTGGGAAATAAGGCCCAGGTTTTTCACTGACCCAAAAAAGAGCGAGTTACAAATGTAGAAAGTGGGAAGCTAAAATGAAACTTGGGTTGTCAGGTTATAATTGGCAGAATCAGTATGGATGTATGGCTTTTAAAAGATCAATAAACAGGTGTGTTGGGGGAGTGGGTATATGTATATATAAATATATTCCAATTATTTCCTAGCTCTATCCACTGAGATTCTAGAACCAAAGAAACACATCTGATGCAAAGATTTTTATTTTTATGCACCCTTCTCTACCAGATTCCTTGGAGAAATGCTGATTCCAAAAATGTGTCTGGGAAAGTACAAGATAAGCCTGGGACATCTTGCCTGAAATCAGGAAGGACTCAAAAAATGTAGACATGTTCATAAGACACAGGAGCCAGCTTGAGGGGGCAACAACTGACTAAATCTGGGATAATTTTGTCATCAAAATAACAAATAAGAATAAATGACAGACATTAAAATAAAAATTCATAAATCTATATTGATTTTTTTAATGTAAAAATAAATGGAATAAAGATAACTCAGAATGCCAACTAATAAGTGTAGATGGAATGATGGAATTAGATGATCACAATTTTGTTACCATCATAGTAACTATGTCAAGCAAGAATCATTAATGGATATTAAATTAGGGATTAAAAGTTTATGAGAAACAGGATATCTACATATTGACAAAGTATCTTGCCAAAAGATAACTAATTAACTACAAAGGGAGACAAGTAACAGTGCAGAACCTAACAGACATCACCTTTAACAGGTAACCAAAATTACTTTGTCAGTTAATTTTGAGTAAGTAGATATCATGTGTCTACAGAGAGGATGCCCTAAGAAGAAAACAGAATCACTGCTATGGCATTTCTGTCAAAATTAATCTGGATCTAATCATGAGGAAACATCAGACAATATATTAAGATACATATATACGTACATATATACACATATTACAACATGTATGTAAAATCATACACAGTGTTACATATAAGACAGTGTGTGTGTGTGTGTAATGATAAAGCAAATGTGGCAAAATATTACCATTTCGTGAATCTGTAGGAAAAATATACAGGGAGTTGTTAAGTTGTCTGTATTATTTTTGAAACTTTTAAGTCTAAAATTATTTGAAAATTGAAAGAAAAAATTAAAAAAAGACTATCACCAGCAAACTGGAAGATATGAACTGTCTTCTGAGAAGTTTATTGCCAGGAAGAGCCAACTCATACAGTCTTTAAACTCTGCACTGCAGGGCTCCAGGGACTGATATTCCTGTGTATGGAATATGACAGTCCTGTGCACAGGAGTAAAGGGATGATATAACCATTTCAGCCTGCCTCTATGATTTATTGTCCCAAAATTTTCAAGTTGTCAAGATAAAAATAAATCCTTCCCTTTCCCTAAAGAAAGTGAGAATTTTGACAAGCCATGAAGTAGGGGAAAAAAAAAAAACCTATGGACGTAATATAATCTCAACTATATTAAAGATATATACAGAAGAAGGAAGAGTACTGAAACATGTATAATGATTTCCTCTGGGCAATCATTTACTTAGTGATATATTCTTATGCTGCCTTCTAAAATTAGAACAGAGTATTTCACAAGGAAGAAAAGTTTGTTTGGGGTAGGTATTTTATAATCAATGGTACTGAATATTGACAAATCACAAAGAATGGAAGAAACAACTACTGGATTTAGAAATTTGTAAGACACTGATTTTTGAAATGTTGATCAGCTGAATGGCGTGAAATGCATGGAGGAGTCGATATATATAATAGCAACAATACTGATCTTGGAATTGGAAGATCTAAGTTCAAACCAGCTATTCTGACCTACTTGTGTGACACTGAGTTTTAACATCACCTTAAAAAAATTAACTTCTATTTTTGGACAAAGTTGATCTGTAAATCATGCAAGATACGTATACGAAATAAAATGTAAAAGCAATGTTTTAATCAAATGTAAATACTAATTGGATTTTAAAAAAAGAAAAATGAAGAAATACATGAAGCAAAGAGTGGAGACTTTTTATATTTGTTAAATTCATTCCTCAGAGCTATAGATGAACACAAAATACACAGTATTTATGAAAGCTGCCCTTTGTTCGCCCTCTTGCCTGTAAATCTACTTTCTTAAGTTGGTCTCTCTTTTCCTTTTACATTACTTACTCAATTCATTCACTTAAAATGTTTATCACCTAATTATAGGTGATCCACTGGCTCTATCCCAACCTCCTGATCTCAATGAACAATAAGTCATCTCAACCTAAATAAAGGCAGTAGACCATTGTGATTAGAAGTATGGGTTCTGCAGCTCAAATGCTTGAGATCAAATTCTAGCTGGGACATTTTTTAGCTAGTTCACCTACGCAGGTGACATGATCTTTCCCTACTTCTTTTTCTCATATTTACAATGAGTTATTATTACCTCACTCACAGGATTTTTGTGAGAATGAAATAAGTTAATATTATAAAACTCACAGAATCATTTTGGACTTAGTGTAACACTGAATAAATGTGAACAATTACTTATTCTGATGATGATTATTAGTAAAGATGGATGTCTGGCAAGCAATCAATAACCAACACACAGTGTTCTCTCTCTACATATCTATTCCCCATACAGCTAACTTTTGAAATACTACTCTCATCTTTCAGGACAAAGCTGAAATGCTCCCTTTCGTCACACCTCTAATGAATGATTCCAGAGTGCAAAGTGCTCACTTTCCCATACAGTCCATTGTTATAGCATTACCTACTTTTTTAAACTGACATTTCTTTATGCATTACATCATGCTATTTATTTACATGTATTATATCCTCTACTAGATTGCTCATAAGGTCCAGAAATGGAGTCCTTACCTTTATATTCCAGTAGAACCCAACAAATCTTATATTTAGTCAAGGAACATTAAATGTTCAGCTTAAAAAATTTTAATTTCAGGCCCTTTTTTTGACATTGGTATCTGATTGGGCAGTATGTGTATAGATTCTACTCACTATACATACATTTGCCATGTCTGTAGTTTATACTGAACACATTATATACGAAGAATCATAAATAGATAATTCAATAATTTAAAAAATCTATTTAAATAAAATTTATCGTGTCCAACTTAGCAAAACAATGAAACTTGAGAATCCTAACAGGTCTAATGATGTTCAGGAAAGGAGTAGAGTATACTTATTCAGTTTCAACAAAATGAAGTTTCAGAAGTCACCTGAGAGAAAAAAATTCCAAAAAAACAATCTGGTATCTTTAAAGTGCAGTTTGAATGGGATAATAATACACAGAAGTAATACACAGTAGGTTCTTTTGAAACTAGTTTTGTGTTTTATGACTTGAAGGTCTTCTAATCTTTGAAATGTTTGTTTTTGACATGAAGATCTAGTGAGGTACAAGAGCTCTAGATCAGTACGATATCAATTATTATTTCAGAAAGTATTTGCTGAGATCCTGTTACTCAGAAAAGCCAGAAAGATCTCCCTTTTTAATTATTTATTATTATATTCTATAGATTTCTGGTGCTTTTTTCTTCTTCTAGCTCTTTTCCCAGTATTTTCTAAGAAGCCACTGAAGATAAACATAACTAATACTAGAAGACACACCTGGAACTTTCAAAATCAGTTTCTGTTCCAAGGGTTCCTTGCCCAAGTCAGCATTAATGTAAACACCTGTACCCTTTCATTAACAGAAATTCAATTAATTCTCATCATTCCATTTTCAATCTTTGCATCAACCTATGAAGTAGAAATTCTCTTTAACATCATTTTACAGATGATGGAACTAAGGCACAGAGCAGTTGGTAACTTTTTCCAAGTCTCTGGGCTAATAAATGGCTAAGTAACCTGTCTGAGGTTAAGCAACGAGCCAGGAGCAGAGCAGAGGTCAAGCGCTTGCCCTCACGTTACTCCACCTTTCGCAACATTTTAAGACAAACCAAGTTCACAGAACAGAAGATCACAAATTTTGTGACACATGAAAATTGCTGACATATGGTCATGTTTTCATTTAAAGACTAAGAATTTAGAAACAATGACTATCTACTACCTACCCATAAACTGTAGTCCAAATTTAATCTTAAGAAACTTACTTTCTTACCATACGCTTACTACTCATGAGTAACAGCAACAACTCTGGTGATGTTTCACGCAGAGTCTGAAAATCCACAAGATTCACTGAATAACTATTTTTTCAAGGTTTACATACAGCTCAATATTGAATGAAGTAACACTGTTATGAAAAGCTGTGCAAAGAATAACTTAATATTACCAATACCTAGATTTTATTTGTTTATATTTTTCTTCAAACGGTTGTCTAAATACTGTACCATAAACAACCCATTCCAGTACTATTTACCTTTTTTTTTTTAAAGTCATATAATTAACAGGATCCTCCCTTGTTTTACCTTTTTAAGCACTTCCACGTTTTCCCTTAACTCTTACCCATAGGGTCTTGCAATAATGAAATGAAAACAAACTATCCTAACTGCCTAAATTTCACTTTGCTCCTTTGGTAATGGGGAAAGATACTATTGCAGCCTGGTTGCATCCTGAGACTTAGCAAAGGCTAACAGTCCAGAATGATGGAGCCAAAAGTGTTAACAGGTGAACGTGAAAACAGGTGAAAGTAATTTCTCTGCGAGGCCTCGCCATCCTCGCTCTCCTCTCCCGACGCCCGAGAGTCCGCAGACCGGCGACCGCTACCTTCCTGCTGCAGCCCCAGCCCGGAAGGCCACCACCTTCCCACTCGCCCCGAAGGCTCAAGGCCGAGTTTGAGGACAAAAGTGCAGGGCGCTGAAAGGCTTCCGTCACTCCCCGAAATTCCCAACTTGCTGGGGAAAGGAAAACTGACGCGACCGGGAGTTCTGCTCCAAAGAAGCGGCGGAGACAAGGCCAGCAGGGAGGGGATACAGCAGGACAGAGCGCAGCAAAGCTAACCAGGGCAAAATAAGGGGAAAGAGTGTCAGCGTGGGGCGTCCCGAGGCCCCAAGGCTAGCAGCTCGACGCCACCGGCCGCCGGGGCGCAGGGCCAAAGGCCCTCCGGCAGGCGAGCAGATTGACTGGCGGGTGAGCGCGCAGGCGCTGAGGATGCGCCCCGAGCCGGCCGCAACCGCGTCTGGAGGGCCCTGAATCCTCCAGCTACTCACCAGAGTCTGGGAATCCGGCCACCAACAGCACAGACTCGGCCGCCGGAGATGTTGACGCCGTGAGGAGAGTGCGCCCACGGCTGCAACACTTCGAGCTCAAACAGCCCCGCCTCCCAAAGGGCGCGCGCAAAGCGTCTCGGGAGCCCCGGGGGCGGGGCCTGGGCGGAGCGAAGGTCGCGAGTGGGCGGGGCTATGGCCTCCCAGTGGCAGCCTCCTCCTTGCCGGTGAGGGACGGGAGGGGTGTGGGTGAAAGACGGGGCAGCTTTTTTTCTTTTTTCTGGGCGTCCAGTTAAGAGAGGAGCAAAGGGGCGAAGTAGAATTGCGCTGGATTCCCATCCTCTTTCCCCAACTGGGGAGGACCCTTCCTCTCTTAGAAACTGGTCTTTAAGATCCGCTGGGATGGGAAGCTTTCACTCATAGAGGACAGCTGTTTTTGATGTGAAGCGTTCAAAAGTTGCTTTTAACTCGAGTACACTGGCAGTTTTCAAACTTTTAAAATTAAGGAACTGTTTGCCTATTTTTAAAAAAAATGCAACTTGGAAGCTAAAAGTAGACAAAGATGACATTTTAAATTTGCAAATTTATAAAATCACATTCCTGTTGAAGTACTTATAGAAATAATTGAGAACAATGAGGCAGCTGTGAAGAACAAGAACTTTTGAGATAGAGGTTACAGCTGAAGACTTTCACCTTACATCAGCCTCAGGGCCAAGAGAATTCTGTATTTTGTTTGGTTACATAGTAACAAGGAAATCCTGACTCACAGCCTAGAAGTTGCTTTTGTGAACAAGAGTGATGGGCTCTCCTTAAAAATCTCACTGGGTTTCTTAAACAAATTTTAATTGTAAAATATACATATATGAATGTATCCCAGATGTGCACATTTTAAAGGATAATGGTAAAAAGAATACCAAGTACCCACTACAAAGCTGAAGACACCGAAAAATAGCATTATTGAAGCCTTCTAAGAAGACCTCTTTTAAAATGTTTCCCTCGCAGTCACAAATAATCATAATGCTAAATTTTATATTACTCATTTCCTTGCTTTTTTGAAAATAGTTATATATATGTATAATTCTCTAAAACATAGTTATCCTGTTATTGTATTTTATATAATGAGTTATACTGAATTTTTTCCTCTTAACTTCTTTTTTCACTACACATTCACATTTTGAGATTCCTCTATACACAAATCTATTTCATATGGATTAGGCTGGCACATCATTATAACACTCGTTAGATTTTTAAATGTTTGCTTGGTGGTAGCATCTGATTGCTGTTTCAGTTTGCATCCCCTCCCTACCTCGCTAATAGAGTTATGCATATTTATATGCTTAGTGGCTATTAAGGTTTCTGTGGGATGTCTGTTCTTAGTTTTGGCTTATTTTTTATTGGCTTGATCATTCCTGAAAATTAATTTGTAGATAATCTTGTCTATATATATATTTAGAATTTTATTTTTTTATGTTTTTTAGAATTTTATTTTTTAAATCTTTATATATTTTTAGAGTTCAAATACTTTTCTCTTGTCATTCATATGGGTTATAAATGACTTCTCTTAGTTTGTCAGTTGTCTTTTTACATTTTATACTGTCTTTTGATGACCAAAAGCTATATATTTTAAAGTACCATTAGTTGAATTTAATATATTTTTTAGATTATAAATTTGTGCTTTTTTCTTTCTTATTTATAAGTCTTCCCAACCAGAGACTATAAGCTATTCTCTTTTATTTTCTTCTAAAAGTTTTAAAGTTTAATTTTGACGTGTTTTAGATGCAGAAAAGTACAGATAATAACATAATAACATAATGAACACCCATGCACTCAACTCTATGTATCCAAACATTGTGCAAGCCCTTTTTCATGATGATTCTTCTCTAAAATTGCCTTAGCTATTCTTGGCTCTTTGCTTTTTCATGTAAACTTTAAGATGAGCCAGCTAAGATCCATTAAAAAAAAAAAAACCTATTTGGATTTAATTGGAATGGAATTGACAGAGGTCTGCTGAGGCCTATGTAGATACTGACTGGAATGTGTCACCAGATTCTCCCAGAGTTCTTAGTTTAGAGGGGCTAGTGAGGGTTGGTTCTGCCCAGTGCTTCCCATCCTTGTTCACATTTTGTCAAACAATAATATTTTCATAAAACATTGAAGCAAACATCCTACTTGCAGTGAACATGATGGATCTGTGCCTCTGAATATCCCAGACCCTACATGGTAAATCCTAGGATTAAGGAGACTGATAGCTTGGCATACCTGTAGCACATTAGTGGCACCCTGGATGAAAAGCTCTTCCCTAGCTAATTGATTTCACTTCACCACAACACACTATTATATAAAGGGTCTTCAGGAAACTGGGTTTCCAGCAGTTATCCTGGGAGGTGATTGAAGACCACAGCATATGCCACTATGGCTTGTGGATAGATTGGGAAACTGCACATCTGTGACATCCACCTATGAGTTGAGGACTAGGTTTGGACAATCTCATCAGTGGTCTATATAAATAAGCCCTTGTGAGTCTTCCATGCACTGGTGTTCTCACCCAGCTCTGCGTCTTGTAATTTTGTTTTATAGCCTAGTGCATGTCTTTCTAGTTCTTTTCTTCTCTTGCAGTAATGGGAGATTTGGAAAAAGGTGGAGACATCACTGTCCTTTTGGTCATGAGAGACAGAATTTTAACCCAGGCCTGTGTATTCCAGGAAGAAGGGTTTTCTGAGACTACAAGTTGATACTTGCCTAGGGGTAGCTGAGTCAAGCAATTGTTGGGAATGATAAAACAATAAAAAACTAGGAGGTTACTTAGTCATTGTTATTTAACCCTACTTCCTGAAACGTAGTTTGTTCTAGTCCTAGAACTGTCCTTACTGTCTGTCTCCTGAATACATTTGTCCCTGGGTATCTGCAGGAGATTGGTTCCAGCCCCCCACCCCTCACCAAAATCCATGGATGATCAAGTCCTTTATATAAAATGCCATAGTATCATTTGCAAATAACTCACGAACACCATCCCTTACACTTTAAATCATGTCTGGATTACTTATACTTAATTCAATGTAAATGTTGTATAAATAGTTGTAAATACAATGTAAGTGCTATGAAAATAGTTGCCAGAGTGTGGCAAATTCAAGTTTTGCTTTCTAGAACTTTCTAGAATTTTAATTGTTTTTAAAAAATATTTTCCACCGAGGTTGGTTGAATTTGCCCATGTGGAACCTGCAGATACAGAGGACAAGCTGTATTTCAAGTCTTTTTTTCCCCCTGCAGTCCTGGACATTTTATTAGAGTCTTCTAGATAAATCATGCCATTGTATCTCCACTCACCTGAGGTCTCTTCTCAGTTCCTGTCCACATCCTCTTCACTCCCACTAGTCAGTTATTTTTTTTTTTTTACAGAAATAGAAACTGAATATGGCAAACTAAAACACAGATAGACTTTCTGTGAAAAGGTATAGAGAAAAGCACAAAGGTGAAGGCTAGTCCTTTAGGAAATGACAATGGACAGGAACCCAGAAGGGCTGGGCATTGGGAACATAGCCTCATACAACATTCCAGATTAGGGTACTGTTCCTTTCCGGGATGTACTGAACTCTCAAAGTTGTTGATACCACCAGAATTTCTCAATTCTGTTTGCATTGTTTGCCTCATTTCTTCAAGATTCAAATTTTGGGCTGAAGTAATCTGCTTAGCTATGCCTAGGTTATATGTTTCTATCTTCTTAGCTTCCTTGAAGTGGAAATCAGTCCCTTTGGCTTTCTTAATGGGAAGTGGGGCACAAGACACTCACTATGGTGTTCCTCCAAAACCAGAAGGGTTTTCAGATTCTAAATAGCTAAAAGAAACAAACAAATAAAATAAATTCAGGAACAAAAGTTCAATTACCCACTACACTATGCTTGAATGTCCCATGTCAAGTCTACATTCTTTATGGCTATTGTATTACATCCTGATTGCTCCAGTCTTTGGATCCCTAGTACATTTATAGGCAGTAATATAAAATGCAGCAATAATTTCTTCATTAAGTAAATTGTCATTCCATTCACAATATTGTATCTGGCTTTAAGGAGTTTAACTGGTATACCTCTTGACACATTTTTGAGATGCAGAGAATGTAACTCCAAGTGCCCTGCGTAGAACACCAAAGCTTCCACCAGCTGCTGGCAGACAATTGAGATACAAACTCTTACCTGTTTCCCTAATGTTCTAATCCTTTCACCATTTAAGTACCCAGAGACCCCGAATACCTACCAGCGTTGTGACAGCAAAGAATCCAATCTAACATAAACTCATGAATTGTGACACAGGTCAAAGAAGAAGCTGGCCTTGGCAGATCACGTATCAAACCAAGCTGTGTAAATTCCCTGGCCTTGCAGTGGCTCAGGGACTAGAGTGCATTCTTTAACCACTAGTAGAGGCTCTTCCGGATTAACTCACAGCCCAGAATTAAACTCAGTGTTGGTAATTCTCAATTGCTATGCTCTCAACGTTTGTATCCTTCTAAAAGTCATATGAAGAAATAACCCCTCCACCCACCACTCTAGGTGTTAGCATTAGAAGGTGGGCCTTTGGGAAGTTATTAGGTAATGCGACCAGAGCCCTTATGAATGGAATTAATGCCCTTATAAAAGAGGGTTCTGATAGATCCCTTGTTTCCCTTTCTGCTATGTGAGGATGAAACAAGGTCTATGACCCAGAAAAGGGCTCACACCAGACCATACTGGAACTCTAATCTTGGACTTTCAGCCTCCAGAACTGAGAAATAAATGAAATTTATAAGCCATCTAGCCTATGCTATATGGTTATAGCACCCCTGAACAAATTAAGATACCAACTAAAGGGGCCAAATCCCTTGACAAAAGCTCTTTCATTCTCTGATTCAAAAACTTGCCCAGGTCATAGCACTCTTGAGTGATGGAGATGGGAGAGAGTTTCAGCGTCACTAGCTTCCCTTACAGAGGTGGCAGGAAGTTCACCTCTGGTTGGTTAGTGCTGTGAGATGTGAATGCGCCAATGACTGAGTGTGGGCCATCTCTCCTGAGGGAGACCCTGTTCTGTTCACAGGCATGGTGGTAGCTGAGACAGACGCATGCCTTTAGTTGAAAGCTGGACCAACAAGGAGATGCAACACTTCCTGAGTGAGGAAACTACTCCACAGGTTGATTCAGAGCCTCTTGGTGATTTGAGGGAAGGAATTTTCATGTATTGTGACAGTACATTAGTTTCATACCCTAATCAGCCGTGCCCCAAATGTTACCTCACTTAAAGTTCAGGTTTGACAGAATCATTTCCAAAGGCATTAGGGTCTGGGTTTCTTCCTTTCCAGGATGCCTTAGGTTCCTTTACCAAATTGACCTAATCTTTCTTCTGCCATAAACCACCTTCTCCTGACATAAAAAAGGAATAGTTTGCAAAGTCACTAAAAGAAAAAAAGGCTTGCTACTTCCTAAGCTAGGTGAGCCCACTCATTCTCTATTTATATACAAGTAATTCTTCTCAACAGTATTGGCTACAAAGTGATTTTCTGTGCTGGCTTGTTCTAAAAAGTAACTGGTAATTTCTCACTAAAAGAGAAAAAGGAAAACATGCATTTATTCTTTGAGACAACATTTCTTCTGTTAGAGAACCCAATCAAAAAGGAGGTCTGTGCCTTGTACATCTTTTCTACCTTCCATAATTTTAAGCTCCATGAGCACAGATACAGAGAAGTCTGATTCGCAGCTGCATCTCCTATATCCAGCACATAGTAGGTGCTTGTGGTAGGCTCGATAATGGCCCCCAAAGATATCTAAGTCCTAATCCTCTGAACCTGTGAAATGTTGCTTTACAAGGCAAAGGAGACTTTGCAGATGTGATGAAGGATTAGCCGGGTGAGTCCTGTCATCACAACTGTCCTTACAAAAGGCAGACAGAGAGAAATTTGATAGAGCAAAAGGCAGTCTGATCACTGAATCAAAATGCTATACTGATGACTTTGAAGATTGGGGAAGGGGCCACAATTAAAGAAATGCAAGGAATGCTGCTCTGGACACTGGAAAAGGCAAGAAAACAGATTCTCCCCTAAGCCTCCGAAGGCAGTGACCATGCCAGCACCTTGATTTCAGCCCAGTGAAATTGACTTCAGACTTCTAAGTTCCAGACCTGCAAGAAAATAAAGGTATGTTTTTTAAGCTACCACGTTTGTAATTTGTTCCAGCAGCCATAGGAAACTAATGTAATGTTTAATAAATGTGTTAGCTGAATGAAGCAATGAACAGTAGGGGTTCAGTAATGGCAACATTAATTACAAGATGCCAGGTTTGTCTAAAAATTGCATGTGAAGAGACAGTAGATGTACTGTATGGTTTTCTTTTTTAATAGACCTGAAAAGTTTCTTGGGGTGTGAGAGAAACACCATCCTTCCAATATATCCATGGTGTTAAAACTAATTACATTGACTTAACCTGGGGTTTTTATTTATTCAACCTTTTTTAAATTTATTTTTATTTTTATTTGGAGCGGGTAATTTGATTTATTATAATTTTAATGGAGGTACTGGGGATTGAACCCAGGACCCCATACATGTGAAGGATGCACTCTACCACTGAGCTATATCCTCCCCTCATTTATTTACCAAATCTTGTTCTGGTTGTTTTAGTTGGTTTTGGTTTGTTGAGATTGTTCAGTATGTTAGTTTTATGATAATTGGTTTTATTTGATTATGCATTTATTTACAATTTGAAGGCAAGGTTGCCTACTGTCAAAATACTTCAGTTCAGTAAGAAATCTCTGCCTTCTAGGAGCTTGCCATCTACCAAGGGATACAGAGATATACACTGTAAATGATTATGTTAATTATCTACCTACCACTGGGTTACTTCAATAGTATTTTATGGTCTATATCTTCAAGAGTTTGTGCTCCTATAAAGGCAGGCTTTTTTTCCCACTCACTTGTGTACTTTTATATCAACTAGCTTAATACATTTCATGTACCAAGTCCTCAAATATGTTTAATTAATTAAATATATCTATTGGCCAAAAATTCATACTTTATTGACTGAATAAGAAACAAAACACTGTGTGTGTCTGTGTGTGTGTTTATTCATGTGTGTGATGCCTTTGTGGTAACATACTTCTATTACTGCTTCTTTCAGAATAAATTCTCTCAGTATGATTTTAATCGTCTTTTCAAATAAAGAAAGTACAATAGTAAAGGCAGAACTTACCAAATTACCATTTCTGATTTCACAGCAGAGAAAAGAAATACATATATATTCTGTAAATCACTCTTTCAATATTTTATAAATCACTAGAAAAATATGACATCCAAATAAGAAAACAATGACTTCAAAATTATTTTTCAGGTGAGTACCAATGATATTATTCCATTAAAAAAGCAAGACGAGGAAACTTTAGATTGAGTTTGCCAAGGAATAGAAGATTTTGGCTTCTCCCAAACTTTTCTACAAAGTTCCTTTTGATTTTGATTTCTGCTTACATATATTCAAAGGCCCCACACAATTTTTGTCTTCATAGCTCTCTCTGTGGTTATCGTCTCCCCCAGACCTGAGATTTCTTTTCCCTCCAGCTCTTACTGTCGTCAGCTCAGTGATAGCTCCTACCTACACGCACCTGACTGGAGGTACCTGGCTTAGGCGCATTAACTCCCCCTTGATTGCATCAGGCTTGCATCTGCTGGGGCTTTGTGGGAGTTATGGCCACTCACAGGATTTAAGGTGTTCAGCTGGTCATTTTTCTTAGCAGAACAACACTTCTTCCAAACAGGTTGTTGCCATACTTCCCTCTGAAACATCCAAGAGCAGGCAAATGGAGCTGACACGTCAGGACAAACTGCTGCAAGATTTTCCTCAAGCGGCACCAGATGAGTTTCTCTACCCCCTCCACACACTGGTCCCAGCAGTTCGTGGAGCTACAGAAAGCACTATAATCCCTCTCCTGCAAGAAAGCCCTAAAAGTAAAGGAATACGTTTCTAATTTTCTTTCCAAGTGTTTAGAAAGGAGTATTTTGACCTATTTAAAAAGTCTCTGTGTGACTTTGCAGCCAGAATAAAGGACTGAGTTGCCAGTGCAGAATACACTCTGTTTTGGAAAGCGTTCTTCTGTCAATGCAGCCTGACATGCCAGTATCAGGAGGAAAGGAAAAGCACCAGTTCTTCACATCAGCCTTACTTTAAATTTCAAGTGAAAACTTCTAGTGAATGCAACACGGGGTGAACTAACTGATGTGGATAGCCCCTCTTCCCACCCACCTAAAAATGCTGAATAAAATGTACTTGCAGACAGTTTGGTTTTAATATGTGCAGAGTTGGAAGAAAGAAAGAACTTTTAAGTGTCAAAACCAGATAATTTAAAGCTAAACCACAAAGGCAACAATATAAATAATAATAGTAACAACCTGTTAAGTGCAGGCAGTTTTAGAAGCGGTACTAAAAAATATTCACATAAACAAGAAAAAAATTCTCCAGCACATTTGACTACATTTTAAGTGGACTGTGGGTATATGTATTTCCTATTTTTCAAGAATATTTCAAAAGTAAAATTTAAAGTAGATTTCAAAATATTTCCTGGTTTAAAAAAACTAAGAATCTAGGAGAAATTTGGGGACACTTGGTAAGCAAGTATAATTTTAAATAAAGTCTTCTTTGATAGTTTATCTCTTCTTTGTGTAAACTATTCTGTTTTTGTATGAGTCCCCTACTGATTGAGGACTCCCCTTAATTCACTGCAATATTAGCTGTTATGTGTTCATAAAATACCCCAAGACCACTCTTATGTTTTTATTTAGGTTACTTAAGAACTAATTCTTTTGGAACTTGGGGTGGGATGGGTAGCTATAGTAGGAAGAGACTGGAGAGTGGCAGAGGAATCAGGGTAAGTGTAGATGACATCATCAACTGTGGTACACGACGTAGCCAACAGAGTGTGGACAGTCAGCTGTCCCATCAGTTGAGTCCAAGCACAAAGCTGTGGGACTCAGAATATGGACCTTTTATTCAAAATTATCCTTCAATATTTTCTGAGTTAATAACTAATGTTATCCTGCTAATTCATCACAGACACTAAGAAAATCTACTAGGTGAAGAGGATATTCTCATAAAATCACGTGTAGCCCTCTAATGTGTCACACTAGACATGTGAGATTCCAACAAAGAAGGAACAATGGCACTGTGTAGTCATAAAAGCAATTTTGATTCCTGGAAGAGGTAAATGCCATGGCATTCAAATGACTGAGCACATCCAGTTTGGGCTAGGATGTGGATTATGGACACTCTCATGTATTATTTGTGGAAATACTAGTTGAAAGAAGCTTTCTGAAGGGCAAATTGGCTACATCTGATAAAGTGATATACCTATGCTTTGTGTGAACTACTCTATGTTTAGCAATTTCTTCTGCAGAATTACACCCATAATGTGCAAAGCTGTGCACATAGATGAGCCCTCTTTGTAAATGACATGAAAAGGTGTCCATTTATATTTTAATGTATATATATTATTTTTAATACATATATTATATTTGGAAATATAAAGAGAAAAAAAAAAGACACACATATCCCAATGTTCACAGCAGCACAGTTTACAATAGCCAAGACATGAAAACAACTCAAATGTCTTTAACAGATGACTGGATAAAGAAGACGTGGTATATACATGTGTGTATGTATGTGTATATACACATACATACACACACACATACACACACACATACATACATACAAATGACTGGATAAAGAAGATGTGGTATATATATATATCCACACATGCACATAATGGAATGCTACTCAGCCATTAACAAGAATAAAATAATGCCAAATGATGCCATTTGAAGCAACATGGATGGACCTGGAGATCATCATTCTAAGTGAAGTTAGCCAGAAAGAGAAAAAAAATGCCATATGATATCGCTTATATTGGAATCTTAAAAAAAGGACACAAACTTATCTGCAAAACAGAAACAGAATAACAGGCACAGAGAACAAACTTTTGGTTACCAGGGGTTAAAGGGAGTGGGAAGAGATAAATTGGGAATTTGAAAATTGCACCTCTTGAGGAATGATGTAAATGTTAGCTATCTTGATTGTGGTAGTGGTTTCACTGGTGTATATACATCTATCTAAACTCACTAAAGTGTACATCTGAAATATGTGTAGTTCATTGTACAGGCACCATACCATAATAAAAGTGCTTTAAAAAGGAAAAATTAAGTAGCAAAACCATGTAGATAACTATAAAAATATACTTATATCTGTATGTCCTCTATTAAATTATCCTGTCAAATTATCACAAATCTATTGTCTTAAGCAACACAAATCTATTATCTGACAGTTCTGTAGGAGGCATTCTCGGGTCTCCATAGATTAGAGTTAAGGTGTCAGCAGAGCTGCCTTCCTTACGGGAGGCTCTGGGTTGGGTGGGGAGGTATTCCGTTTCCCTGCTTACTCAGTTTGTTGGCAGAATTCAGGGCCTCACAATTGCATGACTGAGATCTGCATTTTCCTGCTGGATGTAACCTGAGCGCAGGCTCCAATTTCTAGAGCCCATGGCATCATTGACTCATGGCCCCCTCCTTTGTTGCTGAAGCCAGTATGACATGTCAAGTCCTTCTCATGTCACATTTATCTAACCCACTTTCTAAAAAAATTGAAGTATAGTTGATTTATAATATGGTGTTAGTTTCAGATGTTCAGCAAAGTGATTCAGTTACATTTTTTGAGATTTTTTCCATATAGTTTATTACAAGATATTTAATATAGTTCCCTGTGCTATATGATAAGTCCTTGTTGTTCATCTATTTTATATATAGTAGTGTGTGTATCTGCTATTCCCATACTTCTAATTTATCCCTCCCTTCTTTCCCCTTTGGTAACCAAAAGTTTGTTTTCTACATCTGTGAGTCTGTTTCTGTTTTGTAAATAAATTCACTTTTTATTATTTTTTAGATTCTACAAGGCCCACTTTTCTGCTTTCCTCTTCCACTTTTAAAGACTCATGAGATTGTATTAGGCCCAAGGAAATAATTGAGGATAATCTCCCATCTCAAGATCCTTCAACTTAATTGCATGTGCAAAGTTCCTTATGTCATGTAAGGTATCATAGTCACAGGTTCTGGAAAATATGGTGTGGACATCACTGGGGACGCACTATTCTACCAACCACAATAAATATATGTACATTTAATGTACATACATACATATACATACACATATGTAGTGTGTATATATATGCACATATAGACATATAGACACAACCACAGGGGTGAGGAAAGAGAGAGATGGAGAAAAGCATTGACAATAATACAAAACAAATATGTGTGCATGAGAACAAATGTTTAGAAATAAACATTCCAAACACTTTAAACAGTGGTTATTTCTAGGAATTGGGGTTTCAGTTTTTACATATATAGTTAAGAATGGTTTGTATTTGTACAATAAGCACACATTAATTTTGCACTTAAGAAAGTAAAAGAACAATAAATTGATGAATGAGGCTCAAGATACTTGATCTAAATCACCGGTTAGGTCTCAATATAAACACCTAAGGAAAGAAATGATCTCTGAGTGAAATATATGTTTCTTGAATTATTCATCAAAATAAATTGGCAGACATTTAATCACAGGTGTTATACACTCTGAATTGAAGAAATTAACCTTTAAACTAATAACTGACTGAATTGCTGCATATCTAAACAGACTAGCAATTTTTAGCATCGAATAATCACATTAGTATCACTACTATAATAATAACATGAATAACATTATTACACTGTGATGGTAATAACAGTGTAAATAATAAATTGTTTTCTATCTTAGTATATGCTACCATTTTCAAAGCATTTCAAAAACACTCCTTTTTTAAAATTCAGAAAACCATTCTATAATATTAAGTAGGCAGAACAGATAATATTATCATCACTTTTTGGAAGGAGTAACATTTAGAATAACTAGATAGGAGTTGCCCAAGGTCTAAGAGTTCAAAATCATACAGCAACAAAATAAATACTCCCATGTTCTGTTTTAGGAACTATTTACAATATAAAAACAAATATGAGTTCTGCTCTAATGAAGTTAACAGTGTAGAAAGGGAGATGAGACTTGAATATGGGTGGTCATACTCAAGGCAGAAAGTTATAATTATAAAGAGTATAAAAAGGGTACCAATAAAGTGTTATAAGAGTTTAGAGAAAAGTAGATTGCTTGAGTATGAAATTATTGAGAGACTTTATAAAATAAGCCACACTGGAACTGGGCATTAAGTAACAGGTATATCATGGTTTTCCCTAACTAGGAACTGGAGTAGAAGTATGGAAGTATGATCCCAGGATCAAACAAGAGTGGCCCCTTCGAGGCAATGATAAGAAGAAGCCAGAGAGAAGAAAGAGTCATTTTGCAATCAGAATTAACATCAGAAGACAAATGAAAGAAACAAATCAAAGACGACTCCAAGTTTTCACTTCTGGATACATGGAATAGTGGAATGCCTAGCAAAAGTCACGAGAAACATTTCCCTGCCTTCCATTACTTCCTAGACCTACTGTAGGATGGCTATCATTTCCCATACCCCTCAGAAATTGCTTTTCTCAAGTTTTCCAGTGGCTTCCTTACACTAAATACAATAAACACATTTCAGTCTCTACCATATTTAACATCTTGGCTGCATTCAGCTCTATAGTTGGTTCCATCTGTCTTGAACACTTTTGTCCTTCAACTTTTTTGATTCCACACTCTTTGGTTTTACATAAACCAATCCACTCAAAGTGCATACTACACTCAATGCTCAGTACACACACATGCCCACAATATATTAGCTTAGTGCTGTGATTCTTCCAATTACTTTTCTGATAACTCCTTTGTAGTCTTCTCTTTCTTGGTTGGACCCTTAAATAGACATCTGGGTCCTCTCACCTCTCGTGCAATGTGCTCACTGTTGGCAGACTCCATTCGGCATTATGGTTTCAATAACCATTAGTGTTTTAAGGATCAATAAGGTAAAATTTCCAGTTCAGATTTTTCTCTTAAACTCCAGACCCATAACTTTCTACTTATTATTTATGCTTATAAATACTTTAGGCAACTCAAATGCAACATGTCCAAGATTGAACTCCAAGTTTTCTCCCTAACCTACTCCTCTTCTTCTATTCCATTTCTCAGTAGAAGGCTGTAGTATAACTAAAAATAAATGTTTGGTCTTTGTTCCCCATTTGTGACATACAGCCCCTAAAATCCTTGAAATTTCTTGAAGGATAAGAGTTATATGAGCATTTTTATTCTAATGAAGTGATGCTGATGAAACCTCCATAAAACCCCTCAACAACAGGATTTGGAGAGCTACTGGGATGGTGAACATGTTGAGGTGCTGGAGGGTGGCATGGAAGTTCTGTGTCCCTCTCCCTATTCCTTGCCTTTTGCATTTCTTCCATTGGCTGTTCCTGAGTTGTATCCTTTATAATAAAGCAGTCATAAAATCATAATAAAATTTATATGGAACCATCAAAGACCTAGAATTGCCAAAGCATTACTGAAGAGAAAGAGGCTGGAGGAATAACTCTCCCAGACTTCAGACAATACTATAGAGCTACAGTCATCAAGACAGCATGGTATTGGTAAAAAAAAACAGACATATGGATCAATGGAACAGAATAGAGAGCCCAGAAATGAACTCACAAACTTTTGGTCAACTAATCTTCGACAAAGGAGGCAAGAAAATACAATGGAATAAAGACAGTCTCTTCAGCAAATGGTGCTGGGAAAACTGGACAGCAGCATGTAAAACAATGAAGCTAGAACACTCCCTTACACCATATACAAAAATAAACTCAAAATGGATAAAAGATTTAAACATAAGACAAAATAAACCTCCTAGAAGAAAATACAGGCAAAACATTATCTGACATACATCTCAAAAATGTTCTCCTAGAACAGTCCACTTAAGCAATACAAATAAAAGCAAGAATCAACAAATGGGACCTAATGAAACTTACAAGCTTCTGCACAGCAAAGGAAACCATAAGTAAAACAAAAAGACAACCTACGGAATGGGAGAAAATTTTTGCAAATGAAACCAACAAAGGCTTGATCTCCAGAATATATAAGCAGCTCATACAACTTAATAAGAAACAACCAAACAACCCAATCCAAAAATGGGCAAGATACCTAAACAAGCAATTCTCCAAGGAAGACATACAAATGATCAATAGGCACATGAAAAAATGCTCAACATCACTAATTTGATGACACCTGCACCCCAATGTTCATAGCAGCATTATTTACAATAGCCAAGACATAGAGACAGCCTAAATGTCCATCAACAGATGACTGGATAAAGATGACATGGTATATTTATACAATGGAATACTATTCAGCCATAAAAACTGACAACGTAATGCCATTTGCAGCAACATGGATGCTCCTGGAGAATGTCATTCTAAGTGAAGTAAGCCAGAAAGAGAAAGAAAAATACCGTATGAGATCGCTCATATGTGGAATCTAAAAAACAAAAACAAAAGCAAAACCCCCAAAACAAAAAAACAACAAAGCGTAAATACAAAACAGAAATAGACTCATAGACATAGAATACAAACTTGTGGTTGCCAAGGGGGTGGAGGGTGGGAAGGGATAGACGGGATTTCAAAATTGTAGAATAGATAAGCAAGATTATACTGCATAGCACAGGGAAATATACACAAGATCTTATGGTAGCTCACAGAGAAAAAAATGTGACAATGAATATATATATGTTCATGTATGACTGAAAAATTGTGCTTAACACTGGAATTTGACACAACATTGTAAAATGATTATAAATCAATAAAAAATTAAAAAAATAAAGCAGTCATAGTATGTAAAGTGTTTTCTCATCCATATGAGTCATTCTAGCCAATTATTGAGCCTGGAAAATGGGGGGAGGGGAGTGTTGTGGGAACTCCCAATATTCTAGCTTAGTGGGACAGAATTGCAGATAACCTGGTGACTCAGTTCTTACAACTGGCATCTGAAGTGAGGGCAGTCTTGTGGACTGAGCCATTAAACCGGTGGAGTCTGATGTTAACTTGAGGCTAGTTAGAGTCAGAACTTAGCTGAATTGTAGGACATTCAGTGGTGTCAGAGTTGGTTGGTGTTAAAAGAAAGACACACATCAAGATATCCCTATACATCACATTACTCGAGCCAGAAGTCTTTGTTTTTTATTTGCTAAGGCCTCAAAGAAGTTACCAAGTCTTTCAAAATAAATTTTAAGATTCTTAGCTTTTCTCCGTCTCTAATGTCATACTTCAATCAAAGATTTCATCACCTCTCATTTGATTCCAATTGTTCTTCCCCCTGCCTTTGGCCTCTCAATATAACTTTCATCCTACAGTTGAAATGATATGTCTGAATTCAAATTTGAACATGTCATTCCATTCCTTATAATCCTCCAATATTTTCTGTCCCTCGGGATAAAGTACAGATTCTTTAAAACAACTTAAAAAGCTCTTAAGGGTTTGGCTGTTAACTACCTCTCCAGTGTGAAAGCTCACTACTTCACACCTCCTTCTCTCTAGCTACAATGAACTATTTTCTGTTCCTAGATTTGCTGGTGTGCCATGATCTTTCTTACGTCCTTGTTTACTGTCTGCCTGGAACAAGCTCTCCTTCTCCCCTTTACATGGAAAAACTACTACACAAGTCTTCACACACAACTTAGAGGTTACTTCCTTTAAGAAGTTTTTCCTTCACCCAAGTCAGGATTCCATGCCCTCTTTGTTCTTTCATCCAAACTCATCACTACTTGGCACTTATTATGCCATCACACACTTGCCTGCTAACTTGTGTATATGCATTTCTCAAATTCTGTGCAAACCCTTTCAAAGGAGTGACCTTGTCCACTATTTTCACTAATATACACCCAGCAACAAGACCTGGTATAAAGTATTCAATAAATACAATGATAAATGAATATATAAATAAACAGATGGATAAATGAGTAGAGAAATAGATCTGGGAAGGCAGAAGATTATGAGCTTCAGTGTGGGACATGTTGCTCTGAATTAAAGGCATCCTCAAAATATCCAAGGCAGGAGCAAACACTCATCTGAATGCTTGAACCAGAGTCTATGGGAAATGCAAAAGGAGGTAGTAAGTTCTGGGAGTTATCCACAAAGTAGAGATGATTGAAGCCAGAAAACTGGATGAAATTGTATGTAGAAAATATAAAGAAAAAGAGAGGAGAATGGAAAATACAACAGTAGGGAATACCTGTATCTCTTTTAGGGGGAAGCATGGTGCACCTGAAATCAGGTGAGTAAAAACTCCATTAAGGACTTCAGACATATAAAAATTGATGAGAGTTTATGTTTGTGAATGAGAAGCTATTGATGATAACTTCCAATAAGTAAATGACTCAAGTACTGGTATACCTAGCTCCTGTGCCAACCCAACATTCTCAATCAGCTAGTAATTAATAACAAAATGCCCAAAGAACACAAAATGGTGAAAGCCTACATAGTATTAGGTATCATTACTAATCAGTATATTTCAAACTGAGTTAATTTACTTGGGAACAAATCAAGGAAAGACTCATTGCTTCTTACTGAGATTGTAGCGTGACATTACAGAAAAGAAATCTAGGAGATTCTGGCACTTCAAAATTTTCAGCAGAGAGAGAGATACAGGCAGTGTCATGGCATGGGATAAGCCGGAGGCACCTCTCTTGAATTCCTTTTTCCTCTCCTTGCTCTGATCAGCAGCATTCTGAACTATCAGCCCTGGGAGACATATAAGAACGTAAGCTGCTCAAGGAGGATGCCAGCAGGTCATGTTTTCTCCCTGATCCGCTAAAATTTTTCTCAGTGGTTTGGACAGTAACACAGGAGAGGCAGCATGCATGGTACCTATCGACTGAAGATGACCAAATGGAAAATGAGACACACAGAGCTGGAATAGAAGCCTCCTAAATTAGAGAAGAAATTATGCACAGATTAAATCATCCCACCAGGCCTGCCCCTACCTTAGTCTCCTTCTACTTTTTTGAATGCTGAATTACTAAATTTATGCTAACTGACTTTTTAGTTTAAATCATTAAAGAAATATTACAAAAAATACATTCAGGTGTATAATTAAGACATCAAAAATGTACCCTCCCATGTGCTTCTTGGACAAATACCAGGTCATACATGACCTTTCCACATTCAAGAATGAGGAAACAAAGCAAAGACTAAAACAAGGAATAGTTTGCTCTAATAAAAGGAATAGAACACAACTCTCTAAAGGTTGTTCTTGAAAGAAAGCTTCCCTGAGAAACAAAAATTGTCTTAAAAGTGTCTCTCTCAGAAAAAGATAAATACCATAGGATCTGGCTTATATGTGGAACGCAAAAACACACACAAAAAAACCCAGAAAACCCCCTGAGCTCTTGAGACATAGACTGGTGGTTGCCTGAGGAAGAGGATGAGGTGGGCAAAAGTAAGGAAGGAGGTCAAACGGTACAAACTTCCAGTTATAAAATGAATGAATGAAGGGGATGTAATACACAACATGGTGACTATAGTTAATAATACTGTATTGCATATTTGAAAGTAGCGAGGAGAGAGGATCTTGGACGTTCTCACCACAAGAAGAAGAAATTCTGTTTGATATTTTTAGCTGGTGACAGATGTTAACTGGACTGACTGTGGTGATCACTTTGCAATATATACAAGCAGCAAATCATGATGTTATGCAGCTGGAACTGATATAATACGTCACTTTACCTCAGTAAAATAAATAGCTACATAAACAGATAAATAAATATAAATACATTCATGACTAGAACCCAGTGATACATTAAAAAATAATATACCACAACACATTTAGACTCATCTTCACAGTGGAATAATAGTTTGATATTAGAGAATTAATTAAAATAGTATGCCCAACTAATTGGTCAAATGAGATTAAAAAAATAATAAAGTGTCTGTCTTATGCTGTCAAAACAACTCAGATGGACTCCTGAAGCAGAAAAATATAAAACAAAATGATAGTCTACTAACTTCCAATCCTGTAATCCTTTATTTGCTATCTCTTAGTTTCAATCATTTGCAACGCAGACGTGTATGAGAACTGAGGCCTCACCCCCTGCCACAGGTCAACAGTAAGAGAGCACTGACTGTAGACAGTTAAGAGGAGCTACACAGGCAAGTACCCAGAGGGACACTTTGTCATGCTTCTCTGACCTGGCAGTTGGCCAGTAGCAAGGCGCGTCATTAGAAGAGGGCTTGTAAAGCCTGGGTGCAAGAGTACACCCAAGTGCTTAGACCAGAGTCCGTAACTGGACGCCTATTGGTTAAAAAGGTTCCAGTGCAGAGAAAACACGCATCTATGCAAAGCCAGCACAGAGGCTGCTTTTTTAAAAAAAATCTTTCCAAAATTCTTACCAATGTGGCAAGTTCACAACATAACGGAAGAGCAACCTGTATTACACGTTTCTGCGATAGGTGGTGGATACAGTACAGGTGAAATAATTTTTAAAATAAAATTCCTAGGCACTGGTGATCTGAAAGGGTAATTCTCACTCCCCTCTCTTCAGGCAGTTAAATGATTGAACAGGTAATAAAACCTTGCACTCCACCAATTCCTTAAACTTAAGTTCTAAGTCAATGATCAAACAGGGCCCACTAAATAGAATAAGACTTAAGGAGAATTCAACCAAATTCTTGTAGCAGAGAAGCCACTTAGCTGCAAATGTAAATGACATTCTCTCTGGGCTGACAAAGTTCTTAAAGCTATCCTTTCCTTACAAACTCGGCTGAATACAAGGGAACCTGATTGATTCAGTCCACAGTGGACTTTCCCCTTCAGCACAGTGTGGGGGAAAGGTGAAAAACAGACCTCCAGGAGCAAACACCATGGTGGCCACTAACAAAATTATTATACCAGATAATCAGCTTTTTGTTTTCCTTTAAAAAGATTAAATCTAAATGCAGAATAAACTTAAAAATGTGCAGGGCCTATAAGAAGAGAGAGATTATTTTACTGAGGTACATGAATAAAGTCTTGGATAAATGCAGGGTCATATCTTGTCTTCATGAATGTTAAAACACAATGATTTCTTCAGTTGGATCACCATATTCATTGTTTTGCCATCAAAACCCCAAGGGTTCCATCTCCCAACTTGATAAAACAATTAAAAAAAAAAAACAGGTTAGAAAATTAACTAGTAAGAAAATAACAGAAAATTTTTGAAGGAAGAAGAATGAAAAGAATCATAGAGTTACAGTAATTAAAATAGTGTGGTTTGGTGGAAAGAGCAGTCAGAGCAATGAAACCAAAGAGAAAATCTAGAAATTTGTTTCTACATTCCTGTTGGCACATGAAAAATGTGGCCTAATTACTGGGGAAAATATCAATGGCAAGATAAATGACATCGCAATTGAACAACCAGTTTGATGAAAAGAAAATAAAGATCTGAACCGAAGTAAACAACAGTATAAGAAGATTAAATATTTAAATGTAATTTAAGCATAAATTTAAAAATCACAGATATACAAGAAAAATTAGACAACGCTTCAATAATTTGGGTATGAGTCTATCTAAAAAGTGCTTACAAATTAATAAAAAAGATTAACTAAAATTTTTAAAACTGGGTGAAAACCACATAAACAGTAGCCAGAAATTAAATTAAAAAGGCTAATATGCATTTAAAAAGCTAAGCCTGGGGTCAGATTTATGAGTGTGAAACTTTTAGAGTCATACAGAGACCCAAGCTTATAAAGACCCCATGTTTAGTAACAGTCTGTGTCAAAGTCTTGAAATTCTTAATATTTCTTGAACAAAGGCCCTGGACTTTCATGTTGCCCTAGGTCCTGCACATTATGTAGCCAGTCCTGATGAATCTTCATATATAGTCCATAAAATACATATCAAACCCTGAATTTTAAAATTGTTCTCAGATTGAAAAAGATTAAAAAATTTGTATCATATGATCCCATAGTGCAGATAAAGCACTCTTATACATTTTTTGTTCAACCATTTGCAAACATTCTAGAACCATATACTAAAATTTAAAATGAATACTCCTGATCCAATTTTTTTTTCCAGAATTAGATCTACAGGAATTAATTGGACCAATATGTAAAGACAAGAATATTTATCAAGGTATTATTTATAATAGCAAAAATCATCAAGAAATTTAAATGTCCATAAAATTATTGCTTGTAAATAGAAAGGTACATTTAAATAGTTGCATATTAGGTTTTAGCGTGAAATGTTATATATATTGTATATACACATAAAGACATTCATATATAATGATATGGAAAGATATCTATGATCCATCACTAAGTGAAAAGCAGGCTATGTAACAACAAAGAGAGTGAAATGCCATAGGTACCTGCAGAAAAATTTATATATATATATATATAAAGTCTGAAAAGACAAACACAAAGATTTTTCTTTGGATTACAGAAGATTTTCATTTTGTTGTTGAATTTTTTGCTTTTTTAAACAATGAAATTTTCTTTCTATTAAAATCAAGAAAAAACATTTTATTTTAAATGAATAAGAATTAGGCCAACTGTGTCTGTGATCATTAAATATTTAAACATATAATGGCAAAAATAATTCCAGTTTGGTATAAAACAAGGAAAATAACATTAAATGTTCTGAAAGAAAAGATAAACAATGTTTAAAAGTTACAGTAACTTGTTTCAAACATGCAGATTATACAATTAAAAATTAGAAGGTGACACCAAAAGTATACTGATTTCCTCATCTTAAAAGGAGGTAAATAAATATATATCACTTCAGTTTTGACATAGATAATTAAATTAAAGAAAGATGGCTTTAATTTTGTTTTCATAAAGCATAAAGGTAGTAGAATTTATAAGTTTCTTTAGAAGTATTAAAAATTGTACCAGACAGTGAACGATTATGAGATAGAACATAAGACTGTATGTCTCTAGTTGGAGTAAAGAATAGTACTTAATGTGAAAAATAATTGATTCTGATTCAGATTTAATTAAAAAGAGAAGAAACTGTACCATACTTAATGAACTGGAGAAAATTTCAGTCTTCCATCTAAGAAGAAAACACACAGAATGTAGCTGAATCTAGATGATGTATTACAGTCATTGAGTTAATTCATTATGTTGATTAAAATAAAGACATAATCTCCAACAAATTGCTTCCTGACATTCCCTTAAGTTGTTTTGCCTAAAAGAGATTTCAAATGGAGAAAAGTAGCAGACATCTAAAGTAAATTTTGGACCACCTGCAGTTTGACTCTTACAAGTCTGATGAGTAAATATATTTTAGTCAAGTGTCTGATGTAAAACCACATTTCTATTATCATTTTTGACTGAAAAGGAGATTCTTGGAGGGAATTCAGCACAATATGGTCATGAAACTATAACATAACACCAATTTTTATCTGTATACTTGAGCTGTTAAAACAATTTTAAAGAACAAATTAATGGACATGGACTAATGATTTTAAATGAATCCTTGCCAAATTCATGTAAAGTTTATTAAGTCATGTTTTCTTTTCATTCTTTGGAAACATTTTAACCAGAAGTTAATAGTTCCCCAGAAGTTAAAGTTCTCCAGAAGTAATACTAAATTAATGAATGTAACTTTGTGGAAAACGTCGTTTCTTTTAAATAAGACTGACCCTATACAGAGGCAACTACTTCAATGACAAAAGTAAGTGACCTTAGGCCAGAAAATGCTTGTGCCAACTTCAGACAATAGGTGACCAGAGGAAAAGCAATGAAAGTAGCTGACGACTTTTCAGTGTGTTTCCTGTAGACCACCATCAGCATAAGCAGGGCTTGTTGTGCTTTTTTAAGAATTCAGATGTTCAGGCCCTGGTTCAGAATGACCAAATCCAAATTGCTGAGGTAAGACCCAGAAATTTGCATTTTTGGTCCCAAACCTTACCAACACAACACCTTCAAGGAGTCTCCAAACCACTGCTTACAGGATGAGAGGCAAGAATCTCCAGGAGGGGAAAAGTAAAAGCACAGGAAATGAAACATGGGTCACTGGATGGTTCTCTGAGAGCAGCTGCCTTCACAGGTCTCATGTGCCGTTAGGCAAAGCCCCATAGATTCTTCAGAAACTGCACGAGGAAGACAGGTGTCAGGAGAGTCAGGGTGAGGTGAACAGGGTGAGGGTGGAGGGTGTGGGAACCTGCTTTGTCACCAGTTTTGCAGTTAAGACAAAACTTAGGACTAAAAGTTAAGAAATGTACTTATCTTCCTACGTGCTATATGAATTTTAGAAAAAAAATTATGTTTTTATATCTATTTCACCATCAAGTATAAAGGAATAAAAATAATGTTTGTACCTTCCAACCACAGATAAACATTTATATGAACAATTAAATATTTCAAGGAGCTTTAATTATGTCTAAGAACTGATCCCGTCTTAACTCGGCCCACTACTTGTCATTAAATCCTTTCACTAAACTACAATTGTTTCCTTTTGCTAAACTACTTCCCACCCCCTGTACGCTCCTGCTTTTTTTTCTGTGAAGAAAAAATATGAAGAAGATATTGATAGACTTGGGACTAACATTTTAACACAATATCTAGCATTGTCACTAAGTATATAATTTATCAATGAGAAATAGTTAATGTTATTGGTAAATTGCTAACATTTCCTTTATGTTTCATGTTTACCTATTTTTCCTCATTCATTGATCAAACATGTTTGAGTCTCTTCTTGTACAAGACAATGCTAGGCCCCAGTCAGGAAGTGATGGACCAAACAGACACCATCATGAAGTTTACAGGATAATGAAGGAGCCAAGTATTAGACAAGTATTCAAATGAATACATTTCTTTTTAAAGTTAGAAATGCTACCAACAAAAAAGCACAAAGTGCTCACAAAGAATATACCAGCAATCTAACAGGGAGGTCAGCAAGGATGTGCCAGGGGGTGTCCTATTTGTGGAGGTGCCGGTGCCTAAAGGGAAAATTCACTACCATTTGAACATTAGAGTGAAGGTGAAAGGGTTGCAGACAGAGGAGAATATAAATCTGCCTTCAAAATCCAGAAAGCAGTGCAGGATGGCAGGAACTTAATGAGAGAGGGAGAGTCTGCTGGGAGAGAGGCTGAAGCTGAAAAGCCTCTGCGGCAACATTGGGAAACCCCTGAAGGGCCTGAAGCAGGGTAGTGACTGGATCCTCTTGGCTTCTCCATAGAGAAGAGATGGGGTACAGATATTATCAAATTCGGGGAGCACATTGGAGGCTATTTAATTCTAGGTGAATGAGAATGGTGACTTGTTTAAGGTCTTCTACTGAAATCACACATTTTGGATGTGCAACCACCTAAATCGGGCATGGATCAGCCGTGGAGCTGGCTGGATGAGGCAGGAGGAAACACCAAGCATAACCCAGAGATAAGGATGTCTTGCTTATGTGACACGTTCTCATTGTTCAGTATGACCAAGTATGGCCCAGGAAATAGAGTTTGGATGATCCTGGAGAAATCTTGACCTCGACCCTGGTCTAATCATAATTTTGAAATAGAGCTTGCTGCCAGGCGTTAGGAAAAGTACATTTTGGGAAGCAGAGTACATTGTGGAAAAGAAATCATAATAGGCGGTAGCTGTATGACACGGTGGTGTCAGAGGAAGCCTACTGAGAGGGTCAGGGTTAGAAATCCCAGCAGGAAGGCAGAGGCCGAGAGGCAGCCAGGCAGCTGCTGAAGTGTCCTCCTCAGACCAAGAAGCAGCCTTTGAACAAGGCAGGATTACAGTCCCTCCCTTTGTTTCAGGAGACAAGTAAGCCCAGAGGATTTAAAGTACTGGGTACGTAACCAAGAGAGGGATTTGAACCCACAGAGGAAAAGGCAGAGCCCAGTTGTCATAACTCACATGTGAGAATGAAACCAAGGCAAAATTCTCAAAACTATACCAAGACTGGAGGCACAGGTGACAATGCTTAGTGTCAGAAGGTAGGTTAGAAGTCGGTAGATCGGGCTCGTCCTAGAATCTGCGGTGCTGTGGGCGGGGGTTAGGAAACACCAGCTGTGGGACGACAGGGAACAGAGGCTGGCAGGCACCTAGAGCTAGAAAGTACATTCTGTTTAAGCCAGGGACTGATGCTAGTGCAATGTGAGTTACGGAATAAATGTTACTACAAAAGCTAAACTATGCTGAGGATTTGCACTGCACATTTCAAGTGATGGGTACAAGCATCAGAATCGCGTCTTTCAGCAGTGTTTAGTCAAGTCTTCCCAACTTCCAAGTACAATACCTATAAAAATATAAATATATGAACATTCACAACCCCCCAATCAAGACAATCAGTATTATCTACACAAATTACAAGTTTCTTTGAACTGAAAGAAGCACAATTAACAAGTAGTATGTTGCCTTTTGAAGGAAATATTCTCCAGGAAACAGATCCAATAGGTTAGAAGCTGATAGCCATAGATAAAGGTACATATACAGATTTATAGATTTATTGTAAGGGATTGGCTTATGACATAATGAAGGCTGAGAAATCTCACAATCTGCCATCTACAAGGTGGATACCCAGGAAAGTAAGTTGTGTAATTCAGTCGAAGTCTGAAGTCTTAAGGCCCAAGGGAAGCTGGTGATGTAAATCCCTGTCCAAGAGTAGCAAAGATGAGATGAGATGTCCCAGTGCGAGCACTGAGGCGGAAAAGAAGGGGCACATTTCTCTTTTCTCTTTTATGTTCTAGTCAGGCCTTCGATGGCCTGGCTGATGCTTACCCACTTTGGGGAGGTCCATCTGCTCTACTGAGTTCACAGATTCAAACGCTAATCACTTCTGCAAACCACGTCACTAACACACTCCAAAATAAATGGGCATCCCCTGATCCAGACAGGTTGACGCATGTGACTAACGATCACAAGGGGTAACCAATGTGTCAGCTTGAAGGTCATTAGCCTTCACTGTCTGCCACAGATAGCCTCTTGGCCTCAAGGCCCAATGTCTGTACCAAATACAACACTAAACTTCTTTTCCTCCAATGTGAAGGAATCAGCTTTGCTCTCTAAAACATATAAGACCATTCAGTCCTCTAATGGCTCCTATTTTCTCTCGGTTCATTCTGGGAATAGCATTATCTTTACTCTGTGTCAGCCAGGGGCAGACACGGAAGGTGCCGGTGCTCCTCAGGGAGGTGGAAGGACCTGGGCGGAGGGACTGCAACCAGAAGCCGCGGAGCACTGGCCGTTGTGTGCTGCTGCTGCTGCTGCTGCTGCTGCTGCTGCTGCTGCTGCTGCTGCTGCTGCTGCTGTTTCCACTGTGTCTAGCGAGGGAGCACCGAAAGAATATTTTCAATTATCGAGGTATAAAATGATCCTTTTTGAAAGACAACCAGATAGCCACAAAAGATAAACGTCTTCTGGACGTAAGGAATTTTGACAGAGGCTCTGCACATTCATAAATCCTCTGCCTCAAAATCCGTCTGAGGGAAGACTGTAATAGAGTCGGATGGTTCGTAAATTTACCCACAATGTGGACAAACATCATGTTTGGATACATTTTCCTTATCAGAATAAGCAGATGTTAAAGATAGGTGGGTAATGGAACAAATGCTGCATTAAAGAACAATAACAGTATTTAAGCTGCAAGGACGTGTTTTTGGAAAAAGCTTGTCAGAAATTTAAAGCATTTTTTTAAGCATTTGCTTTGTGCCCTTAATATGACTTAAGAGAAATATTGACTTTGGTGCAAAAGAAAAAACATGAGGTGAAAATTGAACAGATTGACAAGGAAAGGACACTAATTGAGAGGCAGGTAGAAATTAAAACAAAAAAATGCAGTATTAGCGACTCTCCATGAAAAAAAGTTACTCATTAAAAATATTGAATCACTATACTATACAACTGAAACTAATATAATATTGTAAATCAACTATACATTAATTAAAAATATAAATAAAGTAAAATGGAAAAAAAAGTTACTCAAAATGTGTATCAATCCAGCTAAGAGATGAATTCAAATAAAAGACTAAAGAATACTTGGTATGAAGCATAAAACCAGTGATACAGAATAAGTTGAATTAAATGTTATAAATAGATTATGAGACAAAATACAAAAGTAATGTTGAAATAAAATATATAACATGGTAAAAAAAATAATATTCTGGGCCTAAAATTCCAGATGATAACAATCCCCTATTTTCCAACTGAGAAGTGAATGGGGGATGAAGGAAGCAAAGTAAAGTACACTAAGATCCAGAATTACACTGTGCGGTATCAAAACACAACTGAAATTGATTACTGGAATTTATTTTTTTTGACTCGTATGTACCTGTTCAATTTTAAAATAAGATGTGCATTTTGTAGAACACTAGTAAAAAGGGTTATAAAATTATAGTCAGTGAAGAATCAGATAAAGAGAGAAAAAAAAGAAAAAGAACTAATTGAAACTGAAAGAGCACATGGACAAAGCTTTGCAGGTAAAATAGGCTTAAAAGTTTTGAAGTTGGTGGGTTAACCTCTCCTATTAAAAACAAAGTCAAAAGTCCAATTATATGTATTTCCCAAAGACATACCTCAGGGAATATGACTTAGGAAAGTAAAAACAGTAATAATTAATAAAAGACAAGAACTGAGGGGAAAAAATGCATGCCAATGATATAAAATCAGCTATACTAGATTTTGAGGCAAATAAATCATCAGAGAATCAGAAAAAAATGACTGTCATTTTATATTGGAAAATGATACATTCACCATGAAGATATTAGAGGCATAAACCTTTATATGACAAATAACATAGCTACAAAATATTTAAAATAAAAACTGTGCTATAAAACTTTACAAGAAAAAATTGGAAAAGAAAAAAATAATGCAGCTTTGGAGATACATCTTCCAGCTTTTGAAGAACCATGTAGAAAACAGGAAAAATATAAAGGCTATATAATACTTTAATTTATAATTTATTTACAAGACAGACAGAGTATGTTTCAAATAAGCAGCATTACACTTTCTCCTAAAAGCTAATGGATCATTTACAAAAACTGCACATAGAATAGGACACAAAATAGTTAAATAAGTTGCAGAAAAGCTGAACTTGTGCATGTTATATTAAATCACAATATAATAATAGCCATTAATAAGAAATGTTGAAAATTAATTATTTGGAAATAAACAATGCATGGCTCATTAACATGGATCAAGGGGGACTACTGATCATTTACAAAACAATAAAAATAAGAAAATGTTTTTAAATGCTTGATGGAAGCTCTATGCCCATCAACACTTTGGCTTTAAATCAGAAGACGGGATGTTGCTAATATAGCCAGTCACACTCGGGCAATTTACCTATAATGTTTATGGCTAAATATCAGGTGTGAATACATTTCTATTATGGACAAAAAGCACATTTTAAACGACAAAAATGTGCATGAGTGTATTTAAAAAGTGTTACACTGAGTCTGTAGCCAAAGCCAAGTTATTCTGTAAATGTTTTCAATACAAATAATAATAAAAGAAAATAAGCCCCCAAAACTGAATAAAATACATCATCATTCTTACCACCTGCTTGTTTTAAAGTGTAGGGTTTATTCTTTAGTTATGGTGAGGCAACAGAAAAGGAGATGATTACCATGGAAAAGATGATTTGTTACTCACAAGAGGTGGGTGCATGCCATGATGTACATGGGGAAGCACCAGGGAGGGTTGGTCTGGAAGCAGAGGTTACAAGGAGAAAAACTTGGCAAGAGCCTTTACTGTAGTGTCTGTGGGAAGGAGTGGGTGTGGCAGAGTAAGGAGGTTTAGGATTGGCTAGTTTGAATAATTTCAGCAGGCCAGGGTTTAGGGGCTATCTAAAACTGTCGGTACCTAACTCTGGGGAGATTAGGGTAGGGAATAGTTGTCCTGAGAGTGAGAGAGGAGGTGGTGAGATGTGAGAGCTCTGGATGGGTCGGTTTGCATATGAATGGTGCACTCCTGGACTAATTATTTACTGTCTCTAGGAATTGGCTAGCACCTGCAAAGGGCAATCTCTCCAGGGTCAGCAAGACTCTAAGATGTCAAAGCGTTGGAACTACAGAAAATAGGCAGGCATGATTAACACCCTATCGACCCCAGCAGGTGGTCAACAGCAGGCTTCCTTATCTCTCTTCCCTAGCCATGGCAGATGCTGCAATGCACTGCTGTGTTCCTAGTTAGAAATAAACGACTTATTCAGGCTGCTGAAAGTGCTGTCAACAGACACCTCTTAGCTGACGGGTTTTCTCACCTGCATCACCCTCGACTTCTAAGCAGGCCCACATCCGATCACTGATCTGTGCTCTAAGATAGGTTTTCTGTGTTTTTTTTTTTAACCTTGGTATGTATTAATGACATTTTGGACAGGGTAACTCTTTGTCGTGGTCTGTTCTGCACACTGTAGGATGTTAGTAGCATCCCTGATCTCTGCCCACTAGTCACCAGTAGTACCCACCTTAAGTCATGGCAATCAAAAATCTCTCCAGATACTGCCAAATGTCCTGGGAGAGGGTAAGGAGGGAAAATCTCCTCAGGCTAAGGACCACCGGCCTAAGGGTATAAAGGCTCAGGCACTCATCCTAATTCTGGACAGCTCTAACATGTCACTCTTTCTTCCTCGTATCCTACTGAGCTCCATACAAAGCCCACAACAGTGGTCACCCCACCCACTCCTCTGGGGTTAACTCATCCATGTCCATGCATTCATGGGCATGGATATACTGATAGCTTTCATATTCATATTTCCACCCCAGATCTCTTGCCTATGCATCAGATCTGTATAATTAACTGCCTATTGGCTGTATCTTTTTATCAGGAGACATTATTTTTCTGTGCTCAAGAACATGAGCTCCGGAAGCAGCTGCTTATATAAGTATTTTGACTCACTGAGTCTCTCCCTTTGCTTAAGTTTTCCCATCGATATAATGGATACAAGAATAAGATCTACTTCATAGGTTTGTGTCAGAATCAAATGAGTTACTGCATGTAGAGAATTTAGAACAGTGCCTGGCGTACTGTAAATTCTCAATAAATGTTAGCTATTACAGTTAGTCACTAGGTTATCTTGCCTGCACCAAAGGGAGTAGGTTCAAGTCCAGACTAAATGGTGCTATCACTGATTTTTCCATCTCCTACAGTGACTACTTCAAATTAATCACCAAGTCATAGTGAATCTCTGTTCTTAGAATTGGTTGAATGTGCCCAATTTCTTCATCTCAGTTGCTACTACCTGAGTTTAATCCCATATCTCTTATTACAAGATCCTAGTTAAGAAATAAAGAACATAAACTATGGGATCACAGAGAGCTGGGCTGAAGCTCAGTTCTCCCAGCTGAATATTATTGGGTAAATTACATTTCCTCTTTCCATTTTTTGATGCTTAGAGGATTGCAAAGAATATTACAAGAGAATCATTGTATTTTACCCTCAACTTAAAATAACACAAATGATCATTAATAAGAGTTTGAATTAAGTAAATTGTAATAGTTTCACATAACAGAATACTATATAGCAATGAAAATAAACTATCACTGTATACTTCAGCCTGATTGAATCTTAGAAAGATAATATGGAGCTCCTTCACAAAAAAAAGGCAAGACATAACATACATATAGTATTTATATATTTATATTAAAGTTAAAACAGGAAAATGTTTATTGTCTAGTGGTGCTATACCTAGTGGTAAAATTGTAGGAAAACACATGGTTATAATTTTTATGAGATCAAACACAGGAATGAGGGGGCCAGGAAATACTAAGAAGGGTGGTTAGGGAAGTGATGATTTAGAGGCTTTTGAGGTGCTGACAATGTTCGTTTTCTCAGTCTAGCAGGTGGTTGCATGGGTTTTAGATATAAATACTATTTATTATACTATGGATCATTATTTTATGTATTTTTGTGTGATAGTTATATTTTACAAATTAGGAAAGTTTAAGTAAAAGGAATGTAATAGATGAAAACTAAATATAGGCATGGAAATAAGAAAATGTGAATAATATATTGATAACATATTATATATGTGTATTATATATATGTACATATATATATATATATACACACACATACATATATATATATATATATATATATATAATTTTGCGAATAAAGGCATACTGGCAGGCCTGTTTCAGAAGGTCTCTGATTCTCATAGCACTGTTTCCTTGGAAACAATAGCATTAAGATTAATGAGGAATATTTAGCCTGCCTCATTTGCTGTGTGGAACACACATCTGCCTCGGGCTAGGGAGGCTGTGAGTCAGCACAGGACCTGTGTGATAACCATGACCTACAGCTTGGTGGGAATAGAGGCTGACGTTTCCACGTGTCAAGGTGACCCACGTGTACCTTGGTTCTCATCTGTGGCAGCCATGTGTGTCCATGTTGTTGAGGCTGCAAATGAAAGCTCTTCCTGTGTATACTTGAGTAGTGGCTGAGATGAGGATGAGAAAAAGATGATGACCTTACGGCAGCTGCATGGTGCTATGTCATATCCTCCCTGTGTCTCTTGAGTCCGGTTGCCAACTCATACCCACAACCATAACTGTGGCGCTAGAGTGGTGTCAGAAGTAGGCTTGGCTTTCAGATCCTTGAGTCAAAACCCTGTGGTGCAGGAAACAGAACTGGACAGGGGTGGGGAACAGATTCTGTTGAGAATTTGATGCTGAGGTAGCTGCATTAGATAGATTTAACTCCTGGATGCCTTGTGAAAAAGTGAAGGAAAGGCAAAGTGGGACAGGTGAGGAGAGTGACAGCTAAAGAATTAAAGAAAGGATGAATTAGACAGACCTATTATTAGGTGGCAGGTAGGAGAAGGGATAAAAAGGGAAGAAATGTAATGAATTCTTTCAAAAGATTTACTAGCTCATTAACAGGAGTTGGAAAGAGGAAGATCTGCTCTAT
Organism: Vicugna pacos; assembly: GCF_048564905.1. Taxonomy (NCBI): domain Eukaryota; kingdom Metazoa; phylum Chordata; class Mammalia; order Artiodactyla; family Camelidae; genus Vicugna; species Vicugna pacos. Next base: position 24,047,658 of record NC_132994.1, on the reverse strand, counting down.
ATCTGGCAGCTGCCTTCCTTAATAAATCCCATGAGATCTGCTCCCCTTAACCCAGCCAGGATGTATTTAAATTCAATAATTCTGTTAGGGAACAATGCCAAAAGGTGTTGACTCAGGCCGCTAAATAGTACTCCGAAGGCTAAGGCAGTAAAAACCAAAGAGGATTGATTTGAAGCCTAGGATAGTTTGCCCTACCCCCAGGGGAATTTCCAAGGCCATGTGCTTTGGTTTAAATAGAAGAGTCTAGGGTTGGTAAAACTTTTTGAGATGAGTGGTATTGACATGTAATATTCTATAAATCTCCAGGGAGCAAGATGACAATATTGAGGCCCAAAAAGAAACCAAGGGGGGATAGAGATGCTGTGACAGGAGGTACCATGGTCCCAGTAAGATTCCAGATAGGAACATGATAAAGGAAGAGATATCCAGTAGTGCTGTCCCCTTTGCTTGAATGTATAAGTGGAAAGGATGTGATACAGGAACAGAGGTCTTGCACTTACTGGTCTGTAGGTGAATGTTTGGGATGTCTTCCCTTTGCCAGGTTTTAACTGGATCCACTAAATGGGAATCCTTACAATTTCCCTAACTTTCTTTTGTAGTAAAGACTAAACTCTCCCACCTTCCAGGAGGGCAAGAGGAAATCTTGATCCTGGTTAAAGAAGTCTCGGAATCAAGTGTCCTGATTGAACACCAGTTCTCTCCATCTTAGTCCTGTCTGGCCTGTGAGAAAATCCAGAAATAAACAAAACAATTTTCCCCAAAGCTTCTACCGTGCCAGACATGGTAAAAATGATCAGGAGGTTAAACAGGCCAATGCTGATGGTATGTGGTCATAGACTCATTATCTCCAAAAAATGTCAAGCACTGTGTGTATCTGCACCAGAGAGCTTCCATTGCATAGATTTTTTACTGTCTTCCTTTAAGGTTACTCACATTCTGCAGGATTCAGTTACTGCCCTGTCTATTGACTCATGAAGTTGATAATATAATATTCTTTCCTTCTCAGAAAGGAAGCTGGGACTAGAGGGAGGGTAATTTAAAAGCCGTCATTGCACTAAGACAAGCCAAGGATGACTGAATAATCTGGCTAATATTCAAGGCCCTGCCCAGTCAGCCCTTTTTCTACAAATAATCTGGACTAGAACTACCAGAGCCATTTAATAAACAGTAAAGGGCAAACTGCTATCCTTCCTGGTCAATATTAGTAAGAGACAGTTGCACAAAGACTCAAAGGGCTGCTTGAGTTCTGGAGGACACATATACCATATCTGAGCATCCTCTTGGCCCTAATATACAAAGAGACTAGTAAAAGAAATGTGAAAAGGGTGTGAATGTGGTCCAGAGCAGCAGGTCACCCAAAGCTGCCCCTCTGGGATTTATAATCGTGACATGGGTGCTTTTAGAGATGTCCACTACTAAGAGACACATAGACACGAGTCCCTGGCCGGAGACTTGGAATGCTGCTTGAAGGTGATCGCTAGACTTCTGGACTGAAAAACTCCCTGATCCTATGCTGAAGAACAGCTCATGTGAGAGACAGTTATTGGCACACTCTTTGGCTCTAGTAGAGATAGTCCTCACATCTGAAGAGCATCAGATTATATTGAGGCTTGAGTTATCCTTGGTGTCATGAGATATCAGAAAGAGATTCCAATAAGGAAAGAGTTATACAAGTCGTCTGATAAGATGTAAGTGGTATACTTGGGAACATGCTAGAGATCAGCTCTGAGGGAGTGTGTCACATCCGCACATCCACCCCCAGGCCTGTCTAACTTAGACCTCAGTTCATAAGAGGGACAGATCATCTTTTTCTTTGTTTGTTTATTTGAGTAAAAGTTGATTTATTCAGAGATACATCAAGAGGCAAGGGAAAGGCCATGATGTGTGTGAGCTGGGTACTCAGATTAGAGTAAAAGTAGGTACAAACTCCATAGTCAGAGTGTGGGCTGTCTCTGAAGAGGGAGAGAGAGGGGGCGGTGGCCGTGAAGCGCTGTGTTGCAACTTTTTATGGGCTCGGAAGCTTTATATATTAATAAGCGGAATGACCAGTCTAACTAGCCTGGGGAAGGGGCCAGGATTCCCAGGAAATTGGCCATTTCCCACTCTTTGACCTTTTGTGGGTAGCCTTGGGACTGCCATGGCGCCTGTGGGCATGTTATTCACCATGCTAATATATTACAATGGGCGTATAATGAAGCCCACGGTCCACTAGAAGTCTGAGTTACATTGAGTTGCTTTTTTTGCTAACAAATTTGTAAAAGATACAATTGTAACAGAAGTATTATACTTAACATTGATGTCTCTAAAGATATGTTTATATTAATTAAACCAACACACTTAAGCTAGCTTCAATACCAATACCAGTACTGAATACTTTTTAGACAACTGAACCTGAAATTTATTTTGGCCAGTTTTTTCTCTGTTTGAGTATTTATATAAGTACTTAATTTCCTTTCAGCCAATTAAAGAGCTCTCTTACCATTTAATTGTGCCATTACCATACATCTAGGATATACAAACCAGACACCTTATAGTTTTTATTTTAAAATTTTAGTCATGAATCATATATAACAAAGTAAAACCCACTGGCTAAAAATGAGGTTGGATTTAAACTGGGGTTTTTAGCAGACAGAACAAATCAAAGTTGCCCATCTAGGTGGTTAAGCCTTTTTACTAATATTTATGAAAAAGAGATAACATTTTTTACTTGTCCTTAGCAAATTATGGTCCAAATTATTTATCCCCCACCTTTTTTTTTTTTTGAGATTTGCACTTTAAAAAGATGGTGAGATCAGAGTTCCTGAGAAGACAAGGTAGAATTTTGTATCTCAAAGGCATAGGAAGGCAAGTTTCTCCTAGAAAGACTTTGTTTTTTAAGGCCAGGAAAAGGGTCTTTTTTAAAAAACTTGTCTCTTAAGATAAATACATAGGGGAGTTTTGGGGAGTGGTAGAAGGGTTGGTGGGCTTTGTATCATTTTTGGAGCCACACCTCTGGTCCTGTAAAGACTAGATTTATAAAGCAAAGACAGTTTTGTCTTTTCTCATTTAGCTTAGGGGAGACTTTTTCAAAAAATTTTTATTAGGCTCTGAATATCAACTATGGTCAGTTTAGTCCAACCAGTGGCCTCCCATTTGGCCATCTATGTATGAACACTTTTGAGGAGCCTTCCTGGGTTTGAGAATTTTTTAATTAAGGCTCTTGGTTTGGCCTTTGATCTGAAGAGGCTTGCCTGTAGCCTCACGTGGTCCCATTTCTGATGATAACCTGACAATAGTACCTCTGTCAGGGACCTCAGTTTCCCAGACAGCAGGGTTTACTTGAGAAACAATATGGGGTGGAAGGGAGACCTCTTCTGGCTTGGAACTGAGGCAGGCTCCCAAAGCCCAGAGCAGACACTTTTTTTGGTGTGTGTCTTTCATGTAAGTGTCTTTGAATTGGATTATTTAATGGGATTTACTGAGCAAGTAGGTCCCTTCCCAACAGGGGGATGGGGCACTCAGCCACCAGCAAAAACTCATGTGTAAAAGTAAATTTTTAGTAAGCACCTTGTTTGGGGCCTTCTATTGATCCCTGTTATTACACAGGATTGGGAGGACAAGGGTCCAGGGAAATCAGTCAGCACAGAGTAGGTGACTCCCTTATCTAACAAGAAGACAACGTTTTTACCTGTCACATCAAGGGTTACCCAAGGCTCCTCCAGAGAAATGACCAGGTGTCCTGTGGGAGCCAGGAAGGGTCCCAGGCCCTGTCAGTCTTCAGTCGTCTCAGCCATCATTGGTTTGGGAGCCCCAAGCCCCCTTTGGCTCAGGGGGCAGTCCCACTTCCAGTGGCCTTTTCATTTGCATAGGAGGCAGGGTCCTGGTGGACTTTCCCCACACGCGGGGCGTTTGTTTTTCTAGTGGCCCTCCTAGCTGTACTTAAAACAGGTCCCTTTTCAGTGAGACAGTGGCTCTGAGCCAAGCATCCTGGATCCTGTCCTCGTCATGGGCCTTTGTGGAGGGTAACCCTGAGGTGGTGCAGGGATTAAGTCTGCTGCTAAGAACTATGCTTTTCGCTGTTGTCCCTGAATCCTTTTCCCCTCTTTAGCCCTGTCTCTATTGTTAAATACTGTAAATGCCAGATCCATGATCTGATTCATGGGGGTCTGGGGTCCCTAGCTGCCCAGAAGGGGCCTTGGGGTAGCTGATTGGGGAGACTATCCCCCCTCAGAGTTGAAGGAGTTAAAAGTTCCTGGCTGTGGACCTTGGGGAGGTGGACCCATAAAGAGTCATCTAAAAAGTTGAGCTCCTGTTGGGGGAGATGCTTTCAAGGGCACGTGAGCCAAGCACACCTGGTAGGAGTTCCCTAGACCTGGGTCTTGGGATAGGGTCAGAAACATTTGGAAGTATAGGACTTCCCCCTGTTTACCTCCTCTTTTACAAAACAGGTCTAGCTGTAAGATGGTATTGTAATTTAATGACCAATTCTTTGGTCACACCTCTTGGTCCCCTAGTTTGTATAGGGGCCATGCAGTATTACAAAGGAAAATTAACTCCTTTTTCCTCAAATTATCCTGTTTAACTTTTCCCAGTTTGTGAATGTGTCCTAACGGGGAGTTCTTTGAAATATTTGTTGTCCCATCTTGGTCAGGATATCCTGCCTGTGAGCCTGAGATGGCTCCTTTGGAGGAAGGGCCAGTGGCAGAAAAGGTGACTAGAGTCTAGGGTCTAAATCCCTGAGAGGGAAGGAGAAGACCTAGGCCCCGAGTCAATTATGCCAATTACCTTCTTCAAAAGGGGAAACAAAATAGCTTCGAAAGGTAGAAATCTAGGATGAAACAGGAATGCTACAGCCACAGTGCTTCCTAGAATAGAGATCCTTCAGCCCACTGAGGGAGTGCCCACCTGCGACGCCCACTCAGCGGTGTAACAAAACCGTGACCCCAGCAGGGGTGCCAAAATCATGTCCCATGAAGGGAGTGTCCGCCTGCGACTCCCACTCAGGGGTACTAAAGCCTGCGACCCCACCAAGGGGTGCTAGCAACTGCGATCCGCAAGGGGAGTGCCTGCCTGCGATTCCTGCCTACGGATGCAATGAGGCTGTGCGCCCCGAGGGCACTCTGGGAGGGCCACACTGCAAATTTTTAAGGGGGAGCTCCCGGAGTCCCCTAATTTGGGCCCCCTTTCGCTGTTCCATCATCCCGGAACCGGACCAAGACTGTATAGAGAAGAGGAATTGGACTCAAGGAACCACGGAAGGGAATCTCACCCAGTCAGGTTGCCAATTACTTGCTACATGGTCTTAGTTTGGCTGTCCGAGTGGTCTCTTTGGTGGATCTTCTCAAGTTCGAACAGATAGAGCGATAGAGGAGAGACTGAGAAAAGATCGAGAGGAGAAAAGCCTTGGGCTCAGTGGGCTCCTTCATGGCTAGAGAGCTGGTCTCTGCCAGATCCTGCAGGCAGCGTCAGCCACCACCTAAAGGGCTACTTGAATCTGCACAACACGGGAGAAACCCCCTGCCACCCTCCGAAGAGCGGGGAGCCATAGCCCAATAGGCGGGTCGAGATTATGCCCTTTGAGCCCCGTTTCTTTATGTAAATGCCCCACATTGGGCGCCAAAGATATGATGCTGGAAAACGGATGTGGGGCTTGAGGACGGCCATGTCCCAGGCCTCGGCTGAGTCCCTGGGATGTGCCCCGCCAACTGTGGGTCCTTGGCTTTCTGCAGGAAAGAATTCAAGAGTGAGCCACAGTTGAGTAAAGGTAGATTTACTTAGATACATCAAGAGGTAAGAGAAAGGCCACGAGGTATGGGGGTTGGATGCTCAGATTAGAGTTAAAAGTAGGTATAGACAGAATGAGGGCCGTCTCCAAAGAGGGAAAGAGAAGGGGCGGTGGCCACAGATCATCTCAAAGGATAAACTTCTTACCCAATCTGCTCCTGATAGTAGACAAAACTCCAAAAGGCAACCCAGGAACCCAGAGTAACCCTTGATAAATGCTAACCATTGCTGCCACAAGTTGTTTTTTTTGGTTGGTTTCTTTTTAAAATTGAGGTCAGGAACAAGAGGCCAAGGCTCAAAAGAAGGAAAGAAGAGGCCAGGCATTCCCAAATGATTACAGCCCTTCAGGGGCAGCCACCATCCCTCAATCCTCCACCCCCAGCAGCCTGAGACAAATCTGATGATAAATACAACATCTGCCGCTGACCTAGAGACCTTCATCACTGGGCTGGAGCCACGGGTACAAATGGATGTGGCAGGTAGGACAGTAACTTTTTGGGGGGTACCGGGACCACCTACTCTGTCCTAACTTCCTTCTCCGGACCCTTCTCGTCTAGATTCTGTACTGTCATGGGAGTCACAGGTAAACTGACCTTAAGGTTCTTTACTCACCCCCTCTGTTGTTTATGGGATGAACACTCATTGGCACATTCTTTCTTATGCATGTCAGAATGTCCTAGTCCCGTTAAAGCCAAGATCTTCTTTGCAAGTTGGGAACCCGAGTTATCCTGGGAGAAAATCCCCAAACTTTCACCTTTTTACAACTCTTATTGCTCTCTGGGGAAGAAGAAAAACCTCTGGACCCAGAGGCCTGGGAGAATAAAATTAATCCTGCTGTCTGGGATCAAGGCATCCCAGGGCGAGCAGAGACGGCTGCTCCGGTTGTCATCTCCCTCAGAGATCCTACCTGGTTCCCTAATTGAAACAATACATGACTTACTTATCTACTTCCTTACTCGAGAACAGGCCATCCAACATGCAATCCAAACTCTTCACTTCTTGGCCGAGTGGGGATATATAGCTTCCAGATCCAAGACCAAAATGGTCAAACGAGAGGTAACTTATCTAGGACTTGTTCTGACTTCTGGAAACCATAGCCTTTCCCCTGAATGAATTCAGGGAATCTTACAACTCCCTAATCCCACTACTCAAAAACAACTCAGAGCATTTCTCAGACTAACAGGTTACTGTAGGCTATGGATCCCTCACTATGGGTCTACAGCCCAAACTCTATATGATAGCTTAAAGGGTAAGGATGACTCAGTACCTCTCCAGTGGGGTCCTTCCCAACAGGAAGCAATGGAAGAATGAAAAAAAAATCTCCTGTAAGATCCCTGGCCTTGGAGCTTCCAGATCCCACAGGGCTCTTCCTGAGAGAGGAGGAATTGCCTTGGGGGTCCTCACCCAGCGGCTGGGTCCTACCCCACAGCCCAGGGGATACCTCTCCACATGGCTAGATCCCACTGCTTGAGGCTGGCCTTCCTGCCTAAGAGTGTTGGGAGTCCTCTCCACTCTCCTGGAGGAAGATTTAAGCTAACTCTGGGGGCCCCTATACAAGCATACGCTAACCATCACGTTTCTGGTCTTTTAAAAGGCAAAGGACATTTCTGGCTCTCAGATGCTGGGCTTCTTAAATATCAGGCATTATTATTGGAAAACCTAGATGTCACTATCTCCGTTTGTGGGGCACTCATCTTGCTACACTATTACCATCACCAGACAAGTCTCTTCCCTTTCAGCTGTGTCATGAGACCCTATCCATTTCTCTAGGAGCTAGAACAGATCTCACCAACCAACCCCTGGAAAACCCTGATGAGATCTGGTTCACCGATGGGAGCCACATATTCTTGTGAACCTCTTAGCGATCTGCAACTGCTTTTCAAGCAACACTCCGGTGAGACTGTCCCATCGCCCTAGGGGCCTATGGATCCCTGTTAGGTAAACCTTTTTCTTAAATATCTCCTGGCTCAAATCTTTTCTCTTTTAGGGCCCCCACCAAGCTGTTTTAATACTAATTTAAAATGTCTCTGACATTAGGGTCCCTCTTTTTACTCCTCCTTTAGTTCACCTGGACTAACACTCCAACATCTGCTTTCTAAAACCTGAACCAACAGAAAGCACAGAAATCGAATTTTTTAAAGACCTTTGTTTGCCCCCGTCTATCCCTTGGCTAGGATTAGCTCTATATATTTGACCTCTATCTTTTCAACCTTCTTATGGAATGTATTTTTTCTCATCTAGAGATCAACTTCAAATGGCTATACAACAAGGTAATCAACCAGTCAGCCAAGACCACTTATATACAAGCCTCTCGATGGACACTGATCCTTTGCTCACATTCCGCCCCTTGACAGCCAGCTAGCCTGGGACCCTAACGAGCTCCATGGTCACCCCAGATCAGCAGGAAGTAGCTAGAGTAGTTGTCGCCCTCTACATCCCAAAGATTTGTGGTCCTATGACTAGAGGAGGGAATGTTAGGTAGTTTAGATAGAAATGAACACTGGGCAGGGGGAGAGGAAGGGGAAGGGAAAAACCCAGAACACAAGGAACCTGAGAGGTCAATCAACCAGAGCTCAGGGAATCTGAGTTGTCAGTCAATCAATCAATCAACTCCCAGGTCTGAGGGTGGAGGCGCACCCTGTGTCATGTGTCACGTGTCACTCTACATTAATATGTGGGAACCAGTGTCAATAAAAACCTCTTCCTTCATAGCTGAGTAGGATTGGGCCTCCAGGTCAGAAGGAATCCTGAATTTATTGAATACTCTAATGACCATCCCTGTCACTGAAAATATATCATCTGTGGGTAAGAGATGATTCTGTTGGGAAGGCTGGGGAAATTACACTGTAATACAAACGTTTTTTGTGCTCAGTATTACTGTAATATCCTATCTACTGCTATTTGGTGTAATATGAACAAGTGTGTGCACTAAGCATTACTTCAATGTTTCGTCTGCTGCTCTTTGGCATAATGAAGTATGTTATGGGCTTACATAAGGAAATTAAATAAAATGAAATATACACTAATGATGGCCCCCAGAGTGAAAAGATATTTTGGGAAACTGATTTAAACCTTCCAATTGACAAGACCTTCTTGGAAGCTGATTGTCCAGACACAATGGGAAATTAAGCCTTAGAGAAAGTAAATACACATATAAATGTCTCTAACAATTTTGAAAGATACAAGTGACGGTGAATGAGACAGAGACATGCAAGTGCTAAGAAAGCATCAAAAGATTTATGAAGCACATTGCTCAAGGTTAACCTGTTTTAGGAAAATGATACCTACACTTTATTGGGTGGCACAAATCTTGGTGGTTGCAGATGTGCTAACTGGCTTTTTCCTGCCTATAAAATATTAGATGTGCCTGTCAGAAAAAAAATATCACAGAACATTTAAGGAATATGTTTTGTGAAAATATTGACTTGAGGTCACGGTGGGGAAACTGCGAAACAACTGAACATCAGCCTGATCTGATGCAGCCTCTCAGAGAATGACCTCAGCTTCCCACAGCACTCTTTTCTTGGAAGAAGTGGAGCTATGAAAAATGAGAACTAGTGTTGTGTGAACTCAGCACCGGCAAGCAGGTTTGGGGCCTATGAATTAAACAGTATAAGGAATTAGCAGAAAATACAGCTTGTACCTTTTGTGCGCCAAGGTGACTACCACACACCCTGGCTCTCATTCACGGAACCCAAACATCTTGTGGTGAGATAGACGAAACCATATACGTTCTTGGAGTTGCTGAGAGAAAAGAAGATGAACTGAAGATGCTGCAGCTCTCTGTTTCCTGGCTTGTATTCTGTCATAAAGCTAAATAAATGTAAAACCTATTGATGTTTTCAGGAAAACATCTGGACTCCTTAGTAAGACATCCATGTATTACCTGACCCTGCTTTATCCTCTCCCAGAATTCTCCCTCCTAATCTCTGTATACCTATTGGTTAACCATAGATAGACAGATATTTTAAAATACTTGTACTTTCAAGAAATAATTTTCTCTTATCCCTGACCACTTGCCACACTTTCCCCTTTGTTTACAATTACCCACTTGCTCCATAAACCTGACCCTAGCCCGGCTCACCTCAGTCTTAAAGGATGTGCTTCATTATAAGGCAACGATAATTATTTAGGTTTTATCATGGCATTCCAAGACCCTTTATTGTTCTGGGGACTAGGCTAGTATATGAGTGTCCATGTATTGACATTTCAAGTTAAAACATCAGCGTTTTGTGACTTTATTAATGTAAGTCGGTACCTGAGAACCTTACAAATATGGAAGAACTGAGAAATTCAAGTTTTTTTAATCCATCAATCTAAGGACGATGCCACCAACACTAAAGCACTGCAGGTAGTGAGGCTGCCTTTCCAGTGCTATCTCCCTTTAACTGCAATTGTTAACATCTCTCTCATAATCACAATAATCTTTTCTATAAAACCGAATTAATAATATTTTATCCAATTAACCTAGGTCAAAGTAAACTTTGTAAGTTGGTATACATAACTTGATGCTAAATATGTAATTACTCAAGGGAATGAGAAGGTAAGTCACAGATGGGGAGAAAACATTTGCAAAAACAAATCTGATAAAGGACCGTCATCCAAAATATACAAAGAATTCTAACACTCATGAACAGGAAAACAAACAGCACCATTAAAAAATACACCCAAAGACCTTGACAAAGAAGAAGAGAGAGAGATGGCAAATAAGCATACGGAAAGTTGCTTCCCGTTGTAGTCATCAGGGAAATGCAAACGGAAACAATGAGATACTGCGGCACATCACATGATTTTGACCAAAATCCAAAACACTGACAATACCAAGTGCTGATGAGGATGTGGAGCAACAAGAACTCTCATACACTGTTGGTGGGAATGCAAAATGGTACAGCCAATTTGGAAGGCAGTTTGGTTTTTTTTTTTTTTTTAACAAAACTAAACATACTCTAACCATATAACCCAGCAATCATGCTCCTAGGTATTTACCCAGAGGGGCTGAAAATTTATGTCTACACAAACTTGAACATGAATGCTTCTAGTGACTTTATTAATAATTGCCAAACCTTGGAAGCAACCAAGGTCCTTCAACTCATGAATGAATAAATAAATTGTGGTATACCCAGACAATGGAATATTGTTCAGGACTAAAATGAAATGAGTTATCAAGACATGAAAAGACATGGGGGAAACTTAAATGCATATTGTTAAATGAAAAAAGCTCATTTGAAAAGACTAAATACTGTATGATTCCAACTATATGACATTCTGGAAAAGGAGACATGGAGACAATAAAAAGATCAAAGTTTGCCAGAGCATAGGGGGAGGGAAGGATGAATAAGAGGACCAGGGAGGATTTTTAAGATTGTGAAGCTATGTATGATACTAATGGTGGATACACTTTATTACGTCTGTCCAAACCTACAGAATGTCCAATGCCAAGAGTAAACTGAGGTAAATTATGGACTTTAATTAGGGCAAGCCAATGTGAGTTCATCAGTTGTAACAAGTGTACCACTCTTGCTGGGGGTGTTGATAATGGAGGAGTGTATGCATTGGTAGGGGCAGAAGGGTGCATTGTAAAACTCTGTATTTACCCTTCAATTTTCTTGTGAACCTAAAACTAAATATTCTTTAAAAATAAACACACATAAACACAAACATCAATTATTGCTCCTACATGGAAGTGCTGTAGTGTAGCTGTTAAAACTACAGACTCTGGAGTCATAAAAGTCTAGCTTCATATCTTAGATCCACCTTAATACCCATGTGACCTGGCACACATGAATCTGTGTTCCACTTGCCTTCACTGATACTTCACTGGAGGGTAGAGGTAGAAACTCAGTACAATAGCGAATGTTAAATGTTGAAAAGTGTGCCTGGATCATAAAAAGCACCCAATATATACTAGCCTTAACATGTTTTGAACTCTTTCTTTTCATATAGGACTCAGGTTACTAACGGCATAAAATAGTCTTGTAAAAAAGGTCCTCAATGGGAAGGGAAGATTCAGTGCTTCAGTGATCAGGAATTGTGCTCAAAAAATGAAAAGATTTTATGAGTCATACATGCTAAGGAAATACTTCTGATACTGACTTTCATTAGGCTGATCAGTCAAGGTTAATTAGCAGAATATTAGCTTTCTTTGTACAATAAGTTAAAGATGTCCTGTGATGTCAACCAAGCATTTTAGACATATCCTTTTGCTGGGGCACGCAACAAGAATGTTGCTGTGTGTCAGAGCATTGCTTTGTGTAAGGCTGTAAATGATTTTGTTTAAATCTCTATCAGAGAATGAAATATAAATTTAAAACTTTTTTTTAAAATGTGACTAAAAGAACAGCTAAGCAGTAGTTAATGTAATTTAATAATCCCAAGAGTGTTGCCGAAGACTTCCAGCATTTCAAAGGAACAAGGAAGCAAAAAGCCACTTGCCAAAGTAAGAGCAGTTGTTCCCTTAGTTCTGGATTCCTTCCTTCACTAGACCTCTCATTGTCTCTTACTTGTCTGACTACAGTATCACAATTGTCTCTGTGCCTCCAAAATGCCAGCTCTCTGATGTGCACTTCCCACTGCGACCTGAATAATCTTCCCCAAATACAAGTTTGCCCATTTTGTTCACCTTCTGAAAATTCTCCTGGTTGTCTCTGTTTCTCATAAAATAAAGTTACAAGCCATCATGGCGATGGCTTAAACTTTCTTGGCTCTTGGAACCCTTCATATCACAGTTATTTTTTTCAAAACACCCTTCAAGTAAAATAAACCTCCAACAGTTTGATTTATTACATAGTTAGTTCTGACAACTTAATCGTGGTAATGTATATGGTATGACACAGATATTGCAGTGTTTCCTTCTAAAACTGAAAGCATCCCATGGCATTCCTGTGAGTTCTCCATGGCCCCCTGGGGTGCACTGCTGCACAGTTTGGGTACTATGACACAATGGCATATTTTTTTCCTTGCTCATCTACTTCTATTTGCTTAACTTAAAAACTGTCTCCCATCCCTTTGAGTCTCCATCCCATTCAGGGACTCTGTTCTTCCACGTTCATTTCTCAGATATGTTGGAGAATTTTATGTCTCTGCACTTTTTCTCATTCTGATTCGTCAACATGCACTACTTCTTCTGTTCCTGTCTGCCTGAAGAGTATCTTCCTCATTATCAGTGTTCACCTCTAATATCATCTCTTTTATTAAGAGTCATTGTCCAGGCAGAGTTGACTTCTCACTCTTCACATCTGCAGTATGCCTTGTACACACTCCTATTGTAGCAGCTACAGTAGTTTAACTATTTCTCTGTGGCTTTACTTTCCTTCCGACTGTAGGCTCCTTGATCAAGAAGCAAAACCATATCTAAAAGCTCAAGGCTGCATCCATACAGTGACTCTAATCGTCCTTAAGGTGCCTGCCTGAGAAAAGGCAAGGTTGCCAAAATAATTTAACTGTTTCAGCCAACGTGTGAAGATGGGGCTCCTATCTCCCAATCTCTGAGGGGATGTTAGGAGCCCAACTTCAGTAAATGTCAGCTAGAAAACACAGAGGGGTTTCATGTGAGCCAATACCCCCTTGTTTTTCACTTACCTAACTCTGCTGAGTTTCTGTTCAAGCCCTTTCCTATCCTCCCTTTAGAACACCCTGTACAAACAGTAGTTGAATCCAGTTCCTGTTGTACACTTTTCCCCACTGAAGTAGTTATTACTCATTAAAATCTGTCCTTATCATTTTTAACTAATATCCAGCTTTTTAAAAATTTACGACACCATGAAGAATTTTTAAGGATCATTTGTAATTAATGCATTCAGTATTTCCACTAAAACCCGCTATAAAGATAATAAACTTCATTCTCTTTCCAGTAAGTATTGATCTTATTTAAAACATTAATTTTCATATCAAAAGTTGTTGTATCCTAGACGAAAAGTTCATCTCTTCACAAGCTGAAATTTTACAGCTTACAAAAGGAAGCTTGTAAATGTTGGAAAGCTTGTGTTCAATATTCATTTGACCACATGTATATTTTAAAACATTTATTGATTACATAAGTTATCAATGCATAAAATATGCATGCAACAAATGAATTAGGATGTGGGCAAAGAGCTTGAGTTTCCAAACACCAAATTCAATGCTTTTTAAAAATATATACTTTGACAGTGTATTGCTCAAAAAAGGCAATGTCTTGGCTATGTCCCAGTGAAGAGCTTGTCTCTTACAGACATGGCCAAAAGCATGAGATCATATCTACATTCCTTTGCAGGGTTATAGGTGTTCTCCTAAGGTGCAGTATCAGAGCTTCTTCCTCTCTAAGGATACTCAGTTTTCTCAATAATTTTTTTTCAATTTCACAGGTAATTCAATTGCCATTACACAGTTTATTCTGGCCAAAAGTCTCAAGGGAGTCTTTGCTTCCTAAAGCTACTGACTCTTACAACATCACAGACTATTAATTATCAACAATTCATCACATATTAAATAACAGTACTTTCATTTCGTGTGCTTTAAAAGGTTCTTTTTTTTTTTTTCAGGAATGCTAAAAGCACCCTTGTGAAGGAGAGATGTTTTCCAATATTATATCTAATTGACAAACAGAGGAGATCTGGCCCGGAGGTTCAATTAAGGTCACATTTACAACTGTTTTCTGTGTACTAAGTGGAGTGAACTGGTATTTGGTGGCAGCTTCCATGTGCTAGTCACTGTGCTAGGCATTTTACAATAGTATCCTGTCAGATCTAGCTAAAGGCTGTGTAAGGTGGCTGTTACCATCTCTACTGTACGAGAGAGAACTAAGTCATTCACTTAAGGTCACATAGCTATTAAAAGTCAGATCTGGTCACAAGCAGCCTGAGCTTCAAAGCCCATGAATCCCTTATCTGAAGATCCTCATTTGAATATTTCTACATAAGAGTTGAGAAGTGTATAGAATTACCAGATGTATCTAATTTTGAGGTTATATACCATAACTTAAAATTATAGTTATAGAATATTAAATATAGAATTACTTTTAAATAATAAGCTCAATTAAAGTGCTTAATCTGATCCACATTACAGTTGATCAAGACAGTCTTAATATTTCTCTCAGTTTGATTTAAGTTTAGACAGGGTTCTAACTGACTATACGGTCCTGACCCCCTTTTCCTTAGAGCAATGACTTCAGAAAACTTGCAACTGTAAATTCTTTCTCTGCCCTTTTGAAATGTATATAAATCTTCTCCCAGACTCTTGCCAGTTTTATAACTCAGAAACCTCTTCCTCAAGGACCTAGGAGCCATTCCTTTGAAATGTAATCATCAAGGAAGAGAGAGCCCCTATCTCCCAGCCTCTGTGAAAAAAAAGGAACCTAACTTCCATGAACACCAATTAGCAAACACAAATGGCCTAACCCTCTCCCCTCAACATTTGTAAACTCGAGAATAACTCTGCACTCATTGTATCCTATTTATCAGCCTCCCATCTAACAACCTCTGTTCTCTAGCACTTTTCTACAGGCTCACTCCAAAGCTCAGAAACCCTCCAGCCCTTTGTCTCAGGATGAATCTGGCTATCCAGGCTTGATCTGTGTGCTCTCTCCTCTTGCTGTCAATGTAGCAAATAAAATCAGATTCTGTCTGCATGTCTTGTTCAGTGTGATTTTGTTTTCTTTAATCAAACACTTCCAATTTTAGGCAATTTTTGAGAAATTTGCCTTTGATGAAAACTCATATTAAATAACATAAAATTATATTTTGCTTTTTTATGCCTATTAATCATTTGTAAAGAAATTCTATCTATCTATTTCTATGAAAATGCCATTCCATAGGTTTAAATAATGTACTATTTAAGAAAGATTGTTCATAATTCTCTGGTAGTAATTTCAAATGCTTAACACCTGCTGAGTATAAGATGATTACCTAGTTTAGGATCACCTAAATTAAATGGAAATGTCTTAAAAATATGCATACAAAATATGTATGAAGGTAATGCTTTTAATGGCTTTGCCTTTTTCTTTTCTTTTTTTCCTTTCCTCTCCTTTCCTTTTCTGTCTTTTCCTTTCTATTCCTTTTCCTTTCCTTCCTTCCCTCTTCTTCCTTCCTTCCTTCCAACTTAATTACCCTTTCAAGACTATTGCCAAAAACAATTACATTTTATGGTAGTAGGGGTCAACATATGGATTTTGGAGGATACATTCAGTCCATAACACTTCTGATTCCCTAAATTCTGTCTATTTGACTTATCTCTGGCTAGCCTACAGTTCTTGTTCTTGAAAAATGCTACCTCAAGTCTTTTGCTGTTTCTCTTCTCGCAAGGAATGCTATTCGCCCAGACTGGCCTAATACACACTATTACTTCAATCAGAAATGTCTTCCCTGACATCCAAGCTGAAGCAACCCTCCTTATGTGAACACAGATTGCTTCATCACACATACACTCTCAAGCCTTCTTCATAGCAGGTATCACCACCTGACACACTGTAGTATATGTGTTAGTCTGTTACTTGTTTGCCCACCTTGCTTTACCACCTTAGAATGTAAGATTCATGATATCCCTATTGGTGACATTTACTGCTAGCATGCCTTGTATCTGCTAGGTACTAACTATATGAACCAGGGTTCTCCAGAGAAACAGAAGCAACAGGAGATAAAGAGACAGAGATGAAGATAGAGATAGATACAGATTTATTATGAGAGATTGGTCACATAATTACAGAAAGCTGAGACTACATGGGCTGAGAAGCCCCATGGTCTGTCATCTGGAAGCTGGGGGCCCAGGAAAACTGGTGACGTTGTTTCAGCTGAAACCCAAAGGCCTGAGAGCCAGGGGAGCCAATGTCGTAAGTCTCTGTCTGAGTCTGAAGGCCCAGGAACCAGGAATGTTAATGTCTGAGGCGGGAGAAGATGGATGTCCCAGCTCAAGCCAAGAGAGCAAGCTCATCCATACTTCTCTTTTTGTTCTATTCAAGCTCTCAACAGATTGGGTGAGGCCAGATCACATTGGTGAGGTTGATCTTTCTTTCTTAGTTTACCTATTCAAATGCTAATCTCTTCTGAGAAACACCTGCACAGATCAGAAATAATGTTTTATCAGCTATCTGGACATTACTTAACCCCATCAAGTTGACACATACAATTAACCATCACAGGTGGTTACTTTTGTTATTGTTGTTGAAAGAATGGATTTCTTCTTAGAGTGCATGAAATTATGGATAAAGATGAAGACCACCTAAGAATGTAGACACAGAAGAAAGGGTGAGTCCTGGACAGACTGGATATAGAACACTCAATTAAAGTCTAGTTATTAACAAGCTGAATTTATCATCATTTAAAGATCCATGAAATATACCTATCATGACTCCTTAAGAATTATGAGTCCCAAAGTTTACTTTGGTGAGAAGTACCAATATCAAGACAGCTGTACAGTCTTCTGACTGTAAAATCCAGCAAAGTACACACATCTCTGTACTTTTAAAACTCTAGGTCAGATCATAAATAATTATATGTTTTTTTTATTTTGGCAAAGATTCAGAATATATCTATTTAAGAAAAAAGAGTTATATACAATCTTTTGAAAATATTACAATCCTATATTGGTTTTCTCCTTTAATTGATTTGATTTCTAAAAGTTGTAAAGTGCAGTTAAATTTGGGAGCCCAGTTATGAATAATTAGAGATTGATTTACTTTTGACAAAGAGTTTAAAATGATTGATTTAAGTAGTATGAAATCCAGGATTTTATGTAGTAATTTCATAAAATTTAGGATATGGAATGACAGATTTAGAGAAGTCAAACTGTCTCCTCACCAAAGTACTTATCTTAGTTCAGCATATTTTCTGCCTACTGCTTCTATTAAGTGGATTTGAACAGAGTCTCAAAAAACTATAGACCATGATTCATATTTTTAAATTATGAACTATATTTTCTTTACTTTAGAATGAGGTTTTACTACAGATAAGAAGTTGTATTTTTTCCTAATAGAAGTATATAATCGCTGCTTGATAAGATTATCAATACACTAAAAAATAAGATCTATTTAGTGTAACAGAGGAAGGATAACATCATAATCACTTCTTTGTCAGAGCAGCTATTTCCAAGTACACTGACAATTGGATGGGCAGGTTGTATGTGAAATGAGATAACTGAGAACATGAGATTTTTTTTTGGAGACTTCTACATATATGATATCAAAAAAATTATCTGAGAAGTACGGTCCTACAGGCCAATTATAAAATGTTACCAATCTCCATTAAAAGACCTTTTTAAAGTACCTCACGTCTTAGTATAGTAAAGTTACTTTAATATGATCGGAAGACAAAGTTTTATGTAAAGATTGCCTACGTGTACCCACAAAAATGTTCTTTGGTTTCAAATAAAAGACCAACAAACTTGGATAAAGCTGTTTAGGATCAATCTGAGCAGATGTTTCACTGGTGGGCGATTTTAGCATTAGCTTCTCAAGAAACAAGCTAGAGTAAAATGAGTAGTTTTAATGTTGCCTTGACTTTGCTTCCAAGGCTGAGATTTTCCTGTTTACAAAACTTTAGGGATGACTTCATATTCAGTGCTCTCATCATGTTGTTTTTTCAAAGAGCATTTTTCAGATACAATTCACAGACCATACAATTCACCCATTTACAGTGTACAACTCAATGGATTTTAGTACATTCACAGATACTTGCAACCATGACCACAGTCAATTTTAGAACAGTTTCATCATCTCAAAATGGAACCTGATGGGTTTTAATGTGTTTTAATGGTTAATTTAACTCAAGTAATTTTTGATTATACATTATGTATAATGTATAATACATTATTAATAACTTACTTAATTAATGATTCACTAATATAAAAATTATTAATTTTATGTGTTCTAATGATACTGCAGCCTTTCTCCTGCAACTACCTTAAAAATGGATAAAGGAGGAATCTTTGTGGTTTGATATGTCCCCTATTCCAGTGATTTACCTCCTCTTCAATCTGAGATAAAGTGGGTTTGTAATTGAGACAAAAACAAAAAGATAAGACTAACTCTAGGTCATTATCACAATATGAAAGCATGACTGCCAGTTAATGAGTCTGGACTCATGAACAAGTTGAGAATCAGTCTTTTCACATTCACTCCAGAATACATGATTCTTCGCATCTATTTAAATATGAAATAACTTACATATTCTCTCCTGGAGGGGACTAAATTATGGTACATTTTATATATCTTGATGCTAAAGAAATATCAAGTCATTTTCATTATAGTACATTGACATCCTTAGTGAAAGTCAATTATTTTCTACCTTATGAAGGAATCAAAATAATTGATAAGTCAGGATCAGGAAAATATATGTCATCCTTTACCTAGCTCATATATGTATATGAATATATTTTACATTCTATCTCTTGCACACCTATGTACACATACATAAAACACACACACACATACACACATATATACAGAAAATAGTGCAAGTTAACATCCTATCACTTGGTATGTTTTTTCAGCTGTTTCCAGAATTAAGATTATATTCAGGGGCTATTTTAGTATTAATTAATATTTCAAAAGTTAAAATTGTTAATATTTTATTTTTAATATTTTCTATTAAAAGTAGTAATAAAGGCTTATTTTTATTTATTGCTTTTGGAACTGAGCAGAACCCTGTGCGCTCCCCACCAAGTACAAAGGTCCTCTAAGTCCCCTTCCTCTTGTTTGTAGAAGAGTGGAGTCTCCCAGGCCTCCCCGAGTCCCAGAAGAGCAGGCTTAAGCAGCTAATGACGAGGACAATAAAGTCACAGACTCAGTGTCTGATGCACATTCTTGAGTTGTTTTATAGATACTAAAACTGCCACCAGAGGGAAAAGGCTAACTGTGTGATGACCTGACTGCAGCCACGACACATGTGGGCTGACCCATCCTGAGCAGCACTGAATCTACGACCAGCACAGTTCCAAGAGCTGGCCTCGAGAGAATGAGATTAACACTACTGTCCATAATAATCTGTACCTATGTGGGCATCAAAGCAACTGCAGCTTGTTCTGCCCATGTATATAAGTGGGCAACAAACTAGCAGCAAAGAGAAACTTCAAATCTATGTCGGTATCTTTCATCTTAAAATCTCCATGCCCTTTCTTAGCATGAAGCAGTTACAGAAGACGGACCTTCGTCCTTAATCCCACAGAAATGGAATATTTTAAGAGGGTAGAAGGGAATCTGTAAATTGTTCTTTTCAGGAAACCATCCTCAGCAGGAAACCCCCTTTGCCTTGTCATTAATTTAGCAAAGTTACATTCTAATTAATTTTTAATTCAGGAGCCCTTGTGCTCTACTCACAACTCTGGCCCAAGCACATTTTTCAAATCTTCTGATCACACGATATCTTGCCTAACCTGTTAGTTCTCTCTGCAGATCAAAGAAGTAGAAATGAAGAATAAGTAATTAACAGATGACCAGATCTCCTCCCTAGCTTCCCCTTCAGTAATCTTGCAAACAAACTGTGTGAACAATAGCATCTAAAGAAAAACCATGAGGAGGGGACAAGCCTGCATGCAGTGGGAGATGGCTATGAATTTGATCCCTTATGTCAATGATTAACTGAAATTACTTCCCCTCTCCCCTTTAAACACTTTCATGGCCGAGCAGAATCTTTGGAGTTGGTTTTTTGGGGACACAAGCTCGTCTTCTCCCCAGATTGCCTACATTCTGATTAAAAGCAACTTTCCTTTCTACCAATTGCCTCTTGGTAATGATTTGAGCAGTGAGCAGCCAGACCTGAGTTCAGTAACACCTTCACATAAGGTTTTTGTAAACACACTACAGAAGTTCCAAAAAATAGAAAAAAAAAACCCATTATTTTGCCATCAAAACAACATTCCTGTTTTACCTTTATCAGCTCTTTCCAACTCCTTACCATCCCTTCTTCCAATGTAAAATGAATTATAAGCAATTTCCACAGAATTAGTTACTCTTCATACACATCATCTTTTAATGCCCTAAGGATAAGGTTTTTGAGAAAATGTCTCTCTTGGGAACTTACAGTGCATATTAGCATTTAATGTTTGAGAAGGTTTAGAATGAAGATTCCCATTGAAAAGAATCTGTTAAATATTCTTGGTCACAGAACCCTTTATTCAAATAACATTAATTAACATACTATGGAATACACTTTGGGATGAGATTAGTTAATTGTTTTTTTATTGATGATCTCTATATTGTTTAGGGGATGAATATACTTGGGAATGCAGCTTTTTCATATGTTATTCTTAAGATACGATATTCTTAAGGTACATTTCTTAAAATGGAAGTAATGGGTTGAAATTATAGACATTTTTAAAGGATCTGTGTAGGAGTTGTTCACTTGCTTCCAAAAAGGCTTTTGCTGGTTACAGTATACGTATGTTTCTTTCCTTGAACATTTGTCTGCATTTGTATTATCATATTTTAAATCTTTGCTAATGTAATAGGAAAAAAGGGCATTTTACTTGATTTAATTCATTCTATGAAATATCTAAGTTTAGACATCTGTCTGAGATGTTTGAAAAGCCCATATATTCATATCTTCTATTAATCCTAACATTTTAATACTTTCAATTCAATTTGAAAACAAATGTAATATCTGTTTAAGTTTTAGTTACTGTGGTCTAATAACTGTTAATACAGTCAATCCTTGGAATCTGTGGGGGACTGATTATAGGATTCATGAGGATACCAGAATCCAAGGATGCTGAAGTCTCTCATGGAAAATGGCACAGTATTTGCATATAACCTCCTATGTACTTTAAATTATCTCTAGATTACTAATAATACCTAATACAACATAAAGGCTATTAAACAGTTGCTGGCATGTCGGGAGCCCGGCCACCAGACGATCGAATGTTCCGTGGTGCTGCCATAGTTATTGTTGCGTATCTTGAAGGGAGGACTCTAACTGAATGGGTTAAGTAAAGTTTAAATCAGGCTTCAAAGAACTCTGATGTCAACCTGTTGATCAGCTATTTGAGAATGGTCTGTCTGGGTCAATATAATCTTAAAAATTTTCGGAGCCAAAAAGAATAAAGGGAAATTGGTCAGTCTGAACGTTCTGGTACAACAGAGTTAATGGGAAGAGAACAAGATTAAATCAAGATACTCATGAACATTGAAGCGGCCAAGTGGAACAAGTAAAAGGACAGTGAAGGCGCAGATTGTTTGAACTGTTCCGGAAGAGCTAACCGCGGAGGCGTAACAAAGACTGAAATTGTTAGTACTGTACATCCCCCTCTGTATTTTGAAACCGCAAGTGCTTGTAAGCATAAGTATAAATACCACAACATGAGTAAACTGGGAGAACCTGCTGCTACCTCATTGTTGAAGTGTGTCTTGTCTGTGTCTTTCCTTGCGCCGACGCTACTCCTCCCTCAGGTTCCTGAACCCGCTGGGGCTGGACTCCGGCACTGGCACATGGCAAGTTCAACGTTTGCCTTTTGAAATTTCCTGGATTTTTTTCCCCAAATATTTTTGATCTGTGTGTGGTTGGTTGAATTTGCAAATGCAGAACCTGTGGATGTGGAGGCCTGATTATACTGAGCTGTGCAACATTAAAGATGATAAATTATGCTATTTCCCTTTTTGGTTACTAATAAATTTTAAAGCCATTATTAAGTTAAAAAAACATACAACTGAGAATTCTATTTTAGCAGTTATTCTTTGGTTCCAAGGAACAAAAGCTGATATGAGTTATCTTAAGAAAAAACAGGAATTTCATAGAAAAAAAGGATATTTATAATTTGATTGTTTAGTAGAGTATCTCTCAGAATTCAGTGTTTTGGACAACAACCTCAAGACATTGAGACTTGCCATTCTGAAAGTAAGCCAACACTTTAATGAGACTTTGCCTCAACCACTCTGTGGCTCGTGGCTGATTCCAATTTTCAGATTCCCAGAAGAGATGTGGTATTAGTCACACTTTTTGGACCATAAGTTGTTGGGTTCCCCAGGAAAACTCCTGGCCCTAGAAAGGTCAAAGGATTAGATCTCAGGTCATCAGAAAAAGTGGAAAGAAGTGACATGCCAACTACAGCAGCACTGCCTTGTGTTGGAGGCCCATCCTCTCATGGTTTCATTTCCCATCCCTGCATACACTGAGGCCTTTATCAGAAGTTAGAGCCTGGTCCATAGATTGGATCCCCATTTCCCTTGAGGGAGAATATTCATAAGCTCAAGAGTGTTATATCAGAGTTAGGAGCTAATTCTGAACTAATTTAACTGTTTCATTAGTGATCTGATAATATGAGGGTATCAATTTTTGTAAACACTTACTGAATTCTTTAAAAGAAGCAGATTTTCTATAGAGAAAATGCTTCATATATTTGGTATGTGCCAATTTGGCTCCTTATGTCCTCATTATTCATTCTGTTTAATTTTCCACAATTATGCTTAATCTTTTAGATTGTTGTATGCTAAATCTTTTAGATTGTTGTATGCTAAACCTTAGAACAATTCTCTTTCTAAAAAGTACAGACCCTAGACCAAATCCAACAGCAGATGTGTTTTGTTAGGTATGCATAGCTTTTTCTGTGTGGTAAAATACACAAAACAACATACAGTTTACCATTTAAATCAATTTAAAAAATACAATTCACTGGTATTAAGTACATTCACACTTTTGTGCAACCATCACCACTATCCATCTCCAAAACTTTTTCATTTTCCCATACTGAAAGTCTACCCATTAAACAATAATTCAACATTATGCCATTAGAGCCCCTGAAGAGCACCGTTCTACTTTCTGTCTCTACAGAATCTGAATACTCTAGGCACCTCGTGTAAGTGGAATCCTATAATATTTTTCCTTTTGTGTTTGGAGTATTTCATTAAGCACATATAATGTTTTCAAGGTTCATCCATGTTGCAGCATGTATCAGAATTTCATTCCTATTTAAGGCTGAATAATATTCCATTGTATGTATATACCACTTGTTATTTTCTGTAATTTTTTTATAAGAGACATCCTAATGAGTGTGAAGTTGTATCTAATCGTCATTTTGACTTGCATTCCCATAAAATGTTTTGAAACATTTTAAAAAGTAGCCAATAAGGAAAAATCTAATAATTTTACATAGAAACCTAGACTTGTAACTTCTTTTGAAAAACTAGAAGGTGTGATAATACACAGTTTTGCCTGGCAGCTATGAGCTGGAGCTGAGACATGGTGACCACCTTTAGATAGGACATATGCTTTCCTACATCAAGTAGACCACTTTCTCCCAGGCCACCCCACATGGCCCAATAATTTATAATATTTGCACAGCCTCTATAAATAGTTACGTTTCCTTCCTTGTCATCAAGTTGTACTAGATAATGTATGCTTTCATCTGGATTTAGTCCATAAAATTCTGATGTTCAATTGCCACTGGGTTCAGATGACAATAATTGACTTAGGACATAAAGGGAAATTTAGTAGGCTGAGTGAAATGACTATATTTCAGTTGTTATGACCATCTTAGATCTATAAACATGGAGTTTGTGGGCAGCTTTTATTCAGAATGTGTACTAAATTGAAATTATCTCCATGAATGTTGCTATTTGGAGTGTTTTAAAAATCTAATTAAATTCAAGAAAGATTTGGAAATTGCCTTAAGGTACTTATGAAAGCAGTGTTTGTAAAAACAAGAAAAAGTAAATAGCTATTTTAATCAAAAAAACATTCAGCCATGAAGACTATTTTTCTAATTTTTGATTGTAACAGGGCATGTTTGGCTGGGGTCTATTCACATCTACTGCAGTCAACACCTCCAGCATCAGCACCCTTACCCTCCTTATGGTGTCTGCCTGAATCCATTGCAACTTTTCCCTTTTAATAGGGAAGGCAGAGGGGTGAGAGCATGACAGCAGTGATGTGATGCATGTGATGCATTCTGTTTCCCTACATGGCCAGCTTTCCAGCCCTGACTGAGGGAGGAGTTAAAGGAAAAAACACGTAGAACAATTTTGAGCAAAAGCAGAACTACATGGGGAAAAAGGAAACCGAGAATGAAACAGAATTGAAGAGGAAAATGATTTTTTTTCGTCTCTGCACAGAAAGCAGCCTGCAGCTGGAGGACTGAAAACTTTGGCAATGTTCAGTGATTGCAAGTTTTGTGTGAATATTGTTGATTTTCTGATGGGCACTATCAATGCTAATGCTTCTCTGTGTGGCTTAGCAGGAAGAGGAGTTGGGCAAGTAGAACGAGGAGCAGAAGAGCAAATTCTGAGCAGAGGCTGTGCAGTGACAGTAGTTGAAAGAATGATGTGTTACTTCATCATGCAAGAGACTGACTTGGGCACAAAGAGAAAGAAATAGGGAGACTTTGAAAGGTTCTAAGTTTTCAAAAATTAGGTTCCTGGGGATTCTTCCTATGTTGATTTGGCTAAGAATGAAAAACCCTGCACATTTACTATATAGATGTAGAATTATTGGGTTATTCCTTTGTATCAGGTAAAATGCCCTCCACTGCTTGTAAAAGACGAAAATCACACTTCCAAAATGATCTCAGGAGTGAGAAGGATGGTCTTTTGTATAGCAGTAGTCCAGAGGAAGTGTGGTAGCCAAGAGTGGCGGTTTCCATTTCTGTAGTCCTTTTGGTCCTGCTCTTCACCAGAGGGTGGCTGTTCTCAGGCTGTATTAGGGAACTTGCAGCCCTTGCATGTTCCATATTCAGATATGTGTCCAGAGAGAAAAATAGCAGGAACTATTCCCAGAGTTCCTCATTGACTGGACTTTGCATGCCATTGGCCAGAATTTGGTAAAATGTCCAACTGTAAGAATACAGTGGTTAAGAAAATGAGATGTTTAGGATTAGCTTTGATTTCTGAGAAAAAGCTCCCTGAGGTTAGGAATGGAGACTACTTTCCCCTTAAGTCTTATGGGGTAGAGATTTAACTTAAAACAGAAAAAGGAATGCAAATGTGTCAGAGGAAGGATGAAACAGAGCTTATGTAGACAATCAAGAGTGTCTGTCTGAGTCTATCTCTGAAACATTCAAGTTGACAGCTGAGGCAGTGCACGCTCTGTCTGTCTCCCCCAGGAACCCTGTGTTTGATCTCAAAGCAAGCTTGTCTTGTTTCCTAAATGATGAGCCACACACAAAGGAAAGATGAAACCATGGGGACAATCTAAAGAGAATAATTCCCTGAATGAATGTGTCAACAGAATTAGCTTCCACAAGAAAACTTACCTGAACAACCTCATCTCCAGACCAGGGAGGAGCAATGGAGAAACACTAGCAAGAACGAAAGGAGAAGAAAGCAAAGTTTGTGCGAGCTCAAAAGGGGCTCATTATGGCTGCAGACTAATTTTTTTTAATGTCTTTTCTTGTTTCAATATTATGTTTTTTCTCACACCTTTTCCATTCCATCTCTCCCATTCCTTGTACATTTTATCCTATTTGGGGGGTATATTAACTTTTGTAAGCTCTATTTACCACTGCTTGGTATTAAAAAATATGCTGAGGACACATATGCCAAACAAAACGGAAAAAGTATGAATGCAAGAAGAGTTTGGGAGGGTAGAAAAGAATTATATGACTTTGCTGGAATAAATTAAAAATTTATACAATTATGCCGTGAAATACTACTCTAGATATTGAATTGGATCAAGTGGAAAAATCAAATAATTGTCAATACTTCCATTCTTTATTTTTTCAGTTCAATGCATCCACATGTATAACACTACTAATCTTTTAAAAGCAGATTATATAGCACCTAGCTTTCTTTTGTATCACTTCTGACATGATAAATTTGATACAAATTCACATTTAATGATTGTTAATGTCATTTAGAGGGAGCAACATTTTATGAAATTTACCTTAAACATACATGTACATGCACTATATATTTATGCTATCTTTCTGTGTTCCTTAATTGAAAGAATGAATCTACATTTATTAGAGAAGATTACAAAAGATAGTAAGATGTAACATCTGCACTCTAATCTGAAATAATTGGCTCAACCTAGATGCAAATAGAATTGAGAACATATGTAAATAAGATGATTTTTTTTTAAATTTTCTACCACAGTTTATTTCAACAAATATTTGGAATGTCCACAAAGTAATACAGTTTAAGTAGTAAATGCTACCAGAGGAAAAGAAATTCTGAGATTCAAAACATTCAAAGAACGTGTCAGGACTTAGGTTAAAAGCAATGTGGAAAGAAGGCCTCCAAAGGTAGAAAATGAGCTGCAATTATATGAAGGCAAAGGCAACTGATATTTACTGTCAAGAGGAATGCAGGAAAATTTATTTGATGCATTATAGCAATAGTGGTTTTTGAGATGATAAGAAAGGGCACTTCGAAGAAACACTGTATTGAATGCCTCAGAATCCTAGGGGCAAACGTGGCCACTTAGCTCATTTGCTTGACAACAGCAATTCTTTGGGGGAAATGTACAAAATGCTGTTCTATTAACTCTAATCGCTATAGAAAACCTGCAGAAAGTAACGAGTATCTGTGTTAACTGTGAGTGTTTGGATAAAAGCACAGACTTAAGAATTTTACAGGTAATTTGAGATATTGTAGGTGATGCCTTAGTTCTGAGGAGGCTTGACTGCACTTTATTGGAGGACTTGAAAAAAAAGTTTTCTGCAAATTATTTAAATTACATAGTTTAGCATTTTCAATTAACTAGGCTTTATTGATTTATAGGCTTCTTCAAATCAGTGACACACGTTTTTATAACTTTATTTTTACACTAACCATATTTCTTATTAGCTTATAGACCCATATAATTTCTTGATAACATGATAAACTCCTTTCAGATCCTAAAGGTACATTCAACTGAATCTTTATTAGGACTGACAAGCTGCAATTCTATCTGACAATGATATTTTAAATGTTACCTGAAAATAAACTAATTATCTTTTCCTCAAAAAGATTTTAAATGGTCATTAATTTGTATGCTTGATTTTTTTCTCATCATCTCTCATTCTGTCAAGGAAGGAAATACACATTTACAATTCTCTCTGGGTAGAATGAGCCCCTAAGTTTGCAATACTTGGATTTGAAATTTGAATTCCAAGTGACACAACTCCCATTAGAAATATTTGTAGAACTTGCATCTCATTTAAAAATTCCGTAAGTTTAAAATGTGCTTAGCCAGAAAGATATCATTGGGAGAAATTTTCTACAGAGATGTAAGTGTCCCACAAATGCCTCCACATCTTCCATGCTAATGTGTGTGCTGCTATAAAAACGGAAAGTACACTGCTGCGATTTTTATCCAATTTTCAGTCCTCTGCCTTTAACACTGGTTAACACATTGAATGCACATAAGGCTTGCCTTGCTCGTCTTATTAAAATATCCCCATATCTAGGTCCCAAACTGTTCAATTCAAATGTGTGTCCTAGCATTTTATAGTAAAGTTGTTTCTTAGATCATAGAGGCATAAAGAGAATAGAAAACTGCTTAGTTTTTTAACTCATAATCAACTTTACATATTTCAAATTGATTTATTATTAATCCAACAAATCTTTATTTCCTTTTCACTATATGACAGATACTCTTCTGTCTGGTTGAAAAGATGAAAAAGACATGAATCCTACAATTAAGTTTGCATATGGGAGAAAGAAATGTGCCTTGTGGCTTTTCCTAATTTCCGTAATACTTTGGTTAATGATTTTCCTCTCTAGCTGCATGAAAATTATTTTTGGAAATATTTTTTGTGTCTGGAAGTTGCCAGCAATATGATGGTCTTTGTGATAGATTATGATGACCACAGTATTTTGCAGTTTGTCCCATCAAGAGATAGAATCTAAATATATATATTTAGAGAGAGAGAGAGGGAGAGAGAGAGAGAGAGGGAGCATGCGCAAGCGAGAGCAAAAGAGATGGAATCTGTTCTCCCACGCACTGAATTTCAGTTGGTTTAGGGACTTCATTTAACCAACAGAACATGGCAAAAGTGAGAGTTGTTTGAGTTCTGGAGCTTAGCCCTTAGGACACTTTGCAGTTTCTGCATTTGCCCTTTTGAAACATTGTCCTAAAAATGCCATGTCAGAAATTCAATTTGGCTTACATCAGGCCAAGGGGACAGTAAGAGGAAAACTGAAGTACACAAGCTTTGAGCACACACTGTCAGAAACGTGAGTGAGGCCACGTTGCTCCATCTGCTTCAAAGTGGGGCCATCAGATAACTGTAGCCACATCAGTGATCCTAGCTGGGATCAGAACAGAAAGCCACCTGAGCCCAGATCAAGTTGTTATTTTATAGGCTCTCCAGCTAATAGATGGTTGTTTTAATCCATCAAGTTTTGAAGTGGCTGATCTTTAAAATTCTGCCTCTTTTGTTCACTTTAAAGTATTGTTATATTATTCAATTTATTAAAATTAGCTAGCCTGTTACTACAAATTAAATAGGTTAAACATGTATTACTTAATAATTTTCATACTCTAGAAAGTGTTAAGGATAGCTGAATTTATATTTTTATAATAATTACTTTGCAAATCTTAATACAAAACACACATGTAGCCCTTTAAGATTGTAAAGGCTCTGTGAATGGGCAAGTCAGTCGAGGATGATGAGAATGGTGGACTGGTGGAGCCATACTTTCAGTAGAAACAAACAAAAATCTATGTGTGATGCACTTTACTGTTTAATGTTCTTGGAAAAATAGTTCACTTCAACAACATATTTTCAAGTCCCTGGCTTTAGCCCTTTCAAATATTAAGAGTTAGCTCACATTTGAAACTTTAAAAGAAAATAAAAACAAAAAAGAAAAAATCCAAAATGGTAGAAGGTGAAAGGGGGAAATATGAGGAAAAGCAGAATGAAAAGAATAGAAAAATGCCTTATCTCTTTCTAGTATTGCAATACAATATGCACTTTAGTGTGGGAATATTGTGGACTACGATGCATTTTAGAAGAAAAAATACATCCTAGGTACCAGTGTTAAAATGAATTCAAGGTACATGTATGCAATTCAGCAATTCGCATGACTAAAAGCAAGAGATTTGATATGAGAAATAGTACTTATTTCTGAAAAGTTTAATTAGTGAAAGGAGAATAGAACCCCTGGGGAAATCTAATGGCATTGTCACTTATCAGGAAAAGGCTTAAGTATTAATTGCTTAATTTTTAAATAAATGAAATGCTGTATAGAAAAGACATCTTGACAATGATTGTGATACTTTTTTTCTAGAAAAAGTTGCATTTGAGTTGTTTTTATACTCAAGCATGAAATTAGACAATGATAAGGAAAAGTTGAATTTGTACACCATCTTACCTTAGCATAATGGGCCACGAGGAAAGTGTTTTAAGTATAGCAAAATAACACTGCAATGCTTCCTACAAAAATAGGATTCCTGTAATATTCCATCTAAATTTTTTTTAATTAATTAATTTTACTTGTCAGGGAGGGAGGTAATTAGGTTCATTTACTTATTCATTTTTAGAGGAGGTACTGGGAATTGAATTCAGGACCTTGTGCATGCTAAGCATGCACTCTACCACTTGAGCTATACCCTCCCCGTTGCAATATTCTTACAAGGAAAGAAAGGCCTATATTTTAAGCCAAGCATGTGTCATAAAAGAAATAATCTTTAAGGGCTGGGTAGCTTCTGGCACACCAAATTTAAAAAAGAATAAAATAACTTATTTGGTTAAATCTTGTGGATTTTTCATAAAAGCTATTTCTCAGTATCCTACTTATTAACTGCCTAAGAAGAGGGAAAAGGTAAAAAGAAATCTTGGAGAAAAATGAGCAAGAATGAGGGTATAATTCAGAATTTAGATAGGAGAGGTGTGGGGAACTGAAGTAGCAACAAATTACTCAAAATTGTAGCAAGGAACAGAGGAAAGTTTTTCCTGCTGAGACACTTAAGTAAGAAGGCTTAGTTCTTCACAAATGTCTTGCCAGATGTCTTGTTACGAGTCCCTCACAATGCTTCCAAATTTAAGATGCCTAAAACCAACTCAGCACCATTCTACCTAAATTAGCTCCTGGTTTAGAACTGGAATTTTATTTTTGTCAGCAGTGACATCAATGTCCAGTTATTTATAAATTACAGAAAGAGGTGATGTGGTTTGGATAAGGATGACAGCTGCAGAGTTGGTAAGAAATAGTCAGAATTTGAAGATACACACAGACATACACACACTATATTTTAAATTTAGTAAAATTTGCTCTTTTTAGTATAAACTTCTAAGAGTTTTGACCAATATATTACAGCCTTGTAACTAACCTGCACAAAGAGGGTGTCCACTACTCCTCCCACCTCGAAATTTTCTTATATCCCTTTGTAGTCAAGGCTGAGTCTACTGACAAGCCTGCCAAAGGCATTATTCATTTATGTCAGTGTTTCTACAATGATTATTTCTACCACTTGCATTTGACTCCTTTTTACAATTCAATACCAGGATAAAATTAAAAGAAGGAAGAAACACGATGGCAAATGTCCTAGCTCAAGAAGTAAACAGCAGGGTCATAAGATGAATTTTATAGGCCTTCTCCTTTCCCGGGTTATCCCAGGTTTAACCTGAATTTGCCCTGAGGCCAACCACGTGCACTGCTTACATAGTACTTCATTTCCTAATCACCAAATCTAGACTACTAGTCATATTAATATAACTGATAATTGAATGCAACTTCCTGTATTCAGCTCTCTTTCTCTTACTGAGTCTATGACCATCCAGGATACAAAACTAGGTAGGTTACTTCCTAAATGCCAGAAGAACACACTTAAGGTATATCAACTAGAAGATAAAAATACAGGGAAATGTATTTAATTATTTTTAGAATATAAGAGCTCTCTATCTCTCAGCAAGCACCTCTCAGCAAAGTTCCCTAAACTGACAGAGGAATAAAACAAGAATGTAGAAAAGAGGAAGCAAAATCTTCAAACATGTTTTTGAACAATCAGTTTATGTGACTGTACTCTAGAATACTTTCAGGGAATTTTTTTTTTCTATTCCTTGGTGAACAGTAAAGAACATTTACTTTTCTTAATTCAATGTTTACATTCCATAGCTTTAATCTCAACTTGTCACATGCATTTTCAGTAACAATAAAGAGAATATAAAATTCCAGCGATTTAAATACTTTTATAATATTATTGAGAGGAAGAATGACCAGCAGATATTTCCTATTTTTAAAGAACTGATAAAATACAATAAAAAAATTCAAAGAACTATCACAAGTGGAAATTTCTTCTCATATGGTGCGGTCTCATTGGTACACAAATTATATCATATTTCCCATGTATGCATTTTCAACACATTGTCATATTTTGACAAAGTGTAGGTAGTCACTTTATGATTGCTGTTCTAAATATCACTATGCCCTTTTAAGCAAATATGAACTTTCCTAATTGAGGTTTTTGAATTGAATAATAATTATGAAATAAAACAAATGAGAGAATAAATTTTAAATAAACTTGGACAAGAAACCAAACTTCAACTCAACTGTGTAACTACTGAATATATCAAAATGCTGCCATAACTACCTGACCAGGGAAAAAGAGAAAAAGCCCACTGTGTGGTCAGATCTACTGAGACAAATTTCTCAGGTAACTTGGAGAGAAGCAGACAATTTTCATCCAATTTGAAAAGCAAAATGTCATAGGAAAAATGAGAAAAGTGCCCAAATATGTATCAGAAGGAAAATGGCTAGATGTATTGCACATTAATCATCTATTAGTCATCTACCACAAAGCAGTCAGAATTATTGAGCCAGATCTTCAGGTTTAGTTAATAGACATGGATAAAGATTAAACAAAATGTTAAGTGAAAAAAGCAAGTTGTAGAAAAACATATCATATGATAGGTTATGCAGTTTATAGATAAACATGTGCAATTATATATATTATGCATATAAATACATATACGTTCTCTCTCTATATATAGATATATAATGTATTGTGTGTGTGCATGTGTGTTTGTGTGTCTGTCTACACACCTGTATAGTAAAATTATAAAAACATGCTTCGGGATAATACACAAAAAATTTAAGATAGCTGTCACTTTAAAGTAAGGAAACAAGACTGAAGATGCTAGCAGGATGGATTTAATATGTATCTGTAATATCATATTCTTATTATTTTTAGTAATCTAAATTTAAGATCCAAACATAATAAGAATTAACAAAACTGAAGGGAAGAAATATAAGTTCTTGTTATAGCATTCTCTGTATGTATTTAGACCTGAAATAAATACTAATTAAAAAAAATAAAGAAGGGATCACTGAACACACCCTTAAATCCTTTGGTATTTTCCTTGCATTCTAACAACGCTCCTGTGTGCCCCTGTTATCACCTTTATGGCTTAGCAATTGTGTGTTGTCTCCCAAGCTAACCTGAAAACCCTCTAACTCAGGCACAGTGTCAAAGAAGTTTTGTATCCTAAATGAGGTAACAAAAATTTGGGGAGAAATGTACTGCTTTCTTAGCAGCCATAATTTGGGTTGTCCAACTACTGAACTGCACCTCCTTGGACAACAGGCAAAAATAAAAAAAAATACATCATAATCATAAAAGAACTGAGACACGTGAAAATGTTTGTTACTGAGCCAAACACATTTTGCATGTATTTATCACACAGCATTTTTAGAAGAGTAAGGGTCATTTTAAGCAATTCTCCCTTGCAGATGTGTAGAATGGGTGCCAACCATCTGTATAAAATGTGTTTAAGAATTTAGTCTCTTGCAGACTTTTTATTTTAGTAAGGTGGAATCAGAAACACATCTATAAATATGGCATCCATTTAGAAACAAAAACTAGATCATTCTTTCTGTGATCTGGGAGACAGACCTCTGTAAGTGGAACTCAAAGTGAGAAAAAGGAAAAATGATGGCTGAAGCCATTAAGGGAACTGCCTTGTATAAGAACCACAGGAAACTCTTTGGGAAACGTGAAGTGTCAGCTGAAAGAAACACGTGATGTGAGAGCTGTGAGTTCAGTTTTCTTTGGGGACTTACTGAGGATGATAGCCTGGGAGATAGCCTGTCCGCTCAGAGGAATTACTTTGAAGAGGTAGCAGGGAAGGTCAGTGTGTGTGTATATATATATATATGATTTGGCAGAGGGTACATGCAATCAAAATCCTCTTGGTAGGAGGTTACTGTTAGTCCTGGGGAGCAGATGTCTCCATTAATGATTTCAGTGCTTTTCTAGGTATGAAAAGATGCAAGAAGTTGGGTTCACAAAATCTTCTCCTGAAAGTATCTATCTGAAGGCCTGTTCTGCCAGTTTTTCCCAGAGCACAGAGTGCCTCAATCCTGATCACCACCCCGAACTTCTTTCACAATGCGCTGGAGGTCAGCAAGTGCAATGGCTAGTGACGTAATCCTTGCAGAGTCAGATGGCGAGTGACGTTCTTTAGTTGTCAGAAGCATATGGAATAGAAACATGGTATCAAAGGCTATTAATCAGTTTCTCTTTGTCTCCATTTGTTAATAGTGCTCCCTTACTCAGCCAGGGAACTTCAAGGTGTAAATTGTCTTCATATTAAAGAGAAATAGTCTACTGATTAGATCAAGTCCATATTCCTCTGGGTACTACTTACTTCTCCCTTGCTTATGAATTTTCATTTGCCTCCTGGAGAATTTTAACGTTCTGATAATATCTTTTGCTATGTTCCTTTTGGAATTATTAAATAAAAGCACTTTTTCCTCTTCTTTCCCTTTAATCACATTTATCTCTGAGTTTAATTGTCTCCTGCCTTGGACCTTTCAGAGTGTTGA
Source organism: Vicugna pacos (assembly GCF_048564905.1). Classification (NCBI taxonomy): domain Eukaryota; kingdom Metazoa; phylum Chordata; class Mammalia; order Artiodactyla; family Camelidae; genus Vicugna; species Vicugna pacos. Next base: position 24,013,256 of record NC_132994.1, on the reverse strand, counting down.
TGATTGTAAATCAAAAGATAGTAGCTATTCAGAAACACAACTTTAAATGAGCTTAGAATCTTAAGGGAATCACATATTTTTTTCTGTTTTACTAACAATAAAAGTTTATTATTTCACGTTTACACCTTGAAATATGCCTAATTGAGATCTTCAAACTTCTAAAACATATCTCACCAATGGGAAAATGCTTTCATATGTATTTTCATAGTAATCCTTTTGTGAGGCTTATATGTTATTCCTGAACTTTGAAAATTCATTTCAAAAATACGCTGAAAACTGTGTTTTTCTTTAACCAAATTAAAATATTTATCTTTGGGGTTTCTTTATGCAGAATAGAATTTCAATGCAAATTCTAATATATTAACTTTATTTCACATACTTGAATATCCTCAAAACTAAGTAGTATTATTATACTTGAGAAATAACAGAAGTCTTTAAAAATTTCCTATTACTCGAGAAAAAAAATTTGTGCTGTGATTGTTGTGTAATTCAACATATTTTACAATGGTTTTTAAATAGGATAATTTCATGTTTGAGAATTACATCTGAGTGTAAATGTAAATTGGTCTTATTCAAACAATAAGCCCTTCAAAAGTAATACAAATTAATTGTATGTATGTATTAGGATGATTCAGTGCTAATTAACTGAAAATGCTAATGCAAACTAGCTTAAACAGCATTTTCTTGATAAACTATAAATCCAAAGATAGGGTAAGTTCCAGGGATGGTATGAACATATTCTGAACATTCCTTCAAGAGTTTAGGTCCCTTCCATATATACTTGGCCAGCATCAACTTTACCCTGGCCAGTTTCTCCATGGTTGCAAATTCTGTTCACACTGTCATGAAAAAGGTAGAGAGAATTTTTTCCAATGAATGTAAAGTAATACTTTTCTTCACTCTGTTTGCTCAGCTCAGACAGTAGACTGTCTGCCCAAACCTGGGTCAGATACAATCACCAGAAACAGAGTTGGGTTTAATGTCAAGATAATGAACTGATAGGCCCATCAATTGTATAACCCTCTTCTAAGGCCCAGAGAGAGACCCTAGTAATGTGTTCATATGTTCATATAGTCTTTTTTAAAAATTTGAGAAATAAAATCATTTAATATAAATTAGTTAAGGCAGCTGTGTCTGAATTTTGATTTACTCTCTATCACACGACCCTACATTTCAGGTGATGTTCAAGCTTTGAATATTTAGGGAGATCCTGCTGAGGAGAATTTGAGTGGGAGTTCACTTATTTTAGGGTTAATGGTATATATTCTTGTGGTTTGTAATCACCTTTATCTTTAGTTGATACAGTTAACATTTTGCCAGCCTTCCAGTTTAACTGCCCATTGTGCTTAGGTCATATTATAATATAAATGTATTTTAGGGTACCTGGTGCAGGAAGGGTGTGAATAACAGTGGGGAAAAAATAATTTAAAATGTTGAAAACAAGAAATAGTCTGTGAAATATTAGAAGAGTAAAATTAGAAGAGTAAAAGAGTAAAACTTTTAGCTGAGGAATCAATTTTCATCTTTAATTTTTTAACATGGAGGATTGTTCTTATCTGGGATATATTTCATATTGTAGAATATACAAATATAAATAATATACTTTTTCCTTATTTGACAGAAACTATATGAAATGCAATTTATCAGAATTTCTTTATTTGTAGGGCACATGCCAGTAGCAAAACTAAAAACAGCAAATGATTATCAGTAGTAAAATGAAAGTTGTTTGATTTTAACATTTCTGGATGAAAGTCTGAAGTCTATTTTTATTCTCACTACAGAAAATGAAACTAAAACATTATTTCATAGGAAGTGGTGATCAAGGGCTATGCATTTTGAAAAGGAAGGAAAATGTATTGTAGAGATGTCAAGTAGGTCATTAAAATTATATTATTTTTCTGCTTTAAATTTTAGCTAGCTTTAAATTTTTAAATTGGTCATTAATTTTCTTATTTTTAACAGATATTAAATCATTCATATTTTTACATTTTTAATTAGTATTTTTTTTTTAGTTTCAGAGTGCAAAAAAATCTTGATCCTCCTGACCAAAGAATGCAATCTAGACCAATCAGGATTCCACTTTGGAGTAAAAAATAGGGTTGATGACTGGATATGATTTGAGTTTTTCTAGGACAGTGAAGACAGAGATTGGAGAAGCCAAGTCAAGATAAATGATGTAATATAGATTAATATAAAAGTTAATTTGTAGTTTAAGAAAATATTGGTAAATATTAAGAAGAATCACCTGTGTATGCAACATACATTTTTTCTCCAGATAAACATACTATAGTCTGAATTTATAAATAAAGGGAAGCATTAGTTACTAATCTAAATATTTTGCTTTAAGAATGCATAACAAGATAGTTCATAAAGATATCTCTTTCTGTATCAATCTCATCTTGATAGAAAATATGTAACCCACTGAAAACAGGAAAATTTTGATGTGTTTATTGACATAGATAAAACAGTGGGTCTAGGATGATCAAAAGGACTATTGCAATGAAGTGGCTTTGGCAGCAGATGAGCTGGTACCACTTTGGGAGAGAGGTAATTGGAACCCAGAGGGAGAGAGTAAGGTGTTACCTGCTGCCTAGAGTCTTTTGAGTGATGCTAGTTCAGGGATTAGCAGTTCAAGGTCACTTTGAAAGTGGAGGGAGAACCCAGGAAAATAAATACCCTTATCTCACTCTTCTCTCCCTTCAAACTATTGTTAGATTTCTCCACTGGCTGAACCTAACTGGAAGTCAGAGGAAAGAGAAACAATAGCTATGATTCACACAGGTCAACCTTCTTAGGTTAGAAAGCAGGATACAGAATAGATATGGAGGAGCAAAATGGTATTAGATGCTGATGAATAAATGATGTCAGAACAAAGTCAATCTAACTTAATTTGTGTGTGTCCCTGAACTGACTGGCTATTTAGTGACATGGATAATAGACAGTTAACCATTTTATACATATATGTGTGTGTATGTGTTTTTGTGCACACACAAAAACACATACACACACATACATACATACATATATATACACACACACACACATATATATATATCCTATGGGATAGAATGTCCATCATGCATGTCTATATATACATATATTTAGTTATTCATGGAATAGAATTTTTTTCTGTGTTAGGCCACCTACTCCTAAGAAATATCTATCATTATTCAGCTTTGTCTTCTATTCATAATTTGTGACATAATTATTTTTTCCCATTGACACTTTCAATCTCCTAAATAATTATATTTGAAGAGTCTAAACAATTCATTTTACAATTGCACTCATAACAAAATAATAAATAGAAAAGTACTTTGAAGAGAAAAGGTTGAGTTCTGTTATTTCTAATAGATTTTTCCTGCTCAGCTTTTGGAAGAGATCATGGAAGTGTACATTGAAATTTGAATACACAGTGTTATTACAAAGAATTTACTATGAAATTATTCCACTCACCAATGTTACAGAACATAGAAAAAAATTTTTCTGGGGAAATTTTCGTCTGTTTGATTTTCTCAAAATGAAAAGCTCAGTATGAATCCCAAGGTGAGACTTCATATTCCCCCCAATAAGAGAAATCTCCCTTGGGCTTCACTTCACTTCATCCAATTATTGAGTGATAAGATTGTATGATAAATGGGATTTGGTTTTAACCCTCAGTTTTCACATATATATATATATATATAAAATGTATATAATATACATATAATATATAATTGTGTGTGTGTGTGTATATATATATAAAACATATAACATATAAATAAGAGGTATAGTCACATCTGAAAGATTAAAATGGACTGCTTTCTGTTTCTTTATTAGTATTCACTGGAAAAAAGCTTTCTCAAAAGAAACAAAGATAATACTGCCAATGTGCTGATTAATTATCACTGTATTGCTTCTGCATATAGCTTTTTTCCACATTATTTCAGAGAGATTAAATTTTTTAAGGATATTTTCACCTTCAGGCTTGAAAATACTCTGGTAAACAAAGTAAGCCAATACAATAAATTTCTTTTCCTAGCTTTGCCTTGAAAAAAAGATGCAATGCTAAATTCAGGTGGGTGTAAGGAAAGATGCTTGAACTGACCTTATGGACTAACATAAAGATGTTCCCGAACTTTGTGCCACAGCTAAGTCTGGGATCTCATGACACCTTGTTTTCAAGAATTCTGGCAGCTTTGCCATCTTAGAAGTAAAGGAGTTACTACTTGTCCATCTTCCCGACTCCATTCCTATTCTCCCTTCCCTCACTACTTTTCCTTAACAAATATTTACTGAGCACTGACCCAGGGATGTCTCTGGTGGTGTGATTATAAACAATATGTGAATTATATTTTGCTTCAAATAATTTCTAAATAAAATTAATACATTATAATAAAATTATAACTTTCATTTTATATGTATTTTGTACATGAAGAAACTGAGATCCAAGAAGCTAACCACCTCACTTAAATTCAAGTTTAGGCTGCAAATGCAGGCGGTCTGACTCTAGGATTTGTACCCTTAACCATGTACTACATTGTCTCTCAGAGGGGAAACAGGGAGAGTAAGTGATTCTGATGACAATCAAAATTGCAGTCACGATACAGATAAATAATTTTTCGATTATGATTCCTGAGAGTTGTTTATTAAGCCTGAGGAATAACTAAAACACTAATTTACCTACAGTGTATCAGTATCATTTGATTGGATACTGACATTGTATTTTTTATATGTATCTTTTGAAATGGGAAATGGAAGTCTTTGGAAATGTAGGTTTTTCCTTTCTCTTATTATCAAAAGAGTTTTGGGCATAGGCGACTCCACCTTTAAAGTACTCAAGAAGCTTGAGTAGCATCATAAATATAATCATCTAATAAATGATCTTCTGGAATCCATTCATGGAATCAATTTAGAGCTGTGAACACTATAATTTTGAAGTGTTTTCATTTCTGGAAAATGATGATTTTATTTTGGATATTTATACATGAAATACTTTATGACTGTATAGCTCTATTAGTAAATGTACTCCTTCCATCTTGCCAACATTTATCACAGATAAAGATGCTTATCATTTTGGCATTTCTTGCTACTCAATATTTATTATGATTATTGCTATTGATTTTATTAATGCAGCATTCTCTTTTAATATAATTTTTGAAACATATTTAGAAATGTTGTTTAAAATATAAATGAACAAAATGCACAAATCCCTTTAAGTGTTTCATTTGCTAGAGCAATATACTTTTACTGAGACTTTCTTTTTTGTAGATAATGCATTTGATGCTTTGGAGATAATTAGAGTAAGAAAAATTATTTCAGGCATAAGCAGAACTTGACTTTATTATTCTCATATTTAATTTTTAAGGCTTTCATATTGCCCTGTCTAAAGCCAATTATTGATCTGTTGATTTTTGGCATCCAGCACTACATCTATAACATTGACTCTCCTTTTCTGCTTAAAAGAATTCCTTCTCTTCTGCTTTTATTATATTAGCTCTTCTCTTTTATTTCTTACCAGCTACTTTTCATATCAGAAAATTTCAGATATATAAATTGCTAATGGTTTAATGAGTTATATGCCACTACACCTTGTAAGGTGCTTCTGCTCTTTAACACAGAGCTTTTGGAAACGGAAATATTATTTTTTTCCTAATTTATAAGAACAAATATGTAAATGTGCTTTATGGCTAATATCAGAAGTGTGGCATAACAGTGGCTACCGATGTTTCTGTAGTATCTTCTTATATAATTATTCACAGTTACATGATTTTCATTACCCTGAATAAGGATATCGTGTGATCAAGAGCTTAGAGAATTATGTCAAGCAAGATTGGAGCAAGGTTGAGGCAAGTGAGGCACTTGACTTGGGCACAATATTTAAAGGGACACCAAAATACTCATTAATAAAGATAAAAAATTTTCAATGTAATTTTTAATCAATATTAATGCAAGAACATCCATGATGAATAAAACATATAATACAACTTTAACAGGATAGAAATTATGTCAAGGTGTATAAAGCTAGAAATCAACTACAGAAGGACAGATGAGAAAAGCACAAAAACATGGAGACTAAAAAACCTGCTACTAAAATACCAATTAGGTCAATGAAGAAATGAACGTGGCAATAAGGAAAGATCTTGAGACAAATGAAAATAAAAACACAACTTTTGAAAATTTATGGGGTGTAATATGGCAGTTCTAAGAGGGAAGTTCATAGTGATACAGGCTTTCCTCAAGAAACAACAAAAATCTCAAATAAACAACCTAATCTATCACCTAAAATTTTTTGAAAAAGAAGAAAAAACAAAGCCCAAAGTCAGCAGAAGGAAGGAAATAATAAAGGTCAGAGAGGAAGTAAATGAAATACAGAACTAAAAATAGTAGAAAATATCAATGAAATCAAGAGCTATTTTTTAAAAGATAAACAAAATTGATAAGTCTATAGCCAGGCTCACTAAGAGAAAAAGAGAGAGAACCCAAATAAACAAAATTAGAAATGAAAGAGGAGAACTTAAAACCAGTATCACAGAGATACAAAAAATCATAAGAGAATACCATGAACAGTAATACACCAACAAATCAGACAGCTTAGAAGAAATAGATAAATTCCTAGAAACATACAATCTTCTAAGACTGAATTAGGAACAAATATATAATCTGAACAGATCAATCTTTGTAGTGAAATCGAATCAATAATCAAGAAACTCCAATCAAACAGAAGTCCAGGACCTGACAGCTTTACAAGGGAATTCTACCAAATGTGAAAAGGAGGACTAATACCTACCCTTCTCAAACTATTCCAAAAACTGAAGAGGAGGGAATCAAATTCATTCTGTGAAGCTACAATTACCCCAGTACCAAAACCAGACAAAAGCCACTACATAAAAGAAAAATAACAGGCCAATATCTATGATGAATATAGATGCAAACATCCTCAACAAAATATTAGCAAATCAAATTCAATGACATAGGAAAAGGTTTTATACCATGATCACTTGGGATTTATCCCAGGGATGTAAGAACGGTTCAATACCTGCAAATCAAACAATGTGGTACAGCACATTAACAAAAGGACAGATAAAAAAATCACATGATTATCTGAATAAACACAGAAAAAGTATTTGAAAAAATTTAACATTCACTCATGATACAAACTCATCAAAGTTGTTATAGAGGGAATTTACTAAAACATAATAAAGGCCATTCATGGCACACCCACAGCTAACATGATACTCAATGGCAAAATGCTGAGAACTTTTCCTCTAGAATCAGGAACAAGACACAGATGCCTATTCTTGCCATTTCCATTTAACACAGTATTTGAAGTTCTAGCCATAGCAATTAGACAAGCGAAAAAAATAAAATTCATCCAAATTGGTAGGGAAGAAATAAAACTCTTTGTTTCAGATGACATGATATTATATATAGAAAACCCTAAAGTCTCCACCAAAAAAAATTAAGACTAATAAATGAATTCAGCAAAGTTATATGACACAAGATTAATACACTGAAACCTGTTGCATTTATATACAGTGATAATGAATTATTAGAAAGAGAAAACAAGAAAACAATCCTGTTGAAAATTGCATCAAAAAGAATAAAATACCTAGGTATAAACATAACCAGGGATGTAAAGATCTATACTCTGAAATATTATTTAGCCATAAAAAAGAATGAAATTTTGCCATTTGTAACAACACGGATGTACCTGGAGGGTACTATGCTTACTGATATAAGTCGGACAGAGAAAGACAAATACTGTATGTAATCACTTATATGTGGAATCTAAAAAAAACAAAACAAATGAGTAAATATAACAAAACAAAACAGGCTCACAGATATAGAGAACAGACTAGTAGTTACCACTGGGAAGAGGTATGGGAGGAGGGGGAGGCTATTAAAAAGCATAAACTATTATGTATGAAATAAGTAAGATACCAGATATTATATAACACAGGAAATATAGCCAATATTTTATAATAACTTTAAATTGAGTATAATCTATAAAATATTTAATCACTATGTTGTACACCTGAAACTAACATAATGTAAATCAACTATACTTTATAAAAAAATGAGAACACTGTATTGTCTTTCAAATCAAAATGGCAGATTAAACACAAGCTACTTCCTAGGGCTGTTGTACCACATTGAAATGGAGCAGATGAATTATAACAGTACAGTACAGGAGGTTAATCAGAGGAGAGCACTTCTCCAGAGGGAGAAGGCTGATGGAAATGTGCGACAGGTGGAGGAAACAAGTATGAGGATGCTCTAGGGCATCCCAGAAACTGGAAATTGGATTCAGAGTAGCTTAGGACAAAAAGAAAGGCCAAAAGCAAATGTAGATGGGACATCTTTGGATGTTCTGCAACCCAACGATGCTCATCATAGTCCTATACAGGTGTACACAGAAAGGCAGCCGGGAATTTATTCCAAGACCCAAAAACCCAGGGCACGTCTCCAAAGAGAGTAATTCTAGTGTACATGATTCTGTTTCTAAATTTTGGCATGTGGGGACCTAAAGCCTCATGGACTCATCTGCTCAGCAATAGGAAGCTATTCCTAAATTAATGCTGCTTACACAGACAGACCAACTAGTGGTTAAGGGTCTCGATTCTGCGGCCAGAGTGCCTGAAGTTCAATGGCGTTGATAAGAGTAAGACTACATTTAAAGTTCTAAAAAGTTCTCAATGATAAGTGTGCAATTAAATTAGCTGCTGATATTGTTATAAATTCCCACTCAGGATATGTCTAAAGGAAATTAGCCCTAACTGTACAACCACAGAGGAAGCACAATAGCTTTCTAGATCAAGGTTCAGCAAACTCTTTCTGTAAAGAGTCAGATGGCAAATATTTGTGGCTTTGTGGGTCATAAGGTCTTTGTTGCAATTGCTCAACTCTGTCTATGGCAAAAAAAGAAGCCATAGTCAATACAAAAAAAAATGGGTGTGGTTTTGTGAATACATCTTTATTAGATTAAAAAAATTCTCTGGTCATTTACTGAGTTTACTTAATTCCTATGATTTACAAATTTATTGCCAAGTTACATATATATGATTCCTCCCAAAATCAAGTTTTGAGAAAACTTGGCATTATGTTCAGAGAATTTCATTGCACTAAAGTATTATCTCAAATGCAAGCAAATACAAAGCATTTTAAATGTGGTTAACAAAGGTCAGGCCAGATTTGGCTTTGCGTTGTAGTTTGATGACCCCTGTTGTAAAATCAATGACTTGGATTTAAATATGAGTAAAACAAAGGCTCACTAGATAGATGAGATGTGAAGAACCTACCAGACATTCCTCCTTCAATGAAGGACTCGTGGATTCAGATGCTGGGAGGGCTGTAGGCAGATGGACTTAAGCTGCCAGACTCTCCAGTGATTGTCTCGGCTGCAGAGTGTCTCTCCTGGGATGTGAGAGTATGTATGTCTGACCATCTTCAACTCTCTGGGTGTATTCAAAACCGTCATTCAATTCCAGAACTATTCTTAGGGCAGTGGAGGCTGTCTTTGAGTCTGCACTGCAGATCAACTTCCTCCTTTGCTCAACCCTACTTTCTTCCCCTCTCTTCTGCTGGTGTTGATCCCAAAGGCACTCATTAAGTTTGCAAACTAAACTTAGCCTCATGGTCTGCTTTACTAGGAAACTATGATTTGAGGAAAACAGGTATTCTGAAAGAGAAAGACCCACAGACAATCTGCCCTTGCAAGAAAGAGAGAATTGAGAGAAAAGAATGGAAAATAAAAGAAATGTAATAAATATGAAAGCAATGTACACAGATTAAAGAAAGTATTACAGCTATAAAATCATGAGATCCAAAAATAAATTGAATAAACTTTATAGAATAAAGACATAAAAGAACTGAACATAAAACACCTGAGGATATAGAGGAAGTCAGAGAGGACCTATCTAAAAGCAAGGATAATTTATTTTTCAATGGAAGTTTTGAAAAAGAAAAGAGAAAATAGAGGGAACTAAAATATTAAATAAATATTACCATGTCCATAAAATGAATCCCCAAACTAAACTGTGGAAGATATTTAATTTTCAACAACAACTTAACTTTCCTTTCAAGCTTCATTTTGTGGAAAAACTTAATGGGGTATGAAATGGAAAATTCTTGTGGCTTTAATTAGCACTTCCTAATTACTGATGAGATAGAGTCCCTTGTCATATGGTTATTGGCCATTTAGAAATCTTCTATTGTAGACTGTCAGTTTGAATTTCCTGTCCGTTTTTTTGTCACCTGTCTTCTATTGATTTAAGTTAAGTGCTGTTTATTTATCTCGTATATACCTTCTTTGTTGGTTATGTGTATTGCAAATGGCTTATATCATTCTATGATTTACCTTTCCATCCTTTAGTGGTTTATTTTGATGAATAATCCAATTTATCCATCTTTTTCTTTATGGTTAATGCTACTGTGTGTTCAGTATTTAAGAAATTTTGCTTACCCAAAGTCTTGAAAATATTATTATGTTTTCTTTTAGAAGCTTTATTATTTTATTTTTATATTCCCATCTAGAATTGGTTTGATACATTATGAGAAATTATATGGGTATGTAAATGAGCCAAAGCTATTTATTTCTTTATAAGTCCATTTATTCTCCCATTGTTCTCTAGTGCCACTTTTGTCATAAATCAAGTGTTCAAACACATGTTAGTTTCTTTTTGGACCTCCTATTTTATTATGTGCAATTAGAGTAATTACCCATCACGCCTATAACAAACTGCTCATGTCCTTTGAATTTCTTTCTCTTCCTCAAGATTGTCTTGGTTATTCTCAACCTTTGGAATAAACTTGTAAATTTGCGCGTGCGCGCACACACACACACACACACACACACACAAAACTACAGGAATTTTTATTGATATTTCTTTAATCTATAGGTCACTTCAAAAAGAGTTGTCATCTTTATAAACTAAGGTACATTTACAACTAAGGTACATCCCTCTATTTAATTTATCTCACTAATGTTTTGCTTTTGTTTTTATCTGCAGGGATATTTAATGTTTCTTGATACTGATACAAGTGATACATTTTAGAGTGTGTTTTCTAATTTCAATCGCTAATTTATTGAGCTATATTTTATCTTTTTTTTAAAAAAATACAGTGACCTTGCTAAATCCATAACTGTATTCTTCAGTACAGTTTTTGCATTTCTGTGTACAAAATTATGACTTTAATGATTAACTTTAGTTTTTTTCTCTTTCTTTATACTCCTTATGCCTTTCACTCCCATGTCTTGTTATGCTTAAAGTGATCCTCAGAACAATATTGAATAGAAGGGGTGATGAAAATCATCTTTATCTCATTCTTCATTTTGGGGGAAAATTGTTCAGTATTTCACCATTTCATTGTCTATCATGATGTTAGCTGATTTAGCTGAATTCTGGTTGTTTTTTTTTTTTGTCTAGGTATTTTTTATCTGATTAAAAAATTTTATTTATTTCATAGTTTATTATCAAATGGCTTTTTTTGTATTCACTGAGATCATATTTTCCCAGTATTCTTTCTCTATATTGAATTCTATTGATTTTTAAATATTAAATGCCCTTGACTATCTAAATCCCATTTTTTGTATATTATCTTTTGTATTTACTGGTGATTTAGTTTGCTATTTTTTTTTTTTTGATTTTCATACTATATCCAGGTAAGGGGTAAGTTATTTTCATTTAACTTCACTTCCTATTAGAATTTTGCATTCTGTAATATTTGGGCTTTGATCTTGGAGTTCTATCCTGCTGTTATTAATATTTGTTTTCCTAATACTTGGTTCATTTTTATCCTTTTGCATGCCTGATGCCAGACACTGTTTATGAAAACTTTCAGGAAAAAACTGAAGCACTGGATTATATAATTTTCTTCCAGAAAAGAAATATGCTTTACTTCATGAAACTAGTTAGGTTAAGGCCAGGTTACTTTTATTCCATCATGAGCTGAGCTTCTTTAATTGGGATTTAGCTCTGTGAGAGCTGGTTTAATTCTTTAATTCTTACTCCGATCATGTAGCCCATTTCTAAGCCTACCCTGTTTACCAGACACTTTCCTTAGAGATGCAATTTGATCTTTGATTTCTAGCCTGTTGTTCCCATAAAAGAGGTGTGAATATTTGAGAAGACAGAAGATAAAATGGTGTGGATAGTGCGTGAGGGTGTGTTTAGGACAAGCAATAGGCCTGTTGATCTTTGAAGGCTCATTTAAAATCTGTGGTCATGGCTCTGGTGGGTGACCAGTCAGGACACTTGTGAGTCTTCTCTAGCCGTTGCCAGATGCTCAGTTGCATCTGGCTAGCACAGTGTAGATGGAGAGTTGGATTTAACTATGGATGTGGTTGTAACCAATATGAAACAAAAGAGAGAAGGCCACTACATGAGAAGAGGAGGAAAGAGTGGTCTGAGAGGGAAGCTTTTGGAATAAAAAGAAATATTACAACATAGCCTGATTGTAAAGGTAGATGAATATGAAAATATGATAAACATATTAATCTTTTCCCCATAGACATATGCTATATAAGTAAAATAATTAGAAACTCCAAGGAAAATAAAATCTGACACAAAACCAAGAAGCAAAAGATATAATTAAGAAAACTATGTTCTACGTCTGGAGCAACTTTAGGTGTTTCATCATTTTAAGCAGTTGATGGAATGTTACAAATGGGAGTTGCAGTGATCTTGATGCTAGGAATATGCCCTTAGCGTATACCAGTGTTATAATATTGGAACGCTGACAGATCATCTGACTTGATAATAATCAACAGCTACATGGTTTTACTCATATACTGTTGTCCATAGGTTTTCAACTTTAAGAATCAAGAGGAAGGACATTATGAACTCCTAAGGACACTATGAACTCTATAAAACAAAAACAGACTCACAGACATAGTAAACAATCTTATGGTTCCTGGGGAAAGGGAGTGGGAAGGGATAAATTTGGGAGTTTGAGATTTACAAATGTGAGCCACTATATATAAAAATAAATTTAAAAATTTCTTCTGTACAGCACAGGGAACTATGTTCAATATCTTGTAACAAACTTTAATGAAAAAATATGAAAATGAATACATGTATGTATATGCATGACTAGGACATTGTGCTGTGCACCAGAAACTGACACATTATAATTGATGGTACCTCAATTAAAAAAAAAAAAAAGGAAACAAAACTTCATTGTGATTTCTTATTTAAATGTACTTATTATCTTTAAAGAAATTCATCATTGAATAAGGTTCAAGGTAGAAGGGAAGATGAAAGGGCTGAGTCAAGATGCTGAATGAAGAGATTTCAATAAATAGAAACGTATTAGTGAGTGTTAAACAGGTAATCAACAGTGTAAATAGATATTGTCCAGTGATGTGGTAGAGCGGCCTGAAAGGGATTGCTAGAGCTAAGTGCTAAATTTTCAGGAACTTTTCAAGTCAAGTCTCTGAAATCAGCAAAGGCTACAAATTGGGGCCCCTTTCTCCTCAGTAAACCCATCGTTAAAATTTTACCAGCACATCACTGGTTATAACCACAGAGAAGGTTAGAGAAAACTGACTTAGATTTTTTAAGTAAGATGAATCTCTCACTTTCAGCTCTTATGGGGGGAGTAATTACATATCATTTGAAATTGATAAATCAGGAAATACAGCCTTAAGCTATTAGAAAACAGAAAAGAAATTAAAACAGAAATGTTCAAAAGAAATTGATTCAGGAGATTGTAATTGAGATTAGGAAGACTAGGGTGAGAGATTACTTTTTTCGTAAGACATTATCTGTTCTATACACTTACTAACTATAATACACTGAAATTCCTTTTAATAATTTAAATATGTTTATTATGTAAAATATATACATTTAAGAATTAAATTTAAAGCTATGGTCCTAGAGAGAGATGAAGCAACCCATCCTTCTGATTTCATTTTCCTATTACTACTAGCAGCTGTAATTTAGACATAAAAATTGAGAAATGCATGTAAATATGGAATATAATTAAGAGTAGTGCCTACACTGCTCGAAGTTACCTAAATCATTTCAATGGTTAAGTGCTTTCAACTCACTCGATTGCCACTTATCAGGCATAAGCATGACACTCCTGACATTCCTTGGGGGATGCTAACCTCCTGTGCTCCCTGTGGAAGTTCCATTTGTCTTCCTAAATGCAAAAGGTGAGCTGTGGTTGAAGTGCTGCAGCCTCGAGGTGAGCAGAACAAAACACACAGCAAAGGAATCACAACCTTACTGCAGATGTGTTTCTGTGGGGGAAAAGGCACATCCTGATGTTCCAGCTGAAAGTTAGTTTAGAATGGTATGACAACTGAATTACGTTTTTTTTCTCCACTCTGGATTATTATTTTATTGCTTCCTTTACAATTTACCTGGTCTTTTTTTCTTATTGTAATTTTTATTGCTATGAGACTATAGAACCTGTTTTTTTGTAAGGGATGTTCCAGGGAGAAATTTATTTGCATGTGTTTCTCATTTTCAGGTTGATTTCTATGCACGTTTCAGTGTAAACTTGAGAACACAGCAGAATTTTGGAGATGAATTCTTGCCGGGAAAGGAAAATAATTGGTTCAGATATGAGTCATGGTGTGTCAAAATCACATGAAAAGGGGAAAACATATTTTTGGCTTGTCTTTGATAGTTATAAAAATTGTAATGTGCAATCAATTTTGCTTATGAATGTGACTTAGAAGAAATGTTGGTGCCTGAAAAAGGAATAATTGTAGGGAATATTTTTAAGCGGACTTAAAACTTTAACTTTTGGAGGAAGAAAAATCTTTATATTTAAATATACATTGTTAAAAACTTGAAAATTACCTGTTTGTTTTCCAAAAGAGAAATAAAAATGTCTTCACTTAGTTTTCAAGTCTGTATCACAAGGAGATAATTTCAAATCTGTGTTCACAGTAAACAGAAAACTGTCACGTTCAGTAGAATAATTAGATTTTATATTTGGTTGTCAAAATAGATAAGTGGCAACTCTGAGGCAAGATTAAATTTTATCTTTCCCTGGTGTACAATAATGTAGCTAAAATTTATAGGCTAGGACTATGGTGGAGGTACAACTTATCAATTTTGAGAGTTTAAAATATGACTGTATAACTGCATCAGAATATTAAAGACAGGAGGCCTCTTAATCACCATTTAATTGCTTTCCTCCAATTTACATGTAAGAAAATCGACAAGAACTCACAATTACAACATGTGATGAGTTCTGTACTGTGGCACTGTAGACACAGAAGAGAGAAGCAGCTAACTTAAGCTGAGATGGTTTGAAGAAAAGCATTTCAAATGTGTTAGCTCTGGTAGTCATCAAGATAAAGAATGAAGGAAATACATTGCAGGCAGAAGAAGAAATACATGAATAGTTATTGAGGGGAAAGAGTTTGTAACACTTACATAATCAGCAACAGAAATCCAAAAAGCAACTGGCTTTCACAACAAAGCCGTAATTTATGTCAACTAACAGAACGTGAAAAAATAGAGGCCTCCATTTGTGGTAAGAATTAGTCTCTGGCTCTGTTCCTTATTTATTTTTCTTGGTGTGTTGTATGTTTTCTTAGCTGTGCGTGCGTGTGTGTGTGTGTGTGTGTGTGGTTTTCTTTCTTTGACAAAAGGGCTGCCCACAGCAGCTGGAAAATATGTTTCTATGCTAAAGTCTAATAATAATGGAAGAATACTTCTCACAAAATATTGGAATGTAAATCCTTCAGATTGATTGGGCCATGTGCCCAAACTTGGATGCATCATAGTTACCAGGGGAATTTTATGAGTTAATTGGATTTAGCTTTGAATCCATTGGCAAGGGGTTTGGGATTTTGATGACTAACCAAGACAAATAAATGTCCCCTTGAATCTAAGCAAGGGGGTTATCTTCCCATGAATCAGAGACATTTAATGGAAAAGGGTGGATACCTTGGTACTACAGGTACCATAGGCAGTTTCTATACCTATACATTACTCTTCCCATCCCCCTCTTCTGTTTTATTTTGTTCTTATATCACTATTTATGAGACCTTATATATTATTTAATTTTTCCACTTGTTTTCGTCTTTCCACGATGAAATATAAACTCCCTAAAACAGAGACATTTGTCAGGTTTTTAAATTGATAAATTCCAAGTTGATAGTCAATAAATACGACTTGACTAAATCTAAGAAGACATATAAGGAGAAGAGAGAAATCTAGGGTTGCTTCCAAAACATGTGTGATTGTGTGAATTTGGTGACCTCTAAAGACTTAAGGAATTAGGCTGAAGATAATACAATCAAGAATGGACATGTCAAGAGTTAACCAGCTGTCCCCAGAAAACTGAAATGACTGGTCACCCTAGCATCAAAGTGCCTGGGAGAAATATGTCCAAAGAATTAATAGCCCACTGGGTTGTAGAGTTTAAAAGAAAGTGTAGAGTTTAAAGGAATATATGTGTGTGAGAGTGGAATATATATATTTCAGTCTCGCACACACTTTTTTTTGAGTCATAAATATTTAAGTATTAAGTGATTTTAAGAGAGTTGATGAGTTTTCTCAAGATTATGCAGATGTTGAAGAGACAATTATCTTTCTGTCTAATGTCCACAGTGTAGGCTTGCTGTGCATTTAGCTTTGCAGGGGGGGGGGTGTGAACGCTTAAAGAATGGTCTGAAGATTCCACAGGTCTGACTCTGGCCTTAGTTTAAGGGTAAGAGTTAAATAGGGTGTTTAAAGTGTCTACCCTTTCAAGATCAGCTAACTAAGAAAGATTCCAGAAAGAAGCCTCAGTCTAAAAAGGAACGAAATATCATGGAAGGAGTATCTTAGGACCCAATAGAAGCAGTTAAGAAGCAAATTTTGGTTTTCTGGGGGAGGTTAACAAACTTTTTGAGACAAAGAAAACCCTAAGTTGTTTATTTCAAAACTCACAATGAGCCACATGAAAATATTGTTTCCTTTACACTGCTGGCAGCAGAGCTAGCTGGAGTTGATCCCTAGATCTGCAAGCTGCATTATACGTTTGCAAATAATGAAAGTGTTTAATACTAGAGTTTGAGATATGGGTATTTATGAAATAGCATCAGTGGCACTGAAAGACCAATAGAAATATGGATCTCAATTATATCATAAAACACAGCCTGGTTCTCTGTTGGAAAGCATTAGTGTTGGAAAGTACTACTATATTTTTGAAAATTTGTCCTTTTCTACCTGTAAGTATTTCTGAAAATTACTTGATAAGTCTTGTATATGTTTCCATAAAATCTTGTTAGATGTTGCACTCTTTTAAAATATATCAGATTTGGTCTTTCTTAGATGTATTTTTTTCTTCCAGTTTTAGCACTAGAAAATTTTTTTTCCCACAGACACAATATATGAGAGTTAGGAAAACAACTCGAAACCTCAATGGATTTTTTTTTTCCAGAGACACAGAGGGAGTAAGAATTAAAGTGGAACAGGCTGTGATCCCTGGGAGTGCTTACATCTCTACCTCTCTTCAGAGAAACTATTTTTTTCTTTCTAATCTGTGCTGTCCAACTTGGCAGCCATGAGCTACAGGTGGTTACAGAGCACTAGCAATGTGGCTAGCTCAAACTGATGTGGTCTCTCAGTTTAAAATATACCTTGCGTTTTGAGGACTTAGTATGAAACAAAAAAATACAAAATGTCTCATTAGTGGTTTTATTTACTACTCATTTGATTCAATAAACTAAAAATTAATTAGTGTAATACATCTATTACTTACTGAATTAGATAAATATTGTGATATTTATTAAATTTGATTAAATACCGAAACAACATTTTGTATCGATTGTTAAAACAATACTAAAATGATTTCACAAGTTTTTCTTCCCTATTTAATGTGTCTACTAGAAAAATTTTTTAAAATATGATTTGCATTTGTGGCTCACATGTAACTTCTATTGGATGATCTCCTTCTACATATCACTCATTTATTTCTTTAATTTTTGGTAGGGAAGGGAGGTAATTAGGTTTATTTATTTTTGGAGGAGATACTGGGAGTAGAACCCAGGACCTCCTGCATGCTGAGCATGCCATGTGCTCTACCACTTGAGCTATACCCTCCCCTTATACTTCACTTATTAATCTCTGTCAACTCAACTACAAATACAAAATGAGAGAATACACTGTATGAGTGTGTGTGTGTTGGCATTGTTGGAATTATCAACAAGCTAGTAATCATGTTCCCCTCATCCATCTAGAGCTTTTGTCTGACACTAAATTTAAAATACTAAACACACACACACACACAATAAAATAAAATGCTAAATACCAGTGACATATCATGAAAGTACTTTTTAGCATCTTTAAACACATAAAATAGACATTAAGTAGAGGATATTATGGACTGGAATTGCTATTTTATCTCTAAATAGAGAAAATGTTTTATAGAAGTATAGAATAACTCTTGGAGTATTTTCCCCTAACCTTTGTAACAGCACTCTCTTAAGAAGAGAGAGCAATTTAAGCATACATTGCAGATATTACAAGTATTAATTTAATGACAGGTTCCAAATTTTGATACCATTTATCATGTAAAATCTTTTGAACTATAAGATAATGTTGAAATTCCATAAAATATATTTTTATAGTGTTCAAGTTTGGTAATGTGGTACTTGCTGAATTTTGCACATAGTTCTAAGTTAGGTAACATAAATACGGATTGTCTTCAATATTATCATCACTAAGATTTACATCATTCTTTGCATGAAAGGGATCCTCTGAAATGATTATTAAATGCTTATTATGTACCAAGTACTTCTCTAAGTTGAATTCAAAAACAAAACTGTAAGTTGCTTACTATAAATACTCTTTTTTACAGACCAGGCAACTGATACACAAAGAGGTTGACTAACTTGTCACAAGGTCTCCCACCTAGTCAGAGTGGATTGAAGATTCAGACCTAGAAGTCTGGTACCAAAGCCTCTTTCTAATCATTATGATATACTGTCTCTCCTAGCAATGATATTGTGACAATTTCATATCTGAAATATTTTGACATTCAAAAAATATAGCTCATTATAATTAAGTTAAACTCTCTGCACATATTTTTTAACAACTTAAAGCAGGCTAACATTTACTGAGCACTGACCAGGTACCAGAGACAAGAAGAAGAACTTTACATTTATTATTTTGTTATATCTCACAACTGTGATCCTCATTTTAAGGATAAGGAAATTGACAGCTCCAGAGGTTGACACCTGTACCCCAATGTTCACAGCGGCACTATATACAATAGCCAAGACATGGAAACAATGTAAATGTCCATTGACAGATGACTGGATAGAGAAGTTGTGGTATATTTATGCAATGGAATACTATTCAGGCATAAAAATGACAACATAATGCCATTTGCAGCAACATGGATGTCCCTGGAGAATGTCATTCTAAGTGAAGTAAGCCACAGAGAGAAAGAAAAATACCATATGATATCACTCATGTATGGAATCTAAAAAAAAAACGACAAATGAACTTAAATATAAAACAGAAACAGACTCACAGACATAGAATACAAACTTGTGGTTGCCGGGGGGAGAGGGGTGGGAAGGGTTAGACTGGGAGTTCAAGATTTGTAGGTACTGACAGGTATATATGGAATAGATAAACAAGTTTATAATGTATAGCACAGGGGAAATATATACAAGATCTTGTAGTAGCTCATGGTGAAAAAGAATATGTAAATGAATATATGTATATTCATGTATGACTGAAAAATTGTGCTGTACACCAGAAACTGACACAACATTGTAAGCTGACTATAACAAAAAAAAAAATCTTGGATGCTTAGAGACAACCAAATATGGAGGTTATGTGAAGTGAAAATACAGGACTTGCTGCAAAATTTAATATGAAGTAAATAAAAGACAAATCCCTGGGCATAAGAAGAGAATTCAATGGGAAAAAAATAGTGAAAATGTGCAAATAGAAGATAAGCTACTTTAAAAAAAATTGGTTCTTTCATTTAACCACATAAGTAGGAAAAAAAGAGTTCCAAGAGAATCACATGGTAAAGATACAGCAATATAGGTAAAATTCTTATATATTGCAGCATGTATTCCTTTGAAGTTACTCAGTTTGGAGTATCTTTATAGTGATTATCCTTTCAATCTTTATACGAGTTTGAGATGTTCATGTTTGTTTTAACTAGATCATCCTCAGTGCATTCTTGAGTAGAAACTGGTTTTGCTTCTTAGAAATATGTGCTCTGAGGCCCTAAGGCAGATTTTCAGAACAAATAGGAATTACAATGCTCTTGGTACTATTTGCTACTTTCCTGTTGGTTTCACTTTAAGGTTGGTTGAGCCAAACTATCCATAACATCCCTAGTCTGGAAAAAGATTCAGTTCATTTGGTAATTAGTAAGATAGGGACTTTGGAGGTTAGCAGAGCAGGTAGTGGAGATATTTGTGGATCATACAATATCAGAGGTTATAAAACCACAAGATCAGACCTCTCTACTTGGCCCTTTTTGCCTGTGGTCTTTAGGACATTGTAAGGGAACTAACTGCTCTTCGCAGCAGAGAGCGCGCACTCAGAGTATGAGCAGTGGGCAGCGGGCATGTGCTGCTATGTGTACACTTACTCAGAGGTCAATAATGGCAGAGAAAGGAAACACACGTTATTTCTGAGGGCCTTGTGTTTAGATGCTGACTGGGTTATTACATGGTGTTCTCACAATAACTCTGTAAAATAGGTTTTATTATCTTTTTACACTTGGGAAACTAAGGCACAGGGAGGTTATGTAACTTGTCAAATATCACACAGCAAATAATTGATGGGATTGGGGCTCAAACTCGAGTCTTCCTAGTTTCGAAACACAACTGTTGTATATCAGCAATTCCCCGGGGGAGCTCAGTTTAGTTGCAGAATTACAGATTCTCATCCATATATTCTTCAGCCTTTCAGAAAACACATATGGTTTATGATCAGCTCCATACTTGACACATAGTAGATTGAAAGCTGATGGTTTGGGGCCTCATTTTTAGAAACGCCATTATCTTAACCAAAAAAGCATTTATTCAGACTTTGACTAACCAATGAAATTATCACAAACATCGAAGATGAACAGCACGGTGGCAGACACAGCCCACACAGCCCAGTGTTTTGTGCTGCATTTTCTGATAACGCTGTCCTGCCTTTACACTTTCAGCAGCTGTCAGGAGGAAAGCTTCTCCAACTCCAGCTGCTGGTATTTTTCCAGTGGAATTTTATGACAGCATCACACTCCTTCTGTGGCATCTGCCCACTCACTCTGCCCGTGGGGCCTGGGGAGGAGTGACCAATGGGTGGTGAATTTGAGAAGAGCCATCTGTGCTTGGCGTGGACTGTCCTCCTTTCCTCTTGGGGAGCCAGTCAGCCTGCAGAAAGCACACTCCTGCTTCTTCCCAAGAGACTGGCCTCTACCCTGAGCCAAGCCTGCAGTGACTGGAGGCAAATGCCTGTCCATTACTGGGCTCAAGTACCACATGCATTTCCATCTCACATGAAGCTCCATCTCCCAAACTAAGCTGGATCAGCAATCAAGGTGATATTTTAGCCCCTATATTATAGTACTTTTTCTTTTCCTCTCTTTGTTCAGAAATTGTAAGAGTAATATAGGTGGTATTTCTCTTATGGCTCAAAGCCCCCAACATATGGTGTATTTTCTGAGAAAACCAATGCATGAAGAGGCAGTAGAATTTATAGACTTAGCATGTGAAGAGGTTTTGTTGGGTGTGGCTTTGGACTTCCCTGTGCGGAAAGCAAACTGTGATTTTAGCAGCTTGTCAATACTGATCAAAGGCTAGGCAGGATTTTATAGCTGTAAGGTTTAAGATGGCCACTGACATTTAATCTTGGTGGGTGATTCTACTTATACTGACTCTGTCCACAGCCCATGGCTATTTCTACGGGGGCCTCCATGCTCATAAAACAAGTACAGGACTCCTCATCTCATTCCCTGACAGCGAAAGTTGAAGGACGCACAATCTGTCTAACCTAAAGATGGAGTGAGGGTTAGAGTCCTGAACAAGATTTCTGCCTGGCTGTGCCTCAGATTGCAGTCTGAGAAGCAACACAGCTTTTCTAAGAACCATTGACATAAACTAAGGCTGGACTAGGGGGGAAACACTTTAGGACCAACATGAGGGGGCTTTAAATGAGTTCCTTAGACAGGTCTACGAGTGGGGGATTTAAATGGCCGAGGGCCATGTTCCCACTTACTACAAAGCAGTGAGGCTCTAGCTTTACTCTGTAAGTCCTAAGCTTAGCCCAGCTTTGTAAAATTAGGGGCCCTGATTTTCTGTCCTGCGTTCAGGTCAAGGAAGAAGACTTTAGAGAGACCAGTTTTTAATTTAAGGAGATGCAAGTATCGTCTGCTTTCTGAAATAACGTGACTAAGAAATTAAAAAAAAATTCAACACAGAATTAAAGACCATGACCTACAGAGCACACAACAAGCTCTCTGGTTCTCACAGGATCTATAAAGACACAGATTCCAGATTAAGACAAGGAGAAGGCTCTCCCTAGGAGGCATATAATTTAGGCTTAAATAATGCCCTAACAAGAGACAATCACAGATGTTTTTGCTAAATTGTCTTTCACAAGGTATTTTAGGGGCCCTGTTATGAGACAGAGCAATCTGCAATGCAGATTGACAATCATGAACCCATAGTTCCTAGGAGGTGGTTGAAAACACTGAATTTAAATTTGTTTCCTATGGATGCTATAACCAATTACCGTACAACTAGTCGCTTAAAACAACACAAACTTATTATCCTATAGTTCAAGAGGTCAAAATTCTGAAATGAGTCTAATGGGCTAAAGTCAAGGTGTTGGCACAGCTGTGTTTCTCTTGGAGGCTCTAGGGCAGGATTTGTTTCCTTGCCTTTTCCAGGTTCTAAAGGTTGCCTGCAGTTCTTGGCTCGTGGACCCTTCCTTCATCTTTAGAAGGCATCACTCTGATCTCTACTTCCATCACCACATCTTTCTACTTTGAATCTCCTGCCTCCTTCTTGTAAGAACACTTGGAATTACACTTGGTCCCTGAATAATCAAGGATAATCTCTCCATCTCAAAACTCTTAATTTAGTAAAATCTGTAAAGTCCCTTTTGCCATATAAGTAATATATTTATAGGTCCAGAAATTAAAATGTGGTTAGCTTTTGGGGTCATTATGTAGCCTACCACAAGAATCAAAGGTGACTCAAAATCTTGGGATTAGTGTGCCATAACTACAAGCCACTGTTTGTGAGGAGATGAATGTCTTCATGCGTTTTGTGATTGGAGTATTGTCACTTAATCTAATTGAAGGGACTCTGAGATATTAGTGAATATACATGAATATAATTGGGATGGAAAATAGAATAAGAAAATATTTTTCATCTCTGAATCAATAATGGCCTTGCGTTTAAAGTGCTACCCTGAGTCATTTCTGAAGTTTGGACATCAATAGGAAAACAGGCATATGTGGAGACAGGAAGGTCCCCAAGGAAGCAGCGACCACATGGATGATGTAGTATGGGTTCTTACCCTTAAGGGGTCTGAGTACACAAGGATTATTTAAGAGTAAGGACTAGCTCAATAGGTTAAGGGAGCTAAAAGCTGGAGGACAGTACGAATGCTTTCTTCCTTAGTTCTGTTACTTCCTTCTCTGTTTAAGAGCCCAGTTAGCACAGCACATGGGCTTTCTCCACCTGTTTGCCCAATCCTCCTCCTCTGGAAAGGTGGGGTGATTTATCTAGATGGTATATTTTGGAAGAATAACTGGGAGGGTTTGATTCAATTTCAGTCTTCTGAACTCTTTGGAAGCCCACCTACTCACAGAGAACCGTGGTCTTCATTTTTGTCCCAGGGCCACTTCTCTCCATATGGTGAGTGGCCTGCCTTAGTCGAGCACTACTGTAATTTGTCTGACTAATTCTAGAATTCAGTTAGCATACTCACTTGTCTTATTTCTCAGTTTATAAAACAACCAGTGGGAATGCAGGATGCTATTGATTTGGGCATCTTAGAGATCACAGAAATAGAACAAAACAGAGATTTAGCCCACTATTTCCTAAACTATGTTCTATGCAGCATCTGTGTTTTAGCAAACACTTTTCTGAGATGTTTCTCGGGAAAGTTGTTTTACATTCAAATATTTTTGGAAAACATTGGGTTAAATAAAGTTAAACAAGAGTTTTATTTTATTTTATTCTTTAATTTAACTTGCAGTAGGAATTAAAGTCTTTGATAAGCTAATATGTATTATGACTCTCTGAAGCATATGGAGTTTTTGAAATTTGTTTTTCCATAGATAATTTTTTGTTTTACCAAAGATCATTTTTTCTCTCTCAGGGTTTAAAAAATTACATACAATATTTGGAACCTTAACTATTGAGTTAAACAATGTTTTCTAAACACATTTGATCTTAATTTACATTCAAATGAAACTTCTTTAGTGACCTTGGAAAAGTCACACCAAATTTCAATCCCATATCCTGAGGAATTTTTTTTAATGTATAGGTATAAAGAATGACTATAATAACTAATGAAGACTGTCATTATGAAAAAAATAGAGCTATATTTTCTGCATTAGTGAAAATACTAAAAACAGTTTAAAAACTGTATATTAAGTTTATAAAATATGACGAAAACTTGGTTAATAAACTACCCAGTACATTTAATCTCACACGTCACAAAACTCCAAATGAGAAAATGCACACTACATTTAACCTCACGAGCTAAAAAACTCCAAATGAGTTTCTGTGCATTGGCAATGACACAAGGAAAAAATGCTTTGTTGTGCATTTGCTAACTGTGGGATGTTACTTCTTGTTTCATAATGAAGGTAGTTGATGCTGTCTTTTCTCCTTTGCATTCTGAGTTTCTTAAAAAAGTGTCAACTTAAGAAATTGACAAAAGCAAATCTTGGATGAACTTAAAGAAGAAATCATCAACAAAATAAAGATAATAATGAAAATTAGTATAACAAAGATTATCAAAAAGACAAGAGCATCAAATAGATAAGATCATCATATTAATACCTGATTCTTTAAAAGACTAAGAAAATAAACAAGCTAAATTCCATATTAATTGAGGAGTCACAAAGAAATAATAAAGATAATCTAAAGACAAAACATATGAGAAGTAAAACTAAAAATTACAAGTGATTACAACAACTTTGTGTCATGAAGCCTGAAAGATTAAGTGAAAAGATTTCCTTGAAATGTAATCTAAAAATCCTGTTTTAAAAGAAAATTTTAAAATGGGCAAAGGCATTCCTGAGTTAAAATTTTCCCTACCTAAAACTCCAAGCACAGTTTTTATAGGCAAGTTCATATCAAAAAAGATATGAGTTTCAACTTTTATAAGCTCTCTAGATAATAAAGTAGAAGAGTCACAAACTCATTTACTTGATGTAATATAATTTTAAAACAAGAGAGAGATCAAACTGTGAAAAGAAAATAATAGAAAATATCACTCTGGATATAAATGCATAAGCATATTGACAAAAGGAATTCAGAAATGCTCAAAAAAGAAAAAGATTCATGATTAGAGTTACTTGAAGCAATAGAAAATACATTAATGGAAATCTCAACATTAAAGGAAAAAAAATCATATAATTGATTTGACTGTAATGATTTGATAGTTGCAAAAAACAGTTGTTGTATTCAACCCTCACTTGTGATTGATAAACTAAAAAGCAAAATTTTTGCAAACTAGAATGTAAGGCTTAAGATCCTTAACCTGTCAAAGTAAAGCAACCTCTCTTTCTCTCTCTCCCCTACCATTCATTCTCTTTATTTCTATAGCTCTTTCAACTTAGTGGAAGCAACTGATATTTGAAGCAATGATTTAACTGTATCACATGGCAGGAATTTCTGTTAATAATACTTTTTCCAGCACTGTACTGGAAGTAGTCAGTGAAATCAACCAATAAATAAAGTATATAACTGAATAAAACCCAAAACTTAAGATAAATAATTGAAGAAGATATACTGCCACACTTTACTACCTAATAAAGAAATTCAAAAGTTTGATGGATGAAAGATCTGTAGTTAAAAATCAATTCTATTTCTTAAATTGGGAGTAAGTTGTTAGAATGTGAAGATTTTAAAAGATAAAATTCATTATAGTAAAATATTTATTATCTGGAAATATTGTTATAATACTGTAAAACTTTAAGTGGCAAAAATCTAATTTTTTGTTTGTTTCTTCTATATAATTAATCAATTTTTGCACCTTTTATTCAGCAATAAATGCTATTGCTCACAGATGCTTATATACGCAATAAAAATATAAAAACTCATTCTGAAATGATATTTATGAAGTGCAGAACAGTGGTTACTTCCAAAGAAGGAGCATACAGGATAGACGTAGCACCTAAGGTGACAATGTAAATTTTAAAAACATTGTAAACAGATCGGATCTACTTTTAAAAAGAATTTTTAAAGAGATATTTTGAAGAGAATCTGTACTTCCTTATGGCACTGGGAGCAACTGTATCTAACTCTTAAATCTGTTTATAATCTCTTCTGTAAAGCATCTCTTTATCATATGAAAGAATAGCACATAGTATTTTTCTTTTTTTAATGTATTATTCAATTTTTGATTTGTACATTTATTTTTTTATTCAAGTATAGTCAGTTGCAATGTGTCAATTTCTGGTGTCAGCCCAGTGTCCCAGTCATGCATATACATACACATATTCATTTTCATATTCTTTTTCATTAAAGGTTATTATAAGATATTGAATATAGCTCCCTGTGCTATGTGGATTTTTCTGTACATTTTCACCATTATCAGGGCACACCTATGGACAACTTTTTTCACCCAGAAATTTAAGTAATCAAACTTCACATTCTCTTTAATCTCCTTTTTAGCTAGAATTGATCAAGGTGAGATTTGTAATTGTAACAGATAAAATAGCTAATCTGCTTAATTTGGGGTCAATTCATTGATCTTGGTGTCTGTGGGATAACATTCAGATCAATAGGAACAGCAGACTTTGATTCTGAAATAGTCCTTTCTTCTATAACCTAGGTTCCCAAATGCACATTTAGAATATTTTACAAATAATGTAAGGCCTCAACTATTAACCCTCAGTAAACCATTTGTCAATGATTAACTATTTGTCAAGAGTTAACCATTTGTCAAGGGTTAATTCATTTGTGGATACCATGGCCTCTGTTGCCTAAATGTGCTTCACAACAGAAGAACTGTACATTTCCTGTGGGGCATGATCTCAATTAAATTCTCACAGGAACTGTGGGAAGCTTCTTTCCATTTTACAGTTAAGGAACAATCAGTTTAATAAAGGTTAAGTTACTTCTGCGAATGTGCATGGGCAGATTTTTTTTTTTTTAATGGCTCATAAATTGTAGCAGGGAGTTAAATCCAGATTTATCTGACCCTAAATTCTGGGCTGGTTCTGCTAAACACTAAAAGACACCAGTGTTAGGTTGTGACGTCTTAGGTGGGATGTTGACCTGCTATGGAGGGTCATTATGGAGAACAAAGTGTATTTCAACTTATGCTAGGAAGTTGCCGTAGTCTTTTTCAGCTTTATCTCCTGCTCACTGCCTTTGAATAATCACATTCCGCTGGAGAGATGACTCAGCAGTAAAATCCGTGATGGACAGCTGGGGCTGATGCCCTCTGACCTGTGATGCTGGGAGGTACTGCTGCACACTGGGGGCTCTAAATACCGCAGTGCTCCCTCCCCCTCACGTTATCTTCTTTAGTTGGAAGGCAGTCCCAGATTTGCTTGGTCTCCCAGTGTCTCTAGCTCTAGCTTTCACCCTTCCCTTCTTTCTCATACACATTCCATGACACAGGTCTTCCCTGATGATACATTTTGATGGAATATACATTTTTGTAATAGACTTGTCAGAAAAACACACCTTCTAAAATTCAACTACCTGACATGATGCTTTAAACATTTCAAAATTGTCAGGATTAGGAGGTCTCGGTAATTTTTAGTATTATTTTTAAAAGGTTAATGTTCAGATTTTTAAAAAATTATGGCTTAGTTTGATTTTTACTGAATTAGTTTGATTTGTGGCTTCAGAATCATCACAGGCTTGACTGATATGACTTCCATTTAAGATTATGGACATGTCATTATCAAAATTAAGGTCTTATTTCCAGAAGACTTTATATTATAATGAAATCTTGTGTATAACATTTCTCTCCAAATTTTATGTATTAGACACTAAATATTAAGAGGTTCTCAAAGCAAATGAAAATAATCAAGACGAAGAGTAAAGCACTTTAAGTTTTGCTGCCTTCTCTATATTTCTAAAAGATTGTCAGTCATGCTGATGAAATATACTTGAGGATGTCATGGGTCCAGTACTCAGGGAAACTATGACATCACCATGTCTTCCCCTTTGTTACCAAGCCCTCTTACTACACTTCATATTTTTTAATAGAAGAAAGAGTAATATTAAAAATACCCTCAAGATTAGTTATTTTTTCCTTTATCTTTCTTTTTTTAAAAGCAGAATCACTATTGTCTTGAGAAAAAGTGAAAAGAAATTAAAATGGAATTAATAAACTGTATATATTTTAATTTTACATATGGGAGACTGGGATAATACAGGCAAGGGATCATATTCAATGGAAGTAATGGGGATTCCTTAGGGTGGACTTCCTATGTGAATAGGGCTGTCATTTAATCTCAAGCAATCTTCGCAGCAAACCCAGTCTTCACACTTCCGTATTACTGTCATTGCTATTTTCCAAGAAACTATACAGATGTCACTGCCCAATGTTAGGTACCTAGTAAATGTGCAATCAAGATATAGACCCACCATATTTGACTACAGAGCCTACACTTGCTATTATGCTATGATGCCACCATGAGTTTTAGAAAGCCATTTGCTAAGCTGGATTATCATTTTATATATATCACGAGCCCTGTTTTTCAGTTTGTAAGATATGTGAGACAACCAGATAGAAGCCACGGAGTCTTGATATCTGCATGAAAAGTAAGTTACAAGGTAATTGAGAGACACGTGGTTATTCACCATTTTGATTTAAACACAAAAATAATGAAATGCTATGATTTGAATAACATCTAACAGTACGGATGAAATTATTATTAAATCAGCATGCATGTGGTTTGTACATGGAACTGGTAGAGAAAACTATGTTAACATTTGCATTCTTCTAAGAAGCATACTTTTCATATTTAATTGTATGTTATGTCTTTTATTTTATTAGTGTTATTAAAACATTATTCCAAAAGCTGACATTTTCACAAAAATAATCCTAGTTGTCAAAAACCAGCTTTTTAATATGGAAGAAGAATATAAATGATCTGGCATGATTTCTCACGGACTTACAGCTGTGGGTTCAAAATCATCTCAGACCCAGAAATATGGTAGCCATGAGTCAAAAGTGTGGATATAATCACCTAGGCATTTAAAAGGTTAAACTGTCTTCTTATACAGAGCCCTTCTTTTTCATTAAGACAGCAACTATGAAAGAGACAGTAATTTACATTCCAAATGGAAGGAAAATAGAGGTCATAGACCTATTCAAATGAAAGAAAAGCCTGGAATAGGAGGTAACAATTTCATTTGCAAGTTTCTGAATTTTTCTTTAAGGTAAAGAAGTTGAGAAGCTTAGTCCTAGTTAGGGAGCTGACCAAGCAGGCTGGTGTCAGTTCAGATCCTGAGGTCCTCAGGGGTAGAATGAGTGCAAAAGGATGTACACAAATGGGTAACAGTCATGGAGTGAGGAGCTGGGCAGAACTGAATGGAAGAAGGCTTGGCTCAACAGTGAATTTTGTCTGTAGCTCAAGGGTGGTGTACTCTGACTTTAAAAAAAGAAAAATCACAGTACGTAGGAAGGTATGCTAGCAAGTGAAGTGTGAAGAAATTAATTATTTCTAAGTAATCAAGTAAAAATAAGTATAACAAAGCAATAAGACTGTTAAAATAGGATTCCAGACTTTAAAATTGGACAGAGTTTTAAAAAATGTATTCACTGAATTCTTGGATTCATCCATCCATGCATCTATTCATGTGTATATCCATCCATTCACTTAACAAAAATTCTTTGTGAGATGCTAAGATGCTAGGGATTCTGTGTGAATAAAACAGGTATGGTCCCTGTCATCATTAATCTTACATTCTTTAGAGAAATAAATTAAACAAATAATCTCTTGTAACTTAATAGTTATAACTAAAAAACATGCTATAAGTGCCAAGGACAGGATACTGTGAAAAAGAATTAGCAATGAAATATACTGAAGTTTAGGAGATCAGTGAATGTCTCTTTGAGCAAATGTCACTTAACCTGAAAGAGAAGAAGGAGGTAATCAGGAATGGGACATAGGAAGTGAGCTTTCCATGCAAAGACCCTGATTATTTGAACAAGAGAGAGATCATTATGGCCGAACTAGCTACAGAGGGAGTAGAGGGGCATAAAATAATTCTGAAAAGATAAGAAGTGGTCAGATTATTCAGATAATTTTAGGACAGTTTTTTAGAGTTATTAAACTCTCCCAAAAAACTTCCCAGTACGAAGATGGACTCTGATCTATGTAAGAAAAGATAATACTTTGGTTCAGGAAAATAATATTCAAAGTGCTCGGCTTCAACAGATATTCTGGCAAAATGAATGAATATCAAGCTAGAAAAAAAAATCTGAAAACTTTTAGGTAGAAAAAGAGTTCCCTGTACTTACAGTGGGCACAACCAACCTGGCTTTAGACTTTCCCCCAGCAACGTTCAATGCTAGAAGGCAAAGTGGCAGTATGCTCATAGTTCCAAACCACAGGAGGTATTAGCAAGGAATATTAACCCAACCTCAAAGTAATTGAAGGACAAAGACAAAGTAGATATTTTCAAACACCAAAGTGGTTAAGGAATATTGAATCCATGAGTGCTTCTTAAAAAAGCTCACTGGATAAGGAAATGTACTCAATTTAGTACTAGACTGAAAGGCATTTGGGTTGTTTCCCATTTGTTTCTATTACCAAAAGTGCCACAAACATAATTTTGCAAGTCCACAAATATATCTGTAGGATGAATCCTTCAGGGTGGAATTAGTCCAGCATATTTTAAGTTTTAAATTTAATGTCTACATTTTGAGCTTTGTATAATTTTTAGCATCAAGGGGAACTTCATTAGCCCAATAGGTTTTTAAAAAATAATTCCAAACTTGTCTCATGTATATGATAAAATCTGCTTTCTTTTTGCTTACATGTGAGTTTTTGTTTTACAGAGAAGAATAAAATATGATCATCAAAAGCAGAATATCTGGAGCCAGATTGCCTGGGTTCAGAATACAGTTGTAATCCTTTCTGTGTGATTTTGAGAGAGATACATATCTCTTTGCTTTTCAGTTTATTTTTGAAATGCGGATAAATAATACTTACTTCACAGGTCAAGGGATGATTAAAAATACACTTTGTATCAAGTGATTAACATCGTAGGTGGCAGTTAGATTTAGATATTTTTATTTTAATAGGTAAATCCTATATACAATACATATCACTTCCTAATCTCTTGAAGTCTTTGGTTGCAAAATTTTTCCCCTCAAAGTGAAAGAGAAAAAACTCTGCAGTACATGTATCTTTGGCTTTTAGATTAGGGAACAAACACATCTTTATGAGAGAAAAACATCTTAGATAATACTACTCTATATTACGCATTAGTTGAAGCTTTATGACATTGCTAGTATCGGATCATTTCATACCTACAAAAATATCAACTGAATATGGTTCATACTAAAGAAAGAAGGATCTTTTGTAACAAGTTTAACTATTTTTCAACATAGGAGTTATTAAATATTTCCAAAATCAGTCATCCCTCAAGATGAGCTCTAAGGCAGTCTCTTTCTGAAGGATTTCTCACCTGATACAAAAAGATTTGTCATTTGCACAAATGGACTTTCATGATATTTAAGTATGTTTTTGTTTTTGTTTTGCAAATATTTCTCTCTTCAGTTGCAATTTTGACCATTTTACATTTTCATTATCAGCACTTAGTTTTCTATTTCTCAGAGTAGATACTCAACATACATATATGAAATAAATAGATGTACTGATGGATGTGTGGACGAGGGTATCAACAGAACTAGCTTTTTATGCTGTTCTACATAATCAATGTCTTATCGAAATCTTTCTTGCCCCTTCAAAGAATTTTTTTTCAAGATTTTAGTTTTCAGAGCAGTTTCAGGTTTATAATAAACTTGAGAAGAAAGTCCAGAGATTTCCTGTATACTCTGTCCCTCACACATGCATAGCCTACTCAGTATCAACACCCCTCATTAGAATGCTACTTTTTTTTTTTAACCAAGGATGAACCTATATTAACATATCGTAATCACCCGAGTCCATAGTTTCCCTCAGGGTTCACTTTTTGTGTTGTACGTTCCCTTCAAAGGATTTCTACATCTGATTTACTAACTTACAAATGAAATTATTAGAATGTCTGTCCTTTGGTTTAAACCAACAAATTGTTTGAGCAAATGCAGTAATAAATCAATATTTTTCTTTCAGTAGCTGGCATGAATTGATTTTGTTCAGCCTTTAAGAGCAGATTTCAATTTGTATATGAAAGTATTAGTTTGGTGGTACATTTAATAATATTAGAAATAGGAGTCTAATGGATAATGAACAAATGATGAAAAATTCTATCTACTTGTTAGATTTGCTTCTGGTAGGTCATGGAAGTAGGGATAGGTAGGACCTCAGATAAATAAACCAGAGAGCTGCAGTAGTGATACCAAACAATAATCAAAATAGCCAGCCCTTCTTAACTGTCTACTGTGTGACAACTATGTCCTAAATGTTTTGCATATGTTCCCTCATTTGTTCCTTACATAGTCTCAGAAATAATTCATGCCACTATGTGCTCTTATGAATAGGGTAACTGAGACACAAGGTGGTTAGGACATTTCTCCAAGGTCATGTAACTAAGGTGTGGAAGAGCTAAAGTTCAACCCTAGACATCGACTCCAGAGCTGCCTGTACATCACCATGCGGAGCTGCTCTTCTGGGATACGTATCTTCTGTTTGCCTTCTAGAGAGATCCGCTTTTTACTCTTCTCCATTTTGACTAAATCAATCATTCAGTATCAACAGGCTCACTTCTCCCAGAAGCTGACTAAATAGATGGTAATCAACAGGCTCACTTGTCTTTGTGCCCGCTCCAGGGCTTGGCCAATAGGGGACACCATCAAGAGGTGAGAGAGTGAGGAGAGAGTGAGGTCAGTGCTCAAAGGAAGCCACGAAATTTTATCTTGAATGTGAACATCAACTTTTAAAAAATAGCAAAACTGAAACCTACATTGATCTTCCAATCTTGAAAAGTTTTGAT
Organism: Vicugna pacos; assembly: GCF_048564905.1. Classification (NCBI taxonomy): domain Eukaryota; kingdom Metazoa; phylum Chordata; class Mammalia; order Artiodactyla; family Camelidae; genus Vicugna; species Vicugna pacos. The sequence goes on along the minus strand of NC_132994.1, from coordinate 23,979,991 downwards.
ATGCTTGAAGTTTGACTGTAGATAGGTGAATTCTAGAAGGTGGATTTTTTCTGAAAAATTAATTATAAATTTGACTACCTTGGCTCCCACCTTACCATGTTATTGTGAATTGACTGTGTCTTTCTACAAAGACCAGAGTTTCTTTAGGTGTCCTCTTCATATTGTCACCTGGTCTGTGTTCCAATAACCATTTCCTCACTTGTCCCTTTAGGTTTAGGGATGGTGAGCTCTTCAATGTTACTAGCATCTGTAGCCCTACACTATCTTTTTGGCTTACATGAACTCTTGTGTAATTTGTAAGTAATCCTTTTATTCAACTCTTATCAAATTATCCAGTTTGGTGTTACCCAGTTTGGTGTTCTATCTCTCTCTTACCAGAATCGTAAATGAAAAATCCTCTAATAAAACATTCAATTATATTTTAGGAAAGATTATGCCATCATGTCAAATGGTTATGCCTTATTTTTCCAAATACACAGCAAGCACATTAATGCCTAGCACATAGTGAAGTGCTTAATTAGTTAAGTGCTTATTGACTATCTGTGGAACTTTGAGGCTTTTAATTTAATTAAGATGTTATAATAATCTGTGATTATAGTTAGAGTTTATCATTTTATTTCGATGATGCTGGATGAAAAATGATGACTCTTTCAAAAGGCATGCTGGAAAACCCATTCTTTAATATTAGCATAGTTAATCACTGTGACCTCATTTCATAAAGTCTGATATCCAAAAGGGTCTAAAGTCAAAATAGCCCTAAAGAAAGAGGTGTTCATATTTGCCCCAAAATACTGAAAGATACTACAGTTGGCCCTTGAACAATGTGGGGGTTAGGGACACCACTCTCCCATGCAGTCAAAAATCCTGGTATAACTTTACAGCTGGCCCTCCATATCTGCAGATCCTGCATCCATGGAGTCAACTAACTTCAGATCGTGAAGTACTGTAGTACATATTTAGTGAAAAAATCTGTGTGTAAGTGTACCCATGTGGTTCAAAACACGTGTTGTTCAAGGGTCACCTGTATTATCAGTAATTGCTTCTAGCAATTGATTATCTTCACCTCTGATTCTGGAAGACCCTAATATAACTCTATGATGGAGAACTTCACATTGTGGAAAAAATAAATGCTCTTCTAAGAAGGGACTGGAGGAATTAGATATATTTACTTAGAGATTGCTTAATCCTAAACTATTATTAAACATCACAGGTTTGAACTGACTCCATGGATGTAGGATCTGCAGATACGCAGGGACTTGCTTGATTTAAGATCAGTACATAAGTATCAGTTGCATTTCTATATTACAGCAATAAACAGAATGTTTGTTACTTTACCTAAAGCAGTGGCATACAGAAGGTTTAAATTTAAAACCTTCTGTAAAGAGAATAACAGAAGGAATACATTTATCAAAGGTATGTAAGAACTTTATGCTGAAAAAAATATACTGAAAGGATTTAAAATACCCTAAAAAACGGAGAGCCATGCAGTGCTTATGGATAAAATAACTCAGTATCCTAAAAATGTAATTTGATTCCAAATTGATCTCTAGATTCACTGCATTTTCAATAAAATATTAATATGGTTTTAGTGGGTTTTGTCAAGCTGTTCTCAAATTTATGATAAAGATCAAAAGTCAAAAATTGTCAATATTCCTTAAAAAAAAAAACAACTTTCAACTTGTGGAGGGAGAGAGGTATGCCCAGCCAGTTATTAAGATTTATAAGTTGATAACAATTAAGAAAATTTGGCAAAAGTATTGGCACAGGGGTATGGAATTAAGCTAATAAAGCAGAAAAGAGAGCCCAGAAACATATGCTATGACACAGCCAACTTTGCTGATCTGTAGGGGAAATTCAATATTGCATATTTGTACTAGAACATTTGGTTATCTATGTAGAAAAAATAAAATGTGATCTCTTTGTATTCAAAGAGTGAATATCATAAAGAAAGATATCAAAACATTTGATAATATTAAAATTAAAACTCCCATTCATCAAAATACATTGTAAAAATGTGAAAAGATAAGACATAATCTGGCGTGGGGGAGTTAGCATCTGTAATACAAATAACTCTAAATAGAATAGCACACAGAATTTTTAGAAAACTCCTAATTGTTCTTTGAAAACTCCTAATTTTTTAAACCTAATGATTTCATAGAAAGATGAGCAAGAGTCATGAAGAGATATTTAACAGGAAAGGAAACATGAATGAATGGGTAATTAAAGTATGAAAAGATATTCAACCATATCAACACTTAGAGAAATGCAAATTAAAATTACAATGAAATACTTAATATCCAACAGATCTGCAAAAATGTAAAAAGTCTGACAACACTAAATGTTAGCAATCATGTGGAACAACAGGAATTATAAGACACTGTTGTTGAGTGTAAATTGATCCAACCATGGTGAAAAACATCTTCACGTTACCCAGTAAAGTTTAATATAGATACTTAATGACCTTGAAGTTCACTTTTATGTGCAAACTCTAGAGAACAGATAGTCTTGTCTATGAACATGAGACACGCACAAGAATATCCCCCATAATATTATCAGTAGTAGCAAAAAAAAAAAAAAAACTGGGAACAACTTAAACCTTTATGAATAGTAGAATAAAAAAAGTTTAAGATACCAAACAAATGGAATACTATAGAGCAATGAAATGGAATGAATTACCTATAAATGCAATCACTCAACTTCAACTTCAAAACTCAACTTCAGAATTTTACATTGAGAGAGCATGCAAGTAATAGAGAAACATATGGATGATATGATTCCATTTATAAATGCACCTAGTATAAGAAGAAATGCTTTTAGGGAAAAAATACATTTTCGGTAAAACTTTAAAGGAATAGTGAGGATTATCCCCAAATTTTTTTAAAAAATGGCTTTCTATAGGGTTAGATAGGGACGCAGCACAGGGGGGCTTCAAAGCGCCGGGTACTGTTACATTTCTTACACACTATGTATACAGGTATTCCTTCTATTTATTATTATACAAACATCTGATATATGTATATAAGTGTATACATATAATTAACATTTCTACTATATGGTCTTAACAATTAAATGTGTAATCTTGTGTGAATAATCATTCTCAATTAAAAAGTAAAGAGAAAAAGGATGAGAAATACATTATAACTATTGTTCTCCAAGTTCAGAGAGAGAGCGACAGTGCTGCTGATAGTTTTTACAGGGGTGAGATAATTGAGCTTTGTTTATGGACTGAAAGGGAGGGACAGATAGAAAATATAAACCAAAATGAAATTATGGATGAAGAGGGGCTTCTGTAGAAGTGAAATGGAAGAAACCCCAGTGCAGGGAGGGGAATATACTTTCTCAGAAGCGTCACCTCTGTTTCCAAGATGAAAGCAGGGAAAGGTGAGTGCAGTCACAGGCAATTTAGTTATCCTGGCATTAGGTACTTGAGGGACTTCACACTTTTTAGTTTTAATTCTTGTCTGTGATAAAGAGTCAAGCCCTTTGGCTCAGGGATGTGAGAAGGCAGTGAGAGGGGAAACCTGCACGGTGGGCAGGGGGCTGTCCTTCCACAGCGGTTGTCTTTATCTCACGGGCACTACAAAGGTGAAAATCCCTGTCCTCCTGGGGCTCAGTGGAACCAAGTGGCTCATTCTGGTCATTGACCATTGAGTGGAAATGTGTTCACCTCGGAGCTGGAGCACTGTGCTTGAATCTGCCTGTACTTTGCCTGTCCTCAGTGGCTGTGGAAGAACATGTCCCAATGGAGACACAGCAGCCTTGACCCCCGAGTGACCAAGAGGAGCACAGGCCCCGCTAATCTGCTTGGGCACATCGAGTGAGTGAAAAATAAACATTTGGTTTTCTGCACCAAGGGCATTTCAGGATTATCTACTATGTTCTATTTGATATGACGTGGGTTTTTTTTTTTTTTTAATAGAGAATAAGAGAGGAGTCTTATTAGGAAGAAGTAACTTACGGGCTCTTGGGATCTAAGTCTGGTTTCTGCAAAACAGATCATTTGAGGCTTTTTAAAAAAATGTGTTTTTAGTTTTCACTGCTTGTTGCTACCCAGTAAATTAATTGTAGAAAAGATACATTATATGATCAGCTTAGTGATAGGAGGAACTGTCCTCAAATTTACCATTTCACTATTGATAAAACTCACAAGAGTGTGCCATGAGAACCTATTCTTGGGGCTGGGAAACATTTGATTTAATCTCGGTGGGCTTTTTGGTTTGTTTGTTTTTTTCCTTTTTTTTCAAATTTTAACTATCTTTATTGCCAATGTTTTTAAAAAATTACCAAAGGAACCTATTATTTAAGTATAAAATTTATATAAATATAGATTATTCAAATAAAGAAATAACACATACAGTCATCACATAGAGAAAAACTGCTAAGTTTGTTTTTTCATATACATGGCAGACTTTAAGAATGAGATGATGTAACACTATTTACTTTTCATATATCTGTATCTGTCTATCTATCTATCTATGTTGTCACTGTTATTACCAAAGGCTGCGTGCCAGTTGGTTATTAAGCAGGGCTAAGTTGGCAACACCTAGACTATTTTGGTATGGCCAGCATTTTTGATTCATGTTTAGTCTACTGGCTTCACTGAAGCCCCTCCTCTCTTTGGTCAGTTGCATGAATACTCTTCACCCAATCACTGACATAAGATTATGGTGATTGGCTTGAACTAAGAAATATTTCTAGTAGGCTTCTATACATAATTTTCCCCACTCTCTTAAAATGTCTTTTATTTGTTTAATTATAGAAATATAAAAGCTGAGACTCAGAAGTAAGCAACATGCCTAAGCCACAAAGCTTATCAATGACAAAGTCCACAACAAAATCTCCCAAACTCTCACTTTTAATTTAGCGTTCTTTGCCTACTTCAAGATCTATCCATAGGGACAATCTGTGACTTCATTCTGTGCTGTCCTATGGTAGGTGCTTACTATGCATTGTTTTGTTGTAAAGATGGATGCTGACAGCCCTGATTTTTTACAGCATGGAGTTTCACCAATTTTTTTTCCATAAAAATATGTCCAGTGAGGGCCATATCTTTGGGATAGAAATTAATATGGGAGTAAATTATGTTTCTCTCTGCAGCTGTAAACACCAAAAAATTAATTTCTCTAAATTATACCACATTTTTATTGCTTATAGCTCCATATAACAGAATAGAGAGACAAGACCAGAAAGATAACCTACACTGGAATTTGGGCCAAGACAGGATGAAAACTGCCCATAGGAAGCAATTCATTGTTTACATCCCTGCTTCTCGATAAAAGTTTAAGTCTGAGTCAGAACTAACTACTACTAGTAGTTGATGTTAGGAAAATGGCTGGGAAGATGACAATCCAAATCCACCATCCCTCCTCCACTACTGGATTTTCCTAGAGCACTTTTTTTTTTTAATAGAGAGGAATAAACGAAGGCTTCATGGAAGGAAAGAAACCATCATATAATAAAAACCAGCAATGGCCAGGAGTTTCTATATTGGCTGCTGTGTGGAATATTTCAGTAACTTAAGAAGCTGGCATAAGCTACTGTCTTGTAACATAAGGGGAAAAAAAATGATTAACCGGAATTTCTGAGCCCTGACATTTCAAAAGTCACCCAGTTAGGATAAAGGCCTCTTGTCAATTCTTAGCTATCCTGCCCATGCATTCTGATGAATGTTTGAAGTCCCATTGGCTGCAGCAAGAAGTACAAAGCTCCATGAGTTCTAGGAGAGACTGCCTGGTTAAGGGCTGAGATCTGTTTGGTGATGTCAGAGGTTATACTGTGTGTGGAGAGACTGGAATGCTGGATTAGCAACAGCAGAGAGACCATGCTGCAAGTTTTGAGCATGCATTAAGGCCCTGGAAATGCCAAAGCTTCGCATTATGGACCCTGTCCTAAAGTAAGTCTCACTAACAAAAATTAAGTTCCAAACCCAAATGAACTCATCCCATCAAAGAATAAAATGAAATCTCACAGGAATTAAAAGGATCTAACCAAAATCTAAGTGTTTGACAGAACAAAACATAACACCTTTACAGGTAAGACTGCATAACCAGGCACCACAGTGTATGTTGTCTGCAATGTTGAACCTCCACCCCCAAATTCAGTGACCCACTAGGAGGATAAAAAAAAAAGGAAAAACCCTAAGTATACAATATTCAATCTGAAGAAAAACAAGGAAAAACAGAAATTCTGAATGCAGCCAAGAACACAATGGATTGCATACTGAGAAAACATTATGCATTTTATACCTGACCTCTCATTAGGAACAGTGGTGGCTGGAAGACACAAAATAGTATCTTTAAACTAGTATAATAAAAAGCAAATGTGAAACAAGAATAATTCTACATCTGTCCAGAAACATACATTTTTAAATAACAGGGTAAATTAAGGGCACTTTCAAACAAATAAAAGTCTCTTGTTTGTTTTGATTTTGCTTTAAGCACCCTGAATTCTCCAAGATCTTTAAGTATTTTAGGATGTAGTTTTTCTTATGTCAGCATCCTCAGAAGCAAAGCCTGAGATGAGGATTCAGATGAAAATGATTTATATACCAGCATCAACTGATGCACGAGTGGGAGAGTGGGCCAGGCGAGGGAAGGATTTTCCTAAAGAAGTCTATACCACTGAGACAATAATAAGGAGGATCATTCACAAATAAGTCAAAGAAGGCAGTCACCACTGACGTAATCACTTTTGTATTTTAGAGAGCTCATGTGCACTGAAATTAGAGAGTCCAAAACATGTTCATGATTTCTTAGTCACACAAAGATGACAAGATCATTCTAGCTTTGAGAAACTGTTGACCTGTCAAGACTCTTTAAAAAGGTAAACAAACCAATATTCATTCAAGACTAATTTTCACCAAATATAGTCAACATTTTTTCATGCCAGAAACTTTTAACCAACTGAAAAATGCATCCTCGAATAAGAAAATAAATTTTCTTATAAAAGCTCTCAATTAATTCCAGTATACAGTTTCTGAAATTTTCATTTCATAATTTATAACCTATACTTTAATAAAGTGATGCAACATTATTAGATATTCAAAATTAAATGTGCTACTCTTTTATGTTTAATTATACTTAGGTATAAAATTCAAATGAAATAAAATGGGATATTATTCTCTAGAATTCTCAGTTTCTTAACCTTATTTTGTACTATAGACATCTTTACATCAGTTAGGCCAATGAATCCCATATCAGAATCATCTTTTATTGTATAAAACAGAATATATAGGATTACCAAGTAAAGTAATTGTAACAAAATATAGTATGCATTAGAACATAGCCATTTAAGGGATGATCTAATGGGTCTAGTTTAAGAATCTGGAAAATGTATCTGTTACTATAATGATTATCACATGTATATCAACATATTTGAAAATATGTTTTAATGCTTTATATGTATGAATAGTACTAGTTCTGATTACATAAGCAATATAAGTTCACTGTAAATAAACTGGAAAAATATAGACAAACTTAAAGGGGGCTAAGTGATTAAAAATCCCAATATGCAGAGATGGGCCTTATACACATTTCGTGTATATACTTCGAGAATTTTGGAATATAATCTACTTTATTTTTAAAATTGAGATAAAACTAAATGCATTCTTCTATAAATTTATTTTGCCTTAATATGTTATATAAGTACTTTTCATTTCATTTAATGATCATTTGGTATTTTATCTTTGGATAACAAAATATAGTTGATATATTGTTGACTTTAGGTTTTCTAATTTTTCCCATAATGAACAATCTGCAGTGAGTATCTTTAGAGATGTTATCTGATCATATTCTTATTAGTGTATTTTATACAAATAAATTTATTTTTTTTAGAATTATAGAGAAGACAGCAAAATTTTAAGTGGTCTATTCTTGGTGTACAGAGCAGTCTGTCATCACTTGCTCTGTGTGCAGTCAACCATGATTTTCATTTTCCTGGTGAGTGCTGCCTCACTGTGGACAGATTAGGAATCACTGAAGTTTGACAAGGGATTAGCTTTGGCAAATATGCTTCATCAAACTTTACATACAGATTTTTTTCTCACATATAACATGAAGAAATATCCACCCATTTTACAAGAAATGTTGTAAAAGGTGGTCTCTTCTCCTGGAAGAGCTATTTAATCACAACTAGTAAATAAGCCTTTCCAATTTACAATATCTTACGGATTTTGTTTTACAAGATGTTTCTTAGGTAGCAAGAAAGAATAGTGGAAAGATGAAGTCATTTCTCTACTAAATGTAAATTTAGTACATTTAATCTCTAATCCTTCCAACTCAGGATGTTGCCTACTGTTATCACGAAGGCATCTTCACATTCAATTTTGTTTTTTACATTATCTTGATTGATTATCGAAGATGACAAATTAAATTACATTATCATGGCTGATTTCATCAGAGTGATTGGACAAAGAGTTGACATTAGTAATAGAAATGTTGAAGATAATTGAATCAGTGGCATTGAAGCCATTATCTATTTCCCTTTTTATTTTAGTACATCTGTATGTTCATTCATAGCATTGAAGTAATTCTCTTCAGACTATAAAAGCATGTTGCAAGTAGACTAAATCACTTTCTTTTGAACATCTGAACCTTGTCGTAGAATCATGGGTTTCAATAACATTCTTAACAATCCATTCTTCAACAATCCTTATTACAGACTTAGAAATTCTCCTTATTTTCGTGCTCTTTTTATTCTATAGATTTATAGGTCATGGAGTTCTCATATAGTGCCTCATGTTGGAAGTAAGACTGGGTAGGAAATCAGAAAACTAGAACCTTGTCCCACAGGGGCCACTGATTAGGTGCGTAGGCTCTTGAGTTTCATTTTGATGTACATTGAGTTCTTCACTTTTCATCAGAGGACATTAGATTAGGCTATTTTCCAGACTCCTTTTAAAATTATCTAAAATAGAAATAGTTTCTTCAGCAGTTGAGACTGTTTAATTTGATTCAAATCAACTCAGTTCACAACCATTCAATTCAACTGTGTTTGAACCAGAGAATTTTCCATTGCTTCCCACTTGCCCAGGCCTGTGGTGAGCATTAGGCTGTCAGGGGCCAGCTGTGAGGAGGAGGGATGAGATTTATAAGGACCGATTCGTGACCTCAAAGTTGGGTCACTTGTCTTCCACTAAATGTTATCCTCATTACTGAGGTGGATCCTAAGAAACCATGACATCAGAAAGGGTGAGCTTTGGCATGTCTTTCTGCTCCTCCCCAGGTCCCCTGATAGCTAACTGTGCCCTCAGCCTGCACCTGGGGGCCTCCCAGATCCCATATTTTCTAGGCAATGTGCCCCAATGCATGTCTTTCTTCACATTTTCTCTAATACGTCAGGCATATTTTTTTTCCATTTTTTTCCTGTGCTGTGCCTTGTTCTCAACTACCTATTTTTTTTTCAACTGAAGCATAGTCAATTACAATGCGTCAATTTCTGGTTCCAGTCATGCGTATATATACATATTCATTTTCATATTTTTTTCATTGAAGGTTATTACAAGATATTGAACATAGTTCCCTGTGTTATACAGAAGAATTTTTTTAAATCTGTTTATATATATAGTGGGGCGAACATTTATAAATCTCAAACTCTCAAATTTATCCCTTCCCACCTCCTTTTCCTGGTAACCATAAGATTGTTTACTAAGTCTGTGGGTCTGTTTCTGTTTTGTAGGTAAGTTTATAGTGTCCTTCTTTTTTTTTTTTTTTTTTAAGATTCCACATAAGAGTAATAGCATATGGTATTTTTCTTTCTCTTTCTAGCTTACTTCACTTAGAATGACATCTCCAGGTCCATCCATGTTGCTGCAAACGGCATTATTTTATTCTTTTTTATGGCTGAGTAGTATTCCATTGTATAAATATACCACAACTTCTTTATCCAGTCATCTGTCAACGGACATTTAGGTTGCTTCCATGTTTTGGCCATTGTATATAGTGCTTCTATGAACATTGGGGTACATGTTATGTTTTCACATTAGAGTTTCCTCTGGATATATACACAGAAGTGGGATTGCTGGATCATATGGTAGGTCTATTTTTAGTCTTTTAAAAGAATCTCTATACTGTTTTCTGTAATGGCTGCACCAAACTACATTCCCACCAGCAGTGTAGAAGGTTTCCCTTTTCTCCACGCCCACTCCAGCATTCAACTACCTTTGTTGTTGGATGTGGACTAGTAAAATTCTAAATGAATTCCAGTTAAAACATAATATCTTGATATCTCTTATTTACATTTTGGATCCTACTTTCAGTTAAACTGGATTAGAATCTCAACTCCTCCACCAGGAGGCTGGGTTTCCTCCCTGGTAAAAGGAGGATAGTTGTGCCCACCTAACAGTTTTGGAGCAGTGACTAAATGGTCAAAGGAAGTAATTTGCAAAATGCCTGGCAGTTAACATTCAATCACCCAATTAATGCAGTGATTATAATGACTACTATTATTTTAGATGAGGCCATTTGAGAGGCAAGAAAGATTGAGTTTTAGTGGCTTCTAAGTAACTCTCAAGGCATGCCCCTCAGACATGTATTCCTCCACATTTTACACTTTTCATTGTCCACACAAATATATATTTCAACTCTGAAGATTACCATGCTTCAACGCCAGTCCCATGAGAGCCTAATCAGACACAAGAGAAAAAGACATTAGACTAAGTTTGGGAAAACATTGTGTTGAACAGGCTCATCTTGAAGGTTCAGTGTCTCATTAGCATGTTAAAGACACTTAGAAAACCTTGAGTAAAGAAACTATACAAATACTAGTATAAACAACTCTCAACACTATGTTATAGTAAACATGTTTTGGGAGAAGCTGGTATATAAATTATATAAAGATCATTGTTAAGTCGCTATCTCTACTTGAAACCATTAAATGAATAAACATTTATGTTATTAATTATTGTAGACTGCAGTCTTATAGAAAAGAAGCCTATATTTCTTTCCTAAATTTATGCAATGTTTATTTTGAAATATTCACTTACTATCCAGAGACTCATTGATTGCATTGATAGTGATTTTGAAATTAAGTAGCTCCTATGATTCTATGGTGAAGTATTTTAAGTATAACTATATATAATAAGAGCAGTAAAATCATGACTTTGTAGAGATTTCTTGAGTTTGTGGTATTTTATAAACAAGAAATAGAAATTCAGTTTGATTTAGTTTTCACTCACTGCTGGAATATTTGTGGAACTTGGGGATCAACAAAGAGTTGAACACCTAGATTATAAAAAAAGCAAGGAGAATATTGGATCCATGCATGCCTGAGTTAGGAGCCTTCATGCCAAGGTGACTTTCCTGTCCCTTTTTCCTGCTTTTTTCAATACATGGATTTCATTTTATTTTAGTGTGGAGTATCTTGCTCTATGGGCCAGAACATGCCTCCCTGGCAGCTCTTCAGTTCAGCAGTTTACAATTTTAGCCAAGAAGAGAGACTCACAAATTCAGCCCTAGAAGCCCTGGGGAAAGGCTCTCCGGTTTAAAGTTCACTCTGTGCCCAACACTAGGCCAGAGCTGAGAGGGCAGGTTGACCCTGTGCTAATGGGGTTACGTCCAAAACACCCAGCACGGACGGGGCCCAGAAGAAAAGGGTGACGGAGAGAGAATTCATAGATGTTGACTGTACCAGGATCAGACATCACCATTCACTGAGCAAAAGGGCACTAACTCCTTCAATGAACTTTCTTAAAGGTCAGTATCAGCTAGGTATCCTCTCCTTGGAAATGCAGGTCTCTTTAGAGGAATGTGCTGTGGTTTTTTGGTTTTTTTTTTTTTTTTGCTTTGCTTTTTTTTTCTTTTTTTGGTTGATCAAAATCCAGAGGCTCTCCATAAATTCTCTGAGTTCCTGGCAGCTTATACACCCCTGCTTCTCTCTACCCCTGCCTTTGCGCTTTCTTACCCATCCACCCTTGACAGTCTGCACAGGAAGCCCAGACTCTTCACTTTTATGGGGAGGATGGGGTTGGTTGGCACAGAGCTGTGTGTGTGTCGGGGGCAGTGGGGACTGAGGTATTACAAACACTTATAGTGTGGGTGGCTCAAACTGCTGAGTGCAAAGCACACTGCTCCTGTGTCAACACCCCCTAACAATCTCCTCTCTCGCCCCCAATCACTTCTGAGGAAACCACCTCCTGTTCACATGTGGAATATTCCTCTGTGTTCAACAACCTCCTCTGACTGATACTCAAGGTCTCATTTTCTACCACAGGTATTTATTTATTTATTTTCTCAAAGTTCATTTCTTTTTCCAAAAAGAGATTCTGATCACTAAAGTGTACTCACTATCTTATTCCATTATAATCATCTATTTAACAGTTTCTGTTGTGTTGCTTTAGTAATCTGGACTCCAAGCTGAAGTTTCCAATACATTTCACCAATATATATATATATATACACACACACAAACACACACATATCACTATTATATATGTTTTCTATATAAATATATACACACATATATAACATATATATGTTTTATATAGAACTATATATGTTACATTATGTGTGTATATGCATATACATACATGTGTAACATGTACTGTGATCTACTGTGAATAAAGCCCTGTGAGAACTGTTATAAAAGTAGTGGAGATGAGGATAATGGAGCTTTATCAAGGAATGATACAATAATTTTACCAATAGTGACAATAGCTGGCATTTACATAGCCCTCGCTATTGGCTAGGCACTGTTCTGAGTGCTTTATGTACATGAATTATCCTAATTCCTGCAAGCACCCTTTAAGTAGCTACTACTATTTATTTCTATTTCACCGATGGGGGGACTGAAAAACAGAAAGGTTAAAGAATTTGTTTAGGCCACACAGCTTATAATTGGGATTTAAACCTAGGCAATCTGGCTCTGTGCCTCTGCTCTTAGAGAAACATTAGCATGAATATAAAAAAGATGCAGAACCATGCTAATCACTGGAGTCTTTAGGAAGATGATATGACAGGTGACCTGGCAAGGCTGCTCACTGCAAGTGAAGATGCCACCCCAGGAGAGTGGGCTGCATGCCCTAGAGCAGTGGCTATGGTGGAGAAGGTCCGATGGCAGGACTTGGGGTTTGGGGAAGGGGCACAGAGCACAGTGGGCAGATGAAAATGAGGTAGGACCCTGAGTAGTGCAAGATGGGTCTTCCCCCCAGTCTTTGGTGTTTCACTACAAATATGAAAGACACATCTCTGAAAGAGTAATTAGTAATTTGTGGAAAATAGCAAAGTGGCCTGATTAACATAATGGCCAGTGTGGGACCAAAAGATAGAACTCACTTGAATTAGTTGTGGGCCCAAAGGAAACCATGGTGAAATAAATACAAGAATTCAGAGAAATTTTAGATATTTGAATATATGGAAAGCATAATTTGGAACAGATATCAGTAAGAAGGGCAACGTATTTCAATGTCTATGTTAAACAATGAGAATTCTGTTCAAGAAGCCATGCCAGAAAATCCTATAAAGCAGTTTGTACATAAAGTCTAGAGAAGCAGGTAAATACACGATGGAATTATTTGCAGAAACGGACAAGAAAGCCTTAAACTTCATGAAGGACCAGAGGATCCCTCTGAATTCATGCTGATAGTGCAACTCACTGGAAATGAGAGAAGTGGAGGAGGGGACCAGACAGCATATGCAGGAATCTGTCTGCATTTGGGAAGCTGGATTTGCCATGGGTACGACTTAGTGTTCAGAAATGAAATCTTGATGAGTAAGGATCATGAGTGTGGTGATAAGCAGGTCATTCCTCTTTGGTCAGAGGTCCCACTAAAATAAGCCACGGCTCTGAGGAGAGACCCTGATTCGCCTCTACCTGGTGAGACTTGACATGTGTAATGACCTGCAAGGTCCAAGTAGTAGCTGGTTACACAGCTGTAGCTTGACTTATGAAGTATTATGGAATTCACAGAAAGAAGAGGTATTGCCCAAAAGTCAAAGAAGAATTCGTAGAAGAATGGGCGTTTCACTTGAGTTTTAAAAACTAGGTGTGATTCCAACAGATAGGGAGGCAAGGGTTTTTCCATTCAAGGGAAAAACCAGAAATAAAACAAGAAGGAAAGGAAATTTTGCAGGGAACAGTGAAGTACTGAATTTAGCTAAAACATGGGCTGCAAGTGAGGAAGGATGAGGTGGGTAATACAGAGGAAAAGATATGTCCAGATGAGATTACAGAGAATTTAAATATCAGGGCATTAAAAAATGTTGATATCTTTTAAATTATGTATGAAGTAGTAACTAAGCATTCTGGACAGGGGAATGGCATGACTGCAATGAAACAGACTCTTTCAAATTCAGCTTGTTCCTAAAATGGTTCATTAAATGCTGAAAATAATAGTTATAAAATATTTTAAGAATTCACAGCATGGCTTAAGAATCAGCTGAGTAAGTGTATTTTTTAAAATCCTCCTATTTCACTGAATAAAAGACATTCTATTAGAATGGAAAGTTGAAGCATCAAAAATGCTATGTGTATAATAACATATATAATGATATTTTATAATAATCACATCCATCCTTTTAATTAATATTTTCACTTGCTTATCAAATATTATATATTGGGATTATTAAGTCTGTATTCTGAACATCATATATGTTTTCCTCATGAGTTTATGCTTTACAATTCAAATTGCCAGCAATTCTACATTTTCTCTCATAAGCACAAAGGAACATCGTTATATATGTACACTTACATAATAGCACAAATGTATCAGCCTGCTGATAAAATTTTACGTGATTAATTTTGATACAATTTTTATCATTTCATAAGATACATATAGAATAAGATACCTATGTAGCAAGATACCTAGTTTATTATGGCATAAATTACCTGAAGTACCTATAGTTACACATACGTCAAGTATACAGCTCAGTGATTTTTTTGCAAAGAGAATACAGCTGTGTAACCACTACCCAGAATAAGCAGCAGAAGTCACTGGAACCCCAGATGCCTCCTTGTTCCTTTCCCCAGTGGTTAACCTTGTCCCACAAGTGTGACTGTTATTCTTACTTTATCATCATAGATTTTTTTTTCCTGTTTTTGAGCTGCATATATACAGGGAACACATAGTATTTATTTTCTGTTTGATATCTTTCATTCAACATAACCCTGTAAGTTTCATCCAAGTTGTTGCATGTAGCAATAGTTCATTTTGCTCTTTTTGTTCTTTTTTTTCCTGTATGTTATGACACTGTATGAATATACCAATGTCTACTTAAATGTGCTGCTGTTGATTGTCTTTATGTTGTTGCTAGATTTTTACTGTTATACATACAGCTGCTGAGAGCAGTCTTGGATATGTCCCTTCATGTACAGGTGTGCTCTTTGTGTTTAGTATATCAGAGAATGGAATTACCGGAACATAGGGCATGCATATATTCAGCCTTAGTTTAATTTAAATCTTTTTATCTAACCTGTCCAGGGGTCATTAGAGGATGCAGTTGTCATTGTTCTGGTAACACAAAGAAGGCTCTTTTGTGGTTGCTCTTGCAACATCGCTGCTACTGTTGTATTTAGTTCTTCTTTTTAGGGCACTACAGAAATTTCATACAGAAACACGGAAGTAAAGCCAGCAAAGTATAATGATTTCATTAAAGTCACGTATAAGGTAAGTAAGAGACCTGGAAATACACTCAGAATATGCAAACTCTCCTGTTATCGTAAATTCCCACTTAAAACTGAATCAAAAGGTAAAATGTTCTGGGGAAATGAGCATGAATTAGGAGCCAGAAGAACTAGCTGGATTCCTCGATGAGCCACTTAGGGCCAGAAATGCTGCAGGGGCTGAGACTTTATCTTACTTGTATACTAACAATTTAGCCTGACCAGTAGATGCTGGTAGAAGCAGAGACAAAGGGCAGTTTATTACTTAACAGTCATAACATTCACCAGAGAATAGTCATCCCTCAGAAACTAGGAGGAATTGGTTGCAGAACCCCTGCGTATACCAAAATCTGTGGATGCTCAAGTCCCTTATATAAGATAATATATTTGCATATAACCTATGCACATTCTCCTGTATACTTTAAATCATCTCTAGACTAATTATGATACCTAATACAATGTAAATGCTATGTAAGTAGTTACCAGAGTATGACAAATTCAAGTTTTGCTTTTTGGAACTTTCTGGATTTTTTTTTTCTAAATATTTTTGATTCATGATTGGTTGAATCCTTCATGTGGAAGCCATGGATATGAAGGGCTGATTGTGTAAGCATATTTGGGCTAGTTCCCTAAGCCTTGATCCCCAGAGAGTGACATGAAGAGGGCAAGGTGACACCTGCACACTTAGCTGGGCGGATTTCTCAGAGTTTAAAGAATCCGTCCTTCAGAATGGGCAATAAGCACATCTGCCCCTTGCCCAGATGGTTACAGCACCTCCTATCCTCCATGGCTGTGAGCAAACCTGCCTTCTGCTTTAGAGGGAGACACTATCTCTAACTTCTAGGACTGTTACCTATACTAATGTCCTAGAAAATGTAATTTGGAAAAAAAGATTAGTACTTTACAAGACAGGCAAAAACGCAAGAGACATGGGGAGAATCATCTCCCAATAATAAAGAATCTGACTTTATACCATCTTGGCTTCTGGCAAATTTTCTCACATATACACTACTCTGCTGGCCAATCTGATTTATCTTACTGGTGGGAGTTGTGACAAAACACATTAAATTCATCTTCTATAGTATTTTCATAAGGCTATAAGCAATAGAACACTAAGCATCAGAAAGAGGCCAACTTGTAGAATTGACTTTAACTGTGCCCCGCCACCCCGGATCCTAGACCCAACCAGGTCCAACCAGGCTGGCCTACAGTTGCCATTAGAAGACAGAAATGAGCATTATGATTGTAAAAAAAGAAAATGTAAAAGAGCTTATTTCAAAACAGAAATAGACCCACAGACATAAAAAACAAACTTATGGTTACCAGGGGGTAAAGGGGGTAAGAAGGGATAAATTGGGAGTTCAAGATTTGCAGATACTAACTACTATATATAAAATAGATAAACAACAAGTTTCTACTGCATGGCACAGGGAACTATATTCAATATCTTGTAGTAACGGATGATGTAAATATGAAAACAAATATATGTATGTATATGTATGACTGACACATTATGCTGTACACTAGAAATTGATACAACATTGCAAACCGACTATATCTCAATTTAAAAAAAAGAATTATGCCCAGAAACAGTCAAGGTAGAATCCCAAATTTTCTAAGTCGATCTATATAACCCTCCATTCCTTTTGTCTTAATGATTACTCACTCAGCCAAGACAAAATAATCTCTTCTGTGAATAGTCACATTTAATGATCAGCTACCTTACCAAGGGCTGTGGACCAAGGAGTGATAAGGAAGGTGGAGTCGGAACTCTTTTGTGTCTACTCTGAGGAAGCTGTTCCAAAGCTCAACAATACCAGATCCCTGTGATGTTAGGGAGCATGGAAGGGCCCTTGAAATCCTTGATTATCATCCCATTGTTGAGTGGAGTTTGCAATAAAAGGCGTATCTTTGTGAGTCTACAAAAGGTTTTAAAAGCTGAAAATATGACAGATAATTTTAAAGGCCATGATGACATGGCCAGGGCCAGCTGCTCTAACTGAACAGGAGCACTTTAACTTGAAAAAGTGTTAACTGTGACTTAGTTACCACTTGATCTCCCTGGGTGGGGTGGGTGTGGGAGGTGGGGTCAAAGGTCAAATAAAGGAAGTCTTTTCAGGAGTGAGTGGGAACAATGCACTATGCAGTGCAGCCTCTCTCGTTACCAGACACATGGATAAGCTTTTGGCAGGAGTCTTATGTCTGGCATACAATAATAGACTGCTCAGAAACAGAGTTATTTGCTTTGTGTCCAGGCTATGATGGTGGATGTGTTGCCATTTCTAGTACAATGATGGATGCAGGCAGTGATGGTGGAAATCTGTATAGTGTAAACTCATTCAGCAGCTTGATGCTAATTAGTCCCATCAGAAAATGGGCCCTTGCTGTGAGCATCTACATGAATTGTCTAGATGGTTTAATCAGAAGCAGCAATTTGTTTCTATATTTTCCAGCCAAGTAGAGGTTGTCTTTAATCTTCCAGTAGTTTTTTAACTGGGAGGAAAAAATAACTTGGTCATTGGCAATAATAGCCCAAGAGCCAGGAAATATATATATGTATAAATATAAATATAAATAAATACACACACACACACACAAACACACACATATAAAACAAGGTTTATCTTTGGGAGTATTGGCCAGAACTAGGAGAAAAGCACTGGGTTTTATTCACTGAGCATGTCCAGTTTCATGGGGTAGGCTCAGCCCAGGCAGCCCACTTTCAGATTTGAGCATAGCCAATCATCAATGAATCAGGCCCAGACATTTATTGAAGCCATTACTATCTGTGCTTCAGATAGTGGAGTGGGGAATAAATTTTCCCCCCAAGACACAGCTACTAAGCTGAGACATTTCACATGCAGCTAAGAGCCACTGGGACCAGGTCAGCTGCATTCTTGAATATATTATTCAGTCTGACACAATGAGCTGGTTGGGTCTTTCCTACATTGTTAGTGATTGAGTCTGAGTTGAGTCACGCAAAATGGGGACATCAAGCTGGAGTATCACAAGGGTCACTGGGTCACTTGGTTTTGACAAGAACTCAGTAGCAAGCTAGTAGGTGTTTTCCTAAAGCATTGCCCCTGATCACTGTGTGTGGGTGGTGACAAGCCCAGAACCCAGAGGGGCACTTCTGCATGGGGATTTCCTCTCTTTGCTAGAGGCGCCAATCACCACAATCATCAATCACAGAGACTTGTAGCTCAAAAGGGTCATTAGGGTTGAGAGGCCTCCATGGCAGAAAAAATACCAGTTTGCTGAACAGCTTTTGACTCAGTCCAGCTCAAAGATGCTGGTTTTCAAGTTGGCTGATAGGAAAGCCCAAGCAGAATTCCTCAGTGAGGCACACTCCATCTCCAGTAACTGCGGAGCAATCAGGTACTCAGCCTCCTTTTTCTTGGTTGGAGATTAAACGGACAGCAGTTTTTTGCTGACTCCAGAAACATGAGATCCATGGAGAATTGTCTCCCTATATCTTTGGTTACAAAATTTAAGAAAGTTTCCATGTATTTCTGGCTTTCAACTTCTTTGTACAGAAAATAGTGATAGTCTAAAATTTAGGGCAGATGTGTATAAAATGCCTACCATATAGTAGATTTTCAATAAGTTGATCAGAAAAAATTGTCCAGAAAAGAGAAATTCGTGTGGATACATACAGTGATAAAAATCAAGGTACGGATTAAATGTTAAATATTCTATTAGTTAGAATTCAATATTGCTATCAAAGCCACTGACCACATTATTCCTGGCAATGTGAATCATTCATGACTTGGTGCTGATTATGAAGGTGTCTTTTGATTAAGTCCCAAATCTCAAGATCTTCTCTTAAATAATAATACATATTGGCCTGCTTGTATGTGGTCCTTGGTTTAAATGTACATACATGTACACCCACATTTCAGTAAAACTAGGCAGCACTCAGGATGACTAAAAAATAAAAACAAAAACAAAAACAAAAGACCAAAAAAAAAATCCCCAAAGATTGGTGTTTTCTGAGTTCGTAAGTTGTGCTAATAAATATTATATATGCCTTTGTGTTTATTAAAATGAATATGCTACTTGGAAATAATTCTGTAGGTTTTTTTTTGACTGTTAGGCTGTTATGGCCTCTTTATATTCATTTATGCAATTCATTCATTCATTCATCCATTTGCCAAGGATACTGAGGCATCACTTCTCAACCACTTCTGGGTACCATCCACTCTACCAGAAGCTTGAAAGGATAATAGGAGATATATGGGATGCTTTTTGCTGACCAGCTATTAATGATGTAATTGTGGAGACCAATCCATGGTGATGCAAATAAAAAGGTGAAGTGCAAAATAATTTTAAAGAGAAGAAGGATGAGTTAATGTGAACTAGAGAAGTTAGAGATGCTACAAAGATCAGGTCAAATTTAAAGGAAAATAAAACTTACAAAGGACAGAGAAATGGAATTTGCAAAGCATTCCAAGTAAAGGAAAACACACTACAATTCAGAGGGTGTGTAAAATGAAAAGTATTGAGATCTGTGACAAGAATGGACTGGCTTTAGGAAAGTTGCTGCTATAACACTGGCCTAGCTTTTACATCCTTGGGTCACTGGAAAAGACCATGTAGCTGATCCAGCTACGTATTTAGGGAAGACTGCAGAAGATATATTTAATAAGTATTAAATAAATGTTCCTTATAAAGCTGATTACTGGGTGTGGCAGTAATTACTAACTGTCTAATATTTGTACTCCCCTTCATTAAATAGTTTTGCTCTAGGAAGTGGTTTGCTATTTCTCAGTGCCCATTACCACACTCTTACTTCTAAGTGGGGATGTATGATTAGTTCTAGCCAGTGGAAGGGGAGGGGTACCCATGTGTATCATTTTCAGACCATCCAAAAATGGTTAAGAAGTGAATATGCTTGTGTAAGTTTCCCATAGTCTCTTTCCCCAACTATTGGCTGAACAGAGGATTTCAAGGCTCTAGAAAAAGGCAGAGGCACAAGAAGGAAACCCTGTGTGATCATATGGAGGGATCATGTCAGAAAGAAAAAAATACTGTTGGGTTAAGCCAGTGAGATTTTGGAGCTTACCTTAAATCACTTAGCTAATACATCAGTATATTTGTCTCATTTACCAGACAATTACATTTTAATCATAGTAATATCAGAGCACTATATTTTTATTCTCCTCTAGAAAGAGAGCAACCTGAATTTGATTTAATGTGACTCAGTATACAGAATTCCTTTTAATATTCTATTCTCTGAAAGTCAATGTTCTAAAGCATTATAATAACTTTTTAGAAATAATTTGATGTACAGAGGTTAAAAAAAAACCCACAGAAAACCAAAACAACAACAAAAACAAGTAGCCTAGGAAAGCCATATACTAGCATTAGGATCTAAAGGATGGTATGCTGAAAACTGTAGAGGTTGACAATGCAGGTGAACTTTGTAAAAAAAAAAAATGTTTATTTCCATCTCTACCGCAAGATGATTTAGGATGCATTTCCTTTTTATAGCCTCATTTTAGGCAGTGCCCAGTGTCTTTTAGCAGACAATTTAGCTGCTTCAGTAGATTTTATTGCTTCCTTCTAAATTTGTCAAGTTGTCCTTTGCCTATAGCATCAACTAGAATGGATGGCAGGAGAATTGCCTCCAGTTGTGACTGCTCTGTTTCCCTATGACACCTGGAGCCCTGCGTGCTAAGGCTTTTCCCAAGTGCTGTACCAACACTCAGATTCAAAGAAAACTCTGTTTTGCCATTACTTGGTGGCATATCATACTCCAAGCTCATTTTTTCAGGCAGTTTATCCTTTGTTATAGTGTCCTTATGTCCTAAATCCTCAGTGCATCATTTATATCACTAGCAAATAGAGCTGATTTTAAAATCTGGGGCTGTATTTTATTCTACTCTCACTTTTTTTTTTTTGCCACTTAACTAGTGATAGGCACAACTTTTTAGTGTCTGAAAAAGCCTGAATATTTTTAGCTTAATCTGGCACATTAGATGTAGACTTATAAATTTAAAATCCACAATATTTTCTTCAATTTGGAAATGTAATACATGTGTTTAAAACAAAATTTATGTTTCCCCTAGGTACCAAACATTAAATATATTCCAATCTAGTGCACAGGTGTGAAGAGAAGGTGAAAAAATGCCTGACTGCTTATAGGTATCTTGAGAATAATGACCACTAACTGATTAAGAAAAACAATCTAGGCTTGGCTACATTAAATTACTAACTGACCTTGTATAAAACTACTGAAAGTTATTGTATCCTTGCTATAAAATCTTTTTAAATAGCAAACATGTATGTAGGATTTTACAAGCATTTATTATTTTGTCTGTGTGCATATTATGCCCCTTTTATAAAAGATTTGAGGAAACTTTCTTTTAAAAAGACCTGTTTAACAAATTTAACTGAACGGAGACATAAAGGGAAATGAAGATCAAGGAAAAGAGGCAAGCATTCAACTATGGCTAATTCTAAAGTTACAAGGATGAGAGAACAGTGTGTGTCTGGGCTTCCACAAAGCCAAGCCAAACTCAGCCGTGGTGTCCCAGAAGCAGCGGTCTGAGAATCAGCTCGTGTTCACGTTCTTGCTCTGCAGGTTGGCAAGTTTGGGCAAATCACATTCCCTTCTCAAGCCTCAGTTCCCTCATATGGAAAAGGATGGATTAAAGCTAGGTCGCTTCTCAAGTATCTTCTAGATAGAACACCAGTCACTGTATTTGCTAACAGAAGCTCACAACCTTCGTGGAAATTAATTCCTGAGAATGCTAAATCGGGTATTTGCTATTTGTTTTCCTAGCTGTTGTGCTTATGTCCCTAGGATTTCTTCTCTCCACCCACCTAACAGTGCAAATTGTAGCATGTCTCAGAATATTGAAATTTACTATGGAAAGGAGTTTTGTTTTAACTGATTTCTTTTCTATGAATATGGCCTATTTGAGTGAGCTTAAAAAAAAAAACAGATTTGTTTGAATTGGCAGTGGAGGCAAATAAGGACTAGTCCTATATATGGTTAATTAAAAACACAAAGATTCTTGTGAATATAGAAGGAAATCTCATTTATTGTCATGAAAATAACACTGGATGTACTTGGTATTAAAATGCAGGAAGACTTGCGTTTCTAAAATCGCACTTGCCCTGTCTTACTCTCCACATTTTACTCTGTTATTCTAAATCTCTAAGTCATAGGGATTTCAGATCTAAATTGAACAATTTAGATCCTTAATATGACTTAAGACCTATCATATCCAGCATTTTACTGAATTCTAATTACAGGTGTTAAGACCTATCATATCCAGCATTTTACTGAATTCTAATTACAGGTGTTAATGAAAAGAAATAGTGGCACATTGATATGAGTAACCAAATATCTTTCTTCATTGTTTTTAGTGTGTGTGTATGTGTGTGTGTTTCTTTAAAATGTGTTTGCATAGGAACATTTTAGTGGCTGTGTCTGATGTTCTGGGAAGTTGTCATATCTTGAATAAGATCATTAAACCACATGTGGTGCTGATTTTTTCAGACGGATGCAGAAACTACTAGTTTTTTTCACTCTCTCTCTCAGTTATGGTGCCAAACTACTCAATCTATGCTGTGATGGGCCAGCATTGACTTTCAGTAACAATTTAAACCCTTTCTCTTAGAGAAATCTGCACTTCCCTTGTAGATTCCCAATTGTACTTCCACACTCCTCACTTCGGATGAAGCCAGCTCTCCTGGTTAGCAGGAAAACAATTTAACTGTAAGCTATTACAGTTCCTCCAGCCCTAACCCAGTTTATATAAGGATCAGGGGAGTGAGCCTCAACTATGCTCAGTCATGGATTTTTTTCTTTTCAGGTGGTAGCTAGAATGAGCAAGACAACCTCAATATGCAAATCTATGTTTTACTATCTACACTAATGTGAACTATTCAGCAGGAGAAATGGCACATATATGGAACCCACGCGTTCTTTGAATTTAAAGGTTTGAATCAATTATTTTAAATTCCATTAAAATTTCATACCTTCTGCCCTTGTTTTTTTTAGGATGCCACAATCTCCTTCCAGCTTTCTCCCTAGGTTGCCCCAAGTTGAAGCTAGCTGGACACAGGAAGGCTCAGTTTCCAACTAATGTTTACTTCATTTCCATGTTTTCTTTTATTAAAGTATTATTATCATAGTGCTGTCAGCACAGGGAGGAGAATGATTTCTGTTAAGTAGCTAGGGTAGTCATGTGAACAATTTGTCTTTCCTGGAAATTAATAATACTTTATTAAACTCCCTCATTGCCTGGTCAAAACTGTGAAAGATGTCACAGCTCTGACTTCTTTTTCTCCATGATTTTTCTCACTCTTTATTCATTTTTTCCTCATCAACTAACATTGGTGCTTTTTCTTCCCCCTGTGTGATAGACTCCTCAATTTCCCTCTAATTCTTAACTCATTAGAAATTAGGTTGAACATATACTTCCTTAAATGTAAAAGCAACCTGCTAGTGATGTGAAGGCAAGTTACTAAGGCTTACTAAATTTTATACTCATTTATTCTTATTAGTGCTTGCATCTCCTGAGATCTATAAATCACTATCGTATCATGCAGCCTGACTGTAAGACAACACTATAAAACTTCTATTGCTTTCTGCACACAGAGAAGATTCAGAATGCCCAGGATTTAAGAGGAAAGTGTGTTTTGTCATTACTGCATTAATTGTGTGCCTCAAGCAGGATGATTTACAACTGCTGCTCTTCCTGCTTTTAAATTATGGGGTGCTGTAATTTTTCACTTCATCTTTATTGATTTAGTTAGTTTTGGATTATTTAGTGAACTCTCCAATTTGTAGGGAATATATGAAGTCTGATTTATAATTTTTTAACTAATAGACTTTAAGATGTGAGTATTGAAATTCAAAGATGAATTATGCATACTCATATTACTAAAGCAGATAAAATACCTGTTCTCCAACATATTGACAGCTTTGTTGGTTATCTGCCACCTATGTATTTATGCTATTTAAATAATTTGTAATATATTATTAAATAAATGTAATAAAATTACTAGATTATTTAATGTCATAGTATATTTTTTTATACACATACATAACATCTAAATAAACACCCATTCTCACATTGCCCTCATAATCTATCATATGTGTGTATATGTGTATATATTTATGCATAGGTAGATATATGTATTTGTACATATGTGTATCATGTAAGCATTCTGCATTGTCTATGTATTTTATCACTCTTAGCTTTATTCTGCTTGTAGATTGTTGTAGACTAGAGAGAACAAGCTGTTGACGGCAGTATTTCTTTTAGCCTTAGGCATGGCTTCAAACAGGGCAAAATTTGTATCCAGTTTGATCCCTTTTTCCTGATCTGTAGTACTTCATTTCTTTTGGTATTTCCTTTTAACATATCTGGGACAGACATTTTAAAATACTATCACAGAAGAAAGTAGATTATTAAACTTGTTTACCGTGAGTCAGGGAGAGAGACTAATGAGGGTATTAAATCAAAACATAAAGACTAAGTCTCTGATGATTGGATTTTAAATTAAGAAGAGAATAAAGGCTGAATTCACCAGCCTCCTCAAAACCTACCTCATCTAGGTGTCTAATATTTCCATCTATTTATGAGTCTCATCCAAAAGAGAATAGATGTATTAAACTTTAAAAGATCAATTAATGCTTAAAAATAGCCATCTTTTATAGATTTTAAATATTTGGTGTAGGAGATACTTCATGTGTTGTTAAAGAAGAAATACATGTGCATTTGCTAAAATTACATAAGCAGCTACTAGTGAAATAATTCATATTTCCTCTCATTAGCTGGCAATTCCCTAGACCCTTTAACATTTGAGAGCTGAGCGTGGACAATGTGTGTGGTATGGAGAAGACTGTTAGTCCACATAAACTCTGCTAGGTTTACCTACTATACCTTAAAACGCAATCCCGGACTCAGAATTTCTAGATCCTCTGGAGTTCTTTGATAATTCAGACTGTATTCATTTATCACCTAAGGCCTGACAGACCTGGATTTTTACCAAGTTCATCCGTCTCAGCCCCTCTTCTAATGATATTACATGGTGAATAGCAGTGCTGGGTTGTATACGATACGCTTCAAATGTCTAAGAATGTCTGAGTAACTCTAAAAGGGAATTGCCAACATAGACAACCATTAGAGTGTCATTTCATGCACACTAAATTCTCAGCACACACCTTTAAGTGTTGACTGCAGTTTGGTATTCGGCCATGAATTAGTAGCTACTTAGCATTTTGGAAAGTCACTGGATTGCTGTGGTCAAAATGCTGTAATTGGATAAAGAAAAAACTGCGAGTGTTGTATGTTTGTGTCTATGTGTAAGCCATGTGTGATAAGGTCTTAATTCCTTGGGAAATATACATCGTTTTATTTAAGGAAACCCATTATTACACTGTGTATGCATTCATTATTTGTTATTATACTCCACTCCACTTTGCAGGGGACTAGATAAGATAGTTTTTTTTTCCTAGTTGCATTTTCGTATTTTAGTCAAACTCCTAAAATTTGCTTAGTAGTCATGCTGACATTCTTAATCCCCTTCCCCATTTGTATGTTTGTCAAATTTCAAAAGTATGTCCTCTCATTTCCAGAAGAAAGGGAGTTTGTTCCAGTACAACCAGGACCATCTAACCTTTATGTCCCAAAAGGCACCTGGCAGCTTTCTGGCCAAAGAGAAAAGAACATTTAAAATTTAAAACAGCTAAGTACCAAATAATTAAATGTCTCTTAAATATTAATTTGCTTTTGACAAGCAATTTGCCCTTTACTTCTATAAGTGAACAAGTACTTCACGCAGAGAACTGTAAGGTCAAAGCGATGCTACTGACTGGCCTTTCTCCTTTCACAATCTAACCAAGGAAAACGAAGCCACGATAACAATTCCTGGCTTTTGCTGTCAAGTTGTAAATGAAGAAACAAGAAATACCCTGGATCTTTATGCCTGTCCTTTGAATAGAAATTTTTTAAAAAATTATAATGTGGGATGAAGAAACCTGTAGAGATCCCAGTTTTCATTTTTAGATGGTTTTCTTCACACAATATTTGTATTACTTTCCATGAGAACAGGTACAATGTTGGAGATATTCTTAGCTCTTACCACAGTAAAACAAACACACAGACAAACAAACAAAACAAAACAAAAAAAATCTACTTTTTTTCCTTGATGTCTTTTTGGACAGTCCTCATTCATTTTACAAGCTGGCAGGAGTAGCGCTCCTCAGCTCAGTTGTGGAGGAGGCTCTTCCTTAGCCCTGCAGTGAGAAACGTAGAAAGCACATGTCTTTGTGCAACACAGGGGTGGAAGAGAATTAGTCACAGCAGGAGAAGACTGAGTTAATGAAGATGCCAGGGTTCTTTTGAAGCATGAGCTGAGGTGATAGCTGTAGCGGGGAAGCAGGTGTAATTCCTTCTCTTTTCTGCAGTTCATGGGTGCAACTGATGTGAAACTTTCTGTTTATAATATCACCTATTCAAGGTACAGGCTTAACTATGTACACCACTATTTCCTCTCATAAGCATTTAGAATCAGTGCATTTAAAAAATTCTCACTTTTGAAATAGATTCTAGATTAAGGTTAATGTTTAGATCAGGAACTCTTAATCACCTGATAAAGGTTATTTTCTGTCTCCCTAGAAAAATGTGGATATGTACGCACATTTTTACCCACAGTTTTTCAAGTGTTTACTGAATCCATACAGCTCACGGACTGCAGGTGACAGGCCGCTATCTGAGATTACAAAATGTGAACTTTGATTTAAGCATTAAGCAGTTAAGATTAAGTAACCGTAATCTTGTATGTAGTAAAAACAATACATTTCAATAGGCCAGCATTTTCAAAGTATGTTCTACAGATTAATAGTTTTGTTAAATATTAAAATATGTTACATTAAAAGTATTTCCTTGGCTCCCTAGGCAGATAAGCTTTTAAGAAGTGCTGAGTTAAACAAAAGTTACCAATTATAAACAGCTTCCCCTCAAAAGGGGATTTCTCAGAGCTTTTAATATTCTGATGTATGTTCTGATTCTCCAAGAAGGGAAATAAGCCCAGAGAGTTTGCAGAGTATGTGTAAACATTGAACATTTTTTATCTCATGGAGCATCTCACAGGAATGATGTTTCTCTGAATCTCAAGAATTTGGGAAATGATGCAATGACCTTTTTCAAATCAGGTAATGAAGATTTCCTTTGGAAATACAACTTCTTTGGGAAACTCTTGAAAGTTGTTTGAACATAAGTGAATCACTCTGATTCAGGCATATTGATCCATCTTGAAGCTCTCACAAATGAGTTCACTTGATAGTTCAAATTTTAACTGGCACTGCTATGCAAACTGATCAGTAGAGCATTTCTCTAATAACCATAATCACACTGCATTTCACTGCATTTAAGGGAACATAAGAACCTAAAATAAATGAGTGTGAATAACTTCTGAATGCATTCAGTGAATAAGTCCATTTAATAAGTGAAACTGCAATTTGATTTCTTAAGAAATAGAGCCAGTATTACGTCTAGTGTCTTGAATGAAAAGTCCTGTAGTCAGAGGATTCAGAACCATTTCCAACCACACCGTGATTCTGATACTGAACTTAATTAAAACCTGACTATTCTGTGTGTCAGATTAGAGTCAATTCTACTTCTTTGGTTTTCTTGGAGTTGTAAGACATGCATATGGAAAGACAAAAGATCCCTGAATCTCAGACAGTATCTAAAGATGCTAGACCATTAGTCCTATTCAGCATCCAAAACAGTAAATATTTTTTATAATTTAGACCTAGATGAGTATGTTACACTATAAACTGATTCAATGTTAAAACGACTGAGCCAATTTTGCTTAAGTATATATGGTTCTTACATGGAATGACTTGATTGCTTTTGAAGCAATTAATTTATGACATGTAAATTCATTACTTCAGTGACGTGATCAATGTAATGATGCTTCCAAAGTACTTGAGATATCTTCATTTAACAACTCAGCAGGAGAATTCAGGCCAAAGTATGTGGAAGTATTCAGGAACCTCTGAATACAAGTCACTCTACCTCCATCTTGATCTCCATTTGGGCCTCTGTCCCACCTACCTCTGTATCCACAGCTAAGCTATGTGTATGTCAACATATAACATCCCTGTCTCCCAGCCAGGATCTTGGAAAATGTAGTTACTTTCCTCCTATAGATTTTTGTCTTTTTGCTAATAACTCATTCCTATTTATAAAACACGTTTTCAAAGAGGAATTATTTCTAATATCTAACTTAAACATGTGATTTTAATATCTTGGTTCCCTTATTTCCTAGGAGATGACTTCCCAGCATAGATTAGGTACAAGCATATTATGTTAGGACTCGTAATTAGAAGTGAAATTGCTCCAGAACAGTTCTGTCTGTGGTGGAATCATCTTACCTTTAGTTACGCGCATGAACGGACATAGCCTAACTATCAGCTCTCAACTGGAAATGAGTGTCCCAAGCTCCAGCTGCTATAAGCCTGCATTTCTTGTGTTTTATTTTTCTCATCAGTGAGGCAAGTGTAGCATCAATCTGTGATACACAAAACTGAGACTGGAGATTCAACACTTTCTATGGCAAATGTTAAGCAGAATGTTGTAAAAGCAAACATATTGTCGTCTGCAAAAGTAAGGGAACAGAATTTATAAAAATCCCCTATTCTGGTTGAGAGAGTCACTGTATCACACTGGTATAAAATTATACATTCCTAAAGGTTTAGAATGTCATTAAAAAAAAAACACACAGCTCTAAATGTACAACAATGATGATTTGACTTTTCTTTGATTAATAAATGGAAATCTCTAGGTCTTAGAGTTATTATTAATAACTACAATTATTGTAGGAATAAATACAAAGTGCTAATAATTAGACCTTTTAATATTTTGAATTAATATTAAAGTTTAATATATTTTATTTATGTATCAATAAAATGTGCTCTGCAAAACACAGTTAACTTAGTTTGGATTAAAGGACACAGTCGGGAAGTGAAGAGATGGAAAATAATATTCTATGCAAATAATATTATTTAAAATCTCCTGGAATGTATTAATTTGGCTGGGAAAATATATGTATAAATGTTCCCAATTTCCATGCCTTTCCATTAATTGGCTGATATAGAAGGGGTAAATAATAATCACCTTTGCTTGGGTTTCTGTACACAGGTTTATGCCTTATCTCTCAAAGGTCGAGGTTCTAAAATTCTAGCTATGTTAAACTGAATGAGAACTGTGCTCTGAGTATTCACAGAGAAAGAGCATTGAGCCTAGGAATTTTGTTATATTTATTCTAGAAAGTCTACTATATGTGTTCATGAAG
Organism: Vicugna pacos; assembly: GCF_048564905.1. Lineage (NCBI taxonomy): Eukaryota > Metazoa > Chordata > Mammalia > Artiodactyla > Camelidae > Vicugna > Vicugna pacos. The sequence continues at coordinate 23,950,072 of NC_132994.1, read as the reverse complement.
TTCTCCTCCTTGCAAGAGTCACCATGGAATGTTTTGAGTAGGGAAAACAGAAAGTCTGTCTAGTTCTGACTTTGTGAACTGAATTTTTCTGACTGTTGTATATGCAATTTATATATACCAGGTAACTCCTTAATCTCATTATTGTTCTGCGTTGACTTAATTTGAAAAATAAAAGCAAGTGTTTAGACGGTGGTATAGAGTTTCAGTAATACCACTTTAAAGCTTTCACAGAGCAGAAACCAAACATTCATTTCAGCTGCTTCCTTTATTTCTGTATGAATTTACTAAAGATTCTCTCTAATCAATTTTCTTTCAGCAAGTTATTGATTAGATTTGTAACCTTTTCTAACTGGGTTCCTGTTTTTACATAATATATCTCAGCTGAGCTATATATTAATGCCATCACTGATCATCTATAAAGCCCTCCATGGAGAATTTATATTTATGCTAGCTGTGTTGGTAATTTATGGGAAAGAAAATCCATAATATAATTATGAAACAACATGGGTGACCTATTTTTCTCTATTGATTCCAGTTCAATGTATCTTCAAGGTGGCTCTCTATCTGCTTCCACTGCAAGGATAATAAAAAATTACCAGCATGAAATAAGAGAGAAAAGCACTTCTGAAAATATTTTATCCTAGACGTTGATTTAGGTTTGGGGGGAGATGGGGGTGCTCGTATTTGTCATGTAGTGGTAAGCTAGACCACTGAGGATAACTTTCTCAAAGCACTCATTCAGTTGTACAAACAGGACATAATTTCTAATTAAACGGAGTAAAGTTAATGTAATTAAAATTTAGGCTCAAAGAGAGGTGACATGTGTGTATCTACTCCTCTAATTAAAATGTATAGTATTATTATATATCTGGGAAGTAGGAAGGTCTCTCTCAATCACCAGAGCCAATCATTATAGGCTGAATATTTTTAGACCAGCAGTGCCTAAGATTGGTAAGAACCATTTTAAGATAAAACTGTTTTCTAATTCTGGTTAAAAATAAATCAGAATAAACTGGACACATCATGCTGTTTCAATTCAAATTAATTTGTAAAGTGAATATTTACTGAGTGCTTATAATTTGGAACAGCCAAGTGCTAGGTGATACGTAAGGTTATCCTGAACTGACCCTTCTCCTATTGGTGAAAATGAATCTTTATGCTATTTTATTCTGGTTATATTAAACAACTAAAAATAATGACAGAATTGCAACATGGATTATAGTAGGTAAATGAGACATCTAAATGAGAGCCATTTCAGAGAACCCCAGGGACACAGATTGAGCTCCTGACGGCTCTTTCCCTCAGGGTGTGCTAATTATTTCAGCCTTGCAAATTGACTGTGAATGAAAATAATCTTAACAGGAAATGGAAACTGGATGATAGGTGTATTGGAAATGAGGATCTCTGAATTAAGAAGACACTGTCTAGAAACTCTGTTAAGGGGAAAACAGAACAGCTAGTCTTCTGATGGGCTTACACAGCCATTAGTACGGGAAGATGGAAAACCTTAGATGTAAAAATGCCAATATCCACTGAAAGCTAACAGTGTGTGAAAACTAAAATGTAAAGGAAACACAAAACATGAATAGGAGAAAAGTATGACTTACAGAGTTTAAAGCTAGCTGTCTTCCCCACAGTGTGATGGAGGCTACAGCAGACCAATGAAAGCAGGACTGAGACAGAGTGGGGCTCAGATCACAGGACATTAGGGGGTGGGCAGAGGAAGGGGGTCATAGACTCCAGGTGCTAGGAGAGAGGCCTCAAAGGGACACAAGTGAGATATCTGAACACTGAGTACAAAGTACCCTCAACTGTAGGAATAAATCCAGTGGACAGAATATTCTTCATTCAAGAAGATGAGGTAACAGGAAAGGGGTCAAGACCTAAGAAAACATGGGAAATTGCTATAAGCAAGGGCTGATGCTCATGCCAGATTCACAAATGGAAATGTATTCCCAGTTAGACTGTAAGTCATCTAATTGTTTTCCTGCATCATGTAATGAGGCTTCTGGATATGATCTGGTAAAGAAATCAGGTACTCTAGATGGGCGATTATACCAAGAAGAATTCTATAAGACTTCCTGATCCATTGTAAATTCCCTACTTCATTATTCTTGTTTTTCTTCATTACTTCAGGTTGAGGATCTTCAAAACTATGAAAATCCAAGAGACTTGAAGATGATTTGTTGGCTGGAAAGGACACATTTAGATTCTTTTTCCAAAGTCAATCCATGGAGCAGAGTGACATTCCAAAATGGCAAAAAAAAGCACATAGTTGTAAAATGGAAAGAGAAGTAGGCTGAAAGCTTCAGAGTCAGTGAGATGAAAAGGATGGCCCCACAGGAAACAGGCTTGGAAATCTCTGGTACTTGGTCTTCGGGACACTAACATTTTTGGAGGACATGCCCCTAGAGTGATCATTTGCTCTGCGTATCAGAAGCAGTTGGATGGAGCAGGTGTGGGGTCACACGGTAGGGAAAACGGTGTACAGTAAGTAAAGCCTGTGGTTGCTGCGAAGAGCAGAACCGGTATGTATGTTCTCCTGGCCACATGCTGTCATTTGCATTGATGTGTTTTTAGTTTGTAAAATTCAGAACGAAGTGTTGAGGGTACTCCCCTGGTGATGCTTTCTGCTGCTGGACCCACTCTGGGAAACCTTACTTGGGGGTTGAAAGCAGCCACTCTCAGGGGGAAACCTGGACATGCTGTGATCCTGGTTTTCCTCTTTAACTACCATTATATCTTTTTCTCTCAAGTAAACCATGTGCTGTGAAGACTTTTGGAGTTGTGTTTTTGCCTTGCCACATTTGATTTATTTTGAAATTACTTTTGGTTGAATGGATTATTTCTGGAAACCAACCAAGATGTCACTCCAGGCTAAACACAAAGGCTCTCTGAGTCCTGAATAAAGCTGTGAAGTCAAGGGAGTGCCGGGCTATGGAATGTGGACTTCATTCTGCATCTGAGAGACCACTTAGTGAGATGATAAAAGCATGAGATTTGGAGTTAGATATATCTGTGTTCAAAATATTTCTATTAAAGGTTATTACAAGCTATTAAATATAGTTCCCTGTGCTATACCAAAAATTAACACATTGTAACTGATTGTACTTCAAAAAAATTGTTATATTAAAAAAATATTTTTAGCTACAGGGTTATGCGCACTGCTTAGGGTCTCTATGGGAGCAGAAAATACACACTAACTCACTTAGAATTAGGGTCAAGAGGGATAACACACGGAGGACAGTGTACTACCTGGCATCCAGGTGTAATATTTAGTGGGACTGAAATGTGAGCCTAGAGGTGAGGAAGAATTCAGCACTACAGATAAATAGTTGAAGAAATGATGATTAAAGCTAAGAACTAGAACAGGGATCCGCCAACTGCAACAGTTTGTCTCCTATTTTTATAAATAAAATTTTATTGGAACACAGCTACCCCTATTCCTTTAAGTATTGTTAGCACTGTTGTCACACTACAATGGCAGAGCTGAACAGCTGTGATAGAGGCCATATGGCTCAGGAAATCTATGATATCTGTTATTTGGCCACTTATAGAAAAAGTTTTCTGATGTCTGAACTAGAGAGATAGATGAGTTGGATAAGAAAATACGAAAAAAAAAAAAAAAAATGAAGAGTCCCGAGCCTGTGTATAAGGACTGTCTACGTATATGGATTTTTCCTTTCATTTTGGGGATCTCAATAGTACTTCCACATACACAGAGAGAGGGTGTCAGGATCATCAAAACAGTCTATTAAAAGGATAGTAGAGACAAATCAAAGTGTACTCTTTTACCAAATCCTGTTCCCTGTGCATCAAGGAAAGATAAGCAGAGGCAGGATATCCAGCCTGTTTTCAGCACTCAGCTTCCTAAGAAGGCTGAGCGTTCTCTAGTTACAGGAAGAAATTCACAAAGGCGAAGTTCCAGGGATTTCCTGCAACTGAGGCTATAGCTAAATCAGTAAAGGTTTGTTAGTTAAAAATATGTGGACCAAACTATCACAATCCATCCGTTGCCCTAATGAAAAATATATAAAAAGATAGGTAGGTGATAGACAGTTTAACACTCTGCTGTATATCTTAAGCTTCATGGACAGAGTGAAATGACAAACACTGATTGGGGTGATCATGTTTTCAATCCACTGCTCCATTTGGGATCCAGCTTAATCATATTATCTCCAACTTGGAAGACAGAAGCTTAAATTATAGAATTAAATTTGCAAAATTTCAAGCAGCTGAACCAACTATTCCACACATGGATGGCCCCTCAATGACTCTACATCTAATACTGTCCTTACAACTTTTCCATTAAATTAAATGTATTTGTTCTCTAGAGGACACCCTTAATGTTGGCATTTTGGCTTCTACGCCCTGTAGATCTAATGTTTGTGAACTGACTTTAGATTTCATTGGCACACCTGACTGAGAATGTTGCCCCTGAATAATGCTTATTCATTGGGATAGCTGCTCCTATACAAATATTACTCTGATTAAAAAAAAATCAGAGCATATTTAATAACAAATTATCTTACAGTCTAAGTGCCAGGTAAGAAAGTCAATTTCAAGAAACAAAGTTAGTATCTGGTGATATTTTTACCCAATTAGTTTCATTACCATCTCATAGTCAGTTTTTATTTGGAAGTGTTTTCATTTGAAAGATGTTTATTTGAAAGCCCAATATACTTGAAAGAAAACAAGTTAGAAATACTTTATCCACTTTATTAATATGGAAAAAGCTAGCGTAACTTGAGCAAGTGATTTGTTTTTATTGTCCTAAAAATCTTAAAATCTTTAAATTGTTTTTCCTAAATATTCAATCATTTTGCTTTTATCTGTGCATCTTGATATGTTCAACATAAATGTTTCTTTTGATTTTTGACTACTTGCTTAAGATCACAGATGAAGGTGAAAAAAACTATGTGTCCCTAAGAGCTTTATAGGAATAAATTAATGAATATTTTCCCTGTAGTTCATTCTTGATTTTTCTGAAGGCCATAGTAGATAAGTTTCAAGATGAATTCTAGTTGAAGTTAAAAAACATACGAAAATCAAAAAATTCAATAAATCTTGCTTAAGCAGTAAAGGAAGAACATTTATCATTCTGTTCTTACTCTCTGATCATCACATTCAGAATCTCCAAACGATAATGTGAACTAACCATCTTCATTTGATTAAACAAAAATTACCTATTAACATGTCAAGACCAACTAAATGAAAGTTGCATTTTCCAAAATGACTCTGTCTTAGTAAGGACTTGTATGGATTCTAAAACAAAATTGATTCTGTTACATGGATAGGAGAAAATTGCTATCAATTTGAATACCAAGTAGAAAAACTGGCCTTGTTATTTCACATCTTAAACGGGGAGGGGGGAGTCAGAATATACTAAAAAGATGTAAAAACAAACAGATACTTTCAAAAATGTGTGAATCGTCTAGTTTCAGTTTCACAGGACACTGTCCAGCCATCCTCCTACTGTCTTTCCTTTATGGTTAGGAATGGCCACGACTATTTAATATGAAGTGTCCAAAGACATAGTTGGCAGGCTGAGCACACCACGCTGTGTAGTAGCAACATGACAGAAAGGTATTTCAGACCCGACATAAGTAGTTTAGTTGATCCTATTTTTATTTGCCTATGTAGACCAGCTGCTGCAGCTTACATTTCTCTAAGGAGAGCATGAAGTGAAAAAATTTAATTTAAAAATGTAAGCCGTGAGCAGTTGAGGTTTAATTCTGGAATTTATAGACTCACCGCCGGCAATAAGCTCTAAGGAGCATGTCTAATATACTGCATTATGGCAGCATCAGTCAGTGTACTGTAGTCAAGGGCTCGTCAGCATTTCTATTTTAAACTCCTTTTTTGTGGCGTTTATGATTTGACCATTAAGAATTGCTGGGGCTTGATAAAAAAAAACAGTTTTTGAAGATTGAGTTCGGCAGCAAATTGTATCATTTTCATTTTTGACCAACAGAATGAACAGCGTAGTTGTATGAAAGAGTCAAATCAGGTCAATTAAGTTGAGACCTCACTTTGTAAAAGGAGAGGAGGGAGAAATCCCTTATGTGGATGGTACACTAGATGTTTCAAAAACCTAGCTGTAAATGGTAGACTATAACAAGAAACTGAGTTTAGGATTAAGAGGAAAAGCCAACTGAAAATGAAGAAAATCATCCTTCTTTAAAGCCTTGCTGTTACATGTGATACACATTTAATAAGATATCCCTTATTTAATAGGAAAAGGCTATCATGTGAAGTGTTAAGTTTTTGGGAAATGAGTTCTATAAAATTGAGATATATTAATATCTGGCATATTTAGGAATAAGGAGCTTTGTTTGGTTTACAAGGCATCTGAGCTTATGTTCCAGCAGTAAACCAGAGAAACACACAAAATAAAAACTTTTGAGTATCTTTGTTTCTTTGACTAGAACAACAAGAGAGGAAAGTTGCAGAGCGGGCTCAGACGTGAGAGCCAACAATTAGATATCACAGCATAGAAAAAGACAGAAAAACGATCCCCTGACAACGTAGTACCACCATCCATGGCTCCCAGAGACTGTTTTTATCCAATTGTAACGGATACCAACTGGGTTGGATGCACTTTCCCCCTTTTCAGGAAAGTGCCACGATACCAACACCTTAAATATCCAGTGTCTGTTCATAAATTGTGGTTCCACTCCATGGTATCAGTTAACTGGTTCAGACTGAGCCTCAGGACTGAGCCAGATCAACCAGAATCACCTTCCCAAGGACTTAGATTTAGGAAAAAATGAGAGAGGGGCAAAGGATGCTATTCTGCAGAGTTAAAGAGAGGAAGGGAGCAGACATACAGAGAGATGTAAGGATAACAGACAGAATCCTCATGGGTTCCTGGTTGTGGTTTGTTCCCAAGGCCCAGCTGCATATCTGTTCTGGAATTCTCTTGATACTCCAGGGTCCATTAAACTAATCCTCTTCTTGTGTTAAACTTCCTAGTGCCCATTAATTAAACCAGATCCTAACAAATGCACAGGGTAATAAAACCACATTGATGCACCAATTGGCAGCTATTCCATTTCCTTAAAATTTAAAAACTTCATTCATTACTCTGATTTCTCAAATTTAAACTTCTGTACGCTGGAGATCCAACCAATGAAGTGTTTTTGATTTTGACAGCTCGTTCGAAGAGAGTCCAGATTTGCTGAAGCCTACCTATTTATGTCACAGCTTTTCTCATTTCCCTCCTCTGATTGTCTATTGCTTTATTATTTTCTCCTCCTTGGTATCTTTTCCTCTGAGACCTGAACCCTGAAGACATTATTTATGGGAGGTATCGAAGCTCCAGACTGATCCTAGTCTTTGGTTTTGGATTCTTTGGATGGTAAAAGACACATGTTACATAGAAATAATAGAAACCTCAAATAGTATTAAATAATAAGGGATATTTTTCAAACCTAGGTGAAAAAAAGTAGGTCATACGTCTAAGGAAATCAGATCTAGTTACCTTTTGAGTTCCTCTCTTTGGTAGCCCCCAATAGCTCAATTTTTTTTTTTAAATGAGTTTACAAACTGCAGCAAATCCAGCCTTTCTACAACACATTACATCATCCCAAGGACCTTTCCCAGTAGTTCCCCCAAAAGGCAGAGTATTTCTTTTAATGTAGTACTCCCTAGGTTGGGTGACTACCTGAGGCCAAAGGGAATGAGATGTGAAAAATTGGCTTAAGCCAGTGAAAGTCCACTCTTAAATCCAGGAAAAGGGAGAACCCCACCCCAGATTCACTACTGATAATGGGAGAGAGAGAACTTCTCAGAGAATAATCATAATATGCCTGGTGATATAAGGAGGGAAAAGATGTCAGAAAGGCAACCAGGGTATGTCTGCAGTACCATCTATCTGCATCCTTCCCCAGAAGTGAGGTTACTCTAGAGGGCTTAGATCAGATGATATGAAATCTCCATCTGTGTGAGAAGACAAAGTAAGGACGGGCCACAGAAGGAGAAAGATGCAGGATATAGGAGCTCCTGTGGCAACACAGGTGGTGTTTATACAGGCAGATAACAGTGAGAGCGCAGACCGCTAGAATCCAGCAGGAACGGCATATCCCTGCTAAAGCAGAACACAGCAGCAGCGACAGATCTGGGAGCACACGAGCATCCCAAGCCTGGCTCTGAGCTCCCCTGACCTCAGGGGAGTGAAAGAATCAATGCCCCAAGAGGAGAGACTCCGAGCAGCTTTCGCTCATATACAGAACGTTTTAATTCACTAACAGTGAAAAGGATTACTACATACTTAAGAATACAAGTTGAATTATACCAGATGACAGTAGTCTTGATTCAGCTCTCCAGTCACTCATTTCACATTTCTATTGCATATCTATTAACTCCTGGGTACAGGTCTCATGCTGGCTCCAGAACACACAGATATAAAACAGACAGGACTCTGACCTCATGATGCTTATAGTCTAGGGAACTTACAATTTTATTACTAAAATACCCTAATAAATGTCTACCCAGGTTGCTCTGGGAGCAAATAAGAAGGGCAGCTAATTCATCCTGGAGAAGAAGATGTTGGAAGGCCATTGACAGCAGGGATGCTGAGCAGAATCCTGAGCAATTAGTAAGAGATAGTTAGGTATGGTAAGTTGGCCAAAGTGTTCTAGACAGGGGTGGGGAGGTGCTTTTGTGCAGATCCCAATATTAAAAAAAAAAAAAAAAAGTCAATCCTCTTCAGAAAATAACCATGTGTATTCAGAACATTTTAGAAAAAGAAACAGATCTGATCTTCCTGAGCTGGGGTCTGAGAATTCATAAATATCCTACAACGATCCTCAAGGGGTCTGTGATCCACCCCTTAATTATATCCGGAATATATTTGTGTACAGGAACCTTTATCTGAACAAAAACTTTAACCCAATTATCCTATCTGCAAAGGATTTATACACACACAAAAAAGTTTAAGAAGACAGAAAACTTCAAAAAACAGTAGAGAATCTCTAACTGATAGGTCTTCCAGAGGAAGACAAAAGAAGGTGATTAGAGTTTCTAAAGACACTCCCTGTTTCTGAAGGCACTCCTAGAGTAGCAGATACAATCCACCCAGGTGGTCTCAGCTTTCACCCTTCAGATGTTACTTCATTCTTTACACCCTTTAAAAGCTTCAGTTCTGCTCTCAGAACACAGCTTTCTGTAAACTGCTTGCATGCTCCCCATCCACTTCCCCAGGTTGTACTGTCTCTTTGGGACGAGCTTCTCTGGTGGTTTGTTGGTAGAGAAAATACAAACATCTCTTTTTGGTTGACTTTAACTCCTGTTGTAGTTCACTTTGTTTGCCCATGAAATGGAGACAGCTCCAACGTGCTCCCTGATGGGTAGCTTGTTCCCATGCAATTCTCCTAGGTGCCCTGAGGAGACGGGCTATCCCTCCGCACAGAACCCCCAGCAGTGGCATCACAACACCTCTTGTGACTTATATATCTCCTTGTCTTCCATACAGTTTGGCCTCGGCACTTCATCTCTTCTATCCTCCAGAGAGACATGATGGACGCACATCTCATATACCCGGGCAGCTGAGAGCTGGGACTGTAGGAGTGTGGTCCTGACTCTCTTTCCATCAGGCAGTTCCCCACCAGACCAGCTGAGTCCAGTTCTCTTTTCCTCTGTGCTAAATGTGGCGCAGAGAATTTAGCAACTCTGCTGCCTAAGGAGACTTCCCAACAAAGTAAAATTCTCATCCTTCCCTCTTGAAAAAAATCCAAATACATATGACTATTTTTTTCTTCAAGTCACATTCCAACTTCTCTTTAAATAGGAGAAAAGACTATTCTTTCTCCTGCCCCCTCATAGAAAAAAGAAAACAACCTTTGTCCACAAATAATGCCACAATGTCACAAGATTGGGATGATGATCTAGCATATGTTAATTCTGACGTCTCTCAACAGACCCAGTGGAGGTTGCTGGTTTCAGCTGCTGGTGACTCCTTTAGGAAATGACAGTCTTCGCTACTTTTCAACATACACTTCAAACTACCTCACCCTCTACAGTGCTCACAGTTGGGCCCACTGTTTATCCTACCTGCCAATTCAACCTCGCTCAAATTCACTGGACAATCCAGAAGGAGAAACAAAATAGTACATTTAGGCACGATGGGATGGGGCATTTAAAAACTAACTCTTTTTGAAGGCAGATATAAAGCCTTAGCACAGATCCATGTGCCATTATTTCTGAGATGCAGACTTTTCCCCTTGTGATAACAGAGCTCTGAAGCAGGGAGGAATGAAGCTTTGATGTTGCACCTACATTGCCTTTGGACCCATGCGCTACATAGGTCCTTATGAGCCAAGAGTGAGGGGTGGGTGGATGGGTGGGGAACATATTTTTGTCCCAAAGGAGAGACAAAGTAGAAAACATTGAATCTCTCCTGAGCTGTCACAGGGAATTGGATAAGCCAAACGTCCTATTTCGACCCTAGTCTATTTTTCTACTTACCTGAGTAGATTGCTGAATATCAGGAGGCAAACACTGTATTCAGCAACTACTTTGAGTATAACTACCAAACTTGTAGAATGCATATTACTAGGTTTTTGATTTGTCCTTTCACAGAGACTGAAATCCTGGCTTAACTCTCTTTAGTTCATCCCTGAATAGTCATGATTTGCTGAGAAATCACAGACCAAAGGCAGACTGCTGCTTGCTTTCCCTTCAACATGGCTGTTTCCAATAATCTGTAAGTGATGACATTTTAGACTCTAGAGGAAAACTACCATTTAGTATTTGCTATCTATAATCTGCTCCCCGTTTCCCATTTTGGTTGTGGGAGAAATCTCCCATTCCGTAGACTTTTTGTTTTGCTTATGGTTTCCTTTGCTGTGCAAAAGTTTATAAGTTTAATTAGGTTTCATTTGTTTATTTTTGCTTTCATTTCTATTGCTTGGGTAGACTGCCCTAGGAGAACACTGCTAAGATTTATGTCAGATCATGTTTTCCCTGTGTCTTCTTCTAAAAGGTTTATAGCATCTTGTCTTATAATCAAGTTGGGTTCATCCCAGGGACACAAGGATAGTTCAACATACACAAATCAATCAACGTGATACACTACATCAACAAGAGAAAGGCCAAAAATCACATGATCACCTCAATGTAGGCAGAAAAAGCATTTGATAAAATTCAACACCCATTTATGATGAAAACTCTAACCAAAGTGGGTATAGAGGGAACATATCTCAACATAAAAGCTATGACAAACCTATAGCCAACATAATACTCAACAGTGAAAAACTAGAAGCCTTCCTACTAAAATCTGGAACAAGATAAGGATGCCCACTCTCACCACTTCTATTTAATACAGTATTGGAAGTCCTAGCCACAGCACTGGGACAAGAAAAAGGGGTAAAAGGGATCCAAATTGGAAGAGAAGAAGTAAAATTGTCATTATATGTGGATAACATGACACCATATAGATAGAAAACCCTAAAGGCACCACACAAAAACTACTAGAGCTAATAAAAGAATTTGGCAAGGTAGCAGGATACAAGATTAACATACAGAAATCAGTTGCATTTCTTTACACTAACAATGAAGTATCAGAAAAGGAAAGTAAAGAAATAATCTCTTTTAAAGTTGCATCCAAAAAATAAAATACTTAGGAATAAATCTGACCAAGGAAATACAAGACTTACATGCAGAGAACTACAAGACATTCACTAAGGAAATTAAAGATGACTTAAAGAAATGGAAAGATACCCCATGTTCTTGGATTGGAAATGATAGAAATAGAAGATAGAATAAATACCATTAATATAGTAATAGTTATTAGCTGGACACTTCTTTTAAAGAAATATTTTAGAAATCTGATTGTACTTACAGATATTAAGGGTGTATTATAGTATTTGTGGAGATTATCTTACAGGTATATACATATGTCAAAATGTATACAATGATACATTAAATATGTGTACTCTATTATATGCTGATCATCCATAAATAAAGCTGTTATTATTTGACAGCATGCAAATGATTCTTTATTAGTAAAATTAATAATTAATCTTTGTAAGTATTTATTCTATGAAAATCATGCAAAGAAAATACTTACAAAAGAGTTTGAAAAAGCATACCAAATAACTGAAAGCTGTTAAATGATTGTGACGACATTTTTGATTACTCAAACATATCACTTGGAGAAGTAGAGTCTTCACAATGAAGCAATATTTTCTGAGAAAAGAAAAAGCGGACCCTGCTAAAAGGGACCTGCATGGCACTCACAGATGGGCTCTGATGTTTTCTTGTTTAACATTAATAAATTTCACAAAGAAGATCACCATATTACCATGACAGATGAAGGCAGTCACATGATCAATGTGTAACTGTATACAAACACAAACAAAAATCCAAATGCTATCCAAGCCATAAAAATAACTGAAGGTCTCCCTGTCCTAGCTAAGCTGAGTAACTTCTGCCTCTTTACCAATCACAGTGTAAGCATCACTCTATTTTTCCCCACTTCCAGAAAAGAATTACCACCTCTGCTTCCTGACAGCATCCATTCCAGAGCAAAGCCCCACTCCTACATGACCCCACTCCCGAATCACCTTACATGAGCCCTAATCCTATAGCAAATCCTCCTGACACCCTCTTACTGAGACACCCCACAGCTCCCATAGTGTGGCTTCTCTGTCACTGTAAAGAGTCAATCAGTACACATTTGTTCAATTACAGGTATGCTTCTGGTAGTCTTTGGTTGAAAGGCATTGCCAGTTCAAATGTAAATTGTGCTTAAAGTACACATTGGCCCAAAAGCATACCTGTGATTACCACTAATGCTTACTTTTCCCAGCATTTTCCTATCAAAATATTACGTGCAATGAGTAATATGCTCCATAAAATTTTCTCAAAACTAGAAAACTTAACATTATATAAGTAGGTAATTTTTTTTACTGGTCCATCAGAAATCAGGAGGTAAAAAATCCCACATTTTACAAAGGGCTTTTTGTAACAGATACATTTTTCTCTCCTGCCCTACTGTTCCCATGTTAATTTCAGAACCATAAAAGCAAATTATGCTTGTCAGGAGGCCCCTGCTTTCCTGCTGCTTGAATGTCATATTGCTATTTAGATTTAACTTTACGTGTGATTTTCCAGTTGCAAAGGAAACCCAGACTATTTTTCTTTTACATCCAAAAAATTGAAGTTGAATCTTTTGGTCTGAAAAGAATCTTATTTAAACAAAAGATAAGCTTATATTTCTACTACAGGGAATCTAAAGAAAAGAACTATGCTGTCCTAACCCAACTAAATTTGCTGAAGTTTGCACTGATGCTACTCTAATTGTGAGATCTTTCTGGTCTGGAATGTAAATTGATAGCAATTATTTTCTTTGATAATCTTTAAAAATCAACATCCAGGTGGGAATAAATATAGAGTTTCCACTGAAGGTAAATTTTAAGCTGAAGAAATATGCTTTCATCAATAATCTTGCCAGCCACTATCAACTTTGCACCAATCCTAATGCATTTTACAGAACCGCAGAGTAGAAGACCTCTGACAGAAAATAAGGTGGGGAGTGTCAGTAGTCATGCCTCAAATAGAGTGACTTACGATGCTCAACAGAAAAAAACAAACAAACATTTTTTATTTAGTTTTGTTACAGTCAAAGATGGATGTTGGGAACTTATAATATGAGGTCTTTAAAATACAAATTTGCAAGTGAATTCAGATAGAGAATTGGAAATTCATTAGATTTTTAAAGAAATTGTTTTCTAAATGTATGTATGACATGTATCTCCGCACATAAAGTTGAAAGTGCTTTTAAAAATCAGAAAAAAAATCTGTATGTTAGCCTATGCTGAGAGAGAATGCTATTTAAATAATCCAGGTCTATTAAATGCTTTGATTCTTAGCAAATACAATTTTTCCATAGTTAATACTCAAAGAGAGAAAGAAAGACAAAATTTTTTGAACAAGAAATGTCAAAGGGTCACTACTTAGTAGTACAAATGGCTTGATCATTAAAAGCTTTCATTAGTGACTTAAAATAACTCAGCTCCTGATTCATAATTCTTAATGCACATCAATTAATATTTTCTTCTCTATAAATATTACATTAATAGTTTAACTCACAATACATCTGAACAGGAGCTAGCAAAAGAGTTTTTGTATTGGCTGGTAAAGTTATCTTAAAAAAAAACTTTGTAAATGAAGATTGATATCTATCTAAAATGCTTCTTTTCAGCTTAAGACTGCTTATCTGATTCTGCGCACCTTGCACCCCTTCTGATCCCCAGGGCACGGACACACCAGGTCTCAGGCTTCTCATACATCTCCATTCAAAGTGAGACTTTCTATTTTTGTTTGTTTTTTCTCTCTGTGTTCCATCAACTATAAGGCACCCTCTGACCTCTACCTTTTCCACCCAGTCTCTGTCTGCTCTTTGGCTGATATCCATCCTACTTAAATAAAATTCATCAGCATTCTCTGACATCTAGTAATGCCATAAGAGTGGGTTGGAAAGGTATTTACTAGTGTGATATGGGTTCTTTTGGAGGATATGTAGATAAAGTTAGATTTACGAGGCTGCCATTATGATAGCAGAATCATGAGGCTTACAAATTGAATTTTTGGAGATAAATTGTTAACTTCTTTTGAACCATAACTTAAGGACTGAGTTAATAAAGAAAAGGAGAAAAAGATAAACCAAAATGCAAGCAATTTAATGTTTATTCTCCTATCAGCAGATGTTTTTCAAGAATAATGTCTACTATAAAGTAAAGGGTCAATAAAGAAATATTTATTGACTGTTGAATGAATGTTAAAGGACAAAGGACTTATCTGATTTATATTGTTGTTTTTATATTACATGACATTTATTGCTTGTGTATACAAGGCGTGTGATATTTGAGGGAAATATAAGTATCACACTGGAGGATAAAATTCCCAGGGTTCCCTCTGTCCTTCCAAAAAAGACTAGAGTGAGAGTCTTAAAAGGAAACATATATGTTATCAGTTTTTGCAACCTGCACATCAGTTGATACCTATAATAGGACATAGGACTTTACAGTTAGCTCTGTTTCCCTTTATATCCCTTAAAAGGAATATGTTATTTCAGATATGTACTGATTTTTATGATACAAATAATTTGTTCTCATAAAAAAATCCCTTTAAGTCTTTTAGACCCTTTTATGAAAGTACTGCTATACTGGGAGGAATGAATTAGAATGAATTAATTCTAGTGAGTCAATTTTTGTTTTATTTTAATCCAGATCCCTTTTGAAGAGACTTGGAATCATCACCATAAAAACTGCTAATAAGAAAAGAAAAACGTATTTTGTATTGATGAAATAATCATGAAATTTATACAGAAAAATACTCTGAGCAATTACAGTTCATTTATGTAATCAGATATCAGTTTGTCTAGTCTGCTCTAAGCAACAGAAACTAATATCGTTGATATTTTAAAGAAGAACCTTGCCAGTAATAAATAACCAATGATCTTGTCTAATTTACCCTGAAACATCTATCATTTATGAGGCTGGGGGTACAGACATCTTTAAGTCAGAGTTTCACCAAAGACAGTTGGCTTATCTGTGTTTTCTCTAAGCCCCTTAGGGTATTATTTCCTAATTTGGAAACACTGTTTATTGCATTCATGTTGCTTCAGTTAATCTAAAATAATGATTATAGTCAAGCATACTCAATCATTTTAAAACTACAACAGCTTAATCATAGATTATTTTTTTCTGTGTTTGTTCGCTTCTACCTTTTTCATCGACCTACAACTTGACCACTTTCTCAAGTTACTAGTCTTATCTCAAGATTAAAAAGGGAAAAAACAACAAGAATTCTCTGTAACTGGTGAAAATTGAGGTAGTGCATCTCTTCCAAGATATCAGGTACCTGAATGCATGTAATGCTATGAACACATTTATGCTCTGAATAAAAATATTTTGGTGTGCCAGATTGTTTTTCTGTTAAACTTCTGATGTATTTCTGTTAAATTTCTGATGTATTTCACAGCCTTACTATGAGTAACAAAATTTAACTTTTTACCTCTTGAAAACTTCTTCAAGTAAAAATTTATGCATTATCTTTAAAGAATGACTTGTCTATTCATGTAGCTATGGGAGACAGAGATTTCATTTATTAACAATACTTATGTTTTTAGTGAAAAATTATTGAACAATTACAAAAATGTACAATCAAATGTCATAATAAGTTAATTTATTCATGTGTATCAAAGATGGCTAATTTAATGCACAAAAAGGAATCAAAATCTAAAAATAACACAGTAACATAGCTGGTATAGCATTATTCTAACTATGTCATTAATTACCATGAAAATAAAAATTCAACCCTTTTTTAAAAAAACTGTATCAAATATTTTATCAAAAAATAGACAGAAGTGGCCACAGACAGTGTTAGGTTTGGGGAAGATAACTATCACTGAAAGTAGAAGTCTGATCTATTCCTGTTTACTTCCGCCCTGGGGGCAAGCCTGGTTTGGGGCAGGCTGAGAACAAACCCAACCACAGCTGTCCTCTGATACCTCTACCTGAGAACCCCTAGGTCAGAAAAGAAAGAAAGAAAGAAAGGATTTTCTAGGAAATTATTAAACGTCACAAGCATCCTTAAAATGTAAGACACCTTTAAAAGCTTCTTCTCTTTTTTAGGATGATTATGGCAATAGAAATGATTGTATTAAACGTAATTTTTAAAGAAGTCCTACCAAGTTCTTCGTATCTCTCGCAAACAGATAAATTTCATACCACAGTACAAGAGAAACTTGTAATGTTTATCAGTACTGAGAAAAATCTCTTTAGTATTGGTCTTTGAAATTGAATGTTACAACTAAATAAGAGAGAACTGCGCATTGAACCTGACCAAACTACATTAAGACACCTATGACTGTAGATCATGACTGTCAACCACATCTTTCCCAAAGAGTTATAAAAGGGCCAAGCACATCTATCCCTTGATATAACACCTAATTATAGGTAAAACAGTCGGTATTTTCTTTAAAAATGTAAGTGGATTTTCATTAGGTTTAAGTCTATGAAGAAAAGACTAAATTTTATAAAAGATTTGAAACTAGTGTGGTGGTATCTAAAGTATTATAATACTGTCTTTGGTGGAGAATACAGGTAAGAAGAATGTCACTTCGGTTAGTTTCTAGAGCATATTTTGATCTGGTATATTTGCCTTGTTGTTTATTTGAAAACAGCTGATTCTTACACTTGGGCTGGAGAAAGAAGTCATCACTGACATTCAGCAAGTGATAAATAAAAGAGGCTGAGAGTGTCTGCTGTTGGGTTAAGAGGAACACCATGACATGATAGAGAATGTAAGTCATCGTAGAGATGGAAAGCAGGGAGGGTAAGTCTGGGTGTCCCAAAAGTAGATGAGAAAAATAGAAGAGCAAAGACACCAAGAGTTCTATATACGTAATGAAGGGTTGGAACTGAAGATTAGAGACAAGTTCAAAACGCTTTTCTCACTGGGCTATAATTTGACCATTTCCGCAAGTTAGCAATGTTATGTATAAAACTGGCCAAAATACATTTCTCTGTGATTATCTCAGTACACTGTCAAGAAGTGATGACGCATTCAGTTTCTTTAAAAAGATTCTAAAACCCAAATAATGAACTTCACAGTAAATTACAGCTGTTTTCAATGAAAAGCTATTCTCCTGGTGAATCATTTTTATTTATTTGTTTACAACGTAATTTCATGTAGAAAGAGTTCGATCTGATATTTCTTTTATTTGTGAATTGGCATGATTTGCTGAGCAATTGTGGAAGCTTATAACCAATATTTTCATGATGTTTAGAGGCTAAAGTAATCTCCAGGCACATGGACATAGCAGACAGGCTGTATTCTTGATTTGTTGAGGGATGGTGCAGGGAGGAAGTTTTAATGTTCAAGCAGACTTAACTTCTCTGGGCAGGAAGCTTGCAGATGTGTGTTTGGGCAATACGTACATAGTGATACTAATCAATGACACTCTTATGGAGTAAATTGTATCCACTCAAAGTCGTATGTTGAAGCCCTAATCCCCAGCGTGAATGTAACCGGAGACGGAGCCTTAAAAAGGTAAATAAGGTAAAATGATGTCATAAGGGTAGAGCCCTGATCCGATAGGGCTGGTGTTCTTATAAGAAAAGGAGGAGCCACCAGAGAACTTTCTCTCTGTACCTGCACAGAGAAGAGGCCTTATAAAGATACAGTGAAAAGGAAGCTGTCTACAAGCCAGGAAGAGATGCCTTACCAGAAACCAGCCCTCACAGAACCTTGACCTTGGACTAGCAGCCTCCAGAACTGCAAGAAAATAAATTTCTGTTGTTTAAGCCACCTAGTCTGTAGTATTTTTTTTTTTAAGGCAACACAAGTAGACTGACACAGACGCAGCATTGCAGGAGAGATAACTAGATTCAGAAATGACATCTGGGATCACGAAAGGATTATAGAACTATGGCCCATTGAAGGAGGAAACACCATAGTTTGGGATTTATTAGCACCGTATTGTAATTAGTTAAACCCATAACTATTTGGCACTATGCAAGGCTCTTTATACACAGACATTGTTTTATTTAATCCCATTAATAATTGTATGAGGTATGCATTCTTAACCTTATCAAAGAACAAGACCCAGGAAGAAAGGTAAATTAGTTTGGTCATGTTTCACTGGCAACGATTCGGAGACTCTAATTTTAAATCAGTCTTCATAACACGAGTGCTCTATGACTAGGTTCTTTGCTGCTCTGCTAACCAGTCACAGCTCACAGCCACGTCAACACAATGTCAGCAGTTCCCAAAGCCAACTGTGCGGAAGAACAGGTGCATCTGGAGAGCTTTCTAAAATTACAATTTCCAGGTTCAACAAACGCAGATCTTTAATTTAGTAGGTCTGGGACACATCCCTGAAAGCAATTAGGATGGTCCCCAATTCTTTTTCAATTCCCTTATTTACAGAGTGATGTCAATTTTTTTTCTTTTTCACTACTTCTCCTCAGAGCTGGGATGTCCAGTGTGGTAGCCACTGAGCACTTAGCCCTGGCTAATCTGAACTGAGATATAGAATAAATGTGAAATAAACACTAGATTTTAAAGATTTAGTATATAAAGAATAAAAATAACAAATTTTTGTTGGTTACCTTTTGAAATAATTTTTCAATGTATTGTGTTAAATAAAATATAGTATTAAAATTAATTCTGTTTATTTTTACTTTTTCCTCTTAAAAGCATTGTGTTAGATGATTAGTTAAATATCAGTATAAAAGCTAAGTGTTTCTTTAGAAGATACATTTATTAAAGAGGGAAGTACTTTGTGAAAAGATAAGAAAAATGCAAGTAGTTGTATTTTGCAATGCCCATTTATGAAATGCAATAATTTCAATTAGTAGGTCATATATATTCAACAGCAAAAACTATATAAAATTTTTCCTAGTGGTGCTCTACTGTATACTTTAGTATTTCTCTTTTTATGCTTGGAATTAGTCTGTCTGATGAAAATAGCTTTAGAAAAGACTTGAAAGAAACTCTCAGCCCGCAAGTCCTTAGCAAAGATATTAAAATCAAAATTTTTTTGTTATAACATCGATTTTTTCTACCACTCAATACTGTTTATAAAGACATTCAAAGCAAAGAGGACACAGTATTTTTCTGTTTCTGCTGTTGCACGATAATTACATTATTTCTGACAGAGGTAGGCATCATCTGAAAACACATTCTGCTGAAGCACAGAATTTCATATAAATCTCTTAGGTCTCAGGTTTAATATAATACTGTACACTGTAAAAAAATCTTAGTTTTATGATATAAAAGTCATATAATTACATTTTTCTTACTAGTATGATTTAGAGGGTTATAAACTTTGTTATTAAGAAGACTCACACCTAGTTCTAAGACCTCTCATTTTTAGCTAGAGAACTCACATATATTTGTATTTTGGGTTTTTTTTTTAATGCAACATTAAGATTATTTACTACATATGGTTGTTTAGGAGTTCAATGAGATAGAGTGCACAGTTCGAAAAGCATTTGACAAAGAGAAATGCTGGTGATAAAGCTTGTTCTCTTCTTTCTCCTTCTCTTCCTCATTTGTCTGTTTTGCAAACATTTCATCAGTATTTAGTTCCAAACATATGCCTCACCTTTAAAAATAGTTGGGATGTTTTTACAGGTAGAAAACAAAATCTCTACTTCAAAGAGCATGACTGTTTAGCAAGGAGGTAATAAAACACTCAAGCTTAGAATTCAGATACAAACAACAACTCCTTATATAACTCATGAGTCTACAGGCTATGCTTTAGGCCGACGTGATGTACTAGTTCCTTACTGCTGCTGGAACAAACTACCACAAATTTAATGGCTTGAAACAAAACAGATTTATTATTTTCTGGTTTTGGTGGCCAAAAGTCTGAAATGGGTAACAGGGCTAAAATGAAGGTGTCAGAGCTGTCTTCCTCCAGGAAACTCTAGGGGAGCACCGTTTCCTTCCCTTCTCCAGTTCCTAGAGGCCACCTGCGTTCATGGGGTGGGTTCTTCCTTATCCTTTCAGAGCACCAGGACAGTATAACCAAAGCTCTCTTTCTCTCTCATCTCCTCCCCTCACCTTCCTACCTATCTCTTCTAAGAACCCTTATGATTACATTAGACCTATCCAGATAATCCAGAAAAATCTCCCCATTTCAAGATTCTTAATTTACTTACATCTGCCATATCCCTTTTGTTATTTAGCTGCCATTTACCTATTTGCAGGTTCTAGGAATTACAACAAGGATATCTTTGGGGGAATTTTTTTTCTGCCTACCGGCTGGGCACAGCTAGACGCCCTCAGGGTTCTATACTGGATAGACTGCCAGTTAGACAGGTATGGGGGGCTTGTCGCTAGCTCTCTTCTAACTGTCTGATCCCGCATGAGTCTGTCACAAGCCAATAGGCAAAAAGGCCAGCCCCGCCATGCTCACAGGGCACAAGCACAGTCAAACTGCCAGTGAAATGCACTCAAGGACGCCTAATAACTGGGACCATCAACAGAATTAGTCTACCACAGAGGGCTATTAGTATTTAAGTTTAATGCAAAGAAAATATAATTATTTACACAAAATAAATGGACAATCTTGAATTTGTAGCCATTTCATTTATCTAGCTCATGCAGTACAATTTCATTAAAAAAATTAAAAGATACTTGAGCTTAGGTAGGCATATCTGATATCTCTCAAGCTATCAAGGGGGTTATAGGTTCAAATTGTGATCTGATTATAGCTGGGCGACTGCTTAGTCTGAGGTCATCCCTCTTCAGACTACAATCTAATGATTCAAATACCACACATTTCTTCATTAGTAGTTATTTGGACCTTGGACATTTATTTTAAAAATATATATTTTTTTAGAAAGGTGGCAGTTATCAGTAGTAGACATCTAAGCTCGAATAATTGCTTTTGAGCAAATTATGTAATTTAAACTGTTAAGTGCTCAATGACTGTTCCCGATGATCAAATAGTACATGCAATGCGACTGTCTGGTGATCCGTTTCTCCTGAGTAGCAGAGCACGCCCAAGGAACTGAGACGGAACTGCAGGATATATGCTAACAGAAAACGTTGGTATACAGATGTACTTGTGCAAAGATTGTTTTGACTGTTAATTCAGCTCACTACAAGATTTTCATAGTGAAATAGGAGTATCATGCCATATAACACACACACACACACATTTTATGATATGACCCATGAATGAACTGTCATTTTCAAAGTTATCTGATGACCGAGGAACTCTGTGCCATATACGGGGATTTTGACTTAACCCCAGCTGCTAAAATTTCAGGCTGAATTCCTTCTGCCTTCTCCAGGGCATAGGACCAAAGGAGCATGAAGATTAATTCTATCACTTATTTATTAGTGTACTGAATATACTTTTGTGAAGATATAGAATTGCATGTGATTTATCTAACACTAATTCTAAAATCAATTGTCACTCCAGATATTTGAAAAAATTACCGCACTTGAGTAGCTAAAGTAAGGAATATTTATCAAATGTGATTTTAGCTTATTTACCCCTCAAAGAAAAAGAAGTTGGTTATGCTGTGGCAGATTTCTACTCTTAAAACAGTAATTTTTAAACATTGTAAATGTGTATGTTTACAATGGATGTGAAAGTGAATTCTTGTTTCATTATAATGTAAAGTTTGCCCCCTAGTGGTACCACTAGTTATAAATTCAGGGAAAACAATTTAATGGAAGATTTTAATACTCAACAGTGGTTTATCATTTTTTCTTTTAAAAGTAGCATCCTAAAAATATAAATATTATAACTAAAATAATCAGCTCCTCTGAAATGTATATTAGCAAAGTATCTCTACTGCAAATCTCACTAATTTTTTAAAAACAAATGTATTTTAAATGACACAGAATATTATTATAGAAGATTAAAACAAAATTTGGGGTTTCATTTCCCATTTTACTTGTAACATTTCCCATTTTACTTATCCCAGTTTACTGCTTATTGTGATGACTGACAGTGAATAAAAGTCATCTTTAGTGGCACATGTGACCTATTGTTGTGTCAAATGGACAAAGAAACCTGTGTTAATAAACTTGAGTCTATTTTACTGACTTGTTTTGGCCTACGTCACTAGATTTTTTTTTAATTGCTTACATAATAGTAATTAAGCATCTAATGGATAGATAAAAATCCGGCTGAAAGATATTTGTTTATAAAAATAAAAGAACACAAGAAAATATTTGATGTAACATATTAGGCCCTTAACATAGTGTTAACTGTAGAGGATCGAGTCTAACTAAACTGGATAATTCTTGAACAACTTCAAAAGGCACATGGGGAAAAGAGGTCTCATCTCCCTGCTAATTTTACCACAGAGATTTTAAAAGCAAAGTGGTAGTTTGACGCTTTAAGATACATTAAACTTATTGATTTATTATCCACATTTGTTTCTGTTGCACATATGGGCTTAGTTTATTTGTAAGATTGTTTTCATAGGAGTTTTGCAAAAATTGTATGTTCCTTTTCCTTGTTGAAATACATATCAAATGATTTTTAAGGACAAAGCAATCATTTCTCTGATCCTGTGCTTAGAAAAATGACCTGTTAATAAACCCATATTTTCCTCAGAGTCACATGACCAATCTAACAAAAAATAAATAAAGCCTCGGCCCATTAGGAGTGAGACAGGAAGGGGGCAGGGCACAGCCATTCAAGGAATGCCACGGCAATTAACATCAAAATGGTGAAAGATTCAACCTCCAGTAGGCCTTGCGGCTCAAGATGGTGGGAGATTTGACTTCTGGCAGATCTTGAGCTTCACTGTATGCTCGATATATTAGCATGGTGAATAACACAACCACAGGCGCCATGGCAGTCCCAAGGCTAGCCACAAAAGTCAAAGAGTGGGAAATGGCCAACTTCCTGGGAATCCCAGCCCCTTCCCCAGGCTAGTTAGACTGGTCCTTCCACTTATTAGCATATGAAGCCATAAAACTGGCAAAGGGTGCCTCGGGCCACTGCGCCCTCTCTCTCTCACTCTTTGGAGATGGCCCATGCTCTGTCTATGAAGTGTGTACCTACTTTTAATCTGAGCACCCAACCCCCACACCTCATGGCTTTTCTCTTGCCTTTCAATGTATCTTTCTGAATAAATCTACCTTTACTCAACTGTGGCTCGCTCTTGAATTCTTTCCTGAGCGAAGCCAAGGACCCACACTTGGGCCACATCCAAAGCCTGGGACACGGCCCTCCTCACGTCCCACATCTGTTTTCCCTGCATCAGGAGGTTTCTAAAAGATTCTTAGAACAGAAGCTAAACAAATTCACTATATTTAGTCTGCAGGAAATATTGAGAAGGAAAAGCCGGGCTGGGCTAACAAGATTAACTCACAAATCTAAGTGTAACAAGTGTCGGATTACTGATCTGAGTTCTGCTGGGCTAACTCATAAATCTACGTTAATTAGTGTTGGTTTGCTGATACCCTGTTCATGTTTTTTGCTAGCCAGCTGGATTTTCAAAGAGACATATATCTGGCCTTGAAATGTTGGTTTGCTGTCTCCCTGCCTCTACTTTCGTGATAATGATGCTGCTAAAGCTGTTCCATGCCTACTGGCTGAATACCCCAAGCTTGTAACTAACCCTATAAAACCCCATGCACATGTCTTGGAGGTGCTCAGAACTTTGGAGCAGAATCCCCTCTGAGCCCGCCGGCGTAATACATCTGAGTACTCCAACCCTCCGAGTGGTGCTTGTTTTTTGCTGGCCTGTCATTTCCGTAACAATATTACATGTAATTTTTGTCTGTTTCTTTTATGTTTTCTTATCAAATTCAGAGACAAATACTGCACCCATTTAAAGAGAAAAATTTGATGCATTTTTTACGGATGCATGTATGTGTGACTGAAGGAGGATTAATAGAATGGCCACATTTAGGCTAACAGATTGCTTATTCTTATGCTTGCCCTTAAAACAGTCAACTGACCTGACTGTCCGATTGCTACTCACAGTTTCAGGCCCATTGTTAAAACTAAAGCTATTGATCTTAACGGTTTTCTACTTTATTCCAGTAACTGAAAATAATCATGCTTGGTCTCTGAGTTCTTCTCCAAGGAGAAGGTCACAGGATTGTAACCTCACAAAATAGCCTGAATTACCAAAAAGACCAAACCTTGAGTGCTTACAAGATAAAGAGATCTAACAGCCAGCTTCTATAAGAACTGGTCGCCTGGAGGCATCATGACGCCATTCTGTCTTCTGATGAGAAAATGATTCTGTTGATTGTTATTGATGCTGTATTGTTTGAGCTATGGCTATAGAACCATCCCACCCCCACCCCCAAGGGGGGTTCACAGTTTTGAAGGCAGTAGCCTGCTGTGAGTCCCCTTTGCCCAGCAAAGTAATAAAATTGCCTCTTTTCTTCTAAGTTCCAAGACCTTGTCTCTGGGTTATTTGGCTTGTCAGGGACGAGGGCTGATCTTTTGGCAACATGACTACTGAAATTTATGCTTGATTTGTTTAGTGGCCAAAAATAATGGGACAAAATTTTCCTTAGATGCCTAGAAAAAACAATTTCCATATTCTTTGCTGAGAAACTGTGTGTGTGTGTGTGTGTGTGTGGCTTTATAGCAATGCTGTGATGAGCAGGATACCATTGTGCATTAGACTTCACTTCCTGCTTAAATGGGATCTCAAGGGCAGTCAGAGGTGAGAGACTAGGACCCTCTCAGTTCTCTCCAGGGTATGTGCAAAGCCCTGATAATGTGTTTTTAGATTTCTGGAATATATCTTAGCTTTTCAAAGCCCCTAATAAATATCTTAGTGCCCAGTTTTTCAAGTTTTTTGGTCAGCCTCTTGTTAATCTCAATAAATTATGCAACCTGAGGCCGATGTAAATTTAAACAGAAGTGCTATTGTTTTTGACAAATGCCCTGAGGATAGGGTTCCTCACTCAAAGTGAGACTTTGACCAAGGCCAAATAAAGACAAACCCTGAAAATGGTGCTTTTCAGCCAGCTATTGGATAGGTAAATTAGTGACAAATCTCTGCGGATGAGATTTTTACCGAACTCCTAAATCATCTGCTCCAAACTGCTGGTTTTAACAGCTAATGTATTTGTAAGACATCATTTTTAAGGTTATAAAAGAGCTGAGAACAGGGGAATCAGATAAGGACAAGTTAAAATTCCAGAAATCACATTCTTCTTACAGACATTCAATCGATTTTTTTTTTTGTATAAACACTTCTCATATTGCTCAATGCTTTAGTTAATGTCCTGAGAACAGAAAAAGTTGATTTCAACATTTTTGCCAGAATTCTGGTTGCTTTCATGGAGAAGTGGATTTTTAGAGGTCCTCACTCTGTTATTCTGGAAGTCAGATTCCTTCAAGTTTTAAAAGTACCATTGGTCCTTTTCTGGCATTAACCTAAACCCATAAATTAATGTAAAAATTTAAATTTGTAAAATTCTCTTTTCCAATCCAAGTATGTAATGGTGCTTCATCTTCATTTTTCTGTCCATTTATTAAACATCTCAGTTAAGTTTTGTTGAACTGCATTTTCCTGTTATATCATCCAACTGCTTTGTACTGATCTGAAGAAAAGCTGTTAATTTCTGTATTTTTCACATGAGCACCACACTGCACCCTCTTAATAATTCTAATAGCTTTCAGTTTACTCTCTTGGGTGTCTAGTGGGATTCTTAATTTCCATATGTGATCTTATACTTAGTGTTTGCTTTGTATACATATTTTCTTGTTAATTAAAGCCAGGCTTGAAACAGATTTCTTCAAGAATTACTACGATATTTAATTCTGAAACACTTGCCAATGATCTGGAGGGCCTGTCCTCCCACATCTTTGCTAAGCATGAGTCCAGATTTTGTGCTGAGGGCAGAAAATACCGTGGTCAGTAAGACAGTTCTAGTTTTGCTGGGGGGAGTATGCCAACTAAGCACGGGGACGTAGGAGGTATTTCTTACATTTATCTGTTCTCTTGTATTAGCGCTTGTATGAAACAGGGCTGGGTTGACAGTGAGGAAAATGGGGTCTCTGCCTCAGGAACACAATTTAAGGGATTATCAAAAAATAAAAAAACCTCAGTAACCAAGATAAATAATATTTAATAAAACATTTTTAAAATAAAAAAATGTAAAAAATGCACGCTGAGCAAAATATCTAAATTTTAAATAAAGATAGGCTTCATGCCAAGCCACACTGGAGCCTGAGATGAAAGGAAAAATCAATAACTGCCTGAATCACTTCATCTTAGTCCAACCCTTGAAATAATAGTTATATTAGCAATTCTAGTGTTTCATTTTATACAAATTTGGTTATATTTTTGAATAAGAATAAATTCAGTATCAAGAATAAATGTAGCCCATTATATCAAAAATAGTCTGATATATAGTACTTTCATAGGCTACAATTTCATTGTTGTAGAAATAGCCATATAGGAAATACAACGGCACTCAGTTTGGGATAGAAATTCTTCAAGCCTTTTAGAAATACAAAAGTGAAAGGGATCACCAGGTGTTGCTGGTCCAAATCAGGAATACTATATCATTTCTTTATATGTGGTCTTTCTAAAAGATTGAACAGATTACAATGAATAGTATCTAAAACCTTGTGATTAAAGACAACACATAGAAAAAAGTTTTGAATAATAACTTTATATTCTTTGTTAATTCAAAAAATATTAACAGATCTCTAAAGATTCAAGCAATGTTTGAACACTGGGTATACAGTATTGGAGCACATACACAAAAATTTCTGCTTTCAAGGATCCTATATTCCTGTGGAGGAGCCGGGCATAAATAACATAAGTGAAATATCTAGTAAATTAATGGTAATAACTGCCAAAGAGAAAACATCAAGTGAGAATGTTGTGTGTGAGAGGGGTTCATGTTTCAAATAAGAAGACTGGGGAAGGTGATACTGGGAAATGACATTTGTGTAGGAAGTAAGGGAGAAGATCACGTAGCAAGAGGAACATTCCCATAGGGAGAAGACCTAGTGTAGAAGTACAAGGAATAGTCATGCCTGGCAAAATTCAAATAAAAGCAGTGCGAGTAAATGAGAGTGAGCAAAGTGGAGAGAAGCTGGACATG
The DNA here is from genome assembly GCF_048564905.1 of Vicugna pacos. Classification (NCBI taxonomy): domain Eukaryota; kingdom Metazoa; phylum Chordata; class Mammalia; order Artiodactyla; family Camelidae; genus Vicugna; species Vicugna pacos. The sequence continues at coordinate 23,922,496 of NC_132994.1, read as the reverse complement.
AGGTTAGAGAGAGACCGGGGTGCATGTGGAGGACCATGGCATATGGACAGTAAGGACTTACCTTTTATTAAAATTGAGAGGTGAACACACTTGAGAATTTTGAGTAGAAAAGCAACATGACTTGGTATCAGACTATATTCGTTCTGCCTATTGTGTTGAGACAGATTTCAAGGTCCCAGAAGTGAAACTACTGCTATAATACAGATAGGAAAGGTGGCATGGTCTCAGTTAGTGACACTGAGGTGGTAAGATGTGATTGGATTCTGAATTTAGTGGGGTAGAGCACATGCTTAGCATGCCTGAGGTCCTAGACTCAATACCTAGTACCTCCATTAAAAGAGAGAGAGAGAGAGAGTGAGAGAGAGAACTCTGAATTTTGAACACAGAACCAATAGGATTTAGTTATTGAAAAACTAGATTTGGGATCTTTGGAGAAATGGATAAATCAATGTGATACCAAGCATTTTGACCAAAGCAATGTTAAGAACAGAGTTTCCATTAACAGAGGAGGAGCTGGTTTGTGGGAGAATCTCAGAAGTTCAATAAAGTCTATTTTATGTTTGAGATGATATTCAAATAGAGGCTTTAGTAGGCAGCTGGATATTATGAAAGGCTGAATAACAACACTCCAAAGAGGTTCATATCCTAATCCTTAGAAACTGTGGACATTCTCTTATGTGGCAAAAAGGACTTCACAAAACTGATTAAGAATCTCGAGATGGAGGGATGACGCTGGATTTCCTGTGAACCCAATGTAAGCACAAGGGCCCTTATAAGATGGAAACAGGAGATCAGATTCAGAAGTAGGAGATGCGATGATGGAAACAAAAGGTTGGAGGAACACAAAGACGTGGCCCTGATTTAAGGAATGTAGGCAAACTCTAGAAGCTGAAAAGGCAAAGAGCAAATGGATTATTTCCTAAAGTCTTGAGAAGAAAAGCAGGTCTACTGACACCATAATATTAAATTAGAGACCTTCAGAACTATAAAAGAGTAAGTTTGTATTGTTTTAAACCTGTTTGTGGTAATTTGTTACAGCAGCAAAAGGAAGCTAATACAGAGATACTTGTCTAGTGTTCAGGAGAAAGATCTGGTTGGAAATATAAATCTGGGCATATAGATATCACATGGAAATTAGAGCATCTGAAGAGGGATGAGAGATTCATTAGATTAGAGAATTCCTTCAAGGAATGAGCTGTGGGACATACCAACACTTAAGAGGCTGGAGACATGGCAAGAAAGACCTGCAAAAGACTGAGGAGGAGTGTCCAGAAGACTTAACAAAGAGACAGTCATTGGTGCTGTTAATAAGAGAGTTGTGGAGGATGGTGAGATAACATCCTAAAACAGTGGATTTATGAGACAATGGAAAAGGAGAAATTAAGGGTTTCAGGTATAGAGAAACGTATCCAGAAATTATGCTGTAATGGGAGGAGAGGAGCTATCCTGAAAGGAAAAGTAAGGTAAGGAGATAATTTATTTTTTACTATGTGAGAAATATCAGCATATTTTTGTGCTGATAACATCATTAACTATAAATGGAAAAAATGACAGTCGGGGGAATGAGGAGAGAATTGCTGAAATGGTGTTGTTCTGTAGGCAAGAAGACATGGAGCTACTGCATAAGTGAAGAAATAACCTTGGCCAGGGGTGTATTCAGCTCATCCTTAGAAATAAGGAGGAAGGCAGAGTGTGTGGACACAGATATAGAAAGATGGTAGATACCATAGTGAGTCTCTATAAAAGTTTTTCTGTGATTGCTTCAATTTTCTTGATGAAGAAATGAAGTCAACAGACGAGAGTCAGGAGTAGAGATGTTAAAAGGATGAGGACTATGGATTATTCTCTTGATTCTATTTTCAGAGATTTTGTCAAAGGTGTATTAAGGCAGATTTTGCACAATGGAATTATAAGAAAATAAAATAACATAATTACAAGTTTTCAAAAAATATGTATTTGGTATAAACTGTGCCCCACTAGGGTATCAAATGGAGATAAAATTATTTTTATTTTTTTGGCACATCTAGCACTGTTTTAATCTCTATAAATATTAATACTACAGAGGTGATAGATCTCAGATTTATGCTATTCCAAAAACAGAAATTTTCATGCTGAAAACTGTATTTACCTTGGTGAAGATTAAAAAAGGTATTAAATTTTTGAATGCATTCTCATTTAGATTGTCTACAGAAGAGAAGAGCCATGCATTTATTAAAAATGCATTATTAGAATCAAATGTAACTAGTCCTCATATTTGATTTTACATATATATTGACCAGGAAGAATTTAGATCAATTACTCAATAAATGTAAATGGCACGGATCAAGGATACTGGTTCAAGTGTGATGCAGTGTTATCTGGCCCTGATTTTGGATTGTGAGGAGCATTTACTCCTCACATAAAATGAATACTATATCCATGTGAGCTTCTGTGTTCTAGTTAACCTTAACTATAACCAAGGGGCATTTGGTTAGCATTTGCACTATCTGCATCAGGATACTACACTTCAGAGTGCTTAAGTACTTCAATATTTTTCTTGAAATATATACGGGCAGGGGTTAATATCTGTCATTAAGGAGGCTTGAAATTTTTTTTTTCACTGATAATATGAGTGGTGTTAAAAGACATGGTTTGGCTAGAAAGATTTTACCAGTTCTCCGCTAGCAAGTCTAACATTCTCACACACAAGGATGCCCCACTAAATGGAGATTTTCCCAGCCAATTTGACTAGAGGTTTTTGGCTGATTCTACTATCAGAATTTTGTTACCTCACCTCAGAGTGAATTCCCATCAAGGTGCTCCCTGAAATGTGTCAGGACAGAGTGAGATCTTCACTAAGTCTATATGAGCAGATTGCTTGGCTGTTTTGTGTTGGCGTTCTAGTCAATGTTTGTATCTTTATCAGATTTTGGAATGAGACTTGCAGTTATTGTAACATACCAGCTGGTATTGAGATCGTGGGAGAGAAGATGCATCGCTCCTACCTACCTCTCACTGCCAGAGGCTACCAATATTTACCCAAAGTACTCAACAATCGCTGAACAGCCAAAGTGGCTTGGATCCATTCAACGCAATCTGATAAGAAGAAAATCTTGAAGGTGTACACAAATCACTAAAATTTAAGAAGCACAGACAACTTTTCTAGAAAATCTTTCGTAGCAATTTCCTTTGGGGATAATCTCATGAGCATGAATCTTAACTGTATTTAGGTGAGAGAAGAGATCAACCAAGAACTACAATGGAATATATTAAAAATTACTGAAGAATTTCTAATCACATGTTTGATTTAGGCTAGAACTCAATGGAGGTTAGATAGAGCCAAAATATTTACCGCAGTCTCATGTACTGTTCCAGCTAGAGGGACAGAGTATTTTAAGTGAAGTCCTTTAACCACACATGTGGAGAGGCCATGGTTCTAGAGAGAGACATGTCAAAAGAGGCACTGATCCTGGCCTCCTTTTTATTCCTAATCTCAGACAGGTCCTTCCTGCAACCCAGTGATCATACTTCACTTCACAATCCACAATTCCTTGTGACTAGTTCATACCATCTCCTCTCTTCAACTACCAACTTCCATTCCTACCCTACTCACTGATAAAATGGATGCAACTGGAAGAGAACCTCCACGTGATCCCATCACATCTAAAATCTACCTGCATCTGTGCAGATTCTCTCTCTCTTCTCTTGTTCCACTGGTTAATCTCTGTGATCTTCACCAAGGTAATACCCTCTACTTGTGGACTAGAATTCATCTTACTTACATAATTCCATCATTCCAGCAATCTTCTCCTCTTCTTTCAAAATCATATTTTTTTCATTCTATTGGATTCTTCACATCCACTCTTACTTCTCTAATTCTAAAAGCAAGCTTCTCTTGATTCTGGTATTTAATGCAATAGTCAAATCTCAGCCTTCATTTATTTGACCCTTTAGCAACACTTAATACAATTGTTTACTTTCTCTTTCTTGGAACAAGTCTTTCACCTGGCTTGTAGGAAACCAAATTGCTTTTTCCCCCCTTTTCCTTATCTTGCAGGTCTCTAGTTCTCAAGACATTTCAATCAATATCTTAAAATTAACAAGTCTAATACAGAACTCCTACTTTCCACTTCTAAACCTGCTCTCCCCTCAACCTTTCCCATCTAAACTGCGGTAACTTCATTCTTCCAATTACATAAGCAAATCTTAATGTTATCTTTGATTCTTTTTCTTTCATACAGTATAGTTAATTTGCCAGTAAATTCTGTTCAAATTCTACCTTCAAACTATACCAAAAATGTGACTACAGTATCAAGAAATACCACCTCCCTGGAAAAAGCCATCTGATGTCTTACCTTATTACTGCACACATTTTCTAATTTTCACACTTCCCATGTGTTTTGTATAATCTATTTACATCTTAGCAGCCAGCTGCAATCCTCCATAGGATTGCATAGGATTTTGTATTTCATTGACTTTCTACTTCATATATTAACAGCTAAAGTCTTCCTAGTGGTCTACAGACCCTCCACGATCTGGACACCCAATTCCTCTCTGCCTGCATCTCCTACTGCTCTTCTAGCCACCCATTCTGTCTGAGTCTCATATGTCTCCTGATGCTTTCTTGGTAAGTCCAGGCATGCATCTGAATTAGGAATTGCTCACTTGCGGTTCCTTTCAATTGGAACACTATTTCCCCTATTTAAACACATGGCTCCTTTCCTTGATACTTTCAAGTGTTCGCTTAAATACCCTCCTCTCTGTAAGACCCCTCTCTGGACAATCTTATAAAATCTGCAAACATGCCCAAGACCTCCAAAATGATCTGTCCCTCTCCCTTTCTCAAATTTTACCCCTAGCATTTAACACCTCACATACTGAGTACTTTGCTTATTTATTTTAACCCAGAATGCGAGATCTATGAAAAGAGGTTTTCTTTTCCCTTTGTTCTCTCTCTCTCTTCTTTCCTTCCTTCCTCCGTCCCTCTTTCTTCTTTAAGTGCACTCATTTAATCTCCATATCTGTCTTCTGATATAGATACGTATCCTCTCCATTTTCTTGATAAGAAACTGAAGCACTGTGAGGTTAACTCAATTACTCCAGACCCTAGAGCTGATAAGGTGTGGAGCTAAGATTCAAGCCTAGGCGGACTGCAACCACAGTCCATGCTCATAGTTTATATTACTTAATTTTGTTCTCTGATACAGAGTGACCTGACAGGTGTTCAAACATTTGTTAAGTGGATTATCCTGCATCATCTGCGTGGTATGTCCTGAATTGTCTGGAGGTATAAGCTGTTCTCATAGTGTCTTCCTCTGTGTATAATGTGATTCCCTGCTTGGACTCTACAAGGTAGTGGTCACTGGAAAGGGAAAACCACTGCACTTTAGGCATTTCAGAAATCTTTCACTGAATTCAGAAGATCTAGACCTATACGTCAATAGAGAAGCCACTAACCCCATGTGGCTACTGAGGACTTGAAATGTGGCTGATTTGAATTGAGATGTGGATAAATGTAAACTACTCACTGGATTTCAAAACCTAGCATTAAAAAAGGAATGGAAATTATCTCAATGCTTCTCATATTGATTATGTGTCGAAATGATAATATTTGGGATTCATTGGGTCAAATAAATGTGTATTATTCAAATTAAATTTACCTCCTATTTCTTTTACTTTTTTTTTTTTGCTTAAAAATTACGTATGTTATTCACATATTTCATTTGAATAGTGCCAATCTAGACAATAACTGGGAGGAAAAGGCTACCTGTAAATTCAGTGGTGTGATCTGTCAAGGCTTAGTCTGTCAGCAAAGATGATGACTGAGCTTTTACAGCATGACCAAGATGATTAGCTCATACTCAATGACATTTTTAAGACAACAGTTCCTCCAGTTCACCTCCACCTTTTGCTCACATGCCCTAGAAAGCATCTCTTTGCTACTTATATTGTCTCTATCTATGCAAATGCAGTTTAAGGAAACAGTTAATACACCACTGAAACAATTCTCTAGTAATAGAGTGCACTTTGATATTTCATCCAACATAAAGCTGAATTGTGTTATCTGACTGAAACTTAGTAATGTTGATATTTAAATTGTTAATATCTCTGCACAGAGAAGGTAGAGACTTGATCTCTGAACTGCAAATAAATTAATTATAGCCTGTGTGTGTTTTCAGTGAAGTACACAGTGATGACTTCACACAAACTCTCTCCAGTATTAGAGAATAAATATTAACATCACATCTGGAAAAATATATTGAGAAATTCTGCCAGGCCGTGTTTAGTTTGTTTTCCAGAAACATATACGACAAGAAGCAATATCTAGTTGATTTACAAAAACTAAGGAAACTTAAAAAGTGAGACATTTTTTCCTGACTTATAAGTATCTGTCTATTGTCTGACAACCATATATGTCATATTATTTCAAATGAATTTTGTACAATCTGAGAGAAATCAGATTCCTCTTCTGTGGCATCTTTAAAACTTTAGACTACATGTTATTTCCTCACTGAAAAAACTCAAATGACATTAGACCATATTGAGTGCAAACTGTTATACTGAGATTGTGACAACAGAGGACAGTAAAGCACTAGGCTTTGTAATTTCACAAGAAGACATCATCTCTGTAGTGGGAAGAAAAAACCCAGCACTGCAAACATACATGCCTTAATCAACTCTAGTTATATATCAAAATACTTTATTTTCATATAGAAGAGAAAATTAAAGAGCTTTTTTAGGAAAGGAGGCATTGGCACAAAAATGGAAGATCACATGTGAGCTTTAAGCATATGGTTAAAATTTAAACTTTGTTGTTAGTGAAAGTTTTTACTGTTTTATAATAGAGACTTTGGGGATTATATGTACTTTTTAATTTATCTCCAATTTTTTTGCTATGACCTTTGAACACTAATAATGAGAAATCTAGGCATCACCATGAATCCCTTTTACAGAAATACAATGAAGTGTGTGCAGTTCATTTGCTGTACATATTTTATGAGCCTGAGTGTAATCAATTAAAAGGAGGAGCACATTCTGAGTTCATGAAAACTTCTTTTTTCTAGTTCACAGATCTGCCTCTCAAAGTAAAATTTTAATTGAATTTCGTTGGTGTTTTAGAAGGGTGAAGAGTGGATTTTTAAAAACCATTAGCTTGTTATAGACTTTTCTCAACATAATTCATAACAGCATAATACAGACTTATTTACTTTTGCCAAGGTAAATGTTGGCCAAAAAATATTGAATCCTGGGTAATTAGATTGGCTCTAAAAAAATATGAGTCTATATTTATCTCAAAAGTTTTACACAGGTCAATGAAACACCCTTCAAAGTATAACAGCTGAAAAAAAGATTTTTAGGTAAAAAACGTAAAAATCTGTTCAACACATGGCAGATCTAACTGCATGGGTAATGAGAAAATGGCTTTTTTCTTTAATTTGGGATTTTTTTATGCCTTCCTAATTTCAATAGTGATACAGTCTGGAATCACAAATGCTAGAGAATTTAAGTTCTCTATCTTCCAGCCAAATCTAATACAGTTATTTTATTTACTTAAACCTTGTTTGACTCAGGTTATTTCATATTGGAGTAGGAATTAGGGAATGCCTTAGTCACAGGCTCATAGTAAACTGTATGATACTTTTCTGGTGTTTGAAATAACAAGTTGTGATATTTTGTAATGTGTCTTTTTGCTTCTATAAAACATTAGGGCCTTATGCCGTTCAAACTCTTTGTTCTTAAATCATAGTAAACAGAGGAGATCATATGGAAGGATGAGTTCACATTTACGTTAGAAAGAAAACAAAGCAAAATTCAGTTAATTTCAATATGAATGAATTGGTAACCATTTGACTGAATAACAAATGATTCAAAATATTTTATTAAATATCTATTTGCCTAGAATAGTAAAATAGTAGGACCTGTGACTGCCCTAATCACATATAATGCAAACATTATCACGGTGTGTATTCCTCCTTGGTGCACACTTTCTAAATCACTGCTGTTTACATTCAGCCCATTTGCTCTTGATCCTCTTACTTCCAATGGAAATTTCAGAAAATTATGTGGCTAGAAATAAGACATTAAAATAATCATTCATGGTACTGACTTTATGTTAGTGATTTCAGGCATTTTCGGGAAATAGCTAGAATATTATGTGTTTCTTACGATAGTGACGTGTCAAATAGAAGCCTCAGCTGTGCAAGAATGCATGCACTACAGTTAAGATGTATTTGAATCAGAACCAGGTGAATTTGTGTATCAGGAGGCCCGACAATAAAATCACTGTGTACAAATTAGCATGACTTCATTTCAATCACATGGAGAAAAGATGTACATATTTCATAACAAATTATGATTTAAATAGGTCTTCACTGGGGCTAGAATAAAAACACATTCAAAATCTCTAGATCAAAAGCTGAGAGCCAATTCAGAAAGTCATTTATTTATTTGTGAAATAAACTAGCCTCATGGTAGTGAATTAGGAGCTGGGGCTTTTCCACAGTAAACTTTACATGCATTCAAATTTCTATTTCTGAGTTTCCCTCACTCTGTATGTATGCCTATATATTTTAAATATTTTAAAGACCCATTAATGACCAGTAGCATATTTATAATATAGAACATATAAGTAAATATTTAAAAAGTTAAGGAAGAATTTAAATAAAAGATCCTTTATCTTCTAGGTAGGCCAGTTCTGCTATTTCTTCTTTCACCCTGCAGCTCAAGAATAAAGACACCTGAACTGGGAATGAGCTTATTCACCTGAAAATGCCAGTGGGGTGAATAGTTCAACAAAACTATAATACAGCATTTTGATGTATTTGGAACCAAAATCAATAAAGAACTTTTTAAGGTGTTTCACTAGAGGCATTAATGAGGCCGTTATCACTGAGCAGTTTCTCTTGCTAACTCCCAAAGTGCTAATAACATAATATTATAGAAAGAAATCCTAATAGAATAATAATTTCAGCCAGCAACCCAGAATAGAAAGTAACTTTTATTATGAGGGCTGTGGGTCATTTGTGTAAATGTTCCAAAGAAATTAAGCAGTTGTTTGCATTAGTGTTACCAGAATTCCAGGAGCTTTCGAAAAGAAAGCAATATGTCAATTTATTAAAAACAGTTTCCGCTATATATCCACTTGACTAACCCCTTCACCTTGCCCAAAGTTTTGCTCAACTCTCACCCTCTCATTAAGTCCTAGCTGAGAAATGTATTTACTACAATGCCCTCTACCCTTCCTGTCTCCATAATCCCTTAAATTCTGATTCCCATTTTCTTCCTCTATTTTTTCCCTTTTTATTTTCCATCCCACTACAAGGCTAGGATTTCCAGAAAATTATGACTTCTGTTAAATGTTGAATCCTTCAGTGTAATAACTGTGGTACTAGAACATATTAATAAGATGACTATTTTCCAGGCTGGAACTGAGATACCTCTAACAAGTGCTTCACCTAATTCAACCTTCTCCCTATTCACACTCTAATGTGTTCTTCTAACATCATTGTTGATTTTCTTTCTCTTTCTGTGATTGTAATATAGCTGAGAAACCAGTTACATTTTTAGTAGCCACACTGGAAATATATGTTACAAAATATGTATTTATTAAAGAGCTTTCTAAATACAGAAAAACCAACTAGTGGAAAAAAAAATTCCCCTGTTCTCCCATGACCTAAAGTCATTCATTGTAAACCTCGTGTGTGTCTCCTTCCACTAGCTGTTCTGTTCTGGTTATTATCCTTTGATAGTTGATTTTATGTTGTGATTTCTTAATATCATAGCACAAGTACTTCCTAAATTATCAGAAGGTCTTCAACGTCTTCATTTTTAATGGTTGCATATCACTGCATAAAATGTATGTGCTCTACTTTTATTCCTTATTTCCTTATTTTGGTTTCGTAGTTTGCCTGCAAGATCTTTAGTTCTATTCCTAGGGTTATCATCATTCTTCTGAGAATTTTTGTAACTTGCAAAGATCAGGCATTTAAAGCCAAGGAGGGCAAAAAGGTATTTATGTTTACTCCCTGCCTATTGGAGAAATCTATGCTTTAATTTCTTGCCAGAGTTGATAGATGTGTCATTTATCTTATCCTCTTGTAGATTCGTTTTTGAGAAATTTCAAAACTTTTGACAGGAATTCAGATAGGGCATATTCTACGCTGTCATCTCATTGCATTTTAAAGATAATAAACCCCTTTTAGATTTTCTATTTAAAAGGTTTTTATATTATTATTCATAATTGCTTTCCCTTTCTCTGTAGTGCAAATCAACATTGTCTCACGCCACCCTTGTTGAAATATATCCCATAATCATTACAATCCCTAGTGATCTTTCAAAAATCTCTCTCTATAGCCACTGATTTACGTGAAATCTTTCATTAACTTGTTATATAACTAAATATAACTCACATCTTACTGTGTTAGTAGTATATCTCATATCTTATAAAACTATTAATGTGACAGGATAAATATTTTGTGGGACTCAAGATAATACATTTAAACTCAGCAAACCTTCCTCTGTCCCCTTTTAGTTTTATAGGATAATAAGTCCTACATTTTTAGTGTAACGTAAAAATTTACAAAGCTCATTGTATTCTCCCTCAGAGAGCTCATAATAAGATACATTCAGGTAAAACTATCTGGAAGATCCTTTCAAAAAAATGGTTAACATGGCCCAGTTAAGAAGGACCCATTCCATTTGTGCATGACCTGTTTATTCAACAGTGTCATATTAACAATGCAATTACGTTGGCCTAGATGATTCATGGGACAAATTAAAGCATTGAATAAAGTGTTACTGTTGTCACTACCCTTCATTGTAAGTGAGCATTTTCACCGCATTATGTAAGTACCATGCAACATAAAGTTAATAGGGAAACAGTATTAACTATGTTTCTGCTTTGTTACTATTTATATGTACAGGTTTCCTTTGGTGTTTCGAGTGATGAGAAGAGTATAATGTATTATGGAAACCATTACTAGAGAGTAATAATTTCTCATACTGTGTTCAGGATTCATGCCCAATCCTCCAGGCCACTAATTTAGAATGACTGCATTTGCTGGCATGTTCCAACTATAATCTGCCCAGTCCTTTTAGAATAAACATTACATGCAAGGGGTAGCGTTTTGATCAGTTGTGTTATTAACAGAATAGCTCTTAATTATTAGACAATATATACCTATGGTAGATATAAGTCTATATGACAGTCATCCTGCCTACTTCCTGTTTACTGTCCAGTCACTGACCACCACAGCTCTGACATCCCTGGGTTACATCTTGACTGACCTCAATCAAAGACACTTGGTGATTGATCATAAGGTGATTAGACTGACAAGAATGGCAGGAAATGAAGTTTACCACTTTGAAGTTAACAACACATCTCCGATTTTCTGAATCCTGGTTAAAATATTTGTTAGCAGTAATAACTGTACTGAAACTATCTTAAGATTTATTAAATTTTTAATAAATATATATATTCAGAAAAAATAATTATGAATCTTTAGTGATCTAGGTAAGAAACTGCCAAAGATGCTAATAGGTATGGAGTAATACCTGATCACACCAAGCAGCTCTCCTCTTCTTTCACTTGTGCTTTTCATTAGTTGAGGTTGTGTATTATTCTGTTTCCCAGCTTTCTCACCTGAATACCACTCCTAATAGAAATGAGGCTGGCTGGTCACCTAACACTCTGTCTAGCAATAAGAAGGCAGAAATAAGCCTCATCCTCTTGATTTTTCAGAGCTGAACCAGAAGAGCTAAGATAGCCAAGTTAAAGGCTTGTTTTTTTATTTTTGAAAGTTGTTTGCATGAAATACATAGTTAAGTTAAATCAAAGAATAGTTTGAGAGAACATAAGGTTACTAGATAAATGCATTGGTGGTAAAGTGTAGTACTTATTTCAAATACTGAAGTTGAATATCTTTATATATGCAATTATAATTATACTTAGTGCATACTTATATGATATAGTCAAAATGCATGAGATGTTCAATTACACACTTTTTTGTTTGGTTTTGCTTTTAATCTCACAGAGGCAATCTGCAGTTCTTTGAGAGACAGGCTACGTGGCTGTGAGCTAGATCAGACGGTAGCTCTCTGAATGCCATTAGACAAAAGCAGCATTAATTCCGTCTTCTCTCCCTCAACAACTTAAAGTTTCAGTTTTTAAGTGTCTTGCTTTACACATATTGTGTTTTTTACAAATTGAAGATTTAAAGCAAGCCTGCATTAAGTAAGTCTATTGGCACCAATTTTTCTAACAGCATTTGCTTACTTCCTGTCTCCGTGTCACATTTTGGTAATTCTTGCAAGATTTCAAACTTTCTCATTACCATTATATTTGTTATGGTGATTTGTGAATAGTGACTTTGCTGTTACTGTTGTCTTTGTTTTAGGACACCATGAACCACGATCATATAAGACTAAATTTAATCGGTACATATTGTGTGTGTTCTGACTGCTACTGACTGGTCATTCCCCCAGCTCTCTCCCTTTCCTAGAGGCCTCCATATTTTCCAAGACACAACAATATTAAAATTAGGCCCATTAATAAACCTACAATGGCCTCGAAATGTCCAAGAGAAAGTAGGGGGCGGTCACACATCTTTCACTTTAAACCGAAAGCTAGAAATGACTGACGTTAGTCAAACAAAAGTCAAGGCAGGCTGAAAGCTAGGCTGCTTGCACCAAACAGTCAAGTTGTAAATGTAAAGGAAAAGTTCTTAAAGGGAATTTAAAGGGCCATTCCTGGGAACACATGGATGATAAGACAGTGAAACAGCCGTCTTGCTAACATGGAGAGTTTTAGTCTGGGTAGGAATCAAATCAGCCACATTTCCTTAAGCCAAAGCCCAAACCAGAGCTAGGCCCTTGACACTTCAATTCTATGAAGGCTGAGAGAGGTGAGGGAGCCGCAGAGGAGAAGTCTGAAGCTAGAAGAGGTTCACTCATAAAGTTTCAGGAAAGAAGCCATCTCCATAACATAAAAGTCCAAGGTGAAGCAGCAAGTGCTGATGTAAAAGCTGAAGCAAGTTATCCAGAAGATTTAGCTCAGATCATTCATGAAGGTAGCTACACCAAACGACAGATTTTTAAAGTAGACAACATAAACTCCTATTGGAAGAATATGCCATCTAGGACTTTTATAGCTAGAGAGAAGTCAATGTCTGGATTCAAAGCCTCAAAGGACAGACTGACTCTCTTTTTAGGGGCTAATGCAGCTACTCTAGGTGATTTTAAGTTGAAGCCCATGCATATTTACCATTCCAAAAATTCTAGGGCCCATAAGAATTATGTTAAATCTACTCTGCCTGCGCCTATAAATGGAACAAGACAGCCTGGATGACAGCACATCAGTTTACAACATGGTTTACTGAATATTTTCACCCCCTTGTTGAGATTTACTGCTCAGAAAAAAAGATTTCTTTCACAATATTACTGCTCATCCACAATGCACTTGGTCACCCAAGAGCCCTGATGGAGATGTATGAGATTAATCTTGTTTTCACGCTTGCTAATACAATATTCATCCTTTGGGTCATGGATCAAGGAGTAATCTCGACATTCAAGTTTTATTATTTAAGAAATACATTTTGTAAGTCTGTATCTACCATAGATAGTGATCCCTCTGATAGATCCAGACAATGTCAATGGAAAATTTTCGGGAAAGGATTCACGATTATAGACACCACTAAGAACAGCCCTATTCATGGTAACAGGTAAAAATATGAGTATCAACAAGAGTTTGGAAGAAATGTATTCTAACTCTCATGGATGACAGGGGTTCAAGGTTTCAGTGGAGGAAGTAACCAAAGATGGGGTAGAAACAGCAAGAGAACTAGGATCAGAAGAGGAGCCTGAAGATGAGTCTGAAGTGTTGACATCTCACGGTAAAAATTGAACATAGGAGGATTTGCTTCTTACAGATGAACAAAGGAAGTCATTTCTTGAGATCAAACTGTTCCAGGTGAAGATGCTATGGTGATTGTTGAAATGACAACAAAGGATTTAGAAGAGTACAGAAGCTTAGTTGATGAGTCAGTGGCAGGGTTCGAGAGGGCTGACTCCAGTTTTGAAAGAAGTTCTAGTGTGGCTAAAATGCTATCAAACCGCATCAGAAGCTACAGAGAAATCATTCCTGAAGGGAAGAGTCCACTGCTGTGGCAAACTTCTTTGTCATCTTAGTCTAAGGAATTCCCACAGCCACCCCAAACTCAGCAACCACTACCACGATTAGGCAGCAGCCATCAATACTGAGGTAAAAAGACTATAACTCACTGAAGGCTCATGTGATGGCTAGCATTTTTTCTTTACCAATAAAGTATTTTTAAATTTAGGAATGTATATTGTTTCTTAAGACACAGTACTATTGCACACTTAATAGACTACAGTCTAGTGTAAATAAAACTTCTATATGCATTGGGAAACTAAAGAAATAGTGTGACTCATTTTATTGCCATAGTTGCTTTATTGCAGAGTGCAATATCTCTGAGGTATGCCTGTAATGATCAATTGCATTTTAGATGATATTCTGAATTGATTCCTTTTTTGAAGTAGTTTTTTAATTGAAATATGATACACAGATGAGTGTACAGATCATATATATATAACTATAAATAAACATAAATACAGATGTATATATATGAATACATAACAATATACAGTATAATTTGGATGTTAATTCTTCATCAGAAAGATGGTTGCAAATATTTTCTCCCAGTCTATAGTTTGCCTTTTCAATTTACTGATTGTTTCTTTTGCTGTGCAAAAAAGCTTTTGAGATTGATGTAGACACATGTCTTAATTTTAGCTATAAATGCCCGTGCTTTTGGTGTCTTATTCAAAAAAATCATTGCCAAGACCAATGTCAATGAGTTTTCCCTATGTTTTCTTCCAAGAGTTTCAGGACTTACATTTAAGTAAAACTTTAACCCATTCTGCGGGTTTTTCTGTATGTGTGTGTGTGAGTGGTGTAAGATAGGGGTACAATTTTATTCTTTTCCATGTGAAAGTAAAGTTTTCCGAGCACCATTTATTGGAGAGATTATTCTTTCCTTACTGTATATCTCTGGCACCCTAGTCAAAGATGAGTTGATAGTATGTGCGTGGGTTTATTGGTGGGGGGGGTCTCTATTTTGTTCCACTGGTCTATGTGCCTATTTTGATGCCAGTGCCATTCTGTTTTGATTACTATTGCTCTATAATAGTTTGAAACAATTAAGTATGATGCTTCCAGCTTTGTTCTTTTTCTTAAGATTGCTTTGTCTATTCAGGGTCTTTTATTGTTTCACATAAATTTTAGGATTTTTATTCTATTTCTTTAAAAATGCCATTGACATTTCGATAGGGATTACATTGAATATGCATATTGCTTTGGGTAGTTTGCACATTTTAACAATATTAATTTTTCTGATCCATGATCATGGGATATCTTTCCATTTATTTGTGTTTTTAATCTCTTTTATCAATGTCTTATAGTTTTCAGTGTGTAGGTTGTTCATGTCTTTGGTTAGAGACATTCTTAAGTATTTTTTGTTTGTTTCTGATACTATTGTAAATGGGACTGACTGCATTCTTAATTTCTCTTTCAAATAGTTTGTTGACAGTGCTTAGAAATGCAACTAATTTTTGTGTGTTGATTTTGTATCTTGCAACTTTAATTAATTCATTGGTTCTAACTATTTTTGTTGAAATCTTTAGAGTTTTCTATATATAAAATCATGCCACTTGCAGCTCAATAGCAGAAAAGCAAATCAATCCAATTTAAAAATGGGCAAAGGATCTGAATAGCTATTTCTCCAAAGAAGACCTAACAAATGGCCAATAAGTACAGGTCTCAACCTCACTAATCATCAGAGAAATGCAAGTCAAAACTGCAAGGAGATTTAACCTCACACCTGTTATGATGGCTATTATCAAAAACACAATAGTTAGCACACATTGGTGAAGATATAGAATAAAGAGAGCACTTATACACTATTGATAGGAATAGGAATTGGTACAGCCGTTATATAAAATTGTACACTTGTTCCTCAAAAAATTAAAAAGCAAAATACCATATGATCCAGCAATCCAAATCCTGGGTATATATCCAAAGGAAATGAATCAGTATCTCAAAGAGATAGCTGCATCCCCATTTTCACTGCAGCATTATTCACAATAGCCAAGATATGAAAACAATTTAAATGTCCTTCAATGGATGGATGGACAAAGAAACTATGATGCACACACACACACACACACACAGAAATATTACTCAGCCATAAAAAGAAGGAAATACTGATATTTGCCACAACATGGATAAACCTGGAGGGCATTACACTAAATGTAATAAGCCAGACAGAGAAAGACAAATACTATAAAGTATTACTTATATGTAAAATCTAAAACAAACAAATAATTTCATAGACACAGATAACAGAATGGTGGTTGCCAGGGGCTGGAAGTAGGGTCCAAAGGGTATACTCTTTTGGTTATAAAACTAATAATTTCTGGAGATCTAAAGTTCAGTATCACAACTAGAGTTAATAATACGGCATTATAGACTTGAAATTTGCTTAGGGTAGATGTTAAGCAGTCTCACTACAAACAGAAAAAAGAATTATGTGAGTTGATAGATGTGCTAATTATCTTGATCTTGGTAATCATTTCCCAATATATGTATATCAAATCATCAAACTGTACACTTTAATATATACAATTGTATTTGTCAATGTTATTCCTCAATAACGTTGGAAAAATATACACATGTAAATACATACATATAATAAATACATATTTATTTTCTATGTATGCATTTATTAATAGATATATACTCACATATTTTGTGTATATATATATGCTTATGTATATATATTATATATGTTTTATGTGCTTATTATATATATATATCATATATACAAAAATATACATAAGCATACTTAATATGTATAATATATTCTTCAGAAGAGGAGATTTTTACAGGAAAGCAGACATGCACTTCAGAAGCACTTGCTTCTGCCATGAAGCCTTTAAGATTTGTTCAAGGTAGTAGCTGTTTTGGACTTCTTCCTAGTGGTAGATCAGAGAGGAGGAATGACTGAAGTCTGTCTGAGGCATCATACTGAGATGCCCTGTCTGTTTCTTTGTTTTTGGCTCTTTTCTTTTTCCACTCTGCAATTCTTTCCCTGGAACTTTCCATTAGTGTTTGCTTAGGAACAATAACAGCTACCCTCAGGGGAGGAGTTGCCGTAATGCCTTTTGCTAAAGTTGGGGCATGTCTGTGTTTGTCTTCACTTAACAGGACCCCACTCTAGGCACCGCTATACTGGCACCAACACTACAGGGTAACATTATCATTTTGATTTCACTTTATAACTGGGATACAGAGTTTCCTTGTGAATAAAGACACGCATTTAGGATGGACTTCTCCCTTTATGTCAAGGCTTTGGTGTTTTGATTTTATATATATTAAAAATATTTATAAAAGCCTGATGAACTTTAAAAAAAGATAAAAATACAGGAAAATCCTGTGTTCTTTTTACATTGAGAAGCTATTAGATTTAAGTACTTTAACAAAACTCTGAGATAAAATGTATTTTCCTTGGGATAACAACATTTCTTAATTTGATATTTTACAATAAAAATAATAAGAATTATAAAACCATGTCAAATTACTGTAACAAATTCTTCTGACTTCTAGTTTTAAGATGCCAACTGTTTCATTTCTTTACTTCCCATGACTTTTAAAATTCCACTGAAATAAACAAAAAGAATATTAAAACATTAAAAATATTACTAATGTCCACTGTGTGTAAAGATGTGAATATATGCTTCCTTGAAAACAATGTCAGTGGAAATGTAACTTATGTCCATTTAAAAGAACAACTTAATAATACATGTAAAAAATGAAAAGTCAATAAAAATGTGAAAATGTGTATGTCCAAAGATGTTTTTACATAATTGTTCACAACAATAAAAAAATTACAGGCAGGAAAAAAAGCTCATCAGGTTCCTCAAATAATCTATACCTTAAATGTACATTAAATTGCCTAAAAAGTACAACAAATGAAGACAATAGTAAGCTATTCAGCAATTTAAACACTTTAAGTGAATGTATTCAGTTAAATAAGCACCTGAATATATGTACTGTTCATGTATGTGTGTGTATTTAAGTCCAAAAGTATGTGCTAAAATTAATTTGTTTTAGTAGTTAAAGAGACAAATTATGAGTAGATTTATAAGTAGTTTTAAACTTTCTAAACTTGTTTTCAATAAATAAACACATTACTTATACAAGAAGCTAAAATAAATGAGTTTCCATTTAAAAATATAGATACATAAGTCATTTAAAATTGTTAGATATTATGCATTTATCCATTTAATTTATTCATGTTTATTACAGACTCCCTTGTCTGTTTGAGGCCAGACCAGGGAAGGTCACAGGATCAAGAAGTAAGACAAGGCTAAGGATGAATTAGAGGACTAGGGGCTGGGTGAGGTCACCATGCAAGGGAGATTTGTGGATATTAGTTACGGTCATAAAGAGCAAAGATGGGGCTTATTGTTTTCTATAAATATTTTTGAGAAATTATTTTATTGATTTATTCTTTAGCCCTTTGTGGATTCTTTAGCCTTATCAGAGGTACTTAAGTTTAGTGCTGAAACAGACTGAAGGCATGGGTTATTCACAAGGTTGTAGGGTTCTGATCTACCAGGTAAGGGAGGGTGGAAGGGCAGACAAAGTTCATTTTATGGTTGGTTTCCCAGGAGGGGAGCTGCTCTGATGAAGTATTTGGTTTCCAGATCTTTAGGATGAATTCCTTAATGGTTCTCTGAGTATCGAAGAGCCCTTCCTGATGTATATATCAAGCAAATTCTCCAGTGGCTCTAACAAGGTACTTTTGTAACTATACACACATGAAAACTCAGGGTAACCCTTTTCCCTGAATTTTCTGACAGGACAATTAAAAGGCCAGCTCACCTTGTCATCTGACATTTTATCATCTGCAGTAGAAAAGAATTCACCTCTTAATAGATAGCTGAAATTTGAGCACTGATTCTACCACTTTCTTGTTCTGAATCCTTGAAAGCATCACGTTTCTGAACCTCTCATTCCTTCTCTATAAAATGCCGATAACAATAGTCTTTACCTCACTGGAGTTTTGTGAGGATTAAAATAAGGTAATACATGTAGAGAACTTAGAACCAGGACTGGCGTCTAGTACATGCTCAATAAAATGGTCACTGTCCTAGATTCTTTAAAAGTCTGAAAGAAACAAAGCATTTATTTAAATGATATTTTCATATATTTTTAAATAGTATAGAGCAATACCAAAACAATCATTGTGTTTTTAAATGCAAATAGACTCTCAGTAAAAGTTCTCTTATGCCGACTATGCTTTGGGGTAATTTGTCCTAATAAATATCAAGGGTCAGGATAATGAAGATGTGATTTTTAAGGGAAAATGATTGAACATTCTTAACTGCTTGCTTTTGTTTTTAATTGTGTAATGCTATTATTCAGGTTATTATTTAGACTGTACAAGAAAATATAGATTATTTTATGTGAGTCAGTATATTATTGTCAGGAAGTGTTTTAATCGTGTAATTAAACTAAAACTAAATTTGCTTAAACAGCTATACTATATTGGACAGTACTGCCATTAGAGAAATCCATCATGGAAACCACTCCTTGAGCAATATAGTGAATGCATATGTAATGAAACGGAGCTGTTGCCATAAAGATGTATTAGGAAAACACATCCGAATGAATCACACAGAAGCTATTATTCCAAAATGCAAATTAAACAGGCAATGCCTGTTGTCCTTCTTCTGTCCTACTGTGCCTGATATGTTGACCAAGTTTCTGTATTTTTTCAGTGTTGTTTATGACACTATATGACATTTGCTCTTTTCTTATTTTTACAATTCCTCTTTTTCACTCATTCTTTTTCTTTCCTCTCCCCTTTGCAAATTATGTTCTCCTCAATGCTGACTCCTTGTAATTTTGTTGTTTTCCTTCTACTTTCTTCCCTTGTGAGATGATCATGTTTTTGAGACGCTAGGCTTATGTTCCTCTAATCATTTTCTCTTGTCTAATTCTGGATCCCAATTTTTACACCACTTTCTTTACCATATATTTGCACTACCAAGTCATTGTGTCTTAATCCAAATCCTTCACCTATTCTTGCAAATTAGTTCCCACCTTCCATGAGTTTCCCTAATTTTGCCAATGATATATTCTAATCCAGTCTAGCCCTTGCACTAAAAGCTGCTCAGGGAATTTTACTGACGCTGTGACTAATGACTCCTCTCACAGGTATTTGCTCAGACTTTGCTCCTGCTCTTTCCCTTAGCTAGTTACTGCCTTTCATCATCTCTCTTTTTCCCTGTGTAAGTATTGGAATTGTTGGCTGGGTGCAGGCTTACTCTAATTTGGTAAATGATATAAATGATGTGCATGACACACAACATGTGTTCAATACACGTCAGATGTTATGACTTTCTTTGCAGCTCTTATCTCATGTTCTGACTCTCACTTCACCTCTCACTCGTCTCTCCCAGCTTCTTCTGCAGTCATCTATTTCACGTGTTCCTTCTGTTTTGCAACACCTTCCTCTCAAGGCAGTGTTCAGTTTCGCCATCAACTTTATCTCCCTGCAACCTGCAGGGAGTAGTAACAAACAGGGAAGTAGTAACAAACAGATACCTTGGCTTTCCAAGTTTCTATATCTTGAAAACTGGAGAATGTTTCCCTTCATCCAGTAAGTTACCATTTAGTAAATACTTATGCTTAAGTTTATCCTCTCTGACTGCATAAAATTCTAAGGAATCACTTTTCAAAGAAAGAACTTACTCAGCATTATTATTGCTTTTGATGGATATAAAGAATACTGCATACTGCAGGAATAGAGTGTGAAATTGGAATTGCTGCAAGTGAACATATAATCCAATAAAGAGGACACAGATGTGCCTACATCTCGTCAAGTTATGGGACCCCAGTGGCTACATCAGCTTTCTTGTATTGCCAACTGGGCTAATTCTAGACAGTGATGAGTAGAACTAAAAAAAATTAATTAGATGGGGAATATGAATGGAATACATAGAATTCTGCCCTAGGACTTTTCATTGATTTTTAACAAAAGACATTTAAGTTTAGCTATCTTGTTATTAAATTCTTGGAAAATCCCAGTCGTATATATGTATTTATTAATTTGAAATGAAATTGATACCAACTAGAAACATATTGGTTTGCACTTTTGGAAATCACATAGGGGATTATTTGAGGAGGCAGAATACATATTTTAGAGTCTAGTATTCATACACCTGTGCAGTCCCCTCCCATTGAGTCTCAGCTGGCTCTTGACCTGCTTTAACTAAGAGAATGCAGAAGACTGAAGGTATGTCTGTTGAAGATTGAAGCCTTGAAAAGGCCTGGCACATTATGCGTCTGTGCTCTGGGGAACACTGGCCAACGTGTAAGAAGCCTGGCTCCCCTGAAGTCCCCTCCTCCATCCTGTGAGGAAGTCAACCCATCCAATTGAATAAACCACGAAAAGAATAACCGAAGACCATGTATGCAGCCTCAGTTGAGTTCCCAGTGGGCAGCCTGCACTATCTTTCCAGAAATGTGAGAGAGGCCATCTCAGAAGTGGATTGTTCAGCCCCAGGAAAGCCACCCTGCTGGTGTCACAGGAAACACACCTGAGCTGTCACTGCTTAAACTGCAGAATTGCGAGCAAATAAAGGCTGTTGTTTTGTCATTAAGTTTTGAGGGTATTTGCTCTGCAGCCTTAGATAACAGAAACATTTTTCTTTATGTATTGAGGGACTTAAATTTATTAAGCTATGACTGCTAGAGTTACTGTATTGAAATGTATTTTAAAAGTACATTTGTGAAGTTTTCAATTAGTGAGGCAATTTATATTTTGCTCTTACACCTCACTGTGAGATTTATGGCTAATCACAATTTTAGATGTATGGAGTAATTTATAGCTGTATGAATAGGACACTAAAGTAGGAGCTTGCCTATTTAACTATTAGTTTGATATAAAGCATAATTAACTGAGAACAATAAAATTACATAGGCATGCAATAATTTGTGTTCATGCACTGTGTCCAATTTTTCCTATGCTAACCTTTAACCTGCATATTATCAGTCACATTATAGAATTTGTACAAACAGATGTTCATTTTATTTTATTTTTTAATTACCTGAGGAATCTGGCAGGATTATTTATGCAACTGTATTAATAAGATACAGCTTCAGAACATTGTTACCAAAGAAAGAACAAAACAGCCACTCAAACTGCTTTAATATAACAAAGATTGATACTTCAAAATCAATATGTCAAAATAGACTACTAAATGGTAGCAGTATTTAAAAGTGAATCATAAAGTATAGAGAAACAAACGGGATAGGAAGAAGCAGATTACTTGGTAACACTTACGTAACTGCTTGAAGATCACCGTATCTGTGTAGGGTGATACAGGAGACGTTGTCATTAGCCAATGTTCCCTAATGTCCAATCTGTTCTTTTTTGAATGTGGAAGTAGTGATGAGTACATGATCAGATCATGTCAATGATCAGATCACATCAATTATTCACTTCCTTTAGAATTTAAAAGACAATTTATGAAGATGGAAGGATGTGTTGAACATGAGAACATGATTTTTCTAATCTGTAATACATCATTTTTCATTAACGTCTATTCATATAATAGTGAAATAAAATGTATGCAACTGAGGCAAAAAATAAGCTAACCACATTTTAAGCTTTATATATATATATTTTTTTAAATCCTATCTTCTAAAGTGGGAAACTTTTTCTTTATTCACATAGGTCAATAGTTTAACATTTACTAGGCTTCTTCTCTTTCCGAAAATGGTCCAATTCTTTATGCAAAATAGCTTGTTTAGTAATCCAGAAGTTTTGTTTCAATATTTAGACGAGTTCATGCTTATGTAAACAGGTATATTCATGTAAACCATTTGACTTCTCCTTTAATTCATTTTATTTTTACTTAAAGAATATTTCCCAAACATAAATGAGGCAGAGCTAACAGAGGCTGAAAATGTTACATTACAGTAATAATTGTATATATCAGATTTGTGTGCTCTCACTATATTAACATTCCTTCCTTTCCCCCAAAGTGACAAAGCATTTGCTTTATTATATATTTCATTTCTTTTGCTCATGACTCCTTAACTTATAGTCCTTAGTACTCCATTGAAAGAAACTAGTACTAATAGTAATTTTGACTCATATTACAAATAAATTTCTAGTGATTGTAATTAAGAAACTACCCTGATTCTTCCTTGACATAGCTCTATGGAGATTTTGTTGATTGTGGCAAAAATAACCTTTTTTCAATTTCCTTAATTTCTTGTAGTTTCTATTTAGAGAACGATACTCTTAAAAACTGCCACTAAGGCTCTATTATGGTTCTGCTGGGGGTTTAACTTATTAGATTTGGACCTAACCTTATCAAACGAGATTCTAACTAATGATTATACTCTAAAGACCACTTCTGCACTAATTGGCTTTCCCTGTTTAATTGTTTTACAAAATTGATAATTTAATAAGCCTTTAATATTTTAGATAATTTGGCCCCTCTGTGGTCTTTAGGGGGTTCTCACTTAATAGAAAATTGGAATGCACAATGTGAAATTTAGGTCTTGCTTTTAGCACATGATTTGTAATGGCTACAGCATGGCATAAAGAAGGTTTTGATAACACTGTGATACTGTCACAGATGTTAAATGGTTATACTGAATATTACATATTTTATTTTAAATTTTGAACTGTACAAAAACACTAATTCAAAACTATTTTGGGGGTGATTTTAAGTAATAATGCAATTTTCAGGAGGACTTTTTATAAATTCCTATCTTAGAATCAAGGCAAAAATCTGTGTCACTTAAAATTAAATTTTAATGTCATTATTTACCCAATTTTACTTTATGTAACTATAACAGAACATCTTTCCTGATTTCCAGAACACTGAATTCTACTGGTCTATAGTAAAAGAATAACCTGAAGATTCTTGAGGTACTTTAAACCATTTGTTGATTCTACTCATTTCTGAGCCTCAGATGAAGACTTGCTCTGAACATTATAACACTTGCTAAAGAAGTTGTAGGATCTGCTAGAAAAGTACTAACTGCATTGTTGCATAATGGTTTTCACGTCCTTATCCACCTTAGAATACGAGCTCCAGAAGGACAAAACCCTGTACTAGTTTAGCAGAAAGTGCTGAGTGGCTCTCAGCCAACCTTCTATCCCAATGAGGCAATCTGTTTTCCCAGGAGTAGACTGAGAATGGGACACCAAAAATAGATCAACTCAACAACAGTTAGTATGGTAAATATGCCATGGCTATGTCTCTCTTTTGAAAGCATAAAATACAGAGGATTTTTCTTTAGGATAGAAAATAAAAACAAAAAATGACCATCCTGCCATCTTACGGAGTGACCCACCACAAGATTGCCATGCTATGTTTATGAGATACGTGTTATTTGTTAAATGGGTAACAGAATGCAAGAACTTAGGGGTTCACTCTTTTCTGTTTTCATGGGTTAAGTTTGGAAAATATTCTTTGTTTTTGGGGGGTGTAAGAGAGGTTGCTGATTTGATTTTTCTTATAGTTTCATGCATGCATATGAAGCTAAATTTTAATGACAAAATGAAATAGCTCTTACAACCATGATTTTATTTTAAGCATCTAAAAAGAGTAAAATAGCATTGAATGCTTCTAAAAGAATAGCCATACTTCAAAAAGAAAAGAAAACAAACAAACCAGTGATTAAATGTAATGGCAGTTTTAAGAAGAAAATTGTGCTGTGTCATCCTAAGGTCAATTTTTGTTCTTCACAGAGTTACTCCCTAATTTAGACATGCATTTTCTTCCTTTAGACATTAATTCCATCTACATGCTCCATTCTGAATAGCAAACTTAGTCTCCAAATACTTTAAAATAGCCCCAAATTTCAGAAAAACACCATCTAGAATCGTGACAAACCCATCTGTAGGTATGATTTAGATGTAGTTTAGATTCTTGCACAGCATGGTCCGTAGGGTGCATCCCCCAGATACACCATCTAATCTCAGAACCTAGCAAATGCCATCAATAAAGCAGGAAATGAAGTTAATTACAGCCTCCCATTCAGCGTCCCCTTGCCACTGGTGGCCCATTATAATGAATCATTCTTCAAATTGAGAAGAGATTGACAGAAATTTTATAAACTTTTCACTCCCCATGTCTTCCCAGTGTAATAAGTGCCTGATGTACACTGGGAAAGTGATTAAATATCAATTTCACGGAAACCTGGGAATAATGCTTAAAAGACTAATGAGACACTATTTTTACTGCTTAGGTACTGTGACTCCCCCATGAGTAAGAAGAATGCCTGTCATTCTAATTAGTCATCATTTGGCCAGGTTTTTCTTTCTTTCTTTCTTTCTTTTTTCCTTCTTTCTCTCTTCAAGGTCCCTAATTGAGTTATTTAAGAACTTTAAATTTAGTTTCTCAGTGGGAGGAATGTTCTTATAAGATCAATATGATTGCCATGTTATAACTCTTTTTATTCTTTCTTTTTACACTGAAGGTAAGCACCAATTTTATTTGAAAAATATCATTTGTAAAAAATCCATTTCCAACTGACCTTATGGCCAACATGAAAACTTGTTTTATTAAAAACTAGATTTTTAAAAATATCTGAAAGTAGTTTCTAATACCAAACTTATGACTATACCTTTCTATTAGATATTCATTTAAAATTATTATTCCAATTATCCTGTCTATTTGAGCAAATGAGCACAATACATTTCCTTTAATAGTATCTGAAGGAGAACCAGTTCCTACAAGAGGAAAAGCAGACATATCCTTTTCTGACAGTAAAATGAACTGACTACTTGCAACAGAGGAAGTGTTCTAATTTCAGGAGAACTTGAAGATCTATTTCTTTTTCTGGAGCTGAGTTATGTCATGATCACTCTGAAGATGGTCAAGAAACCAAAGAGTAATCATTTCATGGACATCAGAACTCATTCACCCAGATGCTCAGAGAGGTAAAAAAGTTTTACTCACAAATGCTTTCCAAACAACTCCCAAATTTACATGGCATAATAAATATATAATACAATTATTTAACGTCAGAGGTAGAGGAAACCTGAGAAGTAATTTTCTTCCTACTTTCATCCAAATCTTTGTATCTCCTCTCTGATGACCTCACAAGGTTAGAATTACACTTCCCCTTTCCTCCAGTTTTTCAGTGGATTTTGAAACCTAAGTAGGAATTGACGTTTATCTTTATTAAAGTTCTTTTTGTTAGATATGGACCACTAGTTGAACTTGTTAAATATTTTTTGCATACAGTTACGCTACCTGAACCTCAGCTATGCCTTCTAACTTTGTTCCAGCCTGAACATACTTAAGGATGTTAGTGTCTCAGTCAAGTCCTGGATAAAAATTTTGAGGAAGATAGTGATTTCTCTTCAAAATGACACTCACCCATTCATAGGGCAGGATTTTCAATCAATTATTAATCTAATTAAGGATATTTTCTTCTAACTCCCATTCTCCATTTTTTCCACAAATTTATTATGAAAGGCCCTGAGAAGTGTTTTTCAAAAAAAATCTCGAAATGCCTAGAAATGGCCACTCATAATCTAATAACTCCATTAATAGGCAAATAAAATATGATACCTGTGATTTCTTGTGAATTATTTTTTAATTGATACATTTCCTTATTTCCAACATTCTGGCTTCTTTCCCATTCTTCAAGTATATTCAACATAGGCATAGGTTAGGGTTGGGGTTAGGTTACAGAATTATCTGTAATTTTCTCTGTAAGTAAATCATTCAGGAAAAGGGATATGAGTTCATTCATAGGAGCTAAATTTTCTTGCAATTACCTCAGTACTAACAATTGCCAGAATGTTACCTTCTTTCAAAGTTAAATCTATACTCTAAAAAAAAAAACCCAGAAAATAAAAATAAGTGAGTCAAGCTTGCCTTTTTATACAGTATAAAACTAAATACTCTTTGAAGGTAGTATAATAAATAAAAATAAAAGGAAAACTGAACTAAAAAAATGCAGAACACCACTTATTGCTATCTATTTAAAATTTTCAGGTGTTTGGAGTTACAATATTTCAAGTAAAGCTATCAATAATTGATAAATAAGGAATAAATAAAAATGACAGGAAAAGATCAGGTCATCTTTAAAAAATAACAAAATTATATATATCCTAGACACTGTAAATAGACTGGATCATATATTAGGTATCTTATCAACTGTGCTTTGTGCTATAGAACATACCAATTTTGTTATAAAATGCTCTGGTGAAGATATTACATTAGACACAGTAATCCATTTTGGATTTTTCTCTCTTGGTTACTGCTAATTACTGACAAATTCTCTGAATTGGACCATTTGGGGAAATGTATGCAAATCGCACATTTTACCAACCCACCTGATTTGGTACAGCTGCTATGTTTTCTTAAATGTACTTCATGAGAATCATCAGTTGAAATAAGATGTTCTATAATGATTTTTTTTTACTGAAAGATGCCTTTTTCTTTGTTTCATATCATCTATGTGCTGGAATAACCTACTAAACTATGCTGTATTTTGATATGCAGGACTGGATTTCGCCAGCCAAATCACTTCTTCACGTGAACAATCAGATATTACAATTACATAAAACCTAGACAAATGTTTCACACATCTGAGATGGTCAGAATTATTGAAAGACCTCTCTGTTTTATGAGTCTGAGAAGCTGAAGTACAACATGTTTTTGGCAAACATTTCCCAGTTGTGCATTTTATTGGTTTTGGCCCCTAAGTATGTGATTATCATTTAAAAAAAATCTTGAAAACTTATTTCTAGCACTTTGTTTTAATAAAGTAACTGGCACTTTGTCTGAATTAAACTCAAAATGAATATATGAAACACATTTTCAAAGATAACATAGAAAATCAAACAATAGTGACCTAAGTATGACTGTGATACTTGGAAAAACTGATCTTGTTATCTCTCCGGTACCTATAATTTTAACCATTTTTTCCTTACAGAATGAAACTATGTTACGAAATTTTCAGGATATTCAGGTTTTTACAGATTTTCCTTACATATAGACTCAACTGAGTCAAATTTGGTTACTCAGGTACTGCCTACAGGAATTGAATTCTATTGTTCTGAATCTGTATTACTGGTAATTTAGAGAGTTTAATAAGGGGGCTATGTTTCAATAGTTAAAAAGTTACTTCTTTTTCTTTTGCTTGTCATGCTTATTATAGAGCCTGTTTGGAGATTTCTTAATAGACTATGTGAATTTGAATGCAGTATTTAATTTTGTATTTTATTATTTTCATGCATTGAGATAAAGGTCATATGCAAAACAGTATAAACTATATAAACTATTTACAATTTTTTTAAACAGGCAAAACTAAATATGGTATCAGAATTCAGGATAGTATTTCCCCTTGGAGTGAGGAGTTTATCTGGAAGAGTACATGAAGGTGTTTCATGAAGTACATGCTGATAATGTTCTGTTTCTTGACCTAAATACTGGTTACATGGTGCATATAATTTGGGAAAATTCACAAGGTTATATTTAAATTCATAAGATTATATTTAAACTTATGATTTTTATACTTTTCTATGTGCATTCCTTTAAGAATGTTGTAAACCCAAACCTTTTATCAGATTATCAAAAAAAATTGGTAGTTAAAAACTTTTTTTTTCTCTTTAAGTTTTCAATGCAGTATTTACAGATACAAGGTCACTGGTTAGGAAGAAGTCAGAAAGAATTTGGTAAGTGACCAGATATAAACTAATGGATAAAGAGGAATATTTAAATGGAAGATCAGTTTCACAAAGCAATCAATTCCACAGGCCCTATAAGGTTACACTAATTGTATTCATGATTTCATAATTTCAGTGGTATAGAGAAACAATTCAGACAAAATGGTCATGAAAATTAAAATACTGTAAAGGACAGGTATAATTTTGTGTATGTGAAAATTATTTTTCCTCTATATAACCACTTCCTTAGTTATTCGTTTATGTGAGGGATGAAGTCACATGCTTTTCATGAAGTAATGGGTGAGTTATATTTGTGTGAAAATTTCTAACACCTGACACATGAGAGTGGAGGGGGACCATAGGGTAGATATTTGGATGGTGGCTGAGTCTTGATTCTTTGCCTGCTCAGCACTCCAATGTGACATCTCTTTCTGCCTGTATACTATTGGAAAACACAATCAAGATGTTCTAATCGCCTTAGCATTCTTAGGCTTACTAGCAAGTGCACAATATATTATGAACAGATGTTCAGCTTAGCGGGAAGTCTCACTAAAGACCTGAAACCCTGATCCTTTCCAGAAAATGTATAGCATCTGGTATGTTTGAAATAGAACTGCTCTCATTTATTCATCCATGGAATGATACTCCTGTGTGTTTAGATACTATGACTCACTTTTCTAAGGATGACTTAACTCAATTTTTCTCATGAGAAATAACTTAGAAGAACTGTCAGGAAAAATATATGAAATAAGAAAACAGCACCATGTGTTAAGACCACGCTGGCAACAGTATTCCCCCTATTTTGATTTTGGGTTGATACTGTCATTATCAGGATACCATATTTTATTTCAGGCCTGTTCCACATATAAGCTATGGAACAAGTTAAATTTCAAAGAACTGGCCATTTTACTGATGTTCCTATCTTCCCTAGACCCTTATCCCTTTTTAGAAAACACTAAAAATTGCTTTAATTTTTCTTTTTAAAATATCACTCAGGTACATATTCATAGAACTGCATATTTTATAACTGTTTTTTCTTTCTAAACCAGACTCAGATATTTTAAAAATGTCAGACTCTGCTGCAACAGCCTGCTTCTATTTGTACATTTTCATTCCGCTGACCTGTGATTCAGTTGCATATAATTAGTAAATTGTTTTATGGAATATATCATCTAATATTAAACAATGATTAAAAATCATTAGATTTTCTTTTAATGGAGAAGCAGCATCACTAGGATTTGAAAAAGCAGAATGGGGTGTTTTAAAGAAGTATCCCTCATGCCTTTTATAGCCTCTTAAAATATTTTAGATGTACAAATGTCCAGCACATTCAGTTCTGGGGGAAAAATAAATGTAGGAGAGGAAGAGAAAGAGAGATAGAAAGATAGACAGAGAGAGAGTCAGAGTTTGTCTTAGTCAAGATCTGAGTTTCAATCTGGAAAAACTGATTGAAGGTGCTGAGATGTGATTGGTATTTTCATCAAATGAAAAAAAAAAAACAGTTAACACCTCTAACTGCACAGGAACAGTGTCCACAAAAACAAAGAAATACGGAAGCTGAAGGAAAGGAGAAATAAGTAGAATGAAAGTAAAAAGACAAGAGAAGAAGCCATTAATGTGACTGGAGATAAATAACTTGATTAGAAATACTGGAAGCAGAACATAGAGGAGCATCTTTAGGAAACAAGGGTGCTGAGAGTGGATAAAGTCTTCAGTGGGGGGCAAAAAGGACTTTGAAGGTACCTAATGTCATCAAATAAAATACCCTAACAGTCTATAGAGCATTTACATGTTCCATTTTTCCTATAGAAGAGCCAAGGACTAAACATCAAGTGTTTATCAATTATCTTTATTTTATGGTCTACCTCCTAAACAGAAATAGTAGACAGAGCTATCTACAGTACAGGATACACTCGAAAACACTTGTTTAGGATTAGATGTAATTGCCAGTGAAAGGAACTCTGGTTTAGTCAAGATGAAAATTTATTTCCTTCTCACACAGAGGACCATGATGGCATTCCAAGACTGGTATGATCTGCACTACTATCAGATGGATATTTTTTATCTAACTTTTCCTTTATCATACTCAGAACTTGGATAGTAAGTGGCTTTTCAGTTCCAGTCAACATGTCTGTAATTGCAACCAACAGGAAGGGGAAATGTGAAGGGAGTTGGATACACTCACTCCTTTTCAAGATGTTTCCTACAAGTTGCATATGTCATTTGTTTTCACAACCCGATGGCAAAAAGTTGGTTATTTACATAGCCCATAGCTGCAATGAAGACTGGACATCATAGCGTTTTTCTCCAGGTGGTCAAACTCCCAGCTAAGACCCAGGAGATGAACTACCACAGAAAAAGAGACCAGCACATAGAAGACAAACAGCAGCCTCTATGATACATACATTTCAAAAATATCTGCCAATAATGAGTAAAAAGAAGTTAGGGGGGTAAAGGCATAAGCTTTAGAGTGCTACTGGAGATAATCACACATGGATTGAAATTTGTGAAAATAAGATTATTAATGATTATCATATTAATTTTTCCATAAGTGCAAAACACAGAATATCAAAAATGTCATCTTTTAAAAATATTCTGAAGCACTGAAAATTGCCAGTGAAAGTTATACTCTGTGTATGACTCATCTGTTATACTTTTATAAAACTGGTTTTAGGATGGAGATTAGAAATTGACATCTCTGTCCCAATCTTAAATGGAATTTTCAAGTATTTTTATGAGCAAATGTAATTGAATAAGCCATGATTTTTCCCACATACAATTTTGTGACTTTAAATACAGACACAACATTATAAAGCTACTATAGTCCATCCAAAAGAATGAATAAACCATGAAGCTGCAATATAATTTTGTGCCCTTTTCAGAAAATTCATTTCTATATGCAATCTAGACCCTGAAGAGTTTTACAATGCCAGTGAGATTGGTCTATTTATGATACTTACCATTTTCTAACTTAGGATTTTTTCATGAATTGTCTTCCTAATTTTCAAGGGAATAAGTTCAGTTTGACTACTCTTACATGCAGCATTCCATCAGACAAAATCCTGACTTTTGTAAACGCAGGTGATCTTAACAGTAGTTATTCTCAACAGTGAAGACAAAAGGGAATACCTCCAGAACCACCTGAGGGGAGGTTTAGACTCTATACGTTCTCTCCTTGCTTAGATTCTGATAATATCTCCCACCAATTTCTGTTTGTGTGTGTGTGTGTGTGTGTCTGTTGGGGGCGGGGGCAGGGTGGTACAGAGAGTAATTTAAATTATTTAAATTTTCCTTATTTAATAACATTCAGCCACTTTAAAATATGATTTGTCTTACTCTGCTCAATAGTCACTTAATTATCATACCCATATCTCTATCTACATAGCTATGTATCTATGTATCTATGATCTTTCTATCATCTGCATTTATATCTCTATCATTCTATCCCAAAATAGTTATCACTTGAAACATCTGCTCCTAACTCCTCCTCAAATCTCCTTTATCTCAAATAAACCTCACTCTTAACCCCACTGTTACTCAAGTAGAATATCATTATACCAGGCAATCCATGGGATCCTTACATCCTTACCCACCATCTCTCAGATAGTCTCGTCTGTAACAAGGTCACTGTCACTTGGTCTGCCTAATGCTGCATCTGCCTCTTCTCTGAGGATTCCTCCACTTGGGTACATGGTTCTGTGTGTTTTCTGGTTCTCCTTCACTTTCTGTCTATAATTCACAGGTAACTAGGTTGAGATGAGCTTCAAAGAGTGTAGCAGATTGAAGAGAAAATCAATAGTGGGGAGATGGCAAGAGTCAGGACAGATGGGAAACTGAAACCAAATTATCAAAGAAGAACAGAGTGATTAATTTAAGAAATTTAAGAATATATATCAGGGAAAGGAAATATTATTTCTCTCTCACTCTGTTTTTCTTTCTCTCACTCTTTCTTTCACACACTTTCATTTAATTTAAAGTTTAAGAAACTGATAAGAAAGATAAAATAAAAACCATGAGCTAAGGTCCATCACAGTCCAAATTTTGTTACTGTTATATATTCAGGGTAATTTATACTTTCTATGTATTTGTTAAACATATTACTTTGTACATTGTATACCTTTTCATCTTTTTGTGTTAATTCTATTAAATGTTAAAAGTTAAGAATTATCACTTGGTAAGGTTTCTAGGACTATCTAGGAATAATGTGGCCAAGGAACAATTTTTATTTCTTGAAACATCTTGAAATAAAATAGTTTAAATTATGAGGTGAAGGGGAACAGTGTATATTTAATAGCAGATATTGTACTGGGAGTCAAGTACAGTGGGACATGGCATGAAACAGGTGTGTATCATTTAGAAGGGCAGGGAGGCTGGGTAAGGCAGATGGTTTTGTCAGGGGAGCTCAGATGTAGGAGAATCCTCAGCATAAACTGAATTAAAAAAAAAAACACAAAAAACACTTCAGACACCCTTTCCCAGCAGGTAATCTGTCCCTATGATCCTACCTTGTTCTATTCTGTGAGCCTGAACTGAGGTTCTCATCCTAATCTCGGTCTTTAAACAAGCTTCCAAGTTTCCTAATCTTAACAAATTTACTGGATACTCATTATTTTATCATATAGACAATTTTTCTAGCCTGGTTCCGACAATCTTGTATCCTGGTAGCTCTACTGACAACTCTCCATCTCTTTGTTACAATCAGCACCTGATAACTCAACCCAGATACCTGATTATCTCCCTGTTGGATTGTTTGACACACCCGATCCTGCCACTCTGATTAACCCTGCCATTGGGATCAGCTCCGCAGAAAGGGTCTCACCCCCTCCCATTGACATTGTGCTAGTGATGCAGAAATAATGGATAATGTTTTAAATGCTGCTGACAAGGCAAAGGACACTGATAATGAGAGTAGAGAAGTTAACTTTCTGAAGAGTAAGAAAATTACTTGGAAGAAGGCTGATTCAGCCTTTGATTCACTAATTAATTTTTGAAAAAGATAGAAGTGTCACTGAGCCCAGGAGGTCATGGAGCTGAACATTCTTCATTTTAGTTCAATAAGAAAGAGGTAAATGGAAACAAAAACTTGATTATCAGAGACTTTCACAGTAAAGTAAGCTATACCTACCTCCTGGAGCTTGTATTTAGTAAGCCCTAAGTTCAATATAAAAATAACCAGCATTGTTGAATAAAAATTGGTACTTATTAGGATGCCCTTTGGCTAAAGTGTGTTGTGTTTACTAAGGTAGACAAGCTGATATAATATTTTTGAATTAAATTTTCTCTCAAGGAAAGTTTTTACATTAACAGCATAAAGATTCAACCTCTTCAGTTTTCTCTTATTATCCACTTAGAATCTCCAAGGTTGATAGAAAATATCATGTTTTAAAAATAATGTTTAAATCAAAGACATTTTAATATTCACATTCCAAAAAATATTTCATTGAATGAATAATTGACATTTGCTTGAATTTTTATATGCCTGTTATTACCATGATTATTAGAAATTATAATATGTATATTTTACTGATATGTAGAATCAAACTTTTATTTATAAACTACTCTAAAATTCAAGTAATTAATTGAATATTATCTAAAACTTATTGTTTTTATATTTAATTTTAGATTAAACAATAGGTTTATCAAATACGTTACAAAGTGGTTATACTTTCAGTTCATTAGTTAAATGATTTAAGTATTCTCTCAATCCTCAAAAGTTGCAGTCAAAATTTTAACTTAATATTATGACCGACAAAGTCTAACTTTATCTTTTCTTACTTGATAAGGTATTGTTATTTGCCAATAAAATTTTTGCTTTAATTTAGTAGAGGTGATTTTCAACCTGATTTTAGAGTGGTAGCTAAAATATTAAAAATGCAGAATGAGATTCTGTTACAGTTAATGCTTAAGAAGAAAGAAAATGGTTTGTGTTTGAATAGAGTCCATTAAACTGTTTAGGAGGAAAGAACGCAGAACAAAACAGTACATTTTCATGGTTACTGTATTGGGAAAACTTGGTATTGGTAAGTATAAAAATGCAGTTTTATCATTGTCCTTGTTAAAGATACTTCTGGTTTGTAAAATCAGAAAAGCATATCACTGATTATAGCCAGAAAAGAAAAAGAAGGTTCATTGAAGTTTCATGAGAAATAATGGAATATGTGTATCTTTGAAATTTTTATTGAAAATTCATGTTCATGTAGAATAAAACACGGAATAAAATAAAAAACAAAAACAAAAACCAAGCAATAGAAAGCAACATTGCTCATTCGTATAGCCACCACCCAGGAGAAACTGGTGAGGGCAAGGCCTAGACCCAAGTAAGAGCATTTGGAACGCATTGAATGCTGATTAATCCAGACCCTCTACTAATATCTGTCTTCTATTGTCAATTGCTCACTGCATTTCTACGAGGGGGTTGCTTTTATCCACATCTTATAAATTAGGAAACTGAGGGTTTAAGATGGTAACACACCCAAAGAGCTCACTAAGTCTTAGCAGAGACAGGACAAATCTCTATTCCTTTTTCATCGCCAAGCTTCTGTTATTAATCCACATAATAAAGAACTTCAGCTATGCTACACTGCCTCCTCGCCTTAGGGTTTCCACCCGTAGTCAGTGAAGGAGCATTAATGGACTATGTATATTGTGTTGAATATAACTCTACCTAAGTTAACTGTGTCATAAAGTATAAATAATCCTTATTGCATAATGTGAGTTCAATCATTTTCAATCAATATTTCCATAAAGCCTAAAATTAGAACACCCTTATAGGTGTTGTTAATGGATGGACTATCTTGCCTGGGTCTACTCAAAATAAAAGTCAAGATTCTGGTTCTAGGATAAGCAGATCTGGAAATAGGTGATTATGACAGAATGTTACCTGAATAAGCCCTATTTTTAAACCTAAATTAAATTAATTAAACTTAATTGAGGCATATAGTGACTTTCTACAGATTTTTCCTGAAGATAATCCACTTTACTATAGAATCAAAGTTGAGTATGACACTAAAGAGAAAAAAATAATAATAATAATAAATGAAGCACAATGCAAGTCTAGAAATGGCCTGGAATTGCTATTTACCAAAGAGATTGGAAGTAGCAGAGAAAACTGTGTTATGAATAGGTAACAAAAGTATGTAACTGATAGAGGAAAATCCAGGCTATCTCCATAACTGGGTAGCACAGGGCAAAGAATGAATGATCACCCTACCAGATTCCAAAGGCTATCTCTGATGATTAAAGCACAAGATGATTGGCGAAAAGAAAAAGAAAAAGAAGATTCAAGATTGCAGGATCATATTTTTCATTGTGTAACTTTGAAAATGAGGAAACTCTCTATTAGAATTAATCAAATCATATTTAAAGACCTGTGTTTCACTAGAGGAATATTTATATAAGAATTTTATCTTTTATTTAATACTTGCAAGCTTAAGCATTCCCTTTATAGATATGATTTTTTATGTGTAAGATGCATTTATGCATAAAATTTTATTCATTATTCACTAAACATTTCAGTTGATAAATGCATTTATAACAATTACATTTGCTTTTATAATGTCCTTATGCAATACATAGGACATAAACTAATCAAATGGTGTTGCCCTGCTCTGGTCACCACCACCACCACCATGTTCATGTTTTGATAACCTTGCCACTGTTTACACCATGACCTCTCCTAACTATAATTACTAGTATATTTACTAGAGTTAAGTTGGAGGCATCCATATGATAAACACTGGAATTTAAATCAATTTTCACCTAGGAATAGATGAGAATTCCATTTTCTCAATTTAATGTCCTCAATTATTTCTTTCTTTATGGTAACCAGGGTAAACTAACATAATTATATAAGTCAGTAAACACAGCCACATAAATCCAAAATTCACCCATTGTTTTCTAAAACCTGGCTACAATTAGTAACCTATGATAATGGCTAACATTTAATACCAACCATGCCAGCCACATGGAAAAATAGCTTTTCTCAGGAACCATTCACAGCCACCCTGAGAAGCATGTTCAGTGACTGTCATTCCCACTTTACAGATGTGGTAACTGAGGCTCAGAGGTGTAAAAATAATCTACCTAATTCACACAGCCAAAAGGTGGGGGAACCAGGATTGAAAGCCTGGCTGAATTTAGCTTCCAGAGTTCTGTGCCCAGCATTAGGAGATTTCAGCATTGGCAGGAAAAATGGGAGGGGGTCAATTTAACAATTTGCTCTTTATTTTCTGTAATAAATTTTTAAAGTAGTTGCTTGATTTCCATAGAAATATAATCATGAGTAGCATCATGTGGTGGTTGAGAGGTCAAATTCTAGTGCTAAACTACCTGGATTCCAATCCTGCCTTAACAAGTGACCTTATTAATTATATTATTTAACCTCTCTGTGCCTTAGTTTCCTCATCTATAAAATGATGATTAAATAGTTCCTATTTCACAGGGTTGTTATAAGGATTAAAGAAGTAGTTCACGTAAAGTACTTAGTGCTTGGCACAGGGTAAGTTGGTCACCTAGGATATTATTATTATCACAAGTTGAATTTTTAACATTAAACCGGTATTGATACAAAATGGAATACATTGTTAAATGGTCATAGCTGCTGTAGACTTAACAGATTTATATAACTTTATATGCAGAAGTAGAAATTTCAAAGGAGTGGGATTATTAAAAAAAGAAGTCTGTAATCACAGATCTTTGCATACAGAGCAGAAATACAATATTTTCCTAAGAGAGTTCGAAGTAAGAAATTTAATGGTAGAATCACATAAAAGTAAGCCAAGTACTCTTACTTTCAAGAATCAATGAATATTCAAGTGTAAAGGATATGCAGTGAAATGACAAACAGAATGGCAAAATTTAATGTAATACATAAAAATTTACAAATAAACTTATGAAATACACGCTTGTATTTAACGCAGTTTGTGATGAAGAGTGAATTGCTCAGAGTTGTGTAATAATCTGAATCTGTTCCTGTCTTTACTGCTATAAACTTTTTTAAACTTTAAATAGAGTTTGTAAATAGATATGGTTTCCCTGTATGGCCTGTCTATTATCTATCAAATTAAGGGGCATGAGGTGCACAATAACAAAGTAAAAATGATTATCCCCAGAACATAATCGTTCACAACTATTCATGCTTACTTCCTCTTCACAGAGGATCGCTGCACATGTATTAAAACATTCTGAAGATGCTTTCTATTTATAACAAAACCAGAATATAAGCTTTATGTAGTAGAAAGCAGCTCTCGGTGGCAATAATCTAGGACTACTTTCTTCCTGACATGGAACATCAAATCACTCTTGGATAAGATTAAAATTTCTAGACTCCACTGATGATGAACCTATTTGCTTCTCAATTCACAAAACTCCTAAAAGGATCACGAGTAAAGAGCCAAAGCTTCAACCTGATCACAGGATATAATTGACAGATAAAGTACATGTCCCATGTTCAGATTTCTTTATCAAAATTAGCATATCTGGCTTATTGTAATAATCAGAAGTTTTCCCTTATTGTGCTGGGAAATACTCTGATTTTTTTACACCTTACAACCAGGTATTTGCATTCTTCCTATAAGTTCCCATTTATTTACACATTATTAAATTTTGTTCAATACTACAGATCTTATTTTCTCTTCATATTTTACTGGTCCCTCAGCTCACTCTCTGAGTTTTTGTTATCTAAAGGATTAAATAAAAATAATCAACAGATAGTCAACTAAGTGATAAAACAATGTGGTGCTCAAAATTCAGTTCAAAAGTTTGAGTCTAACCTCTTCATCAAAATTTAAGAGTTTGAGTGAAAGAGGAAATTCTCAGAGATGCCTCGCTTACCTTTCCTTTATGTCCAGGGGAAGGTAGTACAGTGCTTGTATAGTGCTTCATGGTTTCAAATTGCACCCAAAGCATATCCTCCTAATTCTGCACACACAGAAAGACTAAGAGCTAGTAGTGACTTACCTGGTGCGTAGCAGACACTGGCAGGGTCTTGCAGGCTGGCAGAGTGATGTCAGTGCAGGCTGGTGGGCTGCTAGCTATGCTGTTCAGGGATGGTTTTGCTCAGGCCCATGGATACAGGGTGATTCTAGGCTGCAGCTCTTCCTTCAAAGAAAAGATGCAAGTGCTTTAGGCCATTAGAAAACAGAGGTTGGGTCTGAAAGCAAAGTAGGAATCAAGCTTGAGTTCAAGAGCTTGATTCATACCTGAAACAAGGAAGCCCTGCAAGCATTCAGAAGGGGTGCCCTGGGATCTAAGTGCAACATGAGACATTTTATAGCTCAAAGCAGACCATGTTGGGGTCCATTTAAACTGATGTCCTTACTCTCTGTCCTTTGACTGCAACATTCTTTTCAGCATTATCCTCTGCACAGTCAGTATTGGCTATTTTTCATCTCCTTGACACTCTGCTGTTTCCAGCTAACTGTCCTTGCTCACGTGTCTTCTCTCTGACTGGAATTCCAGTTCCCTGCCACAATGTTGTCCTTATAGTGTGAAACCTGTATCTGGAGAAATCCTACTTTTCCTTCCAAGAGGTCATATTCTTCTGCCCTGAACAATCACAACTCAGTGGATATTTAGGTACACAGTTACTATATCCCAATTTTTTTTAATTAAAAACTAAATCTTGAAGATACTATTTTTACATTTTTATTATGCTCCACAGTATATAGTAAATGCAGTATCTATGAGGAAAAAAGCTTTTAGAAGCATACAGTTTCAAGTTCAAATCCAGGTTCTGTCGCTTACTAGCTACATGACCTTCAGTAAGTATAAAAACTTTGACTAAAAGTAATTTTCCCTCAAAATTGTGAATTATAATACCTATCTTGAAGGGTTGTTGAAAACTGTGTAAGACAATGTTTGCAAATATATATATGCGCTCATTCTAAAGGTGCACTCGTGCTGGGACAGCTTCTACTCTCGGTTTTGCTAAGCAGCTTATCAGAAGCTCTGCAGTTTGCTTTCTAGGTCTAAGCAGCCTACATAATGACCGCACATAGCTGCGTGTCATCTAAATGTGTTGTTTCTCAAGGGCTTTACTTTAGGGAAGGTTTGATTACCACAACTGAACTTTGTTACTGTGTAAGTATCATACATTCTAGCTGAAGAACCTTAGGAAGTTGTTTTAAAGTGTCTGTACACAACCTATTGGCGAAAAAGTAGTCAAAGGATCTTGCATTTAATGTCCTTTTCTCCCTTATCTGTATTAGGTCACAAGAATAACATCTAATGAGACAGAGACTGGAGTTTTCAAGAGCAATGGAGGAACTTGATGATGAATGTTTACTTTTAAATTTGATACAAACCTTTTAACTGAAAGCTCCCATAAATACCGCTCTCTTTTACCCAAGTAAATAACCCAAATATAAATATTTATTTATTCAAAAAATAAAAGTAAAAACCTAATATGCATCAATTTATATTTTACTATTAATTTTAAAGTAAGAACTTGCATAATCATAGCACTTCCTCACCAGCTTATGACAGGGGCCGTGGGACGTGAATATGAGTATCACAATAATCAAGAGAAGAGTGGGAAATGTGAAAATTACAAGCAAGGGTTTCTGATCTTATGTTCCTGAATTTTTATTTGCTTCTACACCTAAGGTTAGATAAGTTATCCTATAATGAAGTGTTTCTCCCTCATTAGGAAAGAAGCCTCA
The DNA here is from genome assembly GCF_048564905.1 of Vicugna pacos. Classification (NCBI taxonomy): domain Eukaryota; kingdom Metazoa; phylum Chordata; class Mammalia; order Artiodactyla; family Camelidae; genus Vicugna; species Vicugna pacos. The sequence continues at coordinate 23,882,064 of NC_132994.1, read as the reverse complement.
TTCAGCCAACACACATCAGTGTTTAATCCATCACAGGCATTACGTGTAAAAACATGAACATGTGTCCTGCTCTTAGGTTCTAGTGGGGAAGACAGATGTGTAAACATATTATTACAATTCATTTGGTTTAAACAGTCAAAGAGAAGTAGGAGTCTAGAATGTTGAAGCACCATAAAGAGCTAGAAGAAATTCTTAAAGTTAAAGGAAACTCAGCCTAGCATAGAACATTGTAATTTGTAAATGTGCAGCTGTAATGGATAAATTTATGCAGTAACAGTCACATAGAAAATCAAAGTGAAATTCCTGGGTCATATGGCAGTTCCATTTTTAGTCTTTTGAGAAACTTCCATACTGTTTTTCCACAGTGACTGCACCAATTTACATTCCTATCAACAGTGCACAAGGGTTCCCTTTTCTCCACATCCTCACTGGCATTTGTTATTTGTGTTCTTTGTGATGACAGCCATTCTGACAGGTGTGAGGTGATACTGCATAGTGGTTTTGATTTGCATTCTCCTGATGATTAGTGACATTGAGCATCTTTTCCTCTTCTTGATGACTGTCTGCATTTCCTCTTTGCAAAAATACCTATTCAGTTCTTCGGCCCATTTTTTAATCAGGTTGTTTGTTTTTTGGATGTTGGGTTGTATGAGCTGTTTATGTATGTTGGACATTAACCCCTTATTGGTCATATCATTTGCAAATATTTTCTTTCATTCATTAAGTTGTCTTTTCATTTTGTCGACCATTTCCTTTGCCAAGCAAAAGCTTTTAATTAGACCCCATTTGCTTATTTTTGCTTTTATTTCCTTTGCTTTAGAAGACAAATCTAAAAATTCTGCTATGATTTATGTCAGAGTATTCTGTCTATTTTCTTCTAGGGATTTTATGGTTTCTGGTCTAACATTTAGGCCTTTAATCCATTTTGAGTTTACTTTTGTATATGGTGTTAGACAAAGAATGTTCTACCATATGACCCAGAAATTCTATTCCTGGATACACATCTGAAAAATATAAAAACACTAATTTGAAAAGATACACGCACCCCAATGTTCACAGCAGCATTATCTACAATGGCCAAGATACGGAAGCAAACTAAGTGTCAATCAATAGATGACTAGATAAAAAAGATGACTACTTGCCATAAAAAAAGATGAAATTTTGCCTTTGTGGGAACATAGATTTGGAGAGTATTATGCTAAGTGAAATAAGTCAGAGAAAGAGAAATACTGTATGTTATCACTTATATGTGGAATCTAAAAAATACAACAAACTTGTGAATATAACAAAGAAGAAGTAGACTCAGATACAGAGAATAAATAAGGGGTTACCAGTTGGGAGAGGGGAGACAGGTGGACAAGATATGGGTAGGGGATTAAGAGGTACAAACTATTATGTATAAAATAAGCTATGAGGACGTATTTTACAACATGAGGAATATAGTCAATATTTTATAATAACTGTAAATGGAATATAACCTTTAAAATTGTTAATCATTATATTTTACACCTGTAACTTTTACAATATTTTATATCAACTATACTTCAACAGAACATTTTAAAAAATCAGTGATGCAGATTTCTCTTTCTTAATAATTAAAGTTAGCTTCAATTTTCTGCTTTTGCCTAAGTTGATCTAATTCTTTTAGTTTCAGTTATTTTTTTTACTTAGTTCAACTGTAGAAGGAGATATTAAAATTTCTATTATAACACCTATACATTAATTTTATATTCAAAAATTAGCATTTAATTATTAGTTAATAAAATGACACTTCTCGGCAAAGCACTGTGCCAAGCACTGAGTTGTAAAGGTATGAAGGACAGAGTATCCCTGGTCTAAAAGAGCTCAATTAACCTAAATTTCAACATGACGTTACTGTATCTACTCATCATAGGAAATTAAATGAATGTGACAGCATAGTAGCTTATGGAATTTATAAAACAAAATTCTTTACTTTGGGGTATTTTGGGTGTCTGTGTGATTCCTGGGCTATTATAGACATCTGGGCATGTAACCAGATTTCTTCATTTGCTGGTTATGTTGGTAGCATATCTGCCTCCCTTAAAATTTCCTATGATCTTATTGCAAACAAGGTACTCCCACATCACCTTCAGAAGATAATAATATAGTCTCCCTTGTGCTTTTTTTTTAATAAATAGACTTAAAAAATAAAGTCTCTATACAGAGTTTTATTAGGATGCAATACTTCTTTTGCATTTTCAATTTATATTTCTACTATACTAAACTTCTATTGGATTAACATGTCATTTGGTAGAAGAGTTTCCTTCCTTTCAAAAGCAATGTTTATGACTCTACTAAATATTAGTATGTCTTTCAAAGTGTGCCTAGGTGTTCCCTTGAATTTTTAATGTTAAAATGGTAATGCTTCTTTTTTGTTATTTTATAACTTTTCTGTTAATGCATCTTCTCTACAGAATAATCTTTTGTCTTCTTTACTGTTCTAGATTTTGCCATCTGTTCATATGAAGTGAGGATGTTAAATATAAACAAAATATTTAAGGTGATTACATTCTTGAATGTATAAAATTGTTGAGTGGTGGAGGAGGGAAGAGTTTATGTAATTAGATCTAAAGTCACACTTTTAATCTGCTTATTTGTAGACGATTAAATGATGCATGAGTATATATAATTTCTAAACCCCAAGAATTTATAAAAAAGAAAAAAGAGAGAAAGAAGCATCAAATCGTCAAAGTATATAATAGATCCGATCTATTACTCATCAAACACCATCACATTGAATTATATATAGAACAAGTCATTACAATACATGAGCTAGACAAAATCTCATTGAGATGGAGATTGATCACACTTTCTTTAGAATCTGACCATTATAATTGGCAACATTATAAATTAGGATACAGAGAAAATACATCAAAGATAAGCAATAAGACTAATTTTATGTTCATGGCTAATGTTACAGAGAGAAAGAGAGATGGAGAAACAGAAAGAGAGAAAGAAAGAGAAAGAAAGAAAAAGAAAGAAAGAAAGAAAAAGAAAGAGAAAGAAAGAGAAGAAAGAAAGAAAGAAAGAAAGAAAGAAAGAAAGAAAGAAAGAAAGAAAGAAAGAAAGAAAGAAAGAAAGAAAAGAAAAGAAAAGAAAAGAAAAGAAAGAAAGAAAGGGAAGGGAGGAAAGAAGGAAGGAAGGAAGGAAGGAAAGAAGGAAGGAAGGAAGGAAGGAAGGAAGGGAAGGGAGGGAAAGGGAAGGGAAGGGAAGCGAAGGGAAGGGAAGGGAAGGGAAGGGAAGGGAAGGGAAGGGAAGGGAAGGGAATGAGCGAGCGAGCGTGCAGGCAAGAATTTAGCGGGGAAGATCTGGCTTTAGAGTTCAGGGCCAAGTTGATCTAGATCTCCAAAAAGTAGGGAAGGATGAGTTATTATTTAGACTATATATGCTACTAAAAGAACAAATACAGATTTCCTAAAGTAAGTTCCCAGAAAATTAGCAATGGTGTTAGGAGTCTGAGCCCAGCCAATGAAACAAAACTCATGCTAGGTAGTTCAGTACCGAGGTATTAGTATGGGGAACTAATTACAAATTGAAATGTTAAAAACTCAGACAGAATATAATGAAATAACTCAAATGGAAGATTTGTGTCATCAGAGTTTGGAAGGCCCCCTGGAAGGGGCTGGGGCAGTAGGTAGTGGGAACACAGAAGCGAGTCTGACCAGTGGAAGCTGAATCCAAAGAGGAGACATGAAGGCTGCTCCTAATACTGCCCCACCAGTCAGGGAAAGGGGGAAGAAATGACTGGTCGCTCCCTTCTCACTCTCTTCCACCAGAGCCTCCCATTGGCCGACTCCAGCCAGCATCTAATTCATGAATGAACACCTAGTTTGCTGGGTTAGTCCCCTGTGATTTGGAGCAAGGTAGGGGGTGTGCAGGGAATGGGTCCTAAAAATAGTTGAGTGACAAGCATCTAATGTTACCTATTTATTGGAGAAGCTTATAATTTTACTTTCATTTTCTCTCTTTTGTACTCAAAGAGAAATGGATAACACATATGTTTTTATTATTAAACAAAATGATTGATAACCTGTAACATCACCAAGTCTTCTTTAGGGAAAAAAACAAAATTATTCCATTTTGGAGGAAAACATACGCAAGAATTCCTAATGGTACTTTGTGCTGAACAAGCAAGATTTGTGACATAATTAATCTTAATACATTTATATCTGACCTTCCTTTAGATGATATTCCACTGGGATAATTATATCCAGAAAGAGAACTAAGACAGATTCCATGTTTTCCTTCTCATTGGTGAAATGAAAGTTCCCATTTGCTTTAAATAAACAAGCTCACCCCTCAGTTCAGGAATTTAGAATAACCAATTCCCAAATAGTAATTGAAACATCAAATCTGGCCTAGAATTAAATCTTCTATCTTTTCCCAGCTCAGACCTGCTTCAGGCTGGGAGGCTGCCTGCAGCCTGGCTCTTCTGCTCATTATGCTTTGTTTTCCAGGTTCATTTCTACCCCCACCAGCTACCTATTTTTCTCTCTTCTGAAAAATAGAGGGAAAACAATTGGGAAAGGATGGAGAATGGGCCTGGTCAGCTTTGATTTCACTTCCTGGCTTCCTGTCTCTGAGCCCTTATAGATCCTGAAATTGGTTTCTTCCCTTCTGTCAACTATTCAGTTTCCCTAATAAACCCATAACCCTTCCATTTCCCCTGACCTGAGCAAGTACTTTTCTACTCTCAAGTAATGTACCTGTGACTCTTTCCTCAACTTCCGAGCACATGAAGACAATTTCAGCCTCTTTCTGCTTGTAGCTTCTCACTCTCAAGAACCCACTGAACAGTACCTAAAATGACCTGAAGCAGGCTCTGTCTTTGAGTCATACACCTTATGTTCACAGGAGACCTAGAAGGGCATGGCAATCCCAAATCAGAAAAATTATGCAAAATTTCTAACTTTAATATCAGGCAAATCAAGAACCAAGCTTGGGGATCAGGTAGCATAGGAAGCTCTTAAGAGGAGAATTCAATTGTGTCACCTACACTGCACCATTAAAAAGAATGAACTATAATCATTTTGTATCCCTTGAGTCACACAATTTAAATTAGACAGAGATTATTTGCTAAACTTAGTTCCTGTGCCTGATCTTTGGCTTTACTCAGTCGCAAAGAGGAAGACTTATATAAAAGAATACTATAGGAACCCTTTGGCTTATACAAGTATTTAAATTTACTATCACACAAAAACTGAATGTAACGTAGACCTTGATCAATGGTAGTAAAAGAGAAAGCCTTGTTGTGTAAGCACTTATTAAGGTTCTGCTTAAGTCCTGTCCCCTAATGTTGCATTAAGGGAAGCAGGTCACTGGGCCAAACCCAGATGGATGGGATTGAGAAACACACTCCATTTCTTGCTGAGAGAGGCTTCGAAAAGCAAAGGGGATATGAATAATTTATGGCTTTCTTTTGCAACCTATCACATGCATGTCAAATAACTGTTCTGTGATCCACATTCATTCTACACTAGAAGTTCACCAAAACTTATTTTGTATTAAGCATTATCCTGGACATTGGAGATTTAATTATAAATATGGAAAAACACTTTGTTTTAGGAACCATCTACTCTGAAGTGATAAATACAGGCCAAATGGGGTGACTGGAATACTATATGTATGGTAAGAATATGCATGGTGCTGTTATAAAAATTGAAGATAACACTGAAGGATGAATCAAAGTGAACTCAATATTTTAGTAGAGGAGTAAACAAAAGTTAGGCTCTCTGGAGAAGGTGCTATATAGAGTTTAGGTTAGAAGAAAAACAGGACCTATTATTATTCTACAGAAATTTCTAGTCAATTTTTAAGTACAAAATAGAAAAAGGAAGTATAAGGCCTGAAAATGAAAAAGTAGAGCCATTCTGACTTGCAGATGATAAAACTGTGAGCGTAGAAAATTCAAAAAAAAAAAAACCCTACCAATAAACTATTAAATTAGTTTGAATTTAACAAACTGGTGGACACAATTTCATTATACAGAATTCAGTTGAGTTTTCACCCTAGCAAGAATTATTTGGCAAGTAATATTTTGAAGAAATACCATTTAAAATCATATCAGAAGACATCAAACACCTAGGTATAAGTCTAATGATATATGTGTAAGAATTCAAAGCTAAAAACTGCCAAACAATGATAAGATACTAATTTTTACAACAACCTAATGATACGTTAAGAGATGAGAGAGAGACATTTAAAAACTTGTCTAAGATTTTTTTTTAAAAAAAAAGGTTCTTGGTTATTCAAAACAAGCTGTATTGGGGGGAGGATATAGCTCAGTGGTAGAAAGCCTGCTTAGCATGCACGAGGTCCTGGGTTCAACCCCTGGTACCTCCACTAAGAAATAATAAAATAAATAAACCTAATTATTTCCCCCAACAAAAAAATTTTAAAAAGAACCAGCTGTATCTCTTATCTACAAACTTTCTCTTGCCCCAAACAGCATCTCAGCCTTTCTCTCCACTCTAGCCTCTCCACCTCGTCCAAGATCAGACATTCATACATTCTTCTATGAACTACTGCAAGTGCTCTCTCATTGCCTTTTCAGTTCTGATTTCATACATGTCAAATACAATTCTATTTGAAGGTGTAACTATTCTCAGTCAAAATTTGTTGGTGGATTTCTATGACTACATTACCAAATTCTGAATTCCTTAGCGTAGCAGGCGTTAACATTACCTCTAACCCATGCACATCTTCCCCTACAGTTGGCCTATAGCCCATCTCCTCTCCGTCCCTCTCTCCTTTTCCTTCTCCTCTTTATAGTCCCTTGATAACAAAGAAAATTCTTGCTAATCTTTGAAGTTACCACTCAAATTCTCCTTTCCAAATTTTCCTCCAGTCCTCCTCTTAACCTTCTCTAGTAAATTCGTATCATTTATTCTGTTCTTCAAATATGCTGTTATTTTATTGGAAGATGATAATATTTCATTGGTTTATACACATCTATCTCTTCACTGCATTATGAACCACTTTAATGAAAATACTAAGCTTCTACAGCACCTGGTAGAGTAAGAGATTTAATAAGTATGTAAAAACCAAAATTAATGAAATATTTTACTCAAAATACTTTGATTAATTTGTTAAGGCATGGAAATAAAAGCACAAAATCTGATAACTTTTAAAGTTTATTCTAGATAACTAATAGATGAAAGTTTCTATTCCATCACCAGAAACTAGTATTTACTCTTAGCTAACTAAATGATTTTTTAAAATCCATATTGTTTATCTTTTAAAAATGGAATTATGATTTGTATATCACAAACTATTCTCTCTGGTCCATATGGGATTTGAATTTAATGTTCCCTCAGCTATCAGACTTGTTACGCAGACATTACTTTCTATTAAGATTCACACTATCATATGGCTTCTGTCACAAAAAGGCTATAGAAATAAATCAAAATGTGAAATTACGATTTTATTTACATGAGAGATGATATACAAATTGCCCAAACTATGTCTAAAGTATATTCTTAAACAACATTTTTGTTCTATTTTTTATACATAAATGACAACAAAATGAAAGGCTCATTAAGTTAATATACATTAGATAAAACAATGTAAATATTTCCAAAACAGTAACACTTACAAATACATTGCTTTTCTTTATTATTTAAGTTATAATAAAAAAGGAAATAAGGCGAAACTTTACATTTGTAGCTACAATGTTTATGCCTTAGGCTTCTGTTGCAATACACCTGCAGTTAATGGAACACTTTTTTTTAACTTAGGATGGTAGTACAATTTATTTAGGGGGTTGAATTTAATTATAGAATTTTATTTTGAAAGATGAAATAAAATTAAAGAACTTCTTTCTTTCTACGTACTATTTTCTTGAAGTACAAACTGAAGGAAATTTTCAACTTGTAAACACTATCTGCCTATTTCTATATAAATCTGTTTACTGACTTTGGTGCTATGTTTTTAATCACTAATACTTGTACACTTTACCTTAAAATCTAACTTTGGAATATTTCATATTATAAATCAGCTATATTCTTCTCTAATTTTATCTTTAATTTTGAGGGCACAGCGTGTACATCAATTATTAGAAATAATAGGGAATGCATTTGGTTTATTAGGCTAAGAAATAAGGCATATCTGCCAATACTTCTTCCTATTAAAAAGGGAATAAACACAAATGAAAGTGGTAACCTCTACTTGCTAGCTCTGCTTGACTTCTGCTGGGAAACCAATAGTGGAATCAACTGAACTAGATGAGTCTGGCCTGTTACAGAACTTGAAACAAAAAAAACCCCCTAAATTTGAATCTTTTGTTTTGTTTTGTTTGTTTGATTTTTATTGAAGTATAGTCAGTTCAGAATGTTGTGTCAATTTCTGGTATACAGCATAATGTTTTAGTCATATATATATACACACACACATATACATATATTTATTTTCATATGCTTTATAATCATAGGTTGCTACAAGATGTTGAATATAGTACCCTGTGCTGTACAGAAAAAAACCTGTTGTATATCTATTTTATATATAGTAGTTAGTACCTGCAAATTTTGAACTCTCAATTTATCCCTTCCTACCCTCTTTTCCCCCTGGTAACCATAAGTTTATTTTCTGTATCTGTTTCTGCTTTGTAAATAAGTACATTTGTGCCTTTTTCTAAACTAAATCTTAAAGTGAGAACTTTCTTCTTCATCTAAAAAAAGTGACAGGAATAGCCATTAGATTTTAGAATTCTTACATATCATACTTTGAAAATATTAAATAAGTTATTTTTTAAATTAAGAAGTTTCTATTCTAAATAATGACATAGATGAGAAGATTCCTGATTTCTGTTTATAAGTATTTGCTGTTTATAACTTTTGATGACAGAGTCTAGATCCCAATTAATACTAAATTAGAAATAAATATTAGAAAGTATTCTGTTACTTTTACTTAATTTTCATTTACTGGGGATATTTTTATGTACTGTCAAAAAAATTGTATCAGAGGAATGTAATTTACACATGCGGTCAAAATCTAAGTGGTTTTCCATAATTATTAATTTCAATGTTCCTCATTATCTTGTCATATTTCTATATCAGGGTGTTTTAGGCCTCCTGCTTTGATTAATAGTCTATTGTGGGTATAAAGTAACTAAAGTGTGAATAAGAATTAAAAAAAAAAACAACTTTAAGACTATTTAATGATTTAATGATTATCACTACGACAGTGGTTAGTGAAACTGAGTTGATAATTAATAGACTGTGCCTAGAATTACCTATCTGATCTTCATAAACCTGGAGTTATCACTCAATATAATTTCAAGAATTCTTGAAACATTTCATTTTTAAGAAAAATATTATTAAATAATGATTATCTATTAATTGAGACAAAGGAATAGAAGTATGTATCTTTTTTTTATGTGATAATGATGATGTGCACTCACTAGATGTGAAATCTCTCCAAACCCACAAAAACAAATACTGAAACATTTGCAAAAACATACCTTCAGCAAAATACTAGGATATGTTCTATAGCAGGTACATCCATCTGACAAACAAGATCCTTAACCTAAGGTGTTATGCTGCACTGGTTTACTAAGAAACCAGCAGAGGCCAGCTAAAAATTGACAATCCACACTGCACTCATTGAAGAATGATTCTTACCCTAAATTATTTCTAATGCCATCTTTAGGAAGAAAACATTATTCTGAAAAAGCACATATTTTTATATATATATTATATGCACATATATAATAAAAGCACATATTAGATATATAATGTATATAAAAACATCTGCATATATAACATGCAATAAATTATAATTTAATATCATATATTGATATCTAAATATTAAAAGGAGGCTAGACAGAACCTTTGTACCTCAATATTGGTTAAAATACAAATATAATAGCTATCTGACAGAAGATTATGTAAGAAAGTCTTTACATATAGAATTTACAAAGGAAATGACAAAAATGGGGTTCATTATTTGTAGACCATTTATACAAGATCTAAGTTACAAGAGTAGATATGAGTGATGAGTAGAGAGAATTTGGGAGGGATTTTTGGAGACAGCAGGCTATGAATTTTCAAGAAGAGGAAGGGGCTCCATCTCCTTTGCCTCAGGTTGGCAATGCAACGGGACCACTCAGATTTCTGAAATACGTTTCTTGAAGTGAGGCAACACAGAAGACAAGCACCTGACTTCCACAGAGATCGAGAGAAGAAAAGATGGATTGACTACTCTGAAAGTGGAGAGATCTCTTCCTTTGGGATCACTTTGAGATGGCTACAGTATTGACTTGGGCTTGTAATCCCAGACTCAAGGCAAAGGATGTGAAATCTTTTCTGTGTAGTAGGTACAGGGTGTGTGTGGGAGAGGACAAGCAGGGTTCCTATTAAATCCTGCCTAATAACATCAGCTGGAGGAGTGGAATCATGCCTAACCCTAACCCTAACCCTAACCCTCCCTAGAAGCTAAGGGAAGAGTTGAAAGCAACTACCGGAAAGGGATTCATACCCCAGGTCAAAAGATCCATAGGATGACGTTCCCAACGAATGACTCTAAAGAATCCACAAGAGAAGGAGTCATCTGGCACACCTAAGGCTATGAAGACAGCTCATAACGCAGAAAGTTCACGTAAGATCTTCTCCACTCTAATCTCTGCTCATCCTGCCTCATACACTTCCCATCGTGCCTCTCAAGTCCACCCTTGGTCTCAAACAGAAATTGTTTAAAAAAAAAGGAAAGACAATTACAGAAATCAGACTTGCCTTTTGTTATTGGTGGTGGTGGTGAGCATTCAGATGAAAGTAGGCTCAAAATAAGGAAAAAGGAAATAAAAATGTTTAAATCAAATTTGCACTGAGGACATTATGTACCAGACATTGAAAGGTCTTAGTCAAGTTTGTGCTTGTCAGTTAACAGGACAGAAGCATCACGTATTAGTGGGCAGAAAAGCCTTGGGTGTTTGGAAGTGATGACTGTAGAATCAGCCCCCAGATCAGAGCTCTCAGCCTACATCTTATAAGAGCATGCTATCTATTGCATAAAATTGTCATAAAATTAAATATACAAATACTTGTAAGGAGCTTGGAAATATGCTTGGCATATAGTACATCCTCAAAAATGTGAGTTGTTTTTATTATGCAATAAACTTTCACATTAATTTCATATAGGCCAAATCTTTCTTTTGATAAAAATGATCAAATAGTTCTTTTCATATCCCAAAATAGGCTTATCTGCAATGTTTTAAATATTAGTTTCTTGTATAATAGTGAGATGTGAGAACATGTAGAATGTTTAATATGAATCTTAAGAGATACGTAGTGCCTTAGAAACACACTCAGTTATTGCCTCAGTAACAACACCTCAGATATCAATCTCAGAAAAATTTCATTTAATTTTCACTTAAATTACAATACTATGGGTGGTTTTATCTGTTATTTAATATATATTTCTATGTCTTCTGCTTGATCATAACATAGACTAGTCGTTCCTTTAACTTTGAATATTATTATAATTGGCATTGTTGTCTTCCCTTATCTAATTTTTAGTGTTATATAAAAATGGCTTTAGTATGTTTTGTTATTCTTTAAACTATTAGATGCAGGTCATTGATTATGAAAATACATTTTGGTTAGATCTGCCTAAAACATTATTTTTCTTGGTTGACTCACAGTGATATATTTAAAACTATTCTAATTTCTGTGGTTATAGCACACTCTTTACGCTGTAGAAATTTAATATTATCAGATCCTTGAATATTGAAGAGACACGAATGATATAATTTTTCACTGGATTCTGAGGTGAATATTTTAAACTTCATTACCTATATTAGTTTAAGTACTCACCTATCCAATTAGCACAAAGACTCTTAACTTCCAGAAATTGGAAATGAGAAACACCATTTGCACTTGATTTCAGAATGTATGCTAAAAATAATTAGCTTCTGAAACAGAGAATGACTCTGAATTTATTGTAAGCCATGACTATAGCATAGAAAAGTACTGCCAAAGCAAAAGGAATTCTGTTTCAAGGACATCAAGTTTTGATTCAGCTCTCAAAAGTCAAGTCAGGTTATGACTGAGAGCATATTGGAATCTGGAGATTTAATATGGGCTTAGACATTCCGTAGTATAGAAGTCAATCAGAAAATTCACCCAGCAACACCATCACCTTTCAGATGCGGGAGTAACTCTGTACACCAAAGTTTGAATGAGGTGTAAAAGCAATTTTCAAGGGAGAGGCACATGATCTCTGACTATCTTTACTCTTCACCATCTCCGTTTTACTTGTCAGTGATGGTCATCCTTGTCTACTTTTGAATGAGGTCCCTATCCAGTTTTGAAAACTGGGGACTATCCATTACTATGTATATTCACAGTTATGTTCATTGCCTGTTCCTAAAATTTATTTACTTCATTATTTTATGTGTACTTATATTTGTTTTCTCAAGTTACTCTAAGTTCCTTTGAGGAAACTTATTCATATGTGCATTTGCTCCGAGAAACTCAGTCTCTAGTAATATGGTAGGCATTGACCAGGGTACTAAACCAGGGGAAAAAAATTTCCAAAGATATGTTATATGCTCTCCCATTGAGAGGCAGGAGCATTGAGGGAGTGAGTTCACTGCTGCGGGTCTTCTAGGAAATTCAAGATAGTTCTGATGTTGCTCAGCATATCCAGTGTCCTCAAGCAGCAGTCATTCAGAACCTGAGCTGGTCAACCATTTGCCTACATTATTTAGGTCAGATCTGGGCATTAGCAGCAGGTTTTTTGTTTGCTTGTTTTTTTTTTTTTTTGGAATTTGTAACATAACAGTATCTACTAAAATACTGTTTATTTTTTAAATTTTCTGCATTTTGTATTTTATAAATATATTTATTACCTGTATTTCTCAGTCAATCCAGAATCAGGGCAACTTCTAATTCAGTACATTTAATAAACCTAAGAGATAGTCACCCACTGATGCACAAATATTTAGCAAAATGTATTATGTGTTTATATTCATAAGACCACAACGGAGCAATCGCTTCAGCAATATTTTTAATGCTAGGCTAAGATCTTTCTCTTGTACCAAAGTGTACATGATAGGGCAAGTACCTAGAAGGCAGTCATGTTAGACAGAATGTGAGAAATGCTGGGTTAGAAGTCCAAAATGTTCTCATGATGTTAAGAGACACAAGGGACATCATTTATTTTGGGATATTTTAGGATATCAGGGAAAACTGCATGAAGGTTGTATCACATGCAAGCTTTTGAAAGCTTTGTTAGCTGGTGGTATAGAAATGGAGTTATACATTTGAGATTTGCACATGATAACCACTACATATAAAAATAGACTAAAAAAACAAATTTCTTTTGTACAGCACAGGGAACTAGATTCCATATCTTGTAATAACCTTTAATGAAAAAAGAATATGAAAATGAATATGTGTGTGTATGTGTGTGTGTACACGCACACACACACACACATATATATATACACACACACACACATATATATATGCATGACTGGGACATTATGCTGTACACCAGAAATTGACACATTATAATCGACTATACTTCAATTACAAAAAAAAGAGAAAGAAATAGAATTATACAAATGGATTTCATCCCAAACAAGTGCCTGAGTAAATGTCTGGAGGCAAAAACATGAAGATGTACAAAGGAAACAGCGAACAATCCAGCTATGGTGGAGGGTAGAATTTGTGTATGCTGGAAAATATTAAAGTTCATCTTAAAAAGTGGAAATGCTCTAGGAGTTCACTTACATTTCTTTTTAGATTGGAATTGACATAGTATACTGTACCATTTAAATGTTAGTATATTCGTAGCATATAAGCTATGCTTATTTTTGACAGAGAGTCACAGCAAGAAATATATTTACCTCACCACCTGCCATATATATATATGTATACATATACACATCTCATAAAAATGTTTCATAAAATTACATATACATACTTATGACAGTTGTATTTTCACTTGTGCTATGATATTTTGTTCTATATTTTCTTCATTTTATTCAATCTCATTTTTAAATGATGTCTGTGATCCACTAACTTCATTGTAAGGATCAGAATTAGGTCATAATTAGCAGTTTGAAAGCCAATGATTTTGGGGCATATAAATATTAGACTGGGTAAGTTTTTCGAAAGGAGGGCTAGATAGGAAATAACTATATTACTACTTCAAAAAATAATGGATCTAAGCATGAATGGTAAAATTAAAGAATGCATGCAAATATCCAGAGATACATGGGATGGAGTATCCATGAATCTTGCATATGCAGGAGATTTGTGAGGACAGGGGAAATGATGACAAAGGGAATAGTCTCAAAATTTCAAAGATAGGTGATTAGCAAGTTCAGGGAGGACAGCCAATTGAATGAGATATGAAATATGGAGGGTGTCTGATCATGAAAGCGCTTAGATGTTGAATTTTCTTTTGGATACTTGATCTAAAATGTTTTCTGGTCACTCAGATTAAGTTAAAACAGAGAAATGCAAGGAGAGAATAAATGTGTTAGATAAAAGGAATAACGCTAGATTCTATTCTAAAGGAAACCCTTCATTTTCAGTGACCTCATACACTCATGCTCACTCTTGCTTATGTCAGTCTACAGTGGTAGTCTGGTCAGGCTGCCCTTCTACAGAGAATAGAACCTAAGGACTAAGGCTTCTTTCATCTTGTAGCTCCTCCATCTTCAATAAACAGTTTTGTTGTCCTGGAGGTGTTCCCCATTCCAAGTAGACAGAAAGGGAAAAGAACAGGGCAGATCACAAGAGGACATGTCTGTGGACCAGATCTGAAAAAGATATTGATCGCTTCCACTTAAATTCCATTGACCAGAACAGTCACTTAAGTATGAGGTTGGCTGGAAACCTCACCTAGATGTGAACCCAAGAGGAAGAGGAAAACAAATTCGGTGACTATGTACTAGTGTTTGAGATACTGTATTAGTTTGCTAGGGCTACAGTAAAAATATGCTGCAAAAAGAGTGGCTTACACAGCAGCAAGGTATTGTCTCAGGGCTCAGGAGGCTGGAAGTCCAAGATCAAGGTCTCAGTATGGTGGGTTCCATCAGAGGGCTGTGAGAGAGAATCTGCCCCATGCCTCTTGCCTAGCTCCTGGTGGTGTCCTGGGAATCTGAGGCATTCTTTGACTTGTAGGATCATCCCCCTCATCTCTGTCTTCACCTTCACATGGCATTCTCACTTGTCTGTCCAAATTTCTCTTTTTTATAGAGACAGCAGTCATATTGAATTAGTAGCCCACCCTTCTCCAGTATGACTGCATCTTGACCAATTCTATTTGTAACAACCCTATTCCCAAATAAGGTCACCTTCTGAGCCACTGGAGTGTAGGACTTCAACCTACAAACCTGGAGGGAGACATAATTCTACCCACAACACATATAAAGAGATACTAAAGTTTGAAGTACTAAACACACAGACTTGGAACAACCTGAATGGATATGATGGATCAACTTCACCAAAGAAGCCTTTGTGGCAGAGAGACTAGAGAAGAACGTTGTGAGTAGAGTTTTTGGAAGTGCTTATAGTAGAAGGGCGGGCAGGAAAAGAATTCTGAGAAGCGAGCAGACTTCTTCAGGAGTGCCAGAGGTGAGGGTCAGATAAGGATACTCCAAATGAGGATGACACAGAGTCACAGAATCACAGGAGGAGAATGTTGTGTCTGAGGAGACTGTCTCCTGAAGGAAGGAGTCACCAGTGCCAATGGTTGCAGCTGCCTGGTGCCTCTTCGCCAGGTTTGTGTTCAGGATTCTCTGCATAATGAGGACATTCTCCTACAGAGAACAATAGCTTGCCCAACATCTTTAACGAGCTGCTGTCAGAATGGGGATTGGCAATGAGAGCTCACAAGTCAGAAATACGCCAAGTTCCTGGCTTTCTAGTCTATATATACCACCTGTCTGTTTTCACTGGGAGAAAGAGTGAGAGAACACACATTTGTCTCTATAGGATTTTAACTTGCGAAATGTTTTGGATTGCTTATTCAATCTTTCTGTTATATTTTGGGGCCAAAAAGTTTTCTGGATCTATTTCATGGCAAATCAGGATGTACAAATTCATGTGGTATGATCCTGTCCTGACACCAGCATCCAGGGAATTAGTAGGGCACGTGGAGAGCCTGCCAGGCTGGACAATGCATGTCCCAGGCTCTAACTCTCACCACAAGCGTGTGAACCTGAACAGCCATTGAGCCCTCTGAATTTCAGTCTCTTCCTGGACAACACTCATGGTGGAGTAGAAAAATACTTCAGAGCTAGGACCATCCTTGCTATAATATCCCCTCCTTGAATTTCTACCTGGGTTAAGTAAACAGGGACTGAAAAATTGGCTCTATTTTAGGCATTCTCACATACATTAATTATTTAATGTCTGTTTAATTTGGTTCAGTTTTGAGAAGTTATCCTCTATCATGTGGAGCACAATTTAAAATTGAGAGACTGCTGTGTACTTTAATCAAAATATTTTTCTGAGTCATCCCACCAAGTGTCACAAGCAGAGTGCACAACAAAGACAAAGAGAAACAAACCTTATTAAGCTAGTGTTCAATGAGAGGTTTAAGACCTGCATAACTTTCCCCCACACTTGGCACTAGAAATCTACAGAAAATGCAGGGTTCTTTATACAGCAACCCTGGAAGGATTTGTTACCTAGGGGCTTGAAGCAAATGTCCAAATAGTCTCTGAAGGATAGTTGTAACTGTACTCTTAAATGAGAAATACATATATATATATATATATATATATATATATATATATATATAATTTAATACATATTGATTTAAGATATGTATGTGTGTTTATATATATTTATATTAGTATGTGTGAATATGTGTGTATTTTCTACATTATATATATTCAAAAGTAAGAATAACATCCATAAATGCTAAGAAATAAGTTTTTATGTAAACATTGTGACAGGACAATGAGGTTAACCAAATATGAATTTGTATTTCGAGTAGTCAAATTTACTTTAAAATATAATTCATAAGAATAGCCTGTATTGCAACTTCAATATCCAGTCACTTCCAATAATTTCTATGTATAATTTTATTTACTCTTAAGAAGTATAATCCAATTTGTATCAGCTCTTGTTCTAAACAGAGAGAGAATTTTGGTGGCACAGAGTGGAAGGAGAGTGGATGAACGTTTCTGAAGAAAAGGAGACAGAAACACATTCCCAGAGCCTAGGAAGGGGACAAAAGCTTATGGGCCACAAAGCAACAGGCATGGATGCCCTGTCTCCTGGCAGTGCCCCAAGGGGGACAGCCAAGCACAAGGGAAATGGCTTTATGATGCACACTGAGTATTGGGTACTGGGGGTTCTAGCCACAACAAACACTTTTATGTTCTAAAGATGGAACAAATGCAACAGATTCCTAGATTAAAGGGACCATGAGACCTTGACAATGGGTACCTTGGGTGTAGCTAGTGTAGACTGAGGACTGATGATTGAAAGGGCTTCTCCAGTACCTGCGCATTAAGTCGTATTTCTGGGCCTTTGCACAACTCTTGGGCATAGAGTCTCAAGAATAACGTGCACAATAGTTTAAGGTTTTGGATTTATGTTGATGGAAATTATCTATCTATCTATCTATCTATCTATCTATCTATCTATCTATCTATCTATTTTACTCATTTTTGAATTGGAAGAAATCACTTCCAGGGACCAAGGGAATAATCTGAGTTTTTCATTTTTGGTCTAAATTCCTCCTCTTACAGTTCATACTGAGCCTCTTCTGTTTATCTTGTAGCATTACTGTTTAATTATGTCTGTGTAAGAACTGTTTACTTCCTTTATTTTATGTCTTTACTGCTATTTTCAGAAAGTTCTTAGTATTTACATCCGCAAATGCTCATATGTCACTTTAAACGCTCAGCTGCTGACAACTGCTTTTCAGAGCAGCTTGATTTCCCCGACATTCTCTGTGGAGCAAGGGTGTCTCGATCGGCTTGTGAACACTGGGGCGACTTTCACGAGTCTGGCTGGGTCTGCTGCTCTTTCTATCACTTGAGTAGAGGGGTCAAAGTTTACTCACACTCTAGACTGATGTGTGAAAAAAAAAAAACCCCACTGATTTTTAAATTCACTGTAACTGGTCTAATTTTCCTCCTGCCTCCAAGCCAGCCATCTTGTTCATGTAGGGGGAAAATATTAATCTCATACTTGCCAAGTGAATGTATTATTGGCCCTTACAGTGTAAGTAAGTTTTGGGTTATTCAGGTTTAGTCTTTTGATTCTTTTCCTAGTTACCAAAGCCAGCTTCTCTCAAACCCCTTACCTGAGTTAAAAAAAAAAAAAACCCGTAAAAGATAAATTATACCAGATAATTCTTAAAAAATTGGCAGGGAAAAATTTGTTCAGGACTATTTCAACAGGGGAGAGAAACTGAACTCAACTCTGCTTAAACAAAAGGCAGAAGGATTTTTAAATGCTGGAGCAAGTTGAGAGCAGGTTACTGGAGGACACTATGGGAAGGTTAGTTAATGTAATTAGGCCAGCTGGTAAATGAAATGATGCGAAGATGTTTAGAGATGAACAGCAAAATAAAAATTAAATAATAATCTTGTCTTTCTTTTATATTAGGAAAAAAAGAGAATATGATCTGATAGTAAACATTTTTAGAAGCGATTCTTTTTTTCTTATCTTTTTAAATGTGTTCTTTAGAACAGATTAGACTCATTGCATTTGAATAAATGTAATTCTGAAAACACCAGACTTTTGCAGATGCCAGTTCTTCAGCTCGTTTTTTTTGGGGGGTGGGAGGGAATACATATGTAGGAGTTGAAAACAGGTGCATAGATAAAACAAAGGGAAAAAATCCATTGGAAATGCAAAACACTTTACAAATTTTGGCATGAATTTTTATGTAACACTTGGAAAGAATGTCAGTAAAAATTCTAGACATTTTTTGAGTACTGTATAGTATCTCCTTAATTAGAATTTACCACAGTCAATTTTTAGTTATTTTGAAACAGGTGCTATTTTAACATTATTTCAGTAGAATCACTTTTCCATTGCAAAGCACATCAACAAAAATTTAGGAGCCACTTCTTAAGAATCGTCTACTGCCCTCATAAAAAGAACTTATGCTGGTCATTATTTTAATTATTTAAAATCAGAAAATATTTTGGACATTATTGTAATGTTCTCATTTTTCATCTTTTCTTATTAATAATAATACATGATTTATAATTTTTCAATTATGCATATATGCATGTATATAGAAGGAACTCAGAGTAATATGTCAAGTATTTTTGCAGGTATTAATACATAAGGGAGGTAAAGTGCCTGTTTCTTTGAGACAGAAAAAAAACAAAAGCAAGAAAAGCAGAACATATGTACAAAATAAAATGTGCAGTGGAAGAAGGGTGAAGTCTATTTTAGAATGAATGTCTGAAAAGGCTCTGCTAAGGGCATACCAGTTAAGTTAAGAACAGTAGGATGATAAGTAATCAAGGGAAGATGTGTGGGATGTGTGTTCCAAGCAGATGAACTAAGGCAAATGGACTCAGGAAAAAGAAAGACTTTAACAGTGTTTAAGGAAGAGAATAGAGTCTGAGTCAGGGAACTGAGACCAGGAATGTTAGGAGATAAATTCAACATTCAAGGGGGTTTATTTCTTATGGCCATTTACTCTGGTGCCGAGAGGATAGCTAAGGGACTCCGTAATATCACTGCTGCCTTGATATCTATTTTGTGTAGCCAGGCAGCCTGCAGGGGCCTTGAACCAACACCAGCCTCCTCCTTGGAACTCCTGCCTAGGTCACGGCTGTAGAGTCACAAGTAAATATAAATTCCTGATATGACGTCCCCAACAACCCCATGAAAAGCATGCTTCTCGCCGCCCAGGGCCTTCCCCTAATGTGGCCCTTAGAAAAGACTTCCCCTGCTTGAAATTTATCAAGGACACCCCCCTCCCCTTGGACTCTAATAAAGGCATGTGCTCCAGGTCCTGTCTTTCTACCTGTACCCTGCTTTGCCTTGTCCTTGTGGCCCCTGGAGGTCCTGTGTACCTCCTTCAGGACCTTTAAGTAATAAATGTCTCCATTTCACGTTAGTAATAAACTTCTCCATGTCACTTTCCCCTGCAATCTGATCCTCTGTTGAACTGTGGCTCACCATTCGTACCCTGGGGCTCTGCTAAACAAATGTGAATTTAACGAAGTCACAACCAATGGGGTCTAGGAGAGAGTCCTAGGAATGCCACTGGGGCTGTAGGATCTAGTAAACAAGGTTATTTCAGCCTTACAGGCATAAAGTTATGAGATATTATGCACCCTCAAAAAGGTGAGTGGGCATCATAGGGTAAATACATGAGAGAGGAGGCTGACACCATGCTGGCTGCCTATACTCCACCGCCTCCTTGGGTGGTCTTCTCCCACTTCCTGTTGCAGCGTTAGGGGAACTTGAATCTGAGGGAAGGTGTGAAGAGTTGCTGTGGAGACAAGCCTTGCAATGGATGAAATGTTTATTTCTGCTCAAAATTTCAAAATTCATATGTTTAAGTCCTAATCCCAATGTGATGTTATTTTTGAGGTGAATTTCAT
Source organism: Vicugna pacos (assembly GCF_048564905.1). Classification (NCBI taxonomy): domain Eukaryota; kingdom Metazoa; phylum Chordata; class Mammalia; order Artiodactyla; family Camelidae; genus Vicugna; species Vicugna pacos. The sequence continues at coordinate 23,861,501 of NC_132994.1, read as the reverse complement.
GTGTGTGTGTGTGCGTGTGTGTGTGCACCTTTCAGAGGTGATTAGGTTTTGAGGGTGGAGCCCTCATGAATGGGAGTAACGCTTTTATCAGAAGAGTCCAGAGAGCTAGCTAGCTCCCTCTCTGCCACGTGAAAATAGGAGCCTGCCCTTTACAACCCCGAAGCGGCTCTCACCAGAATCTGACTGCTCTGACACCGTGATCTCAGACTTCAGCTTCCAGAGCTGTGAGAAATAAATGTTTGCTGATTACGCCTCACAGTCTATGGTAATTTGTTACAGCAGCCTGAACTACGACAAGGCTTTTTTCTATTTTACATGTGCTAATCAAGATTATTTTATAGTGAGGCTGACAAGTGTTCTTGCAAAAAAATCTGCTCAGATTCATTCAGACATTTGGTATTTTTTTCCTAAGCTGCTCAGTTTTCATGAAGTGCTACAGGTTGGTCGTATAAAGGGAATTGTGACACCGGGACCACTATTCAGCCTACTTGTGCTTAAAGGAATGTACTAACCAATAAGTAGTAATTAGGCATCTACTCTATGTCAGAGATTCTATTAGAAGCAACATAGAATGACATAGTCCCTATTTTGCAGGAAATTATCTTCTACTTGAGGAGAAGTGATATAGGCCAATGGAAAATATAATTAACGATATGACTCAATACAACATCATTATAATCATCATCCACTTCATAATAACAGCAAAGAAGTTTCCTGAGCACTTATAATGTTCAGACATGCTTCTAAGTGCTTCTAAGCACAGACCCTGTCATCTGATCTTCACATTAATTCTATGGAATACATTGCTGTCATTATACCTGTTTTACAAGTAAGGAAACACAGAGCTAAAAAGACCACAAAATTGAAGAACCAATAAAAATAAGGGTAACAGGAATTCACACAGGAGAGAGCTCTTTCAGTTTGGGGAGAGGTGGAAGAAGGTTTGATCTGGGGTGCCAGGTGCAGGTGGGTTTCTAAAAGGGTGGTGGGAGAGGGGAAAGGGAGAGGGGAGGGGAAGGGAGTGTATTCTAGGCAGGAGGAGGAGCTTGGGAAGTTGGAAAAATCAGAAAGCTCAAGGTGATTTCAATGTTGAGTATGCCCAAACAACTATAGAGGAGGGGTCTGGGAGGGTAGTGCGTTGAGAGATACTGAGTATTCATCTTTGCAGTTTATTTTATGGGACTGTGCTGGAAAGTTAAAGAGTTAGGAAATTATTATGGGGTTTAGGTGTCAGATGATAAAGGCGGAATTAGTGTGGAGCTACTGGGTCTGGAAATGAGGCAGCAGATGTGAGGGAGCTTTGCAGGGAATAATCAATAGGCTTTCAAAACTAATTAGCTGGGAGAGCTGTGCTGTCTGGTTGTGGAGGACTGAATTGCTTAAGGAGTGGCCACAGGATGGAGCTCTATTAACAAGCGTGGAATCACCGCTCGGGTCGTTTAGTCAGAGGGACTACAGATAAAACACAGGGAAGAATTCCACAGAGGCCTACGAAAATAAGGCCCTTTACCAGCCATAAATAAGAAATAATAAAAGTAAGACTTCAAGCAAATACAAATGTCTACATTACTATTCCCAAAGCACATCTCCTGAAGCAAATTAAGTATTCAAATAGAAACATATTTGCACTTCGACTAATGGTCAGCAAACACCATAGACAGACAGATAGATAGACTGATGGATAGACAGATAAATAGATAAATTAATATAACTTGATCTGACAATTTTTATTTAGGAATTTATCATAAATATCAGTGATAACCACAACTTCCTGTGTGTGTGTGTGTGGATGCACATTTATTTGATACATGTCCTTTGTAGCACTGCTTTAATGTAAAAACAGCATACAGACAGGGACCTAAATTACCAACAATATAAAACTAGTTAAATTCTTTAGAAAAAATATCATATGATAATTAAAATCATGTTATCAAGAATATTTAATGACACATCTCATTATCTGTTAGATATTATTCAATGGAAAAAGGAGAGCGTGTTAAGCATTATGTAAAGTGATGACCCATGTTTAAAACTCATATTTTAAACATGCATATATGTAGATATATGAAAATATACAAGTAAGTATGCATACATCAATAAGATTTGAAGGCTGTCTATAAACCAAATTATTTAAATGAGTTATTGCTGGATTTCTGGGTTACGGGTAAGATTTTAGTTTTAGTTTCTTTTTACATTGTTTTCCTAAATTTCGTGTTATAAGAAGTCACCAAACATGTTTCAAAAATACAATGTATTATGTATCAATGGTAAAATATTTCTATACTTTAGTCAAAAAATTTGCTGACAAATGTATTGCTGAAGTCTGGATCTTTTAAAGTAGCTAGAGCCTCCCAGAAGAGTGCCCACACTCATGGCCTGGGAAATTTTAACTGCGGGACCACTACTCTTTGTCTGCCCGGAGCTTCTGGAGTGATGTCGGGAAGACAGCTGTGGCAGCGTGCTACAGCAAGTTAGCCTTGACCTCAAGTCCCCACCGCTGGACTGCTGCACTTGAACGTACCCCAGCAGGAGCTTTCCTTGCCATTTGTGGTAGTAAAGCAAGAGTATTCTAAGCATCTGCTCCAAACTTAGTTCAGCAATAAAGTTAGTCTAAATATAGCAACCGTTTAAGGCCTGCTTTTTGTTGTTGTTGCTATTTCTTTAGAAAAAGCAATTTGAGGGCCTAGGAGTTTAGAAACACTAAAATTATCTGATTCTGTTCTATGCCTTTCCATCCCAGATTGAATGAGGTGCTAGAAATAGAGTTATGATAAATAAGTCCCATTGATCTACTATTACATTTCAAACTTACTTTTCAGGATTATAGCCTTCATGATACTGTATCTGGTTTCATTTTCTAATATTTTCAATCTTTTTTTTGCATATTCACTATGCCAAACTCTGTATATCTGTATATCTGTCTGTCTGTCTGTCTATCTGGTCCTTTAATCTTCTCCACATTAATTCTAGGCAAATAGAGTTACCCTATTCTTGACAGCTTACAAGTGATAAATAACTGACTCAAAAATCACACTGCAACTAGGTGAAAAAAGGGTCTCTGATTGGCTTCACACCTATCTGCCTCCACAGCCTCTCTGGTCTCTGCCAGGCTTCCTTCTCCATCATCCAGACATTCTTCCCAAGCATTCTTCACTAGCTCCACTTTTTTCTCCTCATGTATAGACCTCCCTTGAGATTATTTATTCTTTTTCTATGCCCTTTGTTGAACTGACCCTCTGGCATGACTTTGATAATCATTTATGAGGCTCCAGGTGAAAATGGCTGGTGAACATCTATGACCTGGAAAAGACTTCAGAGCAGCCCCATGATTAGCAAGATGTGGGTGATCTCCTCACACAGATAGGGCAGGATGAGGCACAATGCAAGAACAGTGCAGAGACCTCAGGGCCCCCAGGATGAAGACATTCTACCTTTTTGGTTTCTAGGCTTGTGTTCATGGAAGACATCTAGACATTGTACAATTATCATCTCAACTGCTGCAGATTGCGTTTGATTTTTCTATTGCTGATAATTAAACCAGCATTCTCATCTTGAGGTTGGGACTGCTTATACTTATAAGGCTCAGATAAGTATAAATCATATTCAGGGGAGAGGATGTACCCTGAGGAGTAGGGGAGATGAGCAAGACTGGAATACGGGCTTTATTCTCCAGGCATTAGGAAGATATTACAGGCTATTTAGAATCAGAATGACATATCAAAGCAAAATGTTTGATAACTTGGCTGCAAAATTAAAAGTTAATGGAGATAGGAAAATCTGCTGTGAGAGTAAAATACTTTCAAATTTGATAAGCAAATCTACTAGAGAAGCTATATTTAGAATAAAGAAACAGGAATGGTTGGGTAGGAAGAACCAAAAACCTAAAGGATTTTAGGAGTTTTGTGGTAGGTGAGTATTGATGAAGGCAAAGGACCCAGTTTTTAGCCTATATGAGTAGATGATGCTAGAAACAGAAAGGTCAGGAGGTAGAGGACATTTTGAGTGTCTTGGGAAATATACAGATAACTTTGTTTTGGGAAATATTAATTCTAAAGAAATGATGACAATCAAATTTTCCAACTGGGTTTGAGAGAGGTTGGTGTGGCCACTAACATAATAACTGGGCCATACACAAAACAGTGAGCTATTATGCAAGGGCCAAAAAGTCACTGTGCTAAGTAGGTTACTGTATTTGCATGAGATTCACAATACAATTGTCCAGCTAATGGATCTTTTTAAAAGGAAAAGAACAGTACTTAAAAAAAAAAAAGTTTAACAGTTTTCCTAGAGCACTTTCTTTCTTTCAGCAGGGAACAGATGGTAATACTTTTCATTTGAAATAATGGAATTTGCTGAGATAGATAAGTAACTTCTCTTTTCATGCCAGAAGTCAGAAGACAAAATGGACAGAGAAAGAGTCTGAACAGATACCAGAGTATCATAGACTATCGTGGTGAGGTAAGGAGGGGATGCAGCGAAGGGAGGAGGTCCAACACCCTGGGATGGGAGAAGGGCAGCAATGGCAGCATCCCCATGCAAACCGCACAGCAGTGAGGTGTACAGAGAGTGGAGAGAGAGCAAGGAGAATAAGAAGAAACAGAAATTATAAGGCTCTATGACAAGGGTAGCAAACTCTAGAAATGACACGATCATGCTGTGACACTTACTGAAGGAGTTGGCAGTGCTTGAATGAGGATGGAGACCCTCAGAGACAATGATCAACTCAAGTCAAGGTCAACAAGGGCTAACCAACGTCAGAAGATGGAAGACCAAGAGCAAGAGAACAGATAACAAATGGAATAAACAGGGTTGTAACCTCCCAGGCTTGTAAATTATTATCAACTCTCAAGAGAGGAGAAATAATTCTAAAACTCCAATAAATAATGTTAAATAATAATTGCTTTCTTGTAGAAATGTGTGATTCATTGTGTGCCTATAATTCAGTGATTTGTTAAATTTCATCATTAAAAAAAAAGAATTCTTTTTTCAGTTATTCTCAGATAATGATTTCAGGGCACTATGTTGTCTACATAGGGGTCCAGTAACTACTGTATCCCTAGTACCCAGCAAAGGTTGGACATAGCACACAATAAATGTTTTTGAATTAGTGAATAAATGAGTGAGTTACTGAATTCAGTTTCAAAGTCAATGTGGCACAGAAATCATGTAAGAGAACTTCTTGAGTCCAAGTGAACCCTAAAGAACATCTTGTCTTCACAACAGTGTCAAAGTAGAAAATAAACCATCCCTGATTAAATCCACCTCAACGTCTACCAAGGTGGTAGAAAGTAAGTCTCCGACAGTTACAGATTCAGAGTCTAGTTCTCTTTTGAGATGTTTGCTGCAGAAGAGAGAATGAGGACAACGATTTAAAATGGTGGTAGCTTTGAGATAAGCTTTGAAAATTTATAATTCATGTCATGTCTACCTGATGGTATATAAAACACTGCAACTTATCATAATGCTATTTGCAATCTTTCAATATATACTAAATAATAAATGATTTTAAAATAATTAAACATGTTAATAAATATATAGATTTAAAAGTGTTAGAAACAATTACTTCTGTCAGGGTCATAGGTATGTTTTCTATGAAAACAGGAAAACAGTTACTTCTGATTTCTGCAGCATCTGCTTTTAAACTAACCCCAATACACTTTCTGAGAGAGAGCTAAATGAGTAGATATTGGCTAGTGATCCAATAGATATGGTTCAGTATATAGTTAAACTGTTCTAAGTTTCACAGCAATCATTTTGTCTATTCTAACATGTAATTCTGAAAACCTTTATTTTCTTTTTCTTAACTATATGCCCGAAATACATTCCTGAATATTAACAGAAACACATTTTTATTGAATATTCTATCAAGGCTCTTAATGCACTAGAGATTTTGGCTTTGCATTTCAGTTCCTTAGACTTCAGCCAGCTGTATAAGGTTCCATTTTTGTACATACAACTACTTTTAGCACAGTAGACTGCCAAACTTCACTGACTTTTTTTTTCCACACTGCCTGCTCTATATTTATTATTCTCCTCAGAGTTTTCAAATTTAACAAATTCACAGATGCTTTCTCTGTCTAGGCTCATTTATGCAGATTTTTATAACAGTAAATATGTCTACTGACCCACTCAACACTTCCCTTCTTACAGCCCCGGTAAATTCTCAGTGTTTTAAATCTCTCTTCTCCCACTCTGAAATTTGCCTTAGTGTAATCATTTCATTATGTGATGCATGAAAACTGTCCATGATAGCATGGAGGTGAATAGGACTTAGATTATTGTTTGCATAGAATTTTATGACCTCAACACACCCATTTGTTTTTTATTAAAGAGACATTTTAACCCCCCATTTGAGGAGAGATAAATATAATTTAAAGTTTTGTGATCAGCAGTACTTGGCAGGACACCTCATTGATTTGAGAGACAAATTTGGACATATGCTTGATAATGCTGGAAACTAATATCTTAGTAGTGCGATCATTTTTTCAGATCATAGCCTATTAAATTTCCAGAAAATTGAGTTATTTTTCAACAAGAAGAAATAAGCTACATTTTCCATTGGTAAATTTTATATTTTGCTTCCCTACCTATCCTAAGCTTAAATTTTAAGGAAAAAATATAAACTATTCGAAGAAAATTATATTAGCTGTTGTCTTGAAAATATAGAAATGAGTATTTTTTTACTTCATAAGTAGCTTGAGTTTAACATGATGATCTAGTATCTCTGTTTCAGTTTTTCTACTTCTAAAATTATAGCTTTCTATACCTTTTTGTTGACATGATGCTTAAGGACATTATTAGAGAATGACTACAGAATTGAAATATTAGCATTTTTAACTTTACCAGATTGGAAAGGTTTTATTCTTGGGATCAATGACTCATAAGGTAAATTCCATTTCAGTTATTCATGATAACATTTTCTTATATTGTAAATTTCATGTGTGCATGAACTATGTTTTCTGATCTGTGGTAAAATTTAACACTTTTATTAAATCTATTGTCAGTCTCTAATTCAGCATAGTTAATTCCACTTGGGAATTACTATTTATGATGATAAATTGAGAAAATTAGCCACAATGTTTCTGGGGCAAATTCTGTGTTTGGTTGAAAATGATCAGTGTTGAGGATCCAAATGCTACTAAAGTTATCAATTTTCCTGCCTTTGATGAAAGTTTGTTTTATTGTCTCTTTGACTTATATCACCATGTTCTGCCTATTACAGCTGGTGTATTCAATAATGATTTTCAACAAAAACTACTTTCCTAAAGATCTTGATTCTTTTATAAATCTAATTGAGAAGTTATTCTGGGATTTCATGACTCTTAATAGAAGTTTAACTAATGTTATCTATTTTTGTCTCAGTATCCAGAAATTGTACCTAGAATACCAATCAGAACTATAATCTCAGCATTCCAATAGAGAGAAGACTGATAACAAATCTATAATTATAGTTCTAAGAGAGGTTACTAGGATGAATTGAAAAACTGTTTGTCCATGATTCTCAAAATATAAATTATGATATGAATTTTTACTTTTACTAACATACCAGGATATTTTAACTAATTTCAAAAAAGAAGTTAAATGTTAACCACTTGCTATACTGTTTGCCTTTTAGGTCCTTGGAATCCATTTTCAATAATTGATAGATATATTCTTTAGTGTTTTACTATTGCAGATTGAAATCCTGTTTTACGCACTTTAGAGTATGAGCCTGCTTTAGTCTAAAGATAATATTATGTTAATTTTTTTCCTTAGATTATTTTCTAGAAATGGGTTCCTTTCTTTCAAATGGTCACTGGATTCTCATATAACTATATTATTTTGTGGCTTTTAAAGTAGTATCATATTTAAAATATGTAGAATCTACTGAAACAGTGGACAAGTTTTCTAAAGTTATCTTCTTTAGAGATCTTACTTTTCATAAACATTCTTTTAAAAGATAATCAGTCTGAAATTCAATCTAGAATACATGAACTAAAAACAGAAGAAATATAGCTAGTTAGTATTTAAATAGAAGATTAATGTAGGGAAAAGAGGCAGTATGCCCCTGGCCAAATGAGATAGTGAAATTGTTTTATTTTAAATTCATAGATGAATGATTCATACAAAATACTGCACATGTAGAAATAATTTTAAAAGAGTTATCAAGTAATAATTTAATCATATGTCATTCTTGGCAACGTGGAAAATAAATTAGACTATACTTGGGATAAAAATATTCAAAACTGATCATACTATAAACAATCAGCATAGCCATGAGACTGACTAGAAAGATGATTTTATCTTGTAGAATTCACTGAAAGTGAGGCTATGGGGAAAATATGGCTAGTTTAAGGAGCAACAAAGTAAAAAAAAATTATCTGTGTTGTTCATCTGTGCTGACTAGAACTTTACCAGAATATCTGGCAAAATAATAGTGAGAGATAGATCTAAGAAATACTAAATAATGGAAGTCATATTTAGTTAGAATTGAACATATTAGATGTATACTAAGGATAGTAATATGCCAAAATTAACTTCATAACCACAAAATTTAAATATTATACAAAACACATAAATATGAGTTGGATGATTTAATAATATATACCATTATTTAAGTGTAATTTTTACTATCAAAAAATAGTTATTCTGATTCTATAGTTAATAATAATTACATCAAAATTTCAAAGCAGTTCACTAATTCTAACATCTAAATAAGTTAGAACAGCACCTGGTATACAACAAGCTATATATTATATTAATGCTATATATTATATATATATATTTATAAGCACTGTTGTATTAGTATTAACTGCTATTAATTTTCAAAGACTTTAAAATGTATGTAACTTTTAAATGGTAGCTGAGATATGAAATCAACTGCTTTTACTAATGAAAAAAATTTTAAATTATTTCCTTCAGTTAAAATTCAGAGGGCCTATAAAAAGGAAATGATGATTTGGTTTTATATAACACATAGAGAGAGTATCTATATATGATTTCTACAGACTATTTCCCCATTTGGGGATCCCACCCCTGAGAAGTTTTGAGGGAAACGCTATTTAGAAAGGAAAGATTTCCCATGATTCCAAGTGTTTCTGAGAAGCTTTTAATTTGATCGTACTCCTGGGGTGTGGGTTAGAACTAATCCAATTTCTATCACTCACAAAGAGTCCTATGACTTTTGGCCAGAATTCTCTGTTACAGATGAGGATGACTTGTCCTCATCCCAAGAACACTAAGTGGAGAGCCTGCCTTCCCTCTCTATTTCATGGATGACGAGTCTTGAGTCTTTCAGAATGTCCCTAACAATTGGGCTTCTTTGGGAATAAAGGAACTTCAGAATTTAGAGTCTCCTAACTCTGGCTAAGGACCATTTGCTCTCACACAAAGAAACAGATTCCTCCTGAGTGACTCCTCTTTCCCAGCTACAAAAGGTGCTGCAGAAACCAGAACAACTTTGGGAACAGAACTACTGGATTGTTATGTACAGACTAGTGACAGTATTAATCATTAGTCCTGTTTAATATTTGGACTGTCCTTAATGATTGTTGGAAAATCCACAGCATATGTCAGAACACTGCTGTTTCCATGTTAGGGGCATATGAACACTATAGCTTTTGAGAACTTAAGCTGAAACGCTAAGAACCAGTATGCTTCATAAAAGCATAAAATACCATAAAGACATCAGTTCTTAGATTTTCTCTTAAAATGAAACTTACTTTCATCAAAACCATCATATAAAGTCTAATGGCTTAACTGATATTTATTACCCAAAATAGTAAAATTCTTTACTTTTACAAATGTTTCTATTCTCAAATGAAATCAAAACCATTTTGTACTTAAAATTTTACTGAATTTTTAAAAGATTTACCCCCACTTTCTATGAATTTATTTTATTGCTTAAAGTGAACTATAACCTATTATATATGTATATATGTGTATATATTTCTGTGTATAAATATACATATATATATATATATGAGAGTTCTCCATGCCACCATACTTCAGTCTTGTCACCCTGGTTCTCCAGCTGTATACAATTGCGTGAGGGTTGTGATGATATTAAGTGGTCCCCAGAGCTAGGCCTGAAGTGAAGTCATTTCCAAATATATGAAAGTTATTCATTTCCACCAAGCAAAGAATCTCTACTGCAAACACCATTCAGCTAGTAGTAGAGATCTGGGAAGGGCTCGTCTAAATGCACAGGTTAACAAGTGAGTCCCAAACCTGATGTAAGTTTTAATAACACAGGAGGGGATTGAGGAGTAGGAAGGGGCTTAAATTTAGTCCCTTAATCCTAAACTGAAACTGACAAGGAGATTGGAAGAAAGGGTTATTAGATTTAGAAAATAAAAAATAGAGGGCATCCAATTAACTTTGTATTTCAATTAAACAATCAATAACATTTTTTAGTGTAAGTCTGACATGCAAAATTTGGGACATATTTATACTAAAAAATTATCCATCATCTATCTGAAATTCAAAGTGGACTGGGACTCTTGTGTTTTATTTGGCAATCCTAAGGGGGGTAAAAACTAAGGAAAGAAAACAAAGACAGCTTCTGACTACTTGCAGGGAACTGGCCTTACTAATCATCTATGCTATAATATTCTCTTACAGAAGAGGAATCATTTCACAGAATAGCAACATCAGATAAGGTTGACTGCCATAGAGTAAGCAAAAACAAAATCATTTACCATCATGTCTGAGCACAGATTAAATTGAAAAGAACTATTCCAGACTTCCAACTCTAAGTTTCCTATTCCTCTACAACCTGAAATACACCACTGCACTGTACCTAGTAAAATGCTAAATTTCTTCCTGTACCTCTAAGAAGACTGAGCACTTCATAATCAACCATCTCGGACTGAGGGTCTCTCTGTTAATTAAAATAATTTGAATACAGCTTTCTTTCTGGTTTTTAGCATGGTATTGCTGTGAGAGGCTTTCCACACAGCTAACGGACCCCTTAATTGAGCTGAACTTTATCCTTACTTAAAATTTTTTCTCAAAGCACATGTCTTGAATAAAAATTAGTCAAACTCTATTTCCATTAATAATTTTTAGTCCTTTTGGCATTAGATTAGTTGTTCCTCAAAACTCTCTCTCTCTCTTTGTTTCATAGAGAGAATGTTTCATATGGGCTCATAGAAGGTAAGTGATCCAGATGTGTCTCTTTCTAAGGAGTGAAACTGAGATGTTGCTGTGACCCAACTTTGACACACAGAAAAAGGTAACACCCCAGCAAAGGGCAGAGCATGAGGGTGGAAGATGCTTGTGTTCTGAATGGGCACGGAGAACAGAGCTGCCCACTAAAACTCATCTGGCCAAAGTGTCACAGGAGAAACGCCTATCTCATTTGTATTATTGAGTTATGTGCGTTCTTAGTTACAGCAGCTTGATCTATACCCTGATATGTTATTTTATATTGCAGTTCTATTAATGACCCTTTGTTTTCCTTGTACTATATTATTTTCCAAAGTTCTTACTGTAATCTGCCTAGGTAAGATGTACCAAGACAAGACAATCATACTGTATAGTTGTTGAAGAGGATGGAATCTGAAAATAGATGTTCTGGATTAGAATTCAGACTCTAAAAAATAACTGGACTTGAACAAGTTATTTTACTTCTAAATGCCTCTGTTCTGCCCATTTGTAAAATGATGCTATTAATAACAACAATGCCTGCCTCATAGAATTGTTGAAAGGATAAAATGAGCTAATATATAGAGAGCATAACAGTACATTTTCTGAAACACAGTAAACCCTGGATAAGTCAATAATGATAATGATTATCGTCAATTTTCTCCAGGAACAGTATTTACTACTAATAATGGTAAAACAACAATTTACATATATTGTGTACTGATGATATGTGAGATACTTTTCCAGGTACCTTGCAAGGATTGTCAGATTTAATTTTTTTAATTCATTCAATAGATATTTGAGTGCGTAATTTGTGCAGGTTCTATTCTTGGTGCTACACAAAGCAGTGACAACAAGAAGACAAAAACACATGCTACGGTGATAGAGTATTAACAAACAGTTGAACTTTTAATGGATTAATGACATGGAGAACAATAAAGCAGGCCCGATGAAAGGCTTCTTGGCCCTCCTTTCATACAGGCTGGTCAGGAGAGAAGCTGTCTCCCAGAAAGTGAAATTGGTGGAAAGACCCGACAGAAATGTGGAGGAAACAGCAAGTGAGACTGGGGATACTCCTGGAGAGGACAGCAGAGTGTTTGAATCCCTGAAGGAGGACTGGCCTCGACATGTTGGTGGAGCCCAAGGAGGCCAGTGTAGTGTGGCTGGACTGTAGGTGGAGAAGGAGAGCGAGCGAGGAAGGGTCCACCCAGAATCTCAGAGGGAGCATGGCCCTATCACTACCTTGATTTCAGACTTTTATCCTCATGAACCATGAGACAATGCATTTCTGGGTTTTTTTAGCCAATTAGTTTGTACCACTTGCTGCAGTAGTCCTAGGGAACCAAAATACTCTACTTTCTGGTCTGTGTGCTCTGTGTTTCAGTTCCAGTAGAGAATGTAAACTCCAGGATGCAGTAATACTGAAGGTAACTCCACTACTCCACTACTTTGAGTGACTTTTTTTTTTGTTTAACAACTGCAAACAGATTTCTTCCCTTCAGCAAAAATGTGGACAACAAACACTTCTTGAGTAACATGATGAACTGTCAGCTTTAACCACAGCAGCTAAGGCAGGAGAGTGTAACAGCTGACATCTATTGAGTTTGCACTACATGCTGCATCCCATGTGACATTCACTAACTTGTACTGTTGTTACAACAACTCTGCAGGTTAGGTGCCACTTACATCTTTCCATTTTTAGAGGAGAGGTTAAGTGACTTGCCTTGTAGGTTTGGGTGACAGCCTTTGAATTCAGGCAATCCCATTTAATCACTGCTGTGCATAACCTCTGTTCTCTGCCTCATTCTGTCTCCGAAACACTATCTGAAAAGCTACCTTTTTTAGTGGACAGTGAGGTTCCCTTGGCTATTCATTTCAAGCTCCCAAAACTTGTTTTCTCAACTTGTTTGCCACCTGTCTTTAATTGCTTTGCCTGGGGTTTGCTTTTGGTTCTATCAGATATTCTGATGACTGTCTAATACTGAATTAGCATTCCAGCAATCTTTCTGCCAGTACTAAATTGGCTCATTTTCTCTTCAACAGTTCAGTACACTGACCATGCACCACAGCCTGTGTGATTTGCTAAATTGAGTCACTTGTGCTGTTATTTATGTTGATTATCAACTGTTATTTACATGGCAAGCTGTAATCTTGATTTACAATGATAGCATTAATTGACTGCGTTTGACTGTGTACCTTAACTTGACATAATTTGCCTATAAATTTTCAGAATTTTGTTGCTTTGTTTAGCGTGGGAGGCTCATGACCATCTGCAAGGCTGCCCTATTGATGTCATTCTCACTAATTGGCTGTTTGTAGTGTAAAGCTTAACCTCGCAGAAAGGTTTACAGTTTTCTGCCAAAACAAAAAGCCCCTTTATCCCTTCTTAGTGATGTTTACCTCTCCTACTGCTTTCTGAATCATCAGGCCATGAGACCACTAGTTTCCACCTGTGGCCAGATATATTCACTGTTTACTCACAAACACGAATTCCCAGGAAAGTCTAACTTAAACTAATAGAAAAGGCAGAGCTCAGTGGGAAGTTGCAATGGCTCTTCTGGAAGCCTTCTGCATCTGTTGGTTTTAATAACTGGCATTCCTCCCTTGGTCTCCACACCAGTGCTCTGCCCCCAGGCTTCACGTCAGAATCACTTGCAGAGTTTTTAAAACAGTACATATGGCCAAGAGCTCTTCACTCGGTTGTTCTGGGGGAGTAGGGAATGGATGCTGGCAAATCTGTTCATAGATTATATCACTGATGAATCGAATGCATAGCTAAACTGAGAAGTTTCTCCCTCCCCTGTACAAAGGTAAAATGAGGATGTGAAAATCCACTTTCAGAACCCTGGCCCGTTCTGGGAAACTAGTGCACAGACTATAATTAGAGGGGCTTGCAGCCTGGTAGAAATCACTTTGGGTCACTTATTCTCCATCACCTTGCCCTGTTTCATACCTCAAAATACACATTCTGTGGCTGTGGAGAAAATGGAGCCGGTAATGCTGAAGGCATTTTTACCCAGTTGACATCCTGAGCTTTGCTGTGAGTGCACTGAGCCCTGACACCTGAAAACCTGGAGAGATGTACAAAGTTCATGGATTGGAAGACTCAACAATGTCAAGATGTCTATTCTCCCCAAATTGATATAGGTTTTACTGCAATTTTTGTCAAGATCTGACCATGGATTTTAACAAAAATAAGCTTATTCTGATATTTATATCTAGGGATATGGGACCTACAAAATTATAACAATTTGAAAAATAAGGATAAAGTGGGAGGAATCACTCTACCCAATTTTACTATTTGCTGGGTAGTAAGCCTAATTAAGACACTGGTATTGTTACAGGGATAGATATATAGAATTTTTCTGATTTAATTTTTCTTTCTGCAAGCAAGGTAAGGATATCTTGTTTCTCTGAATAGCTCTGGCATTTGTAATCAGCTTAGTCTTGTAGTATCGTGGGTATGAAAAGGTTTAGCTGTTCAGACCAATTATATTCAGTAACTTTCTCTTTCAGTATTTTAAATATTCAAATGATTATTTCAATATGACAATACTTTGCTACCTGATTGTAATCATTGCTAACTTTGTTTTTAGCTACTGATATACACAATTGCAACAAATTATAGGAATGCACTTTTCAAAATGTAATTTTAAGACCACATTTGAAAATTATTTTTCATATTTAATTTCAGGTTGTAATGAAAAATGTGAAACATTTTATTACATAAAACTGCAAGTTTGGTTTTATAAATTTCCTCTTGGTAAAATGTGCAAATGTCTACCCTAAGTAATAAACTTCCAGATTGACAAGATTCTAAAGATTCGTTTTCCCCACCTTCTGAACTCTAGTAAGTATTATCACTTATTTTAGATTAAAATAACCTGTGAATTCAACCAAGTATGATCACCTTTCTATCCTGTATTTTTCCACTTAGATTAACTACTAGATGATGGATCTTGTGTAAAAGAGCAGTTCTGACCATGTTCTTCAAGCCTCTGTTTTTAAAATTGTGATAATACAGTCACTTCGCAAGCCAACTTCTTGGAAAACTTGCTTAAATGCAAATTCCCAGGATCCACCTCACATTTAGCTGACTCCAAGTCTCTGGCAATGAGCCCGCAAATCTGTGTTTTTGAAAGTTCTTCATGTGATTCTTACCTGCCCTAAATTTTGAGACATACTGCACAGAATATTCTTGCTCTAGACAAAATATTTTCTTCTCTGTAGACTCTATAGCAGATACTAGTGAAATTATGCATCCTAAAATCAACTTGACAATTGATATTGCTATTCTGCATCCTTTGTTGAAACTGTCACTCATTTACAACCCCTATGGAAATTTATTTTGACAAAAATCATGCTATGAATATGAGACCAACTGGACATGATTTTAACTACAAATGCCCATACCCTTTACTTTGATCATTGATTTGTACTAAATTCTATCTAGACTAATCGATTTTTCTAAAATAAGATAAGAAGCATAAAACCTAGGAAAGCCACGAAAGAACTGAGATTGTTTTTCTTCAAGTACAGTCTTCTACAAAGAGGGCACAAAGAATATACGCACACTAGTTAGAAAACACATACCCCTTTCCTTCCTTGCTACACATTTTCACTTTTCCCTATGATCTGTAGCAGTTTTTGCGCAGATTTGTTATTATACAGAAACTTAAGGGAGGGGATAAAATACTTCGAATTCCTGTGGCTTCCATGACCAGTTCATCCATTGTTCCTTGTTGGTATGTGTTCAAATACCTACTGAAATACAGGTTCAATACTGACCCCTAGTCTCACTGAGAGACTAACAGAGGACAAGATATCAACAAATTGGTGTAAAACAATTTTATGGCCCCAGTATTTCTTGACTTGGTACAGTTGTTTGCATTCTTTTGGCATCACTCTAACTCAAGCCACTATCACTTTTGTCTGGACTACAGTAAGAGCTTCCTGTTTAGTCTCCCTGCTTTATTCATACCCTCAAATATATCATTATTCATACATTTTAAAATGACGTTTTACAATTGGACTTTTAATCGTGTCATCACCCTGTTAAAAACAAAATTCATTACCATTCAACTGACATTTTTCCAAGGAACTAAATATAACTCTGTACAAACTAGGCTTGAAAATCTCCCCAACTTCATCTCCAGACATTCTCTCCCTGTCTCCCTGTGCCAATAACATTGTCCTTCCAGTTCCTTGAATTCGCCAAATGACTTCCTACCCCAGGCGTTCACACATGCTATGAATTCTCTGGAATGTCCCTGATCTGCCTAATTTTTCACCAGAGTGCAGATTGCAGCTCAAATTCTACTTCCTTGGACTTATGCCTCAATTCTTTTATTTAAACTTACAGAATTGTACTTATTTAATGCAGGAGATTTTTCAAATGATTTTTGTGCTTTTATTATTCTTATACATATACATTTGTTTATAATTTGATAAATTATATATTTTACATGAAATTAAATAACTCTATTGTTATTTATATATTTATTCATGCATTTATTTATTTATTTGTTTATCTTTCCCAAAGTCTAAGTTTCTAAGAGCATAGCTTGTGTGTGTGTGTGTGTTTTTTTTTTTTTTAACATTGTATACCTATCATTTGTCATAGATCCTGGAAATATAAGCTATTTAATAATAATTTGTTGGATAAATAAGTGGATTAAATAAATAAAACAACTAAGATAAACTTTACTTCCTACTTTCAACATCTCAAAAACAGTATGATACATCTGTGACATGTGCTATGTGATGTAAAGCCAAATAATATACAACATTTAAGAATTCCCAATTTGTTATAGCAAATTAATGTAACCTCATTATAAATTGCTTGAAGCTATCCATTTACAAAATAATGTCACAAATGTGAAAAAATGAAAGCACTGAAAAATGATTCCAATTTTAGAAAAGAACATTTTGAATGAGAACATTAACATTTGCAAAGACATTTATTTTCAATTTTTAGCAAGATGACTAAATGGCAATATGTGCTTTTGCTTTGTGTACAAAGGTGTAGATGGCTGATTCTACCTACATGCTGGAGTGAGTGTATTATATACTAAAATACATTTTGAATCCAATTGCTCTCATTTCTCAGTCTCAGCCTGGGATACATTTTAATAGAGTCAGGATCTGCTTAATGACACTGTAGCTTCTGCTTAATGTAAGTGATACATTTTCATTCTGGCATCTGTGTAAGGTGGTTCACCCTACTTGGTAAGAGAAGATTCTCTAAGGACAAAATGATTAAAAGGATTTTTCAAGGTAGCAAGTTCAAGGTTGGATTTCATGGACATCTGATTCCAATTCACATACTTCGGTCCACTAAACCATTCTGCCTTTTGTTATAAGGATCACTGAAGCCATATACTTACATCCTGAACTCAAGTTAAATGTCCTAAGGCATTTTCTGGGCTTTATACTTTAACCTTTGTATGTTTTTAAGCTTAAATGATCAACCTTGGTTTTCTCCATAAAAAAAGGTCAAAGGAGTACTTGTGAGGATTTATTGTTTTTACTATTTTTTTTGTTGTTGTCTTTTTTTTTTTAGATAACAAGAAACCTGGTGGCAGAGAGCTTTTCTGAGATGTTGTTGTTGTTGTTAGCTTTCTGTTACTGACAAGACCTCTACTAAACAGAAAGTTCAGGCCTTTGGCAGAATTTGGAAAACCTAGCTGTCTCGAAGGCATGACATTAGAAGCCAACTTAAAGGTTAAGATTCTATAAAAGCCTCTTAGTGACACTTGTCTTCCTATCTTAGACAAATATGGGGTATCTCCTGTGTGATTTTGAAGTGTATCACCTTTCCTACTCTTTACTTACTGGGTTTCTGCAGTTTATTCTCTATCAAGTAAAAAAAAAGGCCCAAGAGAGAAAGAGGCCACCCACTAAAGAGCTTTGTCTATCAAATATAGGAGTGGTTGGAGACCTTCATGATATGCCTCTTTCTAATTTCACTCTATTTTTATGGATCTTAATGTTCACCCAAGAAAAAAAATGTTTTTCCTCAATTGTTGCAGATTTGGTTATGATTTGAAAAAATGATGTCAATTATTTAACAGGGATTAGAAATGTTTCTTGGCCTTCTATTGGTATTTTAAGGTTCATCCACAACCAAACACCCTGCCCATTAATACTGAAGCTTTTTTTTTCCTTTCATTGTAACAACCAGCCTATTGATAGAGTTGGTGAAATAAATTCCACATATTTGGATTATCTTAACAGCACATACATTTTTCTTTATTGAATCTAAAGGTTTGTTTTAGTTATCACAGATCAATCTTTGAGGAACATATGCCCAAGACAAAAAAGTTTATCCCCATAAACTTGATATTTGACAGTAGAAAATAATGAAATATTTTATCTGCCATGAAGTTCTCTCATTTATAAAGACTTGGAGGAAGGTTGCAGGGAAGCTTGTCATTTTTTTTCCTTTTTTTTTTGTTTCAAATCTAACTAAAGAATTCTGAAGGAAACAACTTCCAATGTATTTTTAAATTTTACGTACCCCCTGCATTGGTTTCTGGAAGTTTTTCTTAAGGGAAAATGCCATAAAAGTACAAATTCCTCCTTTAGATTTTTATTAAGTAGTCTCAATTGTTTTGGTGATGGCAGGAGAGAAAAATGCAGGTAAAGAGAATTTTGAAATGCATTTGTGAGTGTGGGAGAACTGCCAGCCTTATATAAAATGTTACAAAACATTTTATCTGAGCTGAATTGAAACATTAGATGCAAAGTTTAAAAGAAACTTGAGGGCATCATGAAGTCAATAAAGTGTCCCAAGATTTGGCAAAATATGCTTGTTTTGTATTTTCTACATTATATTAATCAACCCCACTCCCAATTCTCCCATCTCTATCATCACTACAATTCTTACTATTATTAAGTTAATAGTAACAAATAAAATGTTATTGTTATTATTATAAGCAAGTCATGAGTCTAAACTTTTTCCACACAGGTTTTTTTTTTTTGCTCATTTATTCCTCACAAATATTATGTATGGGAGGGCATTTTCACTGTATGTGTATTTCAGATACAGTAACTTAGTGAAGTAACTCTTCCACCATATTTAGAGCTGCCTGATATTTAAGTCTGAGTTTTAATCACTGAATTGCATGATCTATTAAGTTCTAAGGGGTAAAAGTCATAAAAGGGGTCAGGAGGATTCGGAGAACAGAGACAATAAACATAAAAATATGTTTCTTAAATCTTGTAAGATCAAAAGGGGCAGGATTTCAAGCCCCACTCAAACTGCCTAAATCAAAATCTGCACTTTAACAAGATGTAAGTAAAGTCTGAGTCTACCTTTTTTAAAGTCAAGGCTATCTTTTTAACAGAATATTTTGAAAAATATAGTCAAGTTATTTACTAAAATCTAGAGTTCCTCTATGTGCTTTACTCAACATAATAGACTACTAAGCATTTTATTCATTCACTGACTCTTTTACTTTGATTTCTTTATTTATACAATAGTTCTTATTTGTACACCTATTTTGCGCAAGATGTTTAAACATTTTACAGTATACTAAGATAAACAAAAAATTTCATTCTATAAAAGGAGATAAATGTAAATAATTGATAGTTATTTAAGATGTCATTTAATAAATGCCATAAGTAAAAATAAAGTTTAAATATAGGCAGTGTTTTTGCACTCTGGGGTTTCATCAAAGAAAACTTCATAAAGGAAGTATTTCCTACCAACAAATAAATTTTTAGAAGTGGAAGACTATTTTCTTGGTGTACTTATTCTCTCTGGGAGCACTGGCTACTTTCTAGTCTAAATTCACCCAGCTGGCCCTAGTTAACAAGTTTTACCATTTTATTGTTTCTGAAATGCATTTTCAACTTCTGTTAAAATTAGAATAGCATTTGACCTCCTCTTAAGTAGTATTGCTCTTGCACTGAACCACTTCTTTTTAGATACCACTTCTACCTAAAATTCTTTTTTTCAGATTCCAAAAATCTAAACACTCCTGGGAGTTAAAAGTTGACTTTTTATATAATTTTTCCTTTGGCAAATTCAAATAGATGAAGAGAACAAGATTTTTCTCAAACACTGAAGTGTTTAGTTCTTGAAATTTCGCATTCACTAGGAACTTAAGTAGCAATAATCACCACTTGGTGAATTTGATGCTACTGATAGGTTGCCTTTCATACGTTTATATATTCTCAAAGTAAATGCTCATTGCTTGCATAAATGTGCCTACGCCTCTTTAAACGGGTTATGAAACAAGCATTGTAATATAGGATATATTTTATTTCTAAGTGATAAAATATGGATTTTAAGATTTTAGCACTTACACTAGAGATGAGTTTAGATGGGCAGAGGTTTCATGATCTTTTTCTTCAAATATATAGGATTTGTAAAGGAAAAGTGTACATTTAAGAGGAGGAGGCAAAAATAAAGCATGAAAGAAATATGAAGTTGAGAGAAAGGATATGTGGAGACCAATATTTCTTTGGCAAAGGCACCTAGACACCCAGACTCACCATGACAGGAGACTGGGTGAGACGTGCTGTCAATGATTTTAAGATATTTTAATAGAAAACTACTATGTATCTTCATAATATAGTATTGTTCATGATTGTTTAAATTTTCTATTAATGTTTATTATGTAAGAATCCTCTTACAACTTTATTTTTAATCCAACATTTTTGTTTTTAATATTTATCTACATTAATATATTTAGGTAGACTAAGTTTCATGATTTATAACTATGTCATTTCTTATTTATCCAATGTTAGTAGGCATTGGCTTTGTTTATAATTGTTTTGCTATAATAGGGTTATAATAAACATCATGTCATGTGTGCCAAAGTTTTATATCTATAAACACTTGGAAATATGGATTAGAAAGTCTTAACTTTACTAGATATTTACCAAATTGCTCTAAAAAAAACTAATTTAACAGTTTGTAATCTCACCAGCATTATATGTATTTGAGTCTGTCCCTACCTGCTCCATACTTACTATCATTACTTTAAAAGAAAAAGGAACAAAATTAAGAGAATCAAATACTTAGTATCATCACTCCTTTTTAAAAACCAAAATGATATAAAAAAAAGAAGACAAATGAACTTAAATATAAGACAGAAACAGACTCACAGACATAGAATACAAACTTGTGGTTGCCAGGGGAAGGGGAGTCGGAAGGGACAGAATGGGAGTTTGAAATCTGTAGTTTCAGGTATATATAGAATAGATAAACAAGTTTATAATGTATAGCACAGGGAAATATAAACAAGATCTTGTGGTAGCTCACAGTGAAAAAGAATGTGAAAATGAATATATGCATATTCATATATGACTGAAAAACTGTGCTCTACACCAGAAATTGATACATTGTACACTGACTATAACTCAATAAAATAAAAAAAAAAATAAATAAACAAACAAATAAATAATAAAAACCAAAACCAGAACAAAGTCAGATGACTGGTATCACCTGACTTTAAGACATAAAGCCCCAATAATTAAGACTGTGTGATACTGGCCAAGAGAACAGACAAACAGATCAATGAAACAGAATAGAGAGCCCAAAATAGAACCCCATATAACAGTCAACTGATCTTTGATGGGGTAGCAAAGGCAATAAAATAGAGCAAAGACAGTCTTGTCAACAAATGGTAATGAAACAATTGGATATCACATGCAAAAAAATTAATCCAGACAAAGAACTGACATCCTTCACTAAATTAACACAAAACTATAACATTCCTAGAATAAAATAGAGAAGAAAATCTAGATTACCTTGGGTATGGCAATGACTTTTTAGATACAACATTAAAAGTAAGGTCTATATGTCATTGAAATTACAAGCTTTTGCTCTGGAAGGACACTACCAACAGAGTGAGAAGATAAGCCACAGGCTGAAAGATAGTATTTGCAAAAGACATATCTAATAAAGGACTCTTATCCAAATATAAAAAGAACACATTTAACAATAATAACAATAAAAAAAACTGATTAATAAGTGGGCCAACAATTATATGCTGAACAGACATCTCAGCAAGGAAGATAAATAGAAAATAAACTTATGAAAAGATTCTCAATATCATACGTCATAAGAGAACTGCAAATTAAAACAACAAGGAGTTTCCACTATTACGCCTATCAGAATGGCAAAAATCCAAAACACTGACAACAGCAAATGCTGACAAGGATATGGAGAATAGGAACTCTCATTCATTGCTGGTGAGAATGCCCAATGGTACAGCCATGTTTGAAGACAGTTTGGCGATTTCCTACAAAACTAAATATACTGTTACCGTAAGATTAAGCAAACTTGCATTTTGGTATTTACCCAAATAAGCTGACAACTTATGTCCACACAAAAACCTGCACATAGATATTTATAGCAGCTTTAATCATAATTGCCAAAACTTGGAAGTAACCAAGATGTCCTTCAGTAGATATATGGACAAATAAACTGGGCTATGTTCAGACAATGGAATAATATTCAACACTAAAAAGAAATGAGTTATTAGTCATAAAAAGACATGGAGGAATTTTAAATGCATTTTACAAACATTGATTAAGGAAATTAAACATGACTTAAAGAAATGGAAAGATATCCCATGCTTTTGGGTTTGGAATAATCAATATTGTTAAAATGACCATATTGCCCAAGGCAATCTGCAGATTTAATGAGATCCCTATCAAATTACCCATGACAGTTTTCACAGAAGTAGAACATAAATCATAAAATTTATGTGGAACCACAAAAGGCCTGGAATTGCCAAAGCAACACTGAAAAAAAAAAAAAAAGAACAAAGCTAGAGGAATAACCCATCCAGACTTCAGACAATACTACAAAGCCTCAGTAATCAAAACAGCATGGTATTGGTACAAAAAGAGACATATGGATCAACGGAACAGAACAGAATGCCCAGAAATACACCCACAGACCTGTAGTCAGTTAATCTCTGACAAAGGAGGTGAGAATACACAATGGAGAAAATACAGTCTCTTCAGCAAGTGGTAGGAAAACTCAATAGCAGCATGGAAATCAATGAAGTTAAAACAATCCCTCACAGCATACACAAAAATAAACTCAAAATGACTTAAAGACTTAAATATAGACAAGACACTATAAACCTCCTAGAAGAAAACATTGGCAAAACATTCTCTGACATAAATTTTAACAATGTTCTCCTAGGGCAGTCTACCCAGGCAATAGGAATAAAAGCAAAAATAAACAAATGAGATCTAATTAAGCTTATAAGCTTTTGCACAGTGAAGGAAATCATAAGCAAAACAAAAAGACAACCTATGGAATGGGAGAAAATATCTGCAGATGATACAACTGACAAAGGTTTAATTTCCAGAATATATAAACAGCTCATACAACTTAATAACAAAAAAACAAACAACACAATCCAAAAATGGGCAGATCTAAACAAGCAATTCTCCAATGAAGACATAACAAATGGCCAACAGGCACATGAAAAAATGTTCAATATCACTAATTATTAGAGAAATGCAAATCAAAACTACAATGACCTCACACCAGTCACAATGGCCATCATTCAAAAGTCCACAAATGATAAATGCTGGAGAGAGTGTGGAGAAAAGGGTACCCTCCTACACTGTTGGTGGGAATGTAGTTTGGTGCAGCCATTATGGAAAAGATTATGGAGATTCCTCAAAAAACTAAAAATAGACTTACCATATGATCCATCAATCCCACTCTTGGGCATCTATCATGAGGGAACTCTAATTTAAAAAGATACATGCGCCCCAATGTTCATAGCAGCCCTATTCACAATAGCCAAGACATGAAGCAACCTAAATGTCCATCAACAGCTGACTGGATAAAGAAGCAGTGGTATACTTATACAATGGAATACTACTCAGCCATAAAAATAAAAATAATGCCATTTTCAGCAACATGGATGGACCTGGAGGTCATCATTCTAAGTGAAGTAAGCCAGAAAGAGAAAGAAAAATACCATATGATACCACTTATATGTGGAATCTAAAAAAAGAAAAAAGACACTAATGAACTAATCTACAAAACAGAAATAGACTTGCAGATATAGTAAACAATCTTATGTTTACCAGGGGAAAGGGTGTGGGAAGGTATAAATTTGGGAGTTTGAGGTTTGCAAACATTTACTATATATAAAAATAGATAAAAACAAAACAAAACAAATTCCTTCTTTATAGCACAGGGAACTATACTCAATATCTTGTAATAACCTTTAATGAAAAAGACTATGAAAACAAATACATGTATGTATATGTATGACTGGGACATTATATTGTATACCAGAAATTGACACATTGTAACTGACTATATACTTCAGTAAAAAAATGCATTTTACTAAGTGAAAGAAGCCAATCTGAAAAGGCTGCGTACTGTATGATTAGAACTATGTGACATTCTGGAAAAGGCAAACTTATGGAGACAGTAAGAATATCAGTGGCTGCCAGGGGTTGGGAAATGGAGAGATAAATAAGCAGAACACAGAATTTTTATGGCAGTGAAACAATTCTGTATGAACATTTATCAAAACCTACGGAATTTACAACACCAAGAGTGAATCCTAACGTAAATTATAGACTTAGCAAAATAATGATGGGCCAATGTTGGTTCACCAATTGTAAAAAAAAAAAATGTATCACTCTGTTAAGGTATGTTGATAGCTGAGAGGCCATGTCTGAGACGGAGCATAGGGTATAGGAGAACACTGCCATTTCTACTCAGTTTTGCTCTGAACCTAAAACTGCTCTAAAAAAAATAAAGCCTAATGTAAAGATTAAAAGTAAATAAAAAGCATTATCACACTTAAATAGATGAATAATGATTCTTTAATATTGTGATATATCCAGTCAGTGCTCAAATATAATATATATATATTTTTTCTTTTTGTAGACTGCTGATTGAATAGGATATGATTAAGTCATTTATACTGCAGGTTCTCTCATTTTCTATCTCTGCACCATTTTGTTTTGTCACAATTGATAATTGAAGCAATCTGGCCCTTTGCCTACCAGTTTCCATCTCAGCGGCATTGTCTAATGTATTTTTCTGTTTCTTGTATTTCTTACAAAAAGGAAATAGGATTTAGAGTTTGGTTAGATTTATGTTCCATGTTTATGTATGTTTGAGCCTGTGTGTTTGTGTTTGTTTTTGATGTTTGTTGTCATTCATTTTGTTTTGTTTTATTTGGCATGGCTAATATATGTGTGGTGTTCTATTTTTCTCAGAATACACCTAATATCTAGATGTCTGTATTTATGATAATAGCAGTTGTGTATGATAACGGCAAAGATCCATTCACTCAGACTAAAAAAAAAATGCCCTTCTAATTAAATCACCACTGCTTTGTCTATTAGATGGGATATTTCTCAGAAGAGAAGATTCCTTTGTCTAGTCATCTAGTATTTGGTTACCCAGTGGAATAGTGTTGGAAAGAGGAATTCTTTCCTTTTTTTTTTATTAGCTTCAAAATAATGAAAAACATTCTTCAGCAGTAACCATTTGGTGGATAGTAGTCCTTTTTTGTTTTGTTTTTCAGTCTCATTATGAATGCGTGGCTTTAAACATATTTTGTATATTTCAATCTATTGCAGTTAATACTGATACACAAACTTTCCAAATTTTGGCCAAGGGGGATCCTTCTCAAGATGACTCGAGTCATTTTGACCTATCACTCAACATCTGTGAAAGGTTCTGTACTCTCTGATATGGCAATATAGTCCTTTTCATCTTGAATGTCTCTTATATCAGTCTTTTCTACAAGAAACCCTTGTTCCTTCCAATGAGAGAAAAATACATACACATGCATGTATATATATATATATATATATATATATATATATATATATATATATACATGCATATATATGAAAGATAATTAGATATTTATATTTATAAAATATATATATTTAAGACCAAATTTAGATACATTGCTAATGGTTACATTTGTAAGCTTTTTTTTTCTTGGCAACAAATAGGAAATAGGTTAATTTTTTCTCAAAGATATTTTCTTAAAGATACTTTTATTAAAATTTCTCATGAGCTTATACTGATGCATTCCATTCAAATTCAGGGCTTCCAGGGTTTTTACTTAATCTCTTTCACATTATATATGTTTCTCTCATATCTGTGCTGAGAGTTCCAGTTCTCAATAACCCTGAGGCTGTTAGAATTAAAATTTTAAAAATTATTATTCATTTGCTTTATCCCACATCACATACAAATATATCAGTGTAAAAATATAAACACTAAAACAAAAATATGATTATTTAAATGCTTAAGATTTTGGTTTACAGTCCTTTTTGCCTTTATATCCCTCTGGGATATATAGTCAAATTACTATGCTTTAAATTAGTTGAATATTTTCTCTCTTTTTATCACCAACTGAATATACATACAAGTTCATTTGTTTCTTGTTTTATTTTCAAAATTTATTTTAAAATGTAATTCTGAAGGTAAACGTAAAATGCTTATAGATTTTCAAAGTCGTATCTACATACAAGGCATATTTAAAGAAGTCTAGGATCTGGGCTTGCTCCTCCATACTATTTCCTCTCACCTTTTAGGGGCAATGATTCTCCCCTCCTTAGAGTTTAATTTACTCTTCCATTGTGTACTTATTTTTCTGTGTTTAATATAAGAAGGTGTTTCTTTTTCAATATTTTGGTGCTTTTGTTCTTTGTTGCCTTTATATCAATACCTTTCCATGGTACCCTGACCCTCTATTAGTTATGAGCTATTGGTTCCTTACTACAAGTAATAATTATAAGTAATAATGAAATCAGTTACTAAATTCTGCTTCCTCCTGTCCTCTCTCTTCTCCAGCATGTGACTTGGAGCAGTTCAGTTTAACTGACAGTTAATAACTATAAGGTCATCAGCAGGAATATTCCCTCCCCAATTCTCTTTCGAGTTTGCTAATGCTGTTCACATTTGATTTAGCTTCAATTTTGAATCAGCCCCATCTCCTATATATTCTCCAATTTTCTTTCCTTCATTTCCTAGAAATCATAAGTTTGGAATATTTTAAAATATTATTTCCTGAATATACCATATGTTCAACTTTGAATCGTATTTAATGAATATATTATCTAATTTTAGTTTCATATTTAATGAAATGAAATGATTAAATAAATTTTTTAATTTAATATTTTACCTCCATCTTACTTTTCAAATTTCAGAAGATTTTGAAATTAGTTGTATAATCTAGGGGTTGATTATTTCTATCAATTGTGTCAGGAAATAGAGCTCAAAATCCGGTCAAAATAAGATTCACAGCAGATGGGAACTGAGCAGTTGTCTAGCATTATGGAAGAATGAACATGCTGGGACTGTGAAGACCTGATGGATTCTAAAAGGCGTTTACTACTCCTAAAACGTTTTCCCAGTTTCCAGATATACTTTTTAAACCCCTCTCTAGATAAAATCTTGGATAAATATCTATATAATATTACTAATAATTTCATACATGTAAGCAATAGAAAACTTTTGCAAAATTTTCTTATATCAAGAGTATTGTAATTACGTAACTTTGAACTCCATATTTGCTTAAATACCTGTATGCATGTGTATTTTATTTTAATATTTACTTTACACAGAAAAATATATTTTTTATTCATTTAACAAATATTTATTGAACTCCCCATTGATACAGTAGGCATTAACGTAAAGTCATCCAGAAGATCAAAATATGAGCAACAGAATGTAAAAATACCCTTGAAACAAGATGCGTGCAACCTCTTACTAGATTACAATTACTCCATTTCCTACAGAAATTGGGAGTTTTCCTCACCCAAGTTCCACTCTTTCTAATTCTGATAAATGTAAGCAGCATGCATATTGTCCTTAAAATTGGTAAAATAGATAACAGATGGATGAAATGAAAATGGTTTATTTGTTGGCTTCTTGAAACTATAGGAAAAGACAGGCTGCTCCATCCCTCTCATTAAGTGTATCATATTATCATTATTGTTAGTTATGAGTATGGGTTCATACTGGAACCTCGTTTTTGTGAACTTTTTTATACCATGTACTCTTCATTCTATCAGCTATGTGAGAAAAGGTATTTATAGAAACATACTTATCCTGTACTTCTTATGAATTATTCCCTGGTATAGGCACTTATATCAAAACAATGGTGGGATAAATGCAAGCCTTCTGATACTTTATAGCCTAATAGAAGAGACATGCAAACTGGCCCATTTAATGCAGAAAGGAATGTGACAAGTGAACCTTTCTAACAGAAGTTCTGATTATGAAGCAATCAAAGGGATGGGAACTAAAATTCCAGGCACCTGGCTGGGCTTAAGTATTCCTATAACATAACTTGATTTTATGGCATGGAATCCGCTCTTAAAACCCAAAATATAGGTCACCTTTACTTGGCAATTGTACATCTGTGAGTGTAATATTGTATTGGCAAGGAGAAAAATAAGATATCTCATTCTACCTTTAACATTATTGTATTTCTGGCCAACAGTTTAAAGAGGTCATGGAGCTATTGATCTAGAAATCATAATGCAAACATTACTCTGGCAATAACAAACTCATATACTAGCTTTAGAAAGTTGAGAATTTGTGTAAATACATTTAAAACACTCTTCACATTTGCAATCAACTATGAATTAGATTTGTTTGAAATATGCAATGGTTTAGATAGCAGAAAACCATACTGTTGTTACATAAGATTTGTATCACTATACATGCACTTTAAAGGGAACATCTTAAAATACTAATCAGATCATGATGTACATCACAATTTTACAAAGTCACAAACACAATTACGAACTTTGATTTTCCACTTGTACAAGGAACTGACTAGATACCATTTCATGACCCTGGTGAAGAGTTTCAACATCCATGTGCATATATGTCTAGAATCATTTTTATGCTCAGTTAAAACTATTTAAAATTATGCTAAAGAAATATCAAAAATATTTTCTGGAGGATGGAATAAAGGTGTACATAAATCGCATATTTTGAAAAATAAAACTCTGAAAAAGAAACCAATAAGAAAAGTGACAACAAAAAGAAATGCCATAAATTTGTGCTGGGGAAACTCCAATAATTACCATTAGGTAAATTAGTTTATATCAATACATTTATATTGAATCAAAGCATTTGCCTATCTATGCACTTTTGTGAGCTTAAGAGCTATCTAAAGCATTGCAATATAGGAGCCCTGTCCTATTTTGTGTATACATAGAGACTGATGAAGTCATAAAATGACAAGGTTAGAAGGGATGTTACATTCAGTTCAATCATCATTTTTGTGAGGTATTACAGGCTATTTGCCATTTGATAGATGTCACACAAATGTGTAACATTTTTCTGCACTGGATTATATCAGAGTAAATTTTAATAGTAAGATAAAAAGTAATTTGGGGAGGGTGAATATGGTACCATCAATTTAATAGTTTAGTAATAGTAGAGGAAAAACTAGCACAGAGCAAGCCTGTGATTAATTTCACTGCTTCATAACATAGTCATCAGGACATATATTTGAAACATAGATCTGAATGTTCTGAGATTTTAGAGAAGCTGTAGCTTTACTTTAGGATACAAGGTGGTGCTGTTTCATTTTACAAACAAAAACTGCTGTTACCAAAAGCTTGCAAAGCTAGAATGAGGACATCACATCTTATAAAGAGAGCAAGAATACAGAAGAAGCCAGTTCCATACCACTACATGCCAGTTATGATTTTGTTTAATGGAAAAATAGATAAGTTATACCTATATACACTGCACAATGTAAATACAGAGGGAATAACAATATTCAACCAAGGATGAAATGTTCATTTTTTTAGTAGTTTACAGGGTTCTGTGGCCTGCAGTCTTTGCAGTAGCTGCAAAAGCTCCAGCCTTAAGGGAATAAAAATATGTGCTTTATGAAAAATGAGTGAAAAATTAAGGTTTCTTTCTAGTTTTTATTGACTTTTTGTACTGACAATCAACTATTTTACTGGTTTGCTAAATGAAAATCTAGCTCATCTTTAATTTTCAAATCTACTTATCTATAACATTAATGAAGACCAAAGGGTTCACTTCCTTTTATCGACTCAAATGCTGATCACCATTGCTAACTTTATGATTTTAAATGCAACAAAAATTGAGGCTTTAAAAATATTAATATTTCTCTTTATTTATTATTACCTTGCATAGAGAATATAGATGCAAATTTGGGGTCCTCTTTCAATGTCAGATTTCCTGTGTGACATCAGTCAAATTAAGTGACTTTTCTGAGCTTGATTTTTAATCCCATTTTAAAGATACTTCATAGTAATATTTTCACATTAGTTCTTGAAGTGTTTGTAATGTTTGTAAAACAAATTGAGAGGGTATTTTTAAAAATCACAAATATGTTTGTTTACTGAAAATTAACTGTAGAGAAATTTGGTTGTTTTGTGCATGTTGGTATCAACTTGGCAGATTTTTGCAAAAATGATCGCCATCTATAACAATTTTATCAGGTTTCTTTATATTTCAATCTATCTTATTAGAGGTTTTGGCTACTAAAAAAATTAACTCAAAACCTCTGTTAAAGGCTTGTAAAACATAATTATATCCTTTACTAATTTTTTTTCACTCAGTCTGTTTACCCTGACATATCTGCTATTTAAGTATAAATATTAATGTTAATTTACTTCTCTTTTTATATTTTTGCATTTTTCTTTACTAAAAGCTGACTGATATTTTCAAATAATAGGGAAGAAAGAACTGCTCTATTCACTTACTTTGGCATAAAGTAGACTTATTTAAATAATGCTTTAAACTCAGCTTTACTGACAGAATAAATAGTAGACTCATTTATTGATGATATTACATTACATGGTTTTATTTATTCTGCGGAGTACAGAAATATCATTAACCTAACCTTGAAAAGAAGTTTATGCCAGCAGAATTTCAGTCAGTGAGGACAGAGAAGGCAAGGTAGCTCATTTAGTAGCAAAAACCCAGTAATAAAAATGTTTAATAGATAGTAGCGAACTGGGCTTAACCTGTTGAAAAGAAATCACACAATCTCTGATATTTCCTTTAAGCTTAATGTCTAGACACTATGGCATAGATATTAGAGCATCTCTTAGGTGGCATTATTGTGTAGTGATATAAATTATGCCTTTGAATCACATAGGAGCCTGGACTCAAAAAATAGCTCTGCCACTTACTTTTGTGTGGTCCTGGGCAAATAAGCCTCTTTCAGAGTCCGTTGCTTACATATCTATAAACTGGGGATAATACTTCCTTCCTTCATAGTTAGATGCGTGATTGTATGAGATAATTCATACACAGTGCTTAACAATAATACATGCTCAATAAAAATTAGCTAATTGTTACTGTTTCTGTTTTCCAGTAAACGTATCTTTTTAAAAAAAAATCTCTTCGAGTATCCTTAAAATTATCTGATTATTAAACTTTACTAATTTGTTTCCTCTCAGATAGATATGAAAGAGACAAAATGTTTAAAGGCTAATTCATTGCTTCCAAAGAGTGCAGTATGGAAAAAGTGGGAGAGGAGAACAGAATCATTCCACTGTTGGAGAAAACTGACAAACACTGTCACAGGTCAACAACAACTGTGAAATCACTTTGATAGTAAGAATACATAATGTGATGAGACCTTACCTCTGTGATCATCTTCTCCAAAACACACAAGCCCAGGAGGATCTAGATTGGAAAACAGAGACAGGCAGTTCTGTCAGCTCTTCCTGCAAATCTGCAAACATTGGTACCACCAGCCCCACCTCAAGGTTCAAAGTGATGGACTACCCAAGGTACAGCCCAGCACCCCTCATGTGCATCTAGATGAACAGCAGAAAATGTCACAGGTGTAAATTTAAAGTGTCACCCCAAATGACAAATGACTTTCTCTCGCGATGCCCAAACAAGCCACCTGGATTTGCTGTAAATCAAATCTATCATGATCAGCATTCTTATCTGAATGAAGTTAACCTCCTAAACCAGATGATCTTATTATGTTTTTACTCATTTATTTTCAAAGCAAATCAAGTGTATATGGCATCTTTAAAAAAAATCATGTAAACATTGCAAAGTTCTTTGGGGTTATTTATAATTTGAAGAGATTTCTAGAACACACATAGCCCCAGTCTAATCAGTAGACAAACATCAGACAAATCCCAATTGAGGATACTGTACCAAAGTTCTTACGAGTACTTTTCACGCCTCTCAAGAGTATTAAAAATAAGGAAAGCCTGAGGAAATGTCACAGCCAAGAGGAGCCTTAAGGAGGCATGACGCCTAATTACACAGAAGTACAAGTGTATGTATCTGAGTCACACTGATAAATTCTTTAACTTAAGAGGTAGCACTTGGCCATCATTACCACAACATCCAGATAAGCAGTCATCAATATGTGGTGATGCCATTCCATATCCCATTCACCCCATGTAGAAATATGGATTGAATAATGGATAGATTGAAGGTTCAGTACATTTAGTAAAATGGGATGCTAATACATAAACTCTATCAGTAAACATTCAATTTCATTTGAATCAAACAGAAGAAAAAGAAACAAGAAAAACCAAAGGAACTGATGCTCATCAGATAAATGTTTCTCCCTCATGTTATCTGCAAAAGATCAGGCAAAGGTTAAGGATTTATGAAACACATTATGAGGTTGAATCATTATGGTTTTTTTAAAAATTCTATATGCTTCAGTTTTTCACAGTATCGATTTACTCTGGCTATAAATGATGAGGTAATTAGATGCAGGATTGAGCTTATTAAGAGACCTATAAACATTACTGCCTGAGACATCTGGGTAACTGATCCTCGTTCTTGCTCCACAGCCTTGAGTAAAGGAATGTCCTTACATCAGGCTGTGTAAACCTGGAGTGGGTGATAAATGGGATCTGAGCTGATGCTGGGTTATGGGACCTCACCTTGTTATTTCATTTTATATTATATAAATTCTAAGATTGATGTGGAGCACTTGGCCCAAAGGAGATGGTCCCTAGTGTATATCAACTAGCTTAAGTTACTACTATTTGAGGCTTAGATATTTAAGCCTCTGTACACAGGCAGGGCTAAGACAGTGACAGAAAACACCTGAAGTACCTCACACTCTGTCAGAAATTACTACTGACAAATCATTGTGAAGATTCTGAGGTGTAAATTTTTGTCATTCCATTGACTTTACAACATGTTGATTTCTCCTTTGTGCACTCCCATTTTGCTGACTTTCTTCAGTATTCCTTAGGTAAGTAAACCCTGTGTGATTGGCCTAGTGGTTTGTGTGATCACTTTGTTCCTACTTTTGACACAGGATAATGTAGAAATATGTCATAATCGTCACATCTTCATTCTCATAAAGTTGTATAAATTATGTTATTGTGTATTATTGTTACGGTTTAAGGCATTTCTTTTTCTGTTCTGTAAGCATAACAATGCTTACTTTTGATTCCACTTGGCAGAATCTTCATTGTTGATTTTATATTTTGGTTCATTTGTTGATTGCCTGGGTCTGACATTCAGGAATTTAGTTTTCACAAAAGGATCATAGGTATGGCGTCATCTGAATAATTTTATATTTGATAAAATATCTCTTGCGTTTATATTGAGTAATATCTGGTCAGTGTCTAAGGAGTCCTGGACCCCTTTTTATTTCTCTCAGAACTTTGTACACATGGATTTATTATCTTCTGGTATTGAATGCTATGAAGGGAAGCCTCAAATTAGCCTTATTTTTTTCTTCTTGTAAGTGTGTTTATTTATCTTCCAGGATGACTAAAAATCCACCCTTTATCCTGATTTTCAATAATATAATTTAGATGTGACTCATTGTTTGCTGTACTGTATCAAGCTTTTCCTGGAAAATGGCACGCCACCCAGTCTACAGATGCTGTCTTCCTTCATTTCAGACAGTTTTTTTTCTTGTACTGCATTATTAAATAATTTCTGAATTCTATTTCTTGAGTTCTTTACTTCAGGGACATAAGCTATCCTGATGTTGGATTATCTGAATTGCACAACAATTATCTGCTTTCATTGTGATTATCTCAGGACTTCTGTCTGCACCAGAAATTCCATTTCATTTTTTTCTACCCAGTTACGGTTCCTCTGTTTCTGAATCTATTAATTCCCACTGCCACCACTACTCCCCCACCCTCTGCCACCTTTTGGACACTTTACCTCCTACTTCCTTAGTGCCATAGTTTTTTTTTTTAAATATAATTATCTTAATCATGTCTAATATTTTGTCTTTTTTGTTTTTGTTTGTTTTGTTTTTTGGGGGGTAGTAATTAGGTTTATTTAAATATTACTTATTTATTTAAAAACTTTTTTTATTGGAGGTACTGGAGATTGAACCTAGGACCTTGTGCATGCTAAGCATGCACTCTACCACTGAGCTATACTCTCCCTCTAATATTTTGTCTTTTTTTTTTTTAAAAAAGCTGATGTCATGTTCTTACTTAGTGTTCTAATATGCCAAGCTCTCCTTTATACCAACCACAAATTTTTCATTTGATCTAGTTTGGATTTTACTAGGTTCAGTAAGAAAGAAACTCCCTAAATACAACTGCTCAAACCAGAGAGAAGTTTCTTTTCTATTCACCTAACTGTTCAGGGTGGATTTCCCAGGTTGGTGGATGGCTCTCCAAATAGGTACTCAAGGACTTGGGCTCAGAATGACTCTGGATCTTCAGCACACAGCTTTCAAGTTCATTCTAGTCATTACCACCCTTATTAGACAAAGAAAATGCAAATACACAATGCCAGAGAGTTCCCTTAAAGAAGAGAGGAACATATTCCAACAGTAGTAGTTTCAATCACAACTTCTATTCCTTGGCTTAAACTTTGTTCTAGAATAAATAGCTATTTTATATATATATTTAATTCTGCAGCATATTTGCATTTTTCATGTCATTTCATTTTCTTTGGATGATACTTAAAGAATTTGCCCAGATCTTCTCATTGTATTGATATATTTTG
The DNA here is from genome assembly GCF_048564905.1 of Vicugna pacos. NCBI lineage: Eukaryota > Metazoa > Chordata > Mammalia > Artiodactyla > Camelidae > Vicugna > Vicugna pacos. Next base: position 23,826,430 of record NC_132994.1, on the reverse strand, counting down.
TTCAGTTTCTCCTCAACTTTATTCTGAGACTGTTTAATTTCCCCTCTGAACTAACTTTTGTGGATCACATATTTTATATTCTAACCATATTTCTTAACCACTGGGGTGTTTTAAGCAGGGGAGTGTGGGGAGTTAAGTTAGAATCAACACCATGATGCTCTAAATTTTACTTTTTTTCACCATCTTTTGAGATTTATGACATCAGATTGTTGCCTTTCCTTTTTTGGTAACTGCAACTATATTTATAATCATTTATTATATGTTCATTTCAATGAGGAAGGATAGTGCCTATTAGGCATATTAGTCTAATTAAGTTTTACTGAGTTTCTAAAATTATTTTTATATAGACCATGAAAGTTGATACTGTTAACTTGTTTGCCACTGTGATTATTAAGAATAGTGTCCAAACAGTAAACTATCAAATCATTGCTATCTCAATAAATGGGTGATATGTGAATGGCCAAAAATTTACAGATACAAGTCCTTATTTGGTGTTTTCTTTAAGGGAATTAAGTGCCTATGCATGAAGTCAAGTATGCCCAAATACAACATAGGGAAATTCTCTACCCATCTTCTGGCCTTCCAGTGGAAATTAACACCCTCTAGATGAATTCCATTTCCCATGTTACAAAAACAGCTGGAAATAATTTCTAGCTTTTGTGGAAATTATTTGTTCAAGAAATGTAGATAAAAACCATTAAAAGGAAATATATTCTATTTACTTTATGACTGTGTTCTTAGACTGTTAAAAGCAAACAAAGTCTTTCATTATATTAGTAAATGAATGAACCATTTCTTATTTTAAATACAATGGTTTATCAAATAAAAAAAAACTTACCTAGTCTGCTTTAAAATATTGATACTATTTGTTTCTAAATATAAGTTTACCTTTAAATATCAAACTACTAGTCCAATTTTAAAACAGTACTATTATAAGCACTCATAGGCATCAAAGTAAAAGGAGGCAACTTGTAGAAAGAGTATTCTTTGGACTGACAGCAAACATGAAACCTTTAGTTAACTTAGAAAGTGAAGCCTCCGAGAAAGAACCTACAATGAAAATCCAGCCTCAGTTATACATAGAGCAGCAACTCTGTGTGTCTGGAATACTACAAGCCCTGAACTTGGATTTATGATTGCCATGTGCAATGTATTCCTTATCCACTATTTTTTTTCTTTTTGCTCTGGTTTCATTTTTATAGACTGTCATATACTATATATGAACTCATTTTTACACTAAACCCTTTGGCAAACTCACCTCAGTATTTAAGGGATTGCCTGTCTATTTGAGAACTTGGCTAAAAACAACAAAAGGGCAAATGGTAGAAAGATGGCATAAATCTGCTTTCTAGATTAACAGCCAATGAGCAGAAAATAGACATGTACACACAAGTTAGACTGAGTATCTAAAATAAGATGTGCTTAATTATAAACTATGTAAATCTCTAATTTGCATTGAACCAAAGGCTCTGTTGAGCTTTCACGTCTGTGAGGCAAGAGGAGTACCATGTGTGTCCAGGGCTGGGGAAGGCTCACTCCATAGGACTTGGTCCTTCTTGAGCAACCTTCACGGTGACCTCACTCAAGACTCGCCACCCATCACTGATCATTCTGCTGCTCTTCTGGAGTTGACTTTTTCAAATGACATCATCTTGGCCCCAGTGGTTTGCTAAATTGGGTTAGATTCTCTATAAATTCCTTAGATTATGATCACACATTCGAGGTCTTACATGATAGCCGTATTTCCATCACCTGAAAGCTAGTTTTTGTGAAAATGTAATGCACTTGGTAAAAATATAACTTAAAATATGTACAACTCTACTTATGGCATCCTGACAAACATATTTCTCCCACAGTCTTCTTCATCTAGCTGACGGCAATAGTTCTTTCTTTCCAACATCATGTGTAATTCATCCAAAAACTCTGTTGGTTATACTTTCTACATACATACAGAATCTGCACACTTAATCATCACCCCAACACCAATACCATGGGCCAGGCCACCAGGAGCTCTCGCCTGGGTTATTACACAGCCTCCTCCCAGTTCTCCCTGTTCCCATCCCTGCCCTGAGTCTATCAGCAGCACAGCAACCTCTTATGTTCTGAAACATGTTACTTTGTGTCACTCAGAAGGCCCTCTCACAAGTAAAGGAACACTAGCTCCTTTTAGCTGTATGCTATAATCATTAAAGGCTTTGCACCAGCAAAGAAAAGTTTAGATATTTATCTAATGGATATACAAATTTAAAAATTACCATGCACCACCCATGCCCTGTGTTTAAAAGCCCTGGCTGATGAAGCAGACCAGGAGGAATTCAAATTCAATTTCCACCACTGACTATCATCACCTATGATTTAAGAAATTTAATTAATAATTCTAATCATCAGTATCTTGATATGTCAAATGTGATCACAACAATCATGCCATTTTATATGACTGTAATAATTTATAAGATTGGTATCTCTGAGTCTAACCAGGAAAAATTAAAAAAAAACCACTCAAAATATTTGTAACATGACATTTAATTCTGGGAATTAGTGATCAAGGTGACATGGATCTGGGAAGCCATAAAAGGGAGGATGAAATAACCCAGAGAATAGCAATGGCAGGAAGCTATTGCACCCTGCGATTGGAGGGATAAAAGATGGCACTGCTAGAGGCCAGAAGTCATCCTTTTAAAGCTGGAACCACCATGGGCCAGTCAGATACAAGCTCGAACCACAGAGAAGCTACAGATGAATCAACCGCCCAGCAAAGATGAAGGTGAGAATAACTGTTTTCCCCTTCCCACTGTCCTCCAAAATCCCACCACGTCTTCATGTTCAAGGTGGCCAGAAGCTGAATGACAACAGATGCTGGGAAACACACCAGAGGAGGTGAAATCCTCTCAGGAAGGAGGAAGCAGGGGAAGAGAGAAGAAACTGGGAGCAACAGGGCCCAGGACTGGTACAAACTCACGAAAAATCTTAAAATCAGCTGGTGTAGTCTAGAGATTACTTAAGTGTTCATGCGAAGCAGTGACTTCAAATGGCCATAGAAAATATACTCTCTGAGAGCACAGAGGAAAGGAAAGTTGCTATTATAGGCTGGGGCTAATGGAGGTCAAAATTAAAACTGACTTAAATACCAAGGTAAATATTTCTAGTGGATCACTGATAGTGGTCTATGCTTTCCATTACTTGCATACCTTACGTATATAATAAACCTTTGGAATGAGAAAAAAGAGTATATATAACTGCCAACCAAAAGAGGATATCAGAAATCAAATTTTGAAAAAAAAAAGTACAGCATTATTTGAGTTACTTTATTGATTTACAAACTTGAAGAAGTCATTGAGACATCTGAGTTATAACAACAGAGAAAAAATAAATAATACAGCCTAAGTCCAGATGCAGAAATGAAGAGCAAAGCTGCTCATTGTTGTGGATACACAGTCACCATTCATGTGAATGCCTTTCATTCATGATCAGAGGGGACAATACTTCCCACGGGATCTTGAATTCATATCTATTCTATTGACTAATATACATTTTCATATGCAAATGAAGATATACTTGGAATGCAAACATATCTTGTATTTTTGCTAATTATGAATCTCCTTGCATGATGATACTGTTTCATTTTCATTACATAAACTGGAAATTCAAGTACTGTTTGAAATGCTTAAAATGCAGAGTTTGGAAGGAAGCTCAGCCTTGTAATACTACAATGACTTAGCTCTGCAGGTATTTCAGAGCTGAAAATCTGTGAAGCAGCATTCTCTTTGACTGTGTAAATATAAGCCTCAGGAGTCACACACATCTCCCCAGACAATTCTAAGGGAAAAAAGTTCTATGGCACAGAAACTCAGTGTCAGTGAAATTAAGAACCAAATCTTTGTATGTCTACAAAGAAATTTCGGCGTTGACCCATTTTCTGCCTTTCATGAGGCAAGATCAGGTGGACCTCAAATGGTTTGGATAACTCAGGAGACATACCCTGCTACTGTAATGAGCAGCACTGATTTAAAGTTTACGGAAGGAAAAACACGAAACTAATGCTCTAGGTGAGAAGTTAGGTTAAGAATGAAAAAGGAAATAAGTCGATGTTCACTTAATGCAGAACCAAAGCTCTGGCAGTGAGATGGGGTCCTTTCATAATAAAGACGAAGCTTTTTAAAAGTAAGGCTACATGAAGGATATGAATCTGGTCAGATTTTATTTTGTTAACGTGAAATTACACTTCTTTGAGAAATGTAATAGGTGTAATTACAATAGGGGTCTTGTCTGCTATGTTTGCATTCTAACATATTAGAAATGTGGCTGTATTTCTTCCTACACTAGTCAATTTGAAAGTCCCATGCTTGTGTCAGACAGTTTGCAAATGAACTTTGCAATCCTGTAAAGAGGGAGGCAATAAAAAGTGGAAATAATTTACCATTGCTCACTTATTTTCAGTGAATACACCCGCATATGTCTCTTTCAGGATGACACAGAAACAACATTGACAAGTATACAACTCTTTCTTTTAACCCAAACTGCAAGCCACTATTACTGTTGACCTTTCCTTATTTTCCTTTCTTGAAAATTATAAACACAGCACTTGAATTTCTCGGTACATTGAGTGTTGCCTATTTGAAAATATATCACTCTATGAAGTGTGAGGAAATTTCCAAAACCTGTTTGCAGTCTTTGGTAAATTTTGTCCCTTTGTCTTTTAATTCCTTTCTAACCCTGTTTCCTCTAGAATATGTAACATGAAGTGAAACTGCTTATTACCAAATGCCTCTAACTGTATCCCAACATAGCTGTATGATCTTACATTTTATTGTGTTCCTTAGATTTAAATGGTCTCTAATGTGTTCAAAGTTAATATTTGATGAAAACTTGTTAATATTTAAATAGTTTGCCTAATGCAGGAGTTTCTACTGAAAATGGGAGTATATAATATGATCATCTTTGAGTGAATAAAAATAAAACCTCAAATGATCTTTTCTTTGGTCAGCTGCACTTTACTAAGTTCAGGACTTTCAATTTTTCAGGAGTTCACAAATTATGATTGATGTGATTTTGAAGATGTTTATAATCTTCACATTTTCCTTTTGAATGTGATTTTTAATTGTATATTCATTATCTTTCAGAGATTTCAATTTATTGTCAGCATGCATTTTTTTAATGGTAGGATATTAGCTCTTATGAGTTTACCAATAAAATATAAAAGATAAATAATTTTTACACTTTAATGCGTCTGGATTCCACTTATCTAATTATTAAGGCAGTAAATTTATCAGTAACTCATTGGAATAGTCCATGATTTTTAGGGAAGATACACGATTTTAACAGGAAAATGCAAGAGAAATTTAAGTTATTTTCCACTGAAAAGGTAGAACAGGGTGATCTAGAGCAGTTATGGAGTCCTAGGGGAGAGAAGGTTAACTACAGAGCTGGATGGGTTGTCATAGGGCTCATGAGAACTAACTGAGCATCACAAAGCTAGGTCTCCTTGGACTTTGATTTGCTTATGTTGATGTTCTTTTAAATCATGCTTCATATTTTGTTGTTAAAAGTAGGTTGACTTTTTTTTTTTTTTTTTAGTGTTAAACAGCAACATTTTCTCACTGGGAGGAAACAGATGACACTTGCCTTATAGGTCTTTTTTCCTTCTCTCTCACTCTCTCTCTCTTTTGGAGTACTTACTGCCTTCTAAAGAAAAAAGAATAATCTAAGGGACATCCCTGGCCTCTGTCACTAGTTAGGGGCTGAAATCTGAGGGCAAACCTCTCTCTGACTTTCACAGTCTGTTCATTTTTTAGCCTCTCCCTAGATTTGGGGTGTTCTTCTTAGAAAGGGCAGTGATGCATCAGTAATCCATTTACATTTTCTATTTCTCAAGAATTTTCACTCGAAAATCCATATCAATATCTTAAATATACATGAAGAGCTTGACAAAAAAAGCTTGCTATTTTGAATAGTAATTTTCAAAGTGCTTTTTTGTACATTATTCCATTTGTTACTCAAAGTTATAGAACTTCTCATGAATATAGATTAGAAAAGATGTACTCTACAGAGAAAGAAATTGAAAACTCAAAGAAAAACGTTTTTTTCCCAAATAGATGGATTACTCTTAGAAATGTGTTGCTTTGCCTTTGTATTGAAGACACTGCTCCAGATACTTTACTAGGCCTCGGTTACCAGAAATCCCAGGGAAACTGACACTGTTTGCCAATAATGGGAATTCCCTCTCCATAGCATATTTTTGTCACCTGTGGAAACATTAACTTTCCTCTAGAATCCCACTGATGGAGATTATCTCTCTTTCCTATTGGATTCTTTCATCATGGAGATTTTTGTCTTCTTTTCTGAGAATAAAGAACTATTTATATACATGTTTGCCCTAGACTGTGAAGCCCAGGACCAAGATTGCTTTATTTCTGGTCTTCCACAATATCTAATGAACTGTCTTACATATGGTGGTACTGAATATGTATTTCTTTATTTGATAAAATATATCACTATGATTTGGTCCATCTGTAAGAAAGGAAACTAATGTGAAACTTTGGATGAAACAAACATAGCAGAGCATTAAGGAATTATTAGAAATTTGTCATAAATACTTTCCTAAGTTCTTGTAACAATCTATGCAAATAAATCAATATCTTACTTGAAGGAAGTTGGTGGGAATGTAAGCTAAACAGTTATAATAAGAACCAATGGAAAAGTTTTTATCTATAAACTTATATAAGTCCTTACTAAAGGCCAGATGGAAAACTGACATTTAACTTGTGCAATGGGTGATATGAAGTGGGGTATTCTGTGGAATGACTTTACTTGGACTACAGAATCTCAAATGAATAGAAGTATTCCTGTGATGTGTTCATTCCATTAAAAAAAATGGAGTGAGTGGAAAATGGCTCTATGTGACATGGTGAGAGTTCTTAGGACATAACTACACGCTAGAACTAGCATGAAATCCTCCTAATTTGGGTACTTTTGGTGATGGAAGTTTGGCATAAAGCAGCATATTGTTATAGTTACTTATGCCTTATAAGTCATTTTTTTAAAAATTCAGTATCTTTAAAGTAGAAATATTAACTTGACTCATAAAAGAATAAACAGGCCATCTTCTATCCTTGAGGATATTTCTGTGCGTAGCAAGAAGGTAAAGGGGCTGAAAGTGCTGCTTCGGCCACAGTCACACATACGCCGAAGATTTCTTAATCAGAACCTGATGGTTTCTACAGATAACATATGTGAAAATGTTTCTGAATGTTTCACTTTCACCCTGCATGGCTGCATAATGATTAAGTAACAGTAATCTTGTCTCATTCAAATCCAGTAAATCAGAGAAATTACCCATGCCCCAAGCATAGCTGAACATACCTCTTAAAAGTCTAAAATAATTTAAAGTTTGCCACTACAGATATTCCACAGTATTAATTCAAAATTTTGTCTAGTCTTTCAAATAGATTCCTTTGTTCCAGTGACACTTAATGATCAGAATACTTGTTTGGGAAATTTTCAGTGAAATCTGGGGATTTAAAAATGCTCAATGTAGTTAGAAAATGTAGCTTTATATATAAACTTTTTAAACTTTCTATCTTTTTACAGAAATTTTACAATATGTTGTAGTTCAGGGATGTTAAACTTTACTATTCATTTGATGTCACAAACACCAGTACATTCGAAAGTTTGTATATTTATCATAATCAGAGAGATTAGAATCCCTTAGGTGCCTTTTTGCAAGTACATATGTTTCTCTCTCTGAAGTTCAGAGGTTTTTAAGACACTTCATTATTCACATGATATTATTACAATAGTTCTTAAATATTCCAAAAAAGAATATTGATAACATTGAGACACATCTGGTCATAAGCAGATGTAGTTTAGGTAACTTAATTCATGTGTTGAGAATCCTCAGAGAAGGCCAACATGTGATTCACATCAAAAGGCTTTCCTAAATATCTGGTGGAAATTGACATGAAGATTACCATTTATATTAAACAAGTGTTTACTATTTTAAAAATTATAGTTGACATGCTATTTAAAAAGCATGGGAGAACAAAAGCATTTAAAAACCTGTTAGTGTTTTAAAACTATTTGGCTTTAAATCAAGACAGTCTTTTTAACAGTTTGGTATTCATTCATGTCAGTTATTTCAAAAGATGTTTAATCTATAGTTTATATAGTTTATACATAATTTAAGTTAAATTATTTGAATTACTTTCAGATCACTAGCACTGAACAAAAATAGTTTACATTGACTTAAATACATATCAGTGACAGTTATTTGCATCCACATATAATTATGATTTTAAGTGTTTGATACGGCTCCCTCATTTGTTAAATTATTTATTAATATGCAAAGTGATAAGTATGAAAAACAAAACTTTAACTAAGGCATAGGCATTGAAAAATCATATACTTATTAGGCTTTTGAACTTTCTTTAGGGGTTTGTTAGCACAAAAAAGGCGTAGTGAGAGATCTTTTAAATCCATCAGCCTGCTAAACAAATACCAGTCTTTGCTGCGATATCACCAAATGATGGGGAGCTCTCTACCTCGTAAGACATCCCACCTCACTACTGCCTAGCTTTAATATTAGAAAGACAATCTTCATGTGAAATGAAAATTGCAAAGATGTTTTTATGCAGCGGTTACTTGGCTATAAAAATTATAGTTGCATTACTTCTTCTTGATATTACTGCTTTTAAGTGCCAGGCACCAGGTCAAATGATTATGGGCCTTTGATGGGTATAGGCCTTGGAGGATTACCTGCGTTCTTTACTGCAGAACCTGAAGTTCTAATGTGCATGTGAAATTTCCCAAAGTGGAAAATGGCATGTGGCAGTTATTGGAATTTGTCAGACCCAAAGTCACTGCTAGTAGATCTTCTTCCACAAACTAGCAGTTAGGGGAATGCTAGGAAAGAGGAATGCTCAATTCCTGGAACCCCTTGTTCCTGTCCACTTGTTTCCCCCAGGATTGGAGATGCGTTAGGGACAATATCGCTATGTCTGGGAGGGTGGCTGTGTAGGGTGTCAGCCAGCATCGGTCCCAAGTGGCAGATGCCCATTCTGATGGGCAGTTTTAATAAGGCACAGTCATGCTTTACTGGTTCTTAAATATTTTCAATACTTTGTGTAAATATCCTTAGTGCCTTAACCCAATATGCAAGTCAGAAATAAAGAAGGCATATAAAAGAGGTATTTGGAGGAAAAAAATCACGACTCCTAATGGCTCTCTTCTCTTGCCACATTCAGAAACAAATTAGCCATCTCTTTTTCTATTTTAATAAGAACATATTCTTTTTGAAAAGGTTTTATTGGTAGGAGCTGTTGTTGCATTAAGACACAAATGTAAAATATATAATAGGAATAATGCTATGATTTTTTTTTAACTTTAAATGTCATGTGGAATTTCTGGAAAGAAAATATGAAGCAAACTAAATAGGTTTTACTCAATATTATATGATCCTTGCAATTATTTTATTTAAACTATTTACTTGCTAAGAGTAAGGCTTTAACAGATTTTATGATAAAATACTATTTCATTTTAAAATAGAAACAATACTATCAAGATTATTATCCATCAAAGTAGATAAAAATGAACTGATCCTGAAAAGGTTTATTTTGCAAATGTGCATTTGTAATTATTTGGTTTAAAAAGTTCATTCCAGTAAGCAAAGTAGGGAGTTAATGGCTCCCATTTGTAAAGAGGTGACATAACTTATTGTAATGCTTAATTATCTTTGGTCCATGAATTGTTCAATTATGCAAGCACTCATCTGCCCAAATAAATACTCATTAAGGTGCGCATCTATGCCCAAAATACAAATTTCCTGCAATTTTACTGTGTATATCCATGGTAAACTCCGGAGAAATGGATAAACAGCACCAATAAAAACTCTGGAATCAAGATATAATTTGAAAACTTAGATGCCTGTTAAAGAGCAATAAAATGGGTTTGTTTAGAAAAAAATTTATAAAATCAGCTACATTCCCTGATCGGAGAGTAATAAAGGAAACCTCACATTAACATCCAAGTCCTGTTTTTTTAAAGGAGAAAATGCCCTGGGTGCAAGAAATGAGAATGTCACTCAAGTCGTAAGTTAGAATAATAAATATCACACAGGCTCACCCTGTAAGTTCTTCCAACTCAGTGAAAAAAAGGAGAGTTCATGCATCTCATTCAAAACTTCAAAGCTACTTTCTCCTTTTTATGTTTAAACCAAAGCTTTCAAGAATGGAGGCCAGGTTTCCCTTACAATTTAAAATTCAAAGAGCACCACTTTGAAATTTAATAGAGCAGTGTTTGCTAAAGTAAACATTTTAGTCACAGTGACGGCAGATGCCTCCGTGCATCCGAAGCCTTTTCTGTAAGTATTAAAGCAGTGCTTCAAACTATTGGAATGTCTCTTCCCCAACAGCCATTCAGAACAGATACTGATTTCACGGAGGGCAACATCCCTCTTCTCCAGAAGAAAATGCACCTTTAGCGTTAAAGCAATTTTGAGACTGCGAAACTTCCGACGGCATTTTCTAATTCTGTGCTTTAGATGAATCTAACAGGAACATTGAAAATGAGGATCCCAGATTCCCGTTAATGGTTTTATCCTACCACCACCCCCATCCCCAACCACACGGGACCTGGAGGAAAAGGCCTCTGGAAGAAAGAGAGAAGTGGGCTAGACAAGCATTTATGGTGATCAACACGTGGTGTGAGAAGCCTTTTGTATTATTATAAAATGGGTTACTAACACTGCTCAGTGCAAGGCGCTGTTTCTTTTACAATGCATACCAAATCCAATTACAGAGAAAGAAGAGGGGAAATTCTTTTCTTATTGAGAGCCAAACCAGCTTACTAAACCATGTAATTTTTTCCAGTAAGCCTAGAACATAATAAACATGTATATGTATTGAAAGGATTTTCTCCATGCACTGACTATTACATGTTATCAAGTATCTTTTTTATTCTTCCTGAATATTTACTTGCTGTTGTTTTAAAATGTTTAGTTATATTTCATTAAGAATAAATTTAGATGGATCAAGGAATTGCAAAATTAATGGTAGAACTTGGAAATCCAGTGGTTTAGAAAATGCATTTGAAAAATGTTACTATTCTTACTTAGTTTATTTTTCAGAATTTTTACTTACATATTATTTAATCCAAGTCAATGTTAATTTATAAAACTGTTGGTAGATTTTTTCCAAACCAAAGTTATAATTATTTTCTCTTACTATTTTTATTATATCAAGCCAAAAATATTTTGATAATGTCTTGTAAAAATACTGTATTTATAAGTACAGTCTATAAATAGGAATAGGTAAATTTCTTTTGGATTTAAATTCAATTTGAATAAGACAAAAATAATTTTGATAATTTTTCACGTTAGTTGCATAATCCTAACTTCTCAGTTAAAAGTGTACATTGATCTCTAGAAATGTTAACTCCTTTCATCCATGCTATATTTAAGTACGTTGTGTTTCATGACTTACATTAAATTAACTTTTCTTCAAATTAAATTCAATTAAAACAGAAAAAAAAAAACAAGAAAGGAGCCATATTTCTAAACATGCAAGAGGCAAATTTAAATTCATTCTTCTGTTTGTTGTGCTATGGGTTGAGTATGTTTTTCTCCTGGCACAGTAATTGTAACTTTGCAGTTTTCTGGCAACAAACGACTGCTGGGGGTCACCAAATGTCTCTGATTTGCTACATCGTTTAATCTTCCACAAAAGCTGTTTACTGCTTCATAGACACTGAATGCCAGGAACATCATCCTGTAAATCAAGCCTAGCTGCTAATTAATGGATGTATAAACGTCTAACAGCCAAGTCTTTAAAGCAGAGCCCTGAATGGGTACAGCAGACATTCGGCACACAACTAAAATAGACTTCTGATGAACCATAAACACTGCTTTTTCTGCATAGCTTTTGTCATGCTGTGTATCTAACCAGATTGAAGTATGTTTGAGAAATACGCTTTAAAGCCACCTGAAACTGAAAATAGATCAGCAGTGCTAGAAGGGTTCGGCCGTGCATTATTAGGTTACAGGGCTAGATTTCTGTGTCTTCTGTGTTCTCTTGAACGTCTACATTTTGGAAGCAAAACAAAGGCTCAGGATTCTGAATTTCATGCTCAGATTTGACATCATGTCACTGTGAGATTTTTGTCACTGTAATTTCTTGAACTTTCTTTACCAAAACAATTAGAAATTACCTTCAAAATATTTCTTTTGTGTCTTTTTTTCTTGATATGTTCAGGCATTGTCAGATCCCACACAGAATCACTAGGAAATTTTACTGTACTTTGCATTTATTGAGGACACATTACAAGTCTAGCTCTATAGGAAGTACTTTTACCTGCATCATTTCATACAATCCTAAAAACTATACTCCTTACTATAAGGAAGGTTTTACTATTTTTACCTCCAAGAAGAGAGTAAGCAGGTTAGGAATTTAGAAACTTGCTTGGGGTTCCACAGTTTGCCAAGAGCAGAGCAATCAGAACTGTCATCAGACTCAGCAGTGGCTGGTACCAAGTCCTTCTGCCATGCGCCACTATATAACATTAGTCTTGACTTGATGTATATGTTAATATTTTACCAAGTTTTTATACCACAACCAGAAAAGTGCTAGGAAATAAAGAGAAAATAACTCAAAGCTAGCAAAGGAAGGGACATAACATGATTAAACAGACAATAAAGAATGGCAGAAGAAACAAATTGAAGGGGATGATTCCAACTTTCCAAAGTGGTGCGAGAAATCTTGATTATTCTGTTCTTTTAGGAATTATCTTCAAATTCAGACAGTGATAGAAAGGTCAATTAAGTGTAATAGACAAACTGTAGAGGGCCATTCTCTACCTACTGAGGCGTGAAGGGAGAACAGACTCAGAGATCATTAACCATGGACTAAAATTCCACCTCTAACATTTCTTAATTATTTGCCCCTAGGAAAGTTCATTTGCTTCTCAGAGCCTCGGTCTTTTTATCCTTCCAACAAAGCTTCTAAAATTATGATGGAACTTATATAAGTATGTATCTGCTGAATAAATGAAATGAATGAATAACCTAGGATCAAAACCTCTGATTTTAAGTCTAGCTATGCCATGAATTAGTGATTTTAAGCAAGTTTCTTAAGCGCCTTTCTTCAACTGTAGAAAGGCTCAATAATGCTGGCTTTATAGGTTGCTCTAAGAATTCAGTGACATAATATTTGCAGAGTATTCCATAAAACAGAAAGATCTTTAACAGCCACTGTACATTGTTTATTGATCTTGTTCTCCAAGCCATCCCAAGTACCTTCCTTCTCTTCTAAGCTACCAGGGATCCCACAGCTGGCCTTGCACAAAATGCCCTATCTTCCATTCTGATATTAATTCTCGGTCCCTTAATATAATGACTGTGACTTAATCAGGCAAGGAACTCTTTTTAACCTCAAATATACTTTTATTAGGCGAAATTTCAGTCACGGGTGCAAAATAAAGTCAAAAAATGAAGGCAACTGAGAGAAGGTGATGACAATGAAAACAGCTCTCTGCACAATGACCTCATTCGGCAGTATCATTAAGTTGGCGGGAGAGGAAAAAGATAGGCACCTCTGCCCTGGTACCCATGCATCCCCTGCATCTCACTGTGTATCTGACCAAGGAAGGGCAGCTGAGAAATGACAGTGAGAAAGAATCCCACATCTGAAGATGGTAAGAGCAGCAGCACTTCTAGTTGTTAACAACGTGTGAACTGGTGTGGACGTGTGTTGTGAGTCTGTATTAGCTTGGAAGAGGATTAGCTCCATCTGTGTGAGTTCATTTGGCCTGAGAGCTGCAGCTTTTTTTTTTTTCTTTCACACATACCCAGGCAGTTTATAATGGAGTGTTTTATTTGAAATTAATACTTATTAAATTTGAGTATGAACTTTAAAAGTTTTGGGAAAATATGCAACAAACAGCAGCAAATAAAGCTGCATTCATAAAACAGGAATCTTAGGAAAGATGGTAGCTTAGAGGTCATCTAGTGCAAGGCTCACTCAGATAAGGAGAAGCAACCTTCCATGACAGGTGTGCTTAAAATCTTCAGGAATAGGGAATTTGTTATTCCATGACATGCTTTATTCCAATGTACAAATCGGACTGAAAACGATGTATGAAAACATGATTTTGATTCTAGTTATCTCTGAAGCAACCCTAGGACCCCTTCTCTCTATTCTTCAAGATACTGTTTCACATATTTGAGGACAGATGCCAGTCTCCATTTAATCTTCTCTCCTTTCCAAGCAATCTTTTCAACACTGTATCAAGTGATCATTCCCAGACTGTTTGCGTGTTCTCTTCCTGATAGTCTAGACACAGTCCTAGTTTATCAATACCTCCGTCTGGTGGCACAGCATAAACATAATATTTAATATCTGGACCCTTCAGTCCAGCCTACAGAGAGACCATTCTAACCTGGGATGGGGGCACCAAATGTTATGAATTCAGGCTAAATTGTCTTTAGCTTCATTATCAGTCAAATAACACTCTTGAGTCATGCTGCTTTGCTCATCGGGTCAAATCTGGTTAGTTTCCACATGAACTGCTAGTTGATAGAATTCTCACATTGCATTTCTGTGCAACTCATTTTTGACTTAAATATGCTATTTTGTACTTATCCAAACAAATTTTATTCCAATGACTCCAGCCAACTCAGATACATTTGAATCCTGTTCTGTCATCTGTTCAATAAACTGTGTTTTCTGCAAATTTGATAAAGTGGCTTTTTTAGATGTAACAAAGAACATCTTGTTGATGTTTATGACATTTGTTGTCTTTGGTGTATAGTGTTCCCTTGAGAAATCATTATCCACACAGAAGTAGGATATGCTCAAGTAAATGCAGTAAATAGCTATTAAACATCTACTTTAGACAAGAACTGAAACAGAGAAGCCTGCCATCAGGATTTTCAAGATAGTCGGTTAGTCATAAATGCATAAACTTTAAAATGTAGCAAATTTACAAATAAAACTATGCACAAAATTCTGTAGAGGCACAGATCAAAGAACAGCTAATTAAACTGAAGTGATTGCTCACAGAGATGGTTCTGCAAAACTGACAAGGCACTCATGTGGACAAAAAGGAAAGAAAATAATTTTCAGGCAGAAAGAACCAACTAGGGCAAAGATGTCATGGCATAATGCATTAAGCAAACTGTTTAAAATTCCTATCCATAAAAAACTGAAATCAACTGGATTTGACAAGCAGATCACTGGTAATCTGGCAGGAAGCAAGGAACATAGTTTTAAAACATGTTTTAACACTGATTATGCTCTTAACTGATTTTTACATGAATCAAAGGATCTTAAGATGAAATGACATTTAAGGCAAAAGTCATTTATTTTTTAAAAAGTTTTCTAATATTCCCTAATATGATAAGCTAATCATCCAATTCCCAATCATAATTTTGAAAAGCTCATCTTTAAGGGATTTGAAAATTTTATTTCAAGAGTGAATCAATAGCTTCACCACTTCATGAATGTATCATTAACAGTAGGATAACTTATGTTCTCACAATTAAGTGAGGTATTCTGGTCTTTGTTCAATAAAGTAGAGCATGGAAAACCACTGCTCCTCTTAAACTTTTAAGTAACATTTCAGTTACTTCTCCCTTTCCTAAAATATCAAAGAGAAATGAAAAAATGTTACTTTCAATTACAAACCATGGTAACTTTAGGACAGTTTACAGAGATCCTCATTCTCTGCCTCAGCACCTGGTAGGATTGTATTTTGTCCCTCTCCTTGAAGTTAGATATGGTCATATAACAGGCTTTGGCTGATAAATGTTAGCAGAAGTGATAGATTTAACTTCTAGACAGAACTCTTTAAGAATCAATATGCAATTCACCATATAGTTTTCCCTACCACAGTACCTAGGAAAGCTCTAGATACTGGATACATTATCAGCCTGGAGAGTTGAGACGAGTCTCAGGCAAGCCATGATGGACATGTGGACAAATAAACCTTCATTATTTGATGCCATATTGGTTTTGGAGTTATTCATTACCTCAGCATGACCTAATCTACCCTAACTAATACAGAAATTGTTACATGGTGAGTATTCTTGTGAGAGTTCCATCTTGCCTACCCTCAGAATTCCCTACTCTGAGTGGTTGTCACTGGTTCTCACTGCACTATTCCAGAGATCAGACATGGTGTGAAGGTAGAGAATTTTGTAAAGATAGTCGGATCATCCTTTAAAATCTCTGCATGTGGATCATAGATAAGTGAAGGATTTTCCAGATCAGCTGCACAATGAGTTGGGTGTTCAGAGAAGTGACTATATTCCTACAGTTAGTTAACATGTAATGTATTAGATTAATCCACAAAGATTAAATTCAAACAGTGGTGAAAATTTCCTTTCATCTCAGAATTTATCTGGCATCAGAATTTAGGCCTGAAGACAAGGCTGGAGACATAACTGGCGATGTTTTCTACAGTGAAAATCCTCTGGTATATTTTTCATTGTGAATTTTGACATCTTCCTTATACACGCCAGCCAATGTCTTATTTCAAGATTACATTCCCCTGCAAATATTGCACAGTTCAGAGTCACATGTCAGTCACTCTATAAGAACTGTGCTTTGAGCTGTTTTTCCCATTTTAATGATATGTTTGCACTGACTAACCCATGTTGGACTGCCTAATTTCTCTTACTCAGGAATAAAATTGCAAGAATAATAAATTTTCCAAGTCGAAAAGTTATTGCACAGAAGAGACCTATGCTTTCTCCTGCCTTAAGAGGCAGTCTATGGATTCTTTTCCAGCAGGAAGAGCATTATTGTGTTTGTTTTCTTTCTTGTTCATTACATCTGCTGTACTGTAATTTTAGTACATCGACTTTCTTCACCTCTATTTCCTGTATGATTGCTTACTCTTGAGACTTTTCCCAATTTGAAATAAAAGATGTGCCCTATAAGATGGAAAGTACTTTGGCCCAGTTACTCAAAGTTTTGGTTAGAAAAAATATACATGTGTATGTGCATATATATACATATGTATATATATACTGTGTGTATATATATAGTATACAAAGATTGCATATAGGTGTGTGTAAGTCTATGTATATGTACATTTATTTTTGATGAAATCATGAGCCTGGCAAATGTCTAGGTGCAATTTATTTCACAGTAGTCATTGTCTACTAACCAGTGTACAGAAGGAAATGGAAAATTAAGGATTATAAATCTGAAAAATTAGTTTGGACAGATTATCTATATATCTATTTTATCTTTCTCTCTCATCTATCCATCCTTTCAGAAACATACTAGTCACCATTTACCTAATGGGACATTGGTTATTGCATTTGTGGAGCTCTTCTTAATGCTTTACAAATAAAACTCTGAAGAAAATGGTGTATTTGATAAACATCAGGCTTTTTTTATGATTTTTCTAAAGAATTTAGACAATACATTTTGTTCTAATTCAATTGCATATTATTTCCCTAATTAATTTGTATAGATAAGTTGTCTCTAAAAAAAGAAAAATTCAAGTGTAGGATATTTATAGAAATGCCAGAACAATTTCCTGGGCTTTGACAAAACAA
Source organism: Vicugna pacos (assembly GCF_048564905.1). Taxonomy (NCBI): domain Eukaryota; kingdom Metazoa; phylum Chordata; class Mammalia; order Artiodactyla; family Camelidae; genus Vicugna; species Vicugna pacos. The sequence continues at coordinate 23,808,876 of NC_132994.1, read as the reverse complement.
GGCTTCCTGTTCACTGTACAATCCTCGAAGTGTGAATGGGTTTGAGGTTTGATATAAAGAGACAATATGTGTTTTAACAGATTTACTTCATTTAATTCACAATATAAATATTTACCAAAATAATACTTTCACTAAAAGCATCATTTGATGTAAATACCTCAAACTCTGATCTCAAGTCTAATTAATATGAACAAACTATGAAAAAATATGTATGCTCTAAAAATGATGAATCATTTAAATTATTCTGTTCATATTATGGCATGATGATTACCTAATTCATAGTAAAAACCACATAAATGAGTGTATTCACACTTTGTGGAATTGATAGAGAATATTTTTAATATCATTTGCTTGTAATAATTTAATTATCTTAACTCAGCAAAAGTTATTCATATAGGAACTGATCAGTTTCTCCCTCCTCTCTCCACCTTCTCTGAACACATGTACTTAAATTCTGAAAACAGGTCAGAGAATATTCATGCATACTGAGTTTCCACATTAGAGAAATGAGATCCAACTATTTTTCAGGACACAAAGAGGACTGCATGCTAATAAACTTGAAAGAGAAATAAATCTTCAGATGCTGATAACTTTAATTTGCTGAACTTACTGAATTTGCTAGTATTTTACAGTATAAAACCATGATGAAATTTAACCAAAGTTTTCCATTTTCACTGATCTTTCTCATAGTAACAAAAGATCATTAAAATTATGTTTAAGATTTTGTAGATCTTAACTGTTCTCTCAAACAGAGCTCCAATAAATTTGCTCAGATTTAATGTCTTGTTGCTATTTGACAAATAACAATGTATAAAAGGAAAACTGACTGGTCAGTTATTTTTAATACGGGTCATACTCTGTTGTCTTGTGTTTTTATGTAATGATGGTAACTCAGTTACCTTTTTTTTTTTCAAAGATTGCATTGTGAACAAGAATCTTACTGAATATAACCTTCATGAATTTGGTATATTGGGATTTCTTCACAAAAGGACAAGTTTTCACCAAAATTTAAAGGCTGGTTTTTCTTAAAGGTAGGCTCTAAGAGAGAAAACATGTTTAGATATTGGTTACTACTACTTACTTCTCTCATAATGGAATATGCCTTTAAATAAGACCAAACCACAGAATACTTCGTGTTTCTCAGAGGAGTTATGTTATTTCTTGTTGGTAAGGAGGGAAGGTTATTCTACAATTGTTTATTGTTACGTATGTTTATATGGAAAATCATATTTGACTTGGATATCACCCTTTCTAAAGAAGGAGGTAATGTCACCTACTGTGACGGATAGGACTGTGGATATGAAATAGACAAAGAAATAAAATCAAGGGGTTGGTTTGAGAGAGACTTCTAGTAGTAGATGAACTGAAGAAAGCTATCAAGGTATCGACAAAAACAAATTAGACACCAATATGTACCAGTTACGCAAGTTTAGGCAGAAAGTCTAGCATCTTTGTAAATAATTTCATATGAGTCAAATTGAGATTGCCTGAACTTTTGGTGGTCCTAGCAGAGAGTGAGTTCTAAAGCCATGGAAAAGAACATAACAATTTATGCTCCAAGAGAGGGACAACAGAGAAAATACTAATAATATTCACTGCTTACTGAGTACCTTCTCTGTGCCAGGCACCGATGGGCATTTTACATGCTATCTCTAATCTTCTTAACAATCCTGAAATGACAATTAGCTCTATCTTATAGACATGGGGCATAAATTTAAAGAAGCTAAATAACTGACTGTGTGGTAGAGCTGTGATGATGGTTAGCATTTAGGTCTATCTGACTCTAAATAATTTGTTCCCCTGGTGACAGCAAGCTGGAGAATTTCAGACACCTACCCAGGCTGAAAACAGCAGAAACTGACGGCTCTAGTTACTCACTCTCATAACTGTACCTCCTGAGATTATGAAACTGTGTTAACTTATAACATTCTTCCATTAGTTTCATGTATATTTGTTCAGTCATGAGTCTCAATTTTAGCTTTACAACATAATGTAAATTGAATGGTACCAATTCGATTTCTTTATTACCTGCTGAATTACACTGTATGAAAACAGATAATTATGCACCAGGATCCCAGAAGACCTAAGAACACTCTTTTGATTACCAACTGTATCAGACAAAAAATGTCTCCCAACATTCTTTTTCCCTTGGTATGAGAATCCCAACATTTTTCCTGGATAGATAGCCAGACATAATTTACTCCCCAAGAGTTGATAAGGCATGTCCAGTCAATTGGGATGTGGTAAAACAGGATAAGTTAATTTCTATATTGTGCTCATTCAAGAAGGGGACTGGTCCTACTCAATTTCTCCTTCTCACTGTCTGGAATGAAATTACAGTGAGCCACTGGGACTACATAGACCTGGCAACACTTCAGCAATGTCAGTATGACCACATCAGAACCTTGCTCTGTGGAAAATGGAATGGGTATCAAATAAAAGTCAAGTGTACTGGAAATTATGAATTAATTTAAAAATGTGCAGATTTAGGGGTTGACCATGAAAGTGAACTTTCAAAGGTGTGTAAGTATCTAGTCTTGCATGTGTAAAGAAATTGTGCAGTGAAGGTACTGGATAGATACAACCATTACATAGAATATTTGGTAGATTCAAATGAAGTGAGAACCAAATTTAAGATATTAATGGCAGTGACATAAAATTATCGGTATGAACAGTGTTCATGGGGCAGAAAATTATTTGGGTAAGAATGTAAGCATCTCTTAGGAGCAAGTATTTTTTACTAAGGATTGGAGGTACAATAACTTCAAAGTAGCTGCGAAGAAATTTTAAAAAGTCATTCCATCTTCCAATACTTTTAAATATATGCTGTTGAAAATAATGACCACCCCTTGATGAGGAAGGAGGTGAAATTGCAACAATATCAGGACAGTTCTGTTAAGGATATGTAATGTAATTATGCAAGATGAGAGGGTGAGAAAAATATCTGAGGAGTGGAATGTGCTTACAATTATGGAAATATGCTGGGGTGGGCTGAAAGCAAATAGTAATGGCTCTTAGAAAAAGATAACACTAAAGTTCAGGATAAGAATTCATTTAAGGCTGAAGGTTGTCATTAGAAGATGTGCACCTGAATGTGCAGATTGAGGAAATCAACCTTTCTTTGCCCCTATTGCTCTGGACTGAATTGTGTCCTCCCAAATTCCTATGTTGAAGCCCTAACCCCCAATGTGATATTTGGAAATGAGATCTTTGGGAGATCATTAAGTGTAGATGAGGTCATGAGGATGGAGCCTCATGATGGGATTACTGCCCTTGTAAGAAGAGGCACCCGAGAGCTTGTTTCTTTCCCTACAATGTGAGGACACAGCAAGAAGGTGGCCATCTGCAAGCCAGGAAGAGACCTCTTCAAAACCCATCAGGCTGGCACATTGATCACCTGGGCTTCTGGCCTCCAGAACTGTGAGAAGTAACTTCCTGTGGTTAAGCCACTTAGTCTGTGCTATTTTGTTAAGGAAGCCTGAGCAGACTAAGACATTTTTGTCTAACTTTTCTATTGTTATGTAACAAGTAACCACAGACTTAGTATAAAAACAACACAATTTTTTTCTCTCACAGTTTCAGTGGGTCAAGTGTTTGCAGGGATTCAGCGGAGTCTCTATTTAGGCTCCGGTCTGGCTGAAATGAAGGTGTTGGTCAAGGCTACAGTCTCACCGGAGGCTTGGGGTACTTTTTCAGGGTTATTCAGGTTGTTGGCAGAATTCAGGCCTTTCTCTTGTAGGACTGAGGTTCCCATTTTGTGACTGCATCTTAACTTGGAGTCACTTTCATCTACTAGCTGCTGCCCTCAGGTGATAGTCCTGTGACCTCTCCCAACATAGCAGCTTACTTCTTCAAGGTCAGTAGGAGAATCTCCACTCAGCTACAACAGTCTTATACAACAGTTCGTAGTCACAGAGTAACTATCATATAACCTGTGTCTTATAATGTAACTAATCAGGGAAGTGGCTGTGCTACCTTATTCACAAGGTCCACCTGCCCTCAAGGAGAGGAGATGATACAGGACATGTGCACTGGGGGTGATCTGGGAATTCTACCTACCACACTGATCAAGCAGGCCCTGGTAAATTATGTACCCAAAGAGTAACACAACCATCTCCCTCCCATCCCACATGATCTTCCTCCACTTGACTTCCTTTCACAGAAGTGAAGTCTGTTTCTCTGGCTTTTGAAACTGATGAGAACTGAGGACCCCAACAGTAGCCCCGACTAAGTGCCCACCAAAAAGCCAGCACTAAATGCCAACTGTGTGAATGAAGTCATTTTGGACCCTCCAGTTATCCCACTGCCCCAGCCAACATGATACGAAGCAGAAGAATTGAGGGCTAACCCATAGAATTATTTTAAAAAAGAAACAGTTGTTATTTTAAGCCAATTGTTCATTGTTTTGAGTGCTTTGATACCTGGGAAGAGTAACCAAAACATAGGCAAAAGTAGGTAGGAAGAGAGAAGATGTAAGGAAGACAGTCTCTAATAAGGTAAAGAAGTCAGAATAAATACCTATGAATAACTAGGATGCCCATATGATTTCAGCGTGCAAAATGGGGCACTCTGAGAAAGGAGAGAAGCAGAATGAATACTCCGTCAAGATTCTCAGCAGGACGATGGCACAGATGACACGAAGGGGGAAAGGCACCGTCAGCGAGTCTGGTTTCATTATCTTATGGTAAAAAGGAAGTTGATAAACAAGTACATTAGACAAGTACAGTTTATACCTAATGAAAAAGAAGTATACGACTGAAGAGCATAAGATTATTTCACAGGGACCTGAAGGCTATCCAAGAGCTGGTTAAAGCGTACCAGAATATTCCAACACACTGGCTTATCACTGAAACTGTGGCTGTTAGAGAATTTGGTAGCTCTTTTGAGTCTGCCTAAGGAGGGAAATAACTAGAAACACAGAGGAAACTATTCCTTTTTCCTGCACAACAGACTAACTCAGAATGGATGCCAGGGGACCACTTACAGCCAAGTTTCAGCATGTTCCCTTTTCACTAATGGCAAAGCACAGAGTTGAGCTTACTCTATGAAACTAAGTTTTTTTTTTTTTAACTTATGGCTATTTTTAGCTTACATAAAACAAGATTATAAATGAGAGTTGAAAGTAATGACCTTGGTTTGACCACAGTGAAAGTAAATGATATGTATATGCTAGAGATTTCAGATTTTATAGGTAGAAATGGAGCCTAAGTGGTCTGTAGAAATTTTAAAATAATTGTTTTATTAGAAGTATTTTTCAATAATGCTTTATTCTATTATACATCTCTTCCTTCTCAACCAGCTTCATAAATATCTGAAACTTCATTATTTTTAGAGTTTTAGACTAATTATTCAAAAAATTATTTATCCAGTAGTCCAGTTCTCAGATGTCCAGCTTGATTATATTAGTCTAGGGAAAGGATGGAAGTGAAAGGCTACACAGAGTTGAAGTCTAAAGAATAGAGTTCCAGAATCAGACCCTTTACTACTAGCGTTACCTTCCATAGGCATTTAAAATACAGACACGCAAAGTCCTATTGTTAGGAATGCTGCTGGCCTGGCAACAAAGTTCACTGACCTTCTTGATTCCTGTGAACATTACAATCAGTACATTTCAGTAATGTCTGCCAAGGCCACTATCAACTTTGACACTTTTGGGAAAATTCCACTTTGAAATCTTAAATTCCACTGCCAGCACTCTCACCTCCTGTCTGTCCTTCCAGGATTTTCAATCTCATATACTATCAATACTTGCACTTGGATCTCATTAAAATATCCAGTCCTGTGGTTCAGCCTTCTTCATCTGTTACATAACCTGACCCTTATTTATTTTTTCCTACTGAGCTGAGTCCTTTAATACGTTAGCATAGATTCCTTTTTCTCCATATTCACTTGCCTTTGCCAAATCTTCAACTGAACGTCCACTTTGGATCAACCCTACCACCTTCCCTGACATTCTTTACTTCTACAATAGGCTTTTTGGTAAAAATAGTAAAATGTGGCACCACTGCCATGTCAACTCTGCTCTCAGTTCTCCCTCAAACTGGCCATAAATGTCACTGAGCAAACTATCCACATATTAAATTCTTTTTCCATTTCTTCAATGGCTACACCAACATTTTACTTTTCTCCTTAAGTCCCCTAATTTATCATAGGCATTGGCTCAGGAATAAACTTTTTCAGTTTTACACACACAGACACACACATTTTTAAAGCATTTTTTGAGGCTGATGCAAAAATCATAATAACCCGTCTTCTTTGGTATGGCTCCTTCCTCTTCCAGCAGTGAAACCTAGAAGCATTGATGACCTTTGTGAGGACCAGCTGAAGATACCTGGCCTTAACTGGGTCAACCCAATTTTGTCTTCTGGGAATTTGGAATTGGGATAATAATTTAATCTATGTAGGTGTTTAAAATTTTAACAAGTGAATCCAGACACTATATTCTTTTCTGTGGACTAAGGAATAGAAAAAGCTGATTTGCAATCCAACATGTATAGAAAAGCAGAAAGAGAGAAATTAGAAGTAACCTGTTGCTCAATATCTTTCCATTTTTTGGTTCGGTGCTGGAGGATCCTTGGTTGCACTTCTGCCAGTGGACTCCTGGCTTGTTTTCTTAGAAACAGCCCCCCGTATTTATCTAAGTTAGCTGAAATTTAAAGTGGAAGATGTATATGAAAGCTCTTTCTATTTTATTTGATTCAGGCATTTATTTTTTCAGCTTCATTGAGGTATAACTGACAAATACAATTGTAATTGTAAGATACATAAAGTGTACAACACATGAATTTATACATGTATACATTGTAAAAGAGTTTCTGCCATCGAGTAAATTAATGTTCTTAAATTAGACATGTGCTTCTCCAAAAAACCAGTATTTGAATATGTGCCATTTGAAGGGCATTGACAAGTTCTGTTACAGATATATAGGTCACTTTCGTATTTTCACTTTTACCAATACTGCTTCTCCCACTTCCAGTATTTAGGTGGACAGGTGGGTCAATGGATGTGGGTATTTTGATTTTTATGAAATCTCATGAAATTGTCCTCCAAAATTCAACTGAAGTATTTACTCTCACCAAGACCATTTGAAGGAATCTTTCTTCATACTCCACCAATAAGAAAGTTCATTTTTAATTATTTGCCAATACTTTGGGAAAAAATGGTTATCTCCTTGTCATTGTATTTATTTATATGATTAAATATTATTTACATTATAATTATATATTTATTATGTAAGTGAATATAATGACAAAGAGATATTCTATTTATTGTTTTTCTTTAGGTGGTATTTAGGAACACTATAAGTTTAAGTAATTAAATTGTACAGTTTTTCTATTTAATAGTCTCTTATAACTAAATATTATTTATTTTTTATGGTCATCACTAACAATTTTTCTATTTTAATTTGTATGTAAGCTTCTGTGGCTTTGAGAGTTTCCTTTTGTGCTTAGGAGACCTCTTTCATTTTAAGATAATAATAAAGGAACTTTTATTCTTTCTAATAGCTATTCAGATTATCTCTCATTTAGATATATAGATAACATAATTGGGATATTTTAAATAAAATGATAAGATTAAAAGATCAGTTTTAACAATATATTTACAAATTATCCCAACACCACTTTAAACTTGGAATGCCTTTTCCTTACTGATTTGAAATGCCACAGCTGTTGTGGATTAAATTCTTGCGTATACTGGAACTTGTTTCTCGATATTTTTTCCCTTCTGATCCCGGGTGTGTAACGTGTCGTCTTAATTGTTGTAAGACTGTTGTGTGCCTTGGTATCTTGCAGTGCAAACTCTTTTTTAAAATTTTATTTTCAAAATTCTCTTTATCTTTATGGAGCATTTCACCATTAAAAAATGTTGGTAGTGTTTTAATTAGGACTAAATTATATTTATATATTTTTGAGGTTATGCTCTTTGGTGCACATACACTCTGAATATTTATATCATCTGGTTATTTTTTATTTTACTGTAAGAGAAATTATTTTTATTCCTAATAATATATTCTCACTTAAAGTTTACTTTATGGGATTTTATTATAGGCACACTAGCTCTTTCTATATCTCTATACCCTATTATTATCTAACTATAGCTACACTTTTTTATGACTCAGGGTATCAGCAGATTTTGCTTTCCTGTCCATCTCATAATTATTTCTTTTCAATTGGCAATTTTTTCTCCATTTACATTTATTACTGATGCATCAGATTTAGGTTCATCCATGATATTTTGTATGAATGTACTTCCAAAGAGGTTTATTTTTTGTTTGTTTGCTTTTGCGAAGAAATCCAGGTATATTATAGGTCCTATGATATTAGGAGGGGTAACTTTTTCTTAAGGTATTTCTTTAAGCTTAGGTATTTTCAGTTCTACACTGATGTTTAGAAGATAAAATGAATTCTCAAGCATATCTTCCCTCCCCCATCTCCTGGTAATTAGGCAGAGACACACATGAAAACTTACTGTTTGGTGCTTAAAGACAGACACTGCCTTTTCTACCTTTCTCCTGAAGTTGTAATGCTTTCAAGGTGTAGCTTTACGTATAAGGTCTCAATTCCAACCCCCACATCGTTGTAGACAATGGCTGTACTCCTTGTTCCCCCATGAGAATTACATCTTTTCAGTCCCCAAATTGCTGAGACAAGCACCCTCTCACCCCCCGAGCAGCTGTGAATTATCATCGCTTTTTTGAAACGTGAAAATTTCTTTCTTGTCTGTCAGTTCAGCTATGTTTTATGTTATTGTAGTAAGAGGGATTTAGAAGATCCTGAATTGTCATTTCTAGTATTCAAAGGTTTTTTGTTTTTGCTTTTTAAAACTTCTTCAAGTTAAAATGTCTGTAATGACACAAATTTATCTTTTCAGTGAATGAAACTGTCTAAACTTTTTTTCCTCTCAGTAATCTAGATATCTCATTGCTTTCATTCAATTACAAACTCCCTGATTCTATGGTACAATATTATTTATAAGTGATCAAAAACGAGATTTGCTAGTAAGATATGATGTGATTTTCTTTTAGTTTTATTTAGAGTACTCATTTAGTCACAATAAGAGTTTAGAGGTGCAAAATACTGTATCACAGATATTTTATCCTACTGTCGGACAAGCCATTCTTCATAGACTAGACATTTGAAAAATGTAGTGATAGCTACTGTTAATAAGTCCCTAAAGATTTGCTTTCTTCAGCAATATTTCTGGTCAGTTAACAGGAATTTTTCACTCCTTGCATTGTCAACTTTAAAAGCAAAAGAGTAGAAACTTTAATCCATTTCTTAATCCTTCAAAACTGCCCAAGGATGGGGGAAAAGCCTTTTAAAGTAGGCTATAATAATTTTCACTCCATCCGGCAATAGGAATAGAACACAAATTAGACATAAAAAATCCCTTTCAACTTTTGAGCACAATCTTAAAGTGAAAGTTTTATTCTGAATTTGAAATTTGCCAAGGTCTGTGGCTGAGTTTCAGATACCCACTTCCCTTCTTGGCAGTGGATAATTTGGAAATCAGAAGTCTGCACATTTGAGATATTTCCAGGCTCGGGGTGTCAAAAAGACAAGATGGCATATGGTGAAGTAAAAGGGATTTCTCACATTCGGGAACACATTTCAACTTCCAAAACATAAAAATAAATAAGTGCTTTTTTCAAATTCATAAAAGAAATCATGAGAATTTTGCCCAAATATTATAGACATATCGAAGTTAAGCAGCAAGATGTTTGAGTCTGTCACTTCCTGCAAGCTTTCCACTAAATGGATAAGTTCAAATTTCAGGATTGTTACATTAACTTTGGCATAAAAATGCATCCTTCTTTGGCAAAGAAGACAGTATTCCCCCTCAAAGAAAAATTATAGTCTAATTAAAGTATACAATTTGATGTTTTTATACCAACGTTCTTCTGGGGAGTTTCTTCAGTAACTCCACTTGCTAATTTTAAGTTCAATGGATCAGAGTATGAAGGAAGTTGACTTGGTGGAGACAATAAAGATGATTTATTCTGTTTACTTACTTCGCTCAGGTTTTTACCCTGATTGTTATGAAGACAGAAGTTGCTATATTCTAGAGTCCTACCACTCTAGTTCTTTTAGTTGTTGGTTTTGTGAGCATGTTGATAAATGTTATCACTTCAAGTGTTGTAGAATAAGCACAGTTTTAAATTAAATCAATCATTTGTTACCACTTCTGATCAAGTATTTATTAGCAGAAAAGAAAAATACATACTAAAGAGTAGAAGATTAAGCATGCCAATAGAATTTCCCTATTTAAGTTATAATTATATATTATCAATTACTTCATTAGTGTACTTAAAATTGTTCTTAATTGCAGAATGACTCATTTGACAATGGTATTGGGCTGATTTGGGGGGATTATGCAGAGAAATTCCACAACTTCAACAAGAAAGTTTTATGAAGTTTCCCATATGAGTCTTCATTCATTATTTAGATTTATACAAGGGATATCTTTGTGTGACAGCTTCTTTAGAACATGAGTGCAAGTCTAAACACATGTTGGGAAATGACATAAAGTTATCAAAGAAAGTAGCATATTGTAAAAACTCATTTTATAAACCAGTTTTCCAAACTGTCAGATTATAGAAAGCATTTGTACGTGGGTAGAAGATGATTTTTTTCCACATTTATTTTAAGGTAATAAGAAACTTTTTTTTTGAGGGCTTTTTTTAACATTTTTTTTATTGAGTTATAGTCACTTTACAATGTTGTGTCAAATTCCAGTGTAGAGCACAATTTTTCAGTTATACATGAACATACATACATTCATTGTCACATTCTCTTTCTCTGTGAGCCACCACAAGATCCTGTATATATTTCCCTGTACTACACAGTACAATCTTGTTTATCTATTCTAAGAAGCTTCTAAAATGTCTTACTTTTCTCAGCTGTAATATATGGGATTTGAGTCCCAAAGTGGCTCCTGATCTTGTTTTTTGTTTTTTGTTTTTATTTTTGTTTTTTTGCAGGGGGATGTAGTTAGGTTTACTTATTTATTTTTTAGAGGAGGTACTGGGGACTGAATCCAGGACCTTGTGTATGCTAAGCACATGCTCTACCAATTGAGCTACACCCTCCCCTCTAGTGGCTCCTGATCTTAAGTCACTAATATTCTAGATTCTGAAATCTTCATGGGTTTTTTTAAAGACAAAAATCTGTTCTTCACCATCTCCAAGTCTGTGTGTGAAGGGGGAAAAAAGGTAAAGTAAGTGTTTAAGTCTGGATAGTCAAACTATAGTCACTTAATCTGTATAAACTTTACTCTTTTATCCCTAAAAAACATTTATTATTGTTATCATAAGCTAAAATTTACTTAGGAGGCATCTGGAGTTCTGTAAAAGAGGTGAAGGGCAGCATCAAAGCAAGACGCTTGCTGATACAAATATAAATTATTTTAGAATTAATATGACATGTATGTTAGGTAATTTTATTTGTAAGAATTGCCCCAAGTCATTATTTCCTTCAGTTTCACACGGAATAAATATGTCTAACTTATATTTGAGATCATAATTTAGCCCATCAGCAGAAGTAGAGAAAATCAAATCTACACCATTATGAGTAACATTGGAAGTTACTGAATATCCAACACTGTTCTTTAAGCTTACTGTCTGTCTCTCCTTCTATGATGACTTCTATGCCTAGATTTTTTTTTTTTAATTTTCACAAGTAACAGACCAGATACATAAGATGCTTCACTTTTATATTCAGGTTACATGTTACTAATAGACTCTTCTTCCTAGGAGCCCACTCTTCCCTGACGATACCTGGCAAATGGATTGAGGTGTTTGCAAATTCATCCACCTCTGTGAATATGTATATAGTCTCAGTTTCAAAATAATTTACTGTTGTTTAAAATTCAGGAGTTTACACCACAAAAATATCTAGAGTTCTCCCATGGAGTGAGGAATTTGTATTTCAGCAAAGAAGAGGTATACATGAGAGTAAAAGCTTAAGTCCTTCTGGGAACAGCTTTGAGCATATCTGCATTGTGAATCGGCTTAAAATTAATGTGAAATTGAGAGTAATTATCTAACAGAAAATGAACATAAACTATTTTATATACATACTGTTTAAAAGTCAATAATCCTGTGTAATATTTTGCCAATTTCCTCCAAGAAATGTAAGAAAATCCATGCACTTGTAATACATCTGCATACATATATGCATGTCATTAAGTACTAGTTGTAAACAAGACTTTTAATTTGATTTCATAGCTTTACCAAAATCAATTCATAAAAAATTGTTTAAATTTTTCTTACTCTTCTAATAAAATAAACACTTTGTGATGATATCTGTGTAGAACAACCTTAGCTTGCAGGTATGATTATAACCTTAGGATTACTTCTTAAAAATGGAATATTTGGCTCACAGTACATGGATGGTTTTCAGGATCTATCTAGATTCACTGCCTAGGTAATCTCACCCTTCCAAATGCCTTTAAATACCATGCACGGAAAACTCTTGACTGTGAAGTTCCAATCTGGGCCTCTCTCCTAAACAGAAGTTATGAGTTCAACTAAATGATGTCTCCAAGTGTAATAAGTATCTAAAACTTAAAATGTCCAAAAAAGAAAAAAATTCTCTTCATTTTACTTCACAAAAATTGTTCTCCAAGTTTCATCCTCATTTCAGTAAGTGCACCCTCTGTCCTTCTAGCTGCTAGCAAAATTAAAAACTTGAGTTGTATCAGGATTCTCATTTTCCCTGAAAATGTACACCCATTCCACCAACATATCCTATTGGTCTTTCTGTGAATGTGCCCCAAGTAGACCTACTTCTCACTTGTGTCACCTTAATCATGTCTTGAATCGCCATCATGTCTTACATGGGTGATTCCACACTCCCCTTCTCCCATTATCCACATGGAAACGAGAGTATATCATTGCTCACATCTAATTCATGGCATATCTCTCCAGGTCAAAATACACTAGTGATTGCCCATTTCACTGAATAAAAATTCTTACCATGTCTTATAAAGTCCTCCTGGATCTGCTGATTTTACCTCTCTGATCTTCCTCTCTCTCCCAACCCACTCTGTGCCATCTGCATTGCTCTCCTTGTTTTACTTCCAACATGTCAGGCCTGCTCATTCCCTATGAAGCACTATTCCATACACCTGGTTGCTCTTCCCCACAGAGCAAGGTGGCCCAACCCCTCCCTTCTTAGGTCTCTACTCAAGTGACCCTCATCTGAGATGCCTACCATCTGACTTATCACCATTTGCAACATGGCACTCCACTCTCACTTTGTCCTGTTTTATCTGTCTTTATAGCCCGTATTACCACCCAGACTATGCAAGTTTTTTTTTAGTGGCTGTTTATTTTTGTCCACACTCAATGAAATGTCAGATGCTGATGGTAGGGGTTTTGTCACTTAGGTTCTCGCCTGTTTCACCATATCTAGGACATTCCCTGGCATATCATTGGTGTTCTTTAAATATTAACTGAATTAATAAAGAATAAAGATTTTTATACTTATTAGTATATAGTTATCTGAAAGACTGATTCAGTTAACTATATCAATATTTGAAGATGCCCTTTCAATTATGCCTTAACCAACATTTGGTAATGTACCTCTCTACTCCAAAACATGCATGCATTTTCCTTCTCTGTGTGTGTGTGTGTATATATATATATAAATAAATAAAATATACTGGAAATATATATTATATATTGTGTCTATCAGAAATATATATTATATATAATATATATTAGGAATATATATATTAGAAATAAAGGGATGATGGAGGTCAGGGTGTGAATACATTACTTTGGATAGTGGGCCTTGGATAGCCAAGGAATTGCTGAGGTCTGAAAGGAGAAAAACAGGAAGGGGGCAAAGACAAACACAGAAGAGAGGGTAGAGGACAACAATGAACAACAAAAAAGACAGATTTGGGGAAGCTATCTTAGCCAAGAACTGAGATGGACATTGGATTTTCACATATGCCCCAAATCACTGATTACTTTTTTGCACTTTTTCTGACAGTGTGCTCTGCAAACCAGAACAACAAAAGGAAATTTTGTTTTCATCATATGTGTCTGGGAGTAGAGAAAGCAGAAGACCACAAATAATACACCATGATTAAGCCTGGGTGGCGAGATAATGGATTATGGTTTTAAATGAATTATCTCATTCAATTCTCCCAAGAACTCTTTGAATTAGCTTCTATTATTAGTATGTAAGTATTTCACCCTAGGTCCCAAAGCTAGAGCCTAAACTGTTAAGTTCTAACTTATTCTCAATTCATGAAACTTTTATTCCTTTTATTTTCAGATTAGCATATTCTCTCTTCTCTTCCCTCATCTCTCAGTGTCTCTCTTTGTCTTTCTATTACTGTCTATCTCTCTAACCATCTATCCATCCATATGTACATCCTGAATAATTCATGGAATAATGACAAAAGTGCGCAAAAAACCAAGAGTTATAATTACTCTAAATCTGAGCACTTGAGCTTCCTTTAAATAAAGTGTTGTTTGTTGGCAGTAGATATTGTGATTGATATTCACTATTCATTTGCCCACAGATGATTAATCTAAGTCAATCATGGTACCCTAAATCCATCACCTTTACCAGAGATTGATTCCTAATTTGATAGAATTTAAACCCTTTGGGCCAATAAGAGACCAAAGGGAAAATTTTTCTCCAGGATTTTGGTAAAAATAAGTAATTCTCATGCCTACTCCATAAAAACAAAGAAAGATCTTTCCCTCTCTATTGCTAAAAACTAATATTCGGTGAAGTCAACACTTGCCTGGCAAAGGAAATATACAAGACAGAGATACAAAGACAGATGTAGAGATAGAGATGAGAGAGACAGAGGGAGAGCTGGCTTAGAATCAGCATTTAAAAAGTACTCAATAGAGGTTTAAAGATAGTAAATGATGATTAGGAGAATCCGCTGGATTAGGAGAGACAGTCTATACCCTGATGCAGAATGCTTAGTGAGAGGGGCACAGATCCCTGTAGAAGCAATATTTAACCTTGAGGAAAAAAAAATTATGAACTTCAGCCTTTAAGACTGAGTGTTAAACTAAAAATGTTTAAATGATTGATTATTGGGTTAAATTGGGATATTATTATTGGCAAGTTTCTCACCACTCAATGCTTTTGAGACCCGATAAAACAATGTTGTTAGCAGTTACTACAATAAAATGAAAGAAATATCCCATATTACACATAACTGAATTGTGACTACTCACCACATCTTGTGGCATTTCAAATATAAACCATTATTCATATTTCTAATGATATGTACCCTCAGTTATTTATCAGCTGACTTCCATACATCTAAGATTACTATTGGATATTGATTGCAGAATAAATTTGTATTAAAGGATCACAAACTTAGTGAAATTTTAGGGCAAAGGTATTTAGTACTATATTTACAATATGTAAATCACTGCTAAATTTAATGGTTGAATACTTTTTAACCAAAGAAAGATTTATTATGTCATTTACCTCATACCACAACAGGGGGAAAAAATGGAGGTAGATAGCCTTTGATTAATTTAATCATAATTTAATCAGAGTGTCATTCTTCAACAGAATAGCAAGCAAAAGATGAAGTTTAACTTAGCATACTGGATCAATGGATCCTGCCTCTTGCCTGATTTCACATATTTTCCTACAAACTCTTTGTTCTTAAAAAGCAAAGTTTCAGAAATGTTTTTTTCCTTTGGGTTAATTTTCCTTTCTTCTTTTTTCTTATTCTGGGTTAATTTTCCTTTTTTCCATTTTTCTCATTCTCTTATCACGTCTTCTTATAAACATTTTCCTCCTTCCTGGGCTGATGAGATGCCATTTATCTATGTCTCTATAGCATTCTGTGCCTACCATTGTAATAGATTCTATCACACTGCATGGTACTCCTGTAGTTTCCCATTTCCCCCACTACAATGGAAGCTCCCTGATGACAGAATTCTTTTAAACTCTTTATCCCTAATACACCCCATGGGGCCTAGCATATAGGACAAACTCAATAAATATTTTTTGAATGACTGTGTAAATAAAGTTAGTGAGACTCCAGTACATTCTCTGTGCATCAATAAAGAGAACTTAAGCAATAATTTTAATTTTGGTTCCATATACTTTGTTATTATTAAATAAGCTTCAAACACATTATCTAAACCAACTTTCTAAATAGAATAAACATTATACATAAATAATTATAGAATGCCAATTATATTCCTAAAGTTTATATTAAAAATAATACTCTGTAAAAATATTCTGTCAGTATGTGAAAATGTTACAGCAGAACTGATTCTCTCAGTCTATGTTTTAAAAAATGGATAAAATACATTATTGTCTAGTTAATCAAAGAAAATAGCTGAGAAAAGCACATGGGAAAGCAGACATCTAAAAAGCAATATATAAGCAGAACTGTTGTATATAATAAGGAATCCATCATTATTTACCTAAACAAACAAGCAAAAATACTTGGTAGCTCCCTGGACAGAAGGAAGAGTTAAAGGATCAGGTTAACGACAGTAACCATGGATAATAAATGCTGAAATACGTGCATCATCTCTCTTAGACATTGCCATTGGATGATTCAATCCAAATTACCTCTGGGTCTGCATTCATGACTAACATTCTTGGGAAAGGAAATCTGACTTTTCTATTTCTGAAGTTAGGAGAAATGTGGTCAGCAAATCAGAATGAAGTGGCTTGCTGTGTATGTTTGGGAGGGAAGAGGAATAACTTCCCTAAAGTTCACACATCAGACCAAAACCAAAAACGACGTCAAAACCGAAACCAGACTATGCCCACCAGAGTCATTTAAACTCTCACGCTTATGTATACGTCTTTTTAAAAAATCTTGTAACCATAGAAGAAAGCAATTGGTATAGATAGACCATAGAGCTAACTGTTGACTAATATTTCAAAGGTAGACTATGGATTGAAGACTTCTAATCTTTTTTTTTCAATTAAAATTAGCTCATCTCCAGGAAAGTTAACTTTCTCTGATGATAGTCTATCAGAAGGATCAGAAAAATAGAAACTCATTATTGTCTATTTCAAAAAAAAAATAGAATTTGCTATTATAGGAGACTGGTTTAAAGGATGTTTGCAGGATCAAAAACACACAAATGAAAAAATAATTATTGAAATAACAAAGTAGTAATAATTACAGGAAGAAGACACTACTCACTCCATTGGAGAAACAAAGGGGAGGTTAGAATCCAGAATCTTACAGGAGGGTGGTCTCCTTAACACAGATCAATTTCCAGTCCATTGGGAAGCAGGTTCTACCTGGCTGTGAAAGTTGACTGAAGCTGGTCCTCGGGGTACCCAGTGCAGCAGGGGACCAGAATAAACAGTTGCAGGGGTGAAAGGACAGTACTGTGCTGGGAGGGACAACAGGCAGAGGAAAGTCTCTTCTGTTTTCCTACTATACATTCTCTCTCATATATCTCTCTTGATAAAAGAAAATTGAAGCCCCAACTTACAAAAAAGAGGGTAGAAGATGGAGAAACCAGAGTTTTGAAGCTGAGAGACAGTAGCTTCATTACCAGTATAAATAACATTACATAACGTGAAATTGAATTGCTAATTTTTCTAGATTAGCCCTCACTTTATTAGCATTTTAATTTGATGTTGTTAATTACATGTTACTCTGCATAATGCTGATAGTATATATAGAATGCCAGTAATGTTTATATGAAAATTTTTGTTTTGTTTAAAAAGTTAATTAGAGCATTCCTAACTTTTTGACTAGGTAATAATAGTTCTATAATAAATTCATGTTTCTTTGACTCTAGTAAATAAAACCAACATTATAAATTTTGTTGCCCTTTTTTTAATCTTCCATTAAGGCAAAGGATAATACCTGTAGGCCTGCCATACTAGATATGGCCATTAGTCACAGAAAAATAGACAAAAGTGCATGGAATGGATCAGACCAAATTCATCATGACCAGTGGAAAACAACACAAAGCAAATATCCTGTTAGTGGTGTGCCAGGAGCCTGATCACTGTGAGTGAAGGATGGCATCTTAATGAATATATATAAAGGCCATCCTCAAATTCACATATTTCAAATTAACAGCAATCAGTCAATTACACGCATGATATTGGCTTGCTTCACATATTGCCCTTGAGAAGGTTGGAAACATACAAATGAAACTGAGGCAGATTAATGATGGATTTGGAAGAGATTTCTAATGTAAATCATAGCAAATAATTTATCTTGCTGATACATAGAGCCATGCAGCTTTAATCAAAATAACTCTAAAATAGGCACAAATAATGACTAAGCAGATATGAAGGGGAAACAAACAACAGCAATAAGACAAAAACACTAAGCTCAATAAAATGGAAAGGCATTGAACAGGAAATCTTGTCCTTTGACCCATCATTATACAGTGGGTTTTCTAAAGTAAGGTGATACATTTTCTGAAGTCAATTGTAGAAAAAAAAAAAGACTCCAAAAAATATGTAGAACAATGATAGAATTTCTAGAATAAACACAAGATACAGGAGCTGATACAACCCAAATGCAAATTACTGAATTAAATAACCCAATTAAAAAGGAGCAAAGGGCCTAAACAGATATTTTTTTCAAAGAAGACATTCTAACAACCAACAGGTACATGAAAAGGTACTCCACATCACTAATCATCAGGGAAATATAAATCAAAACCACAGTGATGTATCAATTCACACCCAATAGGAAGTCTATTCTCAGACAAGAGACAAACAAATGCTGATAAAAATGTTGAGAAAAGTGAAACTTTGTGCACTGTTGGTAGAAATCTAAACTGGTACAATCATTATGGAAAATAGTATGGAGGTTCCTACAGAAATTAAAAATAGAAATACCATATGACCTAGAACTCCCATTTCTGGGTATAAATCCAAAGGAAACAAAACCACTATCTCACAAGAGATGTTTGTACTTCTATGGTTACTGCAGTAGTACTCATAATAATCAAGATATGGAAACAACCTATGTGTCTGTTGACAGATGAATGGGTAAAGAAAATGTACGTATGTATACACACATACACACACACACACAATGGAACATTATTTAGCTTTAAAAAGAGATCCTTCCATTCCAGACAACATGAATGAAATTGGAAAACATTATACTAGTGAAATTCACTTACATGTGAACATATGTGAATATACATATTTACCTTTTAATGTGATCATTTCAATTAGAGAAGATCAATTTCAAAATATGTTTTATTTGGTTAAAAACTATGATGTTTTAAATACAGTCATGTGCTGATTGTAAAAATCCTTTAAAAATCTTTAAAGTCCTTGATGAAAGATTAAAAACAGTGCTCTAGCAATCACTATAGTTACCTCATGTCTGCTTTGAGATGAGGCATAATTAATTAAACTAATGATGGCTTTCATTGTTACTATAAAGGAACATTTAGCAGTGGTGGTTGAACAGAGATGTACTTTATAAACTTTGTTTCTTTAACTCTATTCAGCAAAGTAGATATTTAAATTTGTACACTATTAAGAAAAAATCTTTGATTTGCATTTCTCTGATGATTAGTGATACTGAGCATTTTTTCATGTACCTATTGATCATTTGTATTTCTTCCTTGGAGAATTGCTAATTTAGGCCTTCTGCTCATTTTTGGATTGGGTTGTTTGTTTTTTTCTTATTAAGTCGTATGAGCTGCTTATATATTCTGGAGATCAAGCCTTTGTCGGTTTCATCATTTGCAAAAATTTTCTCCTATTCCATAGGTTGTCGTTTTGTTTTACTTATGGTTTCCTTTGCTGTGCAGAAGCTTGTAAGTTTAATTAGGTCCCATTTGTTGATTCTTGCTTTTATTTCTATTCCTTGGGTAGACTGCCCTAGGAGAACATTTTTGAGATGCATGTGAGATAATGTTTTGCCTACATTTTCTTCTAGGAAGTTTATTGTATCCTGTCTTATGTTTAAGTCTTTGATCCATTTTGAGTTTATTATTATGTATGGTGTAAGGGAGAGTTCTAGCTTCATTGATTTACATGCTGCTGTTCAGTTTTCCCAACACCATTTGCTGAAGAGACTATCTTTATTCCATTGTATGTTCTTGCCTCCTTTGTCAAAGATGAGTTGACCAAAAGTTTGTGGGTTCATTTCTGAGCTCTTTGTTCTGTTCCATTGGTCCATATGTCTGTTTTTGTACCAATACCATGCTGTTTTGATTACCGTAGCTCTATAGTACTGTCTGAAGTCTAGGAAGGTTATTCCTCCAGCCTCTTTCTTTTTCTTCAGTAATGTTTTGGCATTTCTAGGACTTTTGTGGTTCCATATAAACTTTATAATGATTTGTTCTAGAGGTATCACCTCACACCAACCAGAATGGCCATCATTCAAAAGTCCACAAATGACAAATGCTGGAGAGGCTGTGGAGAAAAGGGAACCCTCCTACATTGTTGGTGGGAATGCAGTTTGGTGCAGCCACTGTGGAAAACAGTGTGGAGATTCCTCAAAAGACTAGGAATAGATTTACCATATGACCCAGTAATCCTGCTCCTGGGCATATGTCCAGAAGGAACCCTACTTCAAAAAGACACCTGCACCCCAATGCTCATAGCAGCACTATTTAAAATAGCCAAGACATGGAAACAGCCTAAATATCCATCAAAAGATGACTGGATAAAGAAGAGTGGTATATTTATACAATGAAATACTATTCAGCCATAAAAACCGACAACATAATGCCATTTGCAGCACAATGGATGCCCCTGGAGAATGTCATTCTAAGTGAAGTAAGCCAGAAAGAGAAAGAAAAATACCATATGAGATTGCTCATATGTGGAATCTAAAACAAAAAAAGAACATAAATACAAACAGCAAGACTCATAGACATAGAATACAAACTTGTGGTTGCCAAGGGGGTGGGGGTGGGAAGGGACAGACTGGGAGTTCAAAATTTGTAGATACTGACAGGCTATGTAGAATAGATAAACAGGATTATACTTTATAGCACAGGGAAATATATACAAGGTCTTGTGGTAGCTCACAGCGAAAAAAATGTGACAATGAATATATGTATGTTCGTGTATAACTGAAAAATTGTGCTCTACACTGGAATTTGACACAACATTGTAATATGACTATAACTCAATAAAAAATGTTTAAAAAAAAGAAAAATCTTTGGGGTGTTTTGATTATGAGAACCAAAGTAAGTGGTTAACATTCAAAAGATGAAATATACAATCAAATAATTAAATTGTATTTCCTCAGGTGGTTGTCATTTTTCATTGTGGGTTTTGCATGTGTCCATCAGTAGGAGAGAAGGAGACTCTTTGGGTCTTGGATTGTTTGAGTCTAATGGACCATAATGATATCTTTTTAACAGTATTATTTAATAACAATTAGTATTTTGATATTAACTAAGTTAATATAAACTATCTTTTTTGGCTCAGTTCCTAAATTTTGTGAAGATTATGAATTTGGACATGACCTGAGCTTGAGATATAATTCTAATTTCTAATCCTCACTCCACCCTCCTCTGCAAATATTAGCTCTGAGTAGACAGCAACCCTTCTGGTGACTTCTGGAGGCAGAAAGATGGAAGTTTCATTTATTGCAAGTTTTTCAGGGAGCCATATTTTGTACAGAAGCTCAATTATAGTATGCCAACCCTAATTAAGTTGGTTCAAGGCTCTGCCTTTTGTGCCATGTACGTTAAAGACCTCATCCCAACCACTAGATTTGCATTTCATACCCTTTGTTAATGGTTCCTGATTGATGGTCTCTGTTCTACCTTGATGTCTCCTCTTTTGGTTACCTGGGGGCTTAATTTTTCTCTTGTGTGTTTTTTTTTTAACTTTTGCTAAGTACTTATTTTTATTATTTTATCTGACATTCATATTTGGAATTATGAATGGGAGGAGTTGGTGATATGCATTCTTACAGCTTAGTCCACTGTATGAAAAATAACACTGTATCTTAAAGGCACACATGAAATGGCAGTTGTTGTTAATGAAATGAAAACTCACAAAGACAAAAGAACATCCTATTTATGTCAAAGGCCTAGAATAACCAACACTTTGCTTGCTAATATTTGTGTGTGCTACTGGAGATTTTGCCACTCTGGAGGAAAGAAAAACAAAACTAAATAAGTCTATACTAACTTGCTATTTAGAAAACAACCCGTTCATTTAAAAGCCATTTAGTTCAATGCACACATTATTTTGCATGCCAAAATATCTCAAGAATTGTACAGAAGTTTGGGGTAGACAAAAATACAACATACACACGTTGATCTCATGACGTTTAAATCATATCAGGGAAACAGACCCAAGCACACTAGCTATACCACTAGCCATAGGACAAAAGAAACTGAAGCATGAAGCTGAAACTGTCAGTCAGATTGGGTAGTGGTCAAAACTTCATGGGAACAGATAAATTTGCTAACTATATACATAATGAAAATTTTAAGCCTTTTTGTGACCCTAAGATTTTTGTGTCTCTTTAACTCTCCCTTTTATAGTGATCACAGGAAATGAGGCAAATGAAAGTGAAATGTGCCTAGTGCAATTCCTTAGAAATTCATGGGTATGGAAAGTTGGCTGGATAGAAACACAGACACATCATCACAATAGTTAATGTTTTGTGGAGTGTTTACTATATGACAGACAGTTTCCTAAAAATTATATTTTGAATTACTGGTGCATTTTAAATAGGCAACCTATTTTCTATGCTGTACTATGGAGTACATGCAACTGTGTTTTCTCTATTTACAAATATAGATATATCTTTCCATCCATTTTCCCATAAATATGATTACCAGATTATTTAACCAAAGAAATTTCCACCGAGTTTTAATAGATAATGGGATCCTAGAAGTACTGTGGAGATATATGTTAACTTTCCTTAACATGTGGGGATGCTAAAAGCAATCTAAAATTTAGCAATCTAAAAGCTAAATTTAAATTTAAGAATTTAAAATATGAAATAGAAAGAGTGACTTTAATATTGATAGAAATATATGGAAATTTCTCAAATAAAACCTCAACCTCATTTGAACTCAACCTTTGAAATACAAAGAAGGCTGTGTGTATATTAAGTTTCACAGATTTTGGCTAATAGCCATGAAATAGTCTAGTGCTACCTACCCTAACACAACTGGCATGTACTTAGAACTCTGATTCAATAAACCAGACATTCTGCTTGGGTTCAAAGAAAGTATATGCTTATTTAACCTACTGCCATGAAAAATTTTTATTTTGTTTTGTTTTATTTTATTTTGCTTTTTAACTGAACTTAAATATTTTCATTAGGTGAATTGGTCCCAGAGAAGGAAAAAGGAAAAATTAATGGGGCATGGTTTTTGCCTTCTTTTTTTCTATTCTTTTAGCTGTGAGTCAATTGACTAAGTTGTGTGGATTTCTTAATGAGCCCAATGAAGGTACAATATTTCTAATGTTGTCAATAAGCTTCCTCATAAAGGAGTATATTGTAATTACTTGGCAAATGAATCACTGTGAACATTAAATATTTCTCTTCATTTGTTAAGAAAAGCATTCACAATGATCATCTAGAAAGAAAATTCATCTGGGATTCAGAAAATCTGGATCCCAGAGCTAAGACTGATAGATACTTAAGCTCATTGACCAATGACCTTTTTATTTATCTACAAAACGGTGAGTTCAACCACCTAATCTGTAAAATACGGTCTCTAAAGATTGAAGTTAATTGCTCCTATAATGCACCAATGGGAGCATATTAGTATTTTGGGGGAGCAGAGGCAATGGATTCATCCTGACCTTGATGTTTTTGTTTGTTTGCATAGCCTGGGATTAGCTAGGAATGTACATTTAAGACAGTCAACCTACTGGAGGAAAAACATCAGTGAAACACGAAAATAATGAAATAAATTGGGTGATATGTAGCCCAATCTTTAGTGAAAAGCCTATTAACACTTGGGTTTTCATTCATAAATTGTTAAAGGTAATTTTATTCTCCCTTCTTAGAATCTATCTTTTAGATTTAATATCTCCAGAAAAAGATTAATGAAAGTCTTATATCTTGTTGTTTGTCAGTAGGTGCAAAGGAATTATGATTGAATGATATCTGTGACAGGTACAGAACTCCAAACAACATCCTTTGAGTAGAAACCACATAGTAACCTATTCTTTCAAACCACAACTGCCTTCATTTATCCATTACTAGAATGACAGATTCATGGTTTTCAGCACAAGAAGAGTTGAGAAATCAAGTCCAACTTCCTCATTTTACGGCAGAATAGAGTTGGGTTTAAGTCAAGAGAACTTGAAATTAGCTGTCATGGCTCCACTTGCTACCAGCTCAGCAACACTGGACCACCCACTCTTCCTAAACATATTTCCTCCTCTAGAATGGAATTAATATCTACCTACCAATTTTTCCCATCAAAAGATAAAAAGTCACTTTCATCAGCCCACTTTTATGTGTTTTCTCCTCAAATTCTATAGCCCTAGTTCTCAACCAATATGTTGCTGCAGAGGACCAGAGTTCCAGGAGGGGCAGAGTTAGTTAAAAAATCTAAATGTGCAAAACATGCAGCCTATTTCTTCGTTATATCAGTCTAATATGAGCCACTATTTGTTATGCTGTGACTGGCAGTCAACGACTGTGTCACTTAGAAAGAAGATGTAACTTCTTATAACCTTGATTTTCATATCTTTAGGGCCCTTGTAGATGGGCCACAGATTGATTCAGAACATAATTCCTCATTTAGTTCTTATAGTACACTGATACAATTCCACAGACTTTTTTATTTCATGAAAGATAAAGACTTCCTAGTAAAAAGTGAGCATAAATTTTAGTACTCAAAAACTAAAATTGGTACATTGTTAGAGTTTCTGAAGTTTCCAATTCTGTGAAAATTCTACCTGCCGAGTAGCTTTATGCAATATAGTGAACTGTACTTTGTAATCCCAAGTTTTCAAGAAAGAAAAAACTTTTTAAGTACATCATTAGTGAAGTTTTGAATAAGATATGATTTTCAGCTGCTACTGATTTCATTATATACCTCTTTGTAAAGGCAGCCTGAGTTCATCATTAACTTTTTAAAGCATCTTGTCAAAAAAGGAGATATATTTATGGTAGTACAAATACAGAGATTAAAGTTAAAATAAATCAGTACCTCTTTTGTGTGTGGGTTATGCACATGAATATCACTGTAAAAGTCTAAATGAGAAATTAGCAGAGCATATAGCTGAATCCTGGAAAGCTACATCATTACTGAAAGGATGTTCCAACATTATGAAGTGTAACGATACAATTAATAATATTAGATATCCAAACTTCCCCACTACTCTTTATGATGCTGAGATATGTCGTGTCAGAAGGAAATTTAGCAATAAGGGACTTGTGAGAAATTTCAGTCCAGCAAGGGCTCCCATGTGATAATGAGGTCTATTAGCTGTGTCCAGTGAATCAGGAGGCAAACTTACTTGCAGGGGAAATGAGAAAATCATGCTGGTCAGAATCCTCTATCTACAGAGTATGCTGATAGTTAAAAATTACGATCACTGCTGAATAACCAAAGCAAACAAATTTCATTGCTTTCAAGGAGCTTATATTCTTGTAGGATATGTAGAAAATAAATACTAAAAATGAGAAGTAAGTAAAATGTATTGCATGTAGGAAGGTGGATAGAAAGAAAAAGTAAATCAGAGTAAAAGAGAACAGGGGTGCTGTGGGTGGAAATGGAAAGATAATATATTGGGAGGTCATGGTAGGCTTCATGGAAAAGATGACAAAGGATTTAAAAGACATGAGAGGGAATGGTCTAGAGGATACTTGGGAGATTAGGAGTTCAGATAAAAGAAACAGAGCAAGATGGAACATTCTTTCTGGATTTAAGAAAAAGAAAGTAAGCATTCTGTGTGACTGATGTAGGGTGAGCCAGATTGTAAGATAAAAGCAACATGGTCACAGAAGAGTCAATTAAATTGGACTTTACTGACTGATTCCAAGTAAAATGTTAAATAGAGGGTTGACATTATCTGGTTTACATTTCAAATGGCTCATCCTCGCCACCGTACTGAGTATAGATTATGTTAGGGAGGGCATGGGCTGAAAGAAAAAATCCAGTTATGAAATAATTGCAGTATTCCAGGTGAAAACCAATGGTGGCCTAAACCAGACTGGTAGTAGTAGATGTGGTGAGAAATGGTAGGACTGAATATATATTTTGAAGACAGAGCTGGCATGGTGTCTTCAGACTAAATGTGTGGTGCAAGAGAAAGATATAAGGCATTAAAACTTTCTTTTTTAAAAAATCATTATTAGCATTTGCCATTAACTGACGTAAAAAATCAGTAAGTGGACCAGAATTGTCAAGAAAAATCAGGAGTCCATTTTTGGAGATTTTAAGTTTCTGAAGGTCTATTAGACATTCAAGTAGAGCTGTTAAATAGCCTGTGGAGGGTATAAATAGACTAGAGTGTGGACAGAGCACAGGGCTGCAGTTATACAATTTGAAATTGTCAGCATCTTGATGGCAGTTTAAAGACTTGGGACTTTGTGAGAACACTAAGAGAGTAAGGCAAGGGTCCTGGACCGAATCCTGAAGGACCCCAGTGTTAAGAGATGACAGTTCTGGGGGAGTTAGAGATCCCGTTCTTGGTTTGGGTGATATGGCATCAGGGAAATAAAAAGGCAGAAACTGATTTCTAAAACTTGGCACATGTTTTGCTAAAATAGCAACAATTTATTAATGTTATAGATCTATTTAACTACTTTATCTTAGCCCCCTTAAAGGATATTATTGATTCCCATGTTCCTTCCTTTTCATGTGCCTTCAGAAGTGAAGGGGGAGAGTGGCAGAAGCAGAGAAGCAGATCAATCATGCTGATGAGAAACAAAACATATATATGCTTTGTTGTTGGTGCAAGTCTGATGGGAGCAAAGGAATGAGTTGGAAAGGGTAAGAAAAGAGATCCTTGGAAGAGTGATAATACATAAGAAGTGTAAGAACAACTGGTTTAGGTCTATCTGCAAGAATTTGCATTCTGTAACATTTTTAGGCATGAAATAAGTAATAGAAACATAAGGTAATATATACTAACTTATTGATTTTTATAGAAAAATAATTGTATTTATTGTAATTTGGTTGTTGACATGAAAAATAAAAACACTGTTTTCCCAAATTTAGCATGAACACTCTTCATGAGGTATTCACAGAGCCCTCAAAGCATTAAAATATCATTTAATAAAATCTAATTCATCTTGTCTAGTGCCATTCAATAAAATTGTCATTTGGTAAGGCCATCATTAATTACTCAACTAGCAGAAATAATTATTTTTAGATATCCTCCTTTTGGCAGTTCAGCAAAAAGAAAGCAAAAATTGCTTCCGCAGAATAAGCAGCTAGAGGTTTCTTTGCAGTCAGCATTTAAAGGTGACTCCTGATCTGTGGTTAAAACACACTCCTCTGGAAAAAGAGCAGATGGGACTTTCCCCTCACCCTGTGCTTACTTTACAATTCATTCACAGAAAAGTTAGAGGCTCAACAGCAGCATAATTTTATCCCTGACGTGTGTTCCTATTTCTTTATTTTTTTAAAGAACTACATCAAAAATGACACTAGTGCAATGGGATTTTACTTCCCCTTACAGAGCAAAGATGTTGCTGATTATACAGATCTGAAAATGAAAACTCTGAGAGAACAAATTTAAAGGATCCAGGACTTTAAAAGGAACATACACAAGTTGTAAATTGAAATGCCTTGGAACATGCTTCAAGATATGCAAATTTTAAACTTCTGTATGGGGCTGAGTCTCAATTTATAGCTAATTTTCTTTTCTTTTATCATCAGTACTTGTCTAGTACATCGCTGCAAATGGAAGTTGGGAAGTCACTGTAGCACTGCTTCATGTATCTCTGATGCAGATGGATGGTCTACTGATCAGCCTGCCTTGGTACTTTCACTTACATAGCTCTAGAAGTACAAAGACTTAAAACAAATTACTAGCATCCATATTTTCTTTGGGATAAGTCTATACAACTCATTTTTGGAATGTTGTGATTCCATTTCAATAAAATTAAAGAAATAATTCCCTTAACTCGTATCTTAGGCCACATTACGTCAAACACGGACAAGTGAGCTTAGTGTTCACAGCTGCTGTGACATCAAACTTGTAAAATAATGAACAAGTAATACATATGTTCACATCAAAGAAAGGTCATAGTTTAAACAGAAAAAAAGGAGTGGGGGAATTGAGCCATCTCCTTCACCTAGACAGTGTCAGCTTACCAAAAACAAAGAACTTACAAAGCATAATACTCACATTTTGAGCAGTAGTATCGTTTCAGGAAAAAAATCCTCTAAATCATGAAACTGTTATTCTAATTTTGTTGGAGTTCTAGATTTTTAAAAATAAATTTATTGATTTTTAAGACACAAATTATTAATGTAATACTTTTATACTATTTAGGAAACATTGTGTATATAATTTGTTAAAAGATTGGCAGAGTGAAACCGGATTACAGTCGTCCTGAAGCTAATATCCCCTGAAATAGACACACATACACACAGAACTAGGAAACACACAAACTCCACCAACAGCACCCAAAGAAAGGGCTTCAAACTCATGGCACAAATTCTTAGAAACATAATCATGAAAGAAAATCCTATCATTCTGGAAGGCATGGATGGAGTGTCTAACCTGTCATTCAAATCTAAAATAGTGAAGGGGAACATGATGAATCAAAAAAAATCCATAAATTATCACTAGTGCACCATGGTTTGGGGAAAACAAATATGTAGATAGGCTTCAGGAGGACTGAGAGGGAGGGAGAAAAAGAGGGAAAGGCGGTAGGGAGGGGGAGGGGAGGGAGGGAGACAGAGAGACAGTGAGAGAATATGAATATAGGAGCCCTTTAACATACAACAGAACCTGCAGATCCTAGTAGAAGTAGGCAAAACCACCCAGGCTTCAGAGTTTCAGTAGATCTGTCGTAAAATCAGAAGTGATGTGGAACTTGAGTGTGTTGCCCTACCCCTTGGGAACAGGACACAGTTATCTACTCATGAGGTGAAATCTTAATAGAGTTTTTTTTTTTTAAATCTACCTAGGCAGTAACCAATAAATATTTCAAGTCCCCTAACATAAATCGTTCCTAGCTCTAGCTGTATCCATAATTGCACTAAAACTATGCAAACATACTATGAAAGGCAAGGAGGGAAAGAAGGAAAGATGAGAAGAAGGAAGGAAGGAAATCCAGCAAAACACAAAGAATCATCTTTGTTTCTAAACTCCCTGAGAGTTCCTCCCACCTTACAAGAATTTAACAAAGACTTAACTCAACAGAATAAGAATTCAAAGGCGCATTAAGAAAAGAAAATGGAGAATGAGATTTTTGAGCTATGGAAACAAAGTGAGGAACAAATCAATACCCATTAACTGAACAAATAAACAAATTGGGAAAACACAGGATCCCAAAAGGTGAGGATGAAACTCAAGTAACTGCCACAGAAGAAAGTCATGAATTTACCATTTTGAAGGCAGAAGGAAAAAAAAAAAAAAGACAAAGACAGTACAGAAGTTAGGAAGATAGAAAGAACAAAGAAAATGTTGTACCAGAAGTGTAAGTGCTGCTTTTGCACTTGAATATTCAGCAAATAAAACAGTAAAAATACATCCACAGATTTGGTAGGAAAATCTTGTTATGAAATGAAAAATTAATTTTGATAATGTAAAAAGCCACACATGTTCTATGAAAAATTGATACAAAATGGTATATACTGAGACATGTTCTAGTTTAGTTATTGAATTTCAAAGATAAGTGAAGAAATTTTCACGCACACAGCAAAAGAACAAATGAATGAAAGGGAAAAATCAAGTTTGCCTCAGATTTTCCATAGTGAGATTGGAAGAAAATAGAGCAGTTATTTACAAAATTCCATGCAGAAAATATCCAAAACTATGGTCAAATTGTAATTCAAGTTCAAAGGTAATTTGTATTTATCAAAGCCATAGATAGTTATAATCAGGCACAAAAGAGCACAGGGAAATCACTTATACACACTCTTGAAAAGCTACTTTCTGTCCCAATTCAGTAAACCAAAATATGAGTCAAAATTTAGAAATCAGGACTAGAGTAGAGGAATGGAAAAACAGACTGAGAGTAAACAGTGATCCCTTACTCAGATAAAACGAAGCTTACACAACTGAAGGATTTATTCCTACAAAAAGGAATGCAACTGTTACAAACTTTGATAAATCAAAAGTAAAACTACACCATCTTAAAGCAGAAAGTGGTGGAAGGAAAGAGAAAAAAAAAAAACCCTCACAAGTGCTGATTTCTCATCCTTTGTAGTAGGGAGTCGTCCTGACAATATAAAATTGAAACTTGGAGGAGAAAAAATGGCTTCAGCTCTATACTGTCTATCACAATCTCTTCTTCTCAACTTAAAAGGAATATTTTAGGCATTACAGTCCTTCTTTTTCAACAAGGAAGCATTTATCTGAAACTTCAGTTTCTTTTCAATTCCTTTTTATCCTAACAATTCAAGAAAAACTAAACGTCTTATAATGAAATACATAGATATGACCTTATTTTAAGAAACCAAATTTTATTGATCTATAAATTGTTTAATTTTTTCACTACATATGCTTACAAAGAAACCGGAATGATGCGGTTTCATTTTCTTTCTTGATGATGCGACTCTAGCAGATTAACAAATGTACATAGTTTTTATTAAGTACAAATAGGCATGTGTGATTTTATATAAACACTATAAAATCATTATCCAAAATGAAAAGAGGTCTATACAGTACTTGTGCTGTGTAACGCGCCTCTAGCTGGTAAAACTGGTAGACATTGGCCTGGGTAATAAAAGAGATAGATGACTTGTTCCATAGAATTTTTAGGTTCAGATACCATGGGATTTGCTATTTTACTTTTAGTCTTACCTGGTGGAAATGCCTAGTAAGTGTTTTTTGGTTTTTTTTTTTTCCCCATCACATTTTTAAGGTCAGGCAAAAGCATTAAATCTCTGTGTCTGGATGCCATAGCCAGCACCCTTCAAACCTTGCCAAGATTTACAGTCTCTGCATCTTATTTCCTGAAAGCCTCCTGTATTTATGAAATATCCACATGCTGGATCAGTAGCAAGGGCACCCTTGGTATATCTCTTGGCTTTAACTAGTACCAGTGCTGAAGGGAGTCACTAATAACCTGACAGAAATCAAGAGGACAGGAAAGGAAAGCAATATTCATCTTTAAAAATATATGTATATGGTAAAATAATGATTTTGAGATGGAAAACCTGCAAAGCAGGACAAATATTCAAATCTCCTTCATCCTAATGGAAAAATTCACTGACTGACAGTGAGACGCTGTATCTTGTCAGCTGCAGCAGTGACCTTTAGACTTGACGCTGACATCAATACACCACAACAAGCTATCTGTTAGAAAGCAAACATACATCCATCTGCACTTCAAGACTCTTCAGTGAATATTGCACATTTACTCCATGATCCTTATTTTTTGAATGCCTAGAAATTGTACTTCTAGAAACTTCATAATAACTACTCTCTACATATGTTTATTTAAATTTTGCTTTTGTTTTTGGTGGAAGAGTGATTTCTGAAAAGTGATCTTAAGAGAACTGTCTTCCTGAAATCTTACTGGATATTTTCTAAAGCCTGAATTATTATTTCTATTTAAAGTAACATTTTCCAAAATAAATGAATGAAAAGGTAGCAGAATTCCTGCTGTGTGACACTGGCATCTTTCAAATTTTATTCCTGTCTTTCATTCCTTAAAACACTGATCAATTAAAATAATAATTCAATTTTAGAATGTCTGTGTCTCCCTGCATTGGACAATTACCCCTTCCTTCCTTCCTTCCTCCCTACTTTCTCTTCATATTTTCTAATTTGCTTTGCAAACATTTATTGTGCACTGTGCCCAGACATTGTGCTAAGAGCTGGGAATAAAAAGAGAATCAACATAGTCCATACTCTTGATTATCTCAAATCCAACCCAACTGCTGGGAGTCAGTGATCACGAGGCTTGGAGGTCTGTGAGTCTGTGTTTCTGAGGTAAAGGAACATATTTTACAGATGATTGAGAGGAAGTGTTGACATTATAAACATATATATGTATGAAATATATATGTATATGAAGTATGTATATTTCAGGTTTCAGTCTTAACTGTCTTTGACTAACATGAATTGCTCCCATCTTTCGGGCACCTGCAGTGTCTTGAACATATTGTACTCATTCTCTCCTCTAAGCTTTCAACCTTGTTCTTCTTCTCTGGAATATACCTTTATATCTTTTCCAGATAGAAAAATCCTTCATTTCCTTCAACATGCATCCCAATCATGAAAACGTCTTTAAATTCAGCAGGCCACATTAAAGTTTTCATCTATAAACAGACTTAGCGGTGGTTGACATAATTTAGCAGTTAATCTCTGCTGCATCCTTCACATGTTAGTTTTATGTCCCCTGACTGATGTGTAATTCCCAGGAGAGGAGTTCCTTGTTCTTATAGTACCAAAGGGAATGTGACTATGTAGTAGGAGCTTGAGAACTACTTATTCATTGAACAACTTGCTTTTCTAAATAAATATATTAAGAGTGCTAGTAGAGTTTTCACATTTAAAAAGAGAAACAGGATATTCAATTAGATTTGAGTTGCAAGTAAAGAATGATTTTTTTTTGCATAGAAGCATGTCCCAAATATTGCATGAGGCATACTTACACTAAAATAAATTATTTATTGTTTATCCAAAATTCAAATTTAGCTGTGCTATTTTATCTGGCAATTCTAATTGGAAAGAAAATTTAAAAAATTATGTTAGCTGCTTCTGTCAGTAGACTAGAAGCATAATACATAGAGTCATGATATTCAAAAGGACAAATACAGAGAGTAGAGTTTATTTTTTTGGAGGGAGGAACTTTTTTCTTTTCTAGCATGTGTGTATGCATGTGTGTGTGTGTGTATGTACCTGGGTACACACACATGCATATGATGCATATGAGCCTGTGTGCAGGAGAAGAGGAGTGGCACCTAGAACTAGTTTCAGATTCCACAGCACATAGAATGGCAGTTGGAAAGAACGCCTCATTCACAGAAGCACATGAACGCCACTCAGATATAATCAGATGCTAAAAGATTATTCCCTGAAAAGGTTAAGATCCATTATTATAGAAAAAAGACACATAAGCTTTCCATAAGCTACATTTCATTTGAAAAAAATGATCTCTATTTCAAATTAATTTCAGTGTACTTTATTTCAATTATTATTTGACTATTTTGCCAAATCATGGCTAAAAATGTGGGCAATTTTTTATTGCATTTGGACTTTGTCAAAAGTGTTGGGTTCAGGGAAATGTTTTCTGCCAAGTTCCTCTATGTTCATGCCAAGTAATTTTCAATTGGTTTAAGCCCATGTGTATTTTAAATGAAATGAATACATACATTTTAGATTCCTTTACCCTTAACTCACCCAGATGGTTCAGAAGACATGCAATAAACCTTTGATTCATATTATAAGAAATAGATTGCTTTAAGGTTTGGAAGTCAGTAAGCAAGTCACCTCATTTGCAAAGAGTAAGTGGACCCAAATGTTCTAACTCCAAGTGTCTGATGACAGTGAGAGTTGCATTCTCTTGAGGTTAGAATGAAGTTTTGAACTGAAACTCACTGAGGTAGATTTAGTGCTTGGTTAAATATTCAAACCTAATAATAGTATACTTTATATTTAATATCTACATGTCTTGAATCATACTAACTTCATTAACCTAGCTGATATGTAGGGCCTACTGCTAACCTCAAGTACTTACGACAACATATGCAGATATTGAAAATGGTATTATATTCTTGTTTCATACTGGGTTATTTTAGTACAAGAACTAGCTTTTATAGTGCATTGGAAGTCGGTGATGCAGACGTAACTAGAAATCAGAAGGAAATACTTAAGCCTACTGTCCACACCTGAGTTATTTTTCAGAGCATTTCACATATAGAATATGATTAACTATAACATATAATAAAACATTTTACTTTCATTTTATTGATCACATTCTAGATATGAAACCCTTTGTGAAAACTCAGATGTGCCCATCGTATAACAATTTTCCATACTCAAATGTATTTCAGTTTTGAACCCCTATTAACTACTCAGTGGAAACTAACTCTCAGCCAAGGCAACCTCCTTTCCCCCAGGCTGGGGTCAAATATTTGAGGGGTGAGGCAGCGTACTGTGCCAAGGCTCTGTGGGAAGTGCTATTTGCTCTTCTGCATCTGGCTTCTGGGAAGATGGCCACTACCTGCTGCTTGCCCTCCAGCCCACGGTTTGCTACTGAGATACTTCCTGTCTCTGTCTCCATGCCTCTCCAGCTCTAGTGCAGTTCTGTATTACGTCCACCACGCTGAAGGGTACAGGAACCCTGATACTCCCTGGCACTCTGGGGCACGGCAATCTATCACTCCTGCCCTGCATTCTGAGTTCTTTGTTAATGAATCAGGACACTGGACCCGCCAACACTTATGTGCTAATTTTTCCCCTCTTACTTTTCTTCTTGTTTGTCCCAAGACTGAGGAACGTATGTTTGTGTGTGTGTGCACGTGCATGTTCTTTTTGTGATAATCTTTGTCAGGGAAACACAATCTAGCTCCATCTTGATGTTTTATGAAGTGCTTTGTTCAAGCCAGCCAATCTCTGTTTCTCTAAAGACTAAGGTTTTTGTAAACCAAAGCCAGGGAAAGTACAAACCACCAACTGGCCTAAATTATTTGAATTAGTCTGAGGATTGCACAGTAGAGAGAAAAGAAGTGTTATTCTGAAAAGAAAAATATCTCAACAGCCTTAACCGTCACTTTTAGAAGGAATCCATTCCCATTATTTTGTAATCTATAAGAACCATGTAGAGAATGCCTTAGTGCTAAAATAGTACCACAGCCATGGACTTAAAAGTCTATAAATCTAAGGTCATAGGAAAAAAGATTTGAATGACTCTTATTCCAAAATATAAAATAACATAAAAGCATTACCATAACTTAGGCCTACTTTGAAATTGGCCTAAGACCTAATAGATGTTGGGGTTAAGAGGTTGCTCTGGGGGTGAGTCGGGTAGGGGGAGTTCAATTCATCAAGTTCAAATTTATACCCCCCTAGAATGACTTCTTATTATTCAAGAAGGAAAATAGATTATCCTAATGCCTACTACATAATTGGAAATAAAAGGGAAAATAAAAGAGAAGTTGGAACACATTCAAGATTAAAGAAATTAGGAAAGCATCTGTTCTAAATGTATTATGTCGACTTAATGCGCTTTATGACTCAGGGCCCTTTCAGTTAATAGAGATTTACGACTGTTCGTTTTTAAGTTCCAACTTGAATCCACAGGTACAAACTCAAATACAGCTGGATCCAGGCAGGTGACTTAAATGTGAACAGGACCTAATTTTAATCCCACAGGAATTAATGGGAACTGGAAATGTACTTTCTCTTTTGTGAAAAGATTCACTGTTCACGCCAAATCAAACACGTCTGCAGGCAACACGTGATTTTCAGGTCACTGCCAAAGCAACCATAAATCCTGAAAATGAGTTAAAAGAATTTGCAAATGAATTAGGAAGTAATTGGATTACTTTGTAAACTGTAATATCTAGGCATGAAATTTTCAGAAGGAAATTCCAGAACTATTAATTTCATTATTATTATTTTTTTAAAATGTTGTGCTTTGTCTCTCCTCTTTCCTTACAGTTCTCCTTCTCATCTTGTCAAACAGGACAGCAGCTCTAGCCAGTTGTAAACAAGCAGGAATTTTAAAATTTTAAATCTGATTCTCACTGGATGAAACTGGTGAATTTATTAAATTGGAAAAGCCGACTAGAATAAAGCAGGAAAACTGTTTAAAAGTATGTTAATAGATGGTGAGATACTAAGACACTGACCATGGCTGATACTGCTTGGTTTTCTGACAAACTTGGAAATACAGGTTTCATAGTCACCTTCCTGCCATAGATTTGTCATTGCTATTTCTGTTGTATATCATTGGAAGTGAGTTTTAAAATTATCAGTCTTATTTCTGTGAATGAAAAATGTGATCTGCCATTATCAGTACACAAAGGATGTTGCAGCCTTCAACATTGCAGCCAGAACTCAGGCCGGAAGCAGGATGCCTGCCATCACGCTCTCAGCCACTGCTGCCACCCCGAAGGGTACACCCTGAGGAGACTCAGGATGGGAAAGCACAGAATACTGGCCGTAGATAGCTCAGGTGCGTATCAAAGGAAGAATTTCAATGAGCCCAGGCTCTTGCATCTTCCCATACATACAAAGACAAGCGCTAAATTCCTTAACTTGAGATATCTGGTTTCCTTTAATTAACAGTAATTTTATGTTCGACTACCTGGTGTTTGTTGCAAAAATCTATATATCCTGTTTCTTTCCTTACCTCTTTGAAGCAGTCCCTTAGAGCTGTCTGAGGGGCTTGTCTCCCAGGCTTAAAGTCCTCAGAAAGTCCACCAAATAAAACATCATTCTCAATTTTTAGGTTGTGTATTTTTTTTCGGTTGACATTTCTTTGGATTGTTACATTTTCCACATTGCACTTCAGTATGTTTGCTTATCGAAGCTTCATTCAACCGTATCTACCCTTATTTGCACCTTACATATGAGGAAACCAAGGTTCTAGGAAGTTAAGTGTTTTCCTCAAATGTAGGCTTCTGATTAAGACTAGGAAGAAAACACAAACCTCAGTTTTTTCTACTTTAGACTCTGGGCATTTATTACCATGCCTTGCTACTCCAATGAAAATTTAGTTCTACTGAATTATCTTTCTTCCAAATATTTATTCAACTATTTTATTTTACTGGTCTCTCCCAGATTTCCGTGAAGGAGACATGATTTGTCTCAATCCAAATGTACAGGAAAGAAAAATGTAAGAAATTTAAGTTACTAGAAATCAAGCAGTGAATCAGGTCAGACTGAACAGAAAACGGTTTCCTGGCTCCTGTTGGGGAGTTTCCTTATCTGTCCTAGCCTGAGCCTGCAAAGAAGCAGGAGTTCTTCATTTAGTGTGATATAATTATTCTGGGTTCCTTCACCCATGAATTAACCAACTCTGTAGTTTACATGCTCTTTTACTTACAGCTTATGGTTTTAATTATAGCTTTCATCACTTCCTCTAACTTTTAACCACCTGTCATTCCCTTGCAAGATTCTTTCTTTCTCAGTGGCCATTGATGGCAATGTTGCAGATACTTTAGTTCAGGCTTGTGCTTTTGTTCCATTTATGCTAATGATAAATCCTACACTTCTAACATGATACTTAGGGTGGAATTCAGTGGAGCTAATCATATTCCCTGCATAATGTAATTCTGAACTCCCTGAGATGAAAATAGCATTAGAATTTTCTATAATTTTATGTTTGCTCTCTCATTACTTCTGAGGCTTAAACAGATTTGGTTTAGATGACCTGAAGTTCAAGGTTTTCCTAAGTGAACTGAATGAATTATCTCTGCTTTCCACTTAGCAATGACGTTTATAAACTGACAATGAAATGGTATGACAGTCTCCTAAGGGTAGGAAGCCAGGCAAGAGACTTGTCAGCACCATTGCATGTCCGTTGATTTGTTTTGTATTTTTTCACTGGTTCTTTGTTCATGAAAGTCAAATCACAAAATAATCCTATAGGATCTTGAGGTCAACCAGGATTGTATTAGCTGTTCTCACATTTCAAGCTTTTGATGAGAAAGCATAAAAAGAAGGAAATAAAATCATTTCTAAAGCAAAAATAGCCTTTTTCTTTATGTCCTATCTATGTATTCACGTGGAATTATAAATATTGATTTTTGCAAACAGTGATGGAATTTTTTTCTAGGCTTCTCTGTGGTTCCATGGTGTAACATAACAAAGACATCAGAATCAGTCATAGATTTGTCTAATGGGTATACTTCTACCGTGACAAACTACCTGACCTCTTTTCACTTCATTTGAGAGACTGAGACATTAATACCTATCTTATAAGTGTTGTTATCAAGATCAAATGTGCTAATGTACACTGAAGTCCATCAATAAAATTGGTGGTTATTTCTGATAAGTATTTATACATTGACAGTGGCTATTTAAACTAACTTGTCTAAAATTTACAAAGCCCCAGAATATTCAAGAATGAAAGTGCTCTGAAAGAGTGTATATTATCTCACATTATTCTCACTCCTGGCCACACTAGTCTGATGATAGAGCAAAGTTATAATAACAACAGACCCCATTCTCTGAGTCTCTGAAATCTGTGCCATTTACGTCTTTCCATTCAGGTTCTGGTGGGTCAGCAGGGTTTTGCAAGGCCTCTCCAAATATCACGAGTTACATTTTCTTCTACCACAGCCACGTCTTGTCTGCTACTCCTGCACGGTATTTCATCACCACCATGCTAGCCTCTGTTACTCCTGAGGCTGATTCCCAGGCTCTCGAACTATCAGACCATCCAGGTTAATTTCTCCTATGTTTCTAATGCTATAGGGATTTTATGCAGATAGATACTGAGCTCAAGTAGTAGAACACATTCCCCCCATATCCGACCCTACCTTGAAGAATTATGTTGCCGTCCATTGCCAGTCCACACAATAGAACTAATTTTTTTTTCTTATTTTTTTACACTGACATAAAGTGATGAAGTTCTTTCATTTTGCCTACTTTTGTTGCAGCTCTTTTTCTCCATGGGACCCCAGAGGTAGATCAAAAAAATAACCTCAAGTGCATCATCACTAAAATAAGCACCCCTCTTCGTGCAGCCCTCATCTTCTGTCCATACTTGTGAACTTCAACTGTATTTGCTTCTGGCTAAATTCCTTCTTTAAGGGTTAATAATGGCTTGAAAATTGGGCAGCCATTCGTCTCTATTCAAAATACAACCAATGATCACATAAACAGAAAAATGCTTACCAATCTCATTCACAATCCATTCTCCCCTCCCTCAACACATTTTCAGAACTGGATAAATTCTCCAAGGTACAAAGTATGACTTCTCTTTACATTACTGTGGCTACTTGAGATATGTGAGGATGCCAATTTTTGTCATGTAATTGTGGTCAGACTTTATCAGAAGTACCCCAGTCCAATGAAGATTTGCATTATTGACTAAAGTGATAAGCATACATTATGATAGACCTATTATTAGTTCCAGTCATCTTTTTGCAATTCTATTCTTGATATTAGTTTTATGTGATACTCATCTGGTCTTGAATTACAAATGAATCACATTTCCCAGACTACTAAATTCTTATTCAAAATATTTATCAGCTATCATCAGAAGCGATGGCAGATTAAGCTAATTTTAAATGTACCCTTTTCACGTAGGCTGAAAGTATTTTCTAACTTCTGAGGCTCAGCTGGGGAGGTTATTGTATCTGGGTGTTCATACTACACACTCGTAACTGTAGCTGAGGAATTTTAACAGTTGGGTCAGACCTACCTGCAGTCTAAGAGATTTTTGCATGGACCAATCACTTATTACAGAACATCAAAGGGTTTCTCAGGAAGCAAAAGCATTTTCTTCCTAAGCAGAAGTGAATTGCTAGTTTATTCAGGGGAATCTCTTTGCATTAAAGGAGTTATGTTACTTCCTAACCACCCATGAATTACTGAAAACGTCTTTGAAAGATTTGAAATGTGGCGTTCTTTACTATCATCTGGTGCACTAATGTTGAAATTAAAGATGGGCTTAGATAAGAGATCTTATTTTCTTTTTAAATAAATGTGCTTTTACCATTAGATTATTGTCTCTACGGTTGTCCCACTGAGCTGTAAATTATTCCCATTATTTTATCATGTGCTTCATTTCTGTCGTCCTGGTAACAAAGTATAATTGCCTTTTTAATATTTATGTATTTTATTCAAATGATTCTTTTTAACTAAAGGAAAAGTGAACTCTAACAGTTGAAGGGCATGTCAATTCTAATCTCTATAAAACTTCCATTTCTTTCCTTTGTTTTTTGGCCTTTCTCTTGTATTAGTTCTATAATATGAACTTCAGTAGAGACTTTAACATACTTTTTAAAATATTTGTATAAAAATTATA
Source organism: Vicugna pacos (assembly GCF_048564905.1). NCBI lineage: Eukaryota > Metazoa > Chordata > Mammalia > Artiodactyla > Camelidae > Vicugna > Vicugna pacos. Next base: position 23,768,859 of record NC_132994.1, on the reverse strand, counting down.
CGTTCAACAGGAAAACTATACATATTTATTTACTAAACGAAAATGTGCTAATCAAATGTTCCAAATTATATTAAATGTCATTGCTAGTAAGTTAGCCATTCTCATTAAGGCAAACACATTATTTTGAGGAAAGTGGATTCTGACCCCTCATTATTATCTGTTACCCTGCTGCAGTGCTCAAATAATGACCCGTTTTTCATAATGGAGAGCTCATTTCAGATTGGCTGTTTTAAAGAGATTTGCCAGTCATTTAAGCTGGGCAAAAAACTATCAGTTTGCACAAATTTAAAATCAATTACATTAAAACTTCACTTTTTCTTTAATAACATTTTGTTTCAATATCTAAATATAATTTGGGGAATTATAGGTAAATAGGCAGGGAATTATATGTAAATAGGCTGGGAATATTATAGTAAGTGGTAATATGGCTGGCACATATTCATCTCTTTCTACTGCTGTCATAATTTGGAAAAAAAAAGACCAAAATTGCAGGAAATCTTTTTAATTTGGCGATAAACAGATTGTGAAAACAGATTTTAGGTTTCAAGAAGGAAACTATTACATGAGCTAGAGAAATAAACTTTCTAAAATTTGATAAAGCAGCATAATCCTGAACTTTGACAGCAAACTCACTGCAAATTAATCACTTTATAAATGTTTTTGGAGTCAAAGAATATTTTTAAAAATACTTGTAAACTGATGCCGCATATGGAGAAAGGAAAAACAATGTTTAAAAAACTCCTGCCAGAGAAAAAAATTAAATAATAATATTTGTAGATTATTTTAAGATTGGAAATGATCAATGCTTTTGACTTACACATCAGTTTCAGGGGGAACATTGGAAGAGTTACTCCTGTATTTGATGCTAGTCTATTGCATTGTGCAAAAAGCTTATAAACATTACCTAATAGGTCACAAAATTTATGTAATAAAATTTAAGTTTGGCAGTTATTTTTAAGGTCGTTTTATGAGATTAAATTACAATGCCTTCAAATTATATATTCTATCTTTTAATCTAAACTTAGATTATTTGTAAGACTGGAATTTTTAATACTTTCAAACTAACATGAATTAGAAATTCTGGTTCAGTTCACAAGTAAAACAGTGTTACTTAAAAGATAAGACTGATTTTTTTTTCTAATGGACTAATTTTTAGAGCAGCTTTAGGTTCACAGCAAAATTGAGAGGAAGGTACAGAGATTTCCTATATGGCCCCTGTCCTCACATATACATAGCCTATGTTATTATCAACATCTGTCACCAAAGTGGTTACTTCCGTTACAACTGATGAACCTACACTGACACATCATTTTCACCCCGATCAATATTTTACATTAGGTTTTACTCTTAGTGTTACACATTCTTTGGCCCTGGACAAATGTATAATGACATGTAACCACCATTATAGAATCACAGAGTATTTTCACTGCCCTAAAAATTCTTTGTGCTCTGCCTATTCATACCTTCCTGCTAATTCCTAGCAACCACTGATCTTTTTACTATCTCCACAGTTTTGTCTTTTCTAGAATGTCATACAGTTGAAATCAAATGGTATTTAGCCTTTTCAGATTGGCTTCTTTTAGCAATATGAATGTAAGTTTCATCCACATCTTTTCATGGATTGGCAATTCATTTCTTTTTAGTGCTGGATAATATTCCATTGATTGGATATAACACAGTTTACTATGCATTCACTACTGAATGGCATCTTGGATACTTCCAAGGTTTGGCAATAATGAATAAAGCTGCTATAAGCTATTCACAACACCCAAAAGATGGATGCAACTCAAGTGTCCATCCTTAGATGAATGGTTAATAAAATGTAATACATACATATAAGGGGATATTATTTAGCCTGAAAAAGGAATGGCATTCTGACACACACTACAATGTAGGTGAACCTTTAGGACATCATGCCAAGTGAAGTGAACTCATCAAAAAAGACACACATTGTATGATTCCATTTATATGAGGTATCTAGAATCGTCAAACTCATAGACTTATGTGTTTAGAAAGTGGAATGGTGGTTTCCAGGAGATAGGAGAATAAGAATGGGAAGTTATTTTTCCATGGGTACAGGTTTTCAATTTGGGAAGAAGAAAAAAGTTCTGGAGATTGATGATAGTGATTGTCACAATGGTGTGAATGTACTTATGCCAATGAACTCTATGTGTGAAAATGGTTAACATGGTAAATATTATGTTATATATATTTTTCCACAACAAAAATTTTTTAAACCTGTTACAAATATCTGTGTGCAGATTTTTGTGTTGATATACATTTTCAACTCTTCTGAGTAAACACCAAGGAATGACATTGCTTGGACTGTGTTATAAGAGTATGTTCAGTTTTATAAGACACCACCAAACTGCTTTTCAAAGCGGCCGTACCATTTACATTCCCACCAGCACTCTATGAGAATTCTTGCTCCACCCCCTTGTTGGCATTTGGTGGTGTCAATGTTATGGACTTTGGCCATTCTAATAGTGTATAGTAGTATTTCATTGTTTTAATAGGCATTTTGATAATGACATACAACTTGCAACATTTTCATAAGTACTTATTTATGATGTCTGTAGCTTCTTTGGGGAGGTGTCTATTAAGGTCTTTAGCCCATTTTAATTGGGGTGTTTGTGACCTTACTGAGTTTTAAGAGCTCTTTGTATATTTTGGATAACTCCTTTATCAAATATATCTTTTGCAATATTTTTCCAAGTCTGTGGCTTGTCTTGACATCCTAAGATTGTCTTATGCAGAATAGAACTTTCTAAATTTAATGAAGTTCTGCTTATCAATTCTTTTGCCATGGATTGTGCCTTTGGTGTTACATGTTAAAAGTCATTACCAAATCCAGTCATCCAGATTCTCTCCTATGTTATCTTCTAGAAGTTTTATTATTTTTGTATTTTGTGTGTTATTTATCCATCTTAAGTTTTGAGAAGGGTATAAGGTCTGTGTCTAGATTCTTTTTTTTGCACATGGAAATCCAGTTGTCTCAGCACCATTTGTTGAAGCCTATCTCTTCTCCATTGTACTGCTTTTCCTTCTTTGTAGGCTGCAATTTATTATAGTAATTTTCTGATATATTTATGTTGCAGAGGTAATGCTATGTATCTACCAAACTTGAGCATTTAACGGAGACAATGTATTTGAGTTTTAATCAAAGGAATATGGGCACGGTGATGTCTGCTGCTTGTAATCTCCCACAACTTTTTATTTCTTCTCTAACCCAATTCATACATCTGGCACCAAAATTACTAAATGAATAGTCTGTGTCTCTGGTTAACATTTAGAGGAGGGCTGCCTAAGACAGCTGTCTGACCTGCCTTAGAATACAGTAAAAATAACAATTAAATTTCTCTCGTGTTAAACCAATGAAATCACCAAACATGACAGATAATATTACTTACTCTGAATAACGTATGGCAATATAATACAATAATTTCTCTAAGACTCCAAAAAACAGAAATTGCTTTAGAAATCAGGTGTTTGAGTTAAAAATGGGTTAAAATTATAACATTTAAAATTACAACATCATCTGTGCAGTTTTTAATGATGTTCATTCTGATGGTGTGAGGTAGTTTTGATTTCTCTAATAATTAGCAATATTGAGCATTTTTTTCATGTGCCTATTGGGCATCTGTATATTTTCATCAGGAAACATCAGTTTAGGTCTTCTGTCCATTTTTGGACTGGGTTATTTTTTTTGTTATTGAGTTGCATGAGCTGATTGCATATTCTGGAAGTTAAGCCCTTGTCAGTTGCACCATTTGCAAATATTTTCTCCCAGTCTGTAGGTTGTCTTTTGTTTTACTTATGTTTTCCTTTGCTGTGCAAAAGCTTTTAAGTTTAATTATGTCCCATTTGTTTATTTCTGCTTTTATTTCTATTTTCTTGGGAGACTGACCTAGGAAAACATTGCTACAATTTGTATTAGAGAATGTTTTGCCTATGTTCTCTTCTAGGAGATTTATGGTGTCTTACATTTAAGTGTTTAAGCCATTTTGAGTATATTTTTGTGTATGGTGTGAGGGAGTGTTCTAATTTCATTGATTTACATGCAGCTGTACAGCTTTCCCAATATTACTTGCCAAAGAGACTATCTTTTCTCCACTGTATATTCCACAAAGGATAAATGCTTGAGAGAGTGTGGAGACAAGGAAACACTACACAGCTAGTGGGAATGTAATTTGGTGCATCCACTATAGAGAGCAGTATGGAGATTCCTTAAAAGCTAAAAATAGAGTTATCATATGATCCAGCAACCCCACTCCTAGGCATATAACCAAAGAACACTTCAACTCAAAAAATACATGCCCAATGTTCATAGCAACACTATTTACAATAGCCAAGACATGAAAGCAACTTAAATGTCCAATGACAGATGACTGGATAAAGAAGTTGTGAGATATAGATATATAGATATATAATGGAATACTGCTCAGCCATAAAAAATAAAATAATGCCATTTGCAGCAACATGGATGGACCTGGAGATTACCATACTAAGTGAAGTAAGTCAGACAAAGACAAATATTACATGCTATCACATATATGGAATCTAAAAAAATGGAACAGATGAACTTATTCACAAAACAAAAACAGATTTACAGACAGAAAACAAACTTACGGTTACCAAAGGGGAAAGGGGAAGGGATAAATTAGAAGTTTGGAATTAGCAGATATAAAATACTACATATAAAATAAACAACAAGGACCTACTATATAGCACAGGGAACTGTATTCAGTATCTTGTAATAATTTATAATGAAAAAGAATGTGATTATGTATATGACTAAATCACTACGCGGTACACCAGAAAGTAACACAGCATTGTAAATCAACTATACTTCAATGAAAAATAAATAAAATAAGTTTTTATACAAAATTAAATAATAAGTGCTTTAATAGCATTAAGTATATGTCTATAAAATCGATTGTGTCACTGAGAATATCTAGTAGGGATTATCTCTAGATTTTTTGATAATAATCTTTGTTTTTGATATATAATCTTCATCAATATCATTACAACAGCTTCTTTACACCTTTAAAAACATTATGTATGTTTTTATAATCAAAGCCAGAATAAAATACGTCTTTTGCCTGGTTAAAATGTCTTTCACTCCAGTTACTTAAACTTTTATGAAATATTCATATAGATAGAGAACAAATGATGGTGGAAATACATATACAAGTAATTACATACAGAGAATATATTTTTCAGGTTAAGTGTATCTTCACCAATTTTCCCCCTCATTGAACTGTCAATTACTGTAAGAATGGTGCTGAAGTATCTAACCATAATAGTGGAGTTGCCCACTTCTCTTTGCAGTTCTGTCATAGATATTTTGACTCTCTGTTTTGATTTTTACACCTTACAGTTGTTAGCTCTTCTTGGAGAATTCATTCCTTTATCATTATATACTGTTCTTCTTTATGTCTGAATTGTTTTTCTTCTTCCCCAAGTCTGCTTTGTCTGAAATTAACATACCTACTCCAGCTTTTTTGATAAATGTTAGCATCACATACTTTTATAGAACTTTACTTTTAATCTATCTGATACCTTATATTTAAAATGGCTTTATTGTAGACAACATAGAGTTGACTCTTTTTTAATCCACTCTGACAATCTCTTTTAATTAGTACATTTAGACCTTTCAAATTTTGTGATTATTTATATTGTTGGATAATTATCTGTCATGTTTATAATTGTTTCCTGTTAAATTTGTTCTTTCTCCCCCACCTCTTTCATTGCTTCTTCTGGTTTTAGTTGAGAATTTCACATCCCGGTTAGCTCCTTTTTGAGCATATCAGTCATATTTTTCAAAATTTTTGTGGTTGCCCTACAGTTTTCAATATATATTTCTAATTAATCTAAGTCAATGTGCAAGTAACATTATACCATTTTACATGTAAGCTGCATTTATAATAGAGCATCTCTAATTCTTCCCTCTTGTCCCTTAGGGTACTGCTAGTACTAATTTCACTTATCTGGATATTATGGTTACTGAATACATGAGTACATTGTTAATACTGTTACTTTAAATAGTTATATTTTCATCATTAAAGAATAAGAAGAGTAAAAGATTTGATTTTACCTTCACTTATTCCTTCTCCTACACTCTTTATGTAAACCCTAGTTTCTGACCTGTATCATTTTCTTTCTCCCAAAATAATGTATTTTGATAATTTTTCAGGCAGTTCTCAGGTTAATTATCTGTTTTTGTTTGTCTGAGGAAGTCTTTACTTCTACTTCACTTTGAAGTATAATTTCACTGAATATAGAATTCTAGGTTGCTTTTTTTTTTTTTAAGCTATTTAACTATTTCACTTTACTCTCTTCTTGATTGTATTCTATTGAGATCGTCTGACCTAATTCTTATCTTTGTTCCTCTATGGGTATACTGTTTTCCCTCTCTGGTTTCTTTCAAGATTTTCTTTCTGTCTTTGGCTTTCTGCAGTTTGAATATACTATGTCTAGTTATCACTTTTGTTACTTTGTTAACTATTTAACCTGTTTGGTGTTCTCTGACACTCATGCATGTCTGGTTTGGTGCCTGTCATTAATCTGGAAAACTACCAGCCGTTTTAACTTCACATATTTCTTCCAAATTCTTTCCTCTCTTATTGGTACTACAATTATGTGTATGATGCACCTTTTGAAATTGCCTCATAGTTCTTAGGTGTTCTTTTCAGTTTCCTCCATAAGTTTTTTTGTTTGTTTGTTTGTTTGTTTTTTTTGCATTTCAGTTCAGGAAGTTTCTATTGGCCTATCTTCAAGTTCATAGATTCTTTCCTGGAGCATAGTCAGTCTACTGATAAGTCTATCGAAATAATTCTTTATTTCCATTACAGTTTTTTCAATTTAGCATTTCCTTTTTATTCTTTCTTAGAACTTACATCTCTTTGCTTACATTAACCATCTGTTCTTGCATGTTGTCTACTTTTTTGCATGAGATCTCTTAACATATTTGTCATAGTTATTTTAATTTCCCTATCTGTTAATTCCAACATAAGTATCATATATGAGTCTGGTTCTGATGTTTTCTTTTTCTCTTCAGACTATTTCCTCTTGCCTTTTGGCATGCTTTGTAAATTTCATTGAAAGATAGACAGATCACATTGGGTAATAGGTTTTATGTTACTCTTGTTAGGAATTGGGCTGTGTCTACTATTTCTGTAGTTGTAGATTATGGAGACTTCAAATTCCTTTAGTGGCCTTGTCTTTGTCTCCTCCCTAAATAGAGGCTAAGTCTCACCACTCTTCTGTTGTATCAATTTTTATTACACTAGAGCCCTGTTGGCATTGTGGTAAGAATTGGGGGAGGATAAACTGTCTGTAATCTTATGATTTAATCTGTCTTTTGGTGGTCCTACGTCCTAGGTCTGTGAGCTTCACCGGTGTTGCTCCAGTAATATAGCCCTTTATCCCCTTAGATGAGACACAAAGGATAGAGGAAGCTAGAGTGGGATGGAGATAAAGCTTCAAGTTCTGCTCTTAAAGCAGAGATATACCTCTGGTAATTCTTTGTCGTTGGAGAGTAGGCTTTTATGGACAATATTCTGGGTATACTTCACAATGATTACTTTTCATCTCCACCTGCTAGAGTTAGAACTTCTTTGTGTGAACCTGGTGAGCTTCCTAGAAGTAAACTACATGCAAGTATGGGTCCCCTGTAAGATGTGGCCCCAGGAATTTCTTAGTCTTAAGCTGATCCACACTCAATGCCCAGTAATTTGTCAAGATTATTATTTAACTATTCCTATAAGTTTATGGCTCTAACAGCTTCTAAACCTGGAAGGCAGATCTTGCCTGTGACTGCGGGTATTCACCTGTCTCTCAAGACTTCCAGGTAACAGTCTTCCTCAACAACTCAGACGCATCCAGAAAAAGTAGTTGATTTTCAGTTTATTCAGCATTTCTTGTTGTAATGACAGGTATTATTACTTCCAGGTTATTTATATGTTGAAGCTAAAACTAGAATTTGCAGGGTATATTTTTGAAATATAACTTACCAGATTTTCAAGGGCTAGACATTTTCTTTCCAAGTGAGCACACTTGCCCTCCCTTTCTTTACTGAAGTGTAGTCAGTTTACAATGTTGCATCAATTTCTGGTGTACAGCATAATGTTTCAGTCATACATATACATACATATATTGTACTCCCTTTCTTTACTCCTTCATTTCTTGCCTCCTTCCCTCCCTACCTTAAACTTCAGAGTCTGTAAATTGTTAAGACTGAGGATATACAATATCTGTAGAAGCACTATATTGAGCCAGTTTTGATTTCTTTGGCCCAACACACATTTTTAATTATATGACAACATGTAATTTAAAAGATATGAGATTTCACATAAAAGTAAACATTTGCTCCTTTCCTTAACAATTCGAAGTACTGGCAATACTGAGTTCACAATTGCATATGGAAACTATGTTTCAGATGCCTCCATTAAATGACCAGTATGTTCTATTGTATTTACCACATTGAAAGAAATATATATTTTACTTATGTAAGCTTCTTCCAGGCACACATTTTGGTTTGCTACTGAAAAGCAATTCCAACCCTAACTACCTTGAACTAGGTCAAATTTCACAGGTTAATGGTACAGTCCCCCACAAGACTGCCATCACTTCAGACACCAGCCACAAGCTCTGAGTTCTAGGTCACTTGTGCCCTGACCAACAGGTTACAAACCTGGAATTTCCCACTAACCCCTCAGGTCCAAAAATTTGCGAGACTGACTCAGAGAACTCAGGAAAGAACTATACTTAACAACTACAGATTAGAAGGAATGCAAATAACAGTCATTCAAAAGAAGAGACCCAAAGGTAAAACTCAAAGAGGGTATCAAAGGAGAAGCTTCCATGTCCTCAGAACACATTATTCTCACTTTTTTGTGTATCACCAACAAATAAGCATATCTGAACTATGGTGACCAGAGGTTTTATTGGGATTTTACTATGTGGTCATGACTTATTGAATCTTTGATCAAAGTGGTTGAATTTAAGCTCCAGTACCCCACCCCCACCCCCACCAGAGGACAGACTGGTATCCCATGGCTCAAAGCCCCAATCCTTTACTCACTTTGGTCTTTCTGTGGTAGTGTGCCCCCATCATGAGTCATCTTATTAACTAAGTAATCTAAGAGCCAATCATAAGTGACCTCATTAGCATAAACTCAATGTGGCCCTAGAGTCCCACCTGAACAAAGACATCCCTATCACCAGGATATCCAAGGGTTTAAAGGTTCCCTCCCAAGAACCAGATATAAAGATCAGCCACTTACTTTATTATACAACAGCCATCCATATTCTGAGGCAAAGTTCTGGAAACACATAAAACTGTAAACAAAAAAGTCAGTAGGTTAGAAAACAAAGAGGTTTGTCTCAATAAAGAGGACTAGAGGCTACTGTACGAATACTGATAATTATCAGAAGCTAAATAATCATTTTAGTTGAGTTGCAAATTTAGCCATTTCATTCAGTTTTAGAAACCTTAAATTAATACCTATACTAATTTCTTGAGAACTCTTATTTTTTTTCAATTTTAAAATAGGTCATACATAATGTAGTCTGCAAAATCTTGCAAAATAGTATATTTTTAAATTTTTAATGTATACTCCTTGGTTTAAGACTTTCCTCTCCATTGCCCTGCCCTACGCATTTTTTATCATTCCTATTATAAAAGGAATAATAATTATTAAGTAGATGCTACAGAAGAGGTACACAGAGAATAGTGTAGAAATGTAAAGGAGAAGATGGCTCACTGCCTCATGAATCAAGTAATGTTTGAGTTTTTACACATAAACATTAAAAATGAATCTGTAAAAATAATTTTGAGAAAAATTTAAAAAAATGAAAGGACGTAAGAAAAAGTGGTTTGGTACAGCCAAAACATGGTTAAATATGAGGCTAGATCTAGGCAGAAGCTAAATCATAAACCATCTTTTATTCCATGCTCAGGTATTTGACTTTTCAATCTGAAGGCAATTGGAAAACACTGAAGGATTTTATGCAAGACAGCATCAGGATTAGATATATTTTAAAAGTTATCCTTGTGATAATGTGAGGGAGAACTTTATCATTTGTAAAGTGATGTTATGAAATATTTTGTGAAGTATAAATGATACATAGAAGAGTGCACAATTTATAATCATACAGTTTGATCAATTTTCACCATGGGGCCATATCTGTAGCCAGAATCCAGATCAATACAGAGAACACTGAACACTGTCATTCCCGCAGAAAGCCACTTGTAACTTCTCCCGGCTACCCATATTCCTCCTCAAAGAGAAACAGTACCCGGACTTCTAACATTTTATTGGTTTGCAATGCTATACAGTATTCCATTTTATAATTTATTCAAATTAATGTACCTATTTTACTATCGTTAGGGTTTTTCAGTGGGGCTATTATTAAGAATGATACTATTAACATTCCTATTGATGTCTTATGGTGTCCATTTGCATCTATTTCCGTGGAGTCTACATGAGGTTGTGGAATTCTGGATCAGAGAACATACCTTTGTTCAGGTTTAAAATATATTGCCAAACAGATTTCTAAAACTTACTGAGTTTGAGATGTCTGTTAGTATAAATACTGATAGAGGTGTGGAAGTTAAACAGCAAGTAAAAATATAGCTTAGTGTCTTCGGAGAGCAGTACAGGAGAAGTATACATGTCTTAGTTATAAGCATCCAGGTGGTAGTTAAAGTCATTAAAAAGGACTGAGATTAATAGGGGGATAAAACAAAGGCCAAGAAGAGAAAAGCTACAAGGAAGAAACCTAGGAAAATCTGAATTTACTGAGTGGATGGAGGAAGAAAAACTCACAGAGTCTAAAAAAGTAAAAGCCACAGTTAAAAGAAAATTATCAAAAACAGGATAATAGGCTAAGTATATATATATATATTTCAGAAGTAACAGTTAAGAAATACACATTTTGAAAAAAAAAGTTAAAGAAAAAAAAAGGGATTGAAATGTTCTCATTCGAATTGAATCCCTAGGAGTTCACTGGTAAACTCACAAAGACTATTTCAGTGGAGCTGGGGTCATAGACTAGATGCTTATAGGAAACAAGGAAGATTTCAGGTAAAGAAGTGGAAGATTCCACCTAGATTGCCTTTCTTTAGTGGAATAGTGGGTCCATGAAAGAGAGACCTCTAGGGAAGACTGAAAACAGCTTGAAAAATACATTTGTTGTCTCTTAGACAAGTTTAGTGGTGCATGATTTCTGTTAGTTTATTCTTTCTATTTATGGAATAACATTCCACCTGCATTTATAATACCCACTGGTCATTGATATTATTTGTAGCAATGAGCTGTACCACACAGCAAACTAGTTTATTAAACAAAAGCAAAACAAACAAAAGGAAAAAAAAACCCCTGCTAACGTTTTTCCCTTTAATTAGCAACATCCACAAATTTCTTGAAGATTATCCCCAAGTCATGCCAGGGCTGCTACTAATGTTGCACACTGGTCCTGCTGCAGCAGCACTGTTCAATAGAGCTTGAAATTAGCGAGAGACACAGGGACACTCTGACAGCCAGTCCGATCATGGCCTCCAATTCTGAGCAAATTTGCTCACATGAGAAATAAGGTTAGTGGAAATATTAAAGAAATGCGAATACTACTGCTTTGTAGTAACTGGCTCTCAGCAATTCACGCTGGCCTGATTCTGAAATCTACAAATTGAAAGCTTAAAAGCCATATTTCAGAAAATGTCTCTTTTCTTAAATAATGAAAAGAGACCAAATGTCTATTAAAGTAACCAACTAGCTTTTAGTTTTAGTTATTTTGTGATTGTAGGTAAGGTATTCGGTGCTAGCCTCTCTTCTAAAATAATACATTAAAGCCACTGGTTGATATAGATTTTTAGTTAAATGTCTACTTTATATGTATGTATTTATGTGTTTTATATATATGGTTTTAAGTATTTTTTTATATTCCAGTTATCAGTATTTTTTCATGTGTATATGTGCCTTAAAATACAGCCTTTTCCTTTCCTGCCTCCCCCACCTCCCTTTTTTCCCCTGAGCTAATGACATTTAAGTTACTGGATAAACTTGTATCCTTGAATTTATTTTTGTATATATAATAGTATATTATTTGTTTGTAAGCATTGTAAAGATGTCCTATGACTGAACAAAATGTATATATACAGAATTAGCTCTGTGAATCAAAAGAGATTTTTTGCTTAGAGCCACAGAATCAGCCTCTGTGGAGTTAAGGAGCAACTGAACATTAAGAATATGAGTGGTAAATTAAAAATCAAAGCAATAGGTACCATTATATTAATCTCATTATCACATTAAAACAGTTATAACCAAGTCTCTGAATTTAATGTACAATTGACATGCCCTAGTACTGCTGACATATTTATAATGATATAATCATTTGGGAAAACAATATGGCAAAATGTTTTAAAAAGCTATAAATACTCTTGGTCCTTTGACTTACTAAATCTGTTCCTGGAACTTTATCATGTAAAGTAACACAAAGATCTTAATGTATACTTACTGTGGCACAATGTAGCTTTATCTGTTGTACCAAGGACTTAATAACACTTAAAAGAATCCTGAAAGTCTGGATTAGTCTGTTTGGGTTGTCTTTACAAAATACCACAGGCTGGGAAGCTTACACAACAGAAATTAGTTTCCCACCGCTCTGCAGGCTGGGAAGTCCATGACCAAGGTGCCAGCCAGTTTGGGTCCTGATGAGAGCTCTCTACCCTGTATGTGATGGGTTTTGTTCTCACTGTGTTCTCATGTGGCATAACAGAAAGAGAGAGACAGACAGCACACAAGCTCTCTTTTGCCTATTTTGAAAACAGTAAACTGATAAAGATCAGAGACCTCCCTTATAACCTCATTTAACGTTAATTACTTCTTTAGAGGCCCCATCTCCAAATACAGCCACAATGGGAGTTAAGGCTTTAATATATAAATTTGGCAGGAGTCACGTTCATTCCATAGAAGACTCTTATGGCTTCATTAAATTAATGTTCAGAAAGACTGGGTAGAAAGGTGGGAAAATGTTAAGAACATATGTCAAGTGAAAAGGACAAAGATTATATATAGTACAACGTGAAATATATTCCAATAGTATTGATTTGAAAGAGGCCTGAAAGATACAATCCACAATAAATATGAACTCTTCAAGTGCCTTATTTAGATGATACTATTTTAAGTAAAAGCATAGGTAGTATATGACAGAACTATAATTTCAGGTAAAAGCGAAGAAAAGGAATTTTTTCTATAAGTGTGTATGTATGTATGTATGTGTGTGTGTGTGTGTGTATATATATATATATATATATATATATATATATATACACACAAAATAAAACTCTACCTCATACCATGCACAACAATTTCAGAAAGATAAAAGATTTGGTGTAAAAGACAAACTTACAAACTGTTAGAAGAAAATGCTGAAAATTATCTTCACGGCCTCAGGGTAGGAAAGGATTTCTTTTTTCTTTTTCTTTTTTTAAAGAGAGCCAAAATTATTTGGGTTAATTTTAAGTAAATGATTTTAAGCAATCTTTTCTGATAATAGTTAGAAAGTAGAACCAATTTCCCCTGAGAACCCTGATAATTTGTAACATATTCATGTTATACGCATGTAGAAGGAACACTCTATTCTCAATATGGGATGTATTTGTGCTAGTCAAACAAATCAATGAAATATGTAAAAAGAAAATGGAGGAATTAGAACACAGCAGGCTTTTATGATCTTCAACATTATTTGATTAGTTAACAGGTGGAGGAAAGGATTTTTTAAGCAAGATGTTCAAAGTATAAAAGAAAGCGAATACATCTTACTATATTGAACATAGGAATATAACTACTACCTACACATCTTTCTTCTCTAGAGAGATTGAAAAGACAAGTCACACTTGGAACTTGAAAAGACAAGTTGTATTTGGAACATATACTGGAAAAAGATATTTGCTCTTGCCACACTGCTGACAACAGATTGACATTCAGAATGTATAAAGAACTCCTATAAAGTAAAACAAAGAAAACAATCTAATGGAAACACGAGTGGCCAGTAAGTAAAAATATGTGTTCAGCCTCATTAGTAATCATGAAATACAAATTAAAACCACAATGATTTATATTTTCACTCTGGCAACTTGGCAAGAACAAAGGAGTCCGACAATATTACCTATCAGTTAGATACAGAACAACCAAATGTTCATGAACAGTTGATCTATTACTTTGAAAATGTCTGGACAAAATATAGATGAAGATGAAACACTCAGATGCTCAACTCAGTGATACAATATTCAGTATTTATCATAGAGACACTCTTGCAGGTGTGCTCCTGAAAACTTGTATAAGATTGTGAATAGCACCAATATTTATGATAGGAGGAAAAATTGAAATGACACAGGTATCAATTGTTGATAGAAAATATGATCACTAGAAGATTATTATATAAAAATTAAAACTGTAACAGTGAAATTAAAGCTATTCCAATCAAGATGAACGAAGCTCAAAAGACATGTTTGGTATAACAAGTAAATGATAGTAGAGTATTTAAGTTATGATACTTGTTATGATTCTATTTATATAAAGTTCAAAAACAGACAGATCTAAACACTATTACTATACCTAACACGTATCAGGTATAGTAAAATGATGATGTGAAGCAAGGACATATTTAACCAAAAACTTTGGATGAAGGAGGGAAAAGATTTGTGTAGTCAGTTAGGGGTAGACAGAGCATGAAGATAATAATCAACATTTTACATTATGAAATAGATATTGCTGTTTGCATTATTACTTTTCTGTTTCAAAATGTACATATACCTATAATGTATTTTGTATATTTGCTTTTTCAAAGAAAAGTAACAGGTTTTTTTTTTAATGCTATTATCATGTGCAAAGCGGTATATATGAGAGATCTGCTTCCTAAATAGTCCTCTAAAGACAGACTTCCAAAGCACATAGCTTATTCCATTTGGGCCATTTTGATCCCACTGTTTTGGCCTCACTAAATTTTGATTATAAGCATTTAATCAGAATTATGCAGACACTGATACTCTTGTTTTCAAAAATAACTAGAATAAGTTAATAGTTGGAGGAATACAATAAAAAATTTTAAGTAACATTTTTTCTATTTTTATTTTCTAACTTAAAATCAGAACAATTTTTTTTAATTTAAATTTCCTGATGAAATTTCAAATTATAAGCCAGCTTTAGTTTTGCATCGAATTGTACTGATCATTGTCTGGGACAGTGTGCCATGGATGTATTTCTTTTTGCAATGTTTTTCGGCTTACTCCCACTTCTCCAATTTAATTAACCTAGCTAAATTTGGTATTAATGTTTCATTTTTCCTGTGAATTTTACTCAACAGTAAATTTTACCAAATTTATTTTATGGTTTCCGCACTTGTAATATCTATAGGAATTATAAAGGAGACCGGTTTCTATACTTCTTATCTTACTGATGAGAACACTGTGGGCAGCTTTGAAGAAAGACATCATAGAGAAGTAAGTATTCCAAAATTAACTCCAAGCCAAGATTCTGACAGAGAGAAATAGCAACAGAGAGTAAGAGTTTACTGCTGTTCAGAAACATTGACAGGTAACTCCTAAGGGCAAAAAATGTCAAAATGCCCTACAGTCATCGTAGATTAGGTTAATTATTCTACTTAACATTTAAACACTAATTTTTAGGTTACATCAATTTACTAGAATGTTGTTGGGAAAAAAATGGTATTTCAATGTTCTGCACTTGTTTTTACATTTGTTTTCCCTATAGAATAATGCTGAATCCTGTAAGTAATTGAGGGGGAAACAAACAAAACTACTGGAATGGACTGTCCATTATCCCACCTCAGAAACTTATGGTTCAATTTGACTTCAGATAATTTTTAACTTAATAATAGTTTACTAAAAAACTCTCCATATTGTTAGTTCTACAATAATTTATGTCTAAATAGAGCCCCACATTTCAAACAGAACTACTGACAGATTTTCAGTATCATATTCCTAGGTGACTTCACAGGACTTTCTTGGGGACAGATCTAGTCAAAACTGTCCTCTCAATATTTTGACTAGTTTAGCATTCACCCACATTGCTCATTTCTTGACAAATTAATAAACCTAAGAGTCGCAAAGGAGAGGTTGCTTTGAAGTTCCACAGCCTCAGCTAGTGGGTATGCAGCTGAATGTGAAAGACAACCAGCAGTATAACCTGGCTCTCTCTTCTCAAGCCCTTCTCGTCACAATATAACTTACTGTCCCTTCCAAGTAAACTTTAAGAGTGCCATGTGTGGTATTCGGTGGTAAAACAAAGTTCACTAGGACCCAAGTCACTAGGGACAGTGAACTCCTTCTGGCCTGGGGTCCTGGTGCTGCTCTCCCAGCTTCTGCTCATTGTATTGGCCGGTGTGCTCAGGCCTTTCTTGCAGTGAACAGACTACAAGAAACCCTGCTACAGACAGAAACAAGAAGACCAGGCCGATAAAAGTATGTGGAAATGTACCCCAACCACTGTTTCATTCATTATTTATAAATCAACAGAAACTTTATACTCTAATGTATATGACTATATATTCTTTTCATTTTTAATAATTTACTTTGGAAATAATTTTTAAATTGAAGTATTTTATAGGTCTACCTAAAGAATAACCATTTGTCTATCCATATATACCTATTTTAAAATTACATATTTCAGTTATTTTAGTACCCCTTTTTCACTCCAAAATGACTGACAATACTTAGTTACCCCCCTTACTTTCATCTTTGTTATCCTTTTTGTCCAATTTACATAATTATAGAACCTAACATTGTCACATTAACTATAAGCCAGATAGTTAATCTTCACATCAGTCCCATCCGGTACAACTACAATTATTCCTATTTAAGAGATTACAAAACTAAGGCCCAGAGGCCTAGAGAGGTTTAACAGTGATTCTGCAATATATTTTTTTTTAACAGCAAAGAAGTGAGAAGGTTAGAATTTAACTTTGAGAAGTTCACCTTTCATGCTCTTAACAGCTCTAATCTCACTCATGGATTCTTCTGTGCAGTCATGAGATCTCTAAGTGCCAAGAAATCTCAGAACATTTAAAAATAAAAGCACTGCAAAAGGCACAAGTGAACTTAGGTAAAATGCAATGCAAAATGCCTAAGTTATTTTAAAGTTGATCAGACCATGGGGGCCAGGGCAGAGTGGATATCTATTATGCAGTCTATTTCTGGTTCTCTTATGTTTTAAAGAGGTGTCTATGTGGAGGGGGTGGTGTGGGTGTGTGTCATGGTTGGAAGGGTGTAACAAATGTAAAATCGACAAAACCTATCTAACTAGACAATGCTTCAAATAAACCACGTAAATAGTGAAACACACATTATAGCTCTGCTCCGTAAAAATGTTAAAAGTGGGTGTTTTTCCATCAGGGGAGAACACAAAAGAATAACTACAGCCATCATTTTATGCACAGAACTGTGGTCCCATATCAGACTGCGACTCTCATCACAGGTTTCAGCAAGGCAATACTGTTCGAAAGAACACAGAATTGACCTTAAGAGTATCTCTGTCTTCTTGCCAAAAGTAGCAAAGAAATTATTTTATAGGAAGATCAGAAGATGTTTGGTATTGCATGACATGAAGCAAACAAAATGAAGTAATTAATTCTCAGCAGTGATAGTTAAAAATAAAAGCACAAATTTAATCTGGATGCACCTTTTGGAGCTTCGATGTGATAGAAGAGCAGCAGCACAGGACAGACAGGCTCTAACTACTGAGAGGGGGTAGCATGAGCATCTCTGGAGACCAGTTGCTTCCCAGATTGTCAGTGCAATGCTTAAGGTGACACTGTATACCCTGGGCACATTTTGAATAGGAAATCAATCATCTCTCTCGTCCTCTCAACAGCTCCACTGGCTCCAGAAGTATCACCCCATCTCCTATCAACCCAAAGCAAGGCAGGTGATGTCTTTTTCCTGGGACCAGTGCCCTACTGGGAACATTGTTTGGTCTACCAGGTTGTTCTGGGTATCATAAGGCTAATACAGATTACAGACTGAGCCACATCAAGGTCAGTGAATTTTTTCTTATAAAAGTTATATATTCCTGCCAAAGTAATTGGTTTCTGGAATGAAAACAGTTTCAAGAAATAACTGCTAAATATTTGCTCTCTTAACTTGAAAAAAATAAACCACTATACCTTTATTGAAAAAAAAAATCACAAGCTTAAAAAATTCACAACTAAAAGAATTTCTTTTTACTTTATTATTTATCTGATTTCCATTTCCATGGAAACAGAATAGAAATTGCTGCTAGAGGCCAGAAGCAGATTGGAAACTCTGGTTTTTTTTGTTTTGTTTTGTTTTTTTACTTTGTTAGCTATCTGCTAGGGGTGATAGACACTGCCAATGTGTTATAGGTTAAATAATAATCATCATCATAATAATGAAAAGAAAGAGCAAAAGAAAAAAAAAGACCTCTACAAGTCAATGGGCCAGAGTTTTTGGTTGTCAAAAACCTAAAGAATGATACATTTCTAAGGAATGGTACATTCAATAAATCATAATGTACAAAAATATACTTCTTTTCAGTAAAAGTCATTGAATATTTTGAATGTGTTTCTGCCAGAAACAAAGATGTAATGTTTCAAACAGATTTTAAGTTAATTTCTGTAACTGTCAATAACCTGAAAAATCAACTTGATTTTAATTGAAATCATGTAGAAATTCATTAAAAAAAGAAGAAAATAACAAAAAAAGATAAAAAAAAGTTAATCCCAGAGCTCTCTTTGAGTCTCCCTGACACCTAACCCTAAAACAAACACACAGGGAAAATCTTATTTCACTGGGAACATACCTTGTAAGATTGACTCTGTTGTTCCAATGTAAGAAGTTTTTGATAGTGCTGGAAATCTTTTAGCCTCGGTTCTGTGTAGCCACCTGACAAAAGAAAGTAGAATCCCACTCTTATCTGTGTAGGATAATACGCTTCTGAAAATATCTGATAACATTCTGTTTACTCCTGTGTTCACCAACCATTCATTATACCACTGAAAAGATACCAGAATTTATGCTTACTAGCAAATAATAAACACTGAGCCTACTGGTGAAAGAATGTTAACTTGTTAATGGAAGTATATAAAGATCTTAAGGGTTATATGTATTTTTAAACATTTTATTTGAGAAACTGTGTCTCTCAATTAGTTAAGATTTAAATATATGATAATTCTGCCTTTCGGAGTTCTAAATGATGCAGTCAGGAAAAAAAACTTTCATGAAAATTTATTTTAAATAAGAATTTTGCAAACTGTCTGTGTTGTAGTACCTATAATGAATCGAGAATACATTTGGAAATAAAGTTAAGGTTTACAAGATTTTTAAAATTTCCTTCTATCATTCAGCGATTAGATTCTCAAGGTATTAACTACATCAATTATGTCTATAATCTACACATATTTATGCAATTCTGTTCAAATAAAGCATGTCTTTTCTTCTTATGGGTATTATTTTTATGCATCACTCATTATTTTTGGGGAATTCAGCTAAACAAATCTAATCACTAGTGGAATAATTATTTTTAAAAGTCACAAATGATGAAGTTTTACTAATTTTCTACTCTTCCTCAATTTTCTTCTTTTCTTTTCTGACCCAAAGGTATCACATATCTATTTATGTAATTATTTAACATTTTTATTCTGCAGCTGGTATATCTTTTCCATATTTAATTTCATTTCTGTGTTTGTCTTGAAGTGTGAAGTTCTAAAGACAGAGATTGTGCCAAAATAAGTCTTTCTCATAACCCTTAAGCAGGGGGTCATGTGAATTTATATCCTGAAGCTATAGTATTTATTGTTACACTTTAACAGATGAGGCTATCAGATTTTTTAGTCCTTTTGAGTCTTATGTCTTCATTTTTCTCTCCCTAGATTAGAAAATCTCTCATTTATTTTTTAACCAGCTTTTAAAAATCTTAGAGTCCCATAGTGGGAAGAGAGAGTTACAATAACTGAAATCCAGGAAACTGAGATTCAATCAGGTACACTGACATAACAAGGACGACTAATCCTAGGATATTTTTAAATTGTAAATTAAGTCAATACAGAAGATTCTTTACTCTTATACTTCAGTGCGTGTATATATAATAGACTACAATCACAGGTACAATTAGAGTGATTGAGTATGCGGGTTAACATTTGATTACTTCTTCATTATTTAATCCTAAAATGAGACTAAACTGGATTCAGTTGCAGCTCCTAGACATTGCCTTTGTATTTCAGTCAAAAAGCCACAGTTCATCAGCATTTAATGTCAGGAATGACCTCACCTGTTACCTATAATGTTATGCTTTCATGGTTTCTATTATAAGTATTAGGAAAATGCAGTCAAGAATGACCTTTGAAATATACCAGTGGTTTGACATTAAGCAGACATAGAGTGTACATTACTGCTTACTAAATCTATTTATGATTTATTTACTTGAAATCTATGGCTTAGTAACTCTAAAAGTAAGTGCTTTGGACTGCAATAAGTTGATGTTGTGTGTATTTGTATGTGTGTCATATTCACTTAAATGGATTTTACAACCCTAAACATCTCACTCTCAAACAGTGTATTTTTCTTATTTAAAATTGCTGATACAAATCATATTAGCCATCTTAGTCCCTTCAGGTTGCATTCCAGGAATATTGCTAGAGATACTTAAGTGCTGCTCTAGTGTGCTATTATAACTCACATCAATCAGTTTAACTTTATTTTTTTAAACTTCAAAAAGCATTCTGTTGGGAATATGTAGTTCCTTTACAAAGCAGAAGCTTCTGAAGTTCGGGCCACTGAAGTTTCATATTCTCACACGGTAAACTCAAAAATGTTATGAAAATAATAAACCATAGAAATGTATTTAGAGGAGTTGGCTCAGCCTGAAAATCCTTAACATTTAACCCAGGTTCTCTATTCCCAGATGTTCATGTCTTAAAACACAAAAGCTTGGTCTTATCATGATGAATTCCTATCATGGTAATTCTACCCTGTATTTTGCCTTAATACATGGCTCATATTCTCAATTAAAGGAGATTCTGGAAAAAGTGAGAGAGAGAAAGAAAGCAAAAGGGAGATTTTTTTCCCCTAGCTTTTATGGTCCTTAGGTACTTCATGTAAATTTAACTCCTTGGTTTCTATCTGGTCAGTATTATAGTGGCTT
The DNA here is from genome assembly GCF_048564905.1 of Vicugna pacos. NCBI lineage: Eukaryota > Metazoa > Chordata > Mammalia > Artiodactyla > Camelidae > Vicugna > Vicugna pacos. The sequence goes on along the minus strand of NC_132994.1, from coordinate 23,747,677 downwards.
TCTACTTATTCAAACAAATTAAACTCGGGAAGAAAAATTTACTAAAATTTTTCTACATTTAGTTTTGGAAACAGGATTGTGATTCACGTACAAATTCTAACTTAAAATTATATCACTGTGTATCAGGAAAAACTAGATTAACATAGTTTCATATACACTCTATTCTATGAATTCATTCTATTATTAATTCCAGATATATTTGATAACCTATGTGTCAAAAACTGTTCCAGTTAGTAAGCCAGAACGACCAAGTTTCTACCCTCAAAGTGCTTACATTCTAGTAGAGAAAACAGACAATAAACAAACATGTTTATCATAGAATTGCAAATTATGAGTGCTATCAAAGGATAATGAGGTCAGAGAAAGGGTAAGGGGAATGCTGAAGGAATGTGAGTCTAAGAAAAATCACCATTTGAGGATGACCTGAAAGAAGTGACAACAGAAGCCATGTAAATATCTGAAGGAAGAACATTCCACACAAAAAAATCAAATTAAAAGACTAAATAAAAAATCAAATACCATAAATTAAAACCAAGCTTCTGTCTGAGGCACCTAGGAATGGAATTGCTGGATCATATGGTAGTTATACTTTTAATTTTTTAAAGAACCTCTGTACTGTTTTCCACAGTGGCTGCACCATTTTATATTCGCAACTACAGGATACAAGGGTTCTAATTTCTCCATAAGTTCACAAATACTTGCTATCTTGTTTTTTGGATAATAGCCATTCTAACAGTTTTAAAGTGGTATTAGGGTTTTGGTTTGCATTTCTCTGATACCTGTTCTCCATTTGAGTATCTTCTTTGGAGAAATACCTATTCAAATCCTTTACCCATTTTTTAATTAGTTTTTATTGTTGCTATTGAGTTGCAGGAATTCCTTACAAAGTTTCCAAATTAACCCTTTATCAGATAAGTGCTTTGCAAGCATGTTCTCTTTTCACTCTGTTGATTACTTCCTTTGCTGTGCAGAAGCTTTTTTAGTTTAAGATAGTCCCATTTGTCTATTTTTCACTTTTGTTGCCTGGGCTTTTGGTGTCACCAGCAAAGCTTTTTTAAAAAAAAAAAAGTAGCAAGGGGAGAAATCTTTTGGAGGTAATTGATGAGTTTATTACTTTATGTGGATGGCATCACAGGAATATGCATGTCAAAACTCATCAAAATATATTAAATATATGCAATGTCTGTGTATCAAGCATACTTTAATAAATCAGAAAAGTTAGCATCACCTATGAGCAAGTTTCTATAAATATTATAAATATAAAACCAGTATTTTTATAATTATAACATAATTATAATAACATTTGCACATGGTTCTTAAATTCACTTGCAGATGAACTGGTAGATATAACTAGAAGACAATATCAGGGTGGATGTGATAAATGCCATAACAGAAAAAAAAAAATAATACACAGCAAGCGACAGGAGTTTGGAGAATGGAGAGACATCTTTTGAGATTTACAAGGGCAAGTGTTACAGAGGAGTTTGCATCTACTCATATACAATGGGTAGGCTTTTAACTGTTTGAGTAATCAAGCTCTTAGGCCTGTAAAAGGAAGGCATCAGAAGGAAATAATTGCTTCAGAAAACTTTAGGACTGTAGGAAAAGTGAAGACAGCAGTAAGTGTTGTTTTGTTGGAGCAGAAGGCTCGCATGTATTGACTCGTAGCTGAAGCTAAAACTGAAGAGGTGTGCTGAGGTCATAATGTAAAAATCCTACCATGCTCGTTGAAATTAAGCAGACATTAGAAGAATGGTTTTGAAAAGTATGTAGCAGCATGAAAATGCATTTTTTATAATGTTGCATGGAAAAAACCAAGCATTTAAATTTTTATCTGTATCATGAAGGTAGCTAGTCAAATATAAAAGGAAACAGATTGGCGGTTTTATAACAAAAAGTTGTACTGGGATGACATTAAAAGCTTATTTTTCATTTCTCTATTTTATACATATTCCATGTCAGTAACATCAATTAGTCCACAATAATATGTTAAGTATATGAGTCTAAAAAAATGGGATTGAAAAAGAAAGGAAATAAGGAAGAATTAAAAAGACAAAGAATAACTAAGCCATTTCTTCAACATTCACATTGAATATCCACTAAACATTAGAGACTGCGTTAGATACTAGTAATACAAAAATCACAGGCAGATAGCCCTACTCGCAAATGACTTACCTTCCCGTGAGAGAGGCAAACAAGAAAGCCGAGGTTGCTTCTTGCGGTAAGAGCTGAGTTCGCAGGAAACCCAGTTTGTTCTGGAAGCAGGAAGCGGAGAGGAGTGGCCAAGAAGCTACATTAGGGTTTAACCAGAACGTCACAAATGCTGAGGCTTGTTAAGGCTCATCCTGATTCAGTACATGTGTGTCCTCTGGTTCTATTTCTATTAAACTGACAAGTGATACCATTCTTCCATCTATGAGTAGCACTAAGGTAAAGGAAAGTGGTTCTAGACGATATAATGGCTGAATGTTCTGATGAGATTTGAAGAACTAAATAGAATTAGTTAAATAAAAAGGAGGGATCAATTAGGTTTTCCAGTATCTCCATTTCTGATTTAAAGTTGTTATATATACATATAAACTAGTAAAAATCTGGGCATAATGAAAGGACATGTCTCCACAGGAGAAACACTTAGAAGATGTTAATATGTGATCCAAGAGTTTAGAAAGCCCCAAATCTAAAATCAAGATAACCTAGAAATAGCCCAGTAATGACAGAACTGGCAGGCAATTCTAATTTGGCAGATGGAAATCTGGTGAATCTTAATTTACACGTTTGGAGGAGCACTGTGTAAAAAGAAAAAGTTTTATCCTCCAGTAAAGTAATTATCACTCAATTACTATAATCTGGGGCAATTTTAAACAATAGCAATACCCTAGCCCCACCTTGAATCAATTGACTGTGGCTCTTGGATTGGGCCCAGGCATCAATAGTCTTAAATACTCCTCAGATGATTTCAATGTATAACCAGGGCGGAGAAGCAATGATTAGAGGTGAAAAGAATAAAGAAGTTGAGGCTGGCAGTACTGAATAAAAACACCAACCAAGGGAAGGAAGACCTGAACACGTGAAGTTATACAGATCAAGGTCTCAGGCCTGTGAAAAAAAAATTGCACTGTGCAAGTTACATAAGCAAGGAAGACTTAATTCAAAACTATTGCAATAGAGAAGGGAAATTAAATTCAACTCTGCTGAAACAAAATATCAGAGTGGTTTTAAGTGCTGGGGTGAGCTAGTGGAAAAGTACTGAAAGACGTTAGTGGGGCGGTTGGTCAATGTGATTAGGTCAGCTGTGTTTGCTAAATGGCACTTATTCAAGCTAGGCTCCTACCCTTCCAAGAGGCTGAGAGAAAAGGGTTCTATCTTTGCTGATGATTATATTTCATGGAAATAGTCCCCAGAAGCTTGATAAGGATATTCCTGGGCTGCAGAAGATTTACATCTCAGTTGAGCAGAGAAAGGTTCAAGTTTTTTTAAATAAATGTTCCAAGAAAAGGGAGGTCAGGGGCCTACAGCCAGGAAGAAGTCTGTCAAAAGTTCAGTCAAGCTGGTGTGTTGAGGCCTTTCTGGTCGCCCTTCTCATTGGAATCAGACATCAGACAATGCTCACCCTTGTCCAGTTCTATGTGACATAGTTTTGGTTGAAATTTGGCTTCTTGTGGACCCCTGCTTAGAAGGAAAGCACTGGACTGTTCTAGAATTTCATGCCATAGGACAGTGTTATTTTCTCAAAGTGAGTTATAAATTCCTGGGGAAAAAAGGTCTAACCTGATTGTCTAAAATCATGAAGTTCTTTGATTTATCAGTGCCCATCACTCTTGTTTATCATTGTTTTAGCCTTTCAATTTGAGAAATTCACATTTATCACCTTTCTAAGATGCAAGAACAACAAAATACTATTAAGGCACACCTTACCAATCAGCACCTTGTGAACTCGCATGAGTTAAGTGATCTACAACATAGCAACACACATACACACATCACAGTAAAGAGACAGAGCTCCTGGAGTCAACGACGGCCAGTCTTTTTCCTCCTGCGTTGTAAGACGTAATTCAGTTAGCAATGAAAAAAGCCACTGGAGAGTAGTCACAGTCATTAGCATCATCTTTATTTAATAAATGAGACACACATGTGTTAAACTTACCCAAGTCACAGGGAATAGGTACAAGTTGCTTATTTTAAACCCTAGTATTCTGCATTGTTTGCTTATTTTGTTTCAAGACGCCATTCTATTTTTCCATCTGCTTGCCCCGTGAGGCAGCCTTAGAAGCATTTCTTTCTATTCTACAGAACCAGTGAATCCTGTACCTTCAGTCTACCTTTCAAACCACTGTGTTGTTCCTCCCTATTATTTATACCATGTTCCCAAGGCATAGTACATCCTTACTGTTATTTTGCCTCATAATTGTGTTACTGTTGATTCTAGCTGTCAGCCGAGGGAGGCTGAAGAGGGATTCGAGGCAGCGAGCTGCCCAACTGGAAGAAGGTATGTGGAGCCAACATAATACGCGAGGAGTCAACATGGAGCAAAACAGCACTTTAGTGCAGTACAAGCGGGTGGCGCGTGCAGGTGTACGCACTTGTCCTTTTACAATGCCCGTGTATGCGTATTGTTCATATTGCTGGCTCATGCTATTGGCGCATACGTATTGTTCACAATGTTGACTCATGCTACTAGTTCATGCATACATTTATCTCTTACCTCATACATATGCAAGTTATTGTGAACTTTGACCTGGGTCCCACGACCTACTCACTTAAGACTGACGACACTAGCCCTACGCTTCTCTAACTACCCCCTCTCTTAGTCCATTTCTGCTCTGCCTTGTAGAATTATTTTATCGCTATCATTTATTTTGACGCCCAGATTTCTACAGGTAATTTACCTGACAGATGTATGTAGGCCACTTCTCTCCTGGTTGAATGGAAGTAGAAGATGACTACAAATTGCAACCCTAGGTCACTCCATGAATATTGACTTTTAATTTTTACAAAAATCTCCTATGTGGTACCCAGTATACAATTTTTATGTCCTCACTTTTGTTGTGTTCATATCACCAATAAAATTTACCTGCCAGATGGACTTAAGCAATCGGTTCAGTTTTCTTCTCAGACTCTCATTTTCATACTTCCCATTCTAAAATAGGTTTTTGACTGTATTAGGGAAAGATTTTCATTGCATGAGGTGACTTGGTTTTTCAGTACATTTTTGTCCTTGCTCCCTGAAATTCTGGACTGTGGACTCTTGGGAAGAGAAGTGGTTTAGCTATTGGGACTGAAGACATTTAAACAAACATGCTGTAATATTTTGACCTTCTGGTCCCTGGTTTGAAGTGGGTATTACAAACAAGGGACTGTATTTACCATTTCTCTAAGAGTAAGTTCTTGTTCTTGTTGACACTAGGATAGGATGTAGTGGTTATACTTCAAGAGAATTGTGTTCCCAACTGCAAAGCCTTAGGGAAACTGATCACTAAGAGATTATTTTTGTGTGGTTTTTAGTAGGATGGATTTATAGGAAAACTGCTCAAATCAAAATCAAGAAGAATTTAGGATATTATAAAAAATAGAGATTATATATGTAAAATATATATTAGGTATTCATTAAAGCAGGTGGATTAAGTTATCTAGAAGTCCATATGGCATTTTTTATTTACAAGTTTAAATACGCTATCATTTTTATACCACAGTTACATGACTGACCTGCACTCAACAAACCACATTTGAGTTTTCTAGGAGTGAGGATGAGCCGACTAAACTATCCATATTCTTACCCTGACCCTCTATTAACCCACATGAAACTCTAAGTAGACAGAGCTGGCTTGGGTATTGTCACTGGGGGTGATATTGGTAGAAAATACATGTAAAGTTAAAAGAGAAATAAAACTGTGAATTAATGAGAATTATACCCTGAGAAGGAATTAAAATGAGAAGCTGTCCTTTACTTGTGGAAACCAATAATCAGGCCAAAGGAGAGCAATAAGAAGTGAAAGCAGTCCTCCCAGAATAGCCAGTGCAACCGCTTTTAAAGTTAACTGTTATTAAAGCGTTATTTAGGCTTCCACTGAGAGGAAGGCGGAATTGCCATCAGTGGGGGACACACGGTGATTTTGTTTGATTTCTTGACAAAACATGGGAGGTTTGTTTGTTCAGCACTACTGCAAATTTTCAGTGCAAATTTACAGTGTTAAATATATATGCCCCCTTTTTCAGCATTAAATAGAATGTAGGCTAGCTTTTAAAATCAGATACAACCAAGGTTTAAGCGCTGGCTTTCCTTAATTATTATTAGGCATCATATTTACTAGATGTACTAAAGGCATGAGAGCTTATTGGGTGATAAGCCATTTCTGTGACACGTGGCAGAAGAACTCTGCAGTGATGGGAAAGTGGCGTCACTGAGCTAGTGACTAGAGAAGTCAGAGAAGGAAGTATCTGGCTGAGAGTGATGGTAGGGACGATACTACCTGTGGAATAAATGGAAACTACTTGATCCAAATCAGACTGAACACTGAATCTTGCTCTCATTAGTAACATGCTGTACCTGAGTTTAAATACGAACAGGTTGATTTCATTCACAGTCAATGGGCTCTAAATAGGTACAGAGCCTTTCAAAGATTTACACCCTTAGGTGTCACTGTGTTTGCATAACAGCAACATGACTAGGCTGTTGAGAAAATAGTTAGTAGCATAAATGAAATAATTAGTATCTCATTTCAATCACTTTCCTCACAGCCAACACTTCTGCATGGAACAGCAGAGGAGACAAATCTGAATTTCAAACTGGAAATAACTCGAAGAAGCAAAAAGCTCCAAGACTCTGGGCCAACAGGGATTAAAATCAGAGACAGCTGAGAGGATCACAGCATCCATGCGAACTGCGTCAGGAAAGAGCAGAAGCCCAGCGGTGCCAGCGGGCCAGACAGCTGGTGCGTGGGAGAGCACAGCAAGAGAGCCACGTGGATAATCACAGAGGCCCCTTCCCAGGGCCCTTGGCTTTCACTGCAAACCTGGCTGCAGCTAAAGGCTCTGGATAGTGGATCTACGTGCGCCTAGGCTTGGGTTTGTGTGTGAGTGTGTATGTACCAAAAGCAGTAAATAGGCCACTTATTGGGTCATTTCAATTTGCTTTCCTGTCACACTCTAAGTTAAAAAATAAGGAAGGCTCTTCACAGGTAGCAATAAAGAGCTTCAAAATGACTTAACAACCAACAAGTATTTCTTAGTGAAGACTTAAACAAAACTCAAGGTTCAGGTGACATGATCTTTAATCTGTTAGGACCTAGATCAGAGAGGCTGGGGTTGGTTGAGGATGGTAATCTGGGCACTTTACACTGCATGATACTGAAGTCATCTGTGTAAACCTAGCTCACATCACAAGGAAGATGGTTTCCAGACCCTGGAGATCAGTTATAGAAAAAGGAGGTGCATGCGGCGGCGATGGGGTAGGAGAGGGGACAAGGGGATATAGGATAATGAGGCCTGCTATTGTCTGAATTTGGCTTTTTTGCTTAATGTAGATATGGAGTGGAGAAAAAGGAAATGACACCAGCTTCACTTTTAGCTAAAGTGTTTCACTGTAGCTATAAATTAAATGCAGAGCCAAGACAAAATTGGAAATCACTGACTTAAAAATTGGAAAGGTGAGATATGGTAAGAAGATAGGCAATATCATTGAGTCAGGTGGGTTAAATTCAATGCAATTTCCTTTTTCTCTGTAGTTTTCCTTATGCCATCCTGACAGTGCATGCCCTCTCAGGCCAAAGAACTTCACAGGAAACATTTTAAGTTAGTAGTTTATAATATAAAAAGTGCTCTACAGTGTTTTACAAGAGCCAAGCTTTTGTGATAAAAATAACAAGCAGTGTTTTTACATGACATTGGTAGAATATACCTCTATTCCCTCATCTATAAACTAATGATGATACAGACTTTATAGAGTCAGCATGAGAATTAGATGAGAATATATATGTATACATATACAAATACATAATTTTGAACAATGTCTGTCAGGCCCTTATTAAAAACTCAGAAGAAGTAAACATCCTGCTAAACTATAAGTCTACGAAGGGGTTGGTACCAATACTGCTGACTACTTTATTGCAAGTGCCAAAAGTTAGTGCTCACTAATTATTTATTAATTTATTAATTATTAAATTGAGGATAGGTCTAGAAATTATGAGACTGAGGTTTCCAAATGTTTTATTCTTCTTAATTACTGTATTGTTTTTAATTTGAGAAATAAGAATAATAGTAATGGTACAATTTCCTATATAATTAAAAAATACTTCATTGATCATTTAAATAACTTTATATATCCAATTTTAGAAGGATATGATATAAAATAATGCAAAAGAATTCTTATAATACAGAGCTATTTTTATCTAGTGCTCAAATTTTTCTCTTTGCACAAAAATAACAAAGAATTAATACTTCTTTTATAGTCAGTAAAGAGCAAACTACAAACTTGCTTACAATCTCATGTTTTGATTGTAATATTGGACACTATGGTGGAAAATTACTAAAGGTATCTATAAATCATATATAGCAAAACTATTTTAATTATTTAATTTTGTCAGTATTTACATGATTTTTTTATTATCACTTGCTATATTTCAATAATTTTAGGTAGTATCTATAGTATTTTGTCTAAATAAAACTGATAGAAATAATTCAATTCTCTGGTGGAATATTTCAAGTCAAATGAAATAAATTATTTTACGTTTAAAACTGAGTATTTAATCAACTATAAGAAGTTACGCTTCTTTTATAGATGCATATATCACTTGAGTATTACACGACTATTTATTAGTCTATTTCATTTTACTCATACAGTAAAAATTAATAATTTTGAGAATTAACATGTTTAATGGAAGTGTTATCTACCAGACAGTATAAGAGAACAGGTATGAAGTTACCTCTTCTATCAAAAAAAAAAAAAGCTGGATAAATGAATAAAGCAATTGTTTTCAGGCACTGAACAATAGGCAACCTGAGACTGCACTCTCTGCAAAAGGGAAAGCCACAAGCTGAGGCACACAATCCCTGCATCTTTGTATCTTAGGACAAGCTTCCAATTTTTTGCAGAGAACCTGAGCCCAAGAAAAGTACTATGATACCACTGAGCTGAAAAGCAGACTAGAGCATGGAGCATTTGAAGCAGCTGGAATTTAAGACATGTGAGGTCAGGGTACTAGACAAGGGGAGCTGAGAGAGCTGGACTGTGAAGAATGTATCTTTGAGTTCCTAACTGAAAGCTAGGCTGCACATGTACTGGGAGGGACTCAGCTATTAAAAGGATAAGAACTGAAGAGAAACACTGAGATATGAGCATTCTGGGAGATATTAGAGTTCTGTTCTGGAAAAAGTACAGAATGAACACCCCAGGCAATAGAAAGATTATCAATTAGGACTAAAGACCACTCCTTCTAGTAAGGTCTAATCTAGATCTGCCATTAAAAAAATCCTAAAAGCAAACCTAGTAAGACTCACAGGGAAGATAGATTTGAAGGTGTGTTTTTATTATAAAGTTAGAGGGGCTTGATAAACAACATGTATTTTCTAAAGATCCACCCAAATAATGTATTGAAAATAAGCCCACACAAGTGTAAGATAATCAACCAATAATAGGAATACTTACATGGCCAAAAAGGGCAACACTCTCTGAAGATAGATAACAAACCATGGTTTATATAACATATTATTGACAGTATCAAGTTTACAGCCCCCCCAAAAATTATTAGATGTCCAAAATAAGAAAAAAAAAACTGATATCCATGAACAAGCAAAGAGCAGAAACTGACTTTAAAGCAATCTCAATATCAGATTTAGCAAACGAAAGCTTTAAAATATATTGAGGGGGGAAAATATGTTGGAAAACTCAAAGGAAAATGTGAACTTAATGAGTAAACAAAGCAGTCCAGCAAAGAAATGGGATCTATGGAAAGGGGCCAAGTGCAAATTTGAGAACTAAAATGTACAGTAACTGAAATGAAAATGTCAGTGGATGGGCTTAACATTAATATTGCAATGGAAGAAGGAAAGCTTGATAAATTAAAGATAATCTAGTAGAAACAATCCAATTGGAAAAACACAGGGAAACAAAGATAAAATAAAAATGTAAAGAGTCTGAGGAACCTATAGAACAACATTAAAAATTTGACCTTTGTATAATTGTCTCTGAAGAGAGTAAATATGGGGCAGAAAAATGTTTGAAGAAATAATGGCCAAAGTTTTCCAAACTTGATGAAGAACGTCAACTTACAGATTCAAAATGCTTAATCAATGTTGAGCAAGGTAAATACAAAGAAACTTACATCCAGACACATCATATTCAACTGCTAAAATCGGAAGCAAAGTTACAAGAAAGTTCTAACAGCAACTATGAAGGAAAAAAAAAACTAAAGAAAAAATTAACACTTCATCATATATCAAATTCAATAGAAGATAAAAGGATACGGGAGAATATCTTTAAAGTACTGAAAAAAAAATCTGTCAATACAGAATTATATATCCAGTGGAAATACGGTAAAATAAGAACTTTTTCAGATAAATGAATAATGAAATGCATCACTATGCTGGGTCTGCCCTACTGCAAAATATGAAGGATTTTCTTCAGACTGAAAGAAAATGATATTAAATGGAAACTCAGGTTTATCGGACTGGAAGTGGCAAATAAGTTTGTAAATATAAAAGTCCATGGTTCTATTATCAAAAAAACAAGAAATAACAAGTGTTGGTGAGAACGTGGAGGAAAGGGAACACTTGTGCAATGTTGGTGGGAATGTAACTGGTGCAGCCAGTACGGAAAACAGTATGGAGGTTTCTCAAAAAATTAAAAATAGAATTACCATATAATTTAGCTATTTTACTTATGGATATTTACCCGCCCCCACAAAAAAGAAAAAAGAAAACACTGACTTGAAAAGATATATGCACTTCCATGTTCACAGGAGCATTATTCACAATAGCCAAGATATGGAAACAACCTGAGTGCATATTAACCCATTGACCAACGAATGCATAAAGATGTGGTACACATATTCACTGGAATATTTTAGACATAAAAAGAATAAAACACTGTCATTTGTGACAAAATGAATATACTTTGAAGGTACTGTGTTAAGTGAAATGAGTCAGACAAAGAAAGAGAAATATTATATGATCTCACTTATATGCAGAATCCAAGAAAACAAAAAACAAAAAACAACAATTAAACAAGCTCTTACATATAGAGAACAGATTGGTGGTTGTCAAAAGCAGGGAGTGAGAAAAATGAGTGAAGGGGGTCTAAAGGTACAAACTTTGAGTCATAAGTTAAATAAGTCATGGAGATGTAATATACAGCACAGTGACTAGTTAATAGTGCTGTATTGCATATTTGAAAGTTAGTTAAGAAAGCAAATCTTAAAAGTTGCCATTACAAGAAAAGAATGTGTAATTATACATGGCGATGGATGTTAATTAGACATGGTGGAGATAATTTTCCATCATATGTAAATATCAAATCATTATATTGTATATCTGAAACTAATATATTGTTATATGTTAATTATACCTCAATGATAAATATAAAAAGCCTATGTTTTTTTCTTTTTCTCTTAGACACTTACAATAAAATTGGCTGTTTAAAGGACAACATGTAAATTTTATTATTTACATAATTCTGTAATTTTATTGTGGCCACAATTTATACTTTTTCTCCTTTAAACAGCCAGTTTTCTCATAAGGCTAAATACATAACAAGAGCACAAAAGATAAGGCACAGAATAAACAGAATTAACACTTGTGTTAACTTGTTACATTTGTTATACACACTATCAATCAGCTTGACCCAACTGACAGTATAGTCTACTATACCCAACAGTTGAGGACTACACATTCTTTTCACTGCTACATGGAAGATTCACCACTGTATGCTGGACCATACAAATCTTCAAAGACAATATATCTTACAGAGTATATTATCTAAAAATTATAAATTTAAATTAAAAAATCAAGGAAATCCCCAAATATTTTCAAATTGATTAACAGATTTCTAAATACTTCATGATCAAATAAGAAACCATAAAGGGAATTCAAAAATATATTTTGAACTGAAAGAAAGCTGAAACACAAGATACCAAATGTGTGAGATAAAGCTAAAAAAATCAGGAAAAAGACAAAGATTTCTGCACTTGACAATTTTAATAATGTTGTATTGAAGTCTTTAGCTGAGGCCATAAGGCAAGCAAAGAAATAATAGTCAAATATTAGAAAGAAAGAAATGATGTTCTCTCTATTGGCAGAATAAATGATAGTTTTTATATAAAATCCTAAAAAAATAAAAATTATTAGAACTAATAGGTAAATTTAGCAAGGACTTAGGATACCAAGTTGATGTAAAAAATAATTTGCGTATTTTAAAGTACTATCAAAGAAATGTTGGGAAGTTAGTTTAAAATGCCATGAAAACATGAGCTACTTAGAACTAAATCTGGTTGAAGATGTATAAAAAACTCTACGTTGAAAAATACAAAATATTGCTGAAAGTCAGGAATATTGAAATAAATAGGCGTAATACAAAATACATTTATTGGAAATACAGCATTAAGAAAAACTGAGCTGAGGCGTTCACAACACAATATTAAATTTTATTATAAAGCTACAATAATCAAAAGGGTATTGTCATAAGTATAGGATTATATGTCAATAGTAAGTAAAGAGGGACAAGAAATATTTCTACATATGTGGTCAATTGATTTTCTACAAATATTCCAAGGTAAATCCATGAGGAAAGGACAGTCTCTTAGACAAATGGGTGCTGGGTCAAGAGAACATTGCTAAGAAAATTACACTTCAAATTTTGACCTCACACCTTCTGCAGAATCTAATTCAAAATGAAACATTATTTAAATGAAATCTATGAAAACTATAAAATATTGATGAAGAAAATTGAAGATAATACAAAGAAATGGAAAGATACTCAGTGTTCATGGATTTGAAAAATTAATATTGTTAAAATGTTCATACTACCCAAATCAGTCTACAGGTTGAATGCATTTCTTATCCAAATAACCATGACATTTTTCACAGAACTAGAATAAATTATCCAAAAATTTATATGGAACCATAAAAGACCCGAAACTGCCAAAGAAATCTTGAGAAAAAAGAACGAAGCTAGAGTTATCATGCTTTTTGACTTCAGACTGTATTACAAAGTTATAGTAATCAAACAGTATGGTGCTGACATCAAGAACAAATACATAGATCCAAAACAGAATAGAGAGCCCAGAAATAAACTGACACATTTATGATCAATTAATCTAACTCAAAGGAGGAAAGAATATACATTGGAGAAAAGACAGACGCCTCTTCAGTAAGTGGTTCTGGGAAAACTGGACAGCTACATGTAATAGAACAACAGCGAACATTTTCCCACACCATAAATGGAAATAACTCAAAATCAATTAAAGACCTAAATGTAAGACCTGAAACCATAAGGTTTCTAGAAAAGAACATATGCAGAACACTTTTTGACATAAATCTTAGCAATTCTTTTTGGATCTGTCTCTTAAGGCAAAAGAAACAAAAGCAAAAATAAACAAATGGGACCTAATTAAACTTTAAAAAGTTTAGGCAGCAAAACAAACCATTGACAAAACAAAAAGATAACCTAATGAATGGGAGAAAATATTTGAAAATGATATGACTGATAAGGGGTTAACATCCAAAATATACAAACAGTTCATACAACTCAATATCAGAAAAGCAAACGACCCAACTTAAAAATGCGCAGAAAACCTGAAGAGACGTTTTTCCAAAGAAGATGTACAGATGCCCATTAAGCACATGAAAAGATACCAAACATCCCAAATCATCAGAAAAATGCAAATTAAAACTACCATGAGATATCACCTCACACCTGTCAAAATGGCTATCATCAGAAAGTCTACAAATAACAAATGTTGGCAAGGATGTGGAGAAAAGGGAACTTTAGTACACTGCTGGTAGGAACGTAAAGTGGTGCAGCCACTGTGAAAACCAGTATGGTGGTTTCTCAAAAAACTAAAAATAGAACTACCATATGATCCAGCAATCCCACTCCTGGTATACATCCCAGGAAAATGAAAACACTAATTCAAAAAGATACATGCCTCCAATGTTCATAGAAGCATTATTTACAATAGCCAACATACAGAAGCAACCTAAGTATCCATCAACAGATGAATGGATAAAGAAGATGTGGTATATATACAATGAAATATGACTTGGCCATAAAACAAGAATGAAATTGTGCCATTTGTAACAATCTGAATGGAGCTAGAAGGTATTATGCTTAGTGAAATAAATCAGACAGAAAAAGACAAGTATTTTATGTTATCACTTATATGTGAAATCTAAAAAAGTAAAATAAACAAATTTATATAACAAAACAGAAATAGACTCACAGATACAGAAAACAAACTAGAGGCTATCAGTGGAGAGAGTGAATGAGGGAGGAGCAAGATAGGGTAGGGGTTTCAGACATACGAACTACTATTTATAAAATAAATAAACAACTAGCTATATTGTATAGCACAGGGAAACAGCTATTATCTTGGAGTAACTTTAAATTGCATATAAACTATAAAACTATTGTGAATCACTATGTTATACACCTGAAACGTATATATTATAAATCAATATGCTTCAAAAAAATTAAAACATCTAAAATCTAAAACATCAAGAAGAATACAAAAATTCACAACCTGAAAGTAGGCCCAGATTTGTAGGTAATAATCAAAACACAAGGAGTATAAAAGAGAAATTGATAAATTGGACTTTACAAATACTTAAATCTTTTTGTATTTGAAAAGAAGACCCTTAAAAATTGAAAAGTAAAACACAAACTTGGAAAAACATTCCCAATACGTTTATCTGACAAGACTTTGTATTTAAAATCTTTCTAGAAATCTTACGTTCCCATAATTTAAAAAAAAACCACCCAAATAAGAAAAACAGACACAATGTTTAAATAATAACTTTCCCAAAGAAGATACATGATGATAAATAATCACATGAAAAGATTAGCTATTAGGGATATACACATTTAAACCACAATATGACATAAAGCAACATTTCACACACACTAGAAAGGCCAGAGTTAAGTAGGTTGACAATACCAAGTATTTCTGAGGATCTAGGGAAACTGAAATTCTCATATGTGGCTGGTGGAGGTACAAAAATATTCAAATCACTTTGAAAAGCAGTTTGACAGTTTCTTATAAAATTTAACACCCACTTACACTGACTCAGCAATTCCACATAAAAGAAATTTTAAAAATGTACTTGTCTACAAAGATACTTATTTTTGCAACAGCTTTATTCATAATAACCCAAAGGAGGAAATAATCCAAATGTCCATCATGAAATGATAACATATTGTGGTTTATTCCCCACAATGAAACATTACTCATCAATAAAAAGGAACAAAATACTGTTACAGGCAACACCATCTATTAATCACACACTTAAAAAAGGCAGTTTTATGAGTAAAAGAGGCCAGCTTTCAAAGAGTACAGTACGTATGGTATGAGTCTACTTGTATGAAATTTATAAGAATCATAATAATCTAAAATGATAGAATCAGATCAGTGTTTAGGACAGGGAATGGGGAGTATTAACTGCAAAAGGTGAATAATGAAAATTTTGAGGCTGAGAGAAGCCTTGTGTCTTAGATGGGGTAGTTATTTTTATGTTGTATAAATCTGTCAGAAACTCATCAAATTTTGCACATATCATGAGTACATTTTCTTATAAGTAAATAAAGCTTGTTTGTAAATCAAGAAACATGCCATGTGTTTGCATTTGTATGATACATATCCTACACTGCCCCACGCACACACTTTGGGTTTGCTTCTTACATACATATATTTTAATTTTACAACTTTAGTCTCATACCAGAAAGCCAATGTTCATTTAACAGTTTTTTATTAAGGACCTGCTATGCACTCGGCTCCCTTCCAACTCTTCTACTCTTGGCAGTGTGTCAAGCAGGAAAAAGTCTGTTACCCACATTTACCAGTGAGCTGTACCATAAACAAACAAAAGACATGATATAATGTCAGGCAATGATGAACTATGAGCCAAAAAGAAACTCAAGTTACAGCAACAGAGTGATGGGTGTGTAGTTTGAGACAGTGCACTCAGGAAAGCACTCGCTGATGAGGTGACGTCAGCTCAGAGACCTGACTGGGAGAGGCGGAGCCAGGCAGTATCTGGGGTAAGGGTGTTCCAGGTGAAGGGGAGGGCTTGTGCAAAAGACCTCACACTGCCAAGGCTTTTAGCATATGTGATGTTACAAACACGTTAAAAGCAAACAACACTCATGTCAGCTTCCAGGGTAAGTTAGTGATGTTGAAGTAATTTCAGTTCATTTCAATATTAAAATCTTACAGTATGAAAGTGCATCAATACCAGCATCAGTCTCTTCTGATTCATATCATTTGCAACCTTGAAGATCTCATTGATTTTTCATGTCACTACATTTGGATTAGGTGAAAGTCATACACATGAGAATTAGGGCCACGATAGAAAATGTCCTTGATTTTTTAGCTTTTAGAAAAATGTCTTCATAGAATATGTATGATTTTTTTCCTCTCTACTCTAAGAGCCTTGGGTATCTTGCTCTTTGAAGAATTACACAGTATTGTTTTTTCCTGGTTGCTTCTTAATTCAATTAAAACACTGAGTAAGCGCCTAATATTTGTCAGTTTCTATGTTAGACACTTTACTTATAACAAGCCTCTAGGTGTGTATGTGTAGACACATACATATATAAACATACATACATACACATATATATGTACACATACATACACACATGCATATATTTTGTATAAATATCAATGTTATATTCATCTATATTTAAATATGTATATACATATATACATTTCACATATGCACCTATGATATATATTGCATAAACATATTTAATATATATCAAATATGTGCCTATACATGTATAAAAGTTGGTATTTGTCAAATACATGAGTGTATATATGCATCATATACATGCCATTAGTCTATGTATATACACATACCATATATATTTTATAGATAAGAAAACAGAAGCTCAGAGATGTTAAATAATTTGCCTAAAGCGAAGGAAGAGTTGGTTCCAAGATCTACCTCCAAAATTTAGATTCATTGTATGCCAAAGACATAGATTTTCCTTCGGTACTGAAGACTTACACAAAAGTAGGTAAACATAAGCTAGTGTCTAAATAGTAGGACCATCAGACCACTTACTACAGGCCTACCCTTTACATGATAAGATGTAAGTACAATGCCAAGTGTCTGGAGAGGATTTTGAAGAGATTATGTTTTATAAAACATTATTTGGTCTATAAATGTACAACAACATATGTAGCCTTTGGCATGGAGGAATATATTTATGGGAATGAGAATATCAAATGAGGACTTTAGGTATCATTTTAGAAAAACTCAAGCTAGAAAGTCTCTGTGAATTGTGCTTGGCCAAAACTCAAACTTTGTAAAACTCAAACTGATAAATCTTCCAAACATTGCCCGACATATAAACAATTTGCTTTATCAGTGTTTCTGTAAAAGACAGAAATATATACATTGGTCTTACATAACTGAACTCCTAAAAATAAGCCAGAATATATATGCATTTCAGTAAGCCATTATATAGGATGAAAATATTTGGGGGTAAGAAATTTAATGTTTTGAAAACTTGACAAAGGAAGTATCTCTCAACTTTCTTTAAGCTGAAGCTAGCGTATTACTCGGAGCTTTGAAATTTCCGATGGTGGGAATGGAGGGGATTTTAGAGGACTGGAGAATTTATGAAGCATAAAGATAAAATTCAGTTAGAAAGATAGTAATGGTAATAAGAGTGGAAATATCTATTGTGTGATAAATATGGGCTGGAACATGTTCTAAATTCTTTACATCAATTGCCTAATATGATTCTCCTGATTAATGAATTTCCACAGATGTGGAACCTGGATTCAGAGAGGTCAGACAACTCGCCCAAGTTCATACTAATGATAGAACTGACCTCAGAGCACGGGCTTTTAATCAATGTGCTCTAGATCATGACTCCAAATTTCACATGTGGGATAAAGTGAAACTTTCCCTTTCTGAGAAACACTGTACATAATGTCCAAACTCCCAAATTATTCACAATAAATGCAACAGAAGCATTGTGATAAGCCATTACAATAATTTTCCTAAATAGTGTGTGACATTAACACATTTTATTATAATTAAGCATATAATATTTTATATAACTTACAAAAATAAATGTTGGATTCTTTCTGGGAACCTTCACTAGAGGGGAAAATGGAAGTGAGGATGTGAGGGACCATATAGCTCTCAAGTAACAGAAAAAAATGGGGTGCCCAGAAGTCACTGATGGACGAAGAGTAATGGTGTGCTCCAAATCTCCAAATTTCCCCATGCAACCCAGGCTATGGTATATGACCCAAGAATGTCTGTGAAATTGCCTGTTGTGCATGTAGGTCTGTATCTATTTACAATAAATTTTTACTTTACTTGAAAAACAAAACAAAATATTGTGTTCAGTCCTGCCTCTATCAGTAACTGGCTGAAGACCTGGGATATAATTTATGGCTTCAATTTTATTACCTATATCAATACCTGTTTTATTGGTATTATTGAACTGTTTGACTAACAGCTAACACGTTTTCTCTGATGCTTTAAAATTTTATGATCCTTACAAGATGATGAGGATAGTAAAAGGGAAGTCTGCTGATCTGTTTCTTCAACTTTGAATGCAAGCAGGAACAAAAGGCTTGTAAAATTAGTATTGTGATGGAGGCCTATTTGTTTCTATAAAATCTAAAAACAAACCAAAAGATATGTGCCGTCAGAGCGTCTAAAAGGAAGACAAGGAAGGGGCATTCAGGGTGTGTGTGGTTTGATGAGGAACATCCTCTGAAAAATAAAGCAATAAGCACAGTCATTTGCAAAGCTTTTGTTCAAACTTTGAAAAGCATCTCTAGGCTATAAATTATTAAAGATATTAATTAAAAAGGGAGAGTTATTTACATTGTTAAAAGTACTTATGAGTTTGTAACATTGGCTTCTTCTTAGTTATAATTTAAAATATTTATTCATGTTTTTATATTAATATTTACATCCTTCATATAAAAAATATCTCTGTGTAATTGCATTTTTTCCTGAAGCAATGTTTCAGATATTTAAAAAGATTATAAGAAACAATGTTGAAACACTACAGGAAAATTATATTTAGTAGTAATAAATTTCAAAATTCTTTCTTTCTTCTCTCCAAGTAATCAGGAGACCCCTGTAATCTTTTGACAATGTCTCTTCTTATCCCATCTACTGGGTTACCTTGTCGTAATTTTGACGCCAATTTTAATGCTTGTGTAACTTATCCTTACCCTTTGTATACCTCATTTACCATTTAAGGTGCTGTTATGACAAATGATATGTTAGTCCAAGCAATCAAGGCTATTCCTATTTTTAACACAACTGTCTAATTTTAATTTTACTTGGCCTTCTAACTGGCTAAGTTATCAGAATTCTTTATAGTATAAACTTCTAATTTTATAGGTATATTAGCATTTCACATCATAGGAACAAAGTGATACCTGCTAAGTACATTTTTGGAGCAGATTATTGCTTTGAGGAAAAAGTATGAATTTATTGTGTTTATTATATTTATTACATATATGAGTTATGTTGTGAAATTATCGTAGCACTCTGTTCAACCACCATCACAGGTAGTACATCTGCTCAGCCCCTAAATAACCTGTGACTCTGAAAGCTGGACATGCTGAACACACTCTTCCGTGTTCTACTCAGACACAAAGCTTTGCAGGTGACAAAAAGGAAAATACTTTAATGA
This sequence comes from Vicugna pacos, assembly GCF_048564905.1. Classification (NCBI taxonomy): domain Eukaryota; kingdom Metazoa; phylum Chordata; class Mammalia; order Artiodactyla; family Camelidae; genus Vicugna; species Vicugna pacos. Next base: position 23,727,795 of record NC_132994.1, on the reverse strand, counting down.
TGGAGCCACCACTATCCTCTACCTACTTGTGGAGGGAGGTAAAACATTTGTTTCAAATCTCCAATTGTCTATTTCACAAATGGCTATTTCTTTCTTTTTATTTTTTCAATTTACAAGGTTTGACTGAAATGGCATATTTCATTATATTGTGTTGCTTCCCCTGATGTTCCTTGATTGACTCCATGTAAGGGTAAAATATTAAAACAAAACAAAACAAAAAACACCCCAAATATGTCAATTGACTTGCAAATTGTGTTTGCTTCTCTGTTTGCTGTAACAGGTAGTTATGGACCATGAACCTCCATGTTTGAGTCTGGCTCTCTTCTTTCTTCAATCACATTCTGCCATGTCAACATATTGCTTTCGTTCAGTGACACATGTGTCTTAAAAGTAGAGGTCATTGCCATATTAAGGAGAGAGGAAAATCTTTCTTTTTTCTCTCTAATAGGCTGGTAATTACAGTAATTACAAAACATTTTTCAAGTTTGTACCTTCCTGTATTCAAGAAGAGTACAGCACTTTACCTGTTAGACTGAGCAGGAAATGCTAAAACTACAAACTTTCCAGGACAGCATTTCCTTTCAAGGGAAACACTTTAAGTCCTTGGCCCAGGGAGAATGTTTGATAGGAGGAAACAAAAAGTAACAATAATAAAGGAAAGTGTAGCTATGTAAATGTGGGGAATGACTTTCAGGCACCACGCAGACTAAAGTGTAAACAGTGCAGGTCATGCAGTAGTCACTCAATAAATAATGAATGGGGGAGGTTATAAAACTTTTCCATCACACAGAACAAAGCATATCTAGTCAAAAAGCTTTTTGTAAAAACTATTTTGAAAAAAGTCCTAGGAGAACTTATTTGCATTAAAAGATAAGCAAGCTTCTGAATTTGCAGCATTTGCACTGATTTATACAACAGTGATGAGGTGGAGAACCAACTAGAGCAGTGCTAATAGAGTCGGGAATACTGCACATTTGAAGCAGCACATTTTTGTTAGTTTAAAGACAGAATTCTGAATGAATTCAAACCAATTCGAAAGACACTGTGATTTGCAAATGAGTCTGGGGCAAGAAAATGCTCTGTGTGACATGTTGGTCAATTTAGGTGCAGCATGGGAACTGGATTTACAGAATTAGAAGAAAGAAGAGGATGTTGCCTACCCAGGCGAAGTAGTACCCTGGTCACACCTGGCTTTCTTACGCCAAGGACGTAATATACAGCAACTACACCACAGTCTACTGATGGCCAACATGGACGAGGATACTCTTTACTTACATTTCTCTACACAGAGCTCCTCTGAGTAACTACTAGCAAATCAGCCTGGGTGGGCCTGTGAGTTAATACCAGGTAGTCATCCCTGACCTACCTCTTCAATAATGAGACTGGATTTGAAGTTAACAAGAAAATACATTTGTAGTTATTCCTGTATTTTTGTGATTAAGTTTGTCTGTGATTGGTGTGTGTGTGTGTGTGAGCACGTGCATGTACTTAGAGGTTTAGTTCACCACATATCATTCTATTCATGACATAAATTCTGTACTTTTAGGTGAAACATTTTGTGATCTATCAAAAACTGCTTCAGATGTCATATGCAGAAGTTATTGAACAAGGTGAATCTGATCAGCACTTTACATGATTACATTTCTGAACAGATTTTGTTGAAGATAACAATGATAATATTTTGCAAATATTAAAGTATTCATCTTTGATTTCCCTCCCCTTAAACATGTTTTATTGAGAATTCTCATCTCCATATTTGGGAGGACGCTTCAGGGTCCCCAAGTCAGACAGAGGACAGATAGCTGAGCACAGAGCAAAGCATGAGCTTCAACACCAAGCTTTGTGGAGAGACAGGGCTGATTCAATTCCTGTAGCTCCCAGACAATATGTCACAGGCTGAGCCTGAAAGAACAAATGGCATCTTTCAAAGTGAGAGAAGGCATCCCTTCCTGCCAAGTAAGTTGAATCTGAGGCTGGACTAGAAGAAGGAACACATGAAGCATCAAAACGCAGCCTGTGCTTCTGTTCCCTGGTGTGGGGAAGAAGGCAGTGTAAATGAATCAGGCAGACCCTAGGTTCCCTCTGCTTCCCCCACCTCCCATCATATGAGAGCTAATCTTGAGGAAAGGAAGAGGCTTTCTCTAGAAACAGACAGTTAATCTGGCAAAGACTGAAGGTAGAAGGTACTCTGCTGACCTCTTTCCCATTTATGACTATGGAAGGAGGTGCCCAGCAACCTCAGGGGGAAGCCACCTCGCAGCATCCTTGCTGGAACAGCGTGATGAGCTGAGAGCTCCTATGAATGTGCTCCCTCAGCTTCCTGTGATGTCAGGTGCCCAGAGTTCTCACATACTGGATGAGGGTAGAGAAGGTGGCCTAGGGGACTGATGGGCTCCTCAGAGCGACAGCCCTGGCAGAGAGGGGAAGTCACTGGAGAGCTGTTACCAAAGGGAGGGTTATATTGATCCTGAAATCTAATAGGTCTGATCTCAGGAGGAGCCAGACAGCAAGACAGAAACTGGCTAGTGTTTCCTAGGAGTGTTTTTTTGAGCTTTAATAAAGAAATTTTAGATGCTTAATTCTGTATTAGTTCAGTCACATACCATATGAGTCATATTACCCAGATATCTTTTAAAATATTTTAATACCAAAATGACAAATTAAATAGGTGAGATATAACTTTAGTGCACAAACAGAAAGAAGAAAAGTACATGTGCCAAAATGGAGAAGCACTGGTGTGGTGAAGTGTTACAGAATGAGTCTTAGCACATAAAAAGCAGGTTTGATATTAGTAATGTATTGTTATTGTCATTATCAATTAAGATATCAATGATGATTTCGTTCTTCCCTGGTAAAATTGTATATATTTAAAGAAAGTAATTTCTTAAAGGCTCTGTAAATAAACAGGGATATGGTCAAATGTAAGAACTTTCAGAAGTGAAACATACATGTATATTAATGAATGGTTTTAAAATCAGATCTAAGAGATCACTTAACACTCCAGATATCAAGGATGAAACAGTTACGGACTCTGATATGTGAGAAAGTAACTCGTCACCAATGCTACATACATACATCACAAGGAAATTGATTTTAAAATTTAAGAAGAATTTATGAAAATGAATCTAATAAACACTGGGTGAGACATTTTGAAATGTCCTTTTGTGATCGTCTTTGGAATATGTTTTAGGCTTTAACACAGCTAAAGATACGAAGAAAATCTACCAATATTGTCTTCCATGTCTTTTAAAATTTTAAATGCACTTCCTTATAGATATTTATTGGATTTCCTGTTTCATGCTCACTCCTGCTAACAGTCACACATATACACAAGACTACTCAATATGGCTAATGATTACAGTAAAATTCTCAAGCTTTATTGCCTGAATATGGGCTTCTGTAAAGTTTTGTCTCACACATGTTCAGTCTAGATGTTAAGTCATGCTTAGCTGCTTTTGATATAGAAGGCAATGCTTGATATGAATTTGTGAATATACTGATTTATTCTCACAACTGATGGCATTATATAAAATTTGATATTAAGCCTTGATGTATGATTGTATTAAGATGTAATATCACTATTTTTCTTCACCTGTCTGAGCAGGAAAAAACAAACCCTCATTCATCTTATAAATGCACCAGTCTTTATTACATGAAATGGTTAGTAGTGATTTCTGGTAAAAGTTTTAAATAATTGATAGAACCTCTTAGCTGAAAAATTCATGCCTTCAACTGCTGTTATTTGTTTTCAAGAACAACAAAGCAATATACAGTCCTTTGTAAGCAAACACTCTAAACAATGTAACTCCTTTATGAAATGCGAAGGTAATAAAATAAGTCTTTATTTCATAAGAGGAGGGAACAAGGCACACAAAGGTTATGTAATTTGTTCATAGCTCACAACTAGGCATTGGTAAAGTCAAGAAGTCAGATTATCTGCTCTTTTAAGCATAAACCATAGCTTTCTCAAAGAAACTCTGCATGAAATAAATCAGGAGCAGCAGACCTTCCAGTTTAAAATTTGTGATTAAAAAAAAAATGCCCTACAGTAAAGCATAATTAAATCTTCAAATTCTTTAATGTAGTTCAGTTTCAGAATTTAAGATGAGTTTCACTTTTTCGGTTAAAAAAATGGACGTCTGAATTCACTTCATTATCACTTTGATGTGCAAAAATCATGGAGGAACTCTCTTCCAGGAAGACTTCAAGACATTGCTGTTTTTGAAACAATAATTCTCACTCCCACTCATCCTTGAAATGAGGCTGTCTTGACAGCCTGAGTGGGTGGAGTGGGAAAAGAATGCTTCATGGAGCCATGTAATACTTCAGGTAAAGATAGGACTTGTGAAAAATACCCTGTTCAAGAGAAAAGCTGATATACACAAAGGAACTGCCATTTTTCAGATATTTTATTTTTTCAGATCACCTTTCTCCCACCTACCCTCCTTTCCCGAAGCAATGTCTGAGCTTTTCTTTGCCGAAGGCTAAACTGGAGGGAGAGAAAGTGAAGAAAAGGAACAAGCAGCTCCTCGGGAGGTCCTGAACTTGTGCCAGTCTGCCTGCGTGACTATGCCTGAGAGATGGCAGAGCTAGGACAGCGCTGCTGTCAGAAAGGCAGGGTTCAGTGTCATGATCTCAGCTTGGTCGCATTCCTTTGCCTTTGGTGTGGGTTAGGGTAACTAAACACCGTGTGAGCGGCAAGGGTGGGGATCACCTTTTAAATGCACACACCTAGTTTTTTTTTTTAATGTTGTGACTAGTTTAGTTCCTTTAAAAACAATAAAGTCTGCGCTAACTCATATACAATCATGTTGAGGCCCTTTAGGTAGAGTCTCAATAATGGAAGAAAGGATTAAGAAGGATAAAATTGGCATTTATAAGGTGAATTTTTATCTTTATGAAAAAGGTATACTTTCATAATATAATCATTTATTTCCCTGTTCCACTTTAACGCTCATAAATGATCTGCCTTTTCTTTTGCAAAAGAGCAAACAAGTCTAAAATATTTATTTTCTTAGGAAAATATATGTGCTCTTACGATCCCTGTTTTATAGTTGAAGAAAATGAGGGTCAGAGAGGTTAAGTGTCTTCCTAGGGTCACACAGCTAGTAAATGTTGGAGTCAGAGTTCAAACCCAGGCAGTCTCCCTCTAGAGTCTACATACACAATTAACCACTTCACAGCAAGTTAAGTACTTGAGAATTCTGGGAGGGATATGAAACCAAAAGGAAACTGATACACAGAGAAACAAATAACAGTCTTCACATGGTTAAAGATTGGGCTTGGGGAGGAAAAAAGTGAGCTTGGACAGTTACCACAAAAGAGTGGCCATATAGTTTACAGTTTTCAAGCCAGGGAAGCCCCAGGCTGTGGCAAGTTCCAGGGTGTAACCATGGACAGAGTTGCTGTAGAGAAGTTTTGGGAATTAGGTCTGAAGCTGTCTGATGAATCTCTCATGTGAATTTTGAATTTACACTGAAACAAATAGTAGATTAGAATGTGGTAAAAAAAAATGACAACGGTAGGGCAGGGTTAACCATATGGTTTGGCCCAAAACAGAGGTGATATTCTACAAAAGTGAACTTGTGATAATTTGGAAGTGACCGAGGGAGACTTAAGTTGTTTTATGGCAAGTGAATTGCAGCCATCAGATTGTAGCCTTCAATTTCAATGGAAAGACAGGATATGCAAATAAATTTCAAAATGCTGTTCATCTATAAATGGCCCAGGACTACTGACATAAACCTGAATGGATCTTTCTTTGGGGATAAGACTCATGAAAACTGATACGCTTTAAAAAACCAAAAACAAAAAAAAAAAACTTCCCCTCCTTTTAACCTCATCCTCTAACACATGTCCTTAGTGGCACAGCATTACAGAGATGATGGAATGACACTAACCAGATTCTAACTATACTAACTACAAGCTCACAGGATCATCCTTGAATCAATGCTGTTCTCCACAGTTCTCCACCTCTCTAATCAAGATACATTCATGGAATTGACTGAAATAAACAGTCACGCTCTGAAACGTGTCCCCAAATCATCATAAATAGTAAATGTAACAACAAAGTAGCAAGGAAATCGCCTTGTTCAAGAACTCTATGGTGTTCACAGATAAATCTCTGAAATGCAAGTGAGATCGAGTTCCAATGAGCTTCTCTTCTTTTTAATATTCTATTTTAAAAAAGAGAAAATGCACATGAATTTTTTTAATCTGCTCCAGGGGACTCTCATTGCTTTTACTATCTATATTTTTAGTGGCGCTCCGCGACTGCTCATACTGCTGGAGTGCCTGGCACTGGGGACAGAAAAGCAATGGACCGTGGTCAAGAGTAACTATCATAGCAGTTTCACTTTGAGCAGGCTCTTTGCCCAAAGTCCTAATTCAAGTGATGCTAAAGAGCTCTCCAGAGGTTGTAAAGAAAGGCAATTGCAAATGTGTAGCCCACAAAATCACTTTTATTTGCTTTGAAGTATACTTATGGAAGATTTTTCATTCTGCTGTTCTTTATTGTTAGGTACCTGGTCTCTGCAAAGTGGGCAAGGCAGCACCTTGCTGTATTTGGCCAAGAGGCCAATTGCAAGAATGATAGGTAATTTTATTACTTTTTTTTTTTTTGAGAAATGTTCTCCAAGTGCAAGAAATCACACTGTGCTCTAAAAAAAAATCTTGTTTTCTCAACTAATAGATGGATTATAATTTCTATGTGGTCCCTGACAAATGAATAACATTGTGCTAGAGTTCCTAGATGGAGGTGCTTACACAGTGAAGGTGACATCCGTTTTGTTCACACTTTAATCTGCACCTAATTTAACATTGACTTTTTAAGAAGTACTTACATTTAAGCTTTTTTGGTTTTCCTTCACAGTATCATTTTCTTGCAAAAATAAAATAATTAAAGGGATTCGAGGCAAATTTCCCTATATTCCTATCATAATTCTCTGTAATACAGTCAACTTCTTGATGACTCTGGTGTGTCCATTTTTTCACGTTAAGTGTAGCAGTATTACAGATAGGTTCTACATTTTTACCAGGTTTTTTTCTGCAGTTGCTTATCACCCCACATCATAGATATCCACCTATGGCAATATCATTGATTAAGAAAGCCATATTTTTTCCATTGCTTTAATAGATCATTTGTTGTATATTAAATTTCCATATATATTTAAACTTATTAATGGACTTCCAATTCTGTTTTGATTACTGGTTTGACTCTTTAGTTTATTTTTAAATATATTTACTTTAACACTAGTGACACCATGGTAACTCAATATCTTCTTCTTGTTCTTTACATTTACTACAAAATATCTCTAATAAACACAAAAATACAGTTTAAAAAACACCCGTGAATGCTTTGCCATCATCTTATAATTTCCATGCCCATTCATTACAGATTTCCCTCTCTTCCTACTGTCTGATTAATCATATTTTCTCTATTGCATTTTTAACTCATTTGTAAGTTATTAACTCTATTTATATATTTTTCATGAGAATACAGTGTATACCATTTCATTTATACACTTGACTTGAAACCTGAAGTTCATCAAAATCACCAGCCCCTCCTGAACAGTTCAGGACATTAGAAGTCTGATCTCACTCTCCTATCTTTCATGAGATTTTATTATAGTAGTTTTGGTCCATCTTGTTTTTAATTCTGTACCCTAATCTTTTATTGAAATTGTTATAAGCTAAAGTGCTCATTAGAGTTTATCCATATGGTTTCCAAGTTCATCAAAATGTTTTCCTCCCTCCTGGGCTTCATTTGCTTCCTGTTGAAATTCACTGTAGACATTCTGAGGGTGATGACCCTCAGAAATGGTGACATCTCTAAACCTCTACCTGAAAGCATATTTGTTTTGCTATTAATCTTGAATGCTAGTACAAGTAAGCATGGAGTTCGCTATTCACCATCATTTTCTCTTGGCTCAGACATGTTCTTGATGCAAGACATTGTTCTTTCTTCTCCTCTGACCTCATCCCTCCTTCCACATGGATGCTCCTGGCTTGTTTCCTCAGTTTATTCCTGTCTTGCTCAACCCTCTCCTCAGCGAGGATTTCTCTAGGGCCACCACCTGCACCCTGTCTGTGATGTGTTATCCTTGATCTGTATATAATATTACATGCCTCCCTCTCCCACTGGAAATTCAAAATCATGAGAATGCTTATTCTTTCATTTCTTGCTGTATCACCACTAACTAGAACAGTGCCTGCCGTATGACAGGTCCTCAGCACATGGTTGTTGAGAGAATGTATAAAATTTATAGTCTTTATGGTAGATTTTGTACTTTTATGGTTAGCAATTCTGGTTGCTCATTAGATCACCAGAACTTCTTTAACAACATACCTATGCCCCAGATCAGACCCTTAGGTTTTAGATTCATTTGGTCTGGTGTGGTGACAAAGCATCAGTATTTTTAAAGTGCTACCCAACAAATTCTAGTATGAATTTAGTGTGGAGGACCAGAGACGATGCCTCTTCATTTCTCTTTCAGTTTGCTTCTCTCAATAGGGTACAAATATATTAATTACATTCCAATTTATCAAATTTAAAACATATTTTATTACTGCACTTCCAATATGTACCAGGCCATATTGACTACAGCTTCAGAATAAAATAATCATCATTCCCAACTTCAGGACACTTTGTGTGCATTCTGCCCTTACCCGTCCCTCACACTAACAAGTAAAATCCTTTAGAATTCTCATTTTCCTCTCCTCCACACAGACACACTTGAGACTTTCACATGCTGTCACTGTTTTTCTCTTCACATTCTTTACAATGCTTTATTTTTTGTGGTGCTTTTCTAAAAATGTTAATCCTATATTATATATACTAGTAAGTATAATGTGGTAAACATATATACATGTATAATAGTATATATAATAGGACAAAGAATTCTGATGGCCTACTGAACAGCCACTTAGTAGTTCTTCCTTCTTCCTTGCTCACAGAACTTTGTGATTTTAATTTTAGGAGTGAAGCATTCAGCTGAGTGGATAAACCCTCCTTAACCTAAGACAATCATTATCATAGTCCTCGTTGCCATGAATTTTCTTATAGATGAGCTTATCATTCAGTTTTGGCCAATGAGTAATTAGAGGAAGGCTGTTAGCGTGCTTATGAGAAAGGTATTTTTCTCTGAAAAAAGATAAATGTATCAGAAAAATGACTCCTTCTGCTTCCTCTTTGTTCTGTGAGAATATGAGACTGGGTTCGACAGCATCCATCTTGTGACCGTGAGACGACGGTATGCTAATGAGGACTAAATGGTAGCAGAGAAAGGACCAGCCAAGACAGAAAACAGCAAAGGCAGTAGTAACAACAATCCTCGCAAAAGAACAATGGGACCTTAACTTCTGGGGTTCCTGTAAAGTAAAAAATAAATGTTCTATGTTTATTCTCCTCTCAGAATTTCTGTCATTTGCACTTTAATACAATCAAACTGGACACAAGTTTCCTTTCACTTTCAAAAACTCGTATGTAACACATTTTTTTTCCAAACTGCAATTACACTTATAATCAACTTATATTTAACTACATGGTAAAAGATGCCCCACGACTGATAACATTCCTCTTCCCTCCTGTTGAGATTAGAGTATCTTTTTCTAGGCGCACTGTTGAAATGCCCCTGGAATCCTTGCATCTATGTGCACATAATTTCCCTTTGCTTAACAGTATAAAATTTTGGGGTCCCAGTCTTTTAACTCAAGTTTTCATAAATTGCGCTGTTTTTCAGTTTTCAGTGTGTGGATTTAACGTCCCGTGTTAGTCTGCTTTGCTTTTCCTTGCGGTGGCTCTATGTCAGGAGGCGCAGGACATTTCTTTTGTCTTTCAGACGTTTTAAAGGCACACCCAGACTTTGTGTTTACTGCTAATCCTTAATGAATACTTTCCACTATCATCAGATCAGCAAATATTTCCTCTCTAAAAGTTTGCCCCTACTTGTTTCTTTTTCTTCTTTTAGAATGTGAACTATTTTTATGAGCCATTTCCTCAATCCAACCTCCAGTACTTTCAGTTTGTCTCTTATCACTGGACTTTGCTCACTGACAGTGACATGAAATAATTTTTGATCTTCTAGGCCACTGTTTCAGTCCTTAACAGTGTCCATCTTCTCATGATGTTTTTTGATAAAAGCAACCTGAAAGTCATTTTCAAGTTAATATTTTAGTGATCTACTTGAAAATTCTATTACTGTTGTTTTGGGTAAAGTTTTAGCCTTCTTCCTAAAACACCTATGTTTCTCAGGTGATGCTGTTTCTGCTGGCGCAGGAACCACACTTTGGGGATCACTGTTTTAGGCAAAGGGACCTTTGATTCACTTTGAAAATGTATTTAAATCCTTGAGAAAGCAATAGCACATTCAGCTGTTCACATTGTACTTGCTACTCTTTCGCCTTTCTTGTTTGATTATTTGTACCTTTTCCAAGGGAAAAGAAGTGCCATTATTTCTCTACTCTGCTTCCTTCCCAAGACTCAAACAGGAAATGCACGCTAGTAGATTCTTCCATTAGTTATACAGGGTGAATTACCAGCCCGGAAGAGCTAAAGCAGTGTGATTCCCTGCCTTAGACGCATCACACATAAAGCAGTGTCACCCTTCCTCCATGACGGTCTGTGATGAGTGATCTGCAGAATGGATAAAAGCCAAGGAGCTGCTGTGTGGCATTCGCTTTTATTACTGTAAATGATATCATGTGTTTGCATTTACTTTAAAGTTGATCAGATGTAACAGGAGACAGTGTTGACAGATGCTAAAAAAAAGTGTTAACTTTTCCTTTCATCTTTCTTGCTTATGTGTATCTGGTACCATAGGATTCTCAGATAGTTTTATTAGCTGATAGGTGAAATGTTGTACAAAATACCCACACAAAGAATTTCATTGTTAGAAAGAACTGTCTGTAACTCTATAAATGATATAGTCAAACTGCATGGTTCATGTATGGTAACACCAGACATTTTAACTAAATAAAATGGTTTTGTATAAAAGTGCATTGTTAAAAGAAAATTATTTTGTTTTGAACGTAAATTGAATTTATACTCACTGAGTCCAGTCATGCATACAATTGGTTTATGCTATATGTGGTTTTCAATATATTTAATACCACTGATTTATATGAATTGAGGTACAGTAATTTCTTAACTCTCAGCATTAAAATTATTATCAAAGATTACATTATTTTATTTCCTATATAGTTATTAATCTAAATGGATATCACAGATAGCAAGTGTTTGTAGGCCTTCCTTCAAGCAGATAGAAGGATTCTGTTTTCTCCCACAAAGTTAGTGTAGGATCCCTTGGGAAAGTATAAAGATACTCTGTCTATAACACTGTACATACCTATCAGTATATAAACTTTATCTCATACTGAATGAAATGGGAAAACATCTTGCAACTATAAACATACATTTTAATTTTCATCATAATTGCTTTGTAATTCTACTTCAAAAACCAGAAATACATAAAACAGAAAAAGTTGATTACTTAGACTTTTTAGCAAGACAAAAGCAAAGAAAGTTTCTAATTGTCCTGAGAGCATTTTACTTTTCATTGCTTTTCACTCATTTACTGTCAAGTGAGGCTGATCTCAGTCTGCCTTGGGATCCATCTTTGAAGAAGACAAGCTACTCTCTAACAGAAGTCGAGGAAAGCCACAAGAAGAAATGAAGAGAGAGAAAATGGTGCAGGTGGTAGAGAGATATATAGTTATACCAAGAGCTAGGAGAGGTTAGATCGGCCAGTAAGTGCTCCTGGCATGGTGAAGCCAAACTAACAAACAAATAAGAAAAAATTGAGGAAAATAACATCAAGGGTTAAACCTACCACCAAATTTATCATAAAGAGCCAAAAGGATTTCATACCAGAAGAGACCGAGGGTATCCTGGACTCTACCATCTCAAGGTCATCTCAGATCCCCTGCTCCAATTCTCTGTGACTATTTTTGAGCAAAGAGGGAAAAGGCAGGATGAAGAGATGTTGAGCAATTATCCAAAAAGATTGTTTAAATAATCCAAAGGTTAAACCAGATTGGGAATTTTTTCTCTCTCTACCTAGTTTAGGATGAGACCTGATTAGTTAACATAGGATGACTGTATGTGGTGGTGTAGACAACTTGATGTGAGAAGTAGGATTATGTTTGTCATTCCAACATCAAATCGGATTTAGCAATTTTTACCATTTAAATTTTTTAGAAAATAAATATATAGTATTATTTCATAGTTCCTTCAAAATAATATGGGATGAATTTCTGGCTCCCTCAATAGTTTCACTTACTAGCATTTGAGATGCAAGTATAATGAATGGATTTCTTACTTTAACACACAATTGTATCTTAATAATCCAGCTCTCTTCTCCCAGCCCTTTCCAGGGACCCAGAAACTAAAACTTACATTTCAAGGACTACTTGCAGAGTCCTTGCTGATACAACAGTGTTCTGGAACAACTTACGGTACTGGTTGGTGGTGGGAGAAATATGTGATGCTGCTCTCCTCTAGACCCTTGACATACCAGTTAGCTATGCTTTGGATCTTATGGCAGTCTGGGAGATTAACAGTTGTGCAAGTCCATTAATAGATATGCAAGTCAGTGGGAAACCTGAGGTATTGTAGGTCAGGCGTGTGCGAAATATGTACACAAAATACAGTCTGAGCTGTTTGGCTGTAGAGAATATCATTTGTCTTTTATCATAGTGCAAATCTACATTTACTTACATTACTATTTTGAAAAGTTTTTTACTATTCAATAACTATTTGTGCCATAAGTGCAAAAAAGTGCATGTTTAATTAAAAATTAAGCAAGGATATATAGAGAATATTCCATCCAAAAGCAGCAGAATATATATTCTTTTCAAATACATGTGGAACATTCTCCAGGATAGATCACATACTAGGCCACAAAACAAGTCTCAGTAAAATCAAGAAAAACTGAAATTATATCAAGCATCTTTTCCACTTACAGCGCTATGAGACTAGAAATAAACTACAAAAAAAAGTGCAAAAAAACACACACACGGAGGCCAAACAATATGCTACTAACAACTAGCGGGCCACTGAGGAAATCAAAGAAGAAATTTTTTAAAATACCTGGAGAAAAATGAAAAGGAAAACAAAATGATCCAAAATCTGTGAGAGGCAGCAAAAACTTTTAAGAGAAAAGTTAATAATGAGACATGCCTACCTCAGGAAACAATAATAAACAACTCTTAAATAAACAACCTAACCTTACACATAAGGGAACCAGAAAGGGAAGAACAAACAAAACCCAAGTTATTAGAAGAAAAGAAATCATAAAGATCAGAGTAGAAATAAATGAAATAGGGACTAAAAAAAAAAAAAAGAAAAAAATTAAAAAAACTAAGAACTGGTACTTTGTAAAGATAAACAAAATTGATAAACCTTTAGCAAGATTCATCAAGGAAAACCAGAGAGGATCCAAATCAATAAATTCAAAAATGAAAAAATGGAAGTTACAATGGCCACCACAGAAATATAAAGGATCACAAGAGACTACTATATACAATTAAATGCCAATAAAATGGATAACCTAGAAAAAAATGCACAAATTCCTAGAAACATACAATCACCCAAGACTGAACCAGGAAGAAATAGAAAATATGAACAGCAAACTGAATCAGTAATAAAAAAATTTTCCAACAAACAGAAGTCCAGGACCAGATGGCTTCACAGATGAATTCTACCAAACACTTAGAGAAAAGTTAACACTTATCTTTCTCAGACTATTTCAAAAAAATTGCAGAGGGAGGAAGGAATGCTTTTGAACTCATTCTATGAGGCCTGTATCACCCTGAAACCAACACTAGACAAAGGTATCACAACAAAAAGAAACTATAGGCAAATATTGCTGATAAAAATAGATGCAAAAATCCTCATCAAAATATTATCAAATGGAATTTAACAACACATTAAAAAGATCAGGCATCATGTTTAAGTGGGATTTATTCCAGGGGTGCAGAAATGTCACAATATCTGCAAATCAATTAACACGATACATCCCATTAACACAATGAAAAATAAAAATCATATGATCATCTCAATGGATGCAAAAAACCTTCTGAAATAATTTGGCATCCATTTATGATAAAAACTCTCAACAAAGTGGGTATAGAGAGAACATACCCCAATATAATTAAGGCCATATATAACCAGGCCAGAGATAACATCATATTCAATGGTGAAAAGCTGAAAGCATTTCCTCTAAATAAAGGACAAGACAAGGATGCCCATTGTTGCCATTTTTATTCAACATAGTATTGGCAGTCCTAGTCACAAGATTCAGATAAGAAAAAGTAAAAGGAATCCATTGGAAAGTAAAAAGTAAAACTATCATTTTTTTGCAGATGACATGATACAATACATAGAAAATCCTAAAAATGCCATCAAAAACCTACTAGAACTCATCAATTAATTTGTTAAAGTTGCAGGATACAAAATTAATACACAGAAATCCGTTGCATTTCCATGCATTAACAAAGAAATTATCATAAAGAGAAATTAAGAAAACAATCCCATTTAAAATTGCATCAAAAAGAATAAAACACCTAGGAATAAATCTAACTAAGGAGGTAAAAGATCTGTCATAGGAAAACTATAAGACACTGATGAAAGAAACTAAGGATGGCACAAAGAACTGGAAGGATATAAAGTGGAAGAATTAACATTGTTAAAATGACCATACTAACTCAAGGCAATCTACAAACTCAATCCAATCCCCATCAAAATACTAATGGCATATATCACAGAACTAGAACAAATAATTCTAAAATTTGTATGGAAATACAAAGATTCCAACTAGGCAAATCAATCTTGGGAAAGAAAAAAGAGCTGGAGGTATCATGCTGTCTGATTTCAAACTACACTACAAAGCTATAATAATTAAAACAGTATAGTATGAGCATAAGAAAAGACATCTAGATCGATGGAACAGAACAGAGGCCCAGAAATGAAGTCACATGTACATGGGCAATTAATCTATGACAAAAGAGGAAAGAATAATAATGTGGAAGAGGTAGATTTTTCAATAAATGGTGTTGGGAAAACTAGACAGCTACATGCAAAAGACTCAAACTGGACTACTGTTTCACACCATGCACAAAAATAAATTCAAAATGGATTAAAGACTTAAATGCAAGATCTGAAACCATAAAAGTTCTAGAAGAAAACCTAGGCAATATGGTCTTTCATGTCAGTCTTAGTAATATTTTTTTGGCTATGTCTCCTCAGGCAAGGGGAACAAATGCAAAAATAAACAAATAGGACTATATTAAACTAAAATGCTTTTGCAAGGTGAAAGAAACTATCAACAAAAAAAAAGTTCACTTACTAAATGGGAGAAGATATTTGCAAACAATATATCCAATAAGGAGTTAATATCCAAAATGTACAAAGAACACATACAACTCAACATCAAAAAAACCAAAACTGATTTTAAAAAGGTACACAGGATCTGAAGATACATTTTTTTTTCCCAAGGAAGACATACAGATGAGCAACAGGCACTTGACAATATCAACTCATCATCAGGGGAATGCAAAATCAAAATCACAATGAGCTATCACTTCATACCTGCCAGAATGGCTATTACCAGAAAGACAATGAATAAGTATTGGTGAGGATATGGAGAAAAAGGAATCCTCGTGTACTCTTGGTGGGATGTAAATTAGTATAGCCACTGTGGAAAACACTATGGAGATTCCTCAAAAATTTAAAATAGAACTACCGTATGATCCAGCAGTTCCACTCCTGTGTTTTTATCCCTCAAAACAAAAACACTAGTTATAAAAGTTATATGCACCCCAATGTTTATAGCAGCTTTATTTATAACAGCCAAGATATGGAAGCAACCTAAGTGCCCATCAATAAGTGAATGGATAAAGTAGATGTGATATATACATACAATGGAATATTACTCAATTGTAAAAAAGAATGAAATCTTGCCATTTGTGACAATATGGATGAAATTAAAGGGTGTTGTGCTAAGTGAGATAGTTCAGACAGAGAATGACAAATATGATGTGATTTCACTTATATGTGCAATCTAAAGAACAAAAAAAAAATGAACAAACATAGCAAAACAGATTTATAGATACAGAAAACAAACAGGCAGTTGCCAGACGGTAGAGTAGTGGGAAAAAAGATACAGGTGAGGGGGATTAAGAGGTACAAACTTCCAGCTGCAAAATAAATGTCACAGGTATGAAATATACAGTGTGGAGAATATAGTCAATAACTATGTAATATCATTATATGGTGACATACTGTAACCAGACTTATCATGGAGATCATTTTGAAATGTATAGAAATATCAATATCAAATCACTATGTTGTATAACAGGAACTAACACATTGTTGTAGGTCAATTTTACTTCGAAACAGACAAACTCATAGAAAGAGAGATCAGATTAGTCATGACCAGAGGCAGAGGTGTGGGAAGAGGGGGAACTGGATGAAGGCAGTCAAAAGATACAAACTTCCAGTTATAAGATAAATAAGTGCTAGGGATGTGAAGTACAACATGATAAATATAATTAACATTGCTGTACGTCATATATGAAAATTGTTGAGGGTATAATCCTAAGTGTTTTCATCACAAGCAAAAATGTTTTATTTTATTTCTTTCGTTTTATAGCTGTATGAGATCTGGATGTTCACTTGACTTATGATAATCATTTCATGATGTATATAAGTCAAATCATTATACATCTTAAACTTATATACTGCGTATATACAGATATAATGTTAATTATATCTCAATAAAATTGGAAGAAAACAAAATTAAGTAAGGAATTTCTGTCTCAGAATCTTGATGATGAATATGCAATTGCAGAAAGTATTTATTTACTTTCATTAGTTACCACGTAGGCCTTCCACATATTGCAGATCACTCTAAAAGCAGAAGACACAAATACCTGAAGAAGATTCAGCATCTACTTACAAAATTAGTCGATACGCTAAGAGGACCATATAAGGCAGATTTGTATACTGCTCTAATAACTAAGACTTTTCATGTGGATCAAATGACTTTTAAGTTAAAGACATTTCACAAATTTGATTTGTTTTCCTTGGTCATTTACAAATAATGAAAGGATTGCTCTTCACACTCACTTTATTAGCAGAAGAAAACCTTCTCAAACAGTTAAATGAAGACAGTTTTATAAATGTCATCAGCTTTTACAAACAGAAATTTAAAATATGTTTTTTCCCCATACATTTCATAGAATTAGAGTAAAACATGTTGGAAGTTAATTCTGTCAAAAACAAAACATCTGATGTCACTGGCCATGCAAATGTATATTCAATTGTATGATTAAACCTTGAAGATAATCTGTTCTTCTGTGGTAATAAGGTGAATTAAATATTTGATGGCTCACATCATCATAGAAAAACTGCACTTACTAGATTAAAAATATTCATGAGATATGGTTGTAAATGCATTTGGTTGTGGTGCATATGTAATTCATAACTTCATGAAAACTGATGCAGTGTTATATACGTTAAAATAAAATTTGTAATTATTAAAAGATATACAATTCTTATCAAACTAATACCAAATAGAAGAAAACCTTTTAATCTGACAATATGCACTTTTTTCCCCTTTGCCTTTCACAAGTTAAATTTTAGATTTATAGTTGCTAGACAAACTAATTTGACAATAAATAATTTTGCAAAAGCGTTTTTCCTTATGAGGAGATAATCACCTAAAATAAACAAGATAGCCAAAGGAAGAAAGAGGGGTAAAGGAAAGTTCTATCTAAGGATTCTATCAGAGTTCTGAATTTTGAAATTCTCATTTAGGACAGAGGTGTAAAATCTTGGAACATATTGTGAGAAACTGGGTTTTGTGTAAACCCAACCAGAAAGAGACCTTAGGGTCAGTCAAAATCAGCTTGGTTCATTCCTGGAACCTAGAGATGGAACCATGTTGCTCTCCCAAACTTAATAACCCAAAGTGCAGCCACACAGGTTTATTATAGTCACATCATAATCATACACCAAAAGAAAAAAAAAGTTCTCTCTCTTTCTCAGGCTTTAGTGTCCTGGTGCAAAGACAAAAGTTCTTAGATAATCATAGTTAGAAAACAGCTTCATTCTTATCTCAGACTTTTGGAAGAATAGTGAGCACATGGCATCACATAATTTCTAAAGAACATGACTTACAAAAATGAATGGGGAGCATAGAGTGTGACAGATTCTATAAATCAATTTTGGGAGAGACATAATTTCACAACCGACAGAATTTGTGTAGTAACATTGTTTTATGTGTGTCATGAACAGTTCTCACACCCCTCTATTTCTTCATTATTGGCATTGATGAATAGGTGTTTGCTTTTCTTTGTCAATAAATTAGATGAGTAATAAGCTGAATGTAGCTGTCAGCCAAGCTTTTATTATATGCAATGTTACTGACCTTTCAATTTTCTAACCACAAAGGATTTGACTCATAAGAACGTAAGGAAGGTAAAAGACTGTGAAGATTCTAGGAGGCCCATGTATGACCATACTGAGTAAGTATGAAAACAAAGAGTATAGAAAGTTCAAAGCAATTTCTATTCTTTCAAAAAAATTTTTGAGGGGGAATTATTTATTTGATATAAGATCATATATTCCAAGTAATGACCATTCTAGATCCAGAAACTGGCTCTTCTGAATCCTTATTCACTATTCTTTTATAGCTTTTAATGTTTATTTCCTATAATTACTTTTAGTGACTGGGTTGAGGGGTAACAGATCTATTGTTTATAAGGTCAGTCCATGAAAAACTGAAGTAAACGACAGCTATACACTGCAGTCCCTAACCAGTGACAGCCAGACCACTTATTTTCCTGTTTTCTATTTCTGCTGTTCAACTTCTAGATAATCAGAGCTAGCAAACAGCTTCCTTCTCATCTTAGAGTTTTAGAAGAATGATGAACAACTGCATCGTGTAATTTTACAATCACATTACATACAGAAATGATTGGATAGGAAGACAGTTTAACAAATTTTATAAATCACCTTTTGGGGAGAAACAACAGGATAAAGATTCAATTATATGATAGAGAACAATATTAATGTCCTTTTCCTTCTCCTTTGAACAACTGCCCCTTGTATGACTACACCCCCTACCCATAACTGACCCCCTACCCATAATTTCATCTAAATGACATACTGAACTACATCTACAGACTTTTTTTTTTTACATTTCACTTTCAGTGCCTCATAATGCGACATTTATTCTACAGCTGTCTTCCAATACCATGCTCCCTCCCTAGGAAACTGGTTTTTTGTTTATCAAGATATTTTCATTCCAGTTTCTTCTTAGCCCTCCAGAGAGCATTCTGGTTTTGTTCTCTGTTTTTGTTTTTGTTGTTATTATTGTTGTTTCTGTGGCCCTCAGTGACTAAGATGCTTCTTCACACATGAACTCCAAGTGGTACACCTGTGATTCAGGATGGGCAAAATTTTCATTCAGTAACAAATATCCCCAGGATTTTAGTGGCTTAACACAACACAACACAACACACATTTTTCACCATGCTACATTTCCAGCGTGAGCTGGAAGAAAGACTTGATGCCTAATCACTCAAGGCTGAAACTGACAGAGGCAAGACAGAGGCTGAGAGGCCTCATCTCAACACAAGCTTTCACAATCATGGAGGCAGAGGGAAAGGAATGCGGTGAATTGTGCGCTGGTTTTCCAAGCTTCCTTGTAGAAGTGACACATGCATTTCTACTCTCATTTCATTGCCAAGGTTAAAATAGTAGCTGTCTCGTAACTTCAGAGAGGGATCTTCTGGGAAATGCAAACCTACTCTTTCCCTAAAGGGAACATCAGATCATTTATGATAGTGGGACCTGTCCTGTGTTTTCACACCTTAACTTCTATTCTCACATTTTGTGGTAGGCAGGATCCTGAGGTGACTTCAAGATTCCCGTCGCTGGCTAACGGCTCGCCTAAATTCAGCCTAGGAAGACACTGAGCTGAGAACCCAGTCAGATTGCCTAGGCTCGAGAACCACAGACCTGTGAGATAGTAAATGTATGCTGCTTTAAGCCACTGTATTTGTGGCAATTTGTTTTATAGTAATAGAGAAATAATACACATTTCCATGTTCATTAAGAGCCATCTATTTGATACATTTTTGGTTTAATAGATTGTATATTTGAGTGTCTTTTTAAGATATATATTGACTGCCTATTCCTTCATTTCCTGAACATTAATGTGTGTCCATTATGAGCCAGAATAGTGATATTGGTGATAGTCCAGTAAACGCATGAAGGGCTTAAAGTTTTTTTAATAGAGGTGATAAATACACACATTATTAGTCAAAACTGTGTTTTATAAATGCAGTCTTTCATAGAGTCTTTCATTCATTCATTCATTCCACTAATACATTAATAATTTTGACACTAATAATTCTGAGTGTCTATAGTGTTCCAGGATATGGGAAGGAAATGAGATTTTATAAAATAGGTGACATATGGTCTTTAAAAGGGGTTTGAGTCTGCCATGCATTAAACAAAAGGATCCAAAAAACATGTCTTGACATGTATACAAATAATGCAAATCATTTACGAGGGGAAGGGCAAGGTAAATTCTCTTCGTCCTGAGGATGAAAAGTGCCAAAATCTAAGCGGCAACAGGAGTACTGGTCATGGAAGAGGGGCTCCTTTAAATCTCAGTTCATCAGTGAGTCTGACGTTATTCTACCTGGATCTGAGGACAGCAAAGGTTAGTTGAAGGAACTTTTAAAAAATCTCTTTGCAGGTTTTGGTTATTATTCATCCTTCAGAGGATTTGAAATGTAAGACGATCTCACTTAGGATGGCCCAGGTCTACAGGAAGCAACGTGGTTTGAAATTCTCCAGTGAATTTCCTTCTTGAGCCTCTAAGGCTTAGAGCAGGCGAATAAAGAGCAGCTTGAACAGAAGATATCAGAGGACAGTATAAATCGTACCTTAATTTTTTTGGAGTTGTTTCTGGCTCTATCATTTATTTTTAGGAATGTTGCATGGAAGTCAGTGACAGGAATAAGGACAAGAACTAACCAGCCTTTTTTCTTATCCATCTTCGGTCAATCAAGAGAAAGCATGCTGTCAACAGCCTTCACCTCTGATACCTAGTCAAGCAGGCTCAGCCAGAGATTGATTCACAATTGAACTATGTTTTCACATGATTAACCTACTCATTCACACCTGAGCCACGTTATAAGGCTGGACCGGAGAAGATTTCAGTCTCGCAGCCCATGCTTTGTCACTCTTGTGAACAGAAGCCACCTGGTGACATTGCTCCCAATCTTGTGCTATTTACTCACAGGAAATTAACTTTAGAGGAGAAAAAAAAGATCAACTGCTGATTCTATCATTTAGCATTTAATTTCGTGAACTGAATTTCATCTTTAAATATCAACTACAAATTTGATTTTTAATTTGTAACACCTGATAAATAGATCTATGCCTCTCAAATTTAACAAAACCAGTTTAAAATCTGCAAGAGATGAAGGGATTTGAAGTAAACTGAATTGATGTCTTCACTCTCTTACTGATACTTTTGGCATTTTTGTAGGGCAAGTGCAATCAATATGTGATGTTTCATAGAAGAGGTGAAAACGGATGATTCTAATCTATTAAAATATCAACCTCATAGCAAAATCATCCTAATGTAACATATAAATTTTAATTGATTAAATTTTCTCATCTACTGCTCAGTTTTCAAAGCTAGAAATAAAGTTTCTCATTTAGAGTCTTCACACTGCTTTTGAGCTAAGTTAAAACTGACTAAATTAAAGATATTATACTTAAAATTGCACCCATATAGTAAGAGTCAGCTGAAGCATTAGCTGCACCTCATAATCATTTCCTTTAGTTTCATTATGGTTAAAAATGCAGTAGATAACATATAATTTAGGTTAAGAAGTAGTATGAAATTGAAAGTCATTTGTGGGTGTAATATTATTCTTTTTTTAATTTTTAAAAGAAATCCTAATCTCTAGATCATAGTTTGAAAACGGCAGTCATTAAGTAGGCCAACATAAGCTTTAGTTCCATTACAAAGGAAAGAAAAGATAATCCCCAAAAGGAGTGCCATTTAATCCCCAGTAACTTCACTTATCATAATGTCTCAAAAAAAATGTCTACTTTTCTATTAGATCTTGTACCCTGGCAGTGTTTGTGCTAGCACTCCTGCAAAATCAGCCAATTCCACCCTTTTGATCAAATGAGTATGTTTTCTACTCTAGGAGTGAATCTAAGCATCACAGAACTTTTGGCTTTTCACCATACTTCTAAAATGTGGAAAGGACACAGGAGTGTCAGAGAGAGTAGAATATGGAGGCTGCGTGATGTTCAGTGATTTCCCAGATATGTTGTTCAGTACGTGGCTAGGTTTCTCCATTTTATAAAAGTTATGCCATGTAGACAGTGACAGGACTTTTTGCAAAATGAAAACTTGAGTGATGGGGAAGCAGTACTAACATGCTTTAGTGGGTATGATTTACCACAATTTGACACAGGACCATTGTTATGCTGGAGAACATTTTGGCCAGTGATTAACATGATTCAATGCATAACTAGCCAGGCTACAATAGGAATGTACTCAGGTTCTATTTCATATCATTTTTGCTTCTACTTTGTTCCAGGGTCCCTATATACATTTTTTTTCTTTCTCTAATAATGATATTTCATGTTAGGGATCTCACCTCTGTTTCTATCCAGGGCAGTAAAGCTTAGAAAGATTAGGGAAATTCATTCATTCATTCATTCATTCATGGATGCACACACACATAAATAATTTATCTATTCATGAATTTTTTGATGCATTGATTACCTGACTATATGCAGGGCACTGTCCCTGTAGCTAAAGAATCCTAACAGAATTCTAAGTCAAGAAAACATTAGTCCCAGGATTGTGAACAGAGAACCACTGTCTTAAACTTGTGATTATAAAGAAGAGGCTAAGTTGAAGTCTTAATTTAGAATTAATCTATTGAAACTGCATTAGTCTTTGGAACCCAAGAAGAATCTCAGTAGCAAGCATATCACTTTGGTGAACTGACTCGAAGCTGTTACGTACTGACCAGCAGGGTGCAGTGATTCCTTCTCTGCTCTTGGGCTTTTTGGACATGTTGTTATATATAGATTGTGGTGTTTTGGGACCGCGTTGAGTTCAAGGTAGAGTTGCTTCAATAAAGGCCAAGGGTAAAGAACTACTTGCTCTCTTCTGACACACTGTTACTCTCAAACCATCAGTGTGATCACTGGGATACAGTAATCATGAGAAAAATTCACTGAAAGGGGAGAATTCTCTGGGAAGAACAGCGTCTCCTTTGAATCCCTGTCTCTGGCACCATATCAATGGAATGCTCCAATGTAGAGTTTCAGGCCTCCTGGGAAATTCACTAAGGATTTTAAATTAAAATCAAATAAATCTTGCATTAAAAAAGGCAATTTCTGGGAATATGATAGCTAAATGAACGCTTATTTCCCAGGTTGCGGGGTTCTGACAACAACTGCAATGCTGTGATAATGCCTTTGACAGATAAACAATACTGTGAAATGAAGCAAGTCATATTTTTTAAGTATCATAATAACTAATGCTTTAATATAGCACAGATTTTAATGCATCATAAAAGAAATGATGTGATAATATATTTTACTAAAGAGTTTAGTAGTGGGAGTAAAACTCCATTAAGGCCAGACTCATTAACACTTAATTTCATTTGGGCCTTTATTGCTTGTAATTGTACAGTTTCTTAGCTTTATCCCTCACTCTCACTCATAATTCTCGAGAGCCTTGCATCTGTCATGGGCGACAGTACTTCTCTGCGAAATGCCCATGGATGAGTTTTTCATTTATGAAGAGACATGTATTTCTTTCATAGCTGACATTCCCCTGATTTAAGAGACCATGAGTGGGGAGGGAATCAGCTCTTGTCATTGTCATTGTGAAGATGCTTCCACATGATTTGAGACAATAGGAGGGAAATGCAATTTTGACACACAGTAGTAGTTTCATGTACGTGGCATAGATAACACCTGCAGTTGTGGAACAGGCAAATATCACTGTATTTAAGCCAAATCTAAGATTTTCAGACGTGTGTAAGTAGTCTCCATTCCTTTGGAACTAGTTGGAAACTGTACTATTTATTTGAAAAATAAAGTATTATGATAATACTTGTATTATGACAGTACTTGTATCAGCTTTCTCAGGAGAAGACATGTGTTAGTCTATGACTTCAGTACTTTTATGAGGAAACCTTAGTGTTCCAGTATTCCATATATCAGTAAGGAAAAATTTATTCTTTCAGAATTTGATTAAACATTTATCATTATTATATACCTAAGCATGAGGAAAAGTACAAAGTTTAACATTACAAACACCCATGTAACAACTGCCAAAATCTAATAAACATTAAAATCTGACCTTGATAACTTCAAAGTTCTTTATAAGTAAACAGATGTTACAGATACAGTTGAGGAGGTGATGTTCCATTTGTACCTGTCCTCAATCTCATTCTGCAACTTCCTTCACAAAAGCAACCATTCATTACCTTGAGACTGATCTGCATCCATGTTGCAATGTCATTTACTAGTGTCATTTGTATCCACAAGTAATACGTTGGATTGTTGTGTGTGTATATTGTGAATGGCAAGGACTCTCTAGATGGAACAAGGTCTCTTTTGAAGACTTTTATGGTATGGTGTCATGGTATACTTATCATTCTATGGCTTTTTTATTCATTTTAGTGTTTTTGAGATCTACCAGCTTTAATATATGAAGATTTTTAAAAACCAGACACATCATTCTATACATATTCTTCTACTTGCTTGCTTTTCCAAATAAACTTTTTGTCATCTGCCGTTTTACACAAATGTAAATTCATTATTATTATATTATTATTATTATTATAATAATAATTATTATTATTATATTTACTCTTTCCCTCTGACTTTTTCCCTCCTATCCTCTTTTCCTTTGCAATGAATTTTTGGTCTCATTTTTGCTTGATTTCTTAGAAGAGAAAGACATTGAAACTCTATTATTTTAATGGTTACACTTAAACTTTTTTAACATAAACACTCAAATTTCCTGAATAATCTAAAACTGCTTTTATAAGTTCACTTACCACAACAAACTATTCTTAATTTCTTCTCATTTTTCAAGTTATTATTGTCAATTTCATTATTCTTATTTAAAACTCCATAAAATTAATGGCAGTTTTTTTTGGCAGTGAGAACTGATTACGATTTTCTAGAATGTTAAACTGTTTATTTGCTTATCATTCTTTCTTCCATCTATATCTTCCTTTTATTTATTTTGTTTTCTTTGCTGAAGTACTCTCCTTGTTCTTTTCAGTGAAACTATATGAAAGGTAAATTTTTTTATTATGCCTGAAAATAATCATTCAGCATTCACAAGTGAATGCTATTTATTTAATTTAGTACTAATATTACTAATCTAGTATGGATTCCTAGACCGACAACTATTTTCCCTAAACAATTTGAGGCTCTTACTACTTCATATACTAGCTTCAACTGTTTTGCTGAGCACTCTGCAATAAAGTTGACTATCATTTCTTTGAAAATAATTTTTTCTTTTTTCTTTTTTTCTTTGCTACTTTTTCAAGATTTTGTCTTTGTCTTATACTCTGCATTTTCACTACAATATAAAACAGATATGGACTCATTATTTATATATGTTGATTGGTTTTCTGTGCACACTTTTATTCTGAGGACTCGTGTGTAATTTTTTCTTTATAAAATCTGAAATTTTTCATTTATTGTGGCTTTGAAAATACCCTCTCACCTTTCATCTCTATCTAATTCTGTAAGTATTGTTAACTTCTTAATTTTTCTGTAATGTCTCTTAACAGCTCCTTTGTATTTTCCAAGACCTTATTCATCTGTGCTGTATTTTTCATGTTTCTTTAAATCTAACTTCACATTACGTAAGTCTTTCTGCAGTTGTGTCTATTCTACCCATAGAAACCATGAACATCTTTTTTTCATATCAATGCCTTTAATTTTCATCTTATAAATTTTGTCTGTTCATCCTATAGCTCCCAAAGTGAACAATTTTTTTTCCATATAAGTTAAACAGTTTTTTCATCCTCTCTTTGAACATTTTCAAAGTGCTAAAATTCCTCTAGGTTGTTCCATTCTCTATCATTCCTAAAGTATGAATATTTCTTTGATCTCTTTCATCATGCTCTTTCTCTTTTACTCATAGTTATTTGCTCTCTGTTCAGGGTATTTTTGTTTCTTGCTATTTCATCCCCAACATAAGTCACTTACTTGCTCTGGGGATTCTCCTTGCTTTGCGTGGCAGAGGTGCTCCAACAGGGGCTTTTCCATGGTCATCATGAGCTTTCTGAATGTTATCCACCCTGTATCAGTTTTTAGGTCAATTATGGGCTGACTTTTCTTGATATCTAATTAGATAGCATGATTTTAAACACTTATTTACAGATAGTACAGCTTGGAGTCTCGGCTTTTGCTGGGATATTTCTTTTTTTTTTTTTCTTCCCATAAAATTAACAGTAGGAAAATATTTTTTAAAAGGTTTTACAACCAGGCAGCTTTGAGGATTCATGTAGCCTTCCAGGTGATAACAATTTCTAATTACTTATATGGTCTATTCTGTTTAGTACCTGATGAAATTTCCAGTCTTGAATTCTTTCCTTATTACTTCTCAGGATTGTTTTTTCTTGTTTTCAAACTTGACTGTATATTTGAATTATTTGGGCATTGGGAGAGAGACTACTTGCATTTGCTTAGTGGACTATAGTGACCAGAAGTCTCTCTGAAACTTAAACTCCTTATTGGATATTTGTGTGCTCAACTGTCTACTTTTAATAACATAGTTTTATTCTTAATTCAAAATGCTATCTCAAAAACTTGTCCTGATCTTTTTAACATCTAATTTATATATTTCCTGTAGATATAATTAATAAAATATAGCCATGGAGCAATGAAAACCTCAAAAATAACATGGCAAAATGTTCACTGTGGATTGCTGAAATCATGGTACTTTTTTAGAAAATATAAAAAGTGACACCTGGTGTTTGTCTATTCAATAATAATTTTCAAGCACATTCACATTTTAAAAAACCTGATATCAAAACAACACTATGAGATATATAGGCAAAATAAAGTCAGGGCTTTGGCATTTAAATATTTGTCCAAGTTCATATTAGCAGATTCAGGGCTGTTATTAGAGTCCTTTTCAACATATGACTCAAAATTTAGTATTTTGGATAGATTTGTAAATACTGCTTAAATAAAATACCTGATTTTAAAAATTGAGATTTGCAATTTTAATGTTAGCTTCAAATACAATACTGATCGTTCTCAAGAGACATACTGAATATTTGTTCACTGAAAGTGAAATTTTGATATCATAGCCAAGCCTAATTTATGTTCAGGCTCATTTTCCACTTGTTGATTATACTGCAGATAATCTTGTCTCTTATTGGTACCCTGATTAATTGCTTGCTTATCTGGTGGTTCCTTCTGTTAGGTTGCACACTTTGCTTTGTCAACATTCAGGTGTAACTGTTCACAATTTTTCTGCATGAAGTTCACTGGTCAAGGGGAAATGGGATCTCATACCAGTTGGGAAGTAAAGTTGATTCTCAGGGAGAAGGTAAATATAGAGTAACATTTGAAACTACTTTCTAATTTCACGTCTTGATGTTTCAAATATTTGAAAAAGGTCTGAGGATAAGCATAACTAAGTAAACATATTTTAAGTTTTTCATATTTTAAACAAATAAATTTGCCTTATCACCATTTTTATCACAGATCACGATTATTAATTTGAAGATAACAGTACACTTCTACAAGTCACAGTAAAAATTAAAATTTTTCATTGCAACTCTGAGAAGCAAAACTTATCAAAATGGTAAGAGTATCAACCAGCTTGGTTTTGGGCAGTTAATTATATGTCATATTATTTCATCATTACTTAGTGAATATTTAGTGCACATTAGGCACAGAGTCAGGTACTGTGTGTGCAGAGATGAACAAGGTTTAGCATTGGTCCTCAGACAGCTCAGATTCATGCAGAGTGCCTCAGAATGGGGCTGGAGAATGATTCACCTCAAAATCTATTTATTCATTAAAAATAGAGATTCCTGTGCAGTCTACCCAGGCAATGGAAATAAGAGCAAAAATAAACAAATGGGACCTAATTAAACTCATAAGTTTTTGAACAGCAAAGGAAACCACAAGCAAAACAAAACCACAACTTACAGAACGAGAGAAAATATTTGCAAATGATGCAACTGACAAGGGCTTAATTTCCAGAACATATAAACAGCTCATACAACTCAATAACAAAAAACAAACAACCCAATCCAAAAATGAGCAGAAGACCTAACCAAGCATTTCTCCAGTGAAGACATTCAAATGGCCAATAGATATATGAAAAATGCTCAATATCACTAATTATTAGAGAAATCCAAATAAAAACTACAATGAGATATTATCTCACACCAGTCAGAATGGCCATCATTCAAAAAGTCTACGAATGATAAATGCTGGAGAGGCTGTGGAGAAAAGGGAACCAGCCTACACTGCTGGTGGGAATGTAGTTTGGTGCAGCCATTATGGAAAAGAGTATGGAGATTCCTCAAAAAACTAAAAATAGACTTACCATAGGATCCAGCAATCCCACTCCTGGGCATATATTTGGAGGGAACTCTAATGTGAAAAGATACATGCACCGCTACATTCATAGCAGCACTATATACAGTAGCCAAGACATGGAAACAACCTAAATGTCCATCTACAGATGACTGGATAAAGAAGCAGTGGTATATTTATACAATGGAATACTACTCTGCCATGAAAAAGAATAAAATAATGCCATTTGCAGCAATATCTAGGTCCATCCTGTCATTCTAAGTGAAGTAAGCCAGAAAGAGAAAGAAGAAAAATACAATATGATGTCATTCATATGTGGAATTTCAAAAAAAAAAAAAGAAGAGGATACTATGAACTCATCTACAAGACAGAAACAGACTTGCAGACTTAGTAAATAATCTTACAGTTACCAGGGAAAGGGGATGGGAAGGGATAAATTTGGGAGTTTGAGATTTACAAATGTTAGCCACTATATATAAAAATAGATTTTTAAAAAAGATTCTTTTGCATAGCATGGGGAACTATGTTCAACATCTTATAATAACCTTTAATGAAAAAAATATGAAAATGAATATATATATGTATATGCATGACTGGGACACTGTGCTGTACACCAGAGATTGACACACTGTAACTGACTGTACTTCAATTAAAAAAGAGATTCCTACACATTAAAATCAGGATGAGAATGTGGGGAGGTTTCGCCCTGGAATATTTTTTGGTTTGAGATTCATTGTTTTACTGGATTCAGAGTCAAAAATATTCAGGCTAAATCACACTTAATTTTTTAAGTGTCCTTTGAAACTCAGTATTTGAATTTTTCTGACATATCTGTGCTATTTAATTTTTTTCAAATTGAGCAATTTGAAATAAACTGAAAATTTCAAGTAACATGATTGTAATCATTACATTACCATAGTGCCTTAGTATAAAGGAATAATTCCATTCATAGAAGTATCATAGTAATGGCAAGCATGCATTTTAGGATATAGTGTACCTCAGTGTCTGTGGGTATATTGCCTCATTTAATTCTCAACAACTCTATAGAGAAGAAATTATTACCTCAATTTATATTTGATGAGACTAAGCCTTGGAAATGGACTAAATGTTTGATTCTTGGTCTTTATAACTCCAAAGCCTTTCTCTTCACTGCTGAGCAGTATTATACATTGTACACATTACCATGCACTGGTTGGACAGAACAAGTGCCTAAGAATAGCATTAGCATTAGCAGATCCATCCAGTATAAGCTTGCTGCTCCCAGATAAGGTGTATCAGTTACAAGGTGAAGAAAGAGTTATTCATATAAAAATAGCCCTAGAAATCTCAATGAAATTGAACAAATAACTTGAAATGTTAGTTCATCTAATCAATCATTATGTGTGGGCATAGGCTTATTATTTGGAATACTTTACTGACTGCTTTCTATTCCTTCCTAAATTGGTTTATTTAAAAGAATGAAATGTATTTTGATCATTTTGTAAATTCTGGTTCCCTAAGAAAAACAGGAGTTCAAGAGGATAAAAATACTAATTAGAAATGTAATATAAATTATAATTCTAAACGCTAATGACTGTCCATAAGGTTTTGTTAATTTAGAGGTCCCCAACCATGTTTAGTGAGGAGATACGAGAATGCTCACACAATCAAATGGAAGTAAGTGTGGTATTTTAGTTTTCCACGCCTGCAAACAATTGAAGACAAATATCCCAGTGATTTTTTTCAAGTATAGGAAATAATCATAAAAATTGTGTTTAGTCTGAAATTTAAAATGTCTTCCTAGCCTTACTCTTTATGAGGCATAAAAACAAGTATTTCCCAATAATTCCATGTAAAATATTTTCCTACTTGATCTCTTTTTCTCTGTCACTTCTCCATCCCTTCCATTTGCCACTTTGCTGTTAGGATTATCTTTCTTCAACTATGTCTTTAAGCAACTAGCATTAAACCATTTTCTACAGAAGAATCCGCAATCTTTTGCCATAGTATACGCAATCATTCAGAAACTGGGTCCAACCTTAATTTTAAATCTCTTTGGTAGCCATTTGTACTCACTGTGCTACAAATCCAATTCTAGATCCCCCCAGAGAGGGGTCTGTGAACCAGCAGCATTGGCATCCCCAGGAGCTCAATAAACATTCAGAAACTCAGCACCACTCCAAACCTCCCACGCTTAAACAGCTTCCTGGGGGATTTAGTTGAAAAGTACTGGTAGACAACAAGTCTCAACATGTTTTAGAGGGCGTTCTTTCCACCTAGGGTGTTGTCTCAAGGATCATTTTAAGGGAAAAAAGTCATTTAAACTAGCTAAAAAAAATTACTGAAAAGATACAGAAATGTCATAAGATCCCAGAACAAAACACAGCTGGATCTGACCAGGGACTAGTCTGCTTTTGTGAGTCCCAGACGCTGAGGCTGATTGCTTTCCCATTCCTACTTTTTGCATCTTTTTCCTTCTCTTTTTCTACAATCCAGATTTTCTACTTTTGTTTTCAGAAAATAGCCTTCTAATTTATATATATATGTGCTTCCCCCACTTCTCTATTCCTCAAGTCTCACTGCTCAGACTCATGCTGTCCTGAATCCTAACTCTTAGGAGAAAGAATCAGATGGATCCATTTGAGGGCCAATATCCACCCTGATCTAATCAATTATGGCAGAATACTAGGAGGGGTCGTGGTCACTTCAAACTAACATGAGAGAGGTTAGCCCAGAATTCTGCAAAGAGCTGTAGGTAATGCTTAATTCTCACAGAAAGTAGTGTGACCTGAACACAGTCCCATCCTCCCATACCCAGCCCCATTCTATAGGAATATTTTCAAAACAGCATCATTTTTTTCCCCAAACATAGCCAGGCCCACATGTGAAGTGTCTCTGCTCAGGAAAGCCTGCTTCAGTCTCCAGGTTCAGGGCTTTTACATCAGGCTGGTCACATGGTACGGTAATGGAAACTCAAGTCTTCAACAACAAAGCCAGGTGTATCATCAATCTGGATTTGCACAAAACAACCTGGATAAGTCCTGACAAGCTGGTGAAGCATGTCCTGTTGCTCTGAATGCACGCAACAATGTTAATCAGCAACAAAGAACATTCTCTGGGTCACATTCCTGGGAGCTGACCAAGAATCAAACCTGTTTGCAGATTCCCCTGGAGCTATTAAAAGACTGATCAATCAGACTTGCTATGTTAACTCATTCTGCACAATCACATTATTAACAAGGCCTCTCATCTACATGTAGTACTTCCTTTCCTCCATGACACTTACCATCATCTGCTACTGCTTGTTTCTTGGTGGTCTTCTCTCAAACCAGGTCTGAAGGCAGGGATTTGTTTTTCCTTCTCTCTCTCTCTTTCCTATATTTTGGGTCCCCAGCATCCTAGATAGATGTGCAATAAATATTATTTGAATAAGTTAATGAACATAGCATTTTTATGTCCTTTAAACTATTTCCCCCTTTCTTTTCTTTATGGATATATAATTGACAAAAATGCAATATATTCAAAGCATACAATGTGATGATTTGATATATATACACATTGTAAAAGGATTTCCCATGATGAGTCAATTAACAAATTTATCATCTCATATATCCTTTATTCAAAAAAAAAATACAATACAGCATCATCAACTAAAGTCATCATGTTATACATTAGATCCTCAAACCTCATCCATCTTATAAGTGAAAGTCTGTACCCTTTTTAACAACCTCATCCTATTTCCCCCCAACTCTTAGCTCCTGGCAACCACTTTTCTCTGTGATTTCACTCTATTTCTATGAGTTCAATATGTTTTTTGTTTGTTTGTTTGCTTGTTTGTTTTTGGGATTTCAAATAAAAATGATATCATGCAGTGTTTATTTGTCTTTTTCTGTCTGGTTTATTTCACTTAGTGTAATACCTTCCAGCTTCATTCACTTTGCCACAAATGGCAGAATTTCTTTCTTTTTTAAGTCTGAATAATATTCTATTGTGTATATATATCACACTTTCTTTATCCATTCATCCACTGACAGGTTGTTTCCAAATCTTGGCTCTTGTGAATAATGCTGCTGTGAACATGGGGGTACAGCTATCTAAGGTAACGGTTTCCTTTCCTTTGGATATATACCAGAAGTGGGAGTGCTGGATCATATGGTAGTTCTATTTTTAACTTCTTGAGGAACCTCCATACTGTTTTTCCATAGTGCCTGTACCATTTTACATTCACACCAACAGTGCACAAGGGTTCCCCTTTATCCACATCATCACCAGCATTTGTTATATCTTATCTTTTTAATGAGTCCTTTAAAAGATGTGAAGTGATATCTCATTGTGATTTTAATTTGCATTTGCCTGATGGTTAGTGCTGCTAATCACCTTTTCATGTACTTGTTAATCATTTGTATGTCTTTTTTGGAAAAATATCTATTCAGGTCCTTTGCCCATTTTTTAATCCAGTTATTTGGTTTTTGTTTTGTTTTGTTTTGTTTTGCTATTGAGTTGCAGGGGGTTATTTTATGTTTTGGAAACTATTCTCTTACAAAATAAATAGTTTGCAAATATTCTCTTCCATTCAGTAGGTGGTCTTTTCATTCTGCTGATTGTTTCCTTGCTGGGCAAAAAATTTTCAGTTTGATTTTATTTTTTAGTTTTATTTTTCTTATCTGTGCTTTTGGTGTCATATCCAAGAAATCATTTTCAAGACTAATGTCAGGAAGCTTTTCCCTTAGGTTTCTTCTAGTCGTTTTACCATTTCAGGTCTTATGTTTAAGTCTTTAATCCATTTGAGTTGATTTTTGTGTATGGTAGAAGCTAGAGGTACAACTTTATTTTTTGCATGTGGATAACCAGCTGTCACAACATTATTTGTTGAAGAGACTATCCTTTCCCCACTGTGTCACCCTTGTTAAATTTCAGTTCACTGTATGTGTGTGGATGTAATTCTGGATTCTCTATTTTGGTTTGTATGTCTGTCTTTATGCCAATACCACACTATTTTAATTACTCTAGCTTTGCAATGTGTTTTGAAATTAGGAAGTGTGATGTTTCTAGTTTTGTTCTTCTTCTCAAGAAAGCATTGGCTATTCTGGATCTTTTGTCATTTCATATAAATTTAAGGATTTTTTTATATTTCTCTAAAAACTTTAGTTGAGATTTTGTTGGTGATAGTATTACATCTGTAGATGGCTTTAGGTAGCATAGACAGTTTACAAAATTAATTCCTCAAATCCATGAAAAAGAATGTCTTCTGATTAATTTTTAATACCACCAGATACTTCCACTGAAATGCATAACTCTTCCTTAAAAGCATATCAAATTTCATACTGCTGATGTATTCAGAATATATTTATGTCCACATACTCAGTGGGATTTTTTTAAATGCTACATTTTTCTATTCTTTTAATAAACTAAAATAAAAATCTAAGTCTACATCTGAGTGCATTCCCTGAAAGTCCAATATTTGTCAATATTAGTTCTCTTCTCCCAGCATAAAGCAAGGTCACTAAAATTTAAGTAGACTTGGGCAGTACAGTGCAAGCTTTCAGGCTAGAAACCTGTCTGTTTGGGCTCAAATCATGTCTCTGACACTTAGCTGTATGATCTTGAGCAAAGAATGTAGTATTTCTTTGCCTTAGTTAAGGCTACTCTAATACTATACAGTGGTGAGAATTTAATGTGATAATGTTTACAATGCATAAGAAATGTCAGTATGTGTTAGGCTTTTATTTTGTCAGTCTATAGGTTACCAACAAGAAATAAATGCCTCAGCTTGTGTGGACATTTATAATTTGGCAGTTTGGCTACCACTGCACCAATTTTGATGCATGGATATCATTGGAAATCCCCGTGTCTGAGTATTTTGTTTTCCTTAATGAATCATCAATCCTTGCAACCTCTGAGGGCTGTTGCCACTAAGTGATTCACAGATCCTAGCTATTCTGAACTCCTCAACTTCTATCTTCTTCCTCACTTTGGAAAATGTCTTCCTTTCTCTCACCTTGCCCCACAAAGCACTTCTCTTTCTCCTACTCAGACACACGGCATCATTTTTTCTGAGTATCGAAGGTTTTAAAGGCTTCTGACTTGCTCTACAATTCCTCCTACAAAACATCCTGAGGCATGGCATTTCAAAGGATCTGCTTAGAATATACCTGCTTTGAACAGGGAAGAAGGGGAAATACAGAGAAAACACAAATTGATATCACAGAAATGGTTCTGCTATGTTGAGATACTCACTTTATATCTTTCCTTATTTTTGGTATAATTTTAGCAATTGGTAGCTGAGTTATAGCCACACTTTAATATATGCTTTAATTCACCCCACATTATTATGAGATAATTTCCTATATCCAATTATATTAATTTAAAAAATAAACTAAGTATAGTGAAAGAGGATCTAAAATCATTAATGAACTAATGGGGAAGATTATACCATGGAGACACAGAAGCATAAAGGAGACAGGAGTAAGAGTTGCAGAGTCAGACAGATGTGGAATTGAATGCTGGTTTTGCCACTGACTTCTGACCTTTGGAAGATAAGTTTTCTTACTTTTAAAATGGGATAACACAGATCAGTAAAAATAAGCTGCAAATTAGTGGTTGCAGGGGATTGTGGGTAGAAGGAGTAATTGACCATGAAGCAGAAGAAGAGAACTTCTGGAGGTGATAAAAATACTCTGTAACTTGACTGGGGTGATTTGACAAAACTCACTAAACTGAATGCCTAAAAAAGAGTAAATGTCACTTTATATGCAAATTATACTAAAGCAAACCACATTTAAAAGAACTGCCATGAAGAAATATTTTTCGTGAAGTATCTGACTCCGAGTGATCACTCAATGAATGTTGGTTTGTGCTACTATTATTACTTAGGATTCTCATAAGAAATGACATTTACCTGAGAGAGAGATTTTAAAATTTTGTTATAACATGCCAAGTACGTATGATAGGAAGCCAGGAGGGAACATTTCCCACTGCCTCTCAAATCTATGCATGTGGAGAACAGAATAGAAGGACATGGTGTTGAGAGTGGGTCAGAGAAGGTGTTAGTGAAAAACAGGAACAATTAGATCATTACGTGCTTTCTCTCTTTAGCTATGAGAATGATTTGTGGTTTCTCTATTACTGGATGTCTGGTAAGTGGACCTCTCTGCCACCTTTTTTACACAATGGTTTCTTTTGATTGTCCGAGTTAAGCTGCCTTCTAGCTTAGAGCCAGAAATCCAGAACTTCCTTTTAAAGTGATTATAAAAGAAAGAAAAAGGAATGAGATTCTAATATTATACTAAGCTACTTATTCAGAACTTAACTGAAGTTTGTAATTGCAGTGTTACGGAATATATATTCAACGTTTATGGAATTCCAGGGGTTTTGATAACTTTCTGTAAAATTAGTGTGTTTATTTGGAGATTAGTTCAGTTTAGTAGAGACATTAAAAAATTTATAACCCCCTTCAGTAAGACCTCACATCATTTTTTAGAGAACTCGAGAACTTTTGCTGGATAACAACCAATTACATAGTTGGTTTACTAGCAGGAGAAGAAGAAAGCCAGACATTTTCTTAGGCTCATCAAAAGAGGTCCTAAATTGTGTCTACCTGGGCATTGGCTATCCGTTTATTTTTCATTATTTGGAAACTGGAGATCTCTCGGAATTGTGTGAACAGGAGCATAAATACTTAAACTGAAGTTCATTTAATTATAACTATCTTTGAATTTCAGCTCTGTTAAATCACTAGATCTATGACCTTGGACAAATTTCTTAACAATTCTGAACTTCAATTTCCTCTCTGCAATATTGGAGGGATTACTGTACCTCCTTCTAATGTTGTAAGGATTTAATTTTATACATCAAGTCAAGTGCTCAACAAAATGCCTAGAGCTAAGAACTCAGCCAGTATTATTGAATTTTTCTTTTCATTTAAATAATTTAATGAGGCTAGGAAAAGCAGATCTAGACCCAAAATTTGGAAGAAAGGCAAAATTGATTTGTGAATATTATTTCCAAATTATATTCGTTTTTCTCTTTCTCTTTTTGTACTCTTTCCCTTTTCATCCCACAAGGGTGAGGAGATTGTGTCTTTGAAATGAATGGGTCTGGGGGGAGAAAATATACAAAGAGTATCAATAAGTAACATTTATGGAGGACTTATTTATACTAGCCCTCTCTAAGCACTTTCTGTGTGCTTAATAAATTAATCCTCACAACTCTAAGTGCTAAGTACTATCATGTTCCTTTCAAAGATGAGGAGACTGAGATTTTGCACAAGTAGAAAGTTTTCAGATCACTCAAATGTAATATGGCTCAAAGAGTCTTTGCTTTTAGAAAAGGCTTCTGGAAATAGAAAGTTAAAATTATGGCATGTATGTATAGTTATGTTACTATTAACACTAACACCTCAGTCTTCTTCCTTTCTCTATTTTTCTTTTTCTACTATTAATGACATGCTTATTATATTCCATGGACAATATATAGATAGTTCCATATATTACCTCATTTGATAGGCAGAAGTAAATTATGTCAGAATTATCCCATTTATGGATGAGGAAACTGAAACAAAGAACACTGAAATTTTCCCAGGCTCATTAAGAGACAGTATCAGGATTTCTACAACACCTGCCTGCTTGCATAGTCTGATGTTACCTGGTGGGTCAGTGAAAGATGTGATTGAAAGAAACGCTGTCTGACCAGTGTTTTGACCTGACATGACATTAGAGGCACAACTGGGAAAACACACTGTCAATTTCATTCATTCATAAGAAACAAAATAGCATAGTAAAATGATAGTTAAACCAGCAGCTATTATAATCATTATTATTATTCTTACACTCAATAATTTCTAGCCCTCAAAATAATTACTTTTTTTCCAAAATGTACCACTAAAGAATTAGATTTAAGTGTTCCAAGTAGATTTAAGACTGTTCCATGAATCTGCACAATGTTACCGGCTTTATCTTCCTTCTCTATTAGACTGGATTCAAATACTGCTAACAGGAGACAGACTTTCAGAGGCTTATTATCTTCCTTCCTCCAATGCCCTCCAGGGCACTGTAGAACAAGTCCTGCCACCACCTCATTACCTCCACAGGACATACGTGATTGCGAACTCCTGCACACCCATACACCACCTGCAGACATGCATACACACACCCAAACCACACTTGTGTACGCATTTGCTATTCTTTTTTTCAACTGGGCAAGATAACATAAAGAACCTGTACTTCTAAAAATGACTGCAGATTTTACTTTTATCATATAAATGAAAGAAGAAATGTCTGATAAAACATCTTCCTTTTCCCTTGAATTTTCTGTCATTTCCACCGTGACCTAAATTCTATAATCCGTTACCACTTGACTCATTCCTGTTGATATAGTGTCTAGTAGATAATTCCCTCAAAAGTGTCAAAAATATCTAGTGCCTAGTGTTTTACTTCCTTGTTCTTGTACAGAAAAACAACAGCCATCCTTGCCTAATACCAGATCTTGTAGGTGACATCTTATAGTCGGAAGCTTTAGTCAAATTTAGATTTCATTTTAGAACTTTTACTACTTAGCTTAATAACTTTATATCACACATTTGAAAAGTTATTCCTTGTTTATAAACTTTATGTAATGTCAATAGGCTTTCTGTTATGAAATACTGAGAAAATGAATTAATTTGATTTCTTGGACTTCCTAACCTAATTCACTTTCCTAAGTTTACAATTATATTCTTTTAAAGTTTTCTTATTTTAATCTTTTTAATGTAATTTAATTGTATTTAACATAGTCAGATATGCTTGTACCACTTTATATTGATTTACAAAATTCAGATAAAATCTATTAACTATATACTAAGAAAGACACATACTACTTATAAAACGTCCTCACATGAATAATCTCTCTTTTTTAAAATTGAAGTATAGTCAGTTACAATGTGTCAATTTCTGGCGTACAGCACAATGTCCCAGTTATGCATATAAATACATATATTCATCTTCATATCCTTTTTCATCAAAGATTATTATAAGATATTGAATATAGTTCCCTGTGCTATACAGAAGAAATTTGTTTCTTGTCTATTTTTATATATAGTGGTTAACATTTGCAAATCTTGTTACTCCCAGATTTATCCCTTCCCACCCTCTTTCCCCCAGTAACCTTAAGATTGTTTACTATGTGTGCAAGTCTATTTCTGTTTTGTAGATGAGTTCATTAGTGTCCTCTTTTTCCTTTCTTTTTTTTTTTCAGATTTCACATATGAGTGATATCATACGGTATTTTTCTTTCTCTTTCTGTCTTTCTTCACTTAGAATGGTGATCTCCAGGTCTATGAAAATCAAAACTGCAATGAGTGAGGTATAACCTACCATCAGTCAGAATGGCCATTGCTAAAAAGTCCACAAATGATAAATGCTGAAAACAGTGTGAAGAAAAGGGAACCCTCCTACACTGCTGGTGGGAGTGTAGTTTGCTGCAGCCATAATGAAAAACAGTATGGAGATTCCTCAAAAAACTAAAAACAGACTTACCATATGATCTAGCAATCCCACTCCTGGGTATATATCTGGAGGGAACTTTAATTTGAAAAAGTACATGCACCCCAATGTTCATAGCAGCACTATTTACAGTAGCCAAGACATGGAAACAACCTAAATGTCCACTGACTTATGACTGGATAAAGAAGTTGCAGTATAATTATACAATGGAATACTACACAGCCATAAAAAGAATAAGATAATGTCATTTGCAGCAACATGACTATTCTTATCTCAAGTGCCACCTTCTACTTTGTTGTTGTTGTTATTGTTTGCTATTCTAATTATGGTCACTACAGTTTTCTGGATAAATACATTTCATATGAAGAAAGAATCTGTGATGTGACTTTTCCCTGCCACCTTGGCCCAGTTGTCCACAGGTCAAGTTCTCACTTAGAAAAATTTTAGTCTTCTTTACCAGTTCTCATTCTGCTCTAAACTCCATGAGATGGTTGATGAAACTATTTTGCAGTATGTTTCCTCCTCATGGAATTTCTCAGGCCTTAGTGAGCTCTGTAAAAAACTTTAAGTGAGTGAAAATTATAATTTTTTAATATTAAAAAATCAGTGAAATTTTTGTGACTCAAGAATACTAAAGCAGTGTATCCTTTACTAGAAAGATATTAATTAGTGTTCTATTTTTGGCACAAATATTTTAAAATTATCCTTATGTTAATATGAGCAAACCACAAAATGTCAATGCCTTTTGCTTATGGCTCTTAATTTGAGGCATTTAAACCAAAGTAACTGAAATGACATATCTTTGAAATAGTTTATTGTGCTTGCAGTCTAACCTTAGAATCGACCTCGTTAGAAAAGTTTGTTTCTATTTTGTGGATTGTCACATAGTAAATGTTCAATAAATCTCAGCTGTAACTTTTAACATGACAGAAGGAATAATTGTGCCATAATGCAAAATGTGGTGATGGTAGATGCCATACGGAACTTCCAACCGTGTTCCTCTGCAAATCGAATTATAGTTTAGCATCTTTCCCTACCAACAGAAGAGCAATGATTTGTCCAAGGAATAAAAAATGTTAAAATTAAGCACTTCATATAAGTGGAGTTGTTGAAAGGGTTATCTGGATAATCACCTCCCTCTTTGTGCATCAGAGGTAGAAGTTGATCTGAATACGGCATTGGACACATCGATCACGTTCTTGTTTTCAAACCTTATCACACTACCACGTGTATATTTTCGAACTTTTGGAAAAAGTGTCTGGCGGGAAATTGATTGATATAAATGACTAGAGACAAGAATTGTGTCAGTGGGAAGGTTATGGAGGTGTTTCGTATTTTGACCATATGAGTAGGGGCTTTTCACTGCCAGTTTTCTCACTGAAGATGAGATGGGAGAGAACTGCAATTGACACCAAGAGTTTTACCTGTCACTATAACTAAAGAAAGACTTTGTACACTTCATGCAAATTGGTGGAACACATTTTATCTCAAGATGCTAGACTCTCTGAATTTGTCTTTTGTATAAAATGCAGAATTAAGTTCATTTCTCTAATGTCTACTAGATACTAATAGATACGATTTGTCTTCCTAAACTGGGTGTAAATTAACAGGAATTCTCTTTTTAACATGTGCTACATGTCAAATATAGGCTCTTCTGTTGTCTGATTTAGTGTTTTTTCTGTGGTGGGTGAAGCAATAGGTCAGCAAAGATCTGTGCCTCTAACTTAACAAGCAAAAATATAAAAGCAAAATGCAAATGATTCGTCTTAAACTGATGTATTTCTTAGCCTGGACGTAGACAAAAGTAATACATTCTTCCATCGTTTTATTCACCAGGATATGCATAATGTGAAGCTTTGAACCAGAATTTATAATTTAGGAAAGATAAAATATTTTAATAATTCTCTCTATAAATTTCTTAAAATAAAAAAAAGTTTATTGAAAAAAGAACTCCAAAATTTTCTATTCCTCTTAACTACATGGATTTCCAATACAGTATTAAGTAAAATAGATAATATCAAGAAAATAGTCTGATACTGGGTTTTGTCAAAAGCTACAAATTAATGCTATACAATGATACTTTTTTTTTCTTAAGTAAGAAAAGTAGGCCAGTGAGAAGATGTGGAAAACATGAACAAGAAAAACAAAACTTAAATATTTGACATATTTGGGACAAGGTACTCTAGATGGATCATGGTCTTGGCTTGTTTGCTGACCCACATATACCTAATATCAATCAGAGAGAAAGTATTCTGACTACAACCCTCACTTACGAGCACTTCTCCCCAGGGCTCTGTCAATGGTTAGGAAAGCTTTGATTTATTCACTCACCATTATTGTCTATTGTATCACTCTTGTCCTATTCAAAACATTTATTTGATGTTTCTACAAATTTAAAATTGCACATAGGGACTTCAAATTATTAGCCTGGATATGGGTATACGTTCTGTATAGATCCAATCTCCTGGCAAGAATTAATGCTTTCAAAGGAATTCAGCATAAAAATACCATAAATATATATCTGTATTAAGTGATTCTGAAACAAGACAGATCTCTTCACAGCACACCTGATACCAACTAATCGTGTAAGATGATGAAATCGCTGATCCGACAGAACATTTCAATATATTTGAACATTTAGATTTGGCCAAATAATCAGAAAAATGTTCCTATTCATATGGGCATTTGGATGTCATCTGAATATAATCTATATTATAATATCAATTCTAAACATTGTCAAGTTCAAGGCTGTGTGATACAAAGTGGTTCAGATAAAAATTATAAAATGTCAGTAAATTACTAGATGTTTTGTTTGGATAAATCTAAGCATGCATATATTTACAAGCATTCAGTCAATAGTTCTATGTTTAAATTTTCATCTAGATATTTAACATTAATTACTACTTTTATCAAACAAATTCTACACTAGATTTTTTGAGAGAGAGAAAATGGATTAAACAGCAGTTATTTAGAACTATTTTCATTAAATACTTATTTATTTTAAATTACCTTGTATATTATTTGAAATGCTATAAATGAAGAATAAGTATTTTACCTTTAAATGCATATTTTCCCGTAGATGAGATTTTGTGTTTAAATATTACTAGCAAAGGTAATCCTGAAGAATGAATCTTCGGTCCCTTGTATCATAGTTTTCCTTTCATTTCAATGTGAGAGGCCAAAATTGCATCTGTAATACAGGACCTGACAAAAAAATAAAAACGCATGCATGCAATGATTCTATTTGTGATTCTATTTCCTAAATTACGTTAGATGCAACATAAAACCTTTTACACAAAACATCAAAAGCACTTTATTTTGACAATTAAAATTTTAATGAAATAAAGCATTCCCAGAATGAAAACTGATCACATTTTCCAACAAGCAGTCTGTGTTTATTTTATCTACCTGAAACATTTGCATCTCTAGATTAAGTAGTTTTGCTAATCGGTTTACATCTCCAAGTAGGCTGTAGTTCCTTAAATATTTATACAGTCTTAATGTACATCATGCTGGTTTTATTAATTTTAACCCCAAAGCCTCTTCTACCAATTACTTCTTAATGACTATATTGCTTTTCCTCTTGATTTTCTTTGTTCTTTGGTACGATATTAAAAAAAAAAAAAGGGAGAGGGAGATACAAGGCTGAAATAAAAGAGCTAAAAAAATGCCACTCTGAATGATTTACCATGTAAGATCTCACTTCTCTGACTCACTTGCCTATCGCAGGCAAACTTTTCTGTTTTGTTTTTGTTTCATTTTTTCTTAATCCAAAGTCACGCTTTCTTTTCATCCTAAGAAAACAAAATTAAAAAAAAAAATCTTTTTGTTTGACAGAGTTGATTTTAGCCTTGATGTAGCTTGATAAAAACACATCAAAGTCCTTGAATCATCCTGTATCTTTTGACTCATCAGCAAAAGAAAAAGTTTACGTGTTTTAGGAGCTTAGATCACTCAGACGAAAACTGCAAAATATTATCCTGGTGAAAACTACCTAATATTTTATTTTACAAAACATGTTTGTCAAAGAGATTTTTTTCAAGTTTTAAGTTTTCTCCCCTCTATCTCTAATATCTGTCTAGCATGTGGGCTATTTTAGAACAAGAAATTAGACTTCTGAGATATAACAACTCACACACACGGATGACTGGAAGTAAATTCCATTTCAAAATCTCTAACTTTATATTGAACAGTGTTTTTAAATATAATTTATACGTTTATTTGTTTAAATATTTATTTGTCTAAATATTCAAAAAGATATTTTTCATAATAATGTGGATCCATTCATAATCTACTCATGAAGATTAAAAATTCTGTGCTACTATATTTTATAAACTGGAAACTGAAAAGATCAATTCTGATTTCCAAAGTGTACAGCTTAAAAATTATATTTTCCTCATTTTATGTATTATATATATTTTAGTGACAGTTGTATACCTATAGATGTCTATTTTTATCTATCTCTATGTATTTATCTTATTCATCTATCTATGCTTTGTGATATGTGAATATATATGACTATTTAGACAAGGTTGATATTTAAGTGCTATTTTAAAAGAATCTTGTATTTCCTGTTTATATACAGCAGTGGAGGAACACTCTGAAACAGAAAGAGTTACAAACAAACCAATTTGTATTTTTTTTAAAGTTTGATCTATTATATTTATCTTAGCTGTGTTGCTAGGAGTCACTGGTTGACAGTAGTTACCCAAATTGTAAGATAAGTTCATTGCTTTCAAAATGATTTATATTCATTCCTTTTATTATCTCTGTTTCTTATAATTCTTGTAGCTTTATTTGTTTTGGGTGGTGGTTCTGTTTAGCAGGCAATCAATTCAAAATAGGGTAAAAAATAATTTTATAAATTATGTATAAGAAACCTACATTAGTTTTTGTATTCAGTCCTAAAACTTCTCAAATATTTATTTTTTACACTGTCTTTTAGAAATGAGGGGAAAAATTGTATGTTGCCACTAATAGGCTTCCATATTATTTCCAATGTAATTTTTTTAAAATAGCACTTAAATGTAAACCTTACGGAAATATTCGTATCAGTGCCTGACACATTATAGATGCTAAAAAATATCTGATGGATGTATGAGTAAGTCAATAAGTAAATTCCCTAATATAAGTTTTCGATTAATCTTGATCAACTAACCACTGGGACAACTTTCATAGTTTTAATACGAATAAGCATGTTGCTAATATTTTCTCTTTCTTGTCATCTTGCAAGGATGTGTGTATTGTACTTTTCTCACAATTCAGTGTTATATCAACCTCAGCCTATTCAGCTTTCTTGTGTCACAAGGCATTCAGGACCCTTTCTGGTCTGTCCCAAACGACTTTTCTAACCCTTTCTCCCACTGTTCCCGGGCTGGGTCATGAACTCTCTTCATTCTTAAGAGAATAATCTACTAGCGCTTCTTCAAACATATCTAATTTACTTTAAACTTTACATCTTTGTTTCTATTGAAGCCATTATGCTCTGGCTTCTTACACAAATCATATTCATTCTTTAAGCCCCAGATCAAATCCTTCCACTCCCAGGAAGCTTTCTTGAGCACTGTGGTCTCTTACTTTTCTCTGAATTCCGGCACTATG
The DNA here is from genome assembly GCF_048564905.1 of Vicugna pacos. NCBI lineage: Eukaryota > Metazoa > Chordata > Mammalia > Artiodactyla > Camelidae > Vicugna > Vicugna pacos. The sequence continues at coordinate 23,683,092 of NC_132994.1, read as the reverse complement.
TTATGACTCAGCCATCCCTTTGTTTGGAGTCGTGATTCACGTTCCTCTTGTCTCTCTAGAGACACAAACCCAGGATTCTTGTAGAAAAACTAATTTGGTATTTGTACTTAGATGTTCAATACGTTTTAGTGAGTAAAATAATCCGATCGACTCTAGTGGATAATTAGCTCATAATCAGTCACATCTCTACTTACTGAAGCGGAGTGAGGACCTATCATGTAGAAATTGCAGAGACACTACAAAGATTTGATCCTGTCATTTGAAATAGAGCAATCTTTCCCCACTGTGCCAATCCTTTCCAGCCCTACTTCCATGCCAAAGATTCTTGAACTGTCCTTTGGTGTCTTCAGAATTGCAGGTAACTGAACTCTCTACCTGGTTCCAATTCACCTGACATGTGTGACTGTACGTCATTATACCAGCTCCAAGCTCCAAGGTTAGTGTAAGAAAGAAAGAAAGAAAGAAAGAAAGAAAGAAAGAAAGAAAGAAAGAAAGAAAGAAAGAAAGAAAGAAAGGAAGGAAGGAAGGAAGGAAGGAAGGAAGGAAGGAAGGAAGAAAGGAAGAAAGGAAGAAAGGAAGAAAGAAAGAAAGAAAGAAAGAAAGAAAGAAAGAAAGAAAGAAAGAAAGAAAGAAAGAAAGAAAGAAAGAAAGAAGTGCAATTTGCTTTTTCTTTTCCGCTTTTACTTTTTTTTTTTTTTTGGAAAGGCAGATATCACTACTACAACAAAGGCTATTCTAGTCTGCATTTTGGTACAAAAAAATCAAGATTACATTATAAAAATCTTCAAGTGTATCTTATTTTGAAAACTGACAGTCTTACTTTTTTTACAAGGATTTCAAGAGATCAATCATCTATTTTTATATTCTGGAATTCTGCTGTACACAGAGGATCTCATTGCTTGAACTTCGCTTCTCTTTATACATAGACATTTTTATAAAATATTCATAAGAAATTGTTGACTGTAGAACTATGGCAATTCTCTTGAGTGATCCTGGGAGTTTTTCAGTCAATGAGCTCCATGCAGCTCTGGCAGCATGAGCCATGCTCCATAAATCAGACTAAAACCATTTTATGCTGCTTTTAAAATTACTGCTATCAACAAAACCCATGAGCCTGAATTACTTAATCTATGCAGATGTTGTTAACTGCATTAATTATTTAATTCTGACAATAAAACAGCAGTTCCATTTGCCTTAATACGGACCAATCACGCTCATTTTTGAAAGGACATTTCACAATATGTCCACTAGATGGGAGTAGACAACTTTTTAAGCTGCATAAAGCACAGGCTGAAAATGGTAGTTGCTAAACTTAGATGTAAGGTAATTCTAGGTTACAGTATCGCATTTCTAACCAAGGCTCACGAAATACCTTTTGTTAACTAGTGTAGGTTACATTGAAACTGAATTACTTTCCTGGAGAACTGAATTGATTCAAAGGAACTTTCTTCTTCATTGCCAGTGTAGTCATCTTTATGATATCACGACAAATAAATTATATAGAAACTTTTTTCTATCTTTTTATTGATATGAAAACCAATCCTACATCAGTTAGATAGCCTCTAGTTTGATGAATTAAGTGGTCCCCTTTGAAATGATTCCACTTTTTAATAATCATATTAACTAGAAATTAACAAAAAGGAATCGCATAGATTATTGTCCTCTTTAGACTGCTGGTTAATTGATTACTTCTTGCACATGTGTTGAATATTAAGCTTCCCCAGCCAGACATGTACATGAAGCAAAATTATTATTTTTTTTCACCAGGACATAGTGAGCCATGGCAGGTCAATGAAATTATAATTAGTTCTAATTAGCACTCCTCAAACTGTTAATTTTTTTTTAACCTGCATCTAAATCACACAGAGAGAAAGGTAAAAACTGTCTTAGGAGATAACAAAGATGCCCCAAATACATGGCTCTTTGAATTTGAGTGAACATCTATAAAGCTTAGATTCTTGATTTTTTATTTATTTATTTATTTTGCTATGTCTTTTGGATGATTTCTGAAAAACAAAAAAGAAAAGTTCATTTTAAATTGCAGTATTTTTTTGAAAAACAAGAATGTAAGGACGTCATTGTAACAGTCGTGCTCTTTTTGTTACTGTTGTTATTATTTATAGCTACACAGGGAGTGAGGTCATTAACTTGAGGCAAATGTCACATTTTCTGCATAAGCTTTGAGCTTTCTCACTTTGCTTTTGTTTCAAGAAATGCTGGAAATCTCTCTGATTCTAGCCCTAGTTGTCTTTACTGAGGCCTGCCACACATGTGAGATGAACACAAAACTGATTATGTTCTTTGTGCAGTGCAACTGACATAAAAAATTTAGATACCTAGTTCTCTTACATATGTCAAATATAAAAAAATCTTTCAGATGCATGGTCAGACTGTCTAATAAACTGAAATCTCTATGATTTTCTTCTATGCACTGAGGTTCACCTCTATTTTTAAATGTGAATGTTTCAATGTCAAAACTTTGCAAAATGTCTGAACAGGTATGAGAATTGGAGCTGTTCTTTCAGGTTTAGTTTTCTCTGTGATGCCAATAAGCTTTTTAGCAATTGCTTTTGAATCAGTGTTTATTTTTATAATTTTTTATTCTCAACTGTTTCATACAGATTTCATTACAAATTTAATTTCTAATAATGTCTTCTATGTTTAAGAAATTATTCATAAATGTAATCTCCTACTCTAGGTTTCTTCCACTTGATTCTTTAACCACAATTTTCCTATTTCAATTTTATATCACAGTTATAATTTTAATAAAATTACACTAAATCTACAAAAGAACTATACTGAACAAATGTTAAATTTTACTCCAATGTTAACATTTTTTTCCTCAGATTAAATAATATGCATTTTAATCTATTGAGAAATGCTTAGGTAAAATCTGAATACCTGCTTTTATAGCAATTGTGGAAATTTAAATACTTGTAGTAACTGTTAAATATGTCGGTTATCCCTTTAACTTAGAAAAATATGTCTGCCAAATGATAAGCAAGATAAAGTAGTCTTTTTAGTATAAGATACAAAATGAAATTTTAGAAGAAAATTCTTATCAGATTTAAATGCCTCCACTATTCCACTAAAGAAAGTTGAATTACCTAGCAACATTTTTTAATTGGTGAAATTAACACTATGATTCTTCAATACACTTTTAAAGTAAACATTTTCAATCATACATATGATATAAAAATGCATATTAAATCAGTTTAGACTACCAAATATATAATATTCCATCTTATATGGTTTACAAGCTTTCAAAGGTTTATAAATTTATTTCAGAAAAACAAATGTAACACATCATGAGACAAGCAAAAAAGAACATGTCAATTCAAAAATGGATTTGATTTAATTTGCTTGTTTAAGGTATCCTGATGACATATTGGCTGCAGAAAATAACTTACAAACCTCAATAAAATACCTGGAAAGTGAAAGATTGCTTTTAAATGGTGATTTCTTCTTCTTGGCCTTTTTTTACTAAAATGAAAACAATTGTACTTTCTTATGAAGTTCCATTTATATAACTTTCCAATTCTGATATTTAAATTTAACTATTTAAATTAATAACATTTGAATATCAGCAAGAACTGGATTTGTTTACATATTTCTAATCATTTTGTTGAAAGAAATTTTGCCAAAGGTCTGTAAAATTGGGCTGGAAGAACTATATCTAGATTACTATTTATCTTATTATTGTGTTATAGGCTCCTACCTGGTGTTAAAATCTTTGTTGATAGTAGCATGCTTTGGGCACATATCCAGTATTCTATATTTTTCAGTGCTCATTTAATTATTGCTCTTTAGTTACAAATATCAATGAGACAAATAAATATATTTAATATAGCTGAATATTTACAGAATATATATTTTAATTCCTATAAAGTCTTTGCATTTATATAAAAATTGAGATGTCTTCATAGAAACCCTCTATCTTTACCCATGTGTTCTAATTCATAACCCTGTAGTCAACCATAAATACAGCAGAAAACACCGAATTGACCCTGCTGGAAACAGTTGAGTCAGGCTACACAGAATTTGGCTCTAGTTTTTGTTATTTTCAAAAGTGTCCAGTTTAGAAAAATGTACTAACCCTGGAGACAGCAAGTCATCTTTAGTGTAAATATGTAAATTGCAAATGGAGCCAAGTAATATGTGTATGTGAAAAACGTAAGTAAAAAAGAAACCAGGTGTGAGAGCTTGCTGAATTTTGGCTTATAATTTACTTACATTTTGTTTTCTTGAAATAAAGTTAAATGTGTTATTGCCTGGGAAGAGATCAAACGCTTAAGCCACAGGCAGGAGATTTGGTTCCACCCTTTACCTGCTGTTAAGCCATCTGCAATCTCCTTAATCTTCTGAATACCTCAGTTTCTCCATTTATCAAGTGAGGAGAGGACACCACCTGCCCTATGTGCCACTTCTTTTTTTTTTTATCACAGGAATGTTACAAGAATTAATGAAATCAGTTTTGCAAAAACACATTCTGCCCTGAGGACAGGGAGAAGGTAAAGCTCTGAGGAAATATAACCTGATGATAGCAAAGAAAATGTCTTTTAACAAAGATACTACCAGTATTTGTGAGAGGTTAATGGTGCAACCAGTGTGTTCAAAGAAAGCACTATCTTTGAGGACCTGAATTTCTGCATGCAAACCTGGAGCTCTGGGTTTGCCAGTTAATGCCGTTTGAGGATTACACAACTTCAACAACTAAATAGCTTAATTGCCATAAATATTTTTGGCCAAAGCCTAAAATGAATCTGTTTATTAAAATTTAAATTATTAGTAAATTGTAAGTCATGAAGAGGTAGAATAAACATTGTCTTCTGCTTTTGCTGCTGGTGGTGGTGGTAGCAGACGTTATGTTCTATGGTGTCATTTTTTTCTAATGATAGTTATACAAATTTAGGAACTTGCATATAGCTAAAAGCTGACCTACAAGGATTCCTACTGTGCATTTTAAAAATTGGGACATTTATACAGAATTAGATTTTTCTAAATGGAATATATGAACAAAAATATATTGCAGCCATATCATTGAAAGTGACAGCCTCAATTAATGTAAAACATCAAATATACACAATGAAGAAGAACATCACATAAGGAAAAGATACACCTATTGGTCTCACTAGCCATTTTATTTTAGCCTATCAGGATGTAAACTCAAGCCCTATTCTGTTAAACAAACAAGAAGTAGTAAAAGAGATTGTCCCTTGCCTTGAAAATAAAATGTACATGTAATTTTCATAGCTCAGTAATTTAAATAAACACATATTATGTAGTATATTATATTTTAAAGTCACAATAAATGTATCTCTGGGGAAAATCTTATTCAAATTATAGAGCTGAGTGTGAATGAGAGCACAGAATACATCACAAAAGTCAAAGAGAGAACCAAGGTAGAATAAAGCTGTGGCTTCAGCATCTGCAAAGAGAGGAGAACAAGCCTCTCTAAACAAGCTTATTTGATTTGGGAGTTTTCCAAGCTTGCTTAACATAAACTACATTTTAATTCCAGAATAATCAGCCAGAGGGAATGGTTTTATAGTCGACACATAAGGTTTGAAATCCTTGGACTTCCTGCAACTACAGGTTCAAATCCCAGTAGTGCTCCATTCTTCAGTGGTGGCTGAGTTAAGTACCACGCACGTGTATATACATGTGTGAAGGGATTTTTTACAGATGAAACGTCCTAAACGAGAGCATGGCTTGCGCTGTGTGAAGATCCCAATGCAGTTTTCCTAAGAACAGAGTGTGTGGCTCATGAATGACTGCAGCTTCTGGGAATCTTGCCAAAAACCTAGGGCAACCGAGAGTGTGGCTTTGCTCTAAAGGAGATTAAACTCCCTATTTAAAAGCTCCCTCTACTCCACCATTGTGAGGGTTACACTCATTATTTTTTCCATGTTAGATGGTGAGTTAATACACATGCCTAAAATGCAATATCTTAATTCTCTCCCTCCCTGTCTGACGGAGTTGGTAGACTTGCCACACGCAGCATCAAGGTTATTGATTCCAACAGCACACACAAAATGCTATTACAAGGGAAACATCGTATGCGCTGGATGGATAACCACGTAAAAAGTGAAAAGTGACCCACAGCAGTTAGCTCAGTAAGAATATAAAAATAAATACGTTTTAAAAGCTAAGGTAATGAGGTCAAATTTTCTGTGAATCATTTAGTCGCATGTTTTCCAGTTATGGTCTGTGGCTCCTAAATACCACTATTTGTCGCAGTATTAGGCAAGAAAATATGAATGAATTAACACTTCATGCGTTTTTAAAGTTTACTTCCTACTATGCATTGGTCATATTGTTTTATTTTTATATTTATGAGGAAGTAGATTGACAATAAATATCACTTTTCAGTTTATCTCCTATTGAGTATTAGTCAATATAGCTCTTATTTATTTAGGAAAGAAGATTGTTTTATAGGAACATCTAATATTTCTGCAATTATTCAGTCATAGAGAATGAGATGGAGCATAATGAGAAAGAAAAAATATTTTCCCTGCTGTTGATTTTTATTAGAAACCATGTTTATTCTTTTAAAAACCTACTGTTATAATTTAATCACAGTGTAATATCATGTATGTTTAATATAGAATAAATATGATACAGGCTTCCAACACCTTTTTCCTATTTTTTAATAAAATTCACTAAATTGTTCCCATGTAAAATAATCCAGTGACATCTTAATTTGTAGAATCCTTATGATCAATTGACATAATGGATTTAAAAGTTCTCTGAAAAATATTAAGTGCCACAAAGGTATATGATATTGTTATTTTCTAATCTCAGGACTTGTGTTAAATTAGCAGTTTTGAAGAGAATGAAGGAAAGAAGAATATAACACACTAAATATTAATTGTACAAGCATTTCAAATGAACCACTAAATTGTAAAACAAATTATGGTAAATATAGTTGGACTACACTTAGCATTGGAGCTCTCACTAAGAATTAATGATTCAATTGGTTTCCCAGCATGCTCAAATTTTTTATTTTAAAAAAATCCATTCTTGGACATAGAATCTTAGAAGTTAGGGTGTTTTATTTTATCATTAAACAAAAAAACTTTCTTTTGGCGTAGTTGCAAGGTTAATAGCTCTGAATGTGACAGGGTGTCAGTTACTGTTTTGCTCTTTCATTTATATGCAAAAGGTTCAGGATATCATTATTCACAGATGGGATAATTATCTAAATAGAAATAAAACAAAAATATACAAATAAGCTATAATTTCTAACAAAAGATTTTACTGAGTTTGTTATATTAAAACTCTTAATATAAAATTCAGTCAAATTTCTATACACTAGCAACAACCACCAAAAAACCCTGTTAGACGACGTAACTTTAAAAGGATTCCACTTGTGGTACATCAGAAATAAAGTGCCTAGAAGAATACTAACATGCTATTTCTGCAGAAAGTTAAAATATTTTATCTTAGACACTAAAGAAGACAAGTAAATTGAGTCATATACTAGATTCATAGATGGGAAGATTCTAGTACATTTAAATATCAGTACTCCTCAAACTGATTTCAATTTGATACATTTTACATCAAAATCCCTATGGTTTATTCTGTGGATCTTGTGAAGGTGATTCTAAAGTTTATATGTTAAGAGAAAATGTGAAAAATTGCCAAGACATTTCTCTGAAGAACAAGGAAAGGGGAATTTGTCTCATGAGATATCATAAATTATTACAGATCTATGGTAAATGAGATAGTGGTATTGGTATATGAACTAAGAAAACATCAAGAAGTAGAATAAAAAGCCCAGAAAAAATCCACAATACATGGATTTTTGATTTGTCATGAAGCTGGCATTGGTTTTTTGTGAGTTGATAAACTTCTAAATAAATTATTCTGGTATGACACTTATGTTCACTTAGGTGGATAGAAGGAAAGCTGGAGTCTTATACTATACTACACACTAAAATCATTTCCAAGTGGATTAAAAACTTTAATATGAAAGGAAGAACAATAAAACTTTTAGAAGGAAAAATAATTGAATAATTTGTGACCTTAGTAGAAACTAATTTATTTAGAATCAAAGAGAAAAAGTAAAATAGGAATTAATTTGACCATACTAATATTTAAAATTTCAGTTTTTCAAAAAAATCAAATAGAAAATAAACTGTCATAAACAGAAAGATTATTTGTAACACATATAGCTGCCCTCCCTAAAAGTATGATGAATAAAAAAATAACTATTCAAAAGATAGTCAAAAGTCCTGAATAAACATATGAAAGGCAACCCATAGACATGCAGATATTCTAGAACCATTATACAATAGGAAAATAAAATTTAAAACCCATGGAATAGAATTTGTCACTGAAGACTTCTGCAGAAAATTTTAAAAGGTTTGACAATAGGAAGTAAAAATAAGACAAACTATTGGGAAACTGGAATGTTGTTATACTGCTGGTAAGTTGAAGTTCGTGAAACCACCTTAGAAATAATTATTGTACTGATCTTGTAAGGTTGAGGATAAGTATATCGATGAGCCCATCAAATACTCTCCTTGGTATTCACCCTAGAGAAAGATGTGCACCTGGAGACGTGTATCAGAATGTCCATGGCAGCACTATTTGTCTTAGCCCCAAATAGGAAACAAATCAATTGTCCATCAACAGTAGCATCCATAAATAAATGATGATGTATGAAGGAATTCTATACATCAGTAAAAATGCATAAATGACAGCTATAAACATGGTTGAATCTCAGGAATGAAATACAAGGCACCAAATACAAATTGCAGAGAAGTGACAGATTTGATTCAATTTATATAAACTTATAAAACATGAAGAACAGAACAATAATTTGTTATGGGTAAAAATAACATTAGTATAATAATAAATAAAAGCAAGGAAATTATAAACATGAAATTCAGGAGAGAATTTAACTCCTTAAAGAAAACGGGATGGGATGGGATGGGAAAATGTCACTAAGGGATTTCAAAGTAATGAAAATATGTATTTTATTTTTTATATAGCATGGCTAGTAACAGGTATTAGACTATATGATTAAATATGTCATATATATGTGTACATATAAATATATAAATGTAAATATCCTTTTGCATCTTTCAATACTTATCAAATGCCCTTCATGCCCCATGAAGAGAGAAGAATTCTATCAAATAGTCATAAAATTATTTTTCTGTAAAGACACTTTAATTAGGCTGTCAGAACTCTAATCAGATCAGATCGTTTGTACTTGCACAACATTTTAACTACATTACGTACTTGGGAAACATTCTGAATACATCCTAGGCTTCTTTTTGTAAGTGAACAGAAACTGTGATATTGGACTTTACTGATACACAGTAAGAGGAAGCTATTGTATATATTCATGGTACTCATGGTTCAGATGTGCTTAAGTGCAACAGTCACTATATTCTCTTATGAGGAATAATAAAAAATTTGTCTCAGCACTTAGCTTAAAAAAAATCCTGAATAAATGTCTCCTCAATTAATGATGTGGACCCAAGGGCCTCTTTTGACAATGTATAACTTCACTCTGAATCTTTTCTATATTTCTTATGGCTTTACGGCCTCACAGAACCTATGTATGGCCCACCTTTGGTCATCAAATAAGAATTTTATAGTAATATTTTTTATATTTATCTTTTATTTTACATTATTTTCCAACACTTATTTTCCCTTTATTTCCTGAAACTGGTATATTTTACTTTTGTTCCATATTCCATATATTAGCTGTTATACATTCTTTTTTGAATGAATCAGGGTATAAACAATTATCTCTGAAATTTTTTAAACAGTATTTAAAATCTTGTGACTCTAACTTTTATCACTGAAAATTGAAGTCTGAATTTTTGAGGCTGTCCCCCTGATGCATGATATTGACAAAAATCACACCAGTTTCAATACTGAATAATCCAGGATATGGACAAAATTTGTAAGTCATTTTAAATATCATGTTAAAAATTATCGCTATAGAAACATGTTATGTATTTGCTTTCCTTAAAGAGGTAAATACCTAGAAGCCATACTTGAAATATAATGAATATTAACATAAAGCAAGCAGGAACTCTATTATGGAAAATAAGAGATGAAACAAGAAAAATACTTAGACCCCTTTAGATAAAAACAAAACAAAAACCTATATCCCTTGATATCTAAAAAACTGAATTGACATCTGTCTTCTTAAACTGGCTTAAGTTTTTGAGTGGAGCCTCAAATCACATTTTTGAAAACCACAAAAATTTCTCCGAAACATTTTTTGAAACTGACTCAATGGTTTAAGTCATACAAATGCATCAACACATTTGTGCAGGAAAGCACAACCAACTTCATGGTGTTTGGTGTCATGTAGAGGGTGACTTTCACCCTGGGCCTTTCCTTTCTTCAGCTATCATGAGGGGAAAGAATACACTACTTCTGCCTCAGTTATAAAAAGAGTTATCAAAAAAGGACTTAAATAACCCTTAAATAACCCTCCCAGACTTCAGACAATGCTACAGAGCTACAATAATCAAAATAGCATGGCATTGGTATAGAAACAGACATATGTATAAATGGAACAGCATAAATAGCCCAGAAATAAACCCACAAAATTTGGTCAATTAATCTTTGACAAAGGAGGCAAGAATATACAATGGAGTAAAGACATTTTCTTCAGCAAATTGTTTTGGGAGAACTGGACAGTAAATCAATGTTACAATACTCCCTCACACCACATACAAAAATAAACTCAAAATGGCTTAAATACTTAAACATAAGACAAGCTCTACAAACCTCTTAGAAGAAAACATAGCAAAACATTTTCTGACATAAATCTTGGTAATGTTCTCCTAGGGCAGTCTACCCAGGCAATAGAAGTAAAAGCAAAAATTAGCAAATGGAACCTAATTAAACCTATAAGCTTTTGCACAGCAAAGGAAACTGCAAACAAAGCAAAAAGACAACCTATGGAATGGGAGAAAATATTTGCAAAAGACATGACTGATGAGGACTTAATTTCCAGAATATACAAACAGCTCATACAACTTAATAATAAAAAACCCCAAACAACCCAATCCAAAAATGAGCAGAAGACCTAAACAAGCAGTTCTCCAATGAAAACAGACAAATGGCCAATAGGCACATGAAAAAATGCTCAATATCACTAATTATCAGTGAAACACAAATAAAAAACTACAATCAAGTATCAGCTCACACCAGTCAGAATGGACATCATTCAAAAGTCCACAAACAATAAATGCTGGAGAGAGTGTGGAGAAAAGGGAACCCTCCTATGCTGATGGTGGGAATGTAGCTTGGTGCAGCCATCATGGAAAACAGTATGGAGATTCCTTAAAAAACTAAAAATAGACTTATCATATGACCAAGCAATCCCACTCCTGGGCATATAACCAGAGGAAACTTTAATTTGAAAAGATACATGAATCCCAATGTTCAAAGCAGCATTATTTACAGTAGCCAAGACATGGAAGCAACATAAATGTCCATCGACAGATGACTGGATAAAGAAGTTGTGGTATATTTATACAACAGAATACTACTCAGCCATAAAATAATAAAATAATGCCATTCGCAGCAACATGGATGGCCCTGGAGATTCACTTCATTCTAAGTGAAGTAAGCCAGAAAGAGAAAGAAAAACACCATATAATATCACTTATATGTGGAATCTAAGAAAAAGACAAGCTTATTTACAAAACAGAAACAGTTTCACAAACATAGAAAACAAACATTGTCACCAGTGGGGGAAGGGGTCGGGAAGGGATAAATTGGGAATTTGAGATTTGCAGGTACTAACTACTATACATAAAATAGATAAAACAACAAGTTTATACTGTATAGCATAGGGAACTATATTCAGCATCTTATAGTAACCTATAATGAAAAAGAATATGAAAATGAATATATGTATGTATATGTGTGACTGAACTATTATGCTGTACACCAGAAATTGACACATTGTAGACTTACTTCAATTAAAATCAAACAAACAAAAAAATCAGGAAAGGACTTCAGTGTCTATTATTGTGTGAAAGGAAAAGAGCGACCAACTTTACATTCAGTTACATACTTTTCTTCCCTTATCATTTCATCACCATTTCACCAATAACATGGCAATGTTCTACCATAGCTCAGAAGCATAAGAAATTCCATGAATGGACCTTAGTTTACAGTCTCCCAAGCATTTTTATAATGTTTTGGGGGATTTTTGGCAGTGTTTTAAATAATATGGTTTTTCTCTCTCTCTTTCTCTCTCTTCTTTCCTTTTTTTTTTTTTCAGGATTTTTCTTTTTTTATCTTAATGTCATTTTATTGGTGATTCCCACTGTTATAATTCATTGTGTTCATAATTATCATGTTCCACCCTAATCCAAAAGTTGTTTCAGGAATTTTTATCTGTACTAATGAGTGATGTCAACCAATGATAGGTATGTTCCAGTTACCTTGTTGAAGTTTAAGGATTTTCATAATTGATTCCTGTCACACCATTTTCATCCCAGATAACTCACAAAGTAAGTGAATCTTAATGAGACCATACAGAAACACGAGAGTTAAGACTGGCCCTCATCAAATGGCCCTACAAGTTTTAGGAGTATGTACAATGTTTCCAATCTGAAATTTTCTAGTCCAAACAACCTCAAGCTTCATCTGCTTATCTATGTTTTCACACTCCCTCTGGAGTTATTGTATCAATCAAATATTGTTGAAAAATATATATACATATATATACAATTTATTTGTTCATTTTTCAAGGGCCACTAATAAAGTTGAGATGCTTGCATTCTTTGGGTTCTGTTCTTTTTTTCATTCATTCATTATTTATTAATTGAAAATGTGTATATCCTAGACACGCTTCTAAATTTTATGAATGTATTAGTGTGGAAAAATTCTGATGTCATCAAGCTTGCATTTTATTGGCAGGAAGAATTTACTGCTTTCCACGCACTGGACACCCAGCATTTTACATGTGGTAACACACAATCCTCAAATCCAACTGTGAGGAAGACATTATAACCCCATTTATTTAGCCAATAGGGACTGCTTGCCTTTTACAAGTCATACACAGTTGCTGCCCTTATTTCACTTACAGTGTAGTGGGAGAGACACACATTAAACAAAAATCACAAGAACAAACAGAGATTTGTGGGATTTATCTTTGACAGGGAAGGCTTTCTTGAAGAAGTTATCATTGAGATGAAAACTGATTAAATAATAGGACTTAAGCAGAGGTTATGCTAAGCATTTCAGGCAGAGGGCACAGTGTGTGTGGAAAGCTCTGTTCCTCAAATATTGTTTCTAGAACAATGTATACCATTTCACGGTCAGTAGGCATTTCATCATTTTTTCCAAATGAAGCAGTATGGGATAATATCAAGTCTTGTTTAGTTAACAAATGATGCAGAGTATGGATGGCTTGGAAGCATATTTATTGTTACAAGAAAATATTTGGTTTGGGCACATGTGAACAACCCAAGCATTTGTTTCAGTTGAAAACATTTGTTTCAGAAGAAAATTTGGCTTTCATATTTGTATGCAAGTTTCCAAATTGGTTTCCAATTGTCGTGAAGTAAGCATTTGGTTGGTGGCAGTAGGATAGCCAAATACTTCTGCACATGTTTATAGAGGTTTGGGGACTCTGCTGAGGTCCAGGACCTCCGATTATGTTTTTACTGCTTGTCTGATTAATGATTTGTCACGTAGCTGTGCAGTGAGAATCACCCAAACTTTCATTTAAAGGAAAATCAAACTTTACAGAAACTCACTGGAAGTTAGAAAGGCCTCCCTAGTCTTAATAAGGGATATTTATCCTTGCCTCAGGTTCTAAAACTTTTAAGAAACAGAAGGCATAGTGCAGACAATAACTATGCCACATTATTTATTATGTATTTATATATCATCCATAAAAGTATTCTTAAAGGTATAAATATAATATAAATATTAGAAAATTTCAAAAAATTTTAAAGATTTTTTTTGAAGATTACCCTACAGATAAGAGTTGAGTTATGACAAAACTGGAGTATTTGTTCAGATAAATAGCAAAGTAGTTGTGCCGAAAGCCTCCTTGTTTCTCCTACTATTTATTAAGATGAGATATTTAAGTTTTCAGTTTATGGAAGAGAAACCTGGAGTAAAATACTGAGACATTGTGGAAAGTGGCAGTTTGTCTCCCAAACTTCCTCTCAATTTTTCCTTAGCATCTGAATGCCCAGTTAGTTGCTATGTTCTCCAGGCTGCCTTGTGGCAAGGTCTGGTCATGCAGCTAGGTTATTAATAAAATGATATGAAAGGAAGAGATAAAACTTTCACCTGATCAGGTTTTCAGAAAATTCCTTGTGCTGGACTTTCAGCCTTTCTTTTCCCGTACCCACAGGCTGGAGCATATGTGACAGTCATCTAGCATCACTAGAAGCCTAAAACACTGCCATAGGTGGTGGGGCACAGTAGAGTGGTTTGTTCCATGAGAGAGAGATTCTCTTAGCAAAGCTCTTATATGCTGTGGTTTCTTTGTTCCAAGAGTCTACACTTGCATGAACTATTATAATGAATAGCTATTCAACTGAATGGCAAGGTGGTAATTTTGGAATGATAGAAATGTCTCTGATGTAGATATTGAAGATTATTAGTTAAGTTTAAAACATAATGTAATAGTATCTGAAAGCATAAAAACGTTGCTTCTGTCAGTCCCTACTACAGAGGTAACAATCTCAGGAATACACACACACACACACACACACACATATATATACATACAGATTTTTACTCAGGATCCTAACTTAACATTATTTTTCTTTTTACTTTTTAACTTTAACTAAAAAGAAAATAAAATTGCTGAAGATGATGCATATCAGGACATAGAAACCATTTTCACCAGAATATTGCAATAAAATAAAATACCACATAGGAAATTTAGTCAAGGAAACTTATTAAAACAAAATCAGCAGAGAAATCAAATTTTGTCTTAAACAGAACCTGGAATTTAACAGATCATATAGTCAAGGATAAATTATCTTCCACAAGCAAGATGCATCAAATGAAAATAAAAATGCATCAAAGATGCCACAAACTACAAAGAATATCAACAAACAAGCAAGCCAAGTCAACCTAATTTTAAAGAATCAATATATTCTGAAAGCTAAATTAAAAACATTTTAAAAATACTTGAAAATATATATTTGAAACCAGTTATCTATCATATGCTATATCAGAATGTAGTTATAATACATTTTAATTTTTTACAGATGTATATAAAAGAGATAATATTAATTATATTAACAATACAAAAAAAATCACAAAATCTAGATAATATAATGTCTATGTTAATGAATATACCTACAATGAAGGGTGATGAATACTAGAACTTAGCATTTTATTTTATAAAATGTGAACATTGTTGTTTTATGCCCTGGTGATATTAACAATAATAATAACATTCCACTTGTTTTTCATCTGAATACTTGCTTTTACATTATCATATCATTTGATCCTAACAAGAGCAGATATTTTCTTGTTCATAATTGTTCACCAAAAGAATGAAGTTGCAACAGTTTTTTTTTAAGTGTCAAAAACAACCTAGCGATTTCTGCTACTAGGGCAATGGCTCAGATTCACTTTTCTCTATTCCTCTAAATATGAACGGGTACCCTGGAAATAATTGCACAAACATAAAAGAACTCTGTAAGGTGAAGGGAAGCCGTTAGAGTATCTAGAGATGTCAGGACTTGAATTATACTCAGGTAGTTCTCTGGCTTTTCCTTGTTATCTCCCATATATCCTGGATGTGCAGGAAAAAACTCCCATCCCAAATTGCTAACAATCATAGAAACAAAACAAAACAGACAAACAAGAAAAAAACATAAAACTAAACACATGCAAAAGCCCAACAAACAAAACACATGAAAACCTGGTCTTTTTGGCCAAGAAACCAGAAAAGGGGAAGGCCAGTAGGGACCTAACTGGAAGATCCATACCTAGTGGCCACAGCAACCAGATCTGTCTATCTTCCCTGATTCTACATCCCTGATAGTGGGGCAGCAGCAACAGAATCTGCATGCATCAGCTCACATCCTGTCCCATATCCATTGGCAACAGGTGGGTTCCTCTACTTGCACAGGCAGTGCCGACGGGCCTGGTGTCTCTCCATCTTCTGCCCAGTGGTGGAGAGGCACACTCCTGACCCTCAACCCTAGTGGCAGAAACAGATCTAGGCCAGGAATCTCTTAGCCTTCCATTCAGTGGGAGAAGGTAGTCTGGATAAGTATCTCCCTCCTCCCATGCCACCACCAGAGATACAAAGGGAAGTCCAGTGGCACTGTGCGAAACTCTCTATCCTAAGGGCTCGGTGTCCCCTATCTAAGAGTCCTGGGGGTATTTTTCACCTCTGTTGGCAACACCAGCAGGGGACCAGCAATGAGCCAGAGCCCAAGCAGAACCAGAAGAAGAAAATAGACTAGAATAGCACTGTGAAGGCTCAGAAAACAAAATTGCCATTGGAATTATAGCCTACAAAAGTAGGCCAGAAACCACACACTACACCTAAACAGGGTGGCTGCCTGCTAAAAGAGATTTAAATAAGATCAAGAATCTTCTAACATGAGATCTAAAATGTCTAGGATGCAGTTTTTAAAAAAATCCCCTCATTATTAAAGCACCAGCAAAATCACAACTTGAATTAAAAAAAAAAAAAGACAATCAACTGATACCAACAGGGAGGTAAAGCAGACACTGAAGTTATCTGACAAAGATTTCAAAATAGCTAATCATAAAAATGCTTCAACAATCAGTGACAAATTCTTTTGAAACAAATTAAAAAATAGAAATGTCAGAGTAATAAAAATTATAAAAAGAACCACATAGAAATTAGAGAACTAAAACATACAAAAACCAAAATAAAAAGCTTGTCAAATGAACTTGATAATAGAGTGGAGACAACAGAAGATAGAATCAGTAAATGAGACAAAATCAATGGAATTTACTCATTCTGAACTATAGAGTCTAGACTGATAAAACTAACCCGAACATAGTCTAAGGGACATATGGGAAAAAACAAAATATCAAACATTTGCAGTATTGGGATCCCAAGGTCTGAAAAAGCATTCAAATAAATAATCGCTGAAATGTCTTAAATTTGGTGAAAAATATAAATTTACAGATTCAAGAAACTGAGTGAAACCCATATAGAATAAATCTTAAGAAATCCACTTCATGACTTATAATGATTAAACTTCTGAAAATGAAAGATAAAGGGAAATGTCTTAAAGTCAGCCAGAAAAAAATGATGCATTACCTCTAGAGGGAGACCAATTCAAATGAAAGTGGATTTTTCATTTGAAACTACAAAAATCAGGGGGGAAAAGGCACAATATTTTTTAAGTTCTGAAAGAAAAGAATTGCCAACTTCAAGCTCTGTATCTGGCAAAGCTATTCTTCAGTAATAAAAGGGAAATAAAGCCGTTCTCAGACAAAGGAATATTAAGATAATTTGTTGCTAGTAACTTATTCTCAAAGAATGACTAAAGGAGATAATTTGTTGCTAGAAACTTATTCTCAAAGAATGACTAAAGGAGCCTTTTCAAATAGAAATAAAATGATAAGAAAAGTTTTAGTATTTCAAAAGTAAAAAAAGAAAAACAGAATAGGTAACAATAAGGGTAAAAATAGTAGTTTTTTCCTCCCCATAGTTTTTAAATCATATTAGATGGTTGAAGCAAAACTTACTTGGTGTTCAATGTTTGAAAAGAAAATAACTATGACAGTAAATTCTGAAAATGAGGAGAAGCAGACCTAAATAAAACTAAAGTTTTAATATTTCACTCAAAGTGGTAAATGTCAATAACAGTTGTGATAACTACAGAGAGCAGCCACTAAATATATACAAAGTGATATTTTCAAAAACACTACAAACAAGAAAAGATGGAATTTTATAAGTGGTCATGTAATCCAAAGGAAAGGAAGAAAAGAAAAACTGAAAATTGGAAAACAGAGGAAATAAACAGTAAACAAATAAAATCACAGACTTATACACTACCATGCCCAAAATTACATAAAATGTAAATGATTTACTCAGACTGATTAAAAGACAGAGATAGGCCTAGTGGCTTAAAAAAAGAATTATGATCCAACTGTATGCTATATATAAGAAATTCACTTCAAACATGTCATAAGTAGGGTGAAGCTAAAAGAATGGAAAAAAATATATCATGTCAATGTTAATTTAAAAACAAATAAGAGTGACTATTTTAATATCGGAAAAAGTAGTCTTGAGAGCAAGGAAAATTACTAGAGATAAAGAAAGATATTACATCATGATAAAAGGATCAATACACGAAGTTTTGTGGGCTGAATTGTGCTATACCAACATCTTATGTTGAAGCACTTTCTGCTAATGTGATTATGTTAGGAGATGAGCTTTTAAAGAGATAATTAAGGTTAAATGAGAGGCTGAGGCCTTAATCTAATACCACAGGTGTCCTATCAGAGGACGAAGAGACACAAGAGATGCGCAGAGGAAAAGCCAGGTGAGGACACAGTGAGAAGGTAGCCATCTGCAAGCCAAGGAGAGAGGCCTCAGGAGAAACCAAACCTGTCATCACCTTGATCTTGAACATCTAGCCTCCAGAACTGTGAGAAAACATCTTTTTGTTGTTGAAAGCATTCAGTCTGTGGTATTTCATTATGGCAGCACTAGCAAACTAATACAGATGTTAAGTGATCATTGACATGTATACACCACAAAACAGACTTTCAAAACACATGAAACAAAAACTGATAGAATTAAATGGAGAATAGAGAAATTCACAATTATGGTTGAAAACTTCAACACCCTATTTTCAGTAATTGATAGACTTAATAGAAAGTTGGTAAAAATATAGAAGAACTGAGTAAAACTATCAACCAACAAGATCAAATTGTCACATATAGAACTCTTCAAAAGCAGAATACACATTTATTTTAAATGTGTGTGGAACACTCATCAATATAGATTGTATCAGTGGTCATAAGACAATTCTCAAAAAATTTAAATAAATTGAAATAACATAGAGTGTACGCTCCAGCCAGAATGGAATCAAACTAGAAACTGATAACAGAAAAACAGAAAATATAAAATATTTGGCAATTAAACAACACATTTCTAACAATTCATGAGCCAAAGAGGAAGTCTCAAAGGAAACAAAAAATAAATAGAATTAAATGAAAATGCATCTGAATAAGTGAGGTGCTCTTAAAACAGTGCAGCAAATGAAATTTATAGCATTAAATGTTTCTATCAGAAAAAGTAAAGGTTTCAAATCAATAATCTAAGTTTCTATTTTAAGAACTAGAAAAAGGAAAGCAAAATAAAGCTAAAGCAAATAGAAGGAAAAAATAATTAACTAAGAGCAGAAATCAGTGAAATTAAAATAGGAAAACAATAAAGGTCAAGAAAACAAAAGCTTATTATTCAAAAATATCAATAAAATTGATAAACCCCCAGCAAGACTGGCAAAGGTTAAAAGAGAAAAAACACAGATTACCAATATCAGAAATGAAACAGAGGATATCATCGGTTTTTTTCGGTTACTCACGAGGATTATAAAGGAATCCTACAAATAACTTTAAAGTCACAAATTCAACAGTGTAGAAGAATGAATTGATTCCTAAAAAGTGCAAAATACCAAAACTGAACCAAGATGAAACTGGCAAGTCTTAAAATCATTTGAATACATTGTATTTCTAATTAAATGTTCCCCAGAAAGAATCTTCACCCCACATGGCTTCACTGTTAAATTTTACTATACACTTAAAGAAGAATTAATACCAACGGCACACAATCTTTACCAGAAACTATAAGACAAAAGAACACTTCCCAACTCATCACATAAGAAAAGAAAAGAAAAAAAGTACAGAACAAAAATCTCTCATTTTTCTCATGAGCTTAGACCCAAAAATTGTTAACAAAATATTAGGAAATCAAGTTCAGAAAAGAATAAAACAATTCTATATCATGAAGAAGAACTCTAACTACTCAACAGTGGGATTTTTTTCAGATATGCTAATATAGTTCACCATTTGAGAATTGTAATCCATCCTATCAAGAGGCTAAAGTAGAAAAAGTATGTATTTATATTAATTAATACAGAAGAACATTTGATAAATTCAACATTCAATCATAACAAAAACTTTCAGCAAACTAGGAATATAAAGAAAATTCCTCAACTTGATGAATAGCATCCATAAAACACCTACAGTTAGCATTATATTTAATAGACAAAGACAATATTTTCTTCCAAGATCAGGAAGAAAGCGTGAATGCCCACTCTCAGCATACTTATTCAAAATAATACTGAAACATCTAGACACTGTACTAAGTCAAGATAACAGAGATAAAAAAGTATACAAGCCAAAAAGGAAGAAATAAAACTGTCTCTATTTTCACATGACATAGTTGTCGATATGGAAAGTCCCAAGGAATTTATTCAAAAACAGAAACCTCCTAGAACTAAATATTGAGCTCACCAAGGTTGCAGGATACAACATCAATATGTAACAAGCATTCTCATTTCTATGTACTAAAAATGAACATACAGAAACCAAACTAAATAAAATATCATTTTATCATCAAAAATAAAATAAAATATGTGAAACTTAAAGAAAGTTTGTACAGTGTGTAGTCTACTGAAAATTGCAAAATGCTGATGAAAGAAAACCAAAGATCTAAGTAAATGGGGAGACATACTATGTTCATGGATTGAAAAATTTAACATAGTAAAGATGTCATTTCTCCCCAAACTGACCTATAGAATTAACAGAAATAATGTAATTCTTACCAAGATTTCTGGAAGAAGTTTGTAGATACAGATAAGCTTATTATAATATTATAAGGAAACACAGAAGCCACAGAAATGCTAAATATGCTAAATAATCTTGACTAAACAAATACTTTGAGAGAAATCACTTTTACTCATTGTTAAGGCTTACTATACAGCTATAATAATCGAGAGTGTGGAATTTGCCAAGGATATGTATATGTTGATCAAACGGGACAGAACAAAACACCCAGAAATAGACCCACACAAATATACTCAACTAATTTTTTGACAATGCTTCAAAAGCAACCATTGGAGGAAAGATGGTCTTTTCAACAAATAGTGCTATAGTAACTGAACATCTACAGGCAACAAATTAGCCTCAAAGTATCCACATACCTTGTATGAAAATATATTCACGAACTTAAATATAACATGTAAAATTGTAAAACTTTTAGAGAAAGAATAGGATAAAATATTTAGAATCGAGGGCTGGGAAAAGAGTTCTTAAATTTCATACCAAAATTATGATTCTTAGAAGGAAAAGTGGATAACTTGAACCTCATTAAAATTTAAAACTTTTGCTGGTCAAAAGACCCTGTTAAGAAGATAAAAAGGCAACTGACAGACTGGAAGGAAATATTTGCAATCTGCATCTCTGACAATGGACTCATGTCTAAGATATATAATGAACTCTCAAAATCCAACAGCAAAAAACAAAAAAACAAATCCCTAGCTCCAAAATCAATCCAATTTGAAAATGGGAAAAGACAGATACATTTCACCAAAGAGGATATACAAGATGCCAAACAGGCACATTAAAAATATTAAAACAATGAAACATCATTAGCCATCAGATAAATGTCAATTAAAACCTCAGTGAACATTACTGCATCATAAGAGCTAAAACGAAGAACAGTGACAACTGGGAGTGCTGGTGATGATGTGAAGACACTGGATTACTCATGCATGCTGATGAGCATGTAAAATGGTGCAGCCATTATGGAAAGCAGATTAGCAGTTTCTTATAAACTATTACCAGGCTTTTACCTCAGAGAAATTAGAACTTTGTTTACACAAAATCTGTACATAAATGTTCATAACAGCTTTATTCATAATAATCAGAAACTGAAAACAACCCATATGCCCATCAAATGTGTAAGTGGTTAAAAAAAAATGTGACACATCCATATTTTGTAAAACTACTTTGCAATATAAACGAATGGATTACTGATACATAGAACAGCTCCAGGGAATTGTAATGAGTGGGAAAATTCATCTGAAGTTTCAAATATTGTATAGTTTAATTTATAAAATATTCTTGTAATGAAAAAATTATAGAAATGGAGCACAGATGAATGGTTGTCAGGGTCAGGAACAGGAAACGTAGAGGAATGGTTATGTGGCTATAAAATAGCAACAGAAAAGATTCCTGTGTTGGTAGAAATATTCTGACTCTTAACTGTATCAGTGTCAATATCCCAGTTGTGATATTGTACAGAATTTATATTGTATCACAAGAGTTACCACTGGAGGAAACTATGCAAGCTTGGGTAAGCTATGCAAGACCTATCATTGTATTACTCCTTCCAAGGGCATGTGAATCTACAATAATCTATAAAAATAAATGTTAAAAAAAAGTCTGTTAGAGTCATAAGTTAAGAACTATTTTTCTTGTTATATCTTTGAGGAAAACAAATTCAGAGAGTTAGATTACTTTTCTGAAGTCATGCAGCTAATCTACATCCGAATCAGGACCAACACATCGGCTCTGTCAGATGTAGTCCAGCAATCTTTTCTAACTGTTCATGCCAACACTGATTTCTTGTGGAGCAAGGCTTAAAATTAAGGGCCAATATATGTGCTGCCTAGACAAAGAGAGGAAACCAGAAGGGCCTCAAATGGCCTAGACACAAGTTCCTCTCTTTATTAGGTTCCCATGGATAAGGGTCTCTAGCCAACAATCCTGCTTCTCAAACTGAAGAGAAACAGGTGCAGTTTTTTCTTATCCTGAGTAACCAGTGTTGGTTCCTGCCAGCCTGCAGAAAAATTCAAACAAGCTAATAATCATCTCCCATGAGAACTAATGGGACCCTCGTCTACAATACAATACCCTACTACAATACCTGCCACCCACAGCCCCTGATTGGTCAGTCTGTTGTAAAGTGCGACTCTAGAGTGGCCCTGTGTGGTACTGTGTGCCCCTCCCTTCTGCACTAACTATAAAGTAAATAGAGCAAATTACTATGGTGAGATTTAATAGCTTTCATGGACTTCCTAAGAGTTTTGTTGTAATGGAATCCCAGAAACAGGTGGAAAGGTTTTTAAGTTCACTATAGTCTTCACATGTCTTAGTCTTCTAGATGATATATACTATTGGAATTAAGATAAAAATATTCTATCATCATGTCATGAAACACAAAAAATAACTGAATAATTCCTACTGGGGAGAGAGCTATGATACTTTTAAAAATTTTAAATAATGTAAAGAATAGAAATTTGAGGTTGCAACCATGACCATACTGTTTTTATGAAGAGGGTAATATTACAAGGATAAGTAGTCTAGTAACAGCAATTGATTTATAATTTATAATGGTTTCTCAGTAAGTATGTTTTTATAGTACATAGCTTTTCCTTATATCATCTGGTTTGTAACTTAAAACATGACCAAATAAATGTCTGACGGAAAGTATTAATCTACATATTTTAAAAAATTAGATGATTGGTATACAAACTGAGTTGAAATGCCACAGAAAATATATAGTCTAAATGCTCTAAACTAATTCATAGTAACAGCTGTGTTAAAGTCATATAGTGTTTACATTTTGCAATAATATTGAGTCTAATTCAATGGATTAAAAAGAATAGTGATGTCTTGGCGAAATAAAGTTGCAGTAATTTCCCTTTTTAAAGCAAAGAAAGGATGTGATAAGCAAATTATAAATAGAACAATTTTCATTTGGTCAACAGGAAACATGCTGGTTAAAGGAAAATAAACTACATGTAAATATGAAAATAGCAAAATTACTGCATATCAAGTTCTAGGTGTTTTGAAGAGCTGAAAGTACTCAAAAGTGGTTTTTAAAATAAAATTAGCATATAATATTATGGACATTTTTCTAGGCGGAAACATTTAATGGCAACTACACTGGAATTTATTTTAAAATCTGAAATAGATAAATACCACTTCTGCCTACCTTCAGGCAGGATTTTGCATTATTATCCTTCTTACTTGACTTCTTTTTCTCTTATTAAAATCATAGTAGTGGTGAGCTGCCAAGAGATATTTACAAGTATTTATAGGCATTTTATATAATTTTTCACTAAATAAAATAACTAAATAAACAAGTTTGGATTTTCATCCACTTTGGTTACATTCTACTGAAAGATATACTAAATCTGCCTCTCGCTGTCACTGTTTGAACATTTCTGTGTACATTTTTCATGTGGGATAGCTCTCTCCAGTCAGCTACTGAAGGCTAGACTCGGAGCAGCAAAGTGAAAAGGAACAGAAATTAAGTTAAAGGGTTTTACAAAAAAAATATATATATATATATATATACACACATATGTTTTACAAATATGTATGTATATATGTGTATATATATATATATATGTATATATGTAAGCTTGAATGATTCCTACTTAAGAAAAATGAAGAGAAAATTATTGGTAGTCACAAAACACTTTGGTGGTGGGCAACCTGAAAAACATACAAACCTTTAAATATCTAAGATTTAAACATTTCAGAGTGGATGTGTTCTAGTTGTTTTCTTAAATCTTGAAAACTTCTATCCTGACACGTTTAAGATGGTTATGACCTATACTTTGCTTAGCTGGCCAACTCACTTAAATAAGATATTTCTCAAGTTTAGACGGATTAGAGAGTGAATTCTGTGGACTCCTGAGGTCTT
The DNA here is from genome assembly GCF_048564905.1 of Vicugna pacos. Taxonomy (NCBI): domain Eukaryota; kingdom Metazoa; phylum Chordata; class Mammalia; order Artiodactyla; family Camelidae; genus Vicugna; species Vicugna pacos. Next base: position 23,658,404 of record NC_132994.1, on the reverse strand, counting down.
CACCTGTAGTATCAAGGACATTTACTTGTTGATATTTCTGGCCAGAAAGTAAATTTTATAGTTGAATAACTACACGGTCATTTGTACAACAAGTTGGAATGAGTATACATGGAATCATATTCCCAGGCATCCAAATTCTGATATATCTGTGCTGGAAAAAAATTAGAACAAAATAATAAAAGTAAGAAAAATGTCTTTATTTGGTATATTGCTAGAAATGTTAAGTGTCCAGGAACTATGCCTTAAAATTACCTAGCAAATGAACCATTATACTTATCATATTATCACAAAGAATAAAAAGAAATAAAATAACAAAATTCTAAATCATAACTCAACACAAGAATCTTTATAAATGACTAAATGCCAATTTGGCATCTTCTTTCTCAATAGTGTGTGCCCTTTAGAGCATTAATTTTTATTGCATAATAAATATTTTGGCACTAAGCTTAGCTAAATTCAACAGTATTTTATATTTAAGTTTATATAACCCTTCATCTTTTACATGTACTGAAAACAAAAGTTTTGATGAAGTAAAACATAAATTTATAGGACTACCAACAGAAATTCGATTGTGTGTTGTAGGTTTTCAAAACGTGACTATGCAGGTAGCATAATTCAAAGACTTATATACTTTAATATCTACTTTCCCCTTCTTGCATGGCAATAGAATTCTAAGCTAGTTGATACTACCCTAGACGCAGTACGGTATTTTCCAGCCTTTCTCTCAGGCAGCAATAGCCATGAGACTAAGGAAACTTCTGATAATCTTCTTTAAGAAAGAACATGTGAGAACCGTTTGTCCTTTCTTTACCCTGCCCTCCAATCTGTTGATTAGAAAGTGGATGAAGTTACTGAAGCTCCATCTTGAACCTTAACAATGGAAGGCACACCCTACAAATGATTTAGCAAAAAGCCAGAAGTAGCCTAGATTCCACATGGCATCTGAACAGTCAACGACTCCTTATATTTGACTTATGCAAAAGAAATACATGAGCTTCTATTTTGTTTCCACTGCTGCTAGTTTTGAGAACACTTTTGCTCACAATTAAATTTACTCCTAACTAGTTTAATGTATGCCGAGAAAATCCTATTGCTACAGACGGGAGGAGGGGATTGTAGGTTTAAAATCTATACAACATACACAGGTTTAATTCTGATGGAAAGTTGTATTATTCATAATACATCAATTTAAAATATTTTAAAATCTTATTTACTGTATTTATCTCTATATGTTTAACATGTTAGTATTTATCCTCACATTTTAATAAAAACATTGGCAGCAAAAAAAGAAATACAACTCAGTTTTTTAAAAAAATATTCCCTTTCCTCCAAAGAATTGGCATATTATATACAGTTGACATAGTTCATGGATAAAATTATAAATTTCATTTATAAATATAAGTATAAATATTTCACATAGCTGATCATAGTCTCAGAATCTTCTTAATATGTAAAAGATGCTGTGACATGCACACTTACAAAATGCAAATACATTTTCTCAACATTATTTGATGAGTCTATACTTACATGTATTTTTTTCTACTTGGGTAGTTCTCTTGTATAATGTTATTTTGAGTTGGATAAATAGTGTTTATAATCCATTTCCACTTAAAGAGGATAACTAGGCCCTTCGTGATGTTATCTGCTTATAAAAGAATTTAATACTCAATTTATGGAATATAAATCCTAAATATACAATTCTGCCTTTGTAATTTGTATTTGTTTTGGTGGAATATATTTCTTCTATCATTTACATAACTTTTATAATCCTACACGTTAGTTATTACAGAGAAAGATTTGTGCAGAGCCAATCAATGTGCTTCTAACTGTTAATATGTATTTCTTACGGTTTTTTCTCAATTTATCAATTTTCTATTTAAATAGTTTATTCAGTGCTCTTGTAACAAATATTAAAAATAACTTTACTAATCTAGTAATGGAATCAAATTATGTTTTATTCCTACTCAATTCTACCTTGACACTCCATTAGGCAATGGCCTATAGTTAACTTCTAAGTTTCTTATAAATTATTCTAATTCTTTTCAGATTACTTAAAATAAGAAGTCACAACATACATGACTAAACAGATGAATACAACTTGTTTTAGTAATATAATGTCCACATAATATCCACAGTTCTCTGTAAACACACTCAATAGTTTTCCAAAACTTTTAGTTTAAAATTAATAAAGTGTAAGATTGAAGTAATTATGTTTTTCATTATAAGCACACTCACACGTGCTTAATTTAAAAAAAATTCACAGTTAAAGAGTTCTGTAAGAAGTTCTTTACACATCCCTCACCAATTGCTGATTTCCAAAAATAATTACTTTCAATTGGTTTAGTTGTTTTTCTTAGTGTTCCTTCATTTCTCTAAATAACAAGTGTGTTCTTCTGTGTGTTGACTGTTCAGCAGGAGGCATAATCTATTCACCTTACACAGTGAAAGCTCACAGCCACCACCCAGAGTATTTACATTCACATAATCCTACACATGTATACCATTATTTAGTTTTCTTTTAAGTAAATCAATACTCAAATCAGTATTTTAGAGTCTTCAACAATGCCATAAATTTTGTTGATTATTTTTACTTTCTTGCACAAGATTTTTGTTTTGTTGTAAATAATCATCTTGTCATTTTTCCCTTAGTTTTCTATGTACTTATTACTATAACACCAAACTCTTAACTGACTTTGTAAATCTTCTCTCGATATGTTCACAAATGTCAAGTATTTTATCAGTTTCATTTTCCTGATGAAATCTCTGCTAGACTTGGTCCAATTTGCACCCTTTTTATCTGGTGTACAACTGTCATCCTGGAATCTCCTTGCACCATTTTACTGAGCAGGCTCACCACTAACATGTGGCAGGTGCAGGGCAAAAGTATAGACGGAGGCACACAGGCCCTGGTCTATACCCCCTTCCTCTTCCAAGCCTGGCTCCAGGGAACAGACCCAACAAAAAAGCAAAGAAGCCTTCCGCAGCCTGGGTCTCAGTGAAACACCATTTTAGGCAAGGGGATGTCTTGCCATGTCCTATCCTTATTCGCCCTTTGGGAGGAGGCTATGTGTTTCAGATTCAATATTTTAGAACTTACTTCATTGAAGTCTAGCTTCAACTGTGTCTTGTGCCCCAAGGTTAGAGATTTACTTTTTTCCTCTTCAGTTTTCTTCTGGGATGAGAGAAGACCAGTCACTATTTCTCAGAGTGAAAGAGAAGACCTAAGGTTCTGCTTCTCAAACACTTATTTATCCAGAACTATTTTTAGATTTTTCTTAAATCTTATTGTCAGAGGTACTAGGTACCAACTCTTCCATAACCTTTAAGAAGTTTACAGTATATATTTCTCTCAGTCTTGCATTTCTATCACTGTCTTGGAACAATAATACAGTAGCAGTAATATTACCTTACACTACTTCTCTCTGCTCCCACCCAGGTGAATTTCTCCCAGTTCCTTAAACAGTGTTTTAAAGTTTTCCTTCAGCTTTCACACACACACACACATTTCTCTCTACTTAGATCTCTTTATCCACATATAACCCCTCATTAACATGTACTCAGTGATCCTTCCCAACTTAAACATCACTTTCTTAGGTAAATCTTTCCTGGGCCCCCAGAACAATTAGGTCCTCTTACTGTATTTCCAATAACTCCATGACAACTCTTTGTAGCATTCGGCATACATGTCATTCTGTATTTAATGATCTATAATGATTTGTGTATTGTTTCTCCTCTCCATAGACCATGGTACTACAGATTCAAGAACTATGTTTTTTAGCCACAGTCTTTTTAAATCTTAGCTTAGTGTTTGTTTCTTGTGGCTGCTGTCACAAATTACCACAGACTGGGTTGCCTGAAATGAAAGAAATGTATTCTCTCAGGTTTGGAGGCTATAAGTCCGAAACCCAGCAGCACCATCTCCCTCTGGAGCCTCTTGGGGAGAACCAGTTCTTTGCCTCCTCGATGTTCTAGTGGCTCCCCCAGCATTCTTGGGCTTAGGAATGTATTTCTCCAAGCTCTGCTTCTGTGCTCATGTTGTCTCCATATCTTCTGCCTCTCTAATCTCCCTCTACCTAACTTCTATAAGAATACTAGTCATTAGACTTAAGACACACCAAATAATCCAAGGTGATCTCATCTTAAGATCCATAACTTAATTCCATCTGCAAAGACTTTTTTTCTAAATAATGGAATATTCATAGGTTCCACGAATCAGGACAGGGACATACTTTTGTGGGGACCACCATTCAACCCCCACAGTGCTAATTCTTCAATGTGTGGAACTAGCACATTTTTGAGCAAAATTACAAGTTTCTTCAAAGCATCAATAAATGTCTAGGTATAATAATTTTTTATTTTGAAAAATATTGAAGATAAAGACAATAGTCACCTTCAGTTGGTGGCCATTTGGGTTTCTTCACAGAATAACTCAAGGAATGACAGAAAGTTTCCTTTAGAACAAGAAAAAGTTCAAAAGAATGCCCAAGACAACACCCACAGGATCAGGGAGACCATTTAGGAGGCTACTGAAATAATTACCAAGCAGACCAGAGATCATCTTAGCTTTTTACCAGAGGATAGCAGTAGAGGTGGTGAGATTTTTGTTGAGTTCTAGAAGACAATGGAAAAGTATGTCAACACAATTTTGTAGTGGATAAGAAGTGAGTATAAAAGAAGAAAATATTATGAAAGCAGAAGTGCAATGTCTTTCTCCCCAAAAACTCTACTCTGTGCAAGAACAATTTCTCTTTTCCATACCACTTTATTTCCAGTATCTCTAAAGTGCTCAAAATCTGAATAAATGAGTGAACCAATGGATAATTTGATCAATTTAACAAAATGAAGCAGATGTGGAAGTACATCAAATAAAAGCCAACCTACATATTCTATAACTAGGTGCCAAAGAAAAAAAATGGTCATATAATTATAGAATTTGGTAGTAAAGTAGCAAGGACTTTAACACAATATATTGGCAGAAAATTTCTGGAAACAGTTTAACTGATGAGGTAGTACGTTGATAGGGACAGGTGATATGGATACACACAGCATGTGTATGAAAGCTAAAGTCAGTAACAATGATAAAAATAAATTGCTTGAGAATGAAAGTTCTTCAGAGTCACTGTGATTCAGCATACCTTACATAACTAATTAAAATTCATAAACAGGGTTTGGTATTCTGACCAGGATTGTGCAACTAATCCAACATTTTAATTTTAAATTAGGAAATTACAAATTGAAGCAACACTATGTGGTAAGTTTTGTTTTTTTCCACATGAAGATTGGTAAATTATAACATTAATTTGAGTTATTATAATTTTTGATGAAAAAATGCTAGCTTCTTATTATAGGGAAGGTTATTTGTGTCATCTTGGCTAGGCTAATAGCACCCAGTTATCTAATCAGACATTAATCTAGTATTGATATAAACATTTTGTAGATGTGATCTATGATAAATTGACTTTAAATAAAGGAAATTACCCTCAATAATGTGGGTGGGCCTCATCTAATCAGTCAAAGGCTTAAGAGCAAAATCTGAAGTTTCCTGGAGAAGAAGAAATTCTGACTCAAAAAAACAGCACAATTCTCACCTGAGTTTTCAGCCTGTCATCCTGTTCTACAGATTCTGGACTTGCCAGCCCCCATAATCATGTGAGCCAATTCCTTAAAATAAAATAAATCTATATCTATGTAGATATAACTATGTGGATAGATCATATATACCTACCTGTCTATACCTAGACCTAACCTCCTATTCTGTTTCTCTCTATTGAAAAAAAAACATTGATTTTTATCAGTGGTGATTATGAAAAAAAATGTTAGGGATATTTGCCAGGAGCCTACAATAAGATAATAATCACAGGGTAGTTAAATTCTGATAAAAGTGAGAAAGCCAAAGAAAATCATTAGCAAATTCTTGGTGAGATGGTGCCAAGCTCAAGCTCTAGAATCAGACAGCCTCTGCCCAAAGTCTGGTCCTTCCAATTATAGGGGCTCTTGGACAAGCTGCTGACTTCTCAGAATTCCAGTTTCCCATCTGCATAATGACATTATTAATGATTCCTAGCTCATGGAGTGTTACAAAGATTTAATGAGGTCCTGGATATAAAATGTTAGCACAATGTCTTAACTATAGAGAACACATCATAAATTTAGTGGTAATTATTATTTCTCAGATTTAGAGTGAGGAATTATGCCAATTGTAGGCACAAAGGAAATAAAAAGATAAAAATCTAGTTAAAGATATCTTATTGATACCCTAAGGAAGAAAATAAATACCAGAAATTTGCATAAAACTTTATTTCTAATTAATAAAGACATATTAATAGGAGAAGAGAAAACTCTTTTGAAACAAAAATATTGCTCAAATGAGAAAAACATAAAAATCCAAATTATCTGGCAAGTCAAGTGCAAAATAGAAACTGAAGAAGCAAAAATGAATTTAAGAAATACTCTATAAAGAACTCCAAAGGCAATAATAAAAGACAACACATTAAATAACATATCAGAGGAAGCTTTGCTTTCAGCTTACCTTCTATTACAAGTTTAAGTTTTGTTGAGGAGTGTTAACAATCTTGCCCATAAGATAACATAAAGGTGTGGTTTTCTCTCTAACAGCAGTCATTCATTATTCTGACACAGTTTGCTCTTTTTCAGCAGTCATTGGGAACTTATGGTGGGCCTAAGTATAGTATAGGCCGTCAAGAGGGTGATGATCTGGTCTTTTACAGAACAAAAATGTATTGCCTGAGAGTAAATTTGCCATGATTGGCACAGGTCCCTGACAGTGAAACCCTGGGGGCAGAGGAGATAAAGGGTTGCTTCTGACCTCCCTACCACTTCCCAGCAAATGTCACCTGAGGCTATTGTTGCCATAGTGATCGAAGCTGAAATACAATGAAGTAATATCTAGAGTTAGGTGCCTTAATGGCTTTCCCAGATTACAGTCATCTTCAAGGAATTATGGTTTCAGTATTTGAGATTTGCAATTAAGGTTTGCAAAGGATTTTCCATAGGTAATTTGAATGTACAATAAATGACTTCTTTTTCTTTTAAATCTCATTTTTTCTGTTTTACATGTAAACTTCCCTGTATAATTGTCTAAACATAAAGTCTATTTTTATGTATTTGTTTTCATAATGAAATATAACAAATTGATTTCATCATTATGGAGTCTTTGTATATGCTGATTTCTGCTAAGAAAACTAGTCATAGAATGATTATGTGAGTTAAATTTAAATTGAACCTTAGTTGGAGTTTTGATTGATTGATGGATTGATTGACTTAAAGGTTGCCCTTGCCAACCCCCCAAACCCTTCAATTCTGGCAAGTTTTACTAAGGAAAAAACAACAGTAGCAGCAATTAGCAGTTTGACACACTCACAAAAGGAATAGTGTGGTAAAGCTGTGTGAGTCCATTAGAAAAAATATTTTGCCTGCACCTTTACAAAGTGTTAAAAGAGTCTGCTATAATGTAGAGAAAACCTTGAATAATGACTTGAAACACTGGAGAAAAGTTCCACCTGCTCAGACTTCCACACCCTTACCAAGTCGCTCCCCACCTCTCACCACACGTGGTCCCAGTGCCCCATGACAGATGCTGTCATGACCTCCCTTTGCAGGTATCTATTTTGCTCATGTCCCTAACAGCTTTTGCTGTGAATTATTCCAAAGCAAAGATATAACCATTAAGAGAATTTCAGTCACTTTAAGGACAATCTGTGTGTAGCACAGTCGCTGTCCCCTGAATCCCAGCACAGTCGCAAATCGTTATTCTAAGGAGACAGAGGGCTTTACAGAAAACCTTCAAGCAAAATAAAACACCAATTCACTAAACTAATTTCACTATTTCACTAAACTAATCCTGGAGACAAACAGCACTGCTTCAATCCCCTTCAAAACTACAACATAAGCAGCAGAGATTTGTTTTCTCATCACATCAAACATATTTTGTCCAAAGCCAGACGCAAACCAATTTTCTCTCTTTCTTCTTTCTCCATAGTCAGAGAAGATGTTAGAAATTAATGGTTTCTGATATAAATTAACTTATGAATGTCTGCATTTTGAAAAACAATGTGGTGATCAAAACTTCCTTGATTGTTTCTCTGCTAATGGATTTGTGCTATTCATATATTGCTATGACTCTGCTGTGTAACAAACAACCCCAAAATTCCAGTGGATTTTAAGAAGTAGCACTGACTTTTTTCATACAAGTCTGTAAGTTAGCATGAACAGCTCTGTATAAGGCAGCAGATCTGTTTCAGAACAGCTCCATGTGTTTCTTATTCTGGGAGAAGTAGCTACACAAGGCAAGCTTTTATCATGGTGAATGGCAGGAACACAAGTAGACAGGAAAAACCTCGCAGGCATACTGAGGCTTCTACTAATATTCTTCTGTCTAGTGGGGTAGGAATGTGTATTCAACCCACAATGTACAATGGCCAAAATGGAGAGTAATGAAAGACTTTTGGGGAAAAAAATAATAATGCAATCTCTTTGAGGGTTTGTCTTCAAGCTGCACTTAGGTATTACAATGTTGACAAACAGTTAAAGTATTCAACAAACAAATGCTTTTTCCTAGGTTTTGCATACAACATCATCTCTTGGTATACAAACATTTCCACTTCATAGGAAATAATTAATACAAAGTATGACAACAGTGATTTTTAATAAAACAGTGTTCTCCTCTGATGAAGAACTGTAAATTTTACATCAAGAGGTTTAAACACTTTCTTAAGCTCTCAGTCAATAATATCTAGTATTACATTATCTATGTTTGTATTAAAATACACTCAACAAACATTATAGGCTAAAGAAGAAAGACTTCTCAAGTTTCAATAATTGACATTTTGCTAAAAGCAAAATGTTATATATTCAGAGTTGTGGCGATGGTCTGATATTGTTTAGTGATAATGTCATAATTTCTCATCACATTGAAGAAAGTAGATCACCAGCTGTGGAATTCTAGGTTTGCCAAAAATAATCTATTCTGAAAAGTTTAAATATTCTAGAACAAAATCTTAATAGACTCACTACAGCTAATATATATTTTTAAATGTGGGGCCAAACATTTCAAAGTAGAGAAATAAAAGTTAAACCCAAACATTTGAGGAGTGCAAGATGGTCAAGGAATTCAAACTAAAAAGAGCATCAAATTGCATAGTTCAAAATATAAAACCCATTAATGAATGGTGAAAAAGAAATACTTGGGAAGATGCTTATGAAAATTATTATTATTATCATCATCATCATCATCATCATCATCATCATCATCTAAACCATGTAATCCTCTAGAATTCTCATTCCATAAACATCCTGTTTTGGCTTCTTGGGCTCAATTTTACTGTTCGTGTGCATGTGTGTAGTTTTGGGGGGGCTGGGGGGAGAGCTCCCCACATCAATAAGCAATTTTCAGATGCCAGTAGAACATCAGAGAATTCAACTCAATTCTAATGCCAATCTACCAGGAGGTAATATGAGATTCCACAGGTGAAGGATTTATTCCCAGAAGACTGTTCCCCTTCTACCTTCAGACACCAGTGGGAAGTTCAGGTTGTTACCTGTACTTCTGACTGTCCTGTACTCAACTATAAATCAGAAGTGTTCCCAATCTCCTCATTGGGTTCAACTAATTTGCTAGAGCAGTTCACAGAACTCAGGAAACTAGATTACCAATTCATTATAAAATGTCACAACTCAGGAACCGGCAGATAGAGATGCAGATGGCAAGCTATGTGGGAAGGGATACAGAACTTCCAGGCTCTTTCTAGGTGCAGCCTTCTCCCCAAATACCCACATGTTTACCAACCTGGATGCTTTCTGAACGCTGTCTTTTAGGGGTATTTTTTTATAGAGGCTTCATTACATAGGCATGATGAATTAAATCATTGGTTCTTTGTGTTTGAACTCAATCTCCAGCCCCTCTCCCCTCTCCAGAGGTCAGAGGATGGGACTGAAAGTTTTCAACCTTCTGATCACAAATTTTGTTATCCTGGTAACCAGCCACCATCCTTAGGTGAGATCCAAAAGTCACACCATTAACATAACAAATAACATCTTAGACATGCTCATCACTTAGGAAGTTACAAGGGTTTTAGGAGCTCTGTGCCCAAAATGGGGATAAAGATCAAATATGTATTTCTTACTGTAAATTACATCACACATCCTATATCTATTTATGCTTGAATTTTATCATTACTTCCTTATCATTGAATTAAGAGATACGAGCTAATCCGAGAAAATTTTACCTTAGCTTCCTGGAACGAGTTGTGGATCTGGAATGGTTAAAAAATTGCAGAAGCAATTCAAATATAGTAATCTGGAAACTAACTTACTCCTTACAACAGGGTCCAACAAGAAAGAGAATTTACAGATATCAAATGAGAAAAGATTTTAAGGAAGACAAGACTTATAGGTGTGCAGTGGGCAGCATTAATGGAGCAGAAGTGTAAGGTGAGGCAACTAGTTAGTGAGAGCAGCAAGGCTTTGCGGCTGTTAGGACTGAAGGAGCCAAGGGAGGAACCTGCTGCTGGTGCCCTGTGAGAACTGGAAACTTGTGGGAGTGATGAGCCACGTGAGACTGGGTCCTGCAAGAAACACACTGCTAAAAGAAAAGGAAGGCAGAGAAGAAGCCTTCTGACCTGTCTTATATCCCAATCTTCAAACTTCTGCTGGTTTTTCCCACTGGTTAAGAGTAACTGGAAGCCAGTTAGCAATAAAGCCTGGTGTTGCAGTGAACAGAGATCCAACTCCCAGGGAACAAATCAGGGTGCAGAAGGATGAGGAATGGATCTGGAGAGGGGAAAATCCAGCATCCAATCCAGCATCCACCTTCCTGTGCAAGGGTGATTATTGGGCTAGAGAGATAATGATGACTCGGGTCAGTGGTGACAATATAGAGAACATATAAAGCCTTCATACTGAATTGACAAAGACCAGCGTGTAAGAACAAGGCATAAAGCAATGACAAAGCAGGTATTGATTCTCTATCAAGAAAACATATGTGACGTTCTGGGACACTATCAGAGGAGAAGAAAGCTAGTTGTGGGAATTCAACCAGGAGAACTCATTTACAGAGAATAAATCTGCCATCTGGGGGGAAACCTGGGTATATAGCATCATAATTTAAAAAAAATATAAATTAAGCCTACCTTAAGTTATGAGAGATGCTGTTCTTGAAAATACTGTCGACAGAAAGAAAAAAAAAGCACAACCTAAAAGTTGAGAATTATGTTTTATTCAGCGGATTTTCAGAGGACTTTAGCCCGGAAGACAGCCTCTCAGATCACTCTAAGAGACTGCTTTGAAGAGGTAAGGAAGAGCCAGGTATATATAGGAATTTTTGCAACAAAAATCAGATAGTGGGAACATCAAAAGAGTACTGTTAATTAAAGAAAGCCAGACATCTCTCATTAATGAATTTAGCACTAGTCTATGTATAGGAAGATGCAAGAGCCTGGGCTCACTGAAATCACTCCTTTGATAGGCACCTTAGCTATCTAGGGCCAGTATCCTGCTTTCTCCATCCTGAACCCCCTCAGGGCTCACAGTGGTGGCTGTAGTAGCTGATTGCTTGATGGCTGCAACATCCCTTGTTTACTGACATGGGAGTTAATCCATAATACTAATATTTTTAAAGGATCACAAAATGTTTTTCAAAAAACAAATAATTTATGAATACCTTTCAATCTTACCTGATACCTCTCACATCACTATAGGTTAAGTATTTTTATCATATGCAATTTCCAAAACACTTATGAAGAATTCATTAGTTATATAAATACCAGGTATACATTTCTCTGCTTTAGTTTAAACATATAATATTATGGAATTTTATATGATGAGTTACTTTACACACTACAGATTTTACTTTCATACTTATAGCAGAGTACTAAGTTTTGAGTCATCTTTCATCTTGTACAGGAATTTCAGATTGGAGCTTCCTTTTTCATCTTTTGGAACTTTGCAACTCTAGAGAAAAAATAATATATTTGAACTTAAAATATTCTGAGTTACTCTTCACCTTGGAGTTGTATTTATTAATACACATTCCTTTTTAGATGTGAAGATCTTTTTGTTAAATTGATGAAGGTAAAATCCATCATGCCAATTTCACCTTCTCTTGAAGAATTTGAAACGGTATTCTAAGTTGAGAAGAAGCAATAATTTTTTTTCCAGAAATTCAGTTTAAGTAATAGTAGTTTGAAATCCTGTAAACTTCTACATTGGGGTTGTCAAACTATGGCCTGAGGCCAAGTCCTGTCCACTGTCTGTTTTTATAATTCAAGTTTCATTGGAACACAACACGTTAACCCATTTATATATTATTCATGGCTTAGAGAAAACCAGCAGAATTAAGTTGTTTGAACAGAGATCGTATGGCCCACAAAGACTAAGATTTTTACTGATACAGAAAAGGTTTGTTCACTCCATAGTATGTAGTAATGTCCTCTACTAATATTAGGAAAGTAATTTTTTTTGCCTAGCATATTTCTGATATAGCAATAATGACATGTAATTCTAAGAAAGTAGTTACTTGGTTGCAGCTCTTTCACTGACAGATGGAATTTAGTACACAAAAACCTTTTGGGAAAATAAAATCCTTCTTATAAAACTATATTAGGCCAGCACATAATAGGCACTCCATGAATTTTTATTCCACTGAATGCAATTAATTGCACATTGAAGAGCTGCTCTATAAATATATTTTTAATATGACTGACACATTAAATTAATTAATTAATGTAGCTATAAAATCTTCCTTCATCCAATAAAGCCCCTTCTTATTAGGCCCATATTTTTGGAGATTAATACACATTTAGCATTCTACTTTGTAAAAAGTCTCTAATTCTATGATTTCATACTAATAGATTTAAATATCTCTATAAAAACGTATCACCAATGATCCCTGAGGTATCACAAAGACCATGTTACAAGTGAGACTGTTTCAGGCAAAGACTGAGACCCACATCTGTATTGTAGCTTCCTCTTTTCTAGAAAATATTTTAGAAACTACTGAAGTCATTAAAGCACATAAAGAAATACATGAACAACATTTTGGGAAAAAAAAAAAAAAGTACTTACTATCTACCAGAAACTACAAAGAACCTTTGGAAACAGGCAGGCAGACAGGATGGGATGGATGGAGAAAACTATAAGCTAAAATATATGCAGAAAAGGCTACTTGAGAGGGGGAGGCAATTCTAAGAATGGTCCATGGTGGTGGTGGTCTTAAAGGTAGGAGTGTGCCAAGAGGTCACGCATGGAGGTCTTGAGGAAGACCCTGCATTTACAAACATGCTCCTCACACATGGGACAAGCAGTAACAGCAGTGGTGTTTTTCTCCTCACTGTTAGTGACAACAGGATAGTTCCAGGTGGACCAGAAGGAACTGTGGTTTTCATGGTCATAATGATGGTTAGGGAAACACTCTAACATTAGAGTGAGTAGAACAATTGAGTCACAGGACTCCCAGTTCCTCCTGAAGGGATATATATAACAATTGGAAACACATCTCTGAGTTCTTCTACACGAACTAAAGCCCCTACCCGGGTGGAGGATGGTCCACTGCAGGCTGAGCACAAGCACATGGACCTCACCCTGGCTGGAACCAGAAGACTGATGATTGAGATTCCTGGAACACCACCCTGTTACCTCACCACCAACCAATCAGAAGGAAGACACACATCCTACAGCCTTCATCCCAAATTTGTCTTTTAAGAATCTCCTCTAAAACCTATTGGGGAGTTCAAGCTTTTTACCATGAGCCATCCATTGTCCTTGCTTAGCCCTGCAATAAAAATTTCTGTGCTCCAAACTCCAACATGTTGGTTTTTTCAACCTGTGTGTGGGACACATGAACTTGGGTTTGACAACAGTAATTCCAAAATATATCATGGAAATTAAATTTCTTATTACTCAAAAGAAACAAAACAAAACATAAATAGAAATCATAGACATGGCTGAGGATGGTATTTGTGAAATGACATTATCTAAAAATTAGGAGAACAAGAAATAAAGATTGATTCAAATAGAATTTAATATTCTAATAATCTAATATAGATCTAATATTTCTTCCATCTTTTAAGAAAAATTCCAAAAGGAATAACTAGAACAAATAGATAAAAGCAATCTTCAAACAATCCACATAAAGTTTCTAAAAATAGGGGCACTCTATTTAAGAGAACACAGATTTATACTGCCTAGTTAGGACTGGCCTAATGAGTAAATTAATAGTAATAAGAATAAAATAACAACAAAAACCGTAACTATCTAAAAGCATTGCTACAGCATAATAGGGAAAAATTAAGATTATCTACTAATCACTAAGAATCAGATTTATCTCAGATCTCTCATTAGCAAAACAAACTACTTCTAACACAACTACTACTGTTAACAATAATAAACGAATGGAATAATATTTTTCAATTTCTAAGGAAATCAATATTATAGCTAGAATTTTGTACCTAGTGCTACCTTAATATAAAAAGGCAATATAAGTATACTTTGAAACAACAAAAAATGGAATTAGACACTTCTCCTCATATCTTCTATGAATAAAGTATTAGAGAACTTATCCCACTAAAGTGAGCATGTAATCCAGAAGAAAACGGTAAGCAAATTGTTTGTATAGCAAAAGCAGAACTTAGCACAGGTACTGTTATGTCTAAATAAAAATTAGAGAGAGAAGGACCAAGATGGCGGAGTAGAAGGATGCTCGGGCTCACCCTCTCCCACAAATATACTGAGACTGACATCCACGGACCCACCCATCCAATAGGAACACCTGCTAAACTTTGACAGAACATCACCTTCTTCAAAAGACAAAATATGCCAGAAATACGGTAGGAGAAAGAAGAAAAAGGAAAATAGAGCAGGACGGTCCTATAGGGTGGGAGTGGCAAAGGAGGAATAGCGCTCGTTAACTGGGTCTCCCCGTCTCCAAAGGAGAGCTCAGAGGGACAGAGGGGGAACCGCTGAGGCTCGGATCTGCATGAAATAGCCCTTGAGCGACAGAACTAAGTTAAACGGGCACAAAGGCTCTCTACGACCCCCAGCCCTAGATGTGAACCGGCGGGGGTGGGGCTGGACAGGCTGCCCGAGCCGGGCGAGGACTCAGGCTGGCTGTACAGAGGCAACCTCAGGGGACTGCAGTGTGCTGTGCTGTGGCTGGGAGAGGATACAGAGCAGCACAACCTGGGTCCCCCATAAAAATACAAAAAAAAAAAAAAAAAAGACGCAAAGCAACACTGCTGGGGTGCCCTTGGGGGAGGGGCGCCGTAGCCTCCGTCTCCACAGACCTGAGGCAGCATTACTGGCGAGTTCTTGGGAGAAGAAGGCGGGGCTCAGCCACAGCCGCCATATTCTCAGGTGTGCGGCTCCAAGGCCGAGGTGTGGTGGAAACCTGAATCTGTAACTGAGGGCTCCACAACCTCACAGGCGGGACTGAGATTTGTTTACACCCCCAGGCAGAGGGACCGTTCTGCTGTGGCGCCTCTGTGAACGCCCGCCTCTGAGACAAAGGAACAAGGAGTGGAGTTTTGGCATAGAGCAGGGGCGAGGGCTGCTGCGGCCATTTTCTCTGAGCCCGCCTACCTAGGGTGGGCCCTACTCTGTGTGGGGTGTGGTGCTAAACAGGGGTGCAACCCGCCCACCTACCTGGTAGGAGGCAGCACCAGAACGCAGTGTTTGGAGGGGGCGCCACCCGCTGCCTACTGTGCTCTAGCGCGGCTCTGGGACGCTGTGCTGTGAGGGGCGTGACCTGCCCGCCTAAGGGCGCCGGAAGTAGCGCAGACAGGGGCATGGCTGGAGGGCGTCCTGAACCAGCGAGTGGAGTTCGCGCAGCAGCGTGAGGGCTGGAGCTGCGACAACCACAGAACAAAAAGGAGGCCCCACTCAATAGCCAGGGCAGGCTCTGGCCACCGTAACACTTAACACTATGGTCACACCCCTAACCAAAGGGATAACAGACAAAAGGCACAGACGTAAGGCTTGGCAACTAGCCATACTTAGGAAGGACCTCTGGACAAAATCAGTAAGAGCACACAGCCTCCACAGGAATACATCCACTTTTTTTTCTTTTTCTTTTTTTTAAATTTTTTTATTCCCTTTTAAAATTTTCTTTATTAATTTTTTAAAATGTCTCAATTTGATTTTTATTTCTTTGTTTTGTTCTTCTATTATTGATTACACTGTTTTCAAATCTTTTTTTCTTTTAAATGTTAAATTTGTCTCAATTTGATTTTTATTTCTCTTCATTTTGTTCTGTTACTGATTATACTATTTTCAAATCTTTTTTCTTCTTCTAAATTTTTTTTTAGTTTTATTTCTGCCTCCACTTTAAGACAGATAGATAAATAATAAATAAATGAATAAAACCCTTTCAGGACCACAGTAGACAACTGATACTCCATAATCCATAGTGCCAGAGAGATAGAAGTAAAATGAAGAAGCAGAGGAACCACTCCCAATTAAAAGAACAAGAGAAATCCAGTGAAAGAACAACCAATGAAATATAGACCTTGATAGTCTACTAGATCATGATTTCAAAAAAGGAGTGATCAAAGTACTGAAGGAACTAAAAAGAGATTGTGCATAGAGACAGAGAATACGTCAAAAAGGAAACTGAAACTATAAAGAAGAGCCAATTAAAATTGGAAAACTCATTTGCTGAGATAAGAGCTGAGCTAAAGGCTGTAAAAAGTAGGCTAGATAATGCAGAGAAACAAATAAATGACTTAGAAGATAGGACAACAGAAGTCACCCAATCACAACAGCTAAGAGAAAAATAACAATCAATGAAAACAATATAAGGGACCTATGGGATAATATAAAGTGTGCCAACCTACTCATAATAGGGTTCCCGGAAGGAGAAGAAAGAGCAAAGGGGATTGAAAAGGTATTTGAAGAAATCATGACTGAAAACTTTCCAAACCTAAAGAAGGAATCAGATATCCAAGTATAGGAAGCACAGAGGGTCCAAAACAAGAAGAATCCAAACAGACCCACAGCAAGACATATCATAATCAGGATGGCCAGGGTTAAGGCTAAAGAACTGATTCTAAAGGCAGCAAAGGAAAAGAAAGAGTTAGTTACAAGGTATTCCTTTGCTCTGCTTTTTAAAACTACTTCTGAAATAAATATCAGTGCCAGGAATCTAATATTTACTCAAGTAGTCTATGATTTGTCTCAGTCATTAAGTATATCAGCTCTTTGAGGTCAGGGATTTTATTTTGTTTATTGCTATAGACTGGGCACTGAAAATGATGTTAAATATAATGTAAGTATTCAATAGATATTTCTTACATCAGTAAATAAATGATTGAGTAATTTTATATTCATACAATAAATGCTAGGAAGCCAATAAAAAGAATGATATAGCTCTAAGTTTATCAATATGGAATAATTTAAAATGATATTAAGTGGAAAAATCAAGGAGTGCTAGTTTAAACTGAATGATCCCATTTATTTTATGAGTGTATTTTATGAACTTAAATAAGGCATTATAACAAAACCAGTCCAGAAAATGGAGCTTTAGATCCATTTTCTATATAAATAGAATGAAAAAGAAAATGTCAAAATCATAAATATATTAAATAAAACATGGAAACCTGACCATATTGGGTTTACTCAAAAGTTCAGGTATAGTTTAACATTTAAAAATATGTTATATGCAATGATATCTATTCCGTTAATAGAGGAAAGGATAAAGGCATAACACAATTATCTCAAGAGACAACAAAACATGTATTCAATAAATTAACTTCAATAGATTTTAAAAAGAAATATAAATTATAATTAAACAATCTCATAGTAACTAAAAAGAAGACAAATTTTCTTACATGGAGAAAGAGTCACAAAAATAAATAGAAAAGATAATATGTCTAAATATTAGAAATACTTTTATAAGCAACACTATATTGTAGCTCTCACATTGATACTAAGTGTACAAGAGGTTGTAGCCAATGTAATGATAATGAAAGACATAAATGGAATTAGTATTGAGAGGAAAAAATAAAATTCATTATTTCTAGATGATATGATTGTATGCCTAACATACCCAGATGAATCAAATGAGAACCATAAAAAATTAATAGTGTCTTTAAAATATCTGCTAACATTCATTTATTACATTAAATACACCAAGTATTATTACAGGTTCTTTACATGTATTACCTCATTTAACTTTAATTTTTAAGTTTGACAACTTTTCAAAATAAATGCTATCATTATCTCTAGTTTAAAAATGAGAAAAATTGAGACACAGAAAATTGTAATTAATTTCTCCATTGTCATAGAGCTAATAAGTAACAAAACAAGACTTCAGTGTGCTCTGAAGCCTATGAATTGAATCAGCAAGTTTTACTGCCTATTTCTAGTCAGTCATGGCCAATTAAGGGATATATTAATAAGAAGTTAAATATCAGTTGCAATTGTGAACAATAAAGTAGTTAAGAATAAATCTCAGAAGACTCCATAAGACATTTCAGAAGAAAATACTGAAACTTATGTAGGAACAGTAATAAAGACATGAAAAAATGGAAATATACATAAGCTGGAGAGTTAACAGTATGAAGATGCCAGACACTTCAAACTAATCCGTAAGTGTAATTTAATTCCCCTAAAATTCTAATACAGTTATTATAAAACTTGTCAAACCAGCTTTCAACTTCATCCAGCAAAGGTAACATGAAAAAATAGGGAAGATAAATTTGAAAAAGCAAAACAAGAAATAAGCCTTACCCTATGAAGTATCAAATTACATTGGACATAGTAATAAAATAGGAAGAAAATCTATAATAAATTAGTAGATTAAGGGAACATCTACAAAGGATTCATGTGTATTTGGAAAAATATTATATATAAAAATGACACCCAATTTGGAAGAAATCAGTACCATCTACAATACTGTATCTTAAACTCAAATAATCTAAACTTAAAAAAATAATAACTGTAAAAGTAGTAAACACATCTGTGCACTTTTCCAGTCTCAGAATTGAATAGAGATGAACATCTTTAAAACCTTGAGAAAGGAAGCCATTTTTAAACAAGACAAAAACAAAAGTCACAAAGAAAAATATTAATATATTTTTTAGTATAACCAAAGCACCATTATTAAAATTAATGTATCAGTAGACTAGAGGAAGAAAATATTTGCAGCATACACATAAAAGGATTAATATCCAAAATAAATGAAAACAGCAAAAACTGAGAATGAAAGATAGAAATGGCATATTAATATATAAAAAGATAATCAATATCATTATAAGAATTAAAGACACAAATTAAAGACACAAAATACTTTTTTCATTCATCACGTCGCCAAAATTAAGGAACTTGATAATGTTAAGTATTAATGAAGTTCTAGAAAAATTGATATTCTCCGGTTTTGCTGTGTGGAAAGTAATTGGTAAAACCCCAGAGAGAGGGACACTTTTATTTACTAATATTTAACATATACAAGCACAGTGATGGAGATTCCTCTTTTGATATTTATTCAGAAAACATTTGCACACATGCATAAGAAGGAGTCTAAAAGGACTACCCTAATTGGAATTAGAAAACATCAGATATAGTTTAAGTGCTCATCCCTGGGCAACTACTATGTGTTTCATATTTTGACATACTAAAGAAGTTAAAAAGATGGAGATGGATGTACACATATTGGCACCAAATAAAATTTCTCAGGCATGTTGGCAAATTGTTGAACACCACCACCACCAAAAACAGCACAATTCTGAGGACAATTTTAGAATGTACTAAGCCAAAAAAGGACTACAATGTTATTCTAACAATGAGAAAAAACTAGAATATCTGTAAATTCATAATATCACATGGGTTTATCAGGTGAACTGAATTCCAAAGCGTAACCGGTAACTCCAAAGATAAATAGTAGCACAAACTGTTTCACTATGAGCAGATCTATTTCTATAGATGGATAAGAAAGAGCAAAAAATCAAATGACTTATTAAATGACCATTATGAGAGTTTACAATCCCTGGGAGCACCAGACACAAGGTGCTACAAGTTTTTGTGGTCCATAACAATGAAGGGTCTGAGATTTTAACCTATACTTGCAAATTAAAATTCTAGCCCGCCAGTATTCATGCGTGTTGGCAGAAGACACAAGATGCCTGGGTCCAAGGTGGATTTTATTATTCATGGCTCCAGATGCAGTCTAAGCTTCATGTTCACATTAGTCCTCCTCACCCCTGAGGTCCCATGGGGATGAGGTGGAGGAGGTCAGATGGATGCTGTCTCTACGAGATCAAACCACGATGGAAGATGGAAGATTCAGTAGCCAGTTACCCTAAGGCAATTGCAAGGGTTTGGAAGAACAGCACCCTGACATTTTCCCTTTGGAGGAAGGCTTTACAAGAAGTCATGAAAGATAAAAGGTAATTAATGACTCCCTAACATGTTTCCTACACCTAAGGAATGTCTGGTAACTCTTGTTAGCTGGTCAACATGGGTCAACAGCAGGTGTTCTCAAGAAATACTGAAGGCAAAACAGGAAACTTGATTAAGCCCCCACAGTAGTACACAAAATCTCACCATAGTCCAGGTCCTACTCTCTTACTAAATAAATTCTTAAGCTGATGGAGGAGTGGCAGGAGACTCTCCCAACTAAAGAGCTCAAGGGATTGGGTACCTTGGAGGAGGAGAAAAAACAAGTGGCCTAGTAGTGGGGAAGAGGCAGAACATCAACTTCAGCTGAAGATGCTATACTAATAAGAGAGAGGGTTTGATGACTACTCTGATAGGACATGTAAAACCCATTCCAGCCCAAGATCCTCCAGAGATACAAAGAAGAGTGCAGCCACCATGACCAGGAGGGATAGGGATGGTGAGAAAGCTCTATTCCTGAGGCCTAGGGCCTGCAGCTCTGCCAGGAAAACTGAAAACAACCCTGCCCCCAACACAACACACATTTACAGTTAAAATTCACAGCAATCTAAAGTGGGAGGAGGGACAAGAATGTGGGAAAAAAACACTCTGAGGCAGGCCTACAGGCCTGACGGAAGCAGAGGGTGAGACACTAAAAACAGGTTAGTAGCATCCTGTCCATGATGGAGTTTGAAGTTTGTGGTATACTGAGGTAATTATGTAATAATAAAGGTCAAAACCCGCTCAACTCTTAACTGAATTAAATGCCCACACCAAGAGCCTGAGAAAGGAAGAGGCATAACTCTATTTACTGTATTCTTAATATTCTTAATATTAATATTCTTAATATTCTTTATCACAGAATACCCATCATTCAGTTAAAAAATTCTCCAAAAACTTGAATTAAGAAGAGACCACATTTTAAAATGTGGAATAGATAAACAAGATTATACTGTACAGCACAGGGAAATATATACAAGATCTTGTGGTAACTCACAGCAAAAAAAAAAGCAACAATGAATATATGTATGTTCATGTATGACTGAAAAATTGTGCTCTACACTGGAATTTGGCACAACATTGTAAAATGACTATAACTCAATAAAAAATATGTATAAAAAAAGAAGAGACCACAAATTGTCAGGAAAATACAGAGTTCACAGAACCTGGCCTAGAGATCATCAAGTTGTTAGAACTATCATATATGGACTTTTTAAAAAACTGACAACTGTTTTAAAGGAGCTACTTTGAAAAGGACAACAGAAAAGTACAGAAAGGGAATTTTGTTAGAAAGATAGAAAAAAGAAGAAGGCATATAGAAATGGCACCAGAAATATATACAGCAAATACAAAATATTCTTTTGATGGTATTTTCAACTGACTGGACACAGCAGAGATAGGAACTGCAGTTAAGAGAAATTATTCAAACTGAAATACAGAAAAAAAGTGATTCAAAGCAATACAGAACACAGTATCTAAGAGCAGTGGGACAATATTAAATGGTCCTTACATATGTGTAACTGAAGTCTCAGTAGAAGAGTAATGGGAAAGGGTAGGAGAAATAGTTGAAGAGATAATGGTGTAAAAATGCACACAAATGTCCACTGTCAGATGACTGGATAAAGAAGCTGTGGTATATTTATACAATGGAATACTACTCAGCCATAAAAAAGAAATAATGCCATTTGCAGCAACTTGGATGGACCTGGGGAAAGTCATTCTAAGTGAAGTAAGCCAGAAAGAGAAAGAAAAATACCACATGATATCACAGATATGTGGAATAAAAAAAGACAAACTAATTTACAAAATAGAAACAGATTCACAGACATAGAAAATAAACTTATGGTTACCAGAGGGGTAAAGGGGTAGGAAGGGATAAATTGGGAGTTCTAGATTTGAAGATACTAACTACTATATATAAAACAGATGAACAACAAGTTCATACTATATAGCACAGGGAACTATATTCGATATCCTGTAGTAACTTACAGTGAAAAAGAATATGGAAACATATATATATATATATATATATACACACACACACACACATATATATATATATATATATATATATATATATATATATATATTCCTATATGATTGAAGTATTATGCTATACACCAGAAACTGACACAACATTGTAAACTGACTACTTCAACAAAAATATATTTTAAAAAAAAGGATAAGATTCCAAGAGAGGGAAAGACAAAAACGCACACTCACACACACACACACACACACAATCTTAGTCAAACTGCTGACACCAAGAATAAATAGAAAATACTGAAGTCTCTCTGAGAGAAGAAAAGGGGAACTTATCTACAGCAGAACAATAGTTATAAAAATCTTTTGGTTAAAAAAAAAAGAAAATGAAAACCAGAAGACAATGGAATGACACATTAAAAATTCTTTAAAAAGAACTGATAGCCTCAAATTCTATATCTAATGAAAATATATTTCAAAAGTGAAGTCAAATAAAGACATTTCAGATGAATAAGAGCTAGAGAATGCATCTTCAGCAGAACTGCCCTTTAAGAAATAGTAAAGGAAGGAATATGATATGAAATGTAAATTTGGATCCATCCAATAAATAAATACTATACAATAAATAAACGCAAAAAATATGTGAAAAATGTGGAACAGTATAAAATACATTTTAAAAAATTCTTTAAAGAATAACTGACTTCCCCCCAAAATAGCAACAATGTGTTTTGAGGATTATAATGTATATAGAATAATGTATAAAAACAACAGCACAATGCACAGGAGGTGAGAGATAGATAAACAAAGCCATATATTTCATGCTAAAATAGAAAATAAAAATTGTCAACAATGGCAGGAAAATAGGAAAAAAGTAAGGAATAACAATTTGGTTAAAAACAACGTAATTATCAATATAGCAAATTAAAATCAAACCATGTAAATAGTCTAAATATCCCAAATACAAGTTAGAGATTGTCAGATTGGATAAAATAGCAAGAAATTTATGGGTCAAAGATGAAGTCACATGGAAAAGAGAAAATTTTTTGAAACAAGTGAAAATAAAAATACAATATATTTAAGATTATGGGATCAGACACAGCAATGCTAATAGAGAAATTGATAGCATTCAGCATTTACATCAGAAAAGCAGCAAACTCCCAAGTCAATCAACTAAGTTTCCCTCTTTAAAAAAAACAGCAGAATAAACCAAAATCAATTAGAATTATTAAAATAATAAGCATTGTAGAAATGAATGAAATGAAAACAGGAAAAGAAACTGTGAAATCAAGAATGTCAAAAGACATATCTTTGAAAAAAATCAATAAAATCCATAAAACTCTAACAAAACTGACAAGACAAAAAGAGAAAAGATACAAATGACCAATATTAGAAACAAAAGTCATTACTGACTTCACAGGCATGAAAATAATAAGAAGAACAATTCTATGCAAGTCAATTCACCAACATAGATACAATTCAAAACTTACATAAAACACAAACAACCAACCTTCATCAACATGAAATATATAGCCTGAATATTCTTGTATCTATTAAAGGAATTGAATTTATAGTTCAAATTTTTAAAATCTGCCTGCATGGTTACTCTTGAGAATGTTACAAAACAATTAAGGAAAAAATAATACCAATTCTACATAATCTCTTCTAAAAAACGGTCATGAAGGAAATATTTATATTTATTATCTGATGCCAGTATTACCTTAATACTAAAACCAGAAAAAAAGACAGTGTAATTAAATTACAGAGTAATATCCTTTATGAATGCAGACACAAAAATTTTCAATAAAATGTTAGCAAGTTAAAACCAGCAAAATGCAAAAAGAATAATGCATGATAAACAAATATGGGTTATCCCAGTAATGTCAGGCTATTTTAACATGAAAAATAAATCAACATAACTCACCATATTAGCCTTAAAAAGGAAAAGTATGTGATTATAGCAATTAAGGCAAAAGAAAGAATTTAACAAAATTATACACCCATTCTTATAAAACAAACAAAAAACTGTGGCTCACATCATAATTAACGGTAAAAGACTTAATGGATCCCACATAGATTAGGAATAAGACAAGGATGTCTATTCTTATTATACCTATTTAATACCCTATTGTGAGTCCTAGCCAGTGCATTAAAGCAAGACATTTTTTAAAAGATCATTTTAAAAAGTAAAAGATTGATAATGAAGAAATATATAACTATCCCTATTTAAGGATGACATGATTGTCTGCATAGAAAATCCCCAAAATTCTAAATAACAGATCTAGAACTAAAAACTGAATTTACCAATGTTGAAAGATAAAAGTCAACCTATAAATAGCAGTCATAATTCTATATAATCTAACTAGATATTTGAAACTAAAATGTAAAAAATACAATTTATGATAACTTTAACAAATGAAATACTTAGACATAAGCTTAAAACATTTTTAGAATATATATGTGGAAAATACAAATATCAAAGAAATAAAATTTAAAAAAATTTAACTGGAGACACATACAGTCTCGAAAATTAATTATATTTATTCATTAATTCATCTACTTATTTTCCAGGAAGAATATCTGTAGACATTGACAAGATTTTTCACGTTATATGGAAAGACAAGTGAGTTAGATTAATTTTTAAAAACTGAAAAAGAACAATATTACAAGACTCACCCCACATGATTGTAAGACTGAATATACAGTTATAGCAATCAAGACAGTATAGTTATAGGAAGATTTATATACCTGTTGATAGAATAAACAGTTTAGAGAAAGATTTACAGAATATGGTCAACTGTTGTCACAAAGGAGCAAAGGCACTTCAATGGAAAGAGGATAGTTTTTTTTATAACAAATGGAATAGGAACAATTAAATATTCATATGCAAAACAGAAATGAACCTTGATCTATTCTTCACACTGCATACAGATTAAATTTATTGTGTATAAATCATGCTTTCAATAAACCTGACTAAAAGTATATAAGAACAGTATGATGTCCTTCATTTTTTTTTACAATACATCCTGTATACACAAATACGAGTAAACACGTGGAGTAGTTCAGAAATAGCCTCAGTAAATATATAATTTTAAGCATACTGCGATTGTCAGTGGTGGTCAAAGGGAAATTTTAATTTTCTATAAATATTTAACAACATTAATTCAGTGTCTGCTATGTGCTAACACTGTTCTACAGCTTTATCCATATTAATTCGTTTAATTTTGAAAGAAATCATAAAAGGTAGATAGTATAATTATCTCCATATTGAAAAGAAACAGGCACAGAGATGAAAAATAACTTTGACAAGGCTACATTAATTGTACTAGGTAGATCAGTCCTTCAAACCCAGGTGGTCTTAATCCAGGTTACACGTCCCTTAACTGTGAAGCCAGGTTGCATCTCTGCTATCACTTCCACTGAACTTATGCAAAAGGGAAACCGTAAATAACTTACGAGGTCAAAAATAAACTTATAAGTGGGTGGAGAAAAGACAATTCACAGTGTCTCAAGGTCTTACAGTGTCTCATAAAGCCTGAGCTTTTAAAATAGGTTACCAAAGATAAGTCATGAAAACACACAGGCAGGGTACGTCTTAAAGGTGGAGAACTGAAGGATTAGAGTAGTTATGGGTTTGTCCAAGGGTACACAGAAAGAGAATAATAGCAGAATTCTGAACATGTATGTCTCAGTTTAACATGATAGTAAATAAAAATATATTAAAAAACAAACAAACAAAAAACAACAATAACAAAATAACGCACATGGACAGGAATCATACACAGGTTCTATCAGTTTCTACCACTGAACAATTTTGGGGCAAAAGAAATGTATTGCTTCAGAACTTACTGATATTTGTTTCATTTCTTTTCAAAAGCCTCAATTTTCTTTTGGAAATTTTTTATTTGAAAAATCAGCGATTATAATCTTTCCAAGAACATAGTAAAACTTTACTTGGAAGAGTATACATTCATATATGAGGAAAGCGGGGAATCAACAAGTTGCTAATGTCTGCATATCATCACCACAGCTGTGTATCCATGAATTAGCAGATATAATGTATAGAACAACTAGATAAGCCACTAGGGCCAGACTTTTGACTACAATGAATAGGTAAACTATTCCCAATCTACACATCTATCTGTGACACAAGATTAGGATTGGAAATTTAATGAGTTCATCATTAGGATGCTGGACAATGCCCTTCTAGCCAAATACCAGTAAGAAAGTATCTGTAATCAAAGTCAGTTTAATGAATCACGGAGACCTCTCACTGCTAGAGGGTGTTAGAAAGGACTGCTAGGATTTAGGTTTGTGTTAGGTGATACAGGGGTGGAGTCAAGGAAAAGAGGCTTTGATTTAGATTCTATTTGGCTAGGAAGAAGCAGCAGTATATATGTATAGATATACACACCATTCTTTCATAATGGCTAGGATGCTAGAGGGAGCTGCTTGGCATATCTATGGTTTAGACAATGTTCTTGCTTCTGTTTGTGCTCAAACATGATTATAGAGTGGTCTTATGTTCATCTCAATCAGTCACAGTCACAGAGTGGCCTTGTCTGGTGTTCGTGTTCTGTGAAATGGTTTATGTTCATCGGCTGTGAGTGGCAGGACTAAGTTAGCAAAATGAAGCCCGGGGAGCTGATGGTTCCAAACTCCCAGCTGTCAGGGGCTGCTGTTTCTTTATGAAGAGAAAACAAAGAGTTGAGGAGAAGGAAATCGAAATCATTATTAAAAGAGAACTTTATGTGTTTTACTTTAAAACTTACTGAAACTAATAACATAACAAGTTTAATCTGATAAGCAATGGGTGTATCAATAATGATTTCCAATTTCCTACTCCTTAAAGAACTGTGAGTCAGTAACAAGAAGTGACAAAGCAATGGTTTGTGTTTGGATTCATTCTGTTTTTCATTTCTTCTTTGCTAATATCTTGATAGTCTGCTGCCTTTGCACATAGATGGTTCTGTTCATCGGGATCATTTTATTATTAATATCTGTTGGAAATTCTTAAGGAATTTTTCTTCAATTGTTCAAAGTTCAATAAGAAGCTTCTATTATTGGTATTTCTACAGTGATTTGCAACCTCCTACTGCATTTAAAAAATACCTGTCCAAATACTTTCACTTTCTCTGTGTATAACCCTGCATATTATCTCCACTTTAACTGTGTTCAAAATAATTTGGATGAAGAGAAATTGGCCTCCTCTTGTTTTTTCTTTTATTTGGCCCCTCAACCATAATGGCAATGGAAATCATCAAAATTTTGTTCCCAGTTAACATAAAGAATTACCCCTGATTTGGCCCCATTGTGAAATTATGGTTTATGTGGGCAGACACCTGAACAACTTTATTTCCCCTCTCCTGAATGATTCATCTCTTTAGAGTTCAGTAACAAATCTCAGCACTTATCCACTGAATACAAACATACATTTTTGTTAATTTATTATTTTTAGTTTTTATTTTCCAAAGGTTACACATAAAGAGAGACAGTTTAATCTGCATAATTACTTTGAAAGTCAGTTGTTTGGTCTTCTTGTTGCTTAAGTATTCTTGAAGAAATTTATTGAGTTTCAATTATTATATATTATCATCATAGCTTATGTAGCTAAGGAATCAAATCCTATCTATAACCTGAATCATCACTAAAGGAAGAAGCTATCATATTCTTCCTTTGAAAACGAGGGCTGACTGGTACACACCAAAATGCAAACAAATTCCACAGAAAGTAGGCCGTCACAAGGAAAGCAGGCAATTTTGGCAATAGCTGTGTGTGCGTGAGTGAGAGAGAGAGAGAGAGAAGGGACCTGGCTCAACAATGATCTTACAGCACCTGTTATGGAAAATGACATTTAAAAAGTAAATCCTTACCTAACTTTCGCTCCTTTATGTGTATTTTTAAATTTCTTATTTCTGGAAGGGTTTGAAAGGATTCAAGTCTTCCTGTTTATTACTCTGTATAGTCTTTACTCAAAGAGCAAAGGTTTAGACCTTCTGTGACAAAATATCTCAGGTCACTAGCAATGTATCTGGAGCATTATCTCTACCATTTTCAGGTTCTTGTTCCCTATAGCATCCTATTAAATCCTTAGCATTCTTCCGATCCCTGATACTATTTACTCTTGCTTTTTCATGACTGCTATATTTCTATTATATTAAATTATAACATTTTAGAAATTAAAAAAAGATACACAGACCATAAAACAGACATCAGGTAAGACCATACAGGCCACTGACGTGTTAGAAAAGAAATGTATCTTTCAGGGTCAGTATGTCCTCTGGGTGATCACTGGTAATAGAATTGGGACTAGAGTGTTGGTCTAAATCAGTATTAGGGCTCCTACCCATGCTTCCTATCACAACCTGGATTGTTGCTAATCAAGTATTACTCAAAATTTTCACAGCTATCATCTATTAAAATTTTAACCAGAATAGTATGTTTTTCAAAACTTTTTTTTCTGTTTTTTTTTTGTTTTGTTTTGAGAGGTGATAATATACGATGCTACTTTAAAGAAATATATAACTACTAAAACAATCTGGACATTTAAAATAACCTCTTTGGGGTAAATTCTGACATAGTTGTATTTAATACTAGTATAATAATTAAAAACATTTGACAAGAGAATTTTCCTATAATATCCTTTTATCAATCTAATAGGAGATTCAAAAATCACAAGAAAAAGAAATATTCCATGTACCAATGTTCGGATTTAAAATATGAGTAAGTAGTCCCACTGCATTCATTAATGACCAATCTAGTTATAAACTAATACTTACATATTTTCATCCTTGTATTCATCCTTGTATTTACTTAGTAGCTATACTAAGTAAACAGCTGCACATATAAACATTCACTACTTCTAGCAAAGTAGTTAAAATAGGTAAATAGAATGAATATTTTCCCATAAGTAGAAACTGCTGAATTTCTAAGATCTTTTCAATAATTTGGTACTGTGAGTCAATTTTAATTATTTCATTATAATATTTTATTCTTGTCTATCTTTTCTTAATTTCAATCATAAGTAAGTGTTCACCATTCTATTATATACACAAATAATTTAGTTGTTGAATCAGACCAGTGTACCCTGGTTATCCAAGTGGGTGCTTGTGGTCTCCAGGTATTCAGTCTGTGAAATAAATTGTCCATCTGTTGTCCTAATCCATCTGTTATTTGATTTAGGCATTATGATTGTTTAAAACTTTCATGTAAATACATAATATTTTATTATTTGGGCTATATACTTTAAGATTCCAAACCAGTCTATTCCCAAACCTAGTTCTTACATATTTTAATTTAAAATCTTTTCTAATGATAATGTAACATTCAAGTCAGTTTACAATCAAGGAAATGTTATCTCAAGAAGCATAATCACAATTGTAATACTGTAACTCCACTTCACTGCATGACATGGTACAGAATGATTTGCTCCTTAGATACAGTCACACTTTTCTGAATAACTTTTATAATAACAATCATTTCTTTTTTTTACAAATCTTTTTTCTTGATTTATTCTATCGTCATGGACTTATGCATCTATGCGAATTACTAACCCTCGGATTAAGTCATTAAAAGATGAATCTGTCATTTCTAAGGGTGAAAAAAATTGACATTTGAATTAAAAAAAGGGAGCAGGTCAGATATAGGCCATGGAAGAGATCCACAGAAAAATATTCTTCAGCTTTCCCTAAAGACTTTCATCTGATAATAAAATGAGTAATTTCTCATTACATCTAAGTAATTTAACATACTATTTTTATGTTAGAAAATGACAGTACTTTTGCTGCTATTTTTGCACTTGGGAGTTTTTGCATCCCTCATATAACTGTTATTTTTATCAATTAAATATTTCCTGAAATTATTTACACAACTTATATGAAACCATCATCATTTTGCTAAGGCATTTGGTCTCTGTGTATCATGTTCATTATATTGTCTTCCCATTACAATCTTACTCTCCATTTCTTGCCTCCTTTCTCCAACCTCAGTTTTCTCTAGTCCCACACAAGGAAATATGCCAATTTTATCACCTGTAAATTTAACACATTGCCAGTGCTCACCACAATTTGTGGTTTTAGGATATTTTTAAGAAGTTGCAGCACATCATGTATTTTAGTATTGAGATAGATTTCTTATCAATTGGTTGTATCAAGCAATGCTAAATAGACAATGTATTCTATCTAAAATTACCCTCATTGGAAATTTCATCCAAAAGCAGAAGTGGATTTATCACAAATCAAATAAAGCTTAAACTGTTGGGTCTCTTACTAGCATGGTGCCCTTCCAAGGCCTTGAGAGGGGCCCCAAATTTCTATATTACTAATACATTCCTCTTTCTTAAAGAGCCCCAAATTGTATAGGCTTCAGGTACTACAAAATCTAGGTCATTTCCTGTCAAGGAAATATATTTGATGATTAGACCTTCATATTGTTTCTAATATGTAGCTCCCCCCCTGAACCTTCTAAAGTCACCCAACCTGATAATCTTCCTTTATATTCTTGAATACAAAGCTTGAAACCTCAGACCTTAGACCTGGAGACCTACTTTGGGCCCAACTACAAGGAAAGAGATTTTTATTTTGTGTTTGCCAAATGCAATACCTGATCTGAATACTACCTTGTTTCTCAAAACTGTATGGGCAGGGTAATGATTAAATAATATTAATAATATCAAGTAAAGGAAAATCACCTAGCAACACAAATAGGTAACAGTGAAGAATTTAGTATTAGATGAGATATATTAAGCAAAATAACGTGATTAGAGAAAAATTCAATTAAAGGAACATACAATAAAAATCAGCTTTATAAATTGTAAGGTGAAGTCTGAAGAAATGGAAAAATGAAAACTGAAAGAATACTTGTAAATAAAAGTTAGCAAATTATTTTAGAAGTTCCCTGTCAGTATTTTGAAGGTGAAGAAGATTTTTAAGTTTGTATTTCAATTTGAGTGGTAACAACTTTGTTTGTACTATTAATTGAGGTCAGGATCTACTACAATCATTCATCTGAGAAATTCAAAGTTGTCATTACTTTTTTTCATGTAAAAATATGCAAAAATGAAATGACTAAAGATAAAGGACTTATAAAGCAGCATAAAGAAAAGACCAATGCTGATTCTAAAAGAAATGCAGTAAAAATCAGGTCTGATTTTAGGTTGTCAGTCTGAACTGGTAGGTCTCATTAAGATTTCCCTGAAGGGATAGAGCCTGCTACCTCCAGGTTTTCTCTCTCTCGGGGAGCCTGAAAGACAGGTGACAGGAAATCAGATCAAACAACCAAAATGTCAGAGGTGCCTGATTCTGCTGCTGTCATGAAGGGCACATAGTAGGCACTCAACGGGTTTTTGAATGATGGGTTGTCCTAGTTATGGTAAGTTAAACATTTAAAGAGTGAGGCTAGAATTAAGAATAAGCTTTAGCATAACGACTTCCATTAGAAGAATCTTCTAAAAAATTTTTTTTTTGGTTTGTTTGTTTTGTTTAAAATCCAATGCTGTCTGTATCTCAACTTGTACATTCCAAATGCAGACCCTTATTTTATGATTCTGAGAGACGTGTCCTTTCAGCCTCTGCAAACTTTGATCAGCCCTACAGGAATCTGTTTAATTCTCTAAATATATTCCAA
Organism: Vicugna pacos; assembly: GCF_048564905.1. Taxonomy (NCBI): domain Eukaryota; kingdom Metazoa; phylum Chordata; class Mammalia; order Artiodactyla; family Camelidae; genus Vicugna; species Vicugna pacos. Next base: position 23,626,418 of record NC_132994.1, on the reverse strand, counting down.
CACTGGCACATATTTTTGCTGTTATTTTAAACCATTTTCAAGATTTATTTATGAAATTCAGTTTCCTTCTCCATGAATTCCAAAGCACTGCCACTGTGCTTGTGTGTGTGTGTGTGTGTGTGTGTGTGTGTGTGTGTGTGTGTGGTGTGTTTCTGAGAAAGTGAATGTGGGAGGGAGAGACGGAGAGCAAGCAAGCTTTCTCAATGGCTGCTTTTAGGTATTTATAGTATCATATATTTCAAGTTCTGTGCTTTTCATCCTACATATGATGGGTCCAACAATAGTTAAAAATAAGTAGTAGGCACTTTTCTAAAAATTTACAAGGTTAATACTATTACTAATCCATATACAGACAAAGAAAATGAGGCACAGAAAGCTTAAGGACATGCATATTTAAAATTTGTAAAAACTCTTTTATTATCGTGGTTGTACTAGTGCTACTGTAAAGCTGGGTAATATAATAATCAATAAAGAATGGGAAAAATTAGAACTTCTCAATTCCAGTGGTTTCTTTGTTAGATTCATTTGTTTTGTTTCCTGATCTCATTTAGAACAAACAAAAAAACCCCAGTAAACTTCTATTTCCTGCAATATTGCAGACGACACTCTGAAAAACTATCTGTGCTGAAGAATTACATGCTAAATAGCCAAGAAAAATATTTTAAATTTCTGCACATTTGAAAACAGAAGTAAAATCAGAAAGTCTGGAAAGTGAATACATGCAAGACTGGTTTTCACGAGGGCGGCTCTGCAGAGCCCAAAAGCATCAGACATGGGGACTAAGAGATGAAAGCGAGATCTCTCTCCTTCCCTCCCCCAAAGTAATGAGTTTTACAGGGACTGCAAAAATCTGAGACCCCAAGGGTCAATGACATCAGTATAATTCTATTAATAACAAATTTTCTGGAAAAGGTCGATCAGTGTAACATCTTATATAGCTGATAAGGATGCAAATTGCTGCAACTACTTTGGTAAGTTTGTAATTACATATCAACTTGAAAATTCACATGATCTTATCATCTAGTCATTTCTCTAAATACAATAATCTTCACATATTCGTATTTAACTATTTATACTCTATCCAAATTCTTGAATATATATACACACAGAAACCCCAAAAGAAATATTTACAGTTATATTTTACATTATAGCAAAAAGCTGGAAATGCAAATATCCATCAATCATATAATGCATTACTAAACTGTGGTATGTACATACAATAGTCTACTTTCAACAACAAAAAATAAATAAAATTTAGTTAAATGCAACAGCATGAGTAGATCTCAAAAACAGTATATTCAGTGAGTGGATTAAGTCACAAAAGAACAAACCTATTATTATTTCATTTATATAAAAAACAGATTGAACCAAACATTTTATTTTTAGCAAAGGTGTATAAATGCACAATTTAGGATAGTGGTAACTTTTGTGGAGAAGAGAAAATGGGATATTTTGGGAAGTGGCAGAGTGGTTTTCTAAAATACTTGCAAATATTATAATTAATTATTATGGAAGGTATTTATTTAACTATTTTTATTTAAATTGTATATATTTTAAAAATTTTGTATATGCAATATATGTCACAGTAAAAACAAACAAGTCAATAAAACCAAAGATGAGAAATGAATGAAATATATAGTAAGAAAAGCAGAATGAGGATGTATGCTAGTGGTCTTCAATAGAAAGAGTCCCACAAAATATTATGTATATTGTTGGTAGATTTATTAATAAGAGAAGATACAAATAAAAGAATGAAATGGTAAAAAGGAACTAATAAGAGATTAAGACAAAGAAAGAAAGAGTTGTGGATAAGAAAAATGGGTTAGAAAATATTAAATAAAAGAGTGACTTCTGCTTAAATATGACAGATTGAATATATGTCTTTGCATTAACTCTTCCTTGAAATCCCATGATACTGACATTGTGCATAAGTTCACAACAACCTATAGAGATGAAGAGAAGAAACACAAACTATTGCATGTTGAAGCCTAAACTCCTCTCTCCATAGAGAGAGACGGAGATAGACAGAGATCCATGTATGTATCCATCTGTCCATCTTTGTATCTAGAGAGAGATGTTACATATTAAATATTCAGTTTTGAAGATAAGACCTAAAAAACCACAGAAAGAAAAAAACTCACAAAGGCAGCCTAGAGAAGTGAAGAGAAAAGACTATTTGAGGATCAGCAGTGTTTATGGTTATAGTGGTGAGCAATGCTGCCTTCCAAGAGTATTTGAGGACCAATCCAAGCTGTCAAGCAGTCATCTTTCTTGAGTGGTAGGGGTGGCAAAGATAAAGAACGTCTCTCCTTATGAAGGAACTTAGTCAATGGATTTTATTAAGATAGGAAGACTTAAATATTCATATTGAAAGGGCTTACTGATTGCCTAGGAAAAGGAAGTTTAAAATGCTCCCAGTAAGATACAGCATTATGAAATTTTAGAAGTCTAAGGATTAAAAAAAATATTCAACAATCTTCTGAAAGAATAATAAAAGGTCATGTACAAAAACTCAAGAATTACAATGGCACTGAATTTTTAACAATACCAGGATTAGAAAGTAGAGCACAGTTGAGAAATACCTTGGAAATTCTGAGGAAAAATGGTTTCTTACCTAAAATTTTATGTTCACACAAATTAAGATGCAGGTAGAAAGTAGACTAAAGACACTTTCAGATACACAGCATCTTGAAACTTTTATCTTCCACAGATTCTTTCTCATGAAAGTGGAAGATAATGTGGCCATGGAAAAGAAGGAAAGGAAAGAAACTGTTATCCAACAAAGAGGAAAGATGAAAAGAATCTATAGGATAATGACAAGGGGAGACTAGAATTACAGTCAAGTCTGGAGAAAAGCAAACCTTGATGAGAGCAGTGTTAGAAGGTTGCTGGGGAATGGATGTAGATTTATTTACCCTTCCAGGAGTTGGAGAACAAATTATAGACACGTAAGAAGAAAACTATAGGCAAGCAAACTATAAAGAGGAAATATAATCATAGTGTACTACATGTCTCAACTTGAATAATATTCTGAGTCAATAATTGAAAAAAATGTTGCCTGTTTATCTATATTAATATTCTGGCAAAGATAGAAGAAAGCGATATTGGTATATGAGGGGAGGTTGAAAGAAAGATGGATTTTCCTATTTCATCTTAGGAAACTTACAGATCTCAAAGTAAGATTATATAAAAACCTAATATGGTTACCAATACATGAAGGGAGGGAATACGATGGAAAGTCAAGAAACAGAAGAATAAGTGTTTTATTTTTAAGTAAAATAGTACAAACTTACTGCTTCAGTATGGCAGAAATCAAAGCTGTGGAAACAGTAATGCACAAGAAATCGGGAATTTTAATACCTTTGGCTGTACCTCTTTTATTTACATTGGTTCAGTGGTGTTCAGTGAGTTCAAAATGTAATAATGAGGAAAGTTTATTAAAATTATTAGGGGAGCACCTACAAATAATACCTACCCTTATATTACCATTTTGACAAGAATTCCTAGAGTCCTACGCTTTGATAAGTATCTACAGGTGGTACTAATAGTGTTTTAGAGGATGTCTCAATATAGACTCCTCTAGGTCTCATCCTTTTATTAAATGAAACTTTATGCTCAAATTATCAAATGCTTTTAGCAGCCTGATTGAGGAGCCTTTGGAAAGAAGGGCTAAAATGCTTCTCAGCCAGTGACCCAATACTGGGAACTATAAGTTCCTTTCTATTACTGAAACACGTAACTTACATCTCAGCTGGGGCTTTAAATAATTTAGTTCACATAAAGCCATTTCAGTAGCTACCATTTGTTCAATCACAGCTGATTTATACTATACACTTTTTGTAAAACAGTATGTTTCAAATGTAAATACTTGATAATTGTAACAATACAGGCTGAAATTCAAACTTGATACATAAAATAAAAATGAAAAATTTTATTAAATCATAATGTAAAGAACATTTATTTTCAATACAAATCTAATCTGGAAGAAACAATAAGCTCAAACTGTTCTTTTACTATTTTCCAATATGCCATATATTTTCAAAACTCCATTTTCTTCATATAAAGATTATTCTGTGAAATGGTCTCATCTCCACTTCTCATCTGCCAAAATCACACATATATATTAAGACCCTCTGCTGCATAAAGGTCTTCCCAGTTCCCAGATGGATTTAGTTTTCCCCCACTCTTTAGAATCATAGCACATTTTAAACTTTTTACCCAAAGTGTAATAGTTATTTAAAGAGTTGAAACCTATACCAGTATAAGACACTTGAGGATGGTGACCTCATTTTGTACTTTTTTTTGTATCTCTGGAATTTGGAAAATTAATATATTTTTCACTTTTTAGGGAAACATTTTTGAGTAAATAAAATTAGGATAGTATTGTGAACTTTCATATACACAGGACTCATAATCACCAATACCTATAAACATATATGAAATTTCTGTGTGTATCTCTAGAGACCATGCCTCTTTTTTAAACACTACCAAAATACCATCGTTACACTTAAAAAAGGTTTACATTAATTCCAAATATCATGAAATATCAAAACAGTACTCAAATGTCCTCAATTACCTCATCATTCTATGTATACATAAAACATTGCTGTGCTTGAGCACAGCTCATACACCTTCTGGGAGCCCGTTGCTGAATTTTCAGTAATTTTGCGAGCCCTGTGTTAAATATAGCCATTATTAAAAATTAAATTATATAACCATATGACTAAATGAATTATATTAAAAATAAAGGTAAGATATACTAAAAAAAACCTCATCACTTTCTAATTATTTTACTTCATTTTTTTAACATCTATGATCTTGATGTTACTTACATCAATTGTATCTGTATGGTGAAAATATTATATACTCTTAGGGGACAGGGCATCTTTTCTCAACTCTGCCTTTGGTGAAGCCACCTTACTAGCTTGAAGTCGGCCATGGTGGTGGGTGGAAAGAAAAACACATGAATGTATTTCTGTTACCAGCTGTGTCCACTGAAAAATTTAGAAACAATGAACAACACAACAGTAATAAGAAACTCTAATGCCCAGACTGTGATCTGCAATAATAGTTTATTAATAGGAAACAAAGCTCCTTAGAGAAACAGCTAATTCCAGACCTGGAACAGAATATATGCAGGAGGAGCCTGTCACATATTATACAAGAAAACATGGGAGCTATAAAGCCTAATGGGATTATAACCAGCAAAACCAAACCAAACTTTAATAGAAAACCTCAGTTAAAGATAGGACAATACGAGCATCAAAAACAATAAATGCAATAAGCTGAAACATGATAAATACCTTAATATAGTTAGATTAATAATTATATTAAGATACCTATCACCTGTACTAATGCTTGGGAATTATTATTCTAAGTAATTGGTAAATATGAGAACAATTCAAGGCTTTATTTTGCATTTCCTAAGTGAATTATATTTCATGAAACAGAATAGTATCAAGAATTCCAGATAATAAATGACGAAGGTATGACAGAATTAGAATCCCTACAGTTTTCCACCTCTAAAGAAATAATGGAAGTAGACAATCATTATCAACGGCAGCTAAAGCATTTAGGTGAAAGGACTGACAATGAATTTTACATGGATGGATCGAACTGAGAGCACCTAGACACACTGATTAGAATTAACCTAAAAAAGAGACAGGGTCAAGCATCACATCTCATATATCTCAATAAGGTGTTCTAAGAAGTACAGAGCACCACTCTGTTCTTATCAAAACTGTACAGTACTAAAGATATGTAAATAAATGATTGTGAAAATGAATAAATGGAATTTGAAAAATCATCAGCTGAATATTTCTCTTTCTAAACATTTACTGTCTAAGATTAAATAAAATCACATTTTGCACATGAAGAGGAACAATATAATACTGTATGATACCAAAATGATATTTAAAAAATCTACTTATTATTTTTACTTTTTAAAATTAAAATATAGTTGACATACAATGCTATGTTAGTTTCAGGTGTCTGTACACATAGGTGACTTGACGTTCGAATACATCACAAAATGATTACTGTGGTAAGTCTTGTTACACTATGTTACCATACAAAGTTAATACAGTATGATTGACTATATTCCTTATGGTGTACATACAACCCCCTTATTTATTTTATCACTGGAAGTCTGTACCGCTTAACCTCCGTCACATATTTCTCCCAGCCCCCCACCACTTTCACCTCTGCAACCACCTGTTTGGTCTCAGAATCTGAGTTGTTTCTGTTTTGTTTTGTTTGATCATTTTTTTGTTTTATGCATTCCATGTATAAATGAAATCATATATGTCATTCTCTGACATATTTCATTTAGCACAATGGCCTCTAGATCCATCCATATTGTCACAAATGGCCTGACATTATTCTTTTTTATAGGTGAGTTATATTCTATTGCATATATATCACATCTTTTTTATCTATTCATCCATGGATGGACATTTAGGTTGCTTTTATATATTGGCAATTATAAATAATGCTGCAGTGAGCATAAGGGTCCATATATCTTTTTGAATTAATGTTTTTTTTTCCTTCCAGGTAAATATCCAGAAGTGGGATTGCTGATTTATATGGTAATTCTATTGTTGATTTTTTGAGAATATGTTTTCCATAGTGGCTATATCAATTTACATTCCCATCAACAGTGTGCAAGGGTTCCCTTTTCTCCACATCCTTGACAAAACTTTTCATTAGTTGTCTTTTTGATGATAGCCATTCTGACAGATGTGATGGAATATCTCTCTGTGGTTTTGATTCACATTTCCCTGATGATTAGGGATGTTGAGCATCTTTTTCCCTCATACACATGTGTGGATGTGCACATATGCACCTCCCTTATCTATCTATCTATCTACCTATCTACCTACCTACCTACCTACATTCCTTTGGATAAGAGATCAAATGTTTTTTGCTTTGAATTTAATTGAATTTCATAATCTTGTATTTTTTAAATTCCACTTGTATCTTACACATGAACACACTAACAATTAGAATATGTAGAAATATGTAGAATATGTAGAAAATAATCCTTTGAGCAATGTAATTGTTCATGTAGTCACTGACAATGCAAATTATTTCAAACTCTACTTGGTAATTGACAGTATTTCCTTTCCTGCATGTGGTAGAAAACAATTGGCTGGCGGAATTATTTTCCTGCCTACTTGAAGCAGTTCTTTTTGGACTGTAAATAGATGGGAGGGATAAATTACACAGAAGAAAAGAATTAATGACATTATCAGTCAATGCAAAGATATCCCCCAGAACCACTGGCATGGTAAATTATTAAATTAAAAAAGAATATATAGCACCTGCCATAGCAAAGCTAATGGTGTAGATCTTTAAAAAGAAGAAGCAGCCTTAGGTGGTGGTATTTATACAATCTGCATCTGGAGTGTTCAGTTTTTCCTTTAGAATGCATTGATTGGCTAGAAATGCCTTGATTGAAGGAAAGAAGCCTTTAACCTTTATAAGGAAAAGGCTTCACGTTGCTACCCTGATGTTCTTAGCCCTCAGTTTATCTTTGTTTCTAGCACTGTGACTCTAAATCAAGATTAAAAAGCAACTCAACATGAGGTAAAATAAAAAGGAGGTCATTTAATCACCCTGTTAGCTTCAAATGATTATTGATTCTTGGAGATGATGTCTAATTCTGCCAGAAAATCCATTTCAGTAATGATTGCTGCCTCAATTTTATCTATGATACTGGACGTTATTAAAGGTAGGAATCTCAAGGGAAGTACACAACTTTAGGCCATTAATATCATACTTAATATTTTTTTATCGAAACAGAGTTTCTAGCTCTACCCTTTATTCTGCAACAGAATCAGAATAGTCAAGTAGGAATCTGTGCTTCACCACAAGTCTAATTATTATATACAGTCCTTTGGGGAATAGAAGCACATCAAAATACCTGATAGATAAATATCAAACAGTGTAGGGCATATTGAACTTATTTCTTATTACCACATACACAGCCCTCAAGTATCATGCCTAGAAAACTGACATAACTCTATTGCCTTTTGTTCACTCAAGCTATTTCAGAATCATGCCAGAAATGCTATTAGAATCACAGATTTGCAAATACAGTAACTATAAATTCCCAAATACAGTTGAAAAAGATAAATGCAGACAATACCAGTATTTCTAACACAGACAAATAAAACTAGGATGACTCTTTATGTAAGGTTTGTTAAGGGTGATATGACACCAAATCATAAATGTGCTTCTTTGAACATGTCTCTCTATCTGTAGTTGTTTAGTGAAATCAGGCAGAATAAGAGAGGAGGGCATCTATGGAGCATAATCTAAAAATGATATCTCAAGTATAAATTTATTAGTTAAACTTCTGTTGAACTGCAACCCAGAATAGACTAATAAGAAACAGAAAACATATGAACAAAACAAAGCAAAGAAACAAAACCCCATCAAATTAGACAATCGAAAAAAAAGACATGAACAAACATTTCACCAAAGAGAATATACAGATGTCAATAAGCACATGAAAAGATGTTCAACAGCATTAACCCTCAGAAAAATGTAAAATTAAGCCACATTGAAATATCACTACATACATAGAGAAATAGCTAAAAAGAAAAAAAAAATGACAGTACCAAATCCTGGTAATGGTTATGCCACTTTGGAAAACACTGTAGAAGTTTCTAAAATATAAACATGCAACCACTATAAAATCCAGCAACTGTACTCCTGCACATTTATCTGAGAAAAATGAAAAGGTGTGTTGATACAATACTTTGTACATAAATGTCTACAGCAATTTTATTTAAGATAGCATAAACATGAAACAACTCAAATGTTCTTCTTAGGGTGAATGAGTAAACTAATGATGGTACATTTGTACCATGAAATACTACACAGCAATTAAAAGGATTAAAGTATCAATACACCTAAGAACCCAGAATAATTTCCAAAGAATTATTTTGAATGAAAAAAATACAATCAGAAAAGTTTACATACTATATTATTCCATTTACAAAACTATCTTCAAGTGACAAAATGATAGAAATGAAGAATAATCAGCAGTCCTAGGACTTTAGATGGGGGTGCAGTGTGAGGAAAGTGGGTATAGTTATAAAAGGGTAACATGAGGGAGTGTTTTTCATATGTGCATATCTATGGATTAATTCCTAGAGGTGATTTATTTGGCATAGAGGGACAATTTGAAAATTAATGTAGTTTTATAGTAATTTTACCTTATAAAATTGTGTGAGAGAGTAAATACTTCTATATTCTCTACATCATTGATGTATACAAAAGTAAGCTAAAATATTTCATGCATATGGGGATATTCCTTAGTTGTGTTCAGGCAAGGGTTGCTACAAGGAAATCAATGTAGTATCCTCAAGTTGCATATTGTGTGTCCTAAGTTAATGCACTATCTTAGGAGCTCATGAAGGCAGTTCATCCAAATCCCTGGAAGAATGAAAGACAAACCTGTAAACTCCCTGAAATTTGAAATCCATCCCCAAGTCACACACCAATCCAATGGAAAGGGTGAACTAGCATACTCTCTGAAAGATCAGTGGTCGATCATTAATACATGCTGACCTACAAGTAAACACTAGGAATTTAAACTTAAAAATAAAAACAAGGAAAATAAACCGAGCCTTGGCATCAGAGCCTGTACACCATGGGAGATGTGGATTTCACAGAATCAGAGCAATGAATACACTAAGCAAACATACAAATGAACAAACGGAGCAATAACAACAACCCCTGAGGAATGAGAATAAAGAATCCAGAGTCACTACAATATATTATATAAAATATTCAGTTTTCAACAAAACATTATGTGATCTGCAAAGGAAGGAAAATGTCACCCACACTCAGGAAAAGCAGGCAGTAGAAAATGCCTTTGAGGAGTTCAGATGTTTAACTTAGCAGCTATTATACATGGTCAAAGAACCATAAGAAGCCATTTTTAAATAGTTAAAGGAAAGTCTTATCAAATAGAGAATATCAATAAACATATAAAGGTTATTTTAAAATGGAAATACTGGATTTAAAAAGTACAGTAAGTGAAATGAAAATTCCACCTATGACTCAAAAGGGGATGTGAGCTGGTAGAGGGAATATTCCATGACTTTGAAACTAAATCAATAAAGTTTATAGAATCTGAAAAAGAGAATGAGGAGAACTGATCAGAGCCTAAGAGAAACATGGGACACCATTAATGTGTCAATATATACTGAACAGTAATACCAGAAACAAAGGAGAGAGAGAATGGGCAAGAAAAAATATTTAAAGAAATAATGACTCAAAACTTCCCAAATTCTCCCCCCACCAATTAACCTATATCCAAGAAGCTAAAAAGCTCCAAACAAGACTAAAAAGATCCATTTACAGACACATCATAATTAAATTGTGAAAAGCCAAATTAAAAATGAATACCTTGGAAGAAGCAAGCAAAAAAATAAATAAATAAATAACAACAACAAAAAAAGGAGCCACAATAAGATTAAAAGTCATTTCTCATCAGAAAAAAAATGGAGCCCAGAAGAGAAGGATGATATTCAAAATGTTCAAAGAAGAAAAAAACGTCATCCAAGCATCTTCCATGCAGCAAAATTCCCCTTCAAAAATGAAGAGTAAGTGAGGACATTTCTAGTTGAATCAAACCTGAGATTTTTTTTGTGAGCAGACTTGTCTTACAAGAAATACTAAAGGAAGTTTTTCAGGCTGAAAGGAAGTGACCCCAAACAGTAATTCCAATCTACATGAATAAAAAAGAACACAGGAAGAAGTAATTATGCACATAATTGTAAAAGATAGTATTTCTTTTCCTTCCTCCTCTTTTAGAAATGTAAAATTGTATAATCACTTTGTAAAATAGTTTGGCAGTTTCTCAAAATGCTAAAAATAGAATTACCATATGACCCAGCAATTCCAATCCTCCGTATCTATTCAAGAGAAATGAAAACAAATGTATACATAAAACCTGCACATAAATATTTAGAGTAGCATTATTCATAATAGCCAAAGAGTAGAAATAACTCAAATGTTTATTGAAAGATGAATAGAAACAAAACACTGTATAATATTACAATAGAGTATCACTAGAAAAAAATTTTAAAACTACTGATAAATACTACAATGTGGATGAACCTCTAAAACATTATGTTAAATGAAAAATCCCAGACACAAAATAATACATATATGATTTCATTTACATGAAATATCTGGAATAGACAACTATACAGAAACAGAAAGTAGATAAGTGTATGTCTAGGGTTTGGGAAGGAATAGGAAATGACTTCTAATGGATACTAAGTTCATTTTTAATGTTTTAAAATTACACAAAACTGATGATTCCATAATGTTGCATATATACATATATATATATATATAAGAAGTACTGAATTTTGAAAATTCACTGAATTTAAAAATTGAATACTGAAAAGGAAGGTTTTTATGATATAAACATTATACTTCAATGCAGCTGTTCTTGAAAAGTTACAATTTAAAAATCCAGTTTAAAAATATACACAGTAAATTTTTAAAGGACTATATGAATTGTGGACTAATCTTAAGATTTAGCATCTAGTCTTTATCTACGTAGTAAATTTCAGGACAATAGGTAACTATGTTGTCTTTTTGTTTTGATTTTTCATTTATCACACTTATTTCCTGAAGTATGTAAATACCCTTTGAATTTGGAGACTTATATACTTAAGCACTGGGGAAACTTTCATTATTCATTTAATAATATCCTCTACTCTGTAGACTGTGATTATTTTCACTTGAAAGTTGCATATCCTGTGTTCTTGCTCCAAACATCTGTTTGATCTCATTTAATCTTTGTGATTTGTGTTATTGAGTTGTATCTGCATTTGTATGTAAATTTCAAGATATTTATCTTGCATTATTTTTCTTTCTTAACTAAAGGGTCCTAATCTTATTTTATTAAAAAAATCATATTTGTAAGAATAAAATATCTTACTAAGTATAACTAATCAGAAATGTCTAAATGCAATTCTGTTTTGAGCCTACTTTGTTCTCAGGATGCTTTAGTCTTTGTTCTGATTTCTGGGTTCTCTTTTTCCTTTTTGATATTTTCCATAAATATCTTGTGAACTATGACAAAACATTCATATTTAAGAGGAAGTCTCCAAAATTTGACTGGGAACTCTAAATCCATAGGTTCTGCTCTCCAATGGTTGACTTTAAGTTGATTGCTTAGGTCTAACTCTTATCCTGGAAATTTTAAATTGCCCAAATGTGGTAACCATTTTTTTAAGCCATTTAATCTTTGGATGTTGGTAGGGAGAACTCTCTGGCTAGAATTTTCCTGTTTTGAAGGTGGTGAGGCTTTAAGCATTTGCTCAAACAACTTTTTTTTTAAATTGGGTTAATTATTTTCTTAGTAGGAATTCTGGAATTCTTTTATATTCTCAATTTAAGTCATTTATCAGGAAAATAATTTGCAATTTTTTTTCTCCTAGTACATAGCTTGTCTTTGCATTCTCTTAAGTGTTTTTTTGATGAGCAATAATTTTTCGTTTTGACAAATCCCTATTTATCAATTTGCTCTCTTATGAACTGTGTTTTTAGTGTTTTACCTAAGAAATTTGGCATTCTGATCTTTTTAAAATTCTATTTTCTGTCTGTATTTACATCCAAAAATGTGAATGACTAGGATTTTACCGTACTTGTGAAGTAACAAGTTAGTCAGCATAGTCTTACACATACTGGCAGACAGCAAGACACTCCTGGGTCAGAGATAAAGAGCATTATTACTCATGGCCCAGCATGCAGGAAGAGCTTCAGTTCCCTTTGTCATCCAATTCCTAGATGTACAGTGTAGAGGTGAGCTCAGTGGGACAGTAGACAGAGAAGATTTGTGTAGCTGAGAAAAATCAAGCTTGGAAACTCCGATTTTTTTTTAAAGGAGTCTCATTTATGTTTCCTCTCCATTCTCTATAGCCTGGAAACTCTCTCAAAGCAATAAACTTGGGTAATGATTGGGTCTAACTTGTTTTCTGTGTTTCAAGGATCAATGTCCTTCATTCTCTCAAATTCAATGTCTTAGAAACTGATTTAACATATTTTGTTGATTTTTTTTTCTGGTTTGTTATTTTGTCCCAAAGTGTAGAGGACTCTTTCAAGGACTGTGGATTTATATTCAAGGTGAGTTTAGACAGCATGTGTGTGTGGGTGGTACGGTAACCAGCCATCTCAATTTGCACAATTTGCAAGGGAGTAAGGGATTTCCTGAATTGTAGAAACTTCAGTACAAAAACCAGGCAAACAAGGAGAGTTGCTCATTCCAGATTGTGCGCATGTGTTTGTGTGTGTACGTGTGTGTATTCCTGTGGTTCAGCTTCTTTTAGTGAGTCCCATTAAGATGAACATTGGGCATACACTATTGTATATAAACATGACTTTCGTGTACTAGAATTTCCAAGAAACTTGCCAATATGATTTGCTGTGCCTTTATTTAATTCAATCAAGTTCAACAAATATATAATAAGTGAGAATGATAAATACTTTCATCTTTCATGTTTTCTCATCACAGCATTGACATTTAAATGAGCTGTGGTGAATTGCAATGAAAACTTCTTTGACCTCTCTGATTCATACAGACGCTTTCTAAATGACGGTAAAACAAGCTTTTCTGTGTCATAAATTTAGTCAAATCAGTTATCTGTAACCAGGCTAATCAAACGACCCATATCTTTAGTCTAAATTTAATCATTTACTTGAGAAAGTTATGTTGTCTTAGAGAATATAATAATCACATGATGCAAAATATAAAATGCCTATTTTAGTTTTTAAGCTTTGTTCAAGAGAAGTAAAATCTTTTTTGTGACTAAAAGAGGTGTTAGATCAAATTTAAAATGATCATTGCAGAATATTTCATAATTTATAGAGAATCATGAAACATCATTCCCTATTTTTAAGGGAGATTTCATGGTCATAATTAATCAGAACAGTATTTGTTTGTTCATGTCTGATCCCACTGCACTTAACATTTCCAGTATATTTTACAAAAAAATTGCGACTGGCCCGACAGAGGGAGAAAAAGAATCTCAGCTAATAAACTGGATGCATAAGGTCCATTAATGCTAACCAATACCATGCTATGTTATTATGTGGAACAATTATCATGTGCCCAACTCAAAGCTGGCAGATCATTTCACATTGTCAGGTAATTCACTGTCAGCCTTACCTCCTGTTAATCCTTGTCTAGCTCAGTTTTAAGCTGTTGATCCACTGCAGTGATGAGACATTTCATACTTTATTAAAATTTCCACTAACACACCTAGATATTTAATCTCCCTTGTTTTGGTAGAAATCCATTTCTTGAACATTAATAAGTACACTGGAATTCTTTGAATTAAAAAACCCACAAAACTACTTGCCATTATGTATTATTTCTTCATGTTCACTTTCATTTAAATGCCAACCATTTCACAATTCTAGCTATCCAGTTTAGAAGGAAGACATACTATGTTAATTATTTCAGTCTTATTTGCAAAGGTTCCATGATATTAAGATTATTAAAGAAAAATTATCTATTCATCTCACCAAATCCATTAAATGTTACTGAAGATTTTTAAAAGGAAGGAAATATATTTTGACCATTAAACATGACTGCAATATTTTTATCCTAGTCACTGGAATCTTATAATGAAGAAAGATTCCTGAGATATTTGAGGAAGAAAGAGGGTGCAGATCAAGAAAAGACATAGAATGGAATATGATAGATTAGCACCCCACACGCACAATGTAGCAAAGAGCAATTGAGTTTAACAACACCAAAAATGTATGCAATATTATTTTTCTCCATTATAGTTAATGACTTGTTTTAAGAAGGAGGCAGTGAGAGCTGGAATGGTGTGCACATACCTAACTCAGCAAAGTTTATCTTGTTTATCTAGGGAACCAGCTATTGCACCTGCATCCACTTGTTTGACACACAGGTGTTGCAGTTGGTATTTACAAGACTGTCTGCCAGCCTGAAGACCCTTTGTTGTGAAGGGTGTAAGCCATTGTGATTATAGGCACATAAAATCGAAAGGAAGCCCTTCCTGAATCCTCCTCACTTCCATCTGTTTGGTTGCTACTTCTCAGGTGTAATTTAGACAAGCAGATGTGCAACCTGGGAATCCATCCAAGTTCACTTTATTTACTTCCTTTTTAAGGAAAGAGGAACATTCAATATTGTCTTCAGAAAACAATTCTGTTGCTACTCATGTTCTTTCCAATCTGCAGTTATATTTTATTCTCTGATCATAATGTGGAAGAAGTGTGGATCCCGAGGCTTTGACATTGGTCCTCTGCTTCCTCCGCCTCTTTTGTCCCATCAGACAGCGCTGTTCCCAAGCAGCAGTCTCCAGCACTTCCTCCAGAAAACTTCTTTAGTTACAACTGTGGGTTTCTGGCTGATGACAAAGGACTAGAGGAAGCCTACATGAAATCCCCTATAGTATGTCCTTTCTACTAACCCAGCTGTGAGGGCAGCCACATCCTTTGGATAATTGACACAATAGTAAGGTTTAGGGCTTAGTAACCAGATATCCAGAATATTTGGGAAGCAAAGGTCCATTATTAAAAGTCTCACTATGGGGGGCAGATAGGGGAAAGGGGTGAAACAAATTAACTCTTTAGTTACTTATGACCTGTAGTTATTAGTCAAAATAGGCTTGGTTATGCTATAGTAACTCAATTAACCCTGAGACCCTGGCTACTTAAAAGGACAAATGCTTCAGCCTAGACTATGCAGGTGTCCTTACAATGAACTGGTCATAACGACCATATGCTCTCATTTAACAGCAAGTTGGAAACAAAAGTGTAATTTTCATGGAGGGAGAGGTGAACCAAATGTGCACAGATGTTCACCGTCTTTCCCACAGTGACTACATTATTGATTATTGGTCTAAGCTGATTGATTCTTTAAGTTCTCTATTGTTTCCCATTAGGTGTGGGTTCTGTGAAGCAAAAGCAACAACAACAAAAAAATCCATATTATCTTTATTTCTTTATTTGTATATACTTCACTCAACATTAGATAGATTTTCCTAGTTTCTAGAAAATTCAGTGACCCCATAACTATTGTACCTCCACCAAAAAAAAAACTAGGTGTATAGAAAAAGTGGGCAAATACTGTTAACCTCAGTTAAAAAATCTTTAACTTTATTTTCAAAGGACATTTCTATCACTGACTTAGTGATGACTGACTTACTGAACATAATGGCAGGGCCATGTCTGGAGAGGTCAACTGGATATAGGAAAATGTGGTGGCAGATGGTGACATAGTGTGTGGGAGATCGGGTGGTGTGAAAGGGATACGCAAATAGAAATAAAAAGATTAACCACAGGTGACAGCTGCTGGTGAGGGGGTTGACAGATTTTTTTTTCCTGGTGTCCAAGGCTTTCATCGCATTTGTTTTAGAATTAGACAACGTGAAACCAGTGCTGGCACTTCTGTTCTGCTTTGGCATTACCCAGAGGTCTTGCCTGACTGCCATCGGTATAAGTCAAGAATTGATCCTTTGAAATAACTGACAATACCTAAGAGCTACTGACAAAGAAGTGCTCCTGCCCGTTTGCACTCATCCTGCTAAGTAATTGTTAAAGAAACACCTCATCGTCAACAGAAAGGAAGCAAATGTCAAAAGTTTTACGTTGCATTTAATTGTATTAAATCTATTGTTACAAAAATCTATTATTATAGATACCATGAAGGAGCTTGCAGTGACTCAGAATTAACATCAGGTAGCAGCAGCAATGTGACTCACTGACATACTATTCAATCCATCATATTAGAACAGCACCTGGCACACAGTAGTCTTAAGTATTTGTTAAATATAAAAAAATTTTTTTCAATGTGTTAATCAAGTCGGTGTTAGTTTTTTCTTAGATCACAAGCAACTATGTGTTTCTAGCAGGCCAAATTCAAAGGAATTTTTCATAAATATTTACTGTTTATGGTGAATTTTTAATTTTAGAAAAGAACTTGGGTGTATAAGATGACGTAAATTAAAAAAGACTTTAATCCATATAAACAAGGTAGAGGAGGGCAGGAAACACCTCCCAGAAGACAGCAGGAAGGGGATAGAAGCAGAATAAGATGTCAATGATAGTGGCAAAGATGTAAGGTTTTCTGCCCCCTCCCCATTTTTTGGATATGATGTGGGGTCTATAGTAGAGGAGTTTGGGCAGAAAGCTTTTTGGATGTTTTGGAAGAAGGATGCAGCTTAAATAATTGATGGCAGAATTTTTATTGACAAAGATCAGAAATGTTTATTTGCTAGAAGGCAGAAGTTCCTGGCTGCTTCCACCACACAGTAAAAACCTTGGCAAATTGGGAAGCGTAGCAAATGGAAATGGAAAACTATACAAAGTGAGGTGTGTGCAAGGTGATTATGTTTTGTGGATTGAGATCCCCTAAAACTATTCAGTGTTACTTTATATTCTTAGAATGAGGGCTGTTGCAAATGATAATGGTGTTTTTATTCGAGTCTCACTGTAACTTTGTGGAAAAGTACTTATACCCTAGGACAGTGAAAAAAAGAGAATAAACATCCAACTCTATAGTTTCATATTAATTACAATAAATTAGGGCAACGAATAAAAAGTTGCATGGATAGAAGTGTTTCAGATCAATGGATTCAATTATCTTTAATGATCATACCCCATCTTGGAGTCAATCTAAATGCTAGAGTGTGGTTGGATTAGAGAGGTATAAAACCATATTAAATCCTTCAGTATAACATCTATGTTTATTGGTTTTTAGCAAATAATTCACTAGTGTATGCTTTGTACAGTGAAGTATACTCTGGAGGGGAGACAGGCCATTAGTACAGTAGATGTCTGTATTTCAGCAATATTTTTCTTATAACTGTTGTGATCCAAACTATTACATTTGTAATCATGGCAGTTCAAAGTCATTACAATCTCTTTCATGGTCTTCTGTTTTCTCCAGATAGCGTCTTTTAGATTATTGTGTTTTACATGTCCTTAATCTGGCAGGGTACCACTGAATGCACTACAGCAAGAAAGATCAATCTTTTCCTTAAAAATGGAGACGTTAAATATCCAGTCATTGGACAGGACAAACTTACATCTGAGTTTTTAAAGATTAACCATATTTTGGAGAAATAGCTTTTTAAGTAAATACAGAGAAGCAGTAGGTGCCAGTTATATGGCTTTTCTGTCTTCTCAAACAAGGTCACCCTGTTTTACAATTTCATTTTCTATGATACATTTTAAAATAGCAGTCACCACTATTACAATGAAATAATCATGGACAGTATCTGTACAGTGTCTTTTACTCTCACTGGACTGTAGGCTCCATGGGGCACTTCTGGCTTGTTTATGACTCCGTCCTAATCACCTATCCTACCGTTTCATTTATAAAGTCTCAGTTTCCACATGTGAATAATACAGCCTAATAGCATATACTTTATTGGGAAATGGCATGAGGTTGCAGTTAAGAGCATTGATTTTGCAATCAAACTTGGTTTGTATATAAGCTATGGCAATGAATAATTATAATAATTAATAATTACAATTATAAAATAATTGATAATTAATTGAACCTGGAAAATTCCCTACAATATCCAATAAAACATTAATTTCAGCTATTATATTCTTCCATTACAGAATTGCAATTAATGCTTTTGGGGGGACTCTTTTTCATAGTTTATCTTTCTTATAGAGACCCTAGTTTGTCTATTCCAATATCTGGGTTGTTTTAGACTTGATCCTTTTATCTTGAATATGAATCATGTTGTCATGTTTTTCTCTTTTTATACTATATCTTCTAGAGGTTTTGTAATATATCCTGGGAACTAAATGATATTCTGGGTCCTGTTATATTTCTCTGAGGAGTATTAGTATTTTCCTTGCTTGTTTGCTTTGGCAGACCATTACTTCAGCTTAACTCAAACTTCAAACTCTATCTTGCATTTAGGATACAGTCACTGACCTCAGTATTTGATTCTTAATAATTAGCTGGCCCACTTGGAGTCCGCCCCATGCTTCATAGAACAGAGATCAGCGAGACAGCTGGGGAAAGGTAACACATAGAATTTGGGACCATGTCTCTGACTTTCTCCTTTGTACAATTTCACTCCTCACATTCCAGCTGCCATGGTACCCCTGATATCTGTTTCCTAATTCCTAAAGCCATTAAGATTGCCAGTTCTCCCCAAGTTCTAGCTGCAGGTCACAAGTGCTGGTTAGGGGCTTTCTTTAGGCCAAAAAAAAAATGATTATAATGGGAAATTCAGACCCATTCCATTCCTCCCATTGTTGATTCTTCTTCAGGGTCTGTTGGTTTTAGGTCACAGTTTGATGCCTTCAGATAACTTTCTATATTTTTTTAGAGTTTATAAGTATTTATAATTGTAATCTGCAGAAGGTTACTCCTCCATTACCAAAAGTCAAAACCTCCTCCCGAGGTGTGGAAAATAATTATTTTCCACGTTTGTTTAAAAGAAAACCAACTGAATAGTAAGTATAATACTTCAGCAGGTTGTGGCAGTTATTGATTGAAACTATATATATATATATATATCAGTAATTTAGCAAGGCTGGCATGGGGAGTGTCCAATATGTAGCAATAGTAATTATAATAATAACATGACTAAGGATTAAATGAGGAAATACATGGCACTTTCAAATAGTGAAATATTATATTCTCAGGATGAATTGATTCAGACATTAAAAAGAATATTGCATTGAAGATTATACTACTAGTTTAAATAGTTAATTTCTTCTGGGAATCAAACCCATTCAGATGTAAGTTTTAGTTACTGTGTTGGATTGTATCCTTAAAGCATTTTCATAAATCAAAGATTCCATGTACATCAATCACTGTAGTAGATTTTTAAGCTAAATCGTTTGATGTAGTTGGGTAAAAGCAACCTTATTTTTTTACAGTAACAAAACTGAAGGCTAGACTTTTAGCAGAAGTTTATCGAAACAATATAGAAACTATTTAGGCCAGTCAGTTGGAGATTTTGAACAAGCATTATAAGCTTCCCATTCTCTGTGTCACTTTCTCTCTTTATGCTCCTTAACAGCAATATCAGAATCTAGGAAGCAATATTCTTTTATTTTTCTGCACTCAGGAGATGATGTTGATGGTTTTGTATGTTACATTGGCAAAATATTTTTTATTTACAGTGTAACTTAGTTCTCATAATGCCCTTGTGAAGATGACTTTCCACCTGTGTGTTTCTTCATTGGGCTAATGGGTGTTGTCATCCCCATCCCTCTGCATTTTCTTCTGTCATTGGGAATAATGAATACATATAACAACACTAGAAATTGCATTTGATGGTGTGCTTAAATATGAAATAATTACTAGCTGTAGAGTCATCCTGGCTCTAGGTAGTGAATTTACCTTGAGAAAAATATAGAACAGTTTTAGACAGAAATCATTTGACAAGAAATTAGCAATGCTGATTTTTACACACCTGTCTTAGGAATTAAAAAGAAAAGCTAAAAAACAAAAGGAAATTGCCTCTCTCCCATAGAAATTTTCTGGGCTGTACTCAATATTTTGAATTAATTTGGGGTATTTTATTCTTTGATTACTTTGAAGATGTTCCATTTCTTTCTCTACATAAAATACACCTTGCTGAAAAATACTTAGAAACATTTTAATAATTGTAATAGGGAAAAGTGTGTGAATGTATATATATATGCATAAAAATAACATATATGTTATATAATTTTACATACACACGTATACAAACATGCATATATACAGACACGTTACACTCATACGTTTCTTAGTTCAGGACCTTTTTAACACATGCCTTGATAATTACAATAGACATAAAATCTTTATTCAAATTCTAGCTTGGCTAACTCTAAGAATGTGACTATGTTACCATGGAACCAAGGAGAGAGTATCAGGATTTAGGAGTGTTTGGGTACAGAGTCTCCAATGTGTCTGTGCATATATGAATGTTACAGGTAGACCTGGAGTGATACCAAACTCCATCATACAGCAGCTATGTGAACACAAGTTTATTACGTGTAAAATGAAGATACTAACAACTATCACACAGGATTAAGTGATTAAAGAAGATGATACATCTAAGTACCTATTTCAACAACTGTGATACATAGGAGATATTCAATATATTAATTTTCTTTCTATCTCAACTCAGTTCAGGTTCCACTTTGCTTAAAAGCTTTCCCTGACAGCCTTACTCCTTGGTGATTACTTCAACGATGGATTTCCTTAATACCCAGGCCTTTGCAACACTTAGCAGATGCTACTTAGTATTTCCAGCTACATAGTGATATGCATCTTGTACTCCTCAAGTGAGATTGTAAGACATTTACCATATTGTTAAGAACAGTAATGGATCCTAATACTTTACAATACACCGAGTAATCATCCATGAATCAAATGTGTAGTAAGTAATTTGTTTTGCAGTACTGATCAAACAAAGAGAAGCATAGAATTGTACAAATTTAAAACTTAGATCAATCATAGAAATCTAGACCAGTGGTTGCAAATCATTTTTATAAAGGATCAGATAGTAACTATCTTAAGCTTGTCAGGCCTGATGGTCCTGTCATAACTATTCAACTCTGCCTCTATAGCAAGAAAGTGGCCACAAACAATAGATAAATAATTGGATGTGGCTGTGTTCTAATAAAACTTTATTTACAAAAATAGGTAACGAACCACAGCCTGTCAACCCCTAATTTGATAGATTCATTTGATCTACAGTGACACTCAGAAAGGTATTTTTCCCAAGGTGAAACCAGTCAAAAATGGCAGAATGAGAGCCAGAATATCTTTAGCAGCAGCCTAGCTCTCCTTCAAGAAACCCCAAAGCCAAAGAAGCTAGTAGATTAAATGTTCAGTATATAAGTTACATAAAATTCAACTTAATATAACGTTTTTTAAATGTCTTTGGAAATTGCTTGTTGTAACTGTGAAGGACTAGGAATACCCATTTAGCCTTTCATTTATTGTATCAACTGTAATAGAAATATAGTGTAATTTATTCAACCACTCCTTTTTTCACCATAATCATTTGAAAAATAACTGCTCCATTGTGTAGTTTACTGAATGTCACAAACTTCTTAAGAGTAAAACATAAATTTGAGGTTTAAAGGTTAAAAAGTAGCTCAGAACAGAAGGTAACACAAGGGTAGGCTTTCTCTGTCCTTGTAGGATGGGAAAAGACACAGGTGCTCAATTTCACTGAGCTTCTGAATAAGTGGAATCCATCAAAACAAGATTGTTTGCATTTACAGGAAATAACTTCGAAAATAGTCTATTCATATTGAAATAGACTCCTGATTAAGATGTCTGTGCCAGCTTTAAAACTCTTATTCTGTAATGATTTAAGTAGCCTCATGTTGCAAAAGGATTGGCTTTACCAGCTCTGCAGGGTTGTTGTATTAACTCTACTGTTAAAAAAAAGATTTTGAAACTATCATTTAAAATATACTTTAAAATCAACTTTATAACATACAAGAATTATTTTTCTGTATCTTATGTTAAAATATTTTTAATAGTCTCTTATGGAAAATATGTGACTGCATTTAGGCACATAATAGATTTCTTAAGAATTTAAAATCTTGTCATATTTCAAGGTAAGTCTATGATTATGAGTTTATCAACATCTTTTACAAAATATCGCCTAATTAAAAAAGTAAATGCAAACTATCAAAGAGAAAATACAAATGACATAACTTCTTATTTTTTATTCATCTAAGTTGTGTATATTTTCTTTAAAAACTGGTATCCATGTGTATTCCTTATGTTTGGTCACACATAGAAGTCTGCATTCATAGTAGGATATTACGAGGAAGGATAATGTTCTTTAATAGTTAATAGTTCCTTCCCTTGCTGGGTCTATGGTCTTGGGTGCCATATTTATCTTTTTATGACTTTCTCTAATTGCAAGCTAGGACTAATACAGCTATTTCTAATGAAGACGTTTTGTGTGATACTAATATATTATGATGATAAATGGCTTAACATGGGACTTGGCACATTATATGTATATAATAAACATTAAATATCATAGTTATGAGTTCTGTGAATCATCCTGTAAGAAGAGCACAGACAAACCAGAGCCCATAACGTATGATAAAAAAGAGGAATTGTGTGTCATTTTCCCATTACAACTAATTTATTTATTCAAGTAATGATTGTGTGCCAGTCCCTTATTTAGGAATTTGTGACGCATCAATGATCAATACAAACACAATTTCTACTTACAGATGACAAACATAATAAAAAAGTAAATGTATAGTATTTCCAAAGGTGATAAATATATATATAGGAATATGTGCATATAGATGGATATGTATGTATGTATATCATATATATGAAAAGGCAAAGTAAAATGGAAGAGTCAGTTGAGAATTGAGATAACATAATATATGGGGTGGGATGAGCAATAAGAAAATCAGTTTAGAACTGACTCATTGAGAAAGTCACATTTATGCAAAGATTTGAGGAATGTGAGAGAGTTACCAATTTAGATATTTTGAGGAAGGGCAGACTACGCAGAACACAGAGATGCTACAATGGGAGCATGCTTAACATGTTCAAGAATCAGCAGGGAATCCACCTGGTTGTAGCTGAGTGAGTAAGAGAAAGAGGAGTTAGGAAATGAGGTCAGAAAGATAATGAGAATCAGGGTTACATGGGCCTTGAAGTCATTCTATGACTTTGGTGTTTAGTTATTGAGACTAGAGTCATAGTAGGTTTTGGAAAGTATTATGTGATCTGACTGTAGTTTAAAGGGTCAGTCCCATTGCTGTCTTAGTAAGTGACTGTACGTGAGCAAGGGAAGAATTAGGTAGATCAGCTAATAGGCAAGGGCAGTGATACAGGTAAGAGACAATGGTGGCTCAGACCAGGTGAAAAGTAGTCAGATTCCATGTTAGTTTTGATCCTCTGATGGAATGAATGCAGGCAAATAGAGAAAGAAAGGAGTCTTATTTAACTTTAAGTTTTTTTTGACACGAATAACGGGAATAGGGGGGTTGCTCTAAAATGAGACACAGAAAGATGACAGGAGAGGTTTTTAAGAGAGTCAGTAGAATTCTCTTTAACTTATGCTAATTTGAGATACATAATAGACTTGCAAGTATAGATGTCAATCAGACAATGGATATAGGAGCCTGTAGGTCATTAAAAAAAAACTTGACTGGAAATAAATTTGTAGGAATCATTCAAAACCGTGAGACTGAAAGAAATCACCAGAGAAGACCAAAGGCTAAGCATCAGGGCTCAGTACCAACAGAGTGAGAGACCAAGCGAAAGAAACTGGGAAGAAGCATCCCACGTAATCTGAGGAAAATCAAGATGTGGTAGTGTCCTGGAGGCCCAGTTAAGGAAGTGTATCAAGGTCAAACGCCATCAGAGATCAAGTAAATAAAGACCGAATATCAACCACTGAAACGAGCAGCATGCAGGCCATTCATGATCTGGAAAGGAGTAGCTGGGGTGGGGATAATTAGAGTGGATAAAAGAGACAATAGGGAGAGACAAATTGGAGGCTGCAAATACAGACAATGTAGTTATGAGGTTTTTTGTTTTTTGTTTTTTGTTTTTTTTGCAAACAGAAGATAAACGGGTAGTGGCTAGTGGAGGAAAGGGAGTTGAGCAACGCTTTTTAACATGAGAGGTCTAGCAGCATCATATTTTCATGAGACAGTGTCCTGTGTTGAATGGCATCCTCCTTAAAGTTTATGTCTACCCAGAACCTGTGAATGTGACATTATTTGGAAATAGGGTCTTTGCAACTATAATTGAAATAAGATAAGATGAGCCCTAATCCAACACTTGCTGTCCTTACAAGATGTGGGAAATTTGGACACAGACATAGATAGCGGCCATGTGAAGATGGAGACAAAAATTAGAGCGTTACATCTCCAAGCCAGGAATGCCAAGAATTGCTGGAAACCACCAGAAGCTAGAAAAGGCAAAGAGCGGCTCCTCCCCTAGAGCCTTCTGAGAGAGCATGGTCCTGCTGCCACCTTGATTTCAGACTTCTGGCTAGCAGAACTGTGGTAGAACAAGATTCTGTTGTTTTAAGATAATCAGTTTGTGATACTTTATTATAGCAGCTATAGGAAACTAATACAGACAGTAAATATTGTTGATAAATAGAAAAATCAGCTTTGGAGAGAAAGAGAATAGTCCATGTATATAGTACAAGGCAGGAAGGCAGCACGTGGAGGTGGAGATTCTGGTAAGTGAGTAGATGTGCTGGTAAAAACACTCCCAGTTTTAAATCATCCTGAGGCTTACAAGCTGTAGACGATGAAATATACTTTAAAATCACTGATCTAGATTAGCCTCCATGTTTTAAGATGAATAGTGGCATCTGACTACTATTTATCACCTAGGTATATACCATGTCCTTTCATAACTACCTGCCTTTGCTCATTCTAATTTCGAATGCCCTTTACTTTAATACTCACATATAAAATTTAGAAAATTTATATTTCTAAACTAAGATAAAAATGAACTTCCATCAAGCTTTTCCAGCGCCACCAACTGTAAATATGTATAAGCAATATTTTCTGTTTGCTCATGTTTATTTGTTTAGAGAACATTTTCACCATCTTCCTTGTGAATACATGTATTTCAACTAATTGTCAAGTTTCTTGAGATTAGGAACCATGTCTTAAATATCCTCAATTTCCCAAAATGCCCAACAACTTATTTTGACCCTAGGTTAAAATGGAATTTTGGTCAGGGCAAAGTCAGATGTCATTGAAATCAAATCTCTTTTATCAACCCATCAGGAAATTTATGAACTGAGTAAGGTATTTTGATTTGCTCTAATGTGTAGTGATATTTTTACCACATACTGTTGCTTTCAGTACTTTCTAAATAATTCTTTGATAGGGTTAGTGTGTATATATGTGTGTATATATGCATATATATATATATATATATATATATGACATTTACTAAAAATGTTTTTCAAATCACATTTGAATAAAATAGTCCACAGTTGATGTAAAAATGAAACATTCTAACTTTTTACACAATTGGGTTGATTATTTTTCTTGGTCTCTCTTCCACTTGGCTTCCTAAATTTTCATCATTTATCTCAGCTCATTATCACTTGCATCTCATGGCTAATAGGAAAGAAAACAAGTGTAGGGTGAATTTAAAATCTGTCATTTGCTTATTTCCTGGAAACTTTGGCTAGAAATTAGTCAAGGATGTGAACATTAATGACTGCTGTAAGATCAGGGGTTTTTTGAGAATTTCATTCATTCGGATTCTGCCATTTCCCATTTCCAAGGGTAGCTAAGAGTTGAATGAATCATGAAATTGTGTTCTCCCATTGGTATATTTAAAATGGTTCCAGTGGATGAGAGAGTTAATATTCCAAGGCCATATCTATGTGTAACTCCAGAATCAACTAATTTATGGTTAAAATGCGCTTTCTGGATCTTGTGAGGACTGGGTTTGACACAATTGACAGGATGTATCTTGAATTCAACTCAAATTACTTATTAAAGTAACTAAAAAGAATAGTTTATTGAAAAATTTCAATTGAGAATTGTCAAATAGATATAATCAGAGTTATGTCTTTTTCTATTTTTGAAAGTAATAAAATATTCTTTAAATTCTTCTTGCATTTTAATCTAATACAAATATTTTATGTTTTTATGTCTTCAAATTGCAAAGAACTTGTACAAATATTCTGTTAATCCAAGTATAAATGAGGCTCAAAACACTTAAAACACAGTTAAAACAAATTGCCTAAATTTCAGTTAACTGTAGTACTTTCTATTGTACTTGGAAAAGGAAATCTGAGCTTATCATACTAAACTGTTGACCATTAAATTATCTGATTTTTACATATTATCTTTCCAATCTAATTAAAGTGAGGTACAAGTTTTCTTTTAAAATGCTTTAGAAGCATTTCTTTATCTGATCTTCACAGTATTCAGATTGTAATTAGGACATATATTTTATCATATCCTCATTTTAGAGATGAGAAGTCTTTGGTTCATTTAGTAAGTTGTGAAAGCAAAGCATAAACTTGAATTGCATAACCTCAAATATTACGCTCTTTCTGCTACCCATAGCTGACTTGGTCAGTGGTGAACTGAATGTTCTTATTAGACTTGGGCTCTAACTCTGGTTCTGTCAAAATTTAGGAGCATGACTGAGAAAATTTTACCAAGATGCTTTAGGAGAGGACATCGTTATATCATGTACAGAATAGACTAACATCTTCTCCTATGCTCAGGTTGAATGTTCTACACATCTTCACATTTATAACTGTTTGTGAGTGCATGTATGTGTGTGCTTATATAGCAAACTCCCAGAGATATGATCGCAATTCAAAGTTGAATAAAAATAAATATAGTTCTTTATGAATTCTCAAACTTTTAGTACATTAATAGGTATTCTGAATTTCAAGAACCAGTTGTATTTAACAATATTTATATAACTGTATGTAAATGTGGATAATGTTTGTCGAGAAAATTTATTGGCACTTAATGGAAGAAATAATTTCCTGAAAATATTTTGGAAAAACAGATGGAATATATTTTTGTCTTGAAATATCTAATAATAAATTTATAAATCTATTTTTAGAATTGGCATTATTTTCATTGCTTTCTTTGGTGTGGGGGGGCATAGATACCAAAGTGCTAGAGATTATTGCTAGTTTTTATAAATACATATTATATATATAATCTTACTATATATATGTACACACACATATATAGTCAAAAAGTTAAAGAGCCTGAAAGAGTTCTAAGAAGCTAATTAAATGAAGAATCATTTTGGCTGTCACTGCTGTCTCTGTATATCGTGTCTTTACAAAAAAATTTGGCTTATGGGAAATATAATTCACTAATTGGTTTTATTCATTTGATTATGTTGTAAATAAAATGATATGAGCTAGAAATACATCATTTCATATACCAACTTCTCCACCTCCTTGTTTTCTGATCTTAGAATGGTTGTTTAGCTCTTAGAGCTTATGTAAACACTGGCAAAGTAGGGTCTTGGTAGTCATACTGCAGGGTATTTAGAAATATTAAACATTATTTATGTAAAGTGAATTAGACTGTAAATTCTTTGGTTGCCTGAACCATTGCTGCATACTGTATAGCTGTACTTCAGCTCCTCCCACAGTAGAATTAAGAACTGACATACATGAGTGACTTGTGTTTTAAGCTGGGGTCATGATAATCATGATACCATCTATAACAATAGGAAAAGTAGGTTAAATGGGTAGCGTAGCTAGTTTCTAAGGTGTTAGAAGAATTGAAAAGTCAGAAAGGGACAGTGTGGCAATGCAGAATTTAGTAATAAGAAGCCACTATCACCCCTGTGACTAGAAGTTTAAGAAAAACAGATTAAGTTACCAGAGCAAAAAGTAGGAATAACTGACTGCACCTTTACCCATGAAGGGCACGTCTGCCTAGAGATTAACGCAGTTATGGAGGACAGAGGGCCACTTCCACAGACACCCCTGAAGGAAGAGGGAGGTACTCCAGCATCCATTTCCAGTCCTCTAATCTCCTGCCAGAACCTTATTGGTCAAAAAATCTTAAATTCAGATCACAACAAAAATATAATTTGCATAGAAAGCAGAGGAATGGATTGTGAGCCACTAGCCCAATGGAACACATTGAGAAGATTGTCTGTTATCTATATAGAAATTCCAGTTAAGAAAAAGAGTGGCTTATCAAGACCAGAGCCTTAGATTTAGAAGCTATAGGTAGAAGCTGAAGGTTTAAGGATGAGTGCTCTTATTAATTTTATTTAAAACGTAATTAATTTGATGAAAATTAGGCCAATGCATAAGAGAAGGAGAAAGAGAGGAGGAGGAAAAAGAAGAGGCAGAGAAAATGATTCTATATAGAAATCTTAAAAAAAAAAAGCCATCCAACAGAAAATGAGCAAGGAGGGTATGATTCCTCTGACTGCAAAGTTAGAAGACTGAAAAGAGAAGACATTGAATATATAATATCTTTTTTCCAACTCTTTAATTTTGTATATATCTATAATTGAATATGCAATATATATTATATATACATTCATATATGTATCTGTCCTTATGTTACCTGTCTATATATATGTATCTATGTATGTAGCTCTATATAATTATATATATGAATATATTACATAAATATCTCATTGTTGTGTACACATATACACAGAGACACATAAAGATTGTCAAGTTTACTGTTTATTTCCTTACGACTTCTGTAAGGGTTATATAAAATAAATTCTTTTAATTTTATATTGTATTTTTCTTTTTCAGGTTTCAGGGTTATATAAAATAAATTCTTTTAATTTTATATTGTATTTTTCTTTTTCAGGTTTCAGGGTTATATAAAATAAATTCTTTTAATTTTATATTGTATTTTTCTTTTTCAGGTGACAATAGGACTTAGAAGCGGAAGCTCAATGTGGTCACAGGCTCTTTGATTGTATGACTGTCTATACAGAGAAAGAGAAAAGGGTTAGTGCTGTTTTAATGATCTTTGAGTGTGGAAATTATCCAGTCCTGTATGGGAAACCTATTTTGTGCTTTAGCCATGATTCTGCTCAAGAAATCAATTTTCATATTCAATATATGTTTATTTTACATTACTCCACTTTATTCACTCTCTCAAGGGCATCAAAAAGTTTGTAATTTTCTTCTAAAAAATATCCTTCTATTCTTAGAGCCAAGCTCATCACCTCTAATGCTAACTGCCAGTCCAGACACCATCATGTTTTCTGTGAACCATTTCAATAGCTTTCTCCCATTCAAGCCCCAGTTCACCTTAATCTAAGCTCCACAGCAAGATGTTTTATCCATTCAAATGCAAATCAAGTTATTCCTAAGGTCAGAGTCTTCTAATGTCTTTGCTCTCATAAGAAAAGCTAAAACATCTTGGTTTACATTCCCCTTCTTGGTCTGTCCTCCCTCCCACCTCTGCTACCTCTTTGAGTACACATCCTCCCACTCACACAGTGGCTCACAATGCTCCAGCCTTAATGGATGACTTGCTGAGCCTTAAACATACCAGCCAAGTCCTAGGCCCTGAGGTCTTGTTCTTTCCATTTCCTCATTCTGAAATACTTTCCTTCTATTTAAAAAAAAAAAAAAAGCAATCATTTACTTTCTTACTTCTTTCAGGTCCCTTGTCAAATAAGATCTTGTCAGAGAAACCTCTGATTATACCTTCCTGTGACTCAATTGAGTTACTAGCTATATTCTTCTACTTTCAAGTTCACAGACACTTCCCTCTAGCATCACCGTTTTGCTACTGAGCCCATTTAAATTTTTGTTATTTTATTTTGGAGTTATAATATTTTCATTTGCATTTGCTTTTTTATTATCTTTTTATTTGCTGTAACTTTTTATTTTTCCATTTATATCAAGAGGGATCACCCTAACTTATTGAAGCATGCTCATAATATCTGCTTTAAATTCTTTCATAATTCCAGCATCATTTATCATTTCAGAGTTGGTGAGTTGGTGTATATTGTTGTATTTTCCTTTGAGAATTCAGATTTTCCAAATCCTTCTTATGCCAAGAAAATCTGGATTGTATCCTAGACATTTTGATGTTCTGAATATATATACTGAGACTAAGTGTTGTTTAAATCTAAGGAGAATGATGTGCTTTGTTTTATTTGAACAGTCAATGCACCTGGCTAGCTTTATTGAAATAGATGTTTCTATTTTCACAGATTTCAGTTCTGTTTTCATAAATTTTGATCCATCTTTTCTGGGCTGTGCTTCCAATGTCAGTTCAGTTTTCAAAGCCTTGGCAGTGCATTCACATATGTCTGATGTGTACACCATCTTAGTGACCAGTCTGGGACCTGGGCAGCCACCTACACTCTCTCTAGTGGGTTCTCTAAGTTCGTGTTCTGTTGTTCAAGGTCAGATTCACAGACGCATACCTTAGAGGCGAGCATTGGTGTTCATATACAATTCTATGGGCCCAAAACTTTTCTCTGAAATCTGCTTGACATTTGCTTTCTTCCCATTTACCTCCATTCCCTGACTTATAGTCAGATTTCTGAGGTACTGAGGCAAGCTTATCATCCTTAGGGTTTTAGATGTCAGCAGTTGCTAGTGTCCACCTATTGTGGAGGTGTTACGGAGCTTGTCTGGGGGTGAAAGGAAATTACTAATGTAATAATAATGATAATATTTCTACCACTTTATCTGACTCATAGCATTTCTCTTTCATCCCCTTTGCTCCAGAAGGGAAGGGTTTCTTTAAGATCTCTTTCAGTCCATACCCGGTATACACAACATGTTTCAATCTGCCTCTGAGTACAGGCAGGCAATAGTGGAGGAAAGTGGTAAAATCTGCCCCAGTTTGGTGGAACTGAATTGAATTCTGGTCTCTTCTTCAATCTACCTGCTATTTATATTCAGAGTTCTCAGAAAGCGGCTCCAAACATTCTACCCAGGATTTGTAGTTGCATTCAGTGGGAGAGACAGGTTTGTCTACATTAACTTCCCTCAACATCAAAATATTAATCCCCCATTAATACTTATTTGGTATCAATAAAGTTTCCTTCTTTGTTATTTTGTTTAGAAAATAATGTTGAACTTGTAATTGCTAAAAATACATTTTTCAAACAGTTAAAAACTCCAGACAATTAAATCAGTACCTGTTATCAGTGGCTAACCAACAAATTGGTAGCAAATTTAGTTTGGGGACATACCTAATAACAATTTAACCTTTTGACTTCTGAGTCAATGAAAACAAAACTGGTAGTTCCTTTGCAAATACAACACTGAATTTCTAAATACTGAAAAGAAATATTTTTTAGATACACAGAAGACCATGCATCCAAAAGAAAAGGGAAAACGTAGTAAAGGGGAATTTAAACATGATTAATCAGACCTTAAAAGAACCCAATTGTTTTCCCTTCTTTTCTACACTTGGGATACGTGGTAAATAATAAATTACTAATTGGGTCTTAGAGATTTAGTTGAAAGTCAATACTCTTTAGGCCCTATCTTTGGGTCAGTAGGGACTGAGGCCAATATCCTGTACTCCCTCTATAATTTTATCTCCAACCCTGCGTAGTGAGAATTAATGCTTCAAATGATGCGCCTGAGGCATTGCAGATCTTGAATTATCACAAATTCAATTATCTTCAGACACATGAACTGGCTAAGGTGGGCAAAAAGATACATTTGAGAAAGATTATAAACTAATCAGGATTGACCTAAAATGATTAGGGAGTTAATTTTTCATTTTCATGGACTTTTTTTGGTTATTATTAGCCAAAAATTTTAATGTATTATTGATAATCAAGATTTATCTTAAAGACAGTCTTTTGGTTTGGAATATGCTTTGAATGTTAAGGAATACGTTTGAAGTACAAGGGGTAAAGTGCGTTCTCTTCTGATAGCAAGAAGTTCCTCTGCGGAAGCTCTCTGTACCTGTCAAGGAGCTCAACCGCTATTTCCTTTGTTTTTTAATTTATTCAGATAGAATAGTGTAGCAATATGGACTTGTCAAAATAATAATGTCTGGAAACAAAAATATTATTATTTCTTCTTATTATAATTTACTAAATAAATATGATTATTTTCTTCTTCATGTCTCATTATCTCAACAGTAGTGTCCCTCATGTATAAGTATACAGATAGTGGTAAATCGGGGATTGATAATTGATTAGAAATAGTATTTCTCTGACTTTTTATAGTACATATTTAGTTATAAAATCATATTTCTTTCCTATATTCATGGATACATACAAAAAAGCTCTCTGAAAATTGTCTATTTACAGGATGATATATTTTATTCCTGAAAGAGAGAAAACATATATTATGCAATATGTAAATTGTAGTGCAGCTTTTAAATACCAAATTCATAATTAGATATCCTGCTCAGCCAGACTTCATTAATCCTTAATCTTTTAACATACTGTGTGTGTCTTGAACATAAACTATTTCTGGCACAAACTATTTTTCAGGGTAAGCCATGGAGACATTTGTTGAAATAAAACAAAACGATACATGATTTATCTGAGAAAATTTAAAAGCAGAACAAAACACATTGTTTCAACCTCTGATTCTCCTCTTTATTTTGTCAAACTTTTGTTTATTTTTCAGAGTGCACAAGAGGCAGGCAGTCGTAAAACGTTCGACTGCATCCTTAAGTTGAGAATGGTTGAGCCACTTGGGATGTTTCCACTAAATCGAGAATCAAAACATGCCATGTTTGAAGGAGAAAAATTGATAGTCAGATTTTGCTCAAAAAGAGGTTGATTTGATAATAGAAAATGTGTGTATCTGAAGCCTTTTAAACTTGATCTGACTAATTCTTCATTATACATTAAGTATTAAAATTATTTCTCGCCTATTGATTTTCTGTAACAGTAAAGTTTGAAAGATCTTTTAAAGATGTGCAGAAGAAAGAACGTAGAATTGTGCTGGAAAATCAGTCTCTCTTTGAAACAGTGTTTCTTCAGGTAAAGTTTTTGGGAAAAATCTCACGTAGAACCAACGTGATATGAAGAAAAACTATTTGCCATCAAGATGCTATTCCTTAGAACATGGCCATGTAGTGGCTTTAAAAACAGAAGGATTTTAGAAGTTATCTAATGACATCATATTATGTGAGACTGAATAAGTATAGGAAATTCTAAAAGTCACACCAGAAGGTGGTACAGAACTGGATCAAAATGCCCATCATCTGATTCAGCATATATATTTCTTTGTACATTATTGGCCTTCTCTGAATTAGTGGGTGTTTCTCCCTCAATTTTATCACAGTTTCTTAGTATTCTGCTTACTTACTGCCCCGGCTAATATTCCAGGTTTGGTTCTTGTTTTTGTTTATATGTTTGTTTTGTTATAGTCTTTTTGCCACTTACCCTTTTATTTATTAATGCAATCACTCATTCAGTGCCTATTTGGAGAGTCCATGCTTTGCATCTGGCACTATTACAGGTGCTTGGGGAATATAAGTGAACAAACTAGTAAAGGCTTCTTGCTTATGTGAGAAGAAAGAAATACTACGGAAAAAGGAAATAAGGTAACGTAAGGCCAAAGAAAATTGCCTCAGGTCAGAGGAAAGGGGAGAGATCTCAGTGCTAACTGAAGTCAGGGTAGGCCTCTTTGGAAAGGGAGTATTCGAGCCCAGATTCAACGGACTTAAGGAGTTAAGCATGAAGATGTCTTAAGGAAGATCATTCCAGGCAAGGGACACAGCCAGTAAAAAGGGCCGCTGGTAGGCATGTGCCTAAAAACATTCCAGGAACAGGAAGGCGGCAAGGGAGAAAATAATATAAGAGCAGTCAGAGACTTCATGGGATATCAGAATATGAAGCACTTTGTAGGTACTAAAGACTTTCAATTTTACTTTGAGCATGATGGGGAACCCCTGGCAGTTTTTGAGAAGAGGGATGACATGATTTAACTTAAGAAAGCAAGATGGATATACAGAGGTTACAAAATACAATGGAACATGAATTCAGAGAAATAATGAAAAACTGAGGTAGACAGTTGTTCTGATTCTGTGTTTCTGTCTCCATTAACAACCTTCAAGGATCAGGCACCTGGGGACATTCTAAGACTGAGGTTTAACTGAGAAAACAGAGCACACCCAGCCCCTACTAGATGGCTAACAAGCACTGAATACAAAGCAACAGCAGTTTAATGTTGGAGAAAAGGCAAGAGTTTGGAGAAGGATATTGTATGTAGCACAGATTTGCAGGATGACAGAAATTTAGAGTGAAACTCTAACACTGAGTAAAACTGTCTAATAGTCCAGCCCCCAGCTAAACACAACTTAGAAAACTGTGAAGCCTATGGTAGATTTCATGTATTGTGGCAATGACAAAACAAAACCCAAACTCAGCTCAAATACTGACTTGATTAATTTAGACCCTCCACACACAAACCATCTGCTTGAAAAAGGTGAGCTCATTAACAAATTTAAATACTATTTTCCTCAGACTCTTCTGTTCTATAAAAGATTTCTGACATCCAATTAAAAATTATGAAACACATAAAAATCAGTAGAAAAGCATCCTATTAAGAAAAGACAAACCAATTAATAGAGTCAGACTTAAAGATAACACAGATGTTGTAAATATCAGAGTATTTAAAATAACTATTATAAATATGTAAAAAAAGATCTAGGGGAAACATTATACAGCATGCATGCACAGATGGGAATTTTAGTGAAGAGAGAGAACATAAGAAGAGGCAAATGGAAGTACTAGGAATAAAATACAGTAACAGCCATCAGGAACTATTTTGCAGGAGTCATCAATAAGCTCAACGTAGCCAAGGAGAAACTTGGTGAACTTTAAAACAGTTTAGGAGAAATTAGCTGAAGTGAAAAAAAAAAAAAAAAAGAGAGAGAAAAAAGATAATACATTAGATGTAAATAAACACTCCAACTAGAGGATAGTGGTTGTCAGAGTGGATTAAAAAAACAAACTCAACTGTATAATAGGTGCAGGAAACACTTCAAATATAAAAGCGATGATAAATTTTTTAAATAAAATAATGGAAATGATTTATGGTGCAAGCACTAATCAAGAGAAACTTGAAATGGCTGTAGTGATATTTTAAAAATTAGACTTTACACCAAGGAAAAGTATAAGGAAATTATGTAAATATAAATAATCACATCAGTGAGATGTTATGATATTTCAAGATGACTATATCTATGTATTACTTTATTTAGAGTGTAATACCACCATTTGGAAATTCATGAAGTAAAAACTGATAAATAGAAAGAAGGAATGGTGAATTTACAATTATAGTTGAAGGCTTAAATATTTATTTCTTATAATCTTTTGAAAAGTATAAAGAAGATCAGATCTAAATCATACTGACAGTCAATCTGATATAACTGACAATTAATTGTAGAACACACTACACTAGAGTAATGAAATACATATTTTTTCAACGGCACATGGTGTACTCAAAAAGATAGAGTCATATTTGGGGCTACAAAGCAAACTTCAACACATTTAAGAGAAGCAAAAACATACACAATAAGTTCATTAATAATAGAGTAAACAAACAAGGGGTAAGTAACAAAAATATGTTACAAAATGCACTGACATTTAAAAATTGCATAACATACTTCCAAATACTTGATAGAGAAAATATAAAGACTAGAATAATTTAGAAATGGTTTTAATTGAATAAAAATTAAAACATATCAAACTTTGAGAACATAGCTAAAGCAGTTAAAGAAAATGCACAGCATTAATTGCTTGTATTAGAAAAGGATCAATGACCTAAGTATTCATTAAGAAACCACAAGAAGAGAGAATTGAACTCAAATCAGAAACCAATAAAACTGTAAAAGAAAACAGAAAATACTAAGAACACTAAAATTGGATTAATTATAAAGATAAAAAATAAGAAGACAAAAATTTGGCCAGACTGATTAGGGAAAAAAAAATAAAGAATACCAAATTACAAATATCAGAAGGGGACATCCATAAAGATCTTGATGATAGTAAAAAATTATAAAGAGAATATTCTGAATATTTTAGTAATAAATTCCACAACTTAGCAAATTGCTCAAAAGACTAAACTACCAAAATTTAATCATAATTGATAGCTTAAATCACAGTATTCATTGAATAAATTGAATTTATAGTTAAACTCTTTCAGTACATAAGACATTAGGGAGAGATGCTTTCAAGAAGATCCTATACTTCTGAACTAATTTTACTAGGTCATTGTTATAGTGAAGCATAAAGAATGAGTAAAAGAGTAACAGAAAGGAAATAAACTAAAATGATGGTTCAATATTCACCAGGAACATAGACACAAAAATTCTCAACAATATATTAGAAAATGAAATCTACATCTATATATAAATAATATATCATGGTCATATCTTGGTAATTCAAGTTTGGTTCAACTTTTGAAAATAAAAACAACTCAATTCAACATATCAATAAAATATTTATATATATTCTCACTCATTTGAAATAGGAGAATCTTTCTTAACTTGTTAAAAAGAATTGTATCCAAAAACAACTCCAAAACACCCTACAGATAACATCATACTTAATGGTGACACAATGAATGCTTTCTCATCTAACAGGCAGATATGTTTACATGTGCCATGGTTATATAAAATGTTAGTAGAAGTTCTAGTCAATCCAATTAGATAAGAAAAAAATAGGCACAACATTTGGAAAAGAATGAAAACTGCCTCTATTTACAGGTGACATCATTTTCTATGTATTAGATTCCAAAGTCTCTTTAAGGAACTACTAGAACTAATGAGTTAAGCAAGATGACATGATGATACTGAGAAATAAATTGAATTCCCATATAAGAGCAATGGACAATTAAAATGTAAAATTTTGTGAAAAGTATTATTTAGAATAGCAGCAAAAACATGAAGTCCTTAAGTATAAACCTGACAGAATATATGCAAGGATTATGTCCTAAAAACTACAAAACATCAATGAGAAAAGTCAGAGATCTAATTAAATGGAGATATGTACATTATTTATATAGATTAGAAAACATGATTTTGTTAATATGTCAGTTTTTCCCACATCATTCTATTGCCACTGCAAATTCTAGCAGGTATTTTACAGATATCATCAAGCTGATTTAAAAACATACATGGAAAGCAAATTTACTCGAATCATTGAACAATTTTTAAAAGAAAAAATGAGTCTGTGGGCTCACACTATCTGATTTCAAGGCTTAATATAAAGTTGCATTAATTAGTTGCATTGTGGAATTTTTTAAAGAGTAAACAGATCATAGAACAAGATAAAGGACAAAGATGTGCACACACACACTTATTTTAATTAATTTCAACAGAGATATCAAGTCACATCAGTGGAAATCTGATAGAAAATCTAACAAATGATGCTGAACAATTAGACACCTATCCATATCAAAGAAAAGATAAAAAGAGATCCTCTCAACCTATAACTTACAACCAATATCACACATAAAAATTCATTCAAAACGGACATAGATTTAATGTATAATCTAAAATGATAAAATTTATGAAGAAAGATTGTGCAAAATCATTGTGACATTGTGTTAGGCAAAAATTTTATAGATAAAGCATAAATCATAGAAGAAAATTAGAAAAAAGGACTTTGTCAAAATTAAAATCTTTAGCTCTATATAAAGCACTATAAATGAAATAAAGAAATAGGCACAGATTGGGAGAAAATATTCGTAAAACACATGCCTGATAAAGAACTGGAATCCAAAATACAGATCTATCAAACTTAAATAATGAGGAAACAAACACCCAAAATTTAAAAATAGACAAAATACTTAAACCTACATTTTACTGCAGATCACATATGGCACACAAACACATGAAATATTGCTCAACATTATTATTACTATTAATTTGTGGATAATGTGATAAAATTACATGCTTATTAGACTGGGTAAAATAAACAATAACAACAAGGGAAAAAACATGAAATATCAAATGCTTGAAAGAATGAGAAGCAATCACAATTCTCATACATTGCTTCAGGGGAGATACAAACTGTTAAAACCAATTTTCAAAACAGTTTGACAATATTTATAATAATAAATATATCATATGATCCAGCAATACTTTTCTTAGATATTTATCCAACGGAAATAAAAACATATGTCCACACAAAAACTTGTTTGTGAATAATCATGGTTAATTTAGTCATAATCGTCAGTATCTCTAAACAGCAGAATGACCATTACTGGAGACATTTATACACTGGACTACTGCTCAGCGTTAAAATGAACTGTGAGCAGACCTCCAACACACGTTACAACATGAACACAATTCAAATGCATTATGTTAATCAAAAGAAGCCAAGCTCAAAAGGCCACATGTTCTTTGATTCCATTTATATAGTATTCTTAAAAAAAAAAAATCAAAACTACAGGAAGAAGAAACATCAGTGGATCCCACTGGCTGGAGTTTGGGGTAGATGGCTAACTACAAAGGAAACATTTCAGATCAATGAAACTCTTTTCTATCTTGATTGTGGTGGTGCGTGTACAATTATACGCATTTGACAAAGTTCATAGTACTGAACACTTGAACAGGTTAGATTTTCCTACATAAAAATTATACCTCAATAAATTTATCTGATACTCTTGTGAAGAAAGCTATAGCTGATACTTTATTACAGATTTGTTGCTAAGGATGATGATATTGAGTTTCTACTGTAACCAATGACAATGTTGATTATTTTCCACCATGTTTATAATTGATTGGGTGCCAGGAACTATGTTATTATAGAGATACTATCTTTAGTGTTTTTGCAAAATTGGGAATTGTATGTCATATAATCCTTTTTCCCTTACTAGGAAAAGGAGTTTCTTATTAGTTACATAATTAACCAAAATAATACAGCTTACATGTGTCCAAGCCCTACATGACTGGTTCATTTGATTCTAACATGCATTCCCCTATCTTTGGAAGTGGGAAAATAGGAAAGAAAGGGGCCAGTAGATAACTTACTGAGAAATAAGAACATGTTCCATTGTTATGGATGAGATTAGATTTTAAGAAGGAAATGTGAGTGGCTGATGACTATGGTGGCAGTTGAACTGGGATGACAATAATCAAAGAACTGGAGATCAAATAAACGTGGCATTGTGTTCAAAGAGGGTCCTTAACATGTATACTGAAATTTTTGAGGTTGGTGGCATAAAGGAGAGTTGTTTCATTTTCAGCTAATTTTATTATGGTTAATTGAGAATTGATTTAGTTTGTGTATGAATTATTTCTGCATGATTCTCTATGTATGTGTGTAACACAAGGGTCTTTAAATACACAACTAGGCAGAGCTATTTCTCAAAAGGAAAGGAATATGCTGGAATATACTAAAATACTAATACCTATTTCATGACTATAGGAAAGAGAGAAAGAAAAGAAACAGGGAAAGAGAGAGACGAAACAAACAAACAAGCAAGCAGAGCAAGGGAAGGAAAGAAGGAAAAGATAAAAATTCAGCCACCACATTAGCCTGCAAATTGGAGGAAATATCAGTTGTACAGAAGTTTAATAAATAAAAAGTAAGAATGCAAGTGGGTATTTCCATCTTGATCCACAGAGAATTAAGTGTATAAATCTCTACATTTACCTCTCTAGCCTGACCCTAGGAAATAGAAACAATTGAGAAAGTGCCCATAGAATCCCATTATTACAAAGGGAAATTACATAGAAAAATCTAATCCTGAAATCCTCAAGCAGGTGAAGTCTCCTTGAAGACAAGCTCAAAGACTACAGGGAGCTGACAAATGAAATTGTGTGTGAGATCATCGGTCTCCCAGAGACCCTTGTGTATGCTCACTTTATTGGAACAGCAACAAGAGTGTCCATTTCCTGGCAATGAGAAGTGCCTGAAGAATTTATCTATCATCTAGGAGGAGTGTGAAAAATACCCTGCAATATTCTTTAAAAATATGTTCATTTGCTAGGAATGAAAATTGAGGACAGCTGCTTATAATTGGTTTGAAATTCATTCTCTAACATGTGAAAGGAAAGCTTCAGACATTTCACTAGGTTACAGAAAAAAATAAACAGCAAGCACCCTTGATCTCGCTGTAGAAAATAAAACACTGTGCAAAATAATTTTTCAGGGCATTGGCCTTTCGGAATATGATTAATTCATAAAAGTAACAGTACTTTTTAAAATGGAAAAGGTGCAAGAGACTTTGTTGTGATATCAATGCATCTCTGTATTTTTAAAAAGTTAGTGTTACTGTAAAGTTCTAAGTGCTTTATGTACGTCGTCTTGATGATCTATAATGATGCAGCTTCTATTACTATTCCTATTTTTCAGAAGAGGAAGTGGAGGCAGAGGAAAATGAGTCCATATGCTCTGGAACCATAAAGAATCTTCTTACAATTTCCCCTATAAGCCCTGTTAATCTCTGGGGGAAAAAAAATTGTCGTTCGGATGACCTCACTTTTATCTCTGCTTCCTCAATAGTGCCCTTCTGCTGGTTTTTGGAGTGACCTACCTGGGCCTATATGGTTGGGCAAAGATCCATGCTCAGATTTTTTTTCTGACATTCATTCTCCTCCTTGATCAAAAATTATTTATTAGTGTGCATTCCCTGAGGACTTTGCTAAGTAATTTCTTCTCACAAGCTAATGGAACAATGTACTACCTTCCCAGCTAATAGAGTTGCATTTCAAAAGAGTCATTTTGGAGACATTAACTTATGGAAAAAAATTGATATTGATGAAGAGACTTTCAGGCATTAAGCAGCCCTCTTTCTTAATATCTAAAGTCACTTGGAAAGCCGTTCTGTACTCTAATGTACTCAGCCATAGCATACAAGTCATCCTGGTAAAAGCTGGACTTTTCAGCCTCTGGAACCCCTAGAACTGTTTTAATTTGACTTGTCAAATTATAAAATGTCCATGGTGATCAGGAATTGTCAATTTTGAAAGAATTGTTCACTTTCAGGAGGTGGATCAAGATGTTTGTCTTTAGCAGCTGGAAAACTGTTAAAATCTGAAACTGATGGATATTTCTTCTCTGAGCAAGTGCTAAAATACCACCAAGACACGCATTGATGATGTGCTCAACTATATGCGACCTTAGGCGGCCATGAGGAAGTATACTAAAGTACAGGATACTTTGTTGGCTACAAAATATTCAGAAATCTTAGAAAAGTTTTTGATCAGCCCAGGTTCAGAGCTATGTATGTATTACCATTAACAAAAAAACCAC
The DNA here is from genome assembly GCF_048564905.1 of Vicugna pacos. Classification (NCBI taxonomy): domain Eukaryota; kingdom Metazoa; phylum Chordata; class Mammalia; order Artiodactyla; family Camelidae; genus Vicugna; species Vicugna pacos. The sequence goes on along the minus strand of NC_132994.1, from coordinate 23,584,732 downwards.
CTCATATTCTAATGTCAGAGTGTATAATATACACAATCAACTATAGAATTTTGAAAATCTCTGGCTATATACTCTAAATTATTGAGTATAGGATATACTTTGAGTCAAGTAACTGATAGTCAAAAAATATAGGTACAAAATCACAGAAGCTTGTTCTTGTTTTCAATATGAGTCTAAAAATCTTGCATAAATTATGCAAATATCACTACCTACCTTATTATATCACTGAATATGCATTGGGTGCCCTCTAAAGTAGAATGTTCATATGTCACATTTCAAACCTTTCAATTTTTATTAAAAGAACTTACAGAGTTTCCTCAACAGTACTTGAAAGTAGATATTCCCCCAAATAGTTGGCCCTTCATATATGCAGGTTCAGTGTCTGTGGATACAGAGGGCCGACTGTACCACACTATTCCTTTGTGGTATCTGAAAGGGGTCCTATAACAAATCCCCTTGTGGATTGAGTTTACACAATACATCTGAATTCATGCTATATCCACTGATAAAAGGACTGAATTCTGATCTAATGTTTTCAGTATTGAAAGAAGCATTTTCATATATAAAATATTCTTATAAGGTAGCATTGCATCTCAGGGAAATTGTGAAGTCAGTGAGGTTTGCTTTTTGATCCTTATGTCCCATCAATACCTACTTTCTTTTCTATTTCCTGGACACCAACCTAAGCTGATTTTGAAGATACATCACACACATTAGGCCGCTCATGTTGCTTTCCTCTTCAATCTCATGTTTCTATATACTTCCATGTCTCTTTCTCACATACGTATACGTATGTGTGTATATGTGTACATGTGTGTATACACACACAATTAAATCAATCTCCAAAGGGCCACTGCCACCTTCCCACATCTCGCACATTTCCACCATCCATTAGCTTTTCCTGATGGCACATTGGAAATACTGGAGATGAATTTCTATTTCTTCTTCTCATGGCATTGTAATAATCCAAGATGACAAAGAGCTGCTCTGATTAACTATTACATACAAAGAGGAAAGCTAGAGGTACTTCCTAGAAGGAGGTAACAAAGAGCAAGTCTTTAATGAGTGTTAGCATGACTAGATGGAGTCACTAGCTTTGGCAAGTTTCTTTTCCTCCTTAAATTTGTTTTGTCATCGGTAACAATGAACCAAGAGGATACAAGATTGACTGAGATTGAAATGACTGAATTATGTGTGCTTTTACACATACACAGTGTGAGGAGAGAGCCTGAAACATAGTGCACACTCAACAAATACCTATTGATTTGAATCTCATTGGAGGAGGCAGGACATAGGGAGGACATACAAAGGCTGGTATCCAGCATGGGGGAGGGGAAGCAAACCAGCAGGAAGGGAAGTGGGAGAACCAAGTCTTTTCGGGAAAGGTCTTGGTATCTGGACGTCAGTGGTTAGTATGAAAAGGCAGAGGGCACAAGTGAGTGCAAGAAGTTATGAGAACTTGGTCAGGGTAGAGCTGGAGCGCTACAGGTAGAGGTCTGTATATTGAATTATAAAGTGCTTTATGGGGAAGATGGATAAGGGAGGGAGGAGAAGATGAGATCCTAGATTAACAGCTGTGGGTGAATGAGATTGAAGAGGCAGTGACTTGAAAACTGGTGGGGTGGTATGTATCAGTGGTGTAAGAAATAGAGATAGAAATTGAAAATAGTTTTATTATCTGGGGAAGTTACAGGAAAAGAGGTAAGCATTGGCTGTAGAACAATCTCAATGTCCAAATGTGGTCTCCATATTTCCCATTTTATGAGGTCTCTCTCCAGAAGCAGCTTGATTTTCTTTGTAGGAAAAAAAAAAAGAAGTTCTTTAACGGAAGATTAATACTATAGTACTTAAAATCCCTGAGGCTGAGCCCATGCTTAATGCTCTGTATACTGAAAAAGAAGCCATTTGAATATAATGATAAGAATTGACTATTTATATGACTGAGAAATTTATCATCTAGGTTGCAACTTTGGGGCTCATATGAAAGCATAGGAGAGGCCATACAAATTTTAAGTAACAATGATTTTTATCTGAAGATTCATGTATGTAATCATTTTAAGAATTTTTTAGGGTGACAACAATACTGGGTGTTTTTTTGACACACAGATTTTATGAGTTAAGAGATGTATATGTATTAAAATTTAAGCTGAAATAAAATACTCTGTTGTGCATGTCACAGATGGCTCATTTTTGTCCATAAGAAATTTGGAGTCATCACATGTTGTTTAATGCCTGAGGACTTTCCAAAATAGGCTTAGAGGAATCCATGATAGATAATCGCCGACTTTTAACAGTTCAGAAAAAGTTGTTATGGTTTATTTGGAGACATCATATAGTTTACTAAAGGCTCCTGGGCTTGTTGACATCCCTACCACTTTGTGAATGAGGCCTTTTTTATTCTCTCTTCATTTGTTTAGCTCTTTACCTAATTGATTTTCTGTGCTAATACACTAAAGGTCTGAAGAAGGCAGTGCCTCAGGTGTGACAGATGAAATAAGGTGCTTTTAGTCATTGCTTTTATCTTCCATGTCTAATGTGTTGGTTACAGCTGTGCAGTTTAACAGCAAAATCAATACATCATTTGCTGCAGGTACCTGAAAGAATTTGGAATCCCTACAGTATTTTAACTATTAGATTTCTTCTGGAATTTTATTTATTTATGTATTACTTACTGACTCATTTATATGTTTTCTGATACTGAATGCTACCAGGTGAGGGACTTTTTTTTTTTTTCCCGTCTCTTGACTTCTTCAAAACATTGTCTTTTCCACTAGCTAGTTAAGTTACTTTTCTTTGGGTTTTGGAACATCTGCCAATCTAAATGAATCCTGTAAAGTGTAAAATAAATGTTTAAAAAATCTTTTCCATTTTGTCTAAATCATCGTTGCTCTTAAACATTTAGCATATGTTCTACTGAAAATGGAACCACTTTGTATTGTGCATGGAAGGCAGTATGTGTGGAGGCACTTGGGTAATTTCTCATGTAAATGGATGCTTTTATAGCCAGTTTTCCATTTTACATTGGTAATGACATAGTTTCAGCCTGCAACAGAAATAAGAAAAATCCACTTGATAAGAACATTTTTCCTTTTTAATATTCTCCTGTATATACATACACACACACACACACATAAAAATCCAAGTCCTGGTTTAATAAGGACTTGTTTGAGGGAAAAAAAAAAAAGGTCCCAAACATCAGGCTGTTCACAAAAATAACTCACAGTATCAACTTTATAAAACAAATCTTAAGATTATTACACTGTTTTTCTAGAGGATGTGTTTGACATGCCAACTCTCATTCACAAAAACACACTGTTACATTTATATATATAATCTCCTTTGTTATTCTCCAACTGTTTGGTGCATGTTAGTTTTACCTTGAGTGTAAGCTTCCAAAGGGTGGGAAATGTGACCTATACTTCTCTCTCACCCTTTCAGACAGCACAGGCCGAGGATATGGAGTGAGGGCAGCTTATGCAGCTTTGAAATGCCAGGCAGACTTCATCAAGCTGATTTTCTCATAGTAAGTTCTTAGAAAACTCTGTTGAATTTATTTTGTTTGTTTTTTTAAATGGAATTTTCTCTAACAGTTGAGTTTCTCCATATATATTAATGCCTACATACAATTTATAAAAGTAGCTGTCTTATTCAATAATTTTATTCTCAAAATGGACTTATACTTTAAACATGAGTTTAAAAGATGACTTTCATAAGCATACTTATTTCAAAGAAGGTACAGCTTTAGATGAAGTAGATATAATACAGTGAAGCTTAAGAGAACACATTAATTCATCAACACTTATCATTCCATATTTTAGCATGTTATTTGTAATAAACCTAATTATTAAATCCACTATCTTAAATGTTAACATGTAGAAAGATTAGGGATTTAGAGGGTCTATTGCTCTTTTTTTTTTATAAGTAAGGACAAATGGAAAATAAACTTTACCTATGAATTTATTTTAAATGTAATTTTTAGGATATGTCATAAGATGTATGCTAATCTCTTCGTTGGCCTACGTTAGCATATACACAAAGGCCGTGTTTGTTTATTACGATGACTCTGAAACAAAATGAGTCTTTGATTAATATTAGCTGAGTTTATAATAAGGTTACTATTAACTCAGTTTATATTACATTTATATAAATGCTTTTTAATTTATAATTATAAGTTTAAGTGTATAATACATAAATATGTAATTTCTCAGTTGACCAGAAAATTCAACTTTATAGGACATCCTAATTTTCAAGCATTCCTATTATATTATCTAAAAATACCTTTTCAAGTGTCATAAGTAGTATACATAATTATTAAAATAATTAAACAATTGATTTACTCTTAGAATTTAATGTTATTCCTCCTGGATCTCTAAAGAATTTGGGTAGGTGGGGAAGATAAATTCATACAGTTACACGTAAGTAGATTTATATGCCTTAGTACATTTATATTAGCAATTACTTGTGGGTTTTTTTTCCTTCATGTGAAATGTCTGTATTAGTTAGTCAAAGGATTTTTCTAAGGTGGAGCAGCTTTCTTTTCCTGAACATCCTGAACTAGCTGTCTGGACAGGTTCAGTTTTATTTGTAATTGTACAAACCTGTGCTTTTATTACTCCAACCTAAGCAAGTAATGGAATGAAGTTGAATCGTGCAAAGGCTTTGGCTAGACAGTAAAACATTCCTTGTTCAAATTGTATAACTGTTTTCCTAAATTTTATTTTTGGTTACTTCTTAGTGAGTAGTTGATTTGGTTCAGTTCAGTGACTTAAGTAGTCATTCCTTATGCCTGTAATCTTAATGGCTACATGTGTGTGACAATATTGGTGTTTGATGAAAGAATGGAACTAGATTCCACAAGAACCTGGTTGAAGGTGGCTGTTGAACTAAAACGACAGCACATCTGAATATTTGGTATGACTTAATCTTTAAAGTAGAAAGCTGACTTAAAATTCTACGTGTTTTAGCCAAATGTACCCATTTAGAGGCAGTACAAGCTTATTAGAGAGATGCCATGTTAGCAAGCTTAGACAGGACACAACTTATTTCTGGGCAGAAACAGATCTTCCCTTAAGGGGAAGATTTCTTTACATTGCTTAAATGTAATTATGTTGGTGTGAATCAAACAGCCTCAGGCTGTGTCTGCATTTGCATTCCAATGGCATAATATTTTCATTGCTGTGCTCAAGCTGCTTTAATCTGCTTCATTGTTTAAATTGAGGAAGTAGCCAATTTTATGGTAAATTGATGCTTTGGCAATCTTGACAAAGATTGACTCATCAATATTCTGGAAAATATGGCCAGGAAAAGTATTGACTTGATGTGATTGTTAGTCAAGAAAGTGGCAATAATCTCATGAGAAGCAGAAGTAAAAACATATAAAACCCTAATTATTTAGAGATAAAAAGGCTTAAAAGGACATCTAAATTCTGTCTTCCTCTTTTGGGAAACACCTGAATAAGATATATATGTATTATGTGTCATCTTTTAGGATTAAATGACTAGCATTTCTACAGCAACTACTAGGTAACTTGTATTCTTGAAGCAAAGTAGAAGATACAAAAATAAATAAGGCTTTGGTCAGTGTACACCAGGCATTTACAATCTATTGGTAGCCCTGTGCACAGATATTGAGAATATAAGCAATGAAAAGAGGAAATAAGGGACTGGATGGAAACCCAGACTGAAAAATAGGCTGCTCAGTGCTAGAGAAGCAGCTACTCAACTTCTTTCAGCAACACGTTTCTTCTAGTGCATTCTTCTGTGTTAGCCCAAAACAGTCACATTGCCTCTTTTTTTTTCTCTGGATGTACCCATATTTATGATAACTCGACTTATAAGCCTCATCCTGGTCAAATTATATTTATCTCCTACTAATATTATTGTAGCATTTCATAACATATTTAAACATGAAATTATTAATAGTTTAGAAATAAAGGCCTCCTATTTTTTTATGATTTCCAAAAATCATTAGCAGTAGAGTAAATGTAGAAGTGTGTTTTCAGTCATATTTCAATGTGGCATCACCGTTACTGAAATCTATCTTTATTATTTAGCAAAGTGTAGTCCTACAGAGATATTTTTGGTGTTTTTTTCTGTTTAGCTACATATAATATCAGGTGATATAGTGCAGAGGATGGGTTCAGCATAGGATAGAGTGGCATGTTCTTAAAACCTTGATGGTTTGGGATGGACATAAGATGCAGAGTTTAACATTAAATGAAATTGATAACTTCCAAGTATTTTTTTATATTGAGGCATAATTGACATAAGACATTATATTAGTTTCAAGTATACAACATAATAATTTAATATTTATATATATTGTGAAATGATCATTACCATAGTGGAATTAATATCAGTCATCACTAGGTAATTTTTAATGTAGCAGATGTAGCAGGAAAATCAGGTGCTCTTAATAGGACATTTTAAATATATGTATGAATTCCAGATCCTCTGTATTTCTACCAGGCAAGAGCAGCTCTGTATAACAAGAGCATGGATTCTTCCCCTACACCTATTACTGTAATATAAACAACAGAATTCACTGACCCTTTAATGAAATAAATTATATGTAAAACCTCTGAAGGCAGGGCAGTTAATTGCTTTGCTAATTTGTTCATTCATTAATGAAAAATGTATACTGATTGCCTACTAGGTGCCAGGTAGCATATAAGGAAATGAAGGGCATAAAAAATGTGCCTTGGTCTCAATAAACTTGCTTTGAAAGAACAAGATGGATTCCGAGAAGCCAATCAGAACAGTGTATCTCTCTGTGAGGGTCCTTTGTAATCTCAATCCAAATCTAAGAACAGAAGGGTTTATGGGATTGTGCTTCAAGACTCTTCCAGGCCTGGCTTCACTCCCTAGGATATGTGTGGGAATCCTATTTCTGTGAAACTACTTTGGGTTACTACAGCAAGTTTGCTGAAGGAAAGTGGAAAAGACAAGTTGTAGCAAAACTCTAATTCTACAGGAATGAATTAGACAAATGCATATGTACTGATTTGATACTACCACTTATCTTACTCCCTGTCCTACACAACCCGATACAAATATAAAAAGCATGTTTTTTGGCGCTCTTTTAAAATATAGCCCTTAAAGGTACATGACTTCAGGATATATTGACCTAAGAGATGATACTTAAAAAGGCAGTTAATAGAATTACTATAATCTTTAGGTACTAAGTTGAAAAAGGAAATGAATTCAGTTCTCTAGAGTCTTTGGGCATTCTAAATAGTCATAAATCATGTGGTTTCTAGACTGTCAAACAGTTAGCTCTGTCATTCAGAAACGACTCTCCTTTGCCAAAGTGCAGAAAGGAAAGATGTCTGCTATTTCTCAGTTTAACTTATCCTGGCTGTAGTCAATCAGGTGGACTCTGTTTACTCCTAAAGTGTCCTGCTGAGATGATGTATTATATAATATTACATAAATGGTGAAGAAAAAAATTAAGGTTTTATTTTTTATTTTCCAAAAAAATGGGTAAGCCAAGCAAAAGTCTTATAGGAGCTTGGGGATAGTAGAGAATTTGTCCCAGAAAATCTATTCTCTAATTTATTTGTGCCTTTTCCCATGATAATCTCAATTCTGTGTTTCAGACACTATTCAACATACACTGTCTGGACACAGAGAGTAAAAGAAAAGTAAAAGGGTGAATTGTGGGAAGGGTGAGGTAAAATCTGGGGCTCATCTTTTCAATCATTCCCTTGTTATTCCTTTCCTCTATAGGAGTTTCTGTGAGTATTGCACTGTTTTCATGAATTTTGTTGTATCATTATTTATGAGACTTCAATAAAATGGAAAGAATCATAATAGGAGGGCCACTTGCTTTAGTAGAATATTTTTGCAGTGAATGTTTATTGGTGAGCTTAAAATGTATACCATTACCAACCACTCATGTTAGGGTTCCCAGCAATAGGACTGCAAATTGATGCAGACATCTGAATGTTATCAAGGCACATAGTCATGCTATAAATGGCTTTTTTGTCTAGTTTTTCTCTATATTTCTGCTTACATAGGATGTAACTCTAAATTGCCTTTTCCATAATGCTGAAATCAGTTGATCTACAAAACTCGTGCAATACTATTTCAGCAAGATCAGTTGTGGGAAGCAATGGGGTCTACTTTAATCTACAAAAGGCAGCATTAATGCAGTCCTTTGTAATGCGAAAAGTCAAAGAAAATGAAAACCAACACTGTTTGGTTCTTTTTTTATATGCAAGCTGTCAAATCAGATAAAATGCTTGAATACCTGTTATTATAAAAGGAGAAGACTGACTAGGGAGTGAGGCTGAACCTTTTTAAGGAATTATGGAAAAAAAAAACTGAATAGGGTTCATGTGGAAATCATTTTCAAAATGAGTTGTGGTCCTTTTCCTTGTATTTTCTGTATTCCATACTACTTTGTTGCTTTATCCATTTCACCTGTGGAAGTTAAAGCCCCTCCCCCATAGTTAGAATTGATGAAAATCTATAGTATGTCAAATGCTAGGCACACATCAAATGGCCAGTCTTAAAGAGTGATGAATGGTGAATTTTGCAGTTAGGTGTCTGGCACATGAGGGAAACACTTTATATTCCAGCAGTACTCCCAGTGACTTTTCTCCTGATTTAATCTGAATGTTTTTGACCTCTGGAATTTCAGTGCAAACAAGATACGTTCATTCCACAATATCTGCTGGTCGTTAAGGCCAAAAAAAAATTGTGTAACTTAATGTTAAAGTATAGGGTTTCTATGATAGGGCGTGTCAAGTATTATTTAATTAATAGTTAGAGAATGATTAATGGTAGAAATGACATGGCCACATTTAACCTGAGGAAGTCCAAGTTGCCCTATGGCTGCTTAGGGACCATAGCTTTTCTCCATCTTTCCCTGAAGTGGATGGAGGTTCTATTATACTAATTCAAAGCATGCTCAGGAGAAAACTTGCACCATAAATTAATATTATCCATTCAAGGGTCATATTAGGCTCTTCCGACACTATGCATATCTAACCTAAAACTGAAAGTTCTAAGGTACTAAAATTGTCTGGAGCCTAAAAGATTAATACCACTTCTCTACAAATCTCTGCAAAAAGCAGGGTATATTTTATATATCAGGGATACGTGGCTTATTATGTTGATGTCATCAACATTTTTTTTTCAGTTGAACTGTGATTTGGTTCCATCAAGACGCTGTGCTGTATTTGCTTTTCAAAACAGCTTTTTAGGCCTTAAGTCACATAACTGCAAATAGTTGTGATACTTCAGTTCAAAGAAAGTATCATTTTAGCAATGGGTCAAGTGTGTCCTATGTGTACAGCCCCTAGAGCATTTTTTATTCTTTATGATGTAGTTCTGTAGAAGTATAATTCAGGTCATTACCTCTGGTGATTTCCAGGACAGAGAAGCACATTATATTAAGTTAGTAGTGGACAGATGAAAGCTTTTTCTACACAGCACAGCAAAGCTGTGAATTTGCAGTATCACTGATAAGTTCCAAATCACTTATTGGTTATTGCAGATTGTTTGCAAATGGCTATGTTCTAACTATCAAAGGAACATTTGAAACACTGTCATCCTTTCTGATGAGAATATTGAGACTCTGTGTCAGCCAGAATACCTTTGTAGAAAGATACAATTTGTGTGTGTGTGTGTGTGTGTGTGTGTGTGTAGCCAAATCATTCATCTACTGTCAATGAAATAACCTATTTTATCTTAGACTAATTACTATGACCTATGATTTTTGTCCAATCTAAGACACACATGACCTCCATATTTTCACCTTACAAAGGTTAAACTTACAGTCATAAAGCAGAGTTATCATCATCACCACCACCACCAAAATGGAAGGAAGCAAGGGATTTCCAATTCTAGCCATCAAGGAATAACAACTGCCATCAAGGAATAACAATTTCAAGACTTATCATCCTATTATAAACTTTTAGAATAGTAGGGAAAAACATATAAAAAGAATATTTGCAGACATTGATTAAGAGGAATCACAGAACTATTATCCTCGAAAAAAGAGTTACAAATGAGGTATGCCATTCATTTGCTACAGATTTTCTCCTGCTGAAATTTCCAGATCACAGTACAGGAAAAGGGACCTTCCAATGCAATAACAGAGACCCATAAATCTGTACAGATTACTAGTAATCTTTGACAATAAGAATAACAATCAGTGCAAAACTAGGGTAAAAACTGACAATACCAGTCACAGAAAAAATTTTGAAGAACTAATAATCATCTGAATTCAGATCTGGAAATTATTTGAATTTTATCCAGCCAGGGAGGAAAAATATCTTTGACTGTATGAAGCTTTCAGTAAATCCTCAGAAGTTTTATGCCTCAGCAGTAGGGCTAAACTTGTACAAAAGTGTAAGTATTATACACCAATCGTATACAAACTAAAACAAAAACAAACAAAAAGCCTTAAAGCATCCAAACAAAAATTACTAACATGAAAAAAAAAAAGTGAAAGAAATTCAGTCTGTTTAGACCTGGGAATATCAAAGATGGAAAATTACATTAAATAAGCTTTCATGAATAAGCTTAATATGTTCAATGATTTACTAGAAAAGATAAGAATGATGAGAAGAGAAATGAAAGATATGAAAACAAGAGAAATCAAAATATAAAAAATAAAATATCTGAAATGGAAAAATTAGTAAATAGGAATAATTTAGACTAGACACTGCAGAAGAAGATTTCAGTGAACTGGAAATCTCAGTAATATAAACTATCCAAAAATACAGCAAAGAAAAATTTGACAAAATAATAGATTCTCATTGGTTTATGGTAATATACTAAACAGTTTAGCTTACAGGAATTTGTATGTTAGAATAAAGATGTCTCAGAAAAAAATTCAAAAAATAAGTAACATAAAATTTGCAAAATTTGAAGTAAACTATAAACATATATCCAAGAAACTCAACATAACTCAATAAGGATTAATGGAAAATAAACAATTTTAATAAACAACATAATGAATTATTGAAACACAGTGGTAAAAAGAAAATGAAAAGTAGCTCAAGAAAAAAGGTACATTACCTACAGAAAAATTAGGAAATTACAGACAAAAAACCTCTCAATTTGGATTTCTATATTTACAGGAAATATCTGTAAGAAATTAATATAAAATAAAGATTTTTGAAGAAAAAGCAGAGCTTATTTTTCACTCATAGTCTTACACTAAATTAAATACAAAAGGAAATCTTTAAGAAAAAAGAAGACGGTATAACTTAAAAACATATATTCATACAAAGGAAGACAAAGCACCAGAAATGATAAACATATAGACAACATTAAAATTTATAGTACTTTTTAATTTGTTAAAAGGCTATTGGATTACTGCAGGTTTTACAACAAATGTGGAAGTAAACTGAATACAGCAGTAAAACAAAAGAAAGGAGGAAAGAAATGCGAGTATACTATCATAAAAATTTACATATAATGTGAAAGAATGTAATATTTCATGATAGATTATAAGTTTAAACTGCACAGTCAATACTCCAGAGTTAATATCAGAAGAAAAAAAGAAACTTAATAAGCCAACATTGGAGATAAACTTGAATGCTATATATTATTAGTTAAAAAGTAAAGACAAAAAGCTATAAGAACAAATTTAAAAATTAACCAGAAATCATACAGCAAAGTAATATATTTAAAGCTCATTTCATTGGTAACAAAAATAAATATAAATGGTCTAAACATTCTAATAAATAAGCAGAGATATTAAAACTGGAAAAAAGAGCAAGAGCCACGTGTATACTATATATATTCAATTTAAATGTAAATACATAGAAAAAGTAGAATAGAAAATATACAGCATACAAAGAGATATTAGAAAATCTGAAGTGATTATATTAATATGAGAGCAACTAGATTTCAAAATATATAGTGTCAGATATAAATAGGGAAAATTCATTATAAATATCATAAAGAGACAAACTAAACAACAATAATAATAATATACAAATGCAAAATGTGTGTTCACCCAATAGCAGAGTTTGAAAGTCCATGAAAAAATTGAGAGGTATAAAGAAGAGACTACTTCATAATTATAGTTGGAGTATTTCAGCATTACACTATCATTGATACAACCAGTAAATAGGAAATTAGTAGAGATACAGAAGATATAATAGTATTAACTAAATTGACCTAGTTAACATTTTAGAGCACCTCAACAAAGAACTATAAAATATACATTCTTTTCATGTGCATATTCACTAAGACTGACTATTTCCTGGTTTATAACACAAGTCTTTATAAATGTAAAAGGCATGCCATATGAAATACGTAACAGCACTACAATGAAATGAAATAAAAAATTAATAAGAAAATACTCATATTTTCCAAGTACTTGGAAGTTAAACAACATGTTTCAAAAATAAAAATCACAAAATACATTGGAAAATATCTAAATAATAAAAAAAAATTTGGTTGCAATGAAAGCAGTCTGCAGAGTAAAATTAGTACATTTAATGCTTATATTAGAAAACAAAAAAGATCTCAAATCAATAAGCTAACTTTCCAACTTTAGAAGGTATAAATAGAAGAGCAAATCAAACTCAAGAAGAAACAAGCAAATAATAGTTAAAAGAGTAGAAATCAATTAAATAGAAAACTTAGAAACACTGGATAAAAATAATTAGACCAAAATCAGTTACTTAGAAAATATTAATAAAGTCTCTACTAGATTGACAAAAAATAATAAAATTTAATACTAAATGCAAAATAAATAGATAAAAATAAAAATAAATGAATTGATTAAAAATAGAAAATACTATTTACCAAAATCAGGAATAAAAATGGGATCATCACTACAGAACCCTTAGACATAAGTGAATAATAAGAGAATATTGTAGATAATTTTATGCCAATGGATCTGATGCATTTGAAATGTTAGTAAAATAGACAAATACTTTGTAAGGCATACATTTTAAAAACTGATCTAGAAACCTAAAAACCCAAAAAGGCCCTGTATCAACTAAAATATATTAAGTAATGAATGAAAAATCTTCTCACCTTGGTAAAAAGTGACAAGCTGGTTCTAGAATTTATATGAAAATTCAAAGAAAGATACAAAAAGTTGGTGGACTTGCGCCTCTTGATTTCAAGCCTTTTTATAGAGCTTCAGTGATCAGGAGTGGCAGAAGAAAGAACATGTAGATCAATGGAGAAGAGAAAAGAATCCATGCTCATACTCACACATATATAAGTCAATTAGTTTTGACAAGGTGCTGAGGAAATTAAGTTGGGAAAGGATAGTCTTTTGAACAAATGGTGCAGAAGCATTTGAATAGGAATGACATGACAGCTTGATTTTGATAACCCCAAACTGGAACCAATCCAAATGCTCATCAAGAGCTGAAATGATAAACACATTGAAATTTATCTATAAGATGCAATACTATTCAGTGATACAAAGAAACATATTTCTAATAGACATAATAGGAATGAATCTCAAAAACATGCTCAGTGAAAGAAGCCAGACAAACAAGAGAACATAGCAGATGATCCTGTTTTTATAAAACTCTAGAAAAGATAAATTGAATATGTAATGACAGAAAAAAAAAAAAAACCAGTGGTTGCTTAGGTCAAATTCTTACAAGAAGATTGTCTTGGGAGTGATACAAGAGAACCTTTTTGGGGGAGGTATTTCTTTTAGATCTTGATTGCAGTGATGGCTATGTTGATATACACCTTTATAAAAACTTATTTAGCTTAAAATATGTATATTTTACATAAATTGCATGCAAATTATTGATTTAAATACAGGGCGGGGGAAAGGCAACAAAGTATATGTAAGAAAATTGACTTGTTTCTTTCTAAAGTGTCAATAACTCAGAAGAGACAGGGTTTAGCCCTCAGACAAAGTTAAATAATATATGAGGGCAATTCTAAGGCCTCTGCAGAACAGAACCATCTCCTCAGTAGTTTTCTGTTACATTGCCCTCTCTCATAATTGAAACGAACTGTACAGGATAGCATGACAGGCACCATTTCTCAAGATTAAGTCCAAGTTGCAGTGGAGGTCTCTCCAGTAGAGCAAGGTTGAAATGAATATATAGTACTAGGAAGGTGGGTCATTAACATAACCCCTTACTAGTATGTTTACCAGACAAGAGGTTTTCCAGAGTTAGGTAAGCTTTAAAAGAAAGAAGGAAAGCAGAGAGCAATGAGACCTATATAGATGGAACAAGGCATGTATAAAGTTGAATATAGGAAGCAAACTTACCCTTGGTTGGTTGTTTAGAAGACTTTGGGTGTGGGAAGGAAGGCCAAAGGGGTCTTGATGAAAGTGAATGTTCTGGATCTTGTTTTTGTTTTGTTACGTGTTGTGTATCCAGATCAAGATTAGTGTGTTGGGCATAAGAAGCACTTGACATGATGTGGAATGAGTAAATAAATTTGTGGAATGAGTAAACAAATTAACTGATAAAGGTGAGTGGTTACTGAAAAAGAGTGCCTAATGCAATGAAAATTAAATCTGTTGAATATTCAAACTCCTTGTGCAGTGTTGGGCATGTATGCTACTCAATAGTTTAATATTTCATAATTTTGGCTAAAATTATTCCTGTAACAACTGAATTCTAGAATCATCAATGAATATCAGGAAATATTTTTCAAAGAAGAGGAATATGTAAGGTTAATTAAAGCAGGACAGTTATAAGAAAGTTACTTTAACTATGTTTAAGATTGTCCATTTTCCATTTGTTCACATTATACTCAAGTGCTTTAGGGGAAAAACCACTTTGACCCGAGTTCAGATCTAAGACTTAAGTTAAAAATTGTTCAGCATTAATTACAATGATAGAAAAGAGGAAAAGTTAGACTATGTACTTGTGATTTAGTCACTCAACTTATTATGAATAAAAGGAGATTATTAAAGCATCTTGATGAAAAAGAAGAAAAGTGTCTTTCATAGGAATACCGCTCTTCAACACAGTAAGCCGTACCTCTGTTCCAGGCTCCTGGCTTCACTGGGCTCCTGTGCTCAGGTATGCCTTCCTCAAAATTTTCTTAGTTTTTTTTGGATGTCCTGGATCTGCCAGGGTAGACACCAGTGTATGAGCAGGATGTCCCATGTTCTAACTGGAACCCTTCAGGGTGCTTTGTGAACCTCTACCATATCCCACTCACTTTGCCTGTGGAGTCAACCAGATGCCCCGAGAAGCCCTTGAACTCAAGATGGGGTTGTTCTGAGCCCCTGTGGTTGGATGGTCAAGGAGTATGGCTTAAGGAGAAGACTGCTCCTGTCCTCCAGTGTGATGCTTCTTTCCAAGGATTACACAAAATTGGGCCTCAGGAATGAGGCTGACACACTGATTGGGAGATTTAAACTGTTCATATAGAGGGGCTTTGCTTAAGAGTATTTTTCTATCTCTTTTCTAGCCTGACAGAAGAAAGACAAAGAATAAAATAATAAAAACATAAAGTGACAATATCTAAAAGGAGATCTATTAGTGAAATAGGAGTAGTGTTATTATAAACATGCCATGCTATAAATGTAATTCCACTGTTATCTGATGAGGCAACATGCCTTGCCTAAATTATTCCAGCGCTTTTAAGTAGTCTCTCACTTATTCGATATGTAATAAATATCTGTAACATAAATGGAACTTCTAATTTATTGAATCTTCACATTAACAGTGCATTACGTCTGTAAGAAGAATTAAGTATTTAAGACATTTGTGAAACATAACAAGGCAAGAAGGAAGGCTTTTGTATTCCCCAAGGCACTACTAGTGGCACTTCACAGGACTGAGAATTGACAATGTACTCTTTAAAATAAGCCAATAAGGATTTTTCAATTTTGAATGCTTCAGTATACAAATAGCATTTGCAAAATAATATATGGAACAGGAAGTCAAAGAGAATGTGTCTTCTCTAAGAAGAGGATCCAATCCTTGAAATGTTTTCTTCTTGAAATCTTCTATAAAGAAAGTCCTAAGCAATATTTAGATTATGCATTATATAGAGATAGATAAATATATATAACAACTATATATGTATATAGTCTATCTATCTACCTACCCATTTTGAAGTTGCTTTTACATTTTAGAAGTATAATATTTAATCTCTGAGAATTCTTAGATAAAACGTTGCCTTGGCTATGTTCTGGGCCTAGAATCAGATGAAACTAATTCATTTTTGTGTGTGTATATGTTATCAATGACTGGGAGAAGTACACTTTGTATAGTTGGATAGTCTCTAGTGTTCATCTTTTTGATGAAAAGAATTATTGAAACTCAAAATTCAAAATATGGAAAAAATAGTAAGTTTGGGGATCTTGGCTTTCAAATTGTTTTGCTGCTGATAAAATATGGCATTTATCTAGAGAATGTGAGTGTCTAGTTCTGTCTGGCACTAGAAACAGTTAGTATGGGGACATATTTAATTGGGTACAGTAGATTCTGGATTCTTTTAAGAAAGTAGTTCTACTATTTATCATAATATATATTGAATTTAAAACATCTTTTAAAAGTTGTTTCTCTTAGTATGTCTCTCTTTTCTAGGAGATAACAGTCTCTGAGACCTTCCAGAGAAAATATAATCTAATGTTAGGCCTTGTGGGCTTAGGTATATGTGACAATGTTTAGGCAGACTTAAATTCCAAGTTCATTAAAAAAGATTACCTGAAAATGCACAAATTATATAGGATGGCCTCTCCAAGTAATAACCCTTATTTTTAGAAAATGTGAATGGTTATAAACAAAGCAAGCTACATTAAAGTGATTTTTCTAAGGATAGAGAAAAATGACATCTTCTCAAGCTTTGAAGAGTCAATTATGAATATTTTTAATATATCAAGTTAAAGTATTTGGAATTTAATAGTCTCTCTTCTGTTTATTAGCAACTTTAGTTGAATCTGTTTCCAGGATGAAGGATATTGAGACTGAGGTTGATAATTTAAACTGGCAATTCCATATTAACATCTGCCTACTAGCTAAATTCCACCACCAGAATGATTCTCTGTCATACCTGCAATAAGTAATAGAATTCTTAGGGAAGAGATTGATTAAATCGGGTCCCTTTTTCTCTAACCACCACCATCGATCGCTTCCATGCACTTTGTGCATTTTTAATTTTTATTACAATTTTATGCTTTTTAAATGGAGCTTCTGCCTAAGAAAAGTTAGCTCCTGGGATCTCTCCTGGTTATCTCATTTGCCTCTCTCTCTGAAATTGTGCATGAAACATGCTCCAAAACACCCCCACTGAGACATACGGATTACCTGTCTACTTGTGGCTGGGAAAACTCAGAGGGAAATGTGCAATGAAGCTAAAAACTCATGTTGTTGCCAAAAGCAAAAATTGGACAAATAGCAGAAATCTAGTAGTTTATTACATGAAAATTCCTATTCGAGTATGAATTTCATTAAACTAAATGAAACAATCTTTTCTGTTTCTATAATGTTGTTGCTATAAGGTTATGCATTTAACATAGATAAATATTTAATTAGTGCTTTTTATTTTTAAAGTTTCTATGCCTGATAGTGAAACATTTCTTCAGAAGCTGAGGATACTTGTTCTAATCAGACAATGAAGATAAAACCACTCCTGCAAATTCAACTGATCTCCTACAAAGCATGTTTATTATACAGACATATTCAATAAATACACAGATGGTTTTTAAACTCTGCTTACTGCTTCTGTACTATCGTTCTTTTGATAGTTTGCTACTAATTTCCATATGTTTTCTTCTTTCTTATTCCAAAGATGATCTTCAGGGTCTAGTCAACAAAACCTCTTGAGGGGGAAAAAAAAAACAAAACTCCTTTCTCTCTCTTGCTTGTTTTGTAAAGGAATAAAATCCTCTTCTCAAAATATGTCTAAGGATTGTATCCCTATTTTTAAAGTCAAGATGAGATCAAACTTGTAGAATATGAGTTAGTAGTTTCCAAACTGGGAGGCAAAAGATGATATTTCAAGTTTAGAAGAAGTAACAGAACTTACTTTCATATTTGTATTTCATTATTTTTTAATTTCTCTTTTTGTGTACATTGTATAATATTCCTGCAATCCATAATACTATTGCATATTTCATACCATTATCCTAGAAGGACATATAGAAGCAATAATACATGAAAATGGTTAAGGGCATGCCTCTGGAAGCTGAGCATTTAGTTCCAAATCCTCCCTTCATTACCTACTAAGCAAGGCACTTTGGCAAAATTATTTCTCCATGCCTTATCTTTAAAGAAAGAAATAAAAAGAAAATTTTATCTGCTTCATGTGTGATGTGATGAGTAAATGAGTTAACATTTACAAAGCACAGCTGACCTTTGAACAATATAAGTTTGAACTGTATGCATCTAGTTAAATGTGGATGTTTTTTCAATAAACACATACTACAGTACTACCCTGATATACAGTTGGTTGGATACAGAAATGCAGAACCACAGATACAGAAGGCCAACTGTAAAGTTACAGATGGACTTTCCATTGCACAAGGGGTCAGCATCCCTAACAACCCATGCTGTTCAAGGGTCAACTGTATACAGACTACTATATGGCATGTTTAGCTCTCATTAAAATATTATTGAAAAATTGTGAATCAATAAACAGATATATTGAGAATGCTTACATCTAGAAACTTGTTAAGATAGTACATGATCAAGATTTAGAATTCATTTAAATACGTACATTTTTAATTTAGGGACAGAGATACTGTGAGAATAGGTTTTAAAAGCAATCATCATTTTATAAACGAGTGGAGAAGTAAACCTAAAATGTAATGTATAAAAAGGTCCCCTGATGAAAACGCTCTCCATGCTGAAGCTGTCATAACAAGAAGCGTTTTAACCCCTGAGTAGGCCTAGGGTTATTTCTCATTCTGCCAATCCTTCCTTGTTTGATCTTGGACAAAATTAGTTCTGCGATTTGAAAACCACTTTTCTTATCTAATGAATTTCAATAGCAGTATTATTTCATAGGATTGTTGTAAAGATTAAGCATTGTATTACATGTAGGGTTCTGGATGTACTGCTTGCCACATAATTGATGTTGTAAAAAGAATCAGTTTTGTTCCCTCTTTCTCCTGCTACACTGCCTTCAATTCCCATAGTCCTCAGATAACAGAATTTTTATTGGTTAAAATCATATTGGAATATCTTACTGTGAATTATTTATTAGCTAATCGATTCATCTAAAGCATCCTGAGGCCAAAGAATGAGTAAGTTAATGAGGTTACAAAGCAGAATCAAGAAGAAAGTGTAGGAGTTTCTCGTGGGCATGCTTAGACATGTCAGGACCTCCACAGACTAAGCTATGACTCACTCCTATCTACAATTCATGTGATGTTGTCCATGAGACTAATAGGTTGACATGTTCCCTCAGCTCAACTGTGACACCAACCATGCTATGAAATAGGCTAATTGAGGCCTATTTTCAACTTCTAACTGTGAACTGAGAAGGTCGAAATGCTGTCTTCCATTCCTAGGCAAACTAAATTTGGTCCTTCGAGGTGTTAACTGTGGGCTATTCCCGTAAACTTGATGGCTTTAGAAATCTCTGGACCAGGGTCAGGAACTAGTCCTTCTATTAGAATATTCCCTTGCCTTAAGGAACAGATACCCATATCAAGTTCTCCCAAGAGAATACAGACCCTAGACTTAGGCACCTAGATGTCATAGAACTGTCACTTTGTCTAGTGTCTTCTGAAGATAAAGACAGAAAACACGAGTTGGTTTCTTTTGAAGCAGACTGGTCATCATATACCAAATCTGAGTCCTCTCTTAGAACACAGAGTATTAGAATTTAATTACTTTCTTCTCAGCCATGTGCTATCAACCATAGTCTCAGTGTTACTCAGCAATCTGGATGAGTATCTATCATCTCTCTCTGTCTCTCAAAGGTATCTATTATATATATCATATCTATGGATATCATATATATTTGTATATATATATATATGCACACAGAGATCCACATACATACATACATAATCACTTTAATATGAAATTTATGTCATTAAGGAGCAATATAAGGGACGAAGGACAAAGAAGAATAGGAAAATATGGAAGGGTGAAGAAATAAACTTCCTTCTTAAAACATTTTTCCTGAGGTTGAATGAAGACAGTAGAGTAGGAGCTCATGGTGATCATCTCCTCCTACAAACACATCAAAAAACATCTATATGTGGAACAATTCACATCAAAAACTAACTGGAAACTGGCAGAAATCCTATACAACCAAAGCCACAAGAAAGATTTCCAAGTAAGTGGGCTGGATAGGAAAAAGGCATTAAGTTGGGACCCCCAGCCCTGGGAGGAATTTGAAAGAAAGAGGACCTACAAGGGTGGACCCTTGCCCTGGGGAGTGAGCAGGTCAAGCTGAAGACTGCGCCTCCCAGTCCTGGGGTCCTACTCAGAGGAGAGAGGCCCCCTTGGCTGCTGGGAGAACTACTGGGACAGATAGAAATGCTGGGGAAGCCTAGACTATACTAGCAAAGAGTGTGCAAGAGCTGTCTTGTCAACCATCTGGATAGAAGGAGTGTTCCACTGGTGGCTGCTACCTCACCACACTCCCCAATCCCAGACTCCATCTAGTTATGCAGAGACAACTCCAGGGGGTGGGGGGTTGGGGTGTGGCTCAGGTTGGGTGGCACCAAGAACCAACTTGTCTCAGTCCCCAGTCCTGCTCCCATCCCTACTCCCAGATGAACTAATACTCTGGTCTTACTTTCTCCACATCACAGCTTGGGGCGAGGTCTGGGCCAGCCAGGGCCTTGGAGAAGACTCAGTCTAGCTACTCAAGGACAGCCTGGGGGCCTGGGGTGGGATCTCCATGGGGCAATGGGGACCCACTGTCAGCATGTACTCCAGTGGCACCATAGGAAACTCTGTAACCTGCACACTCTGGTCTGTCTTCTAGATATCAGGCACCAAAGCCCAGCCCACTCCATGCCACAGTTTTGTGCAGGGTCTGGGGCAGATAGACATGACAGGAGAAACTGACAATAATACAATAATAGTAGGGAACTTTTACACCCCACTGACATCAATGGGCAGATCATCCTGACACGATATCAATAACAGAAGTCCTAAATGACACAAAATACCAGCTGGACTTAATTGATATCTACAGGACATAATATCCAAAAAAGGCAAAATACATATTCTTTTCAAGGGTACATGGAACTTTCTCTAGGGTAGACCACATATTTCAACATATTTAAGAGAGAAATTCTTTCAAGCATCTTTTCTGACCATAATTGTATGAGACTAAAAATCAACTACAGAAAGATAAACAGGAAAAGAAGAAACTTATGGAAACTAAACAACATACTAATACCACTAAAAAAACCAATGGGTCAATGATGAAATAAAGGAGGAAATCAGAAAATACCTTGAGACAAATGAAAATGAAAACACAACCTTACAAAATCAATGGGAAGCAGGAAAAGCAGTTCTAAGAGTGAAGAAGTTTATAGCAATATATAGACATCCTAACCTACCACATAAAATAATTAGAAAAAGAAAAACAAACAAACCCAGAGTCAGCAGAAAGAGGGAAATAAGAAAAATTAGAAAATAAATAAAACAGAGATAAAACATATGAAAAAAAAGTAATAACACCAAGAGCTGGGTTTTTGAAAAGATAAACAAAACTGACACACCTCAAGCCAGGCTTACCAAGAAGAAAAGAGGACTCAAATAAACAAAATAAGAGGAAAGACATCAAGCAATGCCACAGAAATATAAAGCATCATAACAGAATACTATGAAAAATGATATGCAAACAAATTGGACAATCTAGGAGAATGGACAAATTTATAGAAACATACAGCCTAGTTGGACTGAGTCAAAAAGAAACAATTTGATCAATCACCAGAAGAAAAATAGAATCTGTAATTAAAAACAAACAAACAAACAATCTTCTTGTAAATAAAAGTCTAAGACCAGACAGCTTCACTGGGGAATTCTACCAAACACATAAAGAAGGTATACCTACCCTTCTTAAACTATTCAAAAAATGGAAGAGAAGGGAATAATCTCAAATTGATTTTATGAAGTCACCATCACCTTGATACCAAAACCAGACAATAACACCACTAAAAAAAAATTACAGATCAATATCTTTGATAAATTTAGATGGAAAAGCCCTCAACTAAATATTAGTGAATCAAATCCAACAACACATAAAAAGGATCATACATCACAATCAAGTCAGATTCATTCCAGGATCATAATGTTGGTTCAACATATGGAAATCAATCAATGTGATATACCACATTCACATAAGGAAAGACAAAAATCACACAATAATCTCAACAGATGTAGAAAAGCATTTGATAAAATACAACCTCCATTCATGATACAAACTCTCATCAAAGTGGGTATAGAGGTAATATATTATCTCAACATAATAAAGGCCATTTATGACAAACCCATAGCCACAGCAAAATACTTAACGGTGGAAATCTGAAAGCCTTCCTGCTAAATTCAAGAACAAGACAAGGGTACCCCACTTTCATTGCTTTTATTTAATACAGTATTGGAAGACTCAGCCATAGCAATCAGACAAATAAAAGGTATCCAAAGTGGAAAGAGGCAAAACTGTCACTATTTGCAGATATGATACTCTATATAGAATACTTGAAGGTCTCCACACATAAACTATTAGAACTAATAAATGACATTCACAAGGTAGCAGGATACAATGTTAACATGCAGAAATTGGTTGCCTGTCTATACATGAACAATGAAATACCAGAAAGAGAAGGTTAAAAAAAAAACTCATGTAAAATCGCATCAAAAAACCCCAAAAAACCCAAAAAACATCTAGAAATAAACATAATCAAGGAAGTGAAGGGCCTATATGTTGAAAATTATAAAATACTGACAAAGGAAACTGAAGATTATACAAAGAAAGGAAAAAACATCCCATTTTCTTAGATTGGAAGAATTGATATTGCTAAAATGGCCATATTATCCAAAGCAATCTACATATTAAATACAATCCCTATCAAAATATCCATGACATTTTTCCACCAAACTAGAACAAATAATCCTAAAATTTATATGGAGCCACACAAGATCTAGAATTGCCAGAGCAACCCTAAGAATAAAGAACAACTGGAGTTATAACTTTTCTAGACTTCAAAGTATACTACAAAGCTACAGTAATCAAACAGTATGGTATTGGTACAAAGATAGACATACAGATCAATGGAAAAGAATTTAGAGACCAGAAATAAATCACACAACCACAATAAACACAACTAGAACCAATTAACCTATGAAGAGGAGGCAAGAATAGTCAGTGGAGAAAAGACAGTCTCTTCATTAAGTGGTAATGGGAAAGCTGGACAGCTACATATAAAACAATGAAATTAGAACATTCCCTCACATCTATACAAAAGTAAACTCAAATGGTTTAAAGATCTAAATTTAAGATATGGCACTGTAAAATCCTAGAAGTGCACATAGGCAGAACGCTCTTTGACATAAATGTTTGCAGTATTTACTTGGATCTGTCTCCTAAGGTAAAAGAAATAAAGGCAAAACAAATGTGATCAAATCAAACTTAAAGGCTTTTGCACAGCAAAGGAAACCATCAACAAAACGAAAAGACAGCCCATAGAATGGGAGAAAATATTTGCAAATTATCTGACCAACAAGGGGTTAATATTCAAAATACACAAATAGCTCATACAACTCAATATTGAAAAAAAAACAAACAACCCAATCACAAAATGGTCAGAAAATCTAATTAGACATTTTTTCAAAGAATATATACAGATAGCCAACAGGCACATGAAAAATGCTCAACATCTTTAAACATCAGGAAATCAAAACCCAAATGAGATATCACCTCACACCTGTCAGAATGACTATTTTCAAAAATCTAGAATAATAAATGCTGGAGAGAATGTGGAAAAAATGGAAGCCTCTTACATTATTGGTGGGAATATAAATTGGTGCACGAATGAAATGAAAAATGAAAAACAGTATGATGATTCCTTAACTAACTAAAACAGAACAGCTGCATGACTCAGTAATTCCATTCCTGGGTATATATCTGAAAAAAGCAACTCTAATTTGAAAGATACATGCACCCCAATGTTCACAGCAGCACTATTTACAATAGCCAAGGCATGGAAGCAATCTAAGTATCCATCAAGAGATGAATGGATTAAAGAAATTATATATATATATATATATGTATAAATATATATGTATATATATATATTTATGCAATGGAATATTATTCAGCCATAAAAAACAATGAAATATTGCCATTTACAGCAGCATGGATGGACCTAGAGAATATTATGCTTAGATAAGTAAGTCAGACAGAAAGACAAATACTAAATGATATCACTTATATGTGGAATCTAAAAAATAATATAAATGAATCTAGATACAAAACACAACAGAATAACAGATATAGAAAACAAACTTATGGTTACCAAATGGGAGAAGTTTAGGATTAAATGAGTATGGGATTAACAACTAGAAACTTCTATATACAAAATAGATAAGCAAGAAACATTTACTATACAGCACAGGGAATTATATCCAACATCTATAATGTAAAACAGTTTGCAAAGAAGTAGTCACTAGAATAACTATCTTGTACACCTGAAACAAACACAATATTGTAAATCCACTATACTTTAATAAAAAATTATTTTCCTACACTTGGCCGTTAGTATGCCAAAGAATTCAATATCATCAAATTATTAATTTCTATAGAGATATTATTTTGGCAAAGAGATTGATGCAGAAATTCAACAACTGATGGGTTCCAGTTTGGGCATGATGGGTCTGAGATGCCTGTGTGCATCTAGCTGGCAATGTGCAGTCAACAGCTAGGTCTGTGCATCTCAGTTCATGGGAATATTTGCAATTATCATCAATACACAGGTCAACAGTGAAGCATTAAGCAGGAATGGGATCACTAAAAGAGTGTGTGTGTGAAGTGAGGGAAGGCACACCAACATTCAAAGAATTGCACAGATAAAAAGGGAGTCTGAAGAGAAGCCTCAAGGTGACTAACACTTAATTATGAGCTATCACAGAAGCAGAATTTTTAGTAAGCAGGAGTAAATACCAGAGACCAGATCTCCAGAGAAAACCTGACTGTACAGAATATGATGAAACAAGTACTAGGGGATCATTTTCAACTTGTTAAAACAGAGTTTCAAAAAAGTAACATTGATAGAAGCTATAAGTTAATGAGTTAAGAGTAAGAGAAGTCAAAATGTAGATAGAGACCGACATGGATAAAAGTTGTTTATTCCATTTGAGGACTTCAGAGCTTTGTAAGGCATTATCGCACAATCAATCAAGACTTTATAGAAATATGCTTAAACAGTAAACATATGTCTTCCATCTTTAGTCCTAAGTTCCCTTATTTCCTATATGTTCAAACTGAATCCTCAGTTTCTAATCAATGCATTATCTATTAGATAAGGAAAGCAGTCCAGCAGTTTTAGGTAATGTGATTAGAAATATTGAGAAAAATGTAGTATGATTATTGTAAAGAAAAAGCCTACTAGTCACATATCACTTGATACATGATTAAGAATGTACCTGATATTCAAGATAAGTGATGAGCTGATTCTGGGAGAAATGTGTTTTTAAAATCAAACTATCATACTTATTGAGGGATGAAATTATGGATGGATGAAGTGAGGAGTATTCTGATGAACAGAGTTTTATTTGGGATAAACCAAGAGTATATTCTACTTATAAACTCTTTTCAAATCTATGTTAGTAAGGTATAGTTTATATTTTAGAGATTCAATATCCTTTATAAAGGACTTATTTAAACAAATGTCTAAATACACATGTCTATGAGTAAGAGTAAAAAATTAACTCTCACTATTGGTCATTTAAAATTCAGGTTAAAGTGTCAGTAAACTGAGAACATGAAAGAATAGTCAAAGGGGGAAAGAAGGCTTTAAACATAGCAATGCTTGCAAAATGGACAGAAAAAGACACTGAAAAGTAAGTGGTGAGATAAAGAGATGTGATTGCCTGCTTATGCTAAGCAGAAAAGTACTTGCTCATATTTGCTACCCCAATTTTAAGCCTATGAGGATTTAGTCAACAGGACATAGTAAGCACTGTAATTGGAAGTGTATTAGTAGCAAAGACGAGTGGCCCTTAACATAACATTTTCTTTCTGGATTAGGTAATTGCTGAGCAAAGTTTTAAGAGGATTACATTGACAAAGATATAAAGAAACAATATAACAAGTAGCAGACTCATAATACCATTTTAAGCATCTATTGATTCCAAAAGAAAATGCACACACTCATTCAATTGTCCATCAACTGTGGTCATGAGTAGATAAATACATGCAAGAGATGGAGATGGTGCTATACTCAAAGATTCAATTTCACATACAGTCAGGATTGTTTTCCTCTTATTCTTCCTTCCTTGAATATTTTTATATTATTTATGACATTACCTCATTTTCTTTCCTGATAGTCTCAGTATGTGCTGATTCATCACCTTCCCCAAGACAGGTAATCTGTAAGTCTTTATATCTATAAATGGTTTCACCAACTCAAGGAGGAAGGGCTATTACTCCTTTGCTTGTATGACTGTATACTTGTCATCAATTCAGACATTCAGTTCCTCGAACAGATGGTGAATGGTCCTTCCAGAGACCCTGGGATTTGGCTGGTTTTCCAAACACTGCTTTGGTTAGTCAAGAACTTATTTATGATTTCACACATTAAATTTTACGCTTATTAAAAACTCCTCTAGTGCTTATACCATATCCATTCCTTAAGTTACAGTTATCTTGGCCTCAATCAATAGCAGACACCTATACAATACAGTCCTGTTAAAAACATAAGTAAATTTGGCAAAAAATTGACCCCTCTTCTATAACACTTATTTCTTAACATTTAGATCCCACAGCATCAAGGAAACTCCTTTTTGGAAATTAGGAAAGTTTCAAGGAATATTGTTATTCCCAGTCCACATTGAGACTCCAGATACTTTTATTTAGTCATTTATCTGATATTGATTAGTAGTTACGCATATACTTAAATTATTCTACTAATGAGAGAGAAACTTCCTGAAAGCAGTCATAATTCTCATTTTTTTAATATTTACCATATTGGTTACTTCAGGGTCATTTACAAATTTTGAATTAATAATATATGATAGGATTTTCAGAGTTCATTCTTATCTGGAATGATTTTTAACATAGTAGTATCACCAAAAAGTCATCTCCTCTTATTGTGAATAATTCACGTATGTCTCATTATTTGGAATATGGTTAAAAAAGAAAACCTAACTCAGAACCAATATACACTTAAGCAAAGGCTGCATTCATAATCACAGGCCCTCTAAGTATCTAATATGTAAAAAAGGAACTAGTTCAAAACGTCAGTATTTTACATGAGACTTTATATAATGATGGGAAAATTCCAATTCCAAAAGCACTTTTCATGGAAAATCGGTGTGGATATAACAGAGAGCGAAGTCTCTGTGAAGGAATTCATGATGCAAACTTTAGAAATTCCCCAGCAGTAAATCACTGGAACTGAATGAGTGCTTTATGATGAGGTGTGGAGGAAATATAGTGTGAAATAGCAGAGATATTGACAAGGATATACCTCAAAAGCAATAAGCACTTGATGATTGGAAAGTTTCCCATGCTCAAAAAAAGTGTCTAGAAATCTCAGTGAAATCTGAGCTTAAACTAAGAAGTGCAGTAAATAATATAGCAAATAGATGATTTATTTCAAATAATATAATTGTAACATACTTAATGGATAACTGTTTTAAAGTTTAAAACTGAGATTAGTATCCTTTTCCCAATTAAAGAGCTTATATTACATTTCCCACATGAACCTCATGATTTAAAACTTCTTAATCTCCTAATTGAATATATTCAATTACTTCTAAGTTTGGCAATATCTTGGAATAATGCAAACCAAACAAATATTTTCATCAGCATTAAAAATAGTGTTTACACAACAAAAAGCAAAACAAATAATTTAAAAAACCTTAAAATGCAAGATACTATAGCTTTTAAGTATTTTTCTTTCAGGCTTCTTGAAATTTTTTAGCAACTTCTGTATCCTCATTTCTATCAATATTTCACAGTCCTTTAAGTATCTGCATATCTCTTATGGAAAACAATTTACTAAGACACTTAATTTTTTATGATTGTATCATAATCTTTTGAACAATCTAAAAATCCTCCCAATGGAGAAAAAAATGGAATCATAGTCAATATCCTTTTTCTAATGTTTTTGAAAACTGATTTTAAAACTTCCTTTTTTCCCAATGCAATTTTGAAGTTAATTCCTGCCCGGCTGAGCAATTGAAGACCCTAGTGGACACAGAACTACCTCAGATGATCTGACCAGCACTCCTTTTGTGGGACTCAGGCTGCTGAGTCACTAGGAATGGATACCTGTTCTGATTAATTTACTTAAAGCGGTTCCACTACCACAAGCCATGTATTACATTACAGTGCTTTCCATATAATAATTTATATGGTGTCAAGATTTATATCAGAACAACTCCAAGAAGTAAAAAGAGCAGTTATTGTCCTCATTTTACTCTCAAAGAAACTGGGACTTAATGAAGTTTTCTAAATTTATTCTTTAAACCATATGATCAGGAAAAGGAAAAAAAAAAAAGACCCTCTTATTCCTCATTAAGTTTCCTGTCTATACCACAGAAATGAATCTGTATGTTCCTCTGCTTCAATGATGCAAATTTTCATGCTGGCTGACTGGGTTAAAGAAGTGGTCTAAGGCTATGAAACAACTGTGTTTTTTCCCTGTGAAGCTATAATTGATGTGCTTGGTGGCTGCACCTTTGTACTGACCTCATTATTACCATTTTCAACAAGGTATACTGATGAACTCTAATGAAATTAGTATTTTTTTTTGTTGAGATAGAGAGTAGAAAAAAAAAAGATCAAAAATGTGAGTAGATGTTTAAAAAAATTCTAGGATAAATTTAGTATATCAGAGCTGGAGCAGCATCAGATTCCCATATTGTGTCTGAATTTACCAGCTCCTAAAAGTGTGAAAAAGGCTTAGAAACTTCATAGATACCTCAATGCCCATGATCCACCCACTTTAGGGTGTGATTTGAAAAGCAAATGGTGTGTTGATGGCATTAAAAAGGTATAAAAGACATTTTAATGACAGTGTAATCAAAGATTATACACCAGCTGTCACAACCAAGGCAACCATAGTAATTGGGGGTGACCAGAAGGCTTTCCAAAATAAGCTTCTTTTAAAGATTCATTTAAAACTGTCACCAAGGGACTGTTGACATTTTAATTTTTCCTTTAGATTGGGAGTCGTTATTTTACTTCTTTTTATCCTTTTTTTTTGCAGAACAGTACAGCTCAATGTGTTACCAAGCTGCTCTATAGTGACTGATCAGATACAGAAGCAAAGAAAAGGAAATACGCATTTGTATAATGAGTATTTTTTTAATCATAGGAGGCCATTTTGAAGGCAAACATTGAAATAATATCTGTTTACCTTAAATATCACATAGAGATTGTTTGTATATGCATAGCTAGTATTTACATCATTAAATTGGCTAGTAGCATTTCTTGATATTATGGGCCAATAATTTTATGATCAAAAAGAAATTGCTAGCATTAATATCACTGCCATATTTACTTGATAATGATGCTTCTTACAGTTCTTTTTTATCTTTCAGGAGTGATATAAATATACCTCATACACTAATGAATTATTATTCTGTTTTCAGCATTTTTGTTTTGAATCTTTCCTATTAACCTTACTGCAATTATACCAGGGTAATATTTCTTTTATTAGTAAAGTACTTAGTATTTTACAAAATGTTTTCTAGATGTTTTGCCTTTATTTCTCACAACATCTGTATGGGATAAGTAGTCATTAATAGCCACATTTTACAGATGTGGAAATTGAGAATGAGAAAAAAATAATGTATCTTTTAGATACATAATGAAGAGGATATCTGAGCATTAACTTTGGACATCTTTGCCAATGTTTGGAATTGTCAGTCTGTTTGAGACCAATTTAACTGGTAAACAGTAGTATCTCATTGTAGCTTTAATTTGCATTTCTCTAATAACTAATGAAATTGAGCATCTTTTCAGCTGCATATTTGCCAGCAGTGTATATCTTTTTTGGTGAAATATCTATTCAAATATTTTGCTCAATCTTTCTATTGGTTGCTTTATCATCACTGAGTTTTGTGAATTCTTTATATAATCTGTATACAAATCCTCTCTGAGATAAATGATTTGCAGATATTTTCTCCTGGTTTGCAGCGTATCTTTTCATTTTTCATAGTATCTTTCAAACAGCAGAAATTTTTAATTTTAAGGAAATTCAATTTGTCATTAAATGCATTGTGTTTAGTATTGCATCTAAGAAGTCTATCTAACCCAAGGTTATAAAAATTTTCTCCTATGCTTTCTTCTAATATGTTTTATAATTTTACATGTTATTTTTAAGTCTATGGTCTATTCTGAGTTAACTTATGTATAAGGTGTGAGGTGTAGTTTGACGTTTTTTTTTTTTTTCTTTTCTGTGTATGGTGTTCGATTGTCCAATGGTGTCTCTAGCACCACTTATTGAGAAATATCATTTTCCTATTGAACTGCGTTGGTACTTCTGTCAAAAATCAAACCAGCACATATTTGTCAGATTTATGCCTAAATCAGTTTGTCTTCCGTCCTTCCTATCTGGTAAGATTTTACGTTTGAATCAGAGTTGGTCACTTTCTTATGATAAAGCCGTTAGGAAACTGATGGAGGCCATAGATCCAATGGGCTTAATCTGAAAGAATGAAGCTGATTTTCAGAGAAGAAAAGGAAATGAGGGACATAAGAAAAGCAGAGCAGAATGAGAGATTGAGAGAATCTCGGTCTCGGAGGCACAGGATCTGTGCCGCTCAGCCACTGATTTGGGGTCCATGACATACACAGGAAAGAATACGACCAAAACATTGAGCTAGCTACACCTTACTCTCTGTTTTTTGTTTTTTGGTTTTTGTTTTTTTTCTTTTGTTTTCTTTTTAATTAAAGTATACATAGTCAGTTTACAATGTGTGTTAATTTCTGGTGTACAGCATAGTGATTCAGTCCATACACATATACATATATTCCTTTTCATATTCTTTTACATTTTACTCTCTGATCTTACATAAAGGACACTTACCACTTATTAGAAAAGTTAATGACATCCCATGGAATTGGAAAGCAAAGTTTGAACATGCTTTCAGAACAAGAAGCTGTCATTTACTTCCAAGTCAGGGTTAGAATGTAATAACCACTGAAACTTAACCTTCAGATTACAAAGCTTTCTCAGCCACTAAGGGCTGGGTAGCACAGAGGTACCCACTGCCTCTGCTCTAGACAAATACCGTCTACAGAAGAGAGTTCCGAACAACAAATACCAAATAAGCTAGTATAATTACTAAGTACAGAAACTCCTTGACATCATTTATAGGCAGGCATTCATAACTGTAGATCTTTTAAGTATTTACTGATTATTTATTGCATAACAATATGCCACAGCTCCCCCTTGGTACTGAAGGAGTCACAAAATGGCTTCCCTGATGCTAAGACAGCTTACAGAATTCACTGAGATCGGTTAATTCGTTTCTCAGAGTTCTTTCTAACTGACCTGATTTTACTCCTTGCTATTGCTATTGTTTAACTTGCTTGACTGATTACGTGCTCAGCAACCTCAACCCTATGGTTTACGCCCCA
This sequence comes from Vicugna pacos, assembly GCF_048564905.1. Taxonomy (NCBI): domain Eukaryota; kingdom Metazoa; phylum Chordata; class Mammalia; order Artiodactyla; family Camelidae; genus Vicugna; species Vicugna pacos. The sequence continues at coordinate 23,553,034 of NC_132994.1, read as the reverse complement.
CCCTAAATAACTTGTATCCAAAACCCAGAAGCTATTTTCTAGAAAGAAAGTCACAGAACATTAACATTGAAGGAATGGCCAGATCCTCAAGAGCCTCCGTGACACTGGAGGGAACAGACCTGATAACGCCAAGTCCACGGGCAACCACCTACTTAACGGACCACCAGAAGTTCCTGTGACACAAGATAAACTTTTGTAAAAGACTCTCTTGTTTGGTATCACTGATATGCTCCATTCCTTTTGCCTATATAACCACCAAGCCCCAACCCCAAGATGAACTCACAGTTTCCAAGACATTTCGCTGTTGAAACTCCCCTTTGCTGGGCAAAGCAATAAAGCAGCTCTCTTCTTTGCTCCCAAAACTCTTCCTCTGAGTTTGAATTCACTTGTCAGGGTACAGAGGCTGATTTTTCAGCAACAGTATGTGGACCACACACTTGTTTCAAAGTTTAGTTGAGCAACAATAAACACTAAGACTTTAAGTCACTTTCAGGTTATGTTACACCCCCATATACTGACATTACTTCAGGGGGACTGGAGCCAGATCCCAGATTTTTCTGTATCTTATTAAATCGAGAGTGACCAGGAGTAGAGAAATTACTCAAGGAAGACAAGCCCTACAAAATCCCTCAACTGAGTTCTCTGTTCATAATGTATGCCTTTAATAAGAAAATTATTGTTATTAGAAGATGTTATGTATACTATAACTTTATCAAATTCCATGAAGCACATTTTAGATCCCAAATATTCAACAAGGGATTTAAAAGAAAAAAGAAAGAAAGAAAAGGATGTTACAACTATATAAACATTGCAAATAATGTAACTGTGGATAAGTCAGATACTGTCTTTCATCTTATATGACACAATAGGAAGAACACAGCATTGCATAAAAATTATTCTCATCAGTGAAAAATTAAACCCATATCTAATCAAAACTGAGGATCTAAATATCAGTTTACAGCAAATGTGGTAGGGGGAGGAGCATGCCAAGTGACATTCTAAAGATGAAATTGGTCAAATCCAGAATGTGGAAAATTCTACAGTTCAAAGATCTATTTATTTTTCTACAAATAAGATGAAAAAATAAAGGAACAAAAACTAGAAGATTTAAAATACATACCATCTAATTCAGTGTGTCAGTATTTTGGATTCTGATTTGAACAAGCCAATTACAAAAATAAATCTTTGAGACAATGGGGGAAATAGCAAACACTGTGTATTAATTAAAATTAAAAGATAATTACCTTAATTTTGTTAGGTGTGATCATGTTACTGAAATTGTTTTTCCTAAAAGTCCTATTAGAAATGTACACTGAAGTGTTTACAGATACAATATTACAGGTGAAATTTGGTTTATAATACTCCAGGAACAAAAACAAAAAAGTATTGGGAAAACAATGGATGAAACATACAAATGATGTTGCTCATTATAATATTCTATTTTTGTGTATTTTTGAAATTTTCTATAATAAAAAGCAAAAAAAAAAAAAGTAATGCTTCAGAAGACCATATAATGACACAGGAAAATTTTGGGAATAAATATGAAGTTAAGAAAGTAGGTATCAATAGCATGTATGGTATAAACAAACCAATGTAAAATGTACCTTAATAAAACATTCTACTTAAGAAAAATACGTATTAAATGTGGGACTACTTATATCAAAATCTTAAATGTTAACACATCTGATAGAATTGCTTTGTATTTTTATATATTTTAGAAGTTTTAATAGTTAATTTGTATAAACCCTATGATTACGACGAAAGTTTAAAGTTATTTACAATTATAATTCTGTTTTAAATTTGTACTCAGTTGGGTCTTTGGGAAAGCATGCAGTTCTTTGATTCATGGTCTTTCAAGTGGGTTAAAATTATCTTAGTGCTATTCTCAAACAACTGGGATAACATTCACAGCTTTTTGTGTTCATCACAAATATAATTTGTTCCAATTTATAGTATAACACTCTTATTCCTTACAGGGTCTATGTTCATTTCAAGCCACATTAATTAAATTGAGAACAATAAAAGCCTTTGATGTCTATGAATCCTGGAATTTGAATGTGACATTTTGAATTTATGTTGTTGTTGTTGTTTTATACTTGGATTGGGAATACATTACTCTCATAAACTTAAAGATCCCTGAACTGGGTGAAGAAAAAATGGACATGAATGCATTTTTGTTACTTTTTTTAGTTCTTCCAAATAAGAATGTTAAATGAAACTTTTTCAGCTGTCTCAGTTTTGGCTGAGGGCCATGAGCTTAAAACAAAGAGTGTGAAGTGATCACACCATTCTAAGAGTTGCCGGATCATCTGTGAGAATTTACCAAGAGAGGACTGGAAAAGTATACCTTGTTCCTCAGCTCACCCAAAGGCGTATGATGGGGTGACTGACCGAGGAAGGTCAGGAGAGAGAATTTCTCTGCAGGAAGTTGCCAGAATGTTGTGAATTTCCTCCCCTTCCTTCCCCTGTACAGAAGGGAGGTGCTTTTCAAGAGGAGAGACCTCATGGCCGAATACTGACTAGACACAGAAATCTCTGAGCCCCATTGCCACTAAACTACAGAGCAGAATGTGGTAAGAATCAGCCCTGTGTTGGCTGTAGTTTGTGGCGACTAGATTGGTGTTTGACCTTCAACTAGAAACTCCTTCAGAGAATAATATGCCAGGAGTTCTCTGAAGGCAGACCAGGCAGAGAACAATGTAGGGGGTTACTGGTTCAAATATCCCTGAGAGCAAGCAATGGGAGACGTTTCCTGCAGACTGGAGTGGACACTGGGAAGGAAATAGTACTTGATTCATCTTTGGCTAGTGCAGTGGGTTAAGTAATCCTCTCTCCTAAATCATGTAGAATGTGATCTTATTTTGAAATAGGGTCCTTATTGAGGCACTTATTTAACATAGGTCATACTGAATTAGGGTGGGCCCTACATCCAATGACTGGTGTCCTTGTAAGAACAGAAGAGGACACAGAGAGATTCATACAGTGAAGAAGTTCATGTGAAGATGGAAGCAGAGATCAGAGTCCTGTGTTCTTGGTGCAGGGACACACCAAGGAATGCCTAGGGATACCAGAAAGCGAAAGAGGCAAGGAACGCCAAGGATGTCCAGAAACTATCAAAAGCTAAAAGAGAGGCTCTAGAAAAAAACAACCTGCTGACATCTTGATTTCAGACTCTGGCCTCCCAAACCATTAAAGAATAGCTTTTGTTACTTTAAGATACTCAGATTGTAGTAATTTGTTATGGCAGCCCTGGGAAACTAGTACAGCTAGAGTAAATAAAATTCATCATCCAGACCAGAACTATTTTGAGTAAGGGCCTTACAATAGTTTAAGCAGCTCTGGAGCATGGCCTCTGACTTTCTCTCTGATCTTCCAATGGCTCTCCTTTTATTAATTTCATTACTCAGCTACACTATCCTTCTTGCTGCTCCCTGAACTCACCAAAAACTCCCCATCCTCGGTCCTTTGCACTTGCTGTTTCCCAGCCAGTAGGCTGATTGTCCAGATGATTGGATGGCTCCTTCCATCACTTCCCGAAGGCTTTTGACAAGTATATCTGATTAAGGAGCCTCTTCTAAATATCCTCTGTTGAATAACAAAACCACCAAATGCCTTTCTCTCCTGCATTCCTTTTCCTCCACCATCTTGCATCTATTGCTTTCAAAATCACCTACCATATTATAAGTTACATGTTTAATTGCCTATTTTTATTTTCACTGTCATTACCAACAGAATGTTTCATAAAGGCATGAACAGTGTATTTTCGTATGCTAGGAACTCAATAAATAGGGATAGTGTGAATGAATTGTTGTCAAGAGATAGGTCTATAAGAATCATTTAAAAATGAAAAAAAGCAATAAGATGTGCTAGTGAACTTAATAATCTAGAGGAAATTGATTAATTTATAGAAATATTAACTTTTTAAGAGGAAAAATGGCTCAAATGAAAATACTACTAAATAGAAGTGGCAAACTCTCTACTGCAATATTTCAAGGAATACACTCCCTGTCTTACACATGATATCCAAAAGAAGAAGAAAGAACACATAGAGGAAGTGCAGCTCAATTTATTTTGTGTATAATATATAAAATTATAAATGCATGTAAGTATACTTAGTTTCAAATATATAAGGAAAATTAGATAGCCTCAAAGAGAAAGTCATGTTATCTGTCATTTATTTCCTCAGTAATTAAAGATCACGCTGACAAAAACTAGAAAAAAAAAATAGTAGCTTGGGACCATACAGCTAATAGTTTGTTCTGATGGGTACATGTAATTATTGTACCAAATACTCACAGAATACATCTTCTCTACTAGCATACATGGACTATTTTAAAACCTGACCACATATTAGATAATCCAACAAATCTTAGCCATTTGAAGGAAAAGATATTATAAACCACCTTCTTAGACACAAAATTAAGTTAGAAGTAACTCACAAAACAATGGTAATTTACAAGAGTCAATACAGTTGGTTATTTAAAGCACACGTTTTTAAATAGAAGAAGCAGAATTATAGGATTTGGTTTTGAAGCTCTATGGTAACTTGGTGGAGAAGGGTGTTCTGGGGTGAGACCAGATCTGGCTGGAATCAGGACTCTTCCTGACTGGACAAGCTGCCACGTGCCACTTTTCCAACTAAACATTGACTTTGTGGTCACTTTACTGTTCCTGACCTGGTCGCTATCCCCTCCTTCTGCCTCCCTCTCAAGCTGACCAGATACTCCCCAGGGGCAATTTCTTCCTCAGCATTGCAGGTGGAGCAGGTGCCAAGATTTGCAACCAAGTGGTGTTTTGGGAAAGGTATCGCGAAGAGAGATGAGTACACTGGCTCAACAACCCACCTGAATGCACAACTAGAGGGCTGACTTTCACCACTGCAATCCGCAGAAGGTCTTGGGAAAGCCTTGGGAATGAGGAGTGTAATTACTCTGTTTTGTAATGCTCAAAGGTATAAACCAGTCAATCTGTTTATCACTGGGACAATTCTCAAATTTGGGATAATTCTCAAACTTCCCACAATGTTCTCCACTCCTTAAGTTTTTTCTTTTTTTCCATCTGTTTACAGCTTTCTAAAGCTTTTAGCTTATAAAGCAAACATCATGGTTGACCATCAGGAATATTTACCACACATCTTATGTTGGTTAGAACTCTAAGAGACTTAATAATTTGGAAAAATGTACTATCTAGAGATATCATAGTAATCTCATTTTTTAAATTTCTGTAATTAACTTCAAAGTCCTATTGCAGCTACTATTATTAATAGGTACATAAAATGGACATGAGTATTATAGGTCATTATGCATTCCATTGGAGTATTCTTAAATGGTTTTGTCAAACCCCAGAGGAATAAAATGGGCATCAGATTTTAAAATTTTAAACTACGCTCAGTTGAGTGTTAAAACCCACAAGATGATCAATGAGTTACACGCCTACAGCATATTCCAATGAAGCTCTAAACATTCAGGGACAATCTCTGCATATAGCTTATTCTTACAAAGATAACATTACAAAGATAACAGAATATCAAAACATCAAAATTATAAGAACGTTATTCTTCCATTTTCTAGTAAGTGCAAATTTCACATAGCCCAGTTATAAAGCTTTGTTACTTAAGCAATTGAAAGAAAGCTCTCATCAAATAATTCTCTAAGTAAGACAGCTAAAACATGTAAACTTTGGTTAGAGAGGCCAGTCTACCAACTATTGTAACTTGTAAAATATTTCCTATATTCTAATTCATCCTCTTTATATGCCTATATATATTATACTTTCAGAATAACATTGTAAAACAAAGAACAGAATGAAAATTTCTGAATAAACATTATTTATAATGATCTGTATTACAAGATAATAAATTTACTGAAAAAAAGACAACTCATATAGACTTTTAATCAGTAGTTATATATCTTTCTCAAAGAACTAATTAATTATGCCTACCAAAGTTTTGAAAAATACATTCCAGTTTTTTTTTGTAAATTCTTCCAGGAAACAGGAAAAGGGAAAATGCAACCCAACTCATTTTATGAGGCTAATAATCTCATTTAAATTATTACCTACACCATAAAAGAAGACAATTAATAAAGGAAATTAGAAGCCCATCTTACAGATTAACACTTGCAAAAATCCTCAACAGTATGTTAGCAAAATACATCCAATATCATATCATTATACACAATTCAATACATATATAAAGAAGAATTTCTATAGCTGGTCACATAAGCAAATAAGCAGGTCAAGCCAAATACAGCATGAGTACCATGTAACTGCTCATTCCATGGGAAAGAAGCATCAGCTTGTTTTGGCTTATTTTTAACATCCAAGAGCTATGCATGGTTTAATCTTTTAGGAAGAAAGGGACTTTCTCAATACGATAAACTTATTTATGACATCTATACATCATGTACCATTTGTAATAATGCACCATTAAAAGCATTCTGATTAAAATCAGAAACTAGTCAAACATTCTTGTTGTCAGTATTTTTAGTCAACATTACAGCAAATAGGAAAGAAAATGATAATGGAACATATAAAGACTGAGAGAAACAAATGCTCATTATTTAAGGTGAGAAGGTTGTTGAAATATATATCCAAGAAAATCACCAGGAAAAACAATGAGTGTACTAGTTAAATTGTAACTGTGAAATCAATATAAAGAAATCATATCTACTTGAGTATACGAGCAAAACCAGAAAAGTATTTAAAAATGAAAGATAATGCTTTCAACAGTAACAGCAATATAGGTTACATCATAAAAAAAACCTAACAGAATATAAGGTAGATTATCATAGGGAAAACTATAAAGTACTGGGAGTCACAAATGTTTTAAATGGTGGAGATTTATATCATAGTCTTAGTTGAAAAGAGGTGATAATGTAAAAAAGAATCAATTTATCTAAAATTAATATTCAAATTAACTGAATATTTACTAAAAATTCAATGTTTTTTAAATGAATTTTTTCATATGGTCATCGGAAAATATGAAGGAGAGCCAAAAATACACTCAAACAGTCCTGAAGAAGTATGCAAGTTTGGACACTGTCTTGTGAAATATTAACATTGATTACGGAAATGTAATATTTTCAGCATGGAGCTGAAAGACTTTTGACCAATAGACAAAGAAATAGAACATGAACAAACCTGTATATGGGATGCTGACATGTTATGGAGATGATACTTTAAAGCAATTGGGCAGGATGGATCATCTAATAATTTTTTCTAGCATATCTGAATACACATAAAAATAAAAGTAGATCTTTAACTCATGCTACATATAAAAATGAATTCAAAGATTTTATAAATCATTTCAATTCTAGGATATGTTGCCCTAAATATGACAAATAAAACTGTAAAATATTTAGAAAAAGAAGAAAAAAAAAGACTACATGATGTAATAAGGATTTCTTGGAGCCCACAAAATCATTAAAACATTTAAAGAAGCTTCCAGTTTCCAGTTCCACATATAAGGAGGTTAGAAAGTGACTCTCCGTCCTAATAACAAGTAGAAAGCTGAATAAACTGAAAAAGAAAAACAAACAAAAAAAACCAAACTCTTCTTGGATCATTAAGAGGGGGAAGACACAGGGCAAATTGCTGCCCCCAGGATTGGAGAGTCAGGCAAATATAGGCACATAGAGGGAGTATGGCTTACCGGAGCAGAGACTCATTAGCAGAAACCATGGCAGGAACCAGAGTCAAAGCCGAAAAAGCTGAACTGTAACTGAAGAATTGATGGAGACCCAGCACTGACAAGTCTGAGAGTTAAAATCCTAGGGGTCCAGTCATACGGGCCCCCTACAATATTGTGAGACTTTACCCTCAGGAGCTCCGCCAGTTTCCCGCAGTAAATTTTCGAGAAAAATCCTCTCTGGCTTCTGGCTGTGGGAGGGTAAAGGAACCATCTTGAAATGAATCAGAGCACTCTGTTCTTAATACGGTCTGCCCTCAGGTGAAACTAGTTAGAGCTTAATTGACTTGGGGAAGAAAAAGTACCCAACCCCAGCCCACTCCAGCCATTCTGTCCTACTTAAGGGGGAAGAAAGGGAAGAAGAAAAAAAAAAAAAAGGAGAAACACCTGACGAAGTTTCACAGTTAAGGACACAGGCCCGATGAGACTAAGATCTAATAATAAAAATATAGAATGCTCCCCTCTCCCCACACCTCATCACCACATTATTAAAGTCCTATTTACAAGAATTGTTTGTTTGTTTGTTTTACCCAATACATCATGTGTAGCGATTAAAAAAAAAGAATTATAAGGAAAAAAATTGCAATTTGGAAAGGCAGAGCAAGCATCAGAACTAGATATGCAGGGATGTTGTAATTATCAGACTAGACTTTTAAAACTGTAATTAACCTGGTAAGGGCTTTAATGGATAAAGTACACGTACAAGGGCAGAAGGGCAATGTAAACAGACAGATGGAAATTCTAAGATGAAAAAAACCAGAATACACAAGTTCTGCATGATGTAAGGATTTCATGGAGGCCACAAAATCATTAAAACATTTAAAGAAGAAACTTCCAGTTTCCAGTTCTGCAAGTAAGGAGGTAAAGTGCCTCCTTACAGGGAAGCACTGTGTGTGGGATAGCACCTGGGATAACCTGGTGTGGGATAACTACCAATAAATGTAACATGTGTAATAGGAATACCAGAAGATGAAGAAAGAGAGAAGGGAACAAAGAAATATTTGAAACAATAATGACTGAGGATTTCCCCAAATTATTGTTATACACCACCACAGATCCAGGAAGCTCAGACACCAGTCAGGATAAATACAAAAACAAAACAAAAACAAAGAAAAAAAGAAAAACGATACCTAGGCATATCACTTTCAAAGTACAGAAAATCAAAGTTAAAGAAAACTCAGAGAGAAAGAAAATGGAGGGGAGAAACACTTTACCTACAGAGAATTATATCTGAATTTCCTTCAGAAATCAAGCAAGTATGAAGAACACAATAAAATGTTTACAGTTTTTAAGAGAAAAAAAATACAATTCTTTACCCTGTGAAATTATCCTTCAAAAGGGAGAAAGCAAGATTTCCTCAAAGATTGAGGGAATTTGTTACCTGTACACCTGCCTTGCAAAAAAAGTTACACATTCTTTAAGAGAAGGAAATTCAGATCGACATAAAGAAAGGAAGAGCATCAAAGGAGGAATAAGTAAAGGTAAGATAAAAAATTTTATTTTTCTTATTCTTAATTGATCTAACAGATAACAGCTTGTTCAAAATAATAATAGCAACAATGTATTCAATTATATACATTCACACATGTGTGTATGGTTATATATAAATGAAATGAGTTCTACAAGGCACAGGTGGAAAGAATTAGCATTATTTTGTCATTATAAGGCACTCACACTGCCTGTAAAGTAGTATGATATTATTTGCAAGTGGACTGCAATTAATTGTAAATGCATATTACAAACTCTAGGGCAACCACTAAAAAAATAAAATAATAGTATACTGATAAGGAAGAGGAGAAAATGAAATAGTATAACATGCTCAAGTAAAATCACCAAAGGCAGAAAATGAGTGAATGACAAAAACAGAAATGAAGAATACAATCAACAATAATGAGTATGTTAGATATTAATACAACTATATCAGTAATAATTTTGAACATCTGTGGTCTAAATGCACCAATTAAAACAAATTGCAGAGTGAATCAAAATACATGACACAATTATATGTTATCAACAAGAAGTTCATTTTAAATATAGACATACATAGATTAAAAGTGAAGGTATGGAGAAAAATATACCATTTTAACACTAATCAAAAGAAAGCAAGAGTAGCTAAATTAATTTTAGACAGAGCAGACTTCAAAGTAGGAACGTTATCAGAGATAAAGTGCATTACATAGGGATAGAGGAGTTAACTCTCCAAGAAGACATAACAATTCTTGATGAGTACATGCCTGACAAAAGAGCATCAAATCATATGAGGCAAAAACTGATAGAACTTAAGGAGAAACAGATGAATACACTATCATAGTTGGAAATTTTAACACCCCTCTATTGGAAACGGACAGATCCAGGAGGCAGAAAATCAGTAAGAACATAGTTGAACTCTACAACACCATTAATCAACTGATGGAAGTAACATCTGTAGACTATTTCATCCAACAACCTCAAAATACGTATTATTCTCCAGCCTGCATGGAATATTTACCAAAATAGACCACATTCTAAGCCATAAACTTCACCTTAACACATTTAACCGAACAGAAATTATACTTTGCTCTCAGACCACAATGGAATTAAATGAGAAATCATAAACACAAAGATACCTGCAAAATTTCAAAAAATGGAGATTAAAAATATACTTCTAAATAATACATGGCTCAAAGAAGAAATCTCAAGAAAAATTAAATGATATTTTGAACTAAATGAAATGGAAAAAAAATCAAAGTTTGTGGAATACAGCAAAAGCAGTGCTAAAAGGGAAATTGGTGGCACTGAATGCATATATTAGAAAAGAAAGATTTCTTTTCGTCTTCTAGGCCCTCTCAGCAAGGAAATAAATATGCATACACACTAACCTGTGTATGTTTTATACCTACATATTTCTGTACATAATCATCAATCTCTGTTAAGGTAAATATGAGTTCATACTGATATCTCTACCATCAATCCATTACCACGTGGATTACTTTAGCCTCCTCGCCTTGCTTATGTGTAATTTCTCACTCCAACATTGAGAAACCTGGTTCCATCTACTTAATTGTTCAGTTCCTGTACGCATGTATAGTGGTTTCAGAATTGAAATAGAAAGTCAGAATTTTTATCCAGCTTAGATAAGACTTTGTAATGGAAACAAGAATCTATTAAAAACATTAATACTATTTAATTTTTATTCAGATGTTCCTTTTGACTAGGAACCACAAAGCTAGACAGACAGGCTTCCTAAAATCACAATTGAAACTATAGGCCTTTTAAAATTTAAAGACAAGACACAAATAGATTACTCCAAACTGATTAATATTAAAAATATTTTCACCTGACATATTTAAAAACTGTAGGCACTTTCTAAGCAATTTGTATAAAAGTCCAATAAGACTGACCTTTTTTTTTTAATTTTTATGCAACTTTTAAAGGTTACTTTCCATTTACAGTCATTACAAAATATTCCTTGTGTTGTGCAATATATCCTTGAGTCTACCTTACACCCAATAGTTTGTGCTTCCCAGTTTCCCACCCCTGGACTTCCCCTCCTTCTTCCCCTCCAGTAACCACTGGTCTGTTCTCTATATCTGTGTCTGGTTTTTTTTTTTTTTTGGTTATATTTACTAGCTTGTTGAATTTTTTAGATTCCACATATAAGTGATATCATACAGTATTTGTCTTTCTCTGTCTGACTTATTTCACTTAACATAATGCCCTCCAAGTTCATCGATGTTGCTGCAAATGGTAAAATTCCATTATTTTTGTGGCTGAGTAGTATTCCATTCTATATGTATGTGTATGTGTGTGTGTGTGTGTGTGTGTGTGTACATGCACACCACATCTTTATCCAGTCATCTGTTGATGGACACTTAGGCTGCTTCTATACCTTGGCAATTGTAAGTAATGCTGCTATGAACATTGGAGTGTGTGTGTTTTTTGTTTTTTTTCAGATACGTACCCAGGAGTGAAATTACTGGGTCATGTGGTAGTTCTGTTTTTAGTTTTTTGAGACACTCCATACTGTTTTCCACTGTGGCTGGACCAATGTACATTCCTATCAACAGTGCATGAGGGTTCCCTTTTCTCCACATCCTTGCCAAAATTGACTTTTTCATTGAAGCCACCTAAAGGCAGTGACTGAAACAGTAATTCCTCTCTGACCAATATTATTGCAAAAGTAGGGGCAGCTGGCATTTCTTTACTCAAAGAAAAAGCTCTGTATCTGGTTAAAAGGTTCCGTTTGTAGCATAAATAAACTATGTATACACATGTTTAATATTACTCTTTTATTCTTTGTATTGCATTTGTAGCATATTGCAGAGATTTATGTTGGAGAAAGATATGCTCTGACCTGTAACTCTCTCTTGATTATCAACCTTTATATTTAGCTAACATAATAATTACACTAATTTTTATACAAAGAGAAATAACAAGCATTGCATTTCACATTAAATTATTAAAAGAGATAGAATATTTTGGTGGATAAAGTGATGAAATTTATCCATAAATGACTCATTATTTAGCTTTGAATCAGCTTCTAAAGCTTGTCAAACATCTATATATGAAAAACAAGGATAATAAATACATGTGTACAAAGGTTTTTAATTGTCTGGATTTAGGCATTAATTAAATACAAAATATCATTGTTGCCTTGTTGAAAGATATACAAAGAATATTCAGAAAGTTCAGAGATAGCTTTTTTTTGAAAAGACAATGACACATCATGTTCCCAGTTATTACTTAATCCCACTTCTCTCTACAAAGTATAATTTTGAAAGACTGGGTGCTGTAGCTACTTATTAATTTGACTACTGGCTACAACATTCTAACACCCTCAATCTATAAAGTATATGCTGAAATAATAGGTGTTAACCCAGAGGCACATAACTGAAAGACTAACAAAAATACAGCATCTTTGAATGATTAATTCCATGCTTAAGCAGACATCATTAATGTTTTCTTAACAACAACAACAAAACAAAAAAGACCAAGACAGCACATTCTTTATTCCATATAAATTTGTTATTCAGGAGGCTAAGAAAAGAAAAACCAAAACATTGACTTGGTAGTACCAACGCCCTCATGTTGTAAGCCAAATCAGTGGTAGATGCATAAAAATTTAAAAAATGTATACATGTATTGTTACGGAAATTACAGGCCAGTCAAGAAACAAGCACCACTCGGAGGGTTGGAGTACTCAGATGTATTACGCTGGCGGGCTCAGAGGGGCTTCTGCTCCGAAGCTCTGAGCACCTTCAAGATGTGCACATGAGGTTTTATAGGGTAAAGTACAAGCTTGGGGTATTCGGCCAATAGGTATGGAACAGCTTTAGCAGCATTATCATCACAAAAGTGGAGGCAGGGATGCAGCAAACAAACATTCAAAGCCAGATATGTATCTTTGAAAACCCAGCTGGCTAGCAAAAAAACATGAACAGCAAACCAACACTAATTAACCTAGATTTACAAGTTAGTCTAGCAGAACTCAGATCAGTATTCCAATACTTAGATTTGTGTGTTATCTTGTTAGCCCAGCCCAGCTTTTCCTTCACAGTATAAAAAAGAAAACTGAAATACTGATAGAAAACTGTACAGACACGTCATTATGAAACATATCTATCTGCTCACTCTTTAACTGGTAACTGTGTGTTAGCTATGAAAGATAAGATCATTATAACAGTGATTAGAAGCAGCTAGGCACACGCATATCATCTGTCTAAGTCAGGAAGAGTATCACATGCTGTGTAGAGCAGTACACAGGTATAATTTGTTTACACTTTCCCTCAAATAGCACACTGGCACCTACCACATGCAGGTTTTAGCTCAGATGAGCTAATTGTCTGATCAATTACATTGAAATTCATGGTCCTATTTGAAGAGATGATGAGCAATCATTATTTAAAGGCTATCAAAGTGATGGTAATTGTGTAAAATAATCATTAGAGTCCATGTTTTGACAACCATATCCTTTTCATCATTACTAACATCTATTTACGTCCTTGGGTTTATTTTTCTTTGTCACTAGATATGTTAATTTTATTCAAGGAAGAAACTAAATCCTTTGTCCAAGGTTTTTCCAAAATTCAAATTCAGTACTATAGGTCTTTGTAGCTTTAGTGTAATAAATTTGCAGAATGCGAGTCGAATATTAAAGTAGGCCTTTTTATCTAAGGCTCTTAATTTTAAATTAGGATCAGTTGTCCTACTTTTAAAAATTGGATGGTATGGTCATCTTCTACACAGGCACTGGCTTAAGAGGAGAAATAATTTCTATTATATCATACTAGAAACAGTACCAATAAGATATATGAGGAAAGTAATACAGACAAAATTATCAAAATCAAGAACCCACAAGAAATTGTATGAGTACACTGCAAAAGAAGTAAACTAGTGTAATTTTTATCATCAGAATAGAATACTTATTAAGAACTTAGTATCTGTACAAAAATGATAAGAAAGTCCAGGAATGTGCAGATTTGTAGATGGTAAATCAATTATTTTGAGACTATCACATTTCAGTAGTTTCTGAGGTTGCTACAGCCAGAATGATCAATTATAAAACAATATGAAAAAAATACCCATAATGTAAAACCTACTTTCCTATTGTGTCAGACAGTTTTGCAAATAAACCAGATACAAAACCTTCATATTGCCAACATTGTATATACTTAAAAATAATTAACATAAAAATGAGAAAACACATTTTTAAGAGAGAGAATTCTTAAGTAAATAGTACAGGAAAGAAAAATAATAATCTAAAACCTGGAGTGATAAATTCCACATTCTTATCCAATATTTTATATTCACTAGAGTAAAAGCATGGAGGTACAGTGAGAGGGGAACTTTGACAGGAGGTAGATGAACCTTTTTAAAGGAATCTCATGATATAATTTTCAGGTGACCTAACGTGAAGTAAATTAAGTCTCTCCATTTCATCCTCCAAAACTATTATAGTTTTAGCCCAGACCTTGGCATGCAGTTTGTATTTCCACAAATGCTCCCATTCACATGCTGGAGTTGATGTGAATAGTATATACAGAGAAACTCATTTACTAAATGTCCTATGGAGATTTCAGGCCAAATTTCTTTCAGGGTAAGGAATTGATCTTAATTCTTTGCTAGCTATTTAACTCCAAAGAAATTAGGTTATTCTAAGAAATTCAAGTAATCTAGAGTCAAAGGACAAAGGTAATAGATTACCTTTTTAGGAGCACAGAGGTAATTTACATAATCTCTCTAGGAATCCATTTTCTTATTAGCAGAATGAGGACAGTAAGAGTAATTTTGTCATCAAGTTGTGGTGAGTCCCAAATGAAAAATTAGTGTGTAAAGTCTTTGGTAAACTATTAAGTAGAGTTGATATTTCCTTTTTATATTTAATAACAGAAACTTGAAACTTTTTGGTTAGGCTTCAGCAAAAATGATCTCCATTTTAAAGAGGTCAAAGAAAAGTTACAAAGTTACCCAGCGTTCCCCTAGATGAATTTGGTGTCACTGTGGAGGTGGGGGGACACATTAAAACATTTCCACATTGTTATTAAAGAAGGAAAGGGTTAGGGCTTTCTTTATGCCAGTTCTTAATATATTCCTGAAGATAAATACATAGTCACCAAAAATTTAGAGCTCCCAAGTGCACCACAAAATGAGTGCTGTCAACATAGTAGTGATTCCAACACTGGGTTTTAGTTTCTATACTTTTCCTTCCCAAGGCAGGAGTTCTTTATGAGGAGTTGATAGTCAGCTAGTGACAGGTTTCCTATGCATTGGCTCTCTCTGTCAATTCCCCAAGTCCAGCTCAATCAATGTCCCTGCATGTTGCCCGTACATAAAGGAAAGCTTTTTATAAATACTAATCATGTCTTCAAATAATTTAAATGAATATACTTTATATTGGTCACCTTTGCTCAGATCTTGTTTCTCATTTCTAGAAAAAGAAGTTAAATTTTTTTCCCTAATAAAGTTTGGAATTTGAGCCTTTTTTCTCTTAACCCCAAATCAATAATAATAAAAAAAGATGTTTCGATAATCTGCCCAAAGAAATCTTCAGCTAGCAAGTAATAACTTAATTTCTGTATAGCTCAGGGGGGTTGCAAAGGGAGTGTGAGAAGTTCATTATTATCCAGCAGTAAAAAAGGGAGCAAGCTAAGAAGAAAGCAGTATCTTTCCTACTGGGATTTCTCTTGGACTACATGATTTGCATGAAGGGCGCCACATCAAACACAGTGGGTGCCCTTTTTCAAATATTAATGTGAAGCTTGTTTTAAGTTCTCTCTTGACTTTGTGCCACCTTGTATCAAAGGAACTTAAAAGTAGGACTTGGGGGTGGGGGAGAACTTTCCAACTGTTTTAACACTTAGTGGAATTCTTTCTGCATTTGATCAGTGTGCTTCACATCCATAGTAATTTGACATACATGCACATTTTTTTCTAGGATGCCTATTTTCATGGTGATCAGTCTTTTTATGTTTTGTTTCTGGGTGGATTGTTTAAATATTCTCAACTAAGAGGACTTAAGAGACTGATAAGTAAATGGCATACAGAAGCAATAAAGGCAGACACAGATAGTTACATGAATTTATCGTGGAGGGAGGATTGCTAGTCACTGTTATTTTAAATGAAAATTCTCAGCTACCTGAGTAGAGGCTTTTAATCTCCTTCCTTCTGGCATGATTAAAACAAATCAAATTTGGGAACTAGTATGGAGATGAATCTGTCTGGGTGCAGATGTGCATAAAATAGGGTACAGGTCATGGAATGAGATTGTTAAATTGATCCACTGTGAGTAAATCTAGATTTGTCTCTGTCTGTCTATGTGGGTCAAATAGCAATTTGATCTTGCTATTGCTTGTTAAATAATTTAGTGCTGCAGCAGGATAGTTCACATACAGATATGTTTTTGGTTATTAATTTCAAGAATTAAGATTTGAAATATTTATAGCTTGATGTCAATTTATGCATATTTCTTAAAACATAAGATTGATAGGAGATTCAAATTGGGAAAATACATCTTAAAACTTAAAATCCAAGTAAAAGACCTGTTAGTTCAGGAAAAACATATTATATAAAATAATTTTATTGATTATTGATCAATTTTATCAGTTGTATGTTCTTAATTGCTCTCCAGCCTGACATGTTATCTCTCCTATTTTGCTTTGCTTTCTTCGTTCGCCTTCCTCCAAAAAAGGTACATTAACTGAAAAAATCATCAGCATATTTGTCTGTACTATAAATAGGCTTATTTCTTTAATATGAACCATATTGCTAGGATAAATAGTACATAAGTGGTAAATGAAGATGGCTTCAGTTTTTACTGAGTAATAATCAATAATCATCGGATATACATTTTAGGGATTCTGACTATGACCTCTAAGAATAAAGAGTGCCACTTCATTCAGTATTCTAGAAGAATTTGTAGAGAATATTTTATGTTACAGAGTGAATGTTCGTGTCCCTCCAAAGTTTATATGTTAAAACCCTTCCCCCGCCCCTATGTGTGGTATTAGGAGAGATGTCTTTGGGAGGCGATTAGGATTACATGAGGTCATGCAGGTAGAGCCTCCTAAATAAGATCAGTGCCCTTGTAAGAGTAAGGAGAGCTAGCTTTCCCTTTCTGTTCTCTGCCATGTGAGGATAAAATGAGCTATCATTATTCTGCAAACAAGAGGAGGGTCCTCATGAGAACTCAACCATGCTAACACCCTGATCTTGGATGGCCAGCCTCCATAACTGTGAGAAGTAAATTTCTGTTGCTTGTCAACCACCTAGTCTATGGTACTTTTGTTCTAACAGTTCGGGCATACTAAGATACTACACTTGAAGAAGGTGCTTTAAAAATGAAACTGTGTTGTACAGACCAAATTATGTTCCTTCAAAATCCAGTGTTGAGGTCCCAACTCCATATGTGAGGTTATTTGGATATTGGGCCTTTGGGAGGTAATTAGATTTAGATGGGGGTGATTTGTGATTGGATTAGTGCCTTTATAAGAAAAAAAAAAACAAAGACCTCACTCTCTCTCCAACACGTGAACACACAGAGAGAAAGTGGCCTTCTAGAGGACAGAAAGAGAATTCTTACCAGAAATCCACTTCTGCTGCACTCTGATCTCAGACTTCCAGCTTTCAGAACTGTGAAAAAAAAAAAGTTGGTTGTTTAAGCCACCTAGTTCTTGGTGTTTTGTTATGGCAGCCCTAGCTGATTAACACACTGTGTCTGACTACACATCTACCCACAAGTGATGAAACTAAACTGATTAACGAACTATCTTACACTATGCTAGGTGTTTGGGGAACTTAATATTTGAGATATGAGTTATACAAATAAAACATGAATTAAAATATTAGGCTATTATGAGTGTTATTATAACAATAGAGAGATTCAATGCACTCTCATATTGCTTTCTTTATAATTTACTTCCCTGTGTTTATACACGCTCAGTAACATAATGCACTATACTTGTACTGCTAGAAACAAATATATACACTATTAGAAAAGAATGTACATATTTCTCAGTTTCTGTCTTTAATATGTTGATTTTGTTAAATTATTTCACTGTAATAGGCAATACGACATAGTGTAATATGTAATTACAATATAATATAATGTCTGTTATGAGCAAAATGAGATATGTAACAATACACTAAGTTATTAAGCATAATTAAAAATCCATGAAAATACTGCCAAACTTTAAAATTTAACATTGCCAATCCCTTGCATTTAGCCAGATGCTTCTGTGCTCTCATTCCCTGGCCTTCTCCCACACATACCAAGGAAAACAGTATCTTGGATTTGTCTTCATCATTCCTTTGATTTTAAAAATAGAACATTACCACAGAAGTTATTTCACCCAATACAATATACTGTACTTTTTTCGCTTGTTTCTGAAATTTATAAAAAAAATTATTATAATACTCAACTTGATAGTCAGAAGAATGTTCACATACTAATTTTTGGAATCTGTAAATATGTTACTTACATGTCAAAAGGGAATTTGCAGATATAAGTAACTTAAGGACTGTGAGATGGGGAGATTATCCTGGCTGAGCCAGTGAACCCAGTGTAATCACATGGGTCTTTGAAAGTGAAAGAGGGATGTAGGAGAGGGAGACTCAGAGAAGGAGGTGTGATGAGGGTTCCAGAGGTTGGAGTGATGCTAAAGCTGGTTTGGAAGGTGGAAGGGGACTGTGAGCCAAGGAACGTGGTAGCATCTAGAAGCTGGAAAAGACAAGGAAGTGTGTTTCCCCTGATTTTAGCCCAGCAAGATGCATTTTGGACTTTCAACCTCCAGAATTATAATTAATTTGTGTTGTTTCAAGCCACTAGTTTTGTGATAATTTAATGAGGTTAAGCAGAGGTTGTTGACACATCTGCTTTTTAAAACAATAATATCTAAGATATATTCATGGTTTTAGAGTTAAACAATCATTGTATGAATATACTACAATCCATTACTGCATTTTCCTGTCTCTGTACATTTGTAGTGTTTCCAAAAACAAAATGTTTTGTGTTTTTTTTTTGCCACTGAGAATAACACTGTTAAGAATATTAAGAATGGCTTGTATCTGATGCCTGGTGCTAATTTTCACAATTTTATCTGGATTATTTAGCTGGAATTGGTTTTTTTTACTTTTATAGCAAAACTGGAAACTGTTATCTGAAGTGATTGTACCAATTTTTTTCCCTTACCCACTCCCACCGATCCATAACTTCACTGTGACATGCTATTAACTTTGTAGAGGTTATTTTACTACTATAGATACTACTCTTTCATCAGTGTTTTCTGTGAAAATACTTTCTCTCAGTTTGTGGCTTATAGTTGCACTTGTTTTATAGTGCATTTTTATATACAAAGTATCTCATTTTAATGTATTCAACTTGATACTTTTTTGTTCTTACAACTTCTAATTTTATTTTTCAAATGGATGCTTCATTGTCTGCATGTCATTTATAGAGGGATCTCCTCTTAAAATGCTCTCAAAAACAAGCTCTGCCACACCAAGTTTCTACGTATACAGCAGACTGTTTCTTGACTTTGTTCTATTCCATTGTTCTCCAAAATCATATAATGTTTATTTCAATAAGGTTAAATGAGTTTTGATATCTATTAGGCCAAATCTTTAGGACTCTCTTGGCCATTTTTGGCTCTGTGTTATTCCTTATAAGTTTGAGTGGTAGGTGTGTATACATATATTAAAGGTGTAAAATTATTGTACATTGTTTAAAAGGATCACCCAAATTAATAACAGATAGTTCAGAATCTTTGGCAATCCCCACCATGAGCCTCTTCCTCAACAATCAGAAATAAACAGTCTTCTGAAATTTGTGTTAAGTATTTTTTAGTATACAAACTAAAATAAATATCCCTAAGTTTTCATTCTATGTGATGTTTTATGACTTTAAGCATTATATTCATAAATGTCATCCAGATCATTTTTTGTTTGTGTTTGGGTATAGAAACACATATGATTTTATATATTAATCATATAACTAGCCAGCTTGTTAAATACTTCAATAATTTCTTTTACTTTTGACTGTCAAGTTATATGTTTATATCATATGCAGCAAATCAGTTTTGCTTCTTTTTCTATTCTGAATCTTGGCATATTAGTATTTATCTTCATCTTACTTTGTTAACTAGCTGGCCCAACACAAAAAATTGAAAATTGAATGTAAATGGTGATAATTTACTTAACCTTAAATTGTTAAGAGTTTCTATAACTTTTCATTTTTAATGATATGCAATCTAAGTTTTTGTTAGATACTTTTTAATGAGTTTATTTAATTCACTTCTGTAATATTGATTAATTTAGTAAATGGCATTGAGCGTGTTCTAATGTTAAATCAACTTTATAACCCTGAGGTACATCCAGAGATTATAACTCAATTTAGTTAAATGCTATAAATTTAAAAAAAAAATTATAAAACACAGTAAGCTATTATGAGTTAAGGTAAGCACAGGAAAAATTTAAAATCACATTTTACAACCCAACTATTATGTGGCATGTTTAAACAGAGAAATTTGTATAAGAAAATCACCCACTAAAAAAGAGAATGAAATGTTAAATATAAAACATGGCAGATATAAGAAACAGATTAATAACACTTCTAGAAATACATACCTATGCATACATGTTATATGCATATATAGTCCATGACTATGAATATGTGTGTGTGCATATGTATATATATATATGTGTGTGTATATATATATGTATACATATATATGTAAATTCATTGTCTACAATGCAAAACACAGTGGGTTAGTTACACAGCACATAAAGACAATATGAAGTGAGAATTAATGGTGATCATTAAACCTAAAGAATTAACCTCAAATAGTGTAAAATATAAAGACAAAGAAAGGTAAAAGAAATGAAAAAAAGAATGTGGATTTCCAATACATTAATTCAGAGTTCTGCAAGATGACAAGAAAGTGAATTGGAAAAAGAAAATAGTCAAAAGATAATAGTAAACATTTGTTTCAGAATTGAGGCGATTTCAGATATGAGGAGCACAACAAACTACTAACCATAAAAAAAAAAAGATATGTTAATCCAGGTACACTGTAGTAAAATGACAATGTACCAAAACCTACAAGAGATTCTGAAAGGGAGACTTTTAGTTAAATGAGATTTCTAGAATATATTTTCATTTTAGACACATGGCAACTTTTAACAGCAAAAATGAAAGCCAAAAGTCAATAGAATTATGACTTCTAACTTATTAGAGAAGGTAATTGTCAACCTAGAATTAAATATCCAACTAAATTACCATTCATAGCTTGAAAGCCATATAAAAACATTTCCAGAAAACATAAACTTCAGAGGGATTAAAATCCATATGCATTCACTAAAGGAAATTCTAAAGATGTACTAAGGATAAAATAAAAATACTTTGAAAAAATTGGACATATAAGAAGGAATGATGAATAATCATACTGGCAAGTCAGCACAGAAATATAAAGTAACACTAATTTATAAGCCAATAATAAAGTTTGGAGTTTAAAAACAGCATAGGATAAACCCGTTGTATGGGTTTGATATGTAAGATGGGGAAAAATTTAATTGGAGTTCAATTTTTCAAGACATATTTTTGGGAACCAAGAAGATATGACCAATAACTTTTTATTTAATTAGCCTGACTTTAAATCACTAACATAATAGAAATAGAGAAAGTCTTTTCCAAACTCGCTAAGTGAAAATGGCCTGAAAATATTCAAAAGAAAAACAAGAACTGCCAGACTGTTTCCCAAAATGGCTTCACATTATACACACACTCCAGTAATGTATGAAAGTTCCAAATTCCCCACATCCTAGCCGATACTTGTTATTATCTGTCTTCTTGATTACAGCCATCCTAGTGTATATGAAGTGGTGTCTCACTGTGGTTTTGATTTGCATTACCCACATGGCTAATGATGTTGTGTATCTTTTCATGTGCTATTGCCCCTTGCATATTTTCTTTGAGAAATATGTGTTCAGACCTTTGCCTATTTTTAAATTAGCCTATCTTTGTAGTACTAGAATGATAATCTATTATTATAATTATTGTAAATTTCTTTAAGATACAAATCCCATATCAGATACATGATTTTCAATTTTTCCCCCTATTTTGACAGAGAAATGAAAATACATGTCAACACAAAATTGGTAACAGTCCCAGAGTAAAAACAACTCAATGTCCATCAACCAATGAATGGAAAAGTTGTCATAACCATGCAATGAAACGCATTTCAACATTAAAAAGGATTAAAGTACTAATACATGACACAACATGAATAAGCCTTTAAAACATGATGTAAAGACAAACAAATTGCATATTACATGATGGCACAATTCCATTTACATGTCCAGAATAGGCAAAACTATAAAATAGAAAGTATATTTGGTGTTGCCAAAGGATGGAATTTAAAGTAGAAGGATTGAGCAATGATGGCTAACGGGTATGGGATTTCATTCTGTGGTGATGAAAATATTTGAAAATTGTGGCAAAGGTTGCACAATTTTTGACTACACTAAACATTTTTAAATTGTACACTTAAAATGAGTAACTTGTATCATATGTAAATCATATCTCAACAGAGCTGTTACCACAAAAAATTAAGAAAACAGATGAATATGAGGATAACACATAAGGACAAGAATAAACACAAAATATCACTGAGACAAAAAATTCATCCAAATGAATCATACTTTACAACAAATATAAATTGTATAAACTTGCCCTTTAAAATATAACACTGGGATATTGATTGAATATTTACTATAGAGCTATTATCTGATTATCAAGTGTGCATCTAAATGGGAAGAATTGAAATTACATAAAGAGGATACATCAGGAAAAAAGGAACAACAACAATAAATGAACAAGTATCTATCTCAATATTAGACAAAATATTTCAAATAAATATGGTAACAAATTAACTTAAAAATTTTCATAAGGAAAATATAATAATTTAACTTATTTTCTACAAAAAGCAAATATACATAATTTATATTATTTAACTTAAATATTATGCTTCTGTAGTTTATATTATATTTACATACACAAATCTGTATACATAATGATACTATGGGTATAAATAAAATCTTACAATTATATTAAGCATTTAAGAAAAGACAGTCTTTTCAATAGTGGTGCTGGGAAAGTTGTACACCTATATGTAAAAGAATAAA
Source organism: Vicugna pacos (assembly GCF_048564905.1). Classification (NCBI taxonomy): domain Eukaryota; kingdom Metazoa; phylum Chordata; class Mammalia; order Artiodactyla; family Camelidae; genus Vicugna; species Vicugna pacos. The sequence continues at coordinate 23,529,693 of NC_132994.1, read as the reverse complement.
ATCAGAATATCTCAATCACCCTACACAAAAATAAATTCAAAATGGACTAAAGATTCAAATGTAAGACCAGATACTATAAAGCTCATAGAGGAAAACATAGGCAGAACACACTTTGACATAAATAGTGGCAATATTTTTTTGGATCCATATCCCAGAGTAATGAGAAAAAGAGCAAAACTAAACAAATGAGACCTAATCAAGCTTAAAAGCTTTTGCACAGCAAAGAAAACCATAAACAAAACAAAAAGACAACCTACTGAATGGGAGAAAATATTTGCAAACAATGTGACCAACAGGGGTTAATATCCAAAATACAAACAACTCACACAGCTTTATATATAAATGAAATGGGCAGAAGACCTAAATAGACATTTCTCCATAAAAGACTTAAGTTGGAAAACAGGCTTATGAAAAGATACTCAACATCACTAATTATTATAAAAAAAAATAAAAACTACAATGAGGTATCACCTCATACAAGTCAGAATGGACATTATCAAAAAGTCTACAAACAATAAAAGCTGGAGAGAGTGTGGAGAAAAGATAACTCTCCTATACTGTTGGTTGTAATGTAAATTGGTGCAGCCGCTATGAAGAACAGTATAGAGGTTCTTCAAAAAAACTAAAAATAGGAGTTACCATATAATCCAGCAATCCCACTCCTGGGCATATATCCTGAAAAGATGAAAACTTTACAAAAAGACATATGCACTTCAATGTTCATAGCAGCACTATTTACAATAGTCAAGACATGTAAGGAACCTAATGTTCATCAACAGATGGATAGATAAAGAAGTTATGGGATATATAGACAATGGAATATCACTCAGCTATAAAATAATGAAATAATGCCATTTGCAGCAACATGGATAGATCTAGAGAGGATCATACTAAAGTGAAGTAAGTCAGGCAGAGAAAGGCAAATATCATATGATATCACTTATATGTGGAATCTAAAATATGATGCAAATGAACTTATTTACAAAACAGAAATAGAATCACAGACATATAAAACAAACATGGTTACCAAAGGATAGTGTGGATGGAGGGATAAATTAAAAGTTTGGAATTAACAGATACACACTACTATATACATAATAAATGAATAAGAAGGATATACTGTATTGCACAGGGAACTATATTCAATATCTTATAATAATCCATAATGGAAAATAATGTGAAAAAGAATATATATATGTATATATGTACATATATCACCAAATCACTTTGCAGTACACCTGATACTAATACAACATTGTAAATCAACTATATTTAAATTTTAAAAATGAATTTAAATAACTTGTTCAGTTACACATCAAGCAGTTAACAAACTGCTTATATATATGTCATAAAACAAAGCTAAATACAGTTCAAATAATGTTAGTATAAAAAATATAGACTTTATATACTTCTTATACAAAATTATTAAGTAAATCCAAAACATATGAAACTTTAAAAACATAAGTTGTAAATAATTTTTGTGCCAAAAACAAAATGGAAATAAGAAAATTCTTAAAAATGATAATAAAATACTTCATATAATATTTGTAGGATACAATCAAAGCAGTATTGACAGGGAAGTTTATAATTTAAATATCTAATGTGAAAAAGAAAAAGCTGAAAAAATGAAATATAATTTAAATCATTAAATTGGATTAGAGGGATAGATTAGTGAGAGTAAGTTTCTAAACAGTAGTACAGATATTAAGGCACACATATTAATAAAATGGAATCTACCAATAAAAATAACAAAAGAGAGCCAAGTTTCAGTCAAGATTAGTCATGGAGGATAAAGGCATCAGAGAAAACACATAAATGCTAGAAATGAAAAGAACAGACAGACTAGGTTTTTTATATCAATAATGCTAATGATTTTATTAAATGGACAACATTTTAAAGTAATATCGTTACTGAGTCCAAGCTGGTACCATTTGCTGAGACAGGCCAATAAATCCAGAGACAAAGGGTTAGGGCAAGGAATAGCAACTTTCTTTGGAAAGCCTGCAGACTTAGAAGATGGCAAATAACCATCTTACCCAGGTTAAAATTCAGGCTTTGATACTAAAAGAGGAGGGGGAGTGGCTGTTTGTTGCATAACTTTCAATGCAGGCCAAACCCCAGAGGGATGTGATGATCATTTGTTCTTGCAGCTGTCCTCATAGGTCTGGTCACAATGTTCCAATAAACCTTCAACAAGACAAAGGATATTTTCTGTTCTGCAACATTTTATCTCTATATGAATGAAGTGTTATGCCTTTAAAGGTCAAGCCTAGTAGGCAGAGCCTTGTGAAAGAGCTATTATGTATATTTCAGGCTATAGGAGACATTATTTCACAAAGGTGCCGAGCCAGCATGACTAAGCACAGGCAACCGAGAACAAAGGTTAAATTTAAAGAAATAGATCTAATATAGAACCAAGTTTGTTCTTCTGTGTTATAATATAATTTAAATAAATACAAATAGAATACAAAAATAGATTAAAAAACAATTCTATGTTTTTCGATAACAGATACACCAAGCTATTTTACATGCTTTCGAAAAACATTTTAAAAATGGAGTAACTGTGACCAATTTTATGAAGCTTGTAAAATCATAATACTCAAATCAGACAAGGACATAGGAAATTACATCCCAAATCAATCTTACAATTGTAAATACAAATGTTTGAAATAAAAATTCAGCAAGTTAAAAATAGGAAGGTATAAAAACATAATAGTGACACACTATGACAAATTTGGATTTATTTCTGCATAGCAGGAATTCAAAATTAGAACATAATCTAATGGAATTCAGCATAATGACAGATATAAAGAAGAAAAATGATAGGATAATTGCAATATATTCAAAACAGTTCCTGATAAAATTTAGTGTCATTTCACGATTTTTAAGTCTTTTACAAAATAGAAATATGAGAGAATATTAAAAACATTTCCTTTAAATCAGAAACAAGAAAAGCTAGCTCACTAACATTTCCTATACTCATTATTTTCTAAAGTTTCCAGCCACTGAAATTAGAACAGGAAATAAATACAATGATAAATATTGGAAATAAACAAATAAGTCATAATATGGAAATAATAGATAATATGGTTTTCTACAGAGATAATTCAAATCAACTTAAAATTTAAAAGAAATATTGAAAGCTCATCAATATTGATAGAAAAATTAATATATTAAAATAAATTATACTTTTAACATCAACATCAAAGATATGAATAATGCATTTTTATAAAGATTATATAATTTGAATGACACAAAATAGGGGTCCTATGATAAGTATAATAATCTATATACAAGTCTTTTTAATATTTTGAATAAAATATTGAAAATAATATAATAAATAGAGAAATAAATAACACATTATTTACATGGCATTCAGTGAGAGGAAAAATATTAATGTAGGAGAAAGGGAAAATGTCAAGAGGTATTCCTTGAATAATAAAGATAAGAAAGGATAGAAAACACAAGTCCAGAAATTTGCCCTATGTGAGACCAGAGACAATTCATCTTAAAAAAAAAAAAAGAAGAAGGTCAAGGACAATATGCAGGTAAATGGTAGATGAGGTCTTGGGTACCTGAGATTGTTTCAGTTGTCTAAGTAAAATAGGAAGGAAATTCAAAGCAAAAATGAGGATACGAGAGAAGCTGTTAGAGATTTGAGAAAAAAAAAGTATAAAATATTTGTATAAATCAGTGAAAGAATGAAATGGGATATATAAATATATAGTGTAATTAATAGATATGGGGCTCTTTAGGTTTGTAGTCAGTTCTATCGTGTCCAAGCTTATGCAGCTCACCACAGGCAGGCTAATAAATCGAGAGATGTCTTTTTGGATCAAGGAATAGCAACTTTATTCAGAAAGCCAGCAGACCAAGAAAATGGTGGATTAGTGTCCCAAAGAACTATTTTACCCGAGTTAGAATTTAGGCTTCTTTTGGATATGGTTGGTTGTTGCAAACTTCTTGGTTTCTGAATCCTTTGTTCTTGCAGATGTCCACATAGATCGGTCACAATGCTCCTGTAACCCTCCAACTAGACAAGTATTAGTCTCTGTTCTGCAATGCAGAAATAAATCCAAACCCTCCAACTAGACAAGTATTACTCTCTGTTCTACAACTTTTTGTCTCTATATAAATGGAAAAGTGTTATGCCTTATAAAGGTCAGAACCTTGAGAATGGACTACCCTGTATATTTCAGGCTATAGGCAACATTCTAACTTGTAGCAAAACCAATAGAATGCCTTTAAAGCATTAAAAATAAAAGTTAAAGAAACATATCCAATATGGAGTCAGATTTGTTCTTCCCTCTTACAACAGAACTAAAGTGAAACCTAGCAGCATGTCTTTCCCTTTTCCTTGAACACATTAAGATGCATGATTTTAGGCAAAGCATAGTCAAGAAAGTTGGATTTAGGCAGGACAGGATATTGCTAAGGGTGTACAGAGAGAGGAAAGAAGCACTAGATAGATAGTTGACAGCTTAAACTATGATGGACCATAACAGGAAATGTATAATACAGGTAGAGGGTGACAGATAGAAATCATTAGGGATGGTATGGTGACATGGGTTTTAGGGAGGAGAGTGCACCACTGATCCAGACATGTGGCAACAAGGAGCAAAGAGGGGCACTACCCAACCTCTAGGCTAGTGGAATGAGAGGTGAGAAAATAAAAAATATCCACTATTTAAGAGGATTGGAGTCATGAAGTATCCTCAGCTGAGCTCGATGGTAAAGAAATAATCGTAACAAATATTAAAAAAAAATGAAAATTTGGAGGATTTAGATAATGACTGAATATATTTCCAAAAGTACAAGGAGTTATTTCAGGAGGTGTAGAAATGTTAATAAAAAAGAAAGAGTTAGAACAGAGCATATAAAGGCTTACAGGGAGGAGATTCCAGGAGATGGAGTGTGCTGAGAGTCCTGGGTGCCTTGTGATGTTGGATTTAAAAGTGAATGAAGGGCTACAAATGGCAAAATATCCTTTTATGGGTGAGTAGTACTCCATTGTGCGTGCGTGCATATGTGTGTGTGTGTGTGTGTGTGTGTACACACACACACACACACACACACACACACATACTGCTTCTTCTCTATCCATTCACTTATTGGTATGTGCTTAGGATGTTTCCATTTATTGGCAATTATAAATAATGCTGCTATTAATATTGGGGTGTATTATCTTTTTGAATTAATCTTTTTGTTTTTCTTGGATATATACCCAGGAGTGGAATTTCTGGGTCATATGGTAGTTCTATTTTTAGGTTTTTGAGAGACCTCCATACTGCTTTCCATAGTGGCTGCACTAAACTACATTCCCACCAACAATGTACAAAGGGTTCCCTTTTCACCACATCCTTGCCAACATTTGTTATTTGTATTCTTTTTGATGATAGCCATTCTGACAGGTGTGAATGATATCTCATTGTGATTTTGCCTGATATTAGTGATGCTGAGCAACTTTTCATGTTCCTGTTGGCCAACTGCATTTCCTCTTTTGGAAAAATGTCTGTTCAGTTCTTCTGCTCATATTTTAAATGGGCTGTTTGTTTGCTTTTTAATTGAAGTACAGTTGATTTTAAATGTATTAGTTTCTGGTGTACAGCATGGATGGACTTGGAGGGCATTATGCCAAGTGAAGTAAGTCAGACAGAAAGACAAATTCTGTAAGATATTGCTTACATGTGGAATCTAAAAAATATAACAAACTAATGAATATAACAGAGAAGAAACAGACTAACAGATGTAGAGCAGGAACTAGTGGTTACCAGTGGGGAGAGGAAAGGGGAAGGGCAAGATGGAGGTGGAAGATTAAGAGGTACAAACTATCAGGTATGAAATAAGCTATAAGGGTGTATTGTACAACATGGAGAATATAGCCAATATTCTATAATAACTATAAATGGAGTATACCTTTGAATATTGTGAATTACTATATTGTATACCTGTAACATAATATTATATATCAACTATACTTCAGTTTTTAAAATATGATATTGTAAAATAAATACATAAATAAATGAAGTTAATAAGCCCTATTTTCTTTCAAAAAAAGTGAATAAAGCACATAATTAAGTTGGTTCCAATTGTCTAAAACATAGATGAATGCTTTTTAAAAACTGCTGTACTCCATGGATCATTATTGCTTCTGTTGCCAGCCAACCTTGAATTTTATAAGTTGGTTTAAGCATATATTTTATTCAGAATTTTAGACACTCTTTATTGGGAGAGTTAGAACAAATAATTTATCTCAGGTCAAGAATCCTAATGAGAAATTCATCTCAAAAAGATTCAGTAACAATTTTGGATGTTTTATTTCTTCCAGATATTAAATTATTTGCTATACCTGAATTTTTCATGAACCTAACCACCTTCTGAGCACTAAGATATTGCCCAGACAGTACTGGATTTTTTCTGATGGAGTATGCCCACTTACCTACCCTACAACAGAAAGGTATATTCCATTACCAGCATCCTGAAAATGTGCAGTAATAATAGTTTCTCTTCATTGGAGTTGTTGGGGTTTTTATTTATTTGTTTGTTTTTCATTTTTTCCTGCTGTTTTGTTTGATAAGCCAGGAATGAAAGAATGATCAATGAATCTGACAGGATAACCCTAGAGACAGGGAGGCTTAATATTACCTGTTTAAAAGTTATTTGGTCAGGAAGCATTCTGTTAAGATTTCAGTGTAATGCATACATAAGAAGAGAAGCTTCAGTCTTATTAGTGTACACAGCTTGGAGGTATGGGTATGTGTGAGGTATGTGATCCCATCTTGGCTTATTTTATCCTTTACTAAAAAACACTTAATTTGAGGAGGCAAGAATGTACAATATAGAAAAGACAGTCTCTCAGCAAGTCGTGCTGGAAAAACTGGACAGCTGAATGTAAATCAATGAAGTTAGACACTACCTCACACCATACAAAAAAATAAACACAAAATGGCTTAAAGACTTAAAAATAAGACATGACACCATCAAACTCCTAGGAAAGAACACAGGCAAAATGTTCTCTGACTTAAATTATAGCAATGTTTTCTTAGGTCAGTTTCCCAAGGCAAACAAAATAAAAGAAAAAATAAACAAATGGGAACTAATCAAACTTAAAAGCTTATGCATAGCAAAGGAAACCATAAATAAAACAAAAAGACATCGCATGGAACAGGAGAAAATACTTGCAAACAATGTGACCAACAAGGCATTAATTTCCAAAGTATATAAAGAGCTCATACAGCTCAGCATCAAAAAAAAAAAAATCAAAAAATGGACAGAAGATCTAAATAGGCATTTCTCCACAAAAGACATACAGATGGCCAACAGGCACGTGAAAATATGCTCAACGTTATTAGAGAAATGCAAATCAAAACTACAATGAGGTATCTCCTCACACTAGTCAGAATGGCCATCATCAAATAGTCTACAAACAATAAATGCTGGAGAAGGTGTGGAGAAAAGGGAACCCTCCTACACTGTGGGAATGTAAATTGGTGCAGCCACTATGGAGAACAGTTTGGAGGTTCCTGAAAAGAGTTATCATATGATCCAGCAATCCTGCTCCTGGGCATATAACCAGAAAAGATTAAAAAAAAAAAAACCTAATTTGAAGACACATTTACCCCAATGTTTATAGCAGCACTTTTTACAATAGCCAAGATATGGAAGCAATCTAAATGCCCCTCAACAGATGTATGGATAAAGAAAAGCTGGTGTATATATACACAATGGAATATTACTCAGCCATAAAAGAATGAAATAAGGCCATTTGCAGCAACATGGATGGACATAGAGATTATCATACTAACTGAAGTAAGTCAGGCAGAGAAAGATGAATTATCATATGATATCACTTATATATGGAATCTAAAAATAATGAGGCAAATGAACTTATTTACAAAACATAAACAGACTCACAGACACAGAAAACAAACTATTGTTACCAAAGGGGAAAGATGGGAGAGAAACAAATTAGGAATTTGGGATTAACACTGCTATATACAAAATAAACAACAAGGACCTACTGTATAGCACAGAGAAATATATTCATTGTCTTGTAAAAACCTATACTTGAAAAGGACTGAATCACTTTGCTGTACACCTGAGACTAACACAGCATTGTTTATCAAGTATACTGTAATTAAAAAAAAAACACTTCTTGAAGGCTACAACCTTAGGAACTTCATCCACGCCTGCAATTATGACTATCTTCTGATTTGCCATATGTAGGATATTTCTACAAGCCTTTCTTCTAGAGTTCCTAGGAAATGACAGTTTTTATATAGTTCATTTGGCCAAAGAGTGATTACATGAAAGCATTTAACTTTTCCTTTCTTAGACACAAAACAAATAGGTTTACGTATGTTATATTGTATCATCTGGGTTTGTATAGTCTCAGGAAAAAATAATAAGATGCCCACTAAACTGTTAGTAGTCATTGCCTCTGGAAAAAGAGATGATCAAAGAAGAGTGGAACTCTCATATTGTTTTTATATATTGTTTGAGAAATTTAGATTAAGCATGCATTTTCTTACTAAAAACTAAAAACCTAAAATTTGAAAAATTCACACTAAATTTTTCATAGTAATAAGCAGATTATGAAACTTGAGGACAAAAGTATAAAAATAAATGTGAAGAAAATCAAATTTGAACACAGGCGAATCACTTAATGGCAAAATACATGCAACAATCCTGCTGCCACAAGGGAAGTTGGGAAATGGATGTTGATTCTTTTCTGAGTCTTTAGCCTAGAAGTAATCCCGGCTGATACCAAAGCACCCACAGTGTTGATCTAATTATCTAATTATCTCACAGTGCAGACCAGGGATCAATACTCATCTGAGGCTAATACAGTGATTAAATGTTCTTTCTTTATTTTCCTGTTATACGTTTTGTTTGTTATCTTGATTTAGGATAGCTTGAAAAAAGATAAACAGAGCAGTGAAACTGCTGTTTGGCCCATGACAAATCATACATCTTCAATCCACATATTTCCCCCATTTTAATCAAACTTTAACACAAAATCACTCACATTACAAATTTCATGGGCTCTCAGACATGAACTGTTGTACAATGGGCTAATGGGCCTCAGTCATTTGGAAAAGAAATTTGATTTGCAATTGCAGAAGTTCCACATATAAAGTAATGGATGCGTTTAGTTTTAGAAAAAGCAATGACAGGTGGTGGGCCTTCTGAAATGATTCAATTCAGACAATTTTTTAAAATCTAGTTTTCACGTGGAACATCAAAATGATTTTGCTTTGACTCACTGTGGCTGTTACAGCAGTTTGTTTTAAAATTTCTGTAGTAAATTATTATAGTAATAGAGGTCATGTTTAAACTTGAGTGTCAAATAATATTTGCAGTGTTTTGATTTTTAAACATATCTGGGAAGTTATAAACACTAATCAAAAAAACTAAATATGCTTTATTCACGTACTTCCTGCATTCAAATACCTCTAATAAAAAGGCTGTCTTTTAAAATTATGCAATTATATAGTCTTAAAAAGTTCAGTCCTGAAACAAAAGCTTGAATGTTATTATGTTGACCCAATTTCTGTAAAATATTGAATATTTTCCAAGTTGGTAGTAATCTAGAAGAGAACAGAATGCAAAACGTGCCTAAGTGTCCATATTTAGAACTACGTCTTGTATAAGCTAAATAAAGTAATCAATGCTTTTGTTGGCCTAAAAAGTGACATCTTAAAAAAATTTAAATATACTTTAATGAACACATGTTCCTCAATTGTTGACAGATTAATAAAATTCCAGCGGTTTGATTTTTCAACTTTTGTTTCTCAATATTTAGGAAAAGTGCTGTGTGATCAGTAAGAAATGAAAAATTAATTGGGGTAGAATGTGGAAAAATAGGCCAATAAAATAAAAAGCAGAAAGTAATATAACTTTGGAATATGTTTATTAATCCTATGGCAAAGAGAGTCAGACATAAAAATAAACCTGTACTCAGTTTCTTTCTAATTTATGTATTTCCCCAAATCTCTTTTAAATTGATCTAGGAAAAATAGTAACTCCGATAGAAGAGTTAATGTGAACAAATAAATGAAATCATCTTCTTTAGAATATTTCCCAAATTATAAGATATCAGTTATACATATTCCTTCATATTTTATAAAATCCTTTCATCTAATTATATAGAAATGAACTTCTACTCATTCTGTGATTCATCCAGGCATATCCTGAAGTATGGCACTTGTTTCATCAGGAAAACCAGAACCTTATCTAATTGATCATCTCCCTTCAGATTTATGGTTTCCCTTCCTTGGGAGCTATTGATCCAAGCTTGGGGGAAAAATAGTGTCCTGCTAAAATCTCCATGATTCTTGTGGAGGATTTTCTTTGGACTGTCTTGAATGACATTCATTTAAACCCCCTGGTAGTATATCCCCATTAACTCAAATTTTAAATATATATCTATCTCTATCACACATAGTAGAAGCAACCGCTCATTAAAAGTAGTAGTACTTAAAGTTGGCTGTGATTTACCATAATTTGGGAAATTATAAATTCCAATACCAGGGCTCTCACCTGTACTTCCCTGTATGTGATCTCTGGAAATCTTTGGGTTGAGGAATTTCAATAATCTTTATTTTTAAGTATTACATATGTGATTTTTGGTGTGGAATCATGAATGAGAACCATTGCTTTAAAATGTAAATTGTCATTTAATCCTCACACATTATTTTTATTATTTTATTGTATTACCATTATCATGGATATTTATTACTTTATATTATCTGGTATCAGTTTTGTGACACTTAAATTCTATTTATATTTTGATTTGACTTTATTGAGACTCAAGTGCCCGTCTTAAACTTCTCTACACAATTCCCAAGCTAGTTTACCAGTAAACAAAGTCTGTTCTGAAAATAGGAGAAATTAGGCTAACCTATTTGGTGGACCCTCTATACTTAGTGTGCAAAAGATTTGATAGTATGCAAATTATTTAATAGTAATGTAGGTAAATTTCCCTGTATAATTAATTTATAGTCTCACCATTAGAAAGTAGGATACAGTATTCTAGGGGGCATTTGGAGATATATTTTTATTAGAATGAGATAAATGGGATTTCCCAATTGCATTAATATTATGAGATCAAGAACCCAAGTGTAGTGGGACTAATGAAAATATTTACAGAGAAGCAGAGGACATTTGAAAAGACATAGGAAAAATGCTACAAATTGGGGATGGGGTGTGAGGGAGATTTGTAGTTCATACTTAATTCTAATAGGAAAGATACTCCTTTCCTTTCCCCTTATTACTTACTCATTTCCTTTCTTATTTAAATTGCTTTAAGCTTTTTGATAGTACTTAATGATCTACCAAAACTATTATATATCTAGATGAAAAAAACAAATGCACAAAATGTAGAGTTGGGTGGGAAATAACAAAGGAACTTGATTGATTTTGCTTGTTGGCTTTTATTAGAATTTACTACTCTAAATCCTATTCTGCTTTTAGCTTGCAAAATGTAGATCTACAAAAAGTATCAAGATTTACCAACCTTTTGTTTTGCAAATATTAATTGCATACTAGTTTGATACTATAACGGTTTTCTGATGTTTTAAATTTATAGATACAACATTCATATTTCAGGTAATCGAATATAACATCCATAATGATTTGTGGAAATGTATGAAACTGTATGTTTGAATGTAAATGAGTGCTCACGCAGGCAAATGTGTATGTGAACATGATTTCCTTTTCCCTGGCTTTGTGTATGAGACCTTCAAATCATACTCCAGTTGCTTTAGGAGCTATATTGACATAACGTCCAAGGCAGACTGGCCTAAGTTATAATCATGTTAAAGGCAATCCAACATAGGTTGCAAGAAAGGGGAGATTGGACATTTATTGAATAGCTGTATGTGCCAGATATCAGATGTTTTCACACACAATCTCTCATTCCATCAATCATAACACCCTGTTTGTTCTTCCTACTAAATGTATCTTGATCTGCCCTTTTTTCTTCATAAGACTACTTGCCCTTGAATTATTTCAAGTGTAAACTATCATTCCTTCTTGGGATACTCCTATTATTGTCTAACTGCTCTTTCTGCCAAGAAGTTTTATTTTAACATTAGTAATTCTCCTTCCAAATCACAGATTTAATTATATTTTCATGTGGCTCCTGAAATTATAAATCCTTTGCCCTTGGAATGAATGACATAGGAGATTATTCCTGACCTATGTGCAAGCCTCATTGTCTACAGCTTTTACCAATTCTATTTTTCCTTTTTTCTTTACTACGCCAAATGTACTCTGTGATCTAATTGCTTATGCCTTCTGGTGTATAAATTCCATTTATTCTGTTTCTTAGTTTGTTTTTGTCTCAAATTGCCACTTGCTTGTTAACTGAAAAAAAAAAAAAGCACAACATGAAAGTTGTGAGTTAAATTCTATTCAGGGCAAAGTGAGATCTATAGCCCAGGAGACAGCCTTTCAGATAGCTCTGAGGAACTTCTCTGAAAAGGTAGCAAGGGGAGGTCAGTACATATGTGATTTTGGTGAAGCAGGAGTATGTGCAATCAAGCACACATTTTGGCAGAAAGTTGCTGCTAATCATGAGGAGCAGATTTCCCTGTTAATGATTTTGGTTCTTTTCTAGATATGAGAAGATGCAAGCTATTGGGCTCGTTAAGTTTCCTGAAAAATATCTAACTACCTGAAGTTCTATTCTGCCAGTTTTCCCCAGAGCACACAGTGCCTCACTCCTGATTTCTGCCCTGAATTCCTTTCAGGGTGTGTCAAAGTTCAGCAACTGCAGTGGCTCATGACGTCATCCTTGTAGAGGCAGACTGCGAGACCAATTTTCCTCCACATTCCCTTCACAGCCTCCCTACCATCCATGCTGTGAGTTACACTCTTCTAAATGTTCTCATAACATCTAGTCAATACCAATCACTGCCTTACAAAGAATTTTGAGTCTCCATCTAATCAAATTTAGCCTTTAAAAGAAAAGCATAAATTCCATATTTCTCCAATTAAGGATATTTCTCTGTGACTTAAATCAAATTATTTCATCAAAAGATCTTTCCCTGAGATTCAAGCATGGAAATCTCAAGCTTCTCCTTGCATTTTTACCTCTATAATCACACATCACACTCTCAATTACTGGGGACCTTACTTTCCTCAACTGTAAAATTATTAAATTGCAATAATAATCTTGAATATTAATCTCTGTTTTGTTTCCCTTCCTGCTCTTCTGTGTGACCCTCCCCCAGTTCAGTCAAAGAAATCAGTTTAGTCAGGCAAGATTAAGATTGATCAGTTTGTCTTTAATTAATTATATCTCTTATCCATATGAGAGAATTTTGAAATCATGGGCACAGACAAGAATCTTTAAAGGCAAATCTTTTACTTCGTAAGAGTGGGATTTATGAAATAGAGAGTATGATTATGACCTAAAGCAAAGCCATAAAAAATTCAGGCTTACAATTTAGATTTAAGAGCCCTTCACAGCTTACTCTATGTATCCTAAGAAACTAGGTAAGACTACCTGAAATAAGAGAAAGTGGAAAAGGTACGGATGTGTGGAACTCCAAGAAGGGCTACCTCTCACTGCTGTTACCTAGGGACAAATTACACTGGGAAAGTAACAGAAGGCTCTGGAAGTTTGATGATCAGAAATTTTGGGAAAATTGCTCAGTTACATAATTGTTTATTCTAAAAGGGAGCAAGTCCCTTAAAATTTACTTCCAGAGTCTTAAAAATTCTCAACCAGATAAATAATAATAGTGTACATTGTTTATTTCCATGACAACTATTATGACCAAATCAAGCCAGGATGGTGAACATACTTTAAGAACTGCAAAGCACAAGGTGATTTTTTTGACATGATCTTGAAATCTTGTAGATGAAAAGATGATGGCTTAATTTCAAATTGTTTTCTCTACCCATACCTCATTTCCTTAATTTATCAAAATTTTACATAAAATACTGATTTATATTTAATATTGTATAAATCAAGAGTAAAACAAGAGGAAAACAGGAGGAGTTTCACACTTGTATTATTTCTAATCCTTAGGTGAATGAATTAGGCACTGAAAGAGTTATGCATTGATAAAACAAGTTTCCTCTTGATGTATAGTACTATGGCTTCGGTCAATCATAGGTCCTCACTAATTGTATATTCTATACCTTTGGCAGTGATTTCTGTTTTTGTTGTTGTTGGTACTTTCTAAAATCAACTTAGCAATGTCCAATCAGACATACTGTATGGCACAAGAAATTATATTCTTGCAATATAATATAATGTCTTGTAATAACATATAATGCAAAAGAATCTGAAAAAAAATTATGACTGAATCACTTTGCTTTGCACTGAAACTAACATATTGCAAATCAACTATACTTCAGTAAAAAAAGAGGCATGCCCATACATCCTCCCTTTTCACTCTTTACGTTGCTGTGCCTTTCCATGCCAATTCTCTCTTCATCCAGATTCCCAAGTGGATATCCGAAAAGTTAAGATGACAAAAATATTTCCCAAGCTCAAGCTAAATCTAAACATAAGTGACATAGAAATTTGACTATTATCAAATAAATAGATCCATCTAGATAGCCAAACAATGTCAGAACAAAGAAAATCAAATTTCCTAGACTGACAAAATAAAATGGATAGTTGCCATATGCCTACTTCTCTTTCCAGTCTGTGTACATCAAGCTAATTGCCAGCGACAATGCAATGTGTAATCATTTCAGTGGCCTGCATATAACTTAAAAATGCTTGTACACATGCAGAAATCTCAGTTCCAGAAATAAAAATAGAAATGTATTTTTATGTGACTGTATATTCCATTCTAATAAGTGACAGAGTTTGTTTTAGTTTTGAAATGACGGTTGTCAAATAGAAAGCTGTCATTTAAAAAACTGAGAAAGCTTTCCTGCAACTCTATGCATAATCCCCGGCTGGCTCTAGAGTCCAGGGAACAGAAAAAGAAGAGATGGGGGAGGGTACTGTCTTCTCCCTGACTATGTCACGTTTTGCTCATAGCTTTTCTTTTTCTGTCCCCTGTCATTTGTCCCCAGGTTGGGCACGGGGAAGAGTGTGTTGAATTTGGGGGAGGGGGGTTGTAGTAAGTTTCAAAGACAAAATACTACCTACTTAATATTATTTTTGACAGATTTAAAAAGAATATATGCAAAAACCTCATGAAAAACTGTTACATTACTATTTTTCTTAAATAAATCAAGTCAGATTACTTACTAAGTAGAAGATTAAACAAAAATTCTGGTCCTCTGATGCCTGAGTAAAATGAACTTTTAATTGTGTAATTGTTGATGCATTTCTTTTTACTTTCCAGACTTTTCTATCCCAATATTTTCATGATTTGTCCTAAACAAACAAACAAATCTCTCACTGGAACATTTCAATAATCTCAAATGCGAATGATTACTTTTTCTAGCACGTTTCCATTCAAGATAATTTACAGAATGATTGATTCCAGCTTTCTGGTCTTATTTCCCAAAAATTTTCACACTTTTCCTGTGATTCTTAATCAATAACTCTAAATTCTCCTTACAGACCTCAAGTTTTCCCTCTCCTGTGTCTGTGATCATGCCTTTCCGCAAGCAACCTTTTCATGGCCTACACAACTGAAAGTATTAGGGTCCCTTACCCAATTGTCAAGGCTCCTGCACAAGCCTCCTCTTTCCTATGATCATTTTCATATTTGAGGCCTTTGTCAACTTCTGCTCAGACCTATGTACTGATTCTGACTCCAGCTCAATATGATACAGAATTATCACTTCTGCTCTCGCCTACACGTTTTATTAGTATAACAAATTTTACCATGTTGCTCCCTTGAATAAAATGCTCCAACTACAGAAAAATTGGAGATGGCTTAGCGTAAAATGAAGGCTCCATAATTCAGGCTACATCATGTGTACAGTCTCATGTTCCCAAATGCCCTGATTGGAAGTCCCCTACTGTATTAACCTGAGTTACTTGGAAATTTACTTTACGTATCTTGCTATCGACTTATTTCTCTTCTCTGACTAGTGCCTACTTTCTCTATTTCTGCACCTGGAAAATGTTCTGTTAAACTTTCAAAACGCAGAGCTGTGGTAGGCAGAGTTTTAAGTTGGTCAACAAGATTTCTGCCCCAAGTCCACACACCTTCTATAATGCATGGGGCTTGTGAATATAATGCATTTCTTTTCCAGATTAGGTTTTGTGATAAGGCACAGTTGACTGTAAGAAAGGGAGATTATCCTCAGTGGATGAGATCTAATTAGGTGAAGCCTTAAAGGAAGACTAAGCTCTTCCTGGAAAAAAGAGATTCAAAGTATAAGAAGAACACAACATGAGGGAGATTCTCCTTTGCTGACTTGAGTTGGAGGAATATGAGAGATCTCTAAAAGCTAGAAGTGGCACCAGGATGACAGCTGGCAATGGAATGGGAAGTCAATTCCATGACTGCAAAGACCTGAATTTTGCCAAACCACATGAGCTTAGAAAGAGACTCTCAAATTCCAGATGAAAACACACCCTGGTGAATACCTTTATATTTTTTACTGTGAGACCCTGAGTAGAGAATTGGTTCAGTTGTGACTGGATTTCTGATCTGGAAATACTGTGAGATCATAAATGAGTGGTTTTTTTATGTCACTAAATTTGTGGTAGTTTTTTATGCAGCAATATTAAACAAATACAAACTACAATATTATTTCTCAAGGAACTGTCTCCCCATTCTTAGACTAGGTTAAATGCCCATCCTTTGCTTTCTTCCCAATTACCATTTCAACATCATATTTGATATAGCTCCTTGTTCCACACACACTCAAGGAAAGGGACTGTAACTCCAACTGAGAGTCTTTGTATGGGGCATATAGCACTTGTAAGTAGCTTGAACTTAATGCAGTGAAGAAGCCAAGTATCACAGATGTTCTATATGCATACAGATATGGGTACACGCAGAAAAGAAGTTATTTCCTGCCCTTTATTGACAACATGTTTACTACTAATAGCAATGAGTGCACTAGCACCCACATTTTGGTTTCTAATCTGGTTCTGTGAAGGAAGGAATAATGACTTTTTGCAGAAATGCCTGATTCTAGGACAAGCAGTATGCAAGAGGATCTTGAAGCAGCTTATATGACCAAAATTATGAAACAAAAAACAAACAAGAAAATGAACAAGAAATAAACAAAAGAAATAATGGTAAGTGTAAATCTAAGGGACGTAAGAGCCTACTGAAAGAGATTTTGTTGGCCTAAATTGGAACAATTTGAGCAAAAAAGTAATATTAGGTCATGCTCAAAGCATAAAATAAAAATCCATTAACCATATTGATATAAACAAATTATTAATTAAATAGGTAAATGGAGGGGATTCGACTGATGTCCCATGCAGAGGAATTACAAATAATTTATGTAGATAATCCACCATCAAGGAAGAGGGGCATAACTTTACTCCTTAAATAGGGTGACTTCCTCCCAAAGAATCCTGTATGAAAATGGTGAAAAAAGAGAGTAACTTTACAGTGAGGAATCTGACAAACACTACATAAACTAGTTGAGTGACGTCAACATCAGTAGTGATGCTATGCTGATAGTCTGTGCCTTAAGTACAATGTGATGAAATAGACATTTTACCTTTGCAGTCTTCCTCCCCAAACCACACAACCCCAGTGTTATTATGAGGAAAATACAGATAACACCCAACTGAAGGACATTCTACAAAATACTGACCAGTCCTCCTTAAAATTGTCAAGGTCACTAAAAACAAGAAAAGTGAGACACTGTCACACCAAAAGGAGCTCCTGGAACAGAATATAAATATTTGGTAAAACTAAGGCAATTTGAATAGTGTGGGTTTTAGTTAATAAGAATGCATCAGTAGGGTTCCTTAAGTGTGGCAGTTTCCTATACTAACATTAGAAGTTCATAATAGGGGGATTTGGATGTGGGATATATGATAATCCTATGTACTATCTTTGTAATTCTTCTGTAAATCCAAAACCATTCTAAAATTGAAATAATTATTTTAAAATTATTTTAAAAATTTATATGGTATGGGAGAAGGTGAGAAGATCAGACTAGAGAGGGAGCAAATGTCCTTTAACTACACAGAAAGATATTGTACATAACTACAAAGAATTTTTTAGCAGATTAGACTGGCCTGTGGTTTCTTAATGCTCACAAGCTGTGGTTTATGATGACAGTGTGGGTGCAGTTTTGTGCAAGAAATTTGGAAGAAGCTTTTGCCAGTATTTCACTGATATCTATCTTAAATTTAATTCAGAAATACTTGGATCAGATATATATTTTTTTACTTTTAGTGTTTGTTTTACAAATAGCAGGAAACCAGGCTAACTGCTTTCTATTGATGGAAAACCACTAATTGAACTGCTAATAACAACCTGACGAGTTGAACACTTGAAATCCTTAAAGTACAGGAGACAATTCAAATGCAGGAAATACACAATTTAAAATGAGCTTTTCCTTTAGTGTACATTAGGATCTATATGTCTAGCCAGTTTTATTAAATTTTTTTTCAAATTTGCTTTTGAAAAAATAAAACTCTCTTTTAAACAGTTTTGTTAAGTTTAGAATATATATGTGATAAAGATAAATGCCAGGAACACAGTGATCCATTCAATGTTGAGAGAGTAAATAATAGTAAGTATTAATTATTTGTGAAGCCAAGTATCCAATAAGCTGCAACACCACCTATTTTGACTTGTAATCCTTTTAAAACACAGTAAAATTTGTTGGAACCTTCACCTTTCAGTACATCCAACTTCTGTCCTCCCGTTATTCTCAGAGGATCAGTCTGTTTCATCTATTTGTCTACCAAACATAAAATTTAATATATAAGCATAAACTCTGTACATAAACTCTGTGAAGATGAATTAAACTGATACTCAACTGTGATAGAAATCACATATAATGTACTTCAAAATACCCTGCACATTAAATTGTGAAATAAAGAGAACTTTGCTGCTGTCCCTGAGAGCAAGAAACAATTATATAATGTAATACTGAAACTTGTACTAAATGTATATAATGGTAAATATACATTTACAGTTTTGTATAAGGAAGCAGAATTTTACCACAAAAATTTTTTTCTCGGTTTCCCAAGGTCACATGTTGTTCTGTAATATCGTCTGTGATGTAAACTGCCGTCAACCATCCTTTTCACATCTGACATATGGAGGCTATACTAGACTCCTCTCCCACTCCACCTACCAGGTCCAGTTGATTATATTTCTTAGGGGGTACAAATTACAGAAACTTGGGGTGCCACTGCATGACATTTTGATGGGATTATGCAGGCACACAGGAATATCTTAGTCTTGCCTTAGCAGAATCATCATCCTGCCCCTATGTGTTCCTGGATAGAGATAAACAAGGAATAATGGAAAATGGAACAAAAGGCGCTCTTTTACTGTTAGCCTGGCTTGTACAAGAAGTGCCACTAAGGAATTCTGGTGACCTGAGTTAAAATGTGTGACTTAGACAAAAGTCACAGTTTGGGCAGTATAACTCTTCCTGTGTGTCTTCACTCAGAAACACAACTTAAGGCTAATACATTTCCTTTGTTGCTTTCCCATGCACCTCTGATCCCTCACAGCTGTCACCGTCTAAGCAGCTGGAACATGGGAGGAATCTAGATGATGCCCACAGACCCACAAAGATATCATGGGATTCCAAATATTTATACCCAGAAGAGGCTGACTAGGAACTGATATCTAGGTGAGAGGCACGTCACTATGCCAAAAGCTGGTGGACAACTGCCTGGACCACTGACAGTAGAAAGATATCATAAATGCCATGCTCTCTGTGCCTTTTCTCTCTATCCTCATCATCACTACGAGAATCCACAGACATATTTTACCACTTCTAAATCCAGCTCAACACATTCCCTTTTTTAATTATAAACCTTCTAATTTACAAAGTTGCCCCACATGGGGACAGTGAGTCTTTGTTGAAGACACTGCTGCTTCACCCACTGTTACATTACCTCCTGCTCTAGAATCTAAAGTTCTGGAATCTGTGTTAGATAGCATAACAGTGAAACCCTAACCCCAAACTTAGAAATAGAAAAAAGCAAGGTAATGGTTTAAATCAGGCTAATTCTAAGAATCTCTAGTGCCACTTAGTTACACAGGGTTTTGAATAGAAAGAGGTAGATTCTCTCTGACCATACTACTCTGAATTAAATTTTCAGGTCACATTTCTAAAAATAACCATAGAGATGTTTTAGACATTGGCAAGGCTTTTTTTCAACAGCTCAGAATGATCCCATTCTATGCCCAATAAACTGTGTCTGTCTCTGAATGTGGGCTATTGATTTTGCACTTGGCTTTCCTGACTCTTCCTATATTATTTTTAACTTGGTAGCTCTAATCTGGGTGATCTTGTTTGTTACTAAATCTTAAATTCCATAACATTTTAAACTTCTGTCTTCAGAAATTGACTCATAGCTTCCTGCTGCTCAATGATGGGCATAAAGTACATTTCATAAATGAGAATGAGAAGTATGTGAAATCACCTAATATTTGGCTTAGATAACAAAATGGATAGTATTGTTATTAACTAGACAGATAATACAGTAAGAGCAATAGTTGATGTTAAAAAATTATTGTTCAGTGTTTTTCTTACTGAATTTGAACTATATATAGGGTTAAATATTACCCAGGAGTAAATATCATCAAACTGAAAAGATGTATGGTATACTAGTTCTGCTTATCAGAGTCAATTTAGGAATTAAAAAAGAAAAATAAAGATGTAGAAATAACACCATGTATTCTGGCCTAATAGGCCTAATATTAAGTATTCATAACTATATTTTTCAAATGTTCCCAGGTGATTATGATGTATAGCCCAAATTCATCACTGGTACAGATAAAAGAAGCACAGTAAGAGATAGTGATCAGATAGATGGAAGAAAAATTAGGAAAGAGTGGAACCCTTGATGATGATGGTGGTGAAGGCAACCATCATCTTCTGACTTCAGAGAAAGATCAAATAATGGCAGAGAAGAAAGTTGTCCATTGAATTTTGCAATATGAAATCATTATGATCCCAGAAAAAAACATTTTTGCATCAACAGTTGAAGAATAAGAAAATGGCAAGTCAGTATGACTCTAAATTTCTGGCAATCCAGTAGCCTAGCAAACTTGAAAAATAAAAGCTTGGTACAAAATACCTAAAATTCCATATAAAATACACAAGATATATCAGAGCAGAGGTAGCAAATAGAGTTAGAGAAAATCCCAACAGTTAGAACCTAAAAGGATGAAAATTAATACTTTATTTTTTAAAGCTCAGGTCATTACAGGTTCAATGCAGAAGAAAGAGAAGAATCTGAGGGCCTGCAATAATGGAACATCAGCATAAATCTGGAATCACTGTAAAACAGGATCTGCAATGAGTGATCCAGGGAACAAGAAACAAACAAGCAATCTACTACACTAAGGAAGATGTTGAAGATATTTTGTGTCCTATTCTTAGCTCTGAGTGGAGTGGAAAAATAACTACGTGGAAGGAAAAACAATACTTACCTGAAAAATCATTGGGTTTGAAACTTATTTTTTATTGAAGTGAATTTGCATAACATAAACCATTTTTAAAATGTACAATTTAGTGACATTTAGTACATTCATAGTGTGGTGCAAACACCACCTATACTGAGTTCCAAATTATTTTCCTGACCCTAAAAGAAAACACCATACTATTGGAGTCACTCTATATTCCTTCCATAGCCTATCCCCTAGCAATTGCCAATCTGCTTTTTGTATCTCTGGATTACCTATTCCAGATATTTAATACAAGTGGAATTAAACAATGCATGACCTTTTATGTCCAGCTTCTTTTACTGAGCATGTTTTCATGTTCGTCTCTTTTATAGCATGTATCAGGACTTCCATCCATTCTATAGCTAAATAATATTCCATTGTTATGTATATGCCACATTTTGTTTCTCCATTCATCCATTGTTGGACATGGGGGTTGTTTCCAACTTATAGTTATTGTGAATAATATTACAATAAACATTTATATCTGTACAGTATTTGAGTATTTGTGCTCAATTATTTTGAGTATATATCTAAGAGTGGAATTGTTAGATTGTATGGTAATTCTATGTTTAACTTTTTGAGGAACCATCAAACTATTTTCCACAGTGACTGCATGATTTTATATTCCTACTAGCAATATATGAGGGTTGAATTTCTCAACATCCTTGTCAACACTCCTTACTTTCCACTTTTAATTATTGCCATCTTCTAACACTAAGTAGGTGTGAAGTGATATCTCATTGTGGTTTTGACATGCATTTCCCTAATGACTAATGATGATAGTTATCTTTTCATGTTTTGTTCACCATTTGTATATCTTGTTTGGAGAAATGTCTATTCAAGTCCTTTGTCCATCATTTACCTAAGATTTTAGTTGTTGTTATTAAGTTGTAAGAGTACTTCTTATATTCTGAATATTCCTTATCAGAAACATGATATATATAAGATTTGAAAATTTTTTTCCTCTATTTTGTAGATCATCTTATCACTTTCTTAATAATGTGTAATGCACAAAATTTTTCAATTTTGAAGAAATGTATTTTATTCATTATCATAGTTTTTATTAGCAATTTATCTATTTTTCTTTTGTTGCTTATGCTCTGACGTCATACCTAAGAATCCAGCACTGAATACAAGATTTATTCCTATGTGTTCTTCTAAGATTTTATAGTATTATCTTTAGCCTTCAGGTCATTGATCCATTTTGAGTGAATTTTTTGTATATGGGGTGAGATGGGGTTCCAATTTCATTCCTTTGTGGATATCTGGAGGTCCTTTCACCATTTTTTGAAAAGATTATTCTTTTCCCATAGAATGACCTTGGCACTTGTTGAGAATCAGTTAGCCATAGGTGTCTGGGTTTATTTATGGACTCAATTCTATCCTGTTGTTCTGTATGTCCGTCCTCATGCCACTACCACACTGTATTGATCACTGCAGTTTTGTAGTAAGTTTTGAAATCAGGAAATACAAGTCCTCCAACTTTGAACTTCTTTTTCAAGATTATTTCAAGACTGTTTTGACTATTCTAGGTCCCTTCAATTTCCATATTGTGTATTTATAATTGTAATATCATGCATTTACATAAAGGAGGAAATTATTGATATGCTTAAAAAAGAATATCACAAATATGTAAAGCAAAAGAAGTCACAGAGAAAGAACTTTACAAACTATTCTGACTAATAAAAATATTGTACAAAAACCTTTACCACATTATCACAAAGTAAATGAAGAAATATATACAAAGAATACAAATTATGACAAATTGGATTTTAGTCCAGAAATATACGTTGCTTCAATATTATAAAATTTATTAATATGTACTGGATAAACAAAACAAAGCAGAGAAATGATCAAAAAACAGATCAATAGATGTAGAGAAAAATTTGAATGTTTTCAAACTTTGTGCTTAATTTTTCCTTAATCTGACAAAGGATGAATCTTAAAAAGTTATAGCAAACATAAAATGTAATTTTTAAAAGTTGAAAACAACTGTAAAATCAGGAATGAGGCAAGGATGCTTTCATTTCCCACATTTTATCAGTTGATAAATATTTGATCCTATTCATTGAGTAAGAAGAAAGATTGTTATAATAAAAATGTCTTTTTGAAAGATATTATCTTTATAGAAAATAGTACATTTAGCAAAAATATTAGAATCAATAAGAGAGTTTATCAAGACTTTCACATTAGTCTAGTATAAAATATAAGCCAAAAATGTTTAGTTTATTGAAGTTAAAAGTATGTGTTATGACAGTGTCAAAATTTATAATAAAAATATATTAGATTAACTCTAACAAATATATAATGAACCTTTATGGAGAAACTTATAAAACTTAACAAAATTATATAAAGGTCTTTAGTAAATATAGTGACATTCCAAGAAGTTCATGGCTAGAAAGAATTGTTAATAAA
This sequence comes from Vicugna pacos, assembly GCF_048564905.1. NCBI lineage: Eukaryota > Metazoa > Chordata > Mammalia > Artiodactyla > Camelidae > Vicugna > Vicugna pacos. Next base: position 23,505,736 of record NC_132994.1, on the reverse strand, counting down.
TGTAAAAAAACCTTGATAAACTGATTTTTTTAAGTGTATATGAAAAAGCATCCCCATGGAATGGAATAAGAATCCCCATGACTCTTGAATAATCTGAACAAGGAAGAGTGAACACATCCATATTATGTCAAGAGTTTATAGCTCTATAATTATTAAGAATTTAGACATTGGTGCAGGACTTGTAATATAAATCAATGCAACATAATTAATCCCAGGTACAGATTCATGCATATATGGAAATTTTTATATGAAAAAGATGCTGCTGAAGATTAGTACTGCAAGAATGACTAAATCGTTAAAGGATGTAATAAATCACAAAAATTAATTATTTTCTTAAACCTTACTAAAATATCAAAAATAAATGGGTTTATTTTAGTCTTAAATATGAAAAAGGGGTAAATATTTTTATAAACTCAAAGTATGAACAATTTCTTAGATAAAATATAAAAACTCAAACCATTGAAAAGATTTATCTTCCTTATGCAAATTAATAATTGATCAACAAGTGTGGAAATCAAGCTACAAACAAGGGGAAATTATCTGCTATAGATTTTAACTGAAAAAGGGCACACATTAAAAATATATAATAAAGCCTTAATATTGAAGAGACAGATAAAATACAAACAACAACAAAAAAACTAGTAAAAAATAAACGAACAAGCATTTCATAGGAGATAAAACAAGAATAATTTATTAAAACATGATCAAATTTCTTAATAGTGAAATTAAAATTAGAACTGTAGTGAAAATTATTTTGCATCCATTTGAAATACAAATTTAAGTTTGATATATTTGATATATATTTGCATATGTGGGCGATCTATTTTTTAACTTAAAGTTAAAACACACACACAGATATTAAAAGCTACACGAGAGAGGATTATCAAATTAAGTATTATAAAAATTAGAGGACTCAGTCTTGGGCAGAATGAGAAACTTTGTGTATAGCTGTACCTCATGTTGATGTGAAAAATAAAAATGGACAGAGAAGAAGGTATGTAGAGTATTTAAGTAATTTTTCTTGAATGAACTAGATATTTCCCAGAGAATTTTAAGTGAGGATATCAGCTTTAAGTAAAAGAAGGGTGGATTGAGGAGACAGTTAGAATTTCAGAAAACGGCCTATTATTCCATCTCACAATGGAAGTCTTTCAAATACTCATTTTAATATATAAAATAAAATAAAGAGTTAAACCTATCCCTTTATTTTCATCATGGGATATAAACTTTTTCATAAGTATATATGTGCAAATTGTATGATGTATGTGGTATTTTATTTAGTATTACATGCAAGAATAATATAACTTTTACCTACCACTCATTACTATTAGTATTTTAAGGGTACCTAGGATTTATTTGTAATCAGGTATTTTAAAACATGCAGAGTGGAAACGACTGTCAGGAAGGAAGAAGTTTATCATATTCACAGGTCTCTTGAAACAAGAGACATGGCACCAATCAGGGCCAAACACGGAAGCTCCCAGCAAGGTGGGCGGGCAGAGAGGAAGGGCGAGCTGGAGCGTTCTTGTGTTTATGGCAGGAAACAAGGAAGGGCAGAAGTTTATTATTGGGGTAGGCAAGAAGCAAAGATGTGTTTAATGTGACTGGTTATTGTGCAGTATGAATTGCATGCCCTTGTTAAAGGGGGAATGACACAGCCAGATCTAAAGTGGTAAATAAGGATAACACTGGAATAGGGTCTATAGAGAATGACAAATCACTACATACAGACACTAGAAACATTGTTACTACAATTGTCTTCAAGGAGAATCCAGTTTCCTCCTTAAAGAGTTAAAAACCCATTCTTATCTTCCAAAATGATAATAAATAAATGAGTAAAATAAATAAAAGGAGAAAGGAAAAGAAAATGAAGGAGTAATAACCAATTTCTCTTTATGTATTTTGCTACTATTCATATTTATCCTCTAATCCTCTAATTTTCTTTAGGTATATTGACTCTTTTGATCATTTCCAGTGAAAATTTTGCTGAATGAGGGGTTAAAAACTGGGTCTCTGCAAAATTTATTATGATTCCACTTACTTCACAAAACAAACTCTTTATCACTTCCTCCTGAGTAATACTGAGTTTAGAAACAAAGTCGATATTGGACATTAAATGCAAGTCATTAATAGGCCAGTATCCCTGTTCAATATTTAGTGTGCATGCTACATAAAGGAGAATTTAACAAGCAGCTCTACATGGAGGCTATGGACTTTTAGGGGAGGAAAGAGATTCACCAGAAGATGTTAGTATGATTAAGTATAAACACTAGCACTGTGTTAGCAGAGAGAATAATGATCAGGATAAAGCATCTCATCATAAAGGTACATTAAATAACAGAGCAAATATGATAATGCACTCAGTAAAATAGCTTTCTATGTTTTAGTTTTATATTCTGGATCATTTATTCCTAAAATTTATGTAGAAATTTTCAATTTTACAAACTATACTTATCAGAAATGCCCAATATCCTCTACTTGGCTGAGTGGCTTCCCTCATGGCTGATATGCTAACCTCCCAGACTCACACCAAGCTTAAATATTTTCTTTCTACTCAGCTACCTTCCCAAACCTCTTAACTTGCTCTCGGTTTCATCTCTATTCTATATTCTCTGACTCTTACATTCTTATCTTTTACCCAATGCTCTGAACTTCTTATCTCCTTGATCACTCAGGTTTTTTTTTTTTTTTGACACTGTTAGCAAGGACACTCTTGATCTTTTACTTGTGTAGAGACTTTCTTTGAATGCTTCTCTGTCAACAAGTTTTTACTAAATGTCATATTGATCTTCTTTCATCTCACCATTTTCCTTCAAATCTCTTTCTCATTCTTGAGGCTCTTTATACAACATGCTTTAATGTAGCCTCTCTCTTTCTAAACAGTGCCTCCCAAGGAGATTCATAGAGATGGTAATATAATGGCTAAAGAGAGAAAGATAAACTGTTCTGAGATATATGAGAATGTTTTGGGTCTTGAATACATAAACAAGCAGGGTGATTGCATTCTCAGTAGGTTTTGGAAAGTGTAAAAGAAGGTTCTGTATTTTAGTGGCACTAACTAACAGTGGAAAGTAAGTGAATAGTGGGTACCTACACCCAACATATTCCCCAAAGTCATCAAAATCATTATCATTATACACCTAATATTTGTTAGCATAATCTGGGAAATCTCCCCTTGGATTCTTTAGTAATCAGGATCAAGCCCTTTATTATGTATGTCTATTTGATAATAACGTTGAACAGCATTAGAACAAATAAGAGGTTAGAACATAAGACAGGACTGCATTTAATGAAGATTTCAAAGTATAAAACTTGGGGTATATGAGAATGTGGAAGGAGTGGAGCCTATACAGCAGGATGGCAAGATTGGATGGCATGCTGGCATACAAGTGATGAGCCCTGAGGAATTCTGGATGGAAGCTACAATGTTGGCACCCAGAGATATCAACATCTCATATTTCAAGACATGTCACAATTTTCAATAGTTTTTCAGTCCACCTGGGCATGGACAGATAATCCATTTACAGACTTTGCCATAGTGGAATAAATTCTCCCATATCAATACTTATATAGAATATTCATATTATTTTCTAATATATAATCTCTCTACTAGATTGTAAGAACTATGCTTAATATAGTTAATATTTTATTGCAAATTGTATGTTAAAAATATTGAACATATAAAAATTATTTGTAAGATTTATGTATACATTGGCCAGTGTCTTCCAAATTTTTACAGTGGCTATGAAAGTTGAGAAAGATAAAGTAAAAATGAATAAGAGAGCATGTAAAAGATGGAGAAAGAAAGTGGTCCTGCAATCACCCAGTGGGGGGAAAATATTATAAAAGTAAAATTAAATTAAAAGAACATTTTATGTTTCCATATAAATTTTAAAATTATTTCTTCTAATTCTTTGAAAAATGACATTAGTAACTTGAAAGGGATTGCATTGAATCTGTATATTGTCTTGGATGTATGGCCATGTTAATAATATTGATTCTTCCAATCTAAGAACACAATATATCTTTCTATCTCTTTGTGTCATCTTCAATTTCTTTCATCAGTGTCTAACAGATTTTAGAGTGCAGGTCTTTTACCCCCTTTAGTAGGTTTAATCCTAGATTTTTTTTTGATGCATTGGTAAATAGGATTATTTCCTTAATTTCTCTAATATTTTGTTGTTAGTGTATAGAAATGCAACAGATTTCTGTATATAAGTTTTGTTATCCTGCAACTTTACCAAATTCATCGATAAGCTCTATTAGCTTTCTGGTTGCATCTCTAGGATTTTCTATGTACAGTATCATTCACAAAAGATCCCAAATAATCAAAACAATCTTGAGTAAAAAGAACAGAGCTGGAGGAATCATGCTTTCTGACTTCAGACTGTACAACAAAGCTGCAGTGATCAAAACAGTAAGGTACTGGCACAAAAACAGACACATGGATCAATGAAACAGAATAGAAAGTCCAGGAATAAGTTCACACACTGATGGTTAATTAATCTATGACAAAAGAAGCAAGAACATACGAGGAGAAAACACCGTCTCTTCAATAAGTGGTGCTGGGAAAACTTGACAGCTACATGTAAAAGAAGAAAATTAGAACATTCTCTTAACACCATATATAAAAACAAGCTCAAAATGAATTAAAGACTTAAATTTAAAACCAGATACTGTAAAACTCCTAGAGGAAAACATAAGCAGAATACTTTTTGACATATATGGCGCCAATATTTTTTTGTATACACCTCCTAGAGTAACGGAAATAAAAGCAAAAATAAACAAATTGGGCCTAATTAAACTTAAAAGCTTTTGCACTGCAAAGCTTTTGAAACAATAAACCAATGAGAATACAGCCTATAATTTGGGAGAAAATACTTGCAAACAATGTGACTGACAAGCAATTAATTTCTAAATATATACAGATAGCTCACACAAATCAATATAAAAAAAACCAACCCAATCAAAAATGAGAAGAACATCTAAATAGACATTTCTTCAAAGAAGACATACAGAATACCAAAAGGCACATGAAAAGATGCTAGACATCACTAATTATTAGAGAAAAGCAAATGAGAGCAACAATGAAGTATCACTTCACACCAGACAGAATGGCCATCATCAAATAGTCTACAAATAAGTGCTGGAGAAGGTGGGGAGAAAGAGAACCCTTGTACACTGTTGGTGGAATGTAAATCAGTGCAGCCACTGTGAAGAACAGTATAGTTTCCTGAAATATCTCAAAAATAGACTTACCATAATATCCAGCAGTCCCACTCCTGGGTATATATCCAAAAAAGATGAAAACTCTAATTTGAGAAGATACATGCACCCCATTGTTCATAGCTGCACTATTTATAATAGCCAGGACATGGAAGCAACCTAAATATCCATTAACAGATGAATGAGTAAAGATGTGGTATATACATATAACAGAATATTACACAGCCATAAAAATGAAATAACGTCATTAGCAGCAACATGGATGGACTTAGAGATTATCATCCTAAATGAAGTAAATCGAATAGAGAAAGACAAATATTATATGATGCCACTTATATGTAGAATCTAAAAAAATGATACAAATGAACTTATTTACAAAACAGAAATAGATTCACAGACATAGAAATGAAACTATGGTTACCAAAGGGAAAAGGAGGAGGAAGGAATAAGTCAGGAGTTTGAGAGTAAAAGATACACACTACTATATATAAATAGATAAACTACGGTTTAGAATGTAGAACTATATTCAGTATCTTATAATAACCTATAATGGAAAAGATTGTGAAAAATTATATATATATAAACATACATATAAATCACTTTGCTGTATATCTGAAACAAGACATTGTAAATCGACTATTCTTCAATAAAAAAGAGACAGATTTGTAGTTTTCTCTCCCCGAATTTAAGATCACCAATTTTTTTTAAAATTTTAAAACCGAGAAGTACCCAAGAGTAGACAAAAGCAGGAGAGTTTAACCTTGAACAACTTAAAATGGTAAGGATGAAAGGTGAACCTTCCAGAACATTGACCAGTCCCCAGAGCTATGTCTACAGAAATAACAGGCTGGAAATTACAGCCATCAGTACTAAAGATTTTGGAGAGAAAAGTTGAAGGCTGGAAAAGCAGCTGGTAATACAAAAGGAAAATGTGGTAGTGCAACATTCACAGAAAGAATGAGACTCAGTTTGCTACAAGAGAAGAAAAATCATAAGTCAAGAACTCTGATTAACAAAAAAATCTCAACAAAATAGTAGCAAACCAAATTCAAAAATACATTAAAATGATCTTACACTATGAACATGTGTGATTTCTTGCTGAGGTGCAAGGATGGTTCAACATACGTAAATCAATAAATGTGATACACTACATTAACAGAATGAAGAATAAAGTCATATGATCATCAAAATAGATGCAGAAAAAGCATTTTGCAAAGTTCAACATCCTTTCATGATAAAACCTCTCAACAAACTGAATATAGAAGAATATAGAATAGGCTTCAACATAACAAAGGCCAGCCCACAGCTAACATCACATTTAAAGATAAGAAGTCGAAAGCTTTTCTTACAAAGAACAGGACAAGAATGTCCACTGGCAGCAATTTTATTCAACATAGTACTGGATGTCCTAGCTGCATGGCAAAAAGGACTTTGTAGATGTGATTAAAGCAAGGGTTTTGAGATGCTGAGATTGTCCTCAATTATCTGGGTGGGCCCAATGTAATTGCAAGAGTCCTTAAAAATGACAGAAGAAAGGAAAGTCAGAATCGTGAGAAAGAGATGTGAGGCTGGAAGCTGAAGTGGCAATGATGGAACTGCAGGTTTTGAAGATGGAGGAAGATACCATAAGTCAAGGATGAAAGCGACCTCTAGACAGTGAGAAAGGCAAAAAGCAGAACACAACCAGAAACAAAGGGATTCTCCTTGAGGTCTCCCAGAAGGAAAAGAGCTATGTGAGCCTCTCGATTTTAACCTATGTGTTTCAGACTTCTGACAAACCGAAATCTAAAATAATAAATTTGTGTTGTTTCAAGCCACAAAGTTTGTGGTAATTTGTTACAACAAAAATAGGAAATTGATACAACATTGGTTCAACATAGACATAAACACGAATGAGCAGATGATTTTGTGAATTTCAGACTTTAAGAACTAGGCACTGATAATATTGTTAATAGGATTTAATATAATGTGGAAAGGGAGTAACTAATTGACTATCATAATTTGAGTGAGTTTTTAAAATAATCATCTAGAATAGCTTAAAGCTGAAAAATATACAGAGAACATGATGATCTGTAAGAAATATGTCAACAGCCTGGACCCTATTAAGATCAGTATGAGAGCTATAAAGAACCTGCTGTGGAAAATCAGGTACTTGCAATTAAGCTGAGATTAAAACAGGCAACATAGGATTTTGAATAGTAGTATAACAAAACTCTGTGTGTGTGATTACATGTTAAATTGTCCTATGCCATTTATTGAGACATTTCACAGGTTTGCACATTAATACAGTTTGTCATAACAAGCATAGGAAATATAAACAGCATGGCTTTTTTGAATTTGTGTGGATCCTACTTTTAACTTTGTCCTTGAGAACATTTCTTAATCTCTCTGTATCTCAATATTCTCAAAAATAAATCGTGAAAAATGATACTCTTCTTGTATGAAAGAGGTGTGAAAAATAGGTAAAACCCTGTGGTGTTTGACACATAACAACACTTACTGAATGTCAGGTCTCTTTTCTCTCTATGATCCTTACTCTGCACTAAAAATGCCATCAGACCTAGTTTTTACAATTAATACTGTTTTCATATTTGGCACATATTTCTGTAAAATATCTGTGAAAATTATTTTTCATCAGGTTTTACCTTAGGTTCTGTAAATGCAAATAACTTCAAGTCTTTGAGAATAAGCAGAGTTCCGGTAAAGTAAATTCTTGTCCAAGAATATAATAATTGTTATAGTTTATTTTTTAACTGGAAGTTATGCAGTGATATCACAACTAACTTAAGGTAGAAATATTAAATAATGAAGAAAATAATTTGGGGTCTAAGTCCTCAGATTTAATAATTAAATAAGGTAAGATAGGCAAAATCTCTTAGAAATGCCATGAAAAGCAATGTGTGATGATTCCAGTTAAGACATTACAATTGTTCATTAGAAGAAAATTCCATGGAAACTGTTTCATCTCAACAGTTGAAATACTGATATTATGTTAATCTTTTTTATATTAAAATAAATGTGATAAAGATAAAAACTTAATTTGACTACTGACAACTTTCAAGCCCCACGCCTCCCCCTTCCCTTTTACTTGACTTCTGGGCAAACCTGCAAGAAAGCTATAACTGCCACTTAGCCGAAAAAAAATCAGGCACCCATCTCCGTTTCTCTTGTTGTACTCCAGACCTAACCTGAGCCCCTGTTTTTGGAAACTCCTTCTGCTGTTTACTATGTAAGAAATAACTTTTTAAATTCATGCCCATTGGAGCCTATGTGTTATTCGTTCTGACATCTGTATTAATCCCTAGTCTAGGGACTGCTCAGAGAGCCCAAATAAAACAATGAGATAAGCAATATGTCATCTGGGAAACTGATTTGTAATTTATTCATCCTCTTTAGCCATTAATTTTTTTCTTCTTGCTCCTCATAATGTAAGAGTGGCTTTCCTATTAATAATCATTTTGGTAAATTTAAAAATAAATCTGAGATCATGCCAACGAGGAGCAACACATGTAATTGCTGAAAAAAAAAAGTGATTCCTTTACCTAGGCTATGTGACATAGTACTTCACACGCAAGACTTCTCATTTGTCTAATCAGGAAAGAAAGTGACTTGTTTCAATGTATACAAAACACAAAAAAACTAACACTTTGTCTCTATTGTTTCTATCATCTTGAAAGGGAAATCCATGGGCATGTTTGTGAATTGAACTAAAACTGTCCCTGAGGTTTAGCCAGACATACGGGAGCCAGACTGTACCTGTCAAAAGTCACTACTGAGAAAGCACTGGTGTGGGAGAATGTATTAATGTCCTTAATTGTTAATGTTTGCTTTGTGACCTTCCCATCAGCAGATCTGTGTGCCTCTACTTACTGATAAATCCATCCATCTCTTTAATGGCTCTGCCTCTGTAACTGCTGTTAACACCAGTTATTCATCACTGCACATAGAATAGCTTCTACTCCTGACACGGCCTTCATTCCAGCTGACTGTGGGATGGAAAACTTATACATCCAGGCAAATTTCTCATTTTTTATTTTCTATGTGGTTTAATACTACTGCAGTTTTGAAATTCAGAAACATAGGTGTCTTCCCCCTTTAGAATTTGAAGGAAAAGCGCTTTCCTGAGCTAAAATATAAAGTGAGATGGAAGACAGACTGACCTGAAGTGGCAGATTATTATATGCTGAAATATATTACTATATACTTTAAATAAATACTCGCCACACCTTGATGGTATTAGAAATTAAGTCAAAGAAGGATAATTATAAAAAGGACAATTTTATTCTTAGGGAAATAGAATCACATGGCAATCCTCTTACTTACACCATTCATATGATTCTTTCCATTAATTACATAGATTTTTACTTTCTTAGAATGAACATTCACTTTTCCTCAGCTGTGTATATTTTCATTCCATTTCTCATGCCTAGGGCTTTATTATATAAACCATTTCATTCAATTTCTTAATGAGTTTTCTATGAGACCTTTTTTTAACGAGCTCATGCCAACTAATTTGAGATGTCTCAAAATATGTATATTTATTTCACTAAAACACAAATACAAGAATTGATTTTAAAAATTCATTTTAGAGTATGATAGAAATATTGTGTAGAAGCACATTAAAAAGATAAAATTTTGAAAAAAATGATTATAATGTTGTTGAAGTTGTAAGAAAAATGATATTTTCTATGTATTAACATCAAAGTATGAGTTTGCAGTTTCTTTTTTTCCAGATTCAAATTGCATGTGTATATGTTAATGTCCTGACTAATACCCACAACTTGTAAGAATGATTAAAGAAGCAGATGTTTCTGTTACATTCCTGAAATTTAATTATTCAGTGGTATATGTCCTACCACGGCCAAGTCTGATCTGGATTTGAGGCCTGCTGAGACTATGTCCCACTGAATAAGGAGGATTTGGGTAGTAATCTCCATTTGGGTGGGTCAGAGACAGTTTAAAATGGTGCATTGCAGCCTTTAAGGGACTCTAGTGTGTCAGTGAAACATGGGAGCAGAAAGTACTAGATATTAAGTGACTTGAGAATTCAGTGGATGGCACTGCATTCATTCTGTGTCATTAATTTGTTTAGAAGAGGACCTTATTCCGCTGGATTGCTGTAAAGATGGTTCATACCATTCGTTCCAGTCTCCTTGAAGTTGGGTGGCGAAGTGAACAGGGCTTCAGCAAACTTACTTGGGAACCACCTTTGGGAACAGGACACACGTGAATGAAAGAAAAGGTGTTCACTTGTAACAGAATTGTAAGAGGTAAAGAAAGGCTGAGGCTTGGGAGAGCACAAATTAGTCTTACACCTATTGGAAATCTGACCAAATCTAGACCCTCTCAGGTAGGTGGCCCTGTTTGCCCTGGCCCTGAGGGAGTGAGCCTATGGATTGAAGACTTCATTTCACCAGCAGGTATAGCGTCATATATTTCAAAGACTTCTGTGTGTGTTTTTTTTTAAAGTGATTAAAGCCAAAAGTAATTGGATAAGAAGGAACACATTCCAAAGAGCCAAAGATTATAGAGGATGGTGGGTAGATCAAAATACGGTAGTTCATTAATTTTAGCACTTATATTATCATATCATTATTTAAAGATTTGGTGCTTTTAAAATAGAAATATTTTTAATAATTTAATACTAAATGAATTTTGTTTGATGCTTTGACATTATAATTACAAAATATTTCAATTTCAGTGCTATTCACTGAGATGATAAACAATTTTAATAAATAAAATTGTCAAAATGTGATCCCATTGTTTTATGGTTTATAAATAAGTATTTATTTTCATACATAAAACAAGTCCAAGGTGAGTTGTCTATTATATTAAAAAATAATTTAGCTATTCTAGATCTCTGAAATATGTTTGTTCCATAAATGACACTTTTGCTAAGACTGTAATTCCCAATTATCATTAATAATCCATTCCCTAGAATCTTTATATAGTTAAAGTTAATGGGAAATCAAATTTAAAACTATATATATAAATATGAAATTATCATTCATGTTGAAATCCAATCTAAGATTATTTATTTCATACCTTTGCAAATAAATTGGATGAAAGACAGAAAGCCTGACTTACCCTGGTAAGACTCTCAAAATATAACATATACAAAATTTTTTTAATGTGAATCTATTAACAGGAATTATAATTCCCAGTTTGGAAATTTACATTGAAAAAAAAAGCCATACATTGACTATATAATTACTTATAGAAACAAAGTACACTTGAAAGTGCAGTGTAATGGTTAAAGCATGAACTTTGGACTAACAATGAATGCTGGTTCTACCACTTACTAGTTGTGTGACTTGCCCAGTTACTTAGCTTAATGGCTCAGTTTCCCCAAATCCAAAATAGAAATAATAATACTAACTTTCTTATAGAGGCTTTTTGAGGATTATATGCATTAATTATACATAAAATACTTAGAACAATGAGTTCCTAATATCTAATAAGCACTATATATTCTATTATTATTGTTGAACTGTTAAGCCATAAAAATCACAAAAGCCTCATAAATCATTTTGAGAAAACTACATTTTTCTTTTTACAATAGTCCACATAAAAATCAAAGTTAGTAAAAAATTAAATGACTTCCTCGGCAAGAGAAGTGACTCTCAACAAGAAGCAGAAACTCCATTTATATTATATGCTAATAGTCCTTTACTGAAAAAATCAGTAATATCTCAGAGAACAGGTAGTTGCCAGAGGTGAGGGAGGTTGGGAATGAGTGAAATAGGTGAGAAAAATTAAGAGGTACAAACTTTCAGTCACAAAATAAATGAGTCACAGGGATGAAATGTACAGTATGGGGAATATAGTCAATAATATAGTATTATCTTTGTATATATAGTGACATATGGTGACTAGACTTACCCTGGTGATCATTTTATTATGTATAAAAATACCCATGTTGCTGCAAATGGCATTATTTTATTATTTTTTATGGCTGAGTAGCATTCCACTGTATAAATATACCACAACTTCTTTATCCAGTCATCTGTTGATGGTCATTCTAAGTGAAGTAAGCCAGAAAAAGAAAGAAAAATACCATATGATATCACTTATATGTGGAATCTAATAAAAAAAATACGAACTTATTTACAAACAAGAAACAGACTAACAGACAGAAAACAAACTATGGTTACACTGCTATGGTTACCAGGGAGGAAGGGGGTGGGAAGGGACAAATTGGGAGTTCGAGATTTGCAGATACTAACTAATATCTATATAAGATAGATAAACAACAATTTCATACTCTAAAGCACAGAGAACTATATTCAATATCATGTGGTAACTTATGGTGAAAAAGAACATGACAAAGAATATATGTATGTTCATGTATGACTGAAGCATTGTGCTGTACACCAGAAATTGACACAAGATTGTAAACTGACTATACTTCAATAAAAAAATACATGTATATATAAAATACCAAGTTTTTGTGCTATGCACCAAAAACTAACATAGTGTTGTAGCTCAATTGTACTTCAAAAAACAAACAAACAAACTCATAGAATAAGTGATTAGACATGTGATTACCACAGGTATGAGGTTAAGGGAAAGGGGAATTGGAAGAAGGTGATCAAAAGGTACAAACTTCCAATAATAAGATAAATAAGTACTAGGCATGTAATGTACAACATGATTAATATAATTAGCACTGTTCTATGTTATATATGAGAGTAAATCCTCTCTTGTATAAGGGTTCTTATACAAGGAAAATTTTTTTCTACTTCATTAATTTTGTATCTATATGAGATGATGCATGTTCACTAAATTTATTGAGGTAATCATTTATGATGTATGTTAATTCAAATCATTATGCTGTACATCTTAAATTTACACAGTGCGCTATGTAAATTGCATCTCAATAAAACTGGAAGAAAAAAAGAAATATTCATAAAATAATCAATAGTATCCAAGATGAACCAAGACATTAATTTCATATATTTGGCAATAATAATAAAGTTTCCATTGGTTGAGTGCACACTGCTTAACACCAGGTGTATCTTTGCCTCTCTCACTCTTTTTATTTACTGTTTTAATCCCACAATAACACTGCAAGGTAGAAATTATCAGTCCACCATGAACAAGAGAGAAGGTACAAAAATGTTGTTATTTACTCAAGGTTATCCAACTTAGAAGTAGGTGAACAGGGATTCAAACTAAGGATTATCTTTCACTAAAATCTCAATTTTTTTTTCACTACATCACTTTTGATGTGACTTTTATAAAATGTAGGCTTAGAGAGAATATGAGATAGTGTCACAAAGTTTTGTGGGTTTTTTTTTTTTGATACTTTAAAATCCATAGTGACTTCAACTGCAAGACATAACCGATCACTTAAGATAATTTGCTCTGCTCTGGTTTCTATACATCTGGTTCAAGAACTAATCTGTGTGATATTCAAGACTGTACTCTGACTCTGTCAGTGAACACTTTCCAGGAACTTTCAGATAGTTTGACAGGGCTATTGCTTGTGCAATGTACCGCAAAACTACTGAATATAGTATTTTAAAATATAGACTATAATTTATTAAATGTTTGCTATCTTGATGGGATGGTGAGATAGGTCTGTTTAATAAGTCAGAATGCTTCTCATTCATGCTGGTTTATAAACTTTGCTTGTATACCTGTTTTAGCCATCCATGCATGCTTAATAGCTCTTTCTATCAAGTCTACCTGAAGGTTAATCTAACGTCTGTATTAGGTCACAAGGTTCTGTAACAGAAATCTATGCAGATGGGCTATTAAACGATATCGAAATTGCTCAAGCAAGTGATAATGGTCATTTATTTTACCATAATTCCTTTAGAGTATGGGGAAGATCTTGAAAGAGCATATAAAAATGTTAATAGAGGAGGTTGAAATCTAGGAGCTATTGCATCAGTTCAAACTTCTCCCTTTTTCCCAAAGTGAGAAAGGAATATAGCTAATTATAAGTATATAAAATATTGAATATGAAGATTTTCACCTGGTATAATAAATTTGTTAAAAAGAAGAACTGGTATCTTATCCTATTTATCTTTAATTCAAGCTATAAATTTATATGCATGTGTATATATACATGTATATCATTGAAAAACATCACAGTAATGAAGTCACAGATTTTGACTTCAGGAATCTAACAATCTAATGAATTATGAAACAGATATTTAGCACAAGAAAATTTGGTTTTTAGAGTTACACTTATCAATACATTCAAGAAATATTTACTGAAGACCCAATATGTATAGTCATTGCACTATAAAAATAGAATAAAATACGTAGGATGAAACACTCAAATGTAGTTAGGAAAAATAAAAACAAACAAAAATAAACGCAAAAATTATGCTGGCAGATAAAGGCAGTAAGAACACTCCAGGGAGAAGAAATGAAATGTGAAAAATGCAGACGTGTGAAAAAATATTGCATTAGATAAACCCATGACTCAGTAATAGATTTCATTTCTGCAAATCTGCCTATTTATTATCTTATCCTCATAGACAACATAGTGTCATTGAAAAGATATGCAGAGTTTGTAAGTCTAGGGTCATGAAATTCAGGAACCATGATTTCTCTCTGAATGACATTCAATATCCTAATTTCTCCTGTCATTTGTGTGGGAAAGTAAGCCTGATGGAGAGACACGGACCAAAAGAAAACATAAAGGAAAAGAAACAAAACCCCATAGAATATAAATAAGAAAGAGCTAGAAATTATCTAAGTAGCTATTCCACCTTGAGCTTAAATATCTCCTCCCAAATCTGAAATTTTAATTGTGTCCTAAGCAGCATCATTCCACAGATGCAAAGTCATCTTTGTCCATCTTCAAATCTCCTCTATCTGCATTACTGTCCTTAGTTAATGACACATTTATTTTTTACATTCATAAATACTTATTAATCACCTAGATTGTATCTTTTACTATATTAAATATTTAGTATATTCTATTGAACAAAATACACATAATTTCTACATTCGAGGAAATATTTCATCTGTGTAGCCTCCAAACCCTCCTAACTCCCTTCTTACCCTGTTTTCCATAGCCGCTCAATTACTCGGTCACCAGTCCCCTTAGTCTACTTTCTAAAGACGATGTTCCTGAAGTCTATCTCATCTCTATTGCTACAATTACTTTAGTTTTGATTTTTAGCCTATTCTCACTTGAATTGTAATAGCTTCTTAACAATAGTTTCTCTGCCTTGTACTTAGTATATATCTTCCACAATATATTTTTTATAAACAGATGTAATCATGTTATCCTGCTTAAAAATCTTTCAATTTTTCCACATTGACTAAAGGAGCAGGTTGTCTACAAAACACCTCTTTCTTCCCTTTATCTATCCCAACAGAGTACTTATTTTTAAAGTTCTCAGCCTAACCCTGGATGACTCGGGGAAGATAACCCCAAACTGAGCCTCTGAGACAGATGTTGATTATCTCAGCCAATCATGGTAATCTCTTTTTTCCAATGCCACTAATTCTTTTAGAGATAAGCATATGGTCTAGTTTAGGAAAGTGAGAAACAGTTAGTGTCTTTTGAGGGAATTCTGGGAATTTTTTTCTTTACTCCTAAGAAAGATTTATAGGAGAAAATGACACCTCTTGATGTAGTATCCAGAGACCTGCACCCATTGTGTAACCAGTTTGGAAACGAAGCCAGCACAAACTGCAGCTAAACTTAACTCACCCCTTGAAGTTACCATCTTTGTAGGCCACCTTGACTCTGGACATTGAACAAATGTCTATCATTAAAATCGACTGAGTGGGAGTTTCTTATATATACATCTTTATGCGTGCCAAACAAAGCCTTCTATGGTCTGTCCCTGTTTTTCAACCTTAGCTCTTGTACTCCTAACTTTCAAAATTACAGTTTTAACTAAGGTTGAAACACCAAGATGTGCGTACAAATCATCTGGGACCTTGTTAGAATGCAGACTTTGATTTGGTAGGTTTCAGGTAGGGCTTGAGAATCTGCATTTTAGATTACACAATGCTGCTGGTCCATGAATCTCACTTTGATAAAGAAAGAACTATTACTATTACCTGTAATACCCTTCTTAAACAGTCAAAGCAGCGAAATGACAAAACTAGCACTAAAGCTGGGTATGTTATGAGACTTTCTTCAGTCCTCTGTCTTTCAGTCATTTCTTTATAAAACACTAGTTGGTTTTGAATTAACTAGTTTGAGTTGAATTCTTAGTTCAATTTGAATTCTCCGATAAAATGAAGGGAACGAATGGGCCAAACGTTGTTAACACTCCGAATCGAAGATATCAATCTATCCATACACACACACACATACTCACACACAAATGTACTCAAATGATTTTATTTCATTCTTATTGTCATCTTTCCTTGCTTGCTCTGTATGTTTCCTCTGGATTAACTCCAACAAGCATCTAAACCAGGGATTTGAATGTGGCATTTTTCCTAAACAGGGTCATGAATTTTTAAATTCTTTGCCATTTAAGAAGAACTCTTTAAGAAGGAGTTCCAGATAAATTTTAAGGGAATATTAATTACCAAAAACTAGTTTCCTGCAGTTAAGGAAAGCAAATTACCTAGGGTAATTAAAAATAAATACCTACTGTTATTAGTATAAAACTTTGTTTTCTAAATTACTGTTAAAAATTGTCTGGCTTGTACAATTTCTTCTCTATTCATTGGTTTACAGGGTGCTCTTTTTCTCTGGAGCTGAAAAAGTTTGAAATACTGATAATTAGCTTCTACAGAATTCTGACATTTGAAACATTTAAACCATAGGAAAGGCTTTTCTGTCTTCTATTATGCACTTTTCTCTTATATGAGAAAATGTAATTACATCTAAAACATCAAGAAGATCATATGTGACAATTGTTATTTACATAGAAACATTCATAAGTAATGCAGTGTAAATATTTAATAATTCATACCTAGAATAACTATGAAAGGACAAATTACTTAAACTTTAATTAGAATGCTTTTCACTGGGGACTAGAGTCCCCAAAATCTCCCAATCTCTGTATTTATAATGATTTCTTTATAAAAGTCTTTATCAGAAGTGATATACATTTAGATTTATGACTTTTTTAACATTTAGTTGACTATAGTTTATTTTTCATAAAGATTCAATTTAAAATTAACCACACAAATATAATCCTACTTATAGAGGAAACCCTTCATGGGCCATTATCTCCACTCCGTTAGAACTCAGACTTAACATGCTTAAGGTAACAATCACAGAAGTCTTTTCATACTTAAATTCCTCCTCAGTTCTTCTGTTCACATTGCAATAAACTAACCTGGGAAAAGTCTCTTTGTAAAATTCCCCTTTACTGGCATATCCAGAGGTCCAATATTCATAATCACTTATGCATATTAATATTATATTATTGCTATTTATTCAACTATAGTAAGCTTATTTAAAATGATTATGTATAACAGATTAAAAGATATTTTAATAGTTGCCAGAAGAATTATTAAACACTTCAATGATTTTAATGAGTCAGGTTAACAAAGAAACATAATAATAATAATAGAGACATTTACTGTGTGCTAAACTATTCTACTCTTCACAACAGGTTTGGTATCATTGTTTACTCCATATTATTCTGCTACAGAGTATAATAAATTTACCTGGGTAAATTGTTTTCTTAAACTTCTTTTCCTCCTAAAACATCCTGAGGTCCAATATTCATAGTCATACGTGAGTCTGAATAGTACGTTACCTTGGAATTTGGGGATCTATTACATTTGTTTTGTGAATTATGATGTTTGTTCAATTATGATTAAATTAGGGAAATATTATTTTACAATTATTATATGAAGTGGATTCAAGAGATATTAATGACTTTCAAAGATTATTAACTTTTATAGGGATTTTAATGAATCAGCTTAGCAATTAAAATAATTATAATAGCAGTAATAATAAAATAATGATAATAATAGGCACATTTACTCTGTGCTAAGATAACAAGTTTGATATCATTATCAAATCATGTCTTTCTCTGTACTATCCTACTACACAGCTATTCCCCTCTTCTGTAAGACAAGGTGTTTCATGAAACTGCAATTTTATTTCAATATGGTAAAGCGTTTAGTTGGTCTCTTCAGGCTCAGGTGTCTGTCTCCCTTTCCTTGCTATACAAAGAAAATTGGGCTCCACTGTGAATTGTATAGCCTTTTTGTAAGAATGCTTATTTATTTCCCTGTATTTCAAATGTGCCCAGAGGCTCTATATCTATAAATTTAAATGTAGGTCTAGTTATTTAGAAATAAATGAGAAAATAAATAAAATATGTAGGATGGATGCAAGCAGATATACAGCAGAGCACAACACATTTGGACTGTTGACTAGAAAACATGGGAAATTTTGTCATCTTCAATTTACCTTGCTTCATTCTGACCAAAACTTTCGTGACACAAATCATGATGTGTAGAATGGAGATGTGGTTTGTGAAACAGGTGAGATTTTTGTGAGAGTGTGTGTGTGTGCGTGTGTGTGGTTTTTCCCTGAAGCAGGATATAAGCACAGATGACATTCATTTGGAACACTGACTACAGGTTGAACACAAAAGGTCCAGACCTCATTGAAACAGTTATTTATGGTGAGGCAATGTCTGCAAATAGCATCCATTAGGACTAAATGCCTAGTGCATGAGATGGAGAAAAGGCACCTTCACACGAAAATGTAATATCCAGATTAGGCGCCTGCTCCTGAAATTACTGAGTTTAGCAATGAAAAGTTCCATTTGCTCTCAGCCCTGAGAACTCTACAATGAATTCTTCTATCTCCAAAAATCAGCCCTTGGTAGAAAAGATACAATTTTAGAAGTGGAAAGAATGCTAATATCGAATGATTCATTTTGAATTTTTCTTGACAGGGCAGTTTTCCTCTCAAATCCTTCTATATCCTAAGGTATGTTCTGGCAATGCATGTGTATCTGTACATGTGCAAGTAACATTGGTACACAAATGTTAGAACTTGTTGAGCTGAAAAATACATGGATTAGTTCATTTTACTAAATCTGCCAAAATGTTAATACAAATCTGAAAGTTTAAGCTGAAGAATATATTCCTCTTACTTGATGCCATCAGCTGTTAGAATGTGGTAGTGGCTTCAGGCTTGAAGTAAGGAGTTCAGTTGAGGAGGAGTGGGTTTGAGGCTATCATATTCCAGGAACAATTTGGGGGCATGTTACTTGCCTTTCTGATTAAATATGTTTAACACATGCATGTTAAGAATTAAAATTGTATTTTGTTCACACAGAAATTAAAGCCCATATGAGTCAAATGTCATGTTCAAAAGTAGTTTGCTCATGAAAATTTTTGTTTTGAAATTAGTTCTCTGAGGATGCACATAAAGTTTTAAGAATAGATACATATATGAGTATCATTCAATTGATAGAATTTAATGGTGCACCTATTCTGTCCAAGGCCTGGTACTAAGTGAGGTGGAATTTGCAAATAAATTTTAAAAATCAATAAATCCATTGACACATTAAGACTCAAAGTGCTTATACTTTTTTACACAAATCAGAATTACATCTCCCATACCATGATGCTCAGAGGAGAGGGTACATGTTTGCTGACTTACGTCCTGGATTGTTCTCTTTTTCCTACTAACTTATTTTTTATAACCAATTTCTAATAGCAGGCTAAATTCAGCCTTGAACCATGGCAATGAAAAATTATGTCTCTTTCTTGGATCACTGTAACAATATTTATCCCATTACACTATAACTCACTTGCCTAATTGCCCCAAAATCCATAAAGAAAACATGGATAGAAACTTTAGAGGTAGTATTCACCCAGGATTCTTATACATTGTGGAAGAGCAGGTAATCAGTAAATATTTGCTTGTTTAATATATGGATGTAATTGTATACAGTATTTCCTTACTATAATTGCTTACTGTGTGCATACACTATTGATAAAACAAGTTTTTAAAATATTCTTAATGAGGAGGACTATGCTCTGCCTTTCTCTGTATCCCTTATGTGCTTGCACAGTGTTTTCACATAATAGGTTTTCAATATATTTTCTTTATTTTTTTTCTACTCGAGGAGATTTGCAAAGTGAATTTAGGTAGGTATCTTGCTAAATTAGAAAAATAATCAAGTAAAGAAAAAAGCACAAACATTTGCTTACAAACTATATGCCCATATTGTTAATTAGTAGTATTTCCTATGGAACTTAAAATTGTATATCATCCATCCTAATATATTTTAAAGAAAATGAATTGACTAAGTTTCTGGAATTCTGTTACTTACTGAGGTAGATAAATAAAATGAATTTATCTGTCTATACATTGTAGTTTTAGTGTTTATCAATGACTTAATTTCTTTCTTTTATATTTGTGTAGGAAGAAGTTCTTTGGATCCTGGAAAATAACTAAATGGAACTGTCCTTGCATTAATAGGCACAATATTTTACTCTTGGTATCCAGTGGCTCAAAGCCTGAATTCTCTATGCTTCTTTTCTTATCTTTCATACTGAAAACAGTTGGTTCTTCTACTTTCATGCATAACACATAGCTTGTGCTCTGAAATGGGGATCAAGACACTCGTTCAAGTCCTTTCCTGTGGTGATTTATGTTATCTGGAGGAAGTTGTTATATTTCTCTGTATCCAGTTCAACAGTATATAAGAAAGCTTTTTATACTGGCACAATTTTTTGAGGCTCTAGCTCAAATTTCTCCTATTTTTTGTCTCTTACCTCTTTGTAGTTGAGAATAAGGCACCAGCGAAGAGTGAATATAAATTTCTAAATGCAGAATAAAATTGATTGATGGAGTTATGGGTAACTGTTCATATACTATATAGTATTTAATCAATTATAATACACTAGAGGAGTATTACTAATCTGATGTTAGAATAGGGCCCCATTTTATTCATCAAACATTATGTCTAGGATTATTAACATTATTATTTCTACTTCTATTCACCTCTGTTTTTCCCATCCTTTTCTTGATATGCTCTCAAAAGTTCGAGTATTTTAAGATTCCTCATTTTGATGTGGACAGCTGCAGTTAATTTGCTCAGCACTTCAATAGCTTGTCTGCTCTGTTTTACTTTTGATCAGAAAAATACCTCTAACTTTTGTGACATTTGTAAAATATCTGTATTACACACTATTACCACTTTTGACTTTAATGTAGTTTTTACACATGCCAAGTGAAAGTTGTTACCTGATAAAACAGTTTGTCTTTCAGAAAAAAAAATAACATTTGTGAAGCTCAAGAAAAGGGGATCATTCAAATAAAAAAAATGCATCGTGGTCCTGTGCAATTAATAAACTTTCACCATAAATAAAATCCAAATTATAAGGATCACCCAGCACCCCTCCCCCACCCCCATCATCATCTGGCTGAGCTAAAATGTGTAGCTGACAGAAATAAACAGAGGGAACTCCTCTTCAGGACACTGACATTTAATTCTTTTTGAGGCTTGTTAAAGGTCATTCAATTTCTTTGCTTGCATTTTGCTTTCATTATCTTGCAAGCTACTTTGGTGAATTAATTCATTTAATACTGTGAAGATGAAAATTGATTTGTATCATATCATCTCACTCTCCAGATTACTTGCTAATTTCAGAAACATTTCATTCTTATTTGTAATGAGGAAGAGGGGGATGAAAAAAATTCATGAGAAACAGATGAAGGAAATTGGGTATTATATTAAAGGCATTAACTTCCTGAGTTTCTTTTTAAAAATGACCATATTTTTATTGTGTTATAATAGTCATTGGGAAAAGGAAACGATAGCTATAAAAAACTGTTTATCAAAAACCAAGGGAAACAAATAAAGTATAAACACTACTAGAAACATCATACTGAGACCTAACTAAAAATATCAGGAGAGATCTAAAGTATGTGTTCAAGCTGAGAGCAGCTATAGCAAACATGAGGAAGGCAAAATTATCTCTACAAAACCTTATAGTTATAAATGCAAACAAAAGAGGAGTGTAAAATTGATAAGCGAATAGAATGAGCATGATTAGATCAATTCTATTAAAAGCTATGAAAGCCAATAAATGATTCAATAGAAGCAATCTGCATCCAGGTTTGTTCAGTAATCCACTGGAGGTCTTTGTCAAAATCTTTTGACAAGCTAATTAAAAGCAGACAGTTATGCAGCATTTGATGTTTACCTTTGTGAAATGAATCAACTCATCTTCAAGTTTCTATATTCATATTTTCTCCATTTCCCTGTCATGGTGACCTTTATGGTTACCATACTATGAATAAACTGCATATTCATCAAGACAGCCTCAGAGTCACAATGAAAAGAAAATGTCCCCAGAAAAGATTTTTAACCAGGATTTAACTCAATGAAATAAGCATTCACTGAACATTGAATATGTCCTGGACACGACACAGAGGGAGAGAGAAACACAGAAAAACTCAGTCACTGTCCTTTAGGGGGTCATCATTTACTAAATATTTTACAAATACATAGTCGGAAATTGTCCTTGTGTTCTGGCTCTTTAAATAGTTTTTTCTGAGTTAATGGGATATATTTTCCTCAGGATAATTATGTCCCCTTTACAATATTGAATTCCTCATATGTATTCGCAGGCAACAAATCCCAAAAAGGTTACTAAAATAAGGAACAGATAGGGAAAAGGTTGATTCTGTTTAGTTGCTGATTTTAATACATATTTTGGAATGATTTTGTAGTGGTTCCACAGGATAAGCTGATGCCTGGAGGCGAATACAGTTTGTATTGTCCCTGGTGCCTAGCAAGTAAGTGGAAACTGGAGTAAACTATTCTTTACAACAGCAACATCCTTCAGGGTCATTTCTGCTTTAACAGACTCCTTCTATCTAAAGATTCAAAGTAGGCCAACTTTTCTTCTGGTAATCTGTCTCAGACTCAGGCTCACAACTAGGCCAGGAAGCTTGGCCAGGCCAGCTGTTTCTCCACACTGCTGGTTTTTACAAGTTATACTGCAGAGTTTTGAGTGTTTTGAAAAAAATTCTTAAATGAACATATTTTGAATAAAACGGGCAATCAAAATCTGACTAGTGTGCTCAGAAACACTTCTTTAAACAGATATAGCAGCATCAAAAACAACTTACTTTATTTAATGTCTGAATATTTTAAATCAATGCAAATGTTCAAGATAGAGTGATGTCCTGTGTACTTGGCATTGATTCTTCAGCCTAGATTTTTTTCCTTTTATCTTTTTTTAAATTGAAGTATAGTCAGTTTTCAATACTGTGTCAATTTCTGGTGTACAGCATAATGTTTCAGTCATACATATACACAAAGATATTTGTTTTCATATTCTTTTTCATTTTTAGATTACTGCAAGATATTGAATATAATTATCTCTGCTATACAGTAGAAATTTGTTTATTTATTTTACATATAGTAGCTAGTATCTGCAAATCTAGAACTCTGGATTTGTTCCTTCTTACCCCTTTTACCCCCTGGTAACCATAAGTTTGTTTTCTATGTCTGTGAGTCTGTTTCTATTTTGTCAATAAATTGATTTGTGTCATTTTTTTTTTAAGATTTCACATATGAATGGAATATCATATGGTATTTTTCTTTCTCTTTCTGGCTTACTTCACTTAGAATGACAATTTCCAGGTCCATCTATGTTGCAGCAAATGGCATTATTTTATCCTTTTTTATGGCTGAGTGGTATTCCATTGTGTGTGTGTATACACACCACAATTTACATTTTAAATGAAGTCAAAGTAACATTCCTAAAACTGTGATATTTAATATTATTTTTTTTTCTTGTATTGTAATAGACTAGAAGATAGCACTTACTATGTGCCAGTCCTAACACTAAGCACTTCACCAATCCTCACTGGATCTCCTTAAAAACTGTGTGAGGCAGTTATAGCTACTACTTCCATTTTCCACATTAGGAAACTGAGGCATCAATAGGTGAAGCAACATATTCAAGTACAACTTAGTCCCAGGTAGAGCAGAAATTTTCAACGAGGCTACTGATGTTAAATGTTTAAACAGACACATTGAAACTTCTAAATGTTTGTTTTGATATTGAAATAACTTTTGTTATAATTTACATTCACTTTAATCAAAGTAATATATGTACATAGACCGACAAACTTGTTAATAATCACTAGCAGCCCTTTGCTCACTACTCATCTGATTCCTACTGCCTCAAAGCAATCACTTCCAATTTTTTTTTTCTTGGTCATTTATCTATGTAATTCTAAAAATAAAACAAAGTATGTTCACACTGTTTTTTCTTGATTTTTAAGTACATAATACTTTTTGCCTGCTACCGAGAGATTATAGTCAGCGCCTTTACACCATAGACACACATGCTTGTGTCTACTCCTGCCATCACACCGATGGTATTTCATCTTTTTGTTAAGTCAGGATTCAGAATGACATCATAGTATCTACTCTTGGGCCTGGTTAAGCCCCCACAGAGATTACATTTTCATTCCTATGCAACTTTTAATTTTCCCTGAAGTTGTTAATTGCCTCCTTTCATTTACTTAGATTTCTGGGTACCTACATTAATTCATTCCCAAGTATCCTGACAAACTATAAATTTTCTTGCAATATGGTAAAACATACAGTTAATGTTTCAAGTGCTTCTCTTTCCCATATCTGGTGACCTCCCTGTTGTGGAGTCCTCTGTCTTCCTGCACTGATCTGTCCCGAGGAGTCCCAGGAAGTTTTCACTTGATTCTGAGCAGCTGTCTCCTATTTGGTTTGATCGCTGTTCTTTACAAAGACTTTGAATGAACTCTCCAGTTTTCAACACCATCCTCAAAAGCAACCCACCTTCAAAAGCATCTGGTGTCACCAAATCGTCAGTCTTTCTAGGAATAATGTAAACAAATAATGATAGCCTTCATTCTGTCTCCTGTCTCACACACACCTACTCCCATTCTCACAAGCATGAGACTGCGGCTTTCTCTCTTCTGCTGCTAAATATTTTTAAATATCTGTCTGGCTGTCTATCTATCTATCTATTTATTTATTTATTTATTTATTTATTTATTTATTTATTTATTTCAGGGAGGTTGACAACAGATGACTCTGGTGGACCTCTAAGCTGAGGAGACAGAGTTAAAGTCTGAGGTGACCAAAAAATTTAGAATTCATGGAGAATATGGAGGAAGCTACACAGAATGGTGAACTTAATACAAAAATCAACCATGTTTCTATGTATTACCAACAGTCAAAGAAATATAGAAAATAAAACAATAATACATATAAAAGAGCATCAAAATATGAAAATCTTACAGATAAATCTGACAAAAGACATAAAAATTACCAAAGTAAAAAAAAGACCTAAATAAATGGAAAGCTTTACATGAAAAGAAGATCCAATACTGTTACAAAGTGATAGCTCCCAAATTAATCTACACATTAAATATACATCTCAAATTAAAACTCTACTAGGCTCTTTTGTTGTGTTTGTTTTGGTAGAAACTGACAAACTGATTCTAAAATGCACACAGAAAAGCAAAGGCTCTAGAGTAGTCAACACATCTTTGAAAAAGAAGTAGAGAGTTGGGAGGCTAAAAATAACTGATTTTAAGACTTGATATAAAATTACAGGCAATAAAAATTTCATGGAATTGACAACAGTATAGACATACAAGTTCGTGGAAGAGAAGAGTCTATAAATAGACCCATGCACATATAAACAACTGATTTTTTATACAACTGCAAAAATAGTGGAGAGAAAATGTCTTCAATACTTGATGCTGAGAAATACATATGCAAAAAGATTAATTTTGATTCCTACGATGCACCATGTAAATAAGTCAAAATAGATAACAGACCTACAAGTAAAATGTAAGACTATAAAATTATGGAAGATAACATAAGAGATGGGTTAAGCAAAGAGCTATTTGGATATGTCACCAAATTGAAAAAAGACTGATAAAATGGACTTCATAAAAATTGAAAACTTCTGATATGTATGTAATATCAGATAAAGTGAAATACATATATATATTATATATATATTTAGAGAGAAAGAGAGTGAAAAAGAGATAGAGAATCATAAAAATAATAACACAAGAAGCAATACAATAACAAAAGATTGGGAAAAGTAACAAAAACAAAAAGATATATGTAAGGAAAATAAATACATAAAATGATACTTGACATCATTGGTCACTAGAAAAATGCAATTTAAAATCACAATTAGATACTATTATATAGCTATTAAAATGTGTAAAATGTAAAAGTATACTTAGTGTTGTCAAGGATGGGAAACAACTTGAGCTCTCACTTTAGAAAAGAGTTTGGCTTTTTCTTAAATTGTCATACATTCATTGGCCAGATAAACCAATCATTCTAGTCCTATGTATCTAGAAAAGTGAAAGGACAGGTCCATACCAAAATTCACAAAACAGTGTTCAGAACTGCTCAAGTCGTAAAAGTCCAAAAGTTGAAAGCAACTGAAATATCCACCAAACAGTCAGTGGATAAAATTGTTTTATATTTATACACTGGAATGCTACTTGGTGATTAAAAGATTTAACTACTGATACAGCAACAACATGCGTGGATCTCTTACACTGGGTGAAAAAAAAAAACAGAAGAAAAAACAGTATACGTTTCAATTTGTGTAAATTTCTAGAAAGTGCAAACTAATCTAGAGACAGAAAGCAGACCAGTGGTTGCCTAAAGATGGGTGAGGGTATTGGTAACAGGAAGATGAGGAAGAGAAGGATTACAGAGGCACAGGAGGGACCTTTTGAGTGGTGTATACATTTACCATCTAGATTGTGATGATGAGTCTTAATTTTACACAGATGTCAAAAAATATTTCAAATTGTACACCCAGTACCAAATAGGCTAATAAAAAGTAAAGAAAAAATTATTTGCTCTCTTGTTTACTTGTCTTTATAGGATTATGCCTTTCAAAATTCCATTATCCAGTGTTTCTTCGGGGAGGGAGTAGAGGAAAGCTGAGTTAAGATAAATATGTATATTCACTCATGTGTAACTAAAGGCAACATTTCAGTTTCCAGTTTATTTCATTTCAAATTGAGATGTCATTAAATACCAGAACCATATAAAATCGTATTCTAAACATTTTTTTCAATGGCAAAATTGTTAATTTTTACTAAATTCAGCAACAACTGGCATACTTCACCCTGTCCTCTGTGGGACAATTGGAAAAGTGATGAATGAAAGGTTACTTGCTGATATCCTATAAATTACTTTCCCCCACACCTTTAAAACTTGTGGATGTATTAAGAGCTAAGACTGAGAAAGAGCATTATACGAAAGCAAGGTGACCTTATCACTCAGCCAACTGAAGGAAGGGTATGAACCAGAACCAGGTTGTTACGCTCAGATTCAGGGATAACATTCTACACAACTAATAATAGAAGGAAAAGAGGCTCTCTCTTTATAATTCTATCCCCTAGATCATGTTTGACAGGAACAGAAAGGGGCTCTGGGTGCCACCAGCCCTAGCTCCTCAATATGTACAGGACAATGCTGAAACCCCGTGAGCTGAGGTCACTTGTCCATGGGACCCAGTCACAAAGAAACTATCAGCTTTCTGTCAGGAGGGTAGTATCTACTGACTCCTTGCTTGAATCTCCTTCCGATACACCCAAGAGCCCTGTTAGCCAGGGAATAGAATTTAGTGGTTAAAAGCCCTACACTTTATAACAAGATTGAGTTTGCAACCCACATCCACTACTTACTAGCTATAACCTTTAGATATTAAGGCTATTCATAAGAATTCACATTTCTTTTTTTCCAAGTATATGATAGGTTTGCACTTTGAAATTTGGTGTGACCCTGTGACACGCTTTAACCCCCAATACCTCTGGGAAGAAGCATTAGGATCAGTGCATGATTTGTCACGTTTGATTCCTCTTGTCAAAGTGAGAGGGGGCTATTTCAAAATAAGGACTTGGTTGGCTTAGGTTTGCGAGCAACAATAGTGAGCATGAACCTCTGGAAACTTGCTAACTTACAGTTTCAGGAAGAAATCTTGTCAAGCTTCTAAAATTTGCATTTGTTTATTGTAGCATGATCTAGCTTGTCTTGGGCAAGTTGCTTATGTGACCTTGGGCAAGTTGCTTAGTCTCTTACTCTTCAGTTTCCTTGTCTGTAAAATGAGCGTCATAATGGTATTTATTCTGAGGGTTGTTATGTGAATTAAATGAGAAAATGCATGTAATGTTCGAAGACATGCTAAGCACATAGTAATCTGTATTAGAAATGAATTAGTAGTAGTAGTACCTCTTTTGAAAAGTTGAAAAACTCAATGATTCCCATTTATATTAAGCTACTATTTAAAGAATACTAACTATAATCCTGGTAATACAATGATCACTTTACATAAAGTATAAAAAAATTGTCAAGACAACATTGTAAAACTTTACAAGCATTAGACGCATTATTTAGATCTATAATTTCTATCTGTGAGAACTGAGAAGTATTTGTCTGGCTTTGTTTTTGACAGCAAATGTCCTATTTTGATTTTGGCTAAAGTTTTCATTTTCATGTTTTTATTAGAAGGACTTAATTGAATCAAAATATATGAAAGTAGATTATTCTTCTCAGCATGATTAGAGTAGATTTCTATCTTGGTTAGGTTTATTCTGACTACAATAACAAGCTGACCCAAATTTGCATAGTAGATTTTTTTTTTCCTTACATGTCAGTGATGCATTTCTCTCTTTTGTACGTATTCATGGACCCATGGAGATAGAGACTTTGCCACTTTGAACAAAGTGTGCCTACGGTCGCCTTGCCACTTGTCTCCATTCCAGAATTTTGAAGTGAAAACAATAAGAAAAACCATAAAGGCGTTGGCATGGGAGGTTTTTAAGGGGTAGATCTGGGAGTCAAATCCATCATTTTGCTCAGACTCTGCTGAGCACAGCTTAGTTGCTGGGTTACACATAAAGGAAGATCTAACAATGTGCACAAGAAAAGAGGTGAAGGCAGATTTGTGTGATATATATAGCAATCTCAGCCTCAGATCTTTTAGACCCTGAAATCTGTGATTAAACAAACTATCTACTCAAGGTAGCTCCTAGCAGAATCATTCAAACATATTTATTTCAATATTTTCAGCCTGTTAATGTTCTTTCACTTTCATTCATTCTTATTTTGCTCATCACAACCCTCTGAGGAATAACACAGCTGTTATTATTATTCTTCATTGAAAATAGAGAGAATTGAAATAAGGGTTAAGAGTCCCTGGGTCAAATGGAGCAGAACTACTTAATAGAGAAATTAAGTGGATGTGGTTAAAAGGGATAAAGTGAAGCTAAGCTTGATTCCCAAACCTCTAGAGAGGGACCAGGCAAGACCTCGTTTTAATAAGCCTTTACCTGTAGGAACATTTCTTTATGTATACCTTCACTTCAAGTTAAACTTAAAATTATTTTCTCTAATTTTTCCATAAGAAAAATGGTTGTATAAGATTGATGTGTTACACATATCAAATTAGTATACTTTTTAAAAATTTATGCATATCTACAATCTGACACAAAGTCTTTCATTGCTCTTATCTTTTCCAAAGGTTGATTCACCTGGGTGAGTGATAATAGGAAGGTAATTATAATTTAGTGAGCAGGTGTATATGTATGAAGCATCTGCTAATATTCTGCATGTATTATCTCATCTAAAGAAAGCTTCTGGACAGCAATAGTACCTAAATTTTATACATGTGAACCTTGAAGCTAGAGGAATTAATGTCTCTTGTAAATCATAACATCAGGAATGAAATTCTGAAAGATTACATTTTTCCTGAAATACTGGTGATAGAAAGCTATAGGGATTATTCTGAAGATTGTGAAGGCAATTTTCTGTAATAATTATCACATAAATGGCATAAGAATATTTACATAAATCTATACCAGGTACAGTTGTCAATACTGACTTTAGCAAATCTAGATATTGATGGTTAAAACAGGGAAGGGATCCTGTTGTGTTGATAGCTTCAGAACTCAACAAAATCTAATTTCAGGCTAATGCCATTGTTAAAAATAAGCTGTGACATAATGGAAAAGTTATTTCTTGAGTAACTTGTATTCTTAAGTGTGGTCACTCCTTTCAAGTCCAGCTGGGTGACTCCTGTGCCAAGAAACACATATATCCTGAGGACATAAGCTGAGATCCTGGCAGAGAGGTGAGTAATTCTTCAGAGAATAAGCAGACAGCTTGTGGATGCAGAATCCCAAAGAGCAGGTCTACAAGTACTCTCCATATGTTTACCCACATAGGTTTTGAATAAACCATTACATTTGTAAGAAAAAAAAATTTTTTATTATAATTCCAGTCACCTTGTGATTCCAGATAAGAACTTATGGTTTAGAATTTCATTTTAGTCTTTGTCATGTACCAGTTCTGCAGTGCTGCTCAAGCCACACTCTTCAAGCCTTAGTTTCCTCATCTTGTCAAATTGAGAGAATAATACCTACATTGCAAGTGATAAAGATAAGGATATTATAAAAATAATGGAAACTGTTTCTAGCATATAGTAAACCCTCAATAAATACTTATAATTGTTGTTACTGTTATCATTGAGATGATGATAAGGATGATAATGATGGTGATAATGATATTTGGTCTCCAAAGCCTAACTTATTTAACATGTAGAATAATTTAAAATTTATATGGAGACACAAAGGTCCTGAATAGCCAAAGCAATCTTGAGAAAGAACAGAGCTGGAGGAACCAAGCTCCCTGACTTCAGACTATAACACAAAGCTACAGTAATGAAAACATTATGGTACTGACACAAAACCAGACACATAGATCAATGGAACAGGATAGGGAGTCAGGAAATAAACTCACACACTTATGGTTAATTAATCTATGACAAATGAGGCAAGAATATGCAATGACGAAAAGACAGTCTCTTCAGTAAATGGTGCTGGGAAAACAAGATAGCTATGTATAAATGAATTAAATTAGAACATTCTCTAATATTACTTACAAAAATAAACTTAAAGTGAATAAAGATCTAATTGTCAGACCAGATATTATAAAACAACTAGGGAAAAACATAGGCAGAATATTCTTTGACATAAATTGCAGCAATATTTTTTGGATCTGTCTCCTAATGCAAAGGAAATAAAAGCAAAAATAACAAATGGGACCTAGTTAAACCTAAAAGCTTTTGCACAGCAAACAAAACCAAGGACAAAATGAAAAGACAACCTACTGAATGGGAGAAGATATTTGCAAATGATATGACTGATAAGAGGTTAATATCCAACATATATAAAAAGCTTATACAGCTCAACATCAAACAACAACAACAACAAAACAACCTGATTTAAAAATGGGCAGAAAAACTGAAGAGACATTTTTACAAAGGGGAAATGCAGATAGCCAACAGGAACATAAAAAGATGCTAAATACCTCTTATCAACAGGGAAATGCAAATCAAAACCACAATAAGATATCACTTCTCACCTGCCAGAAAGGATATCATCAAAATGAACACAAATAAAGAATGTTGGCAAGGATGTGGAGAAAAGCAAACCTTCTTTCACTGTTGGTAAGAATGTTAATTGGTGTAGCCACTGTGGAATACAGTATAGAGATTGCTCAAAAGACTAAAAATAGAACCATCATATGACCCATCAATTCTACTCCTGGGTATATATCCAAAAAACCCCAAATAATTCAAGAAGATGCATGCACCCTAATATTTATAGCAGCATTATGTACAATTGCCAAGGTATGGAAACAATCTAAAGGTCCATCATCAGATGAATGGATAAAGAAGATGTTTTATATATATAAACACACACATACATACAATGGAATACTACTCAGCCATAAAAAGGATGAAATTTTGCCATTTGTAGCAACATGGATGGACTTGGAGGGTATTATCCTAAGTGCAATAAGTCAGACAGAGGAAGATAAATACTGTATGATACCACTTATATGGGGGTCTGAAAAATACAACAAACTAGTGAATAAAACAAAACAGTAGCAGACTCACAGATACAGAGAACAAACTAGTGGTTACCAGTGAGGAGAGGGATGTGGGGAGGGGCAATATAAGGGTAAGGAATAAAAAAGGGTTATTATGGAATTATATGAAATCGTATGTGAAACTTTTGAAAACTGTAAAGCACTACTGAAGTAAAAATAAAGATAAAAATAAATAAGTTTAAAACAAAGAATATCTTAACAGTGGCTATTTACATTTTGGCATAATTAGTTTAAAATTAACTTATATGTACTGGAAATCTTTATTTTTGGGAAAACTTCTTCAAACATGTCATCTTACTTGATCCCTAAGATATTAACTCCCAGTTTAGAAGTGAAGAGAGGCTAGTACTGATGTCTCATAACCAACATTAGGACTCTTGCAATGTTATTTTTCCTCTACTTTGACATTTCTATGATAAATTTTTTTAGTACTTATCACAAATATGGCATTGAGCATAGAACTGAAACTCCAAGGTTAATTATGTAATTTTATTTAAAAATGTAAGTCACTATTTTTTATTCATCCAAAGCCAAGTACAAATACATGTGGCACAAGTAAATCACTATTGATGACTTCCCTAGAACAGATTCTGTGCTGAAGCTAATTTACTCTCATTTAGGATATAAGGAATAAACAGCCTAATGAGGTCTCTGGATCCTGGAGCCAGGAAGAAGTGGGAACAAGTTTGGATGGTGTGTTTGCCTTCTGAGAGCAAAGAGTAAAAATCAAAAAGTGAACATTTAAAAATGGAACAGGATAAATACTGTAATGTATGTTCAAAGCAGTGCTTGGAGAGCTGCATGTCTATCGTGCTGACATGGTCAATAGTCGGAACAGACTAACAAGATAGCAAACAGAAACAGCAGGGAAATTAAACTTGTTTTGTTGTTTGGTTAGTTGGTCAGTTGATTAAATCTAAAAGATACAAGAGGAAGTCAGTATTTTCATGTTAACCATTCTGCAGATCAGCAGCATTCCTCAAACAAGACTGATGAATGGTGTTACATGAGCCTCTCCACAATAGCACACAACAGACACAGAAGCATAAGGCATCCTAGATCAAGTACTTTAAAGAATATGGAGCTACAGAACGAGAAGGATCTGCTATAAAGGCATCCCCAAGTCATCATGCATTCTCCGACCAGTAGTCTCTCCTGCAGGAGCACAAGCAGAGAGGCAACGATTTGGAGCATAAAACCCTAGACATTCCCAATACTTTGGAGTCAAGTGGGAGAAGCAATGTTTGTATTTGGAAGTTAACTGATAAGGATTAGACTGCTTGTTATGGCCAAAGTCAGTGATCTGAAGTTTGGGAGAAGGATTCAGTCTGAGAAGAGTGAGGTAGAAAGTACCACAGGGCAAAAACCAAAAATCCAACACTTACGTTTAGAGTATTCACTGAGATCTAGGAATGTGCTTGAGTCCCAAGCTCTATTATTTGGGGAGTAGGCATGGAATTCAGAAACTGTTATTATGTCCTTGGCATTGACCGGAAAGAAGGGCAAACCTTGAGTGCGTCATTGTTCTTTGAAGCCTACTGCTTGAAGTTGTGGGAGTCTAAGACACATAATGGAATACCACAGAAGAGATCAGTAGTTAAGAACACATTGGTTAGATAAGTAGATAAATGCATCTAGTTTAGGAAGAACTGTAATTTTTCCATATAAGCTTGAAGTCACACTTCTTTTTCCCACTAGGAATTGTGTTATGTTGTTTATTGAGCTTGAGGCCATTTTCATAACTACATTTCACATAAACTATTGAATTTGCTCCAAGCAGTAATACTGTGAGGTAAGTATTATCACTGCCTACTTCTTAACAAATAAGGACTTTGAGCTTTAGATAGGTGAAGTGACAGCTGGTAAATGAGGACACTAGAAATAGGTTTTACATCCCAGGTGCTTC
Source organism: Vicugna pacos (assembly GCF_048564905.1). Taxonomy (NCBI): domain Eukaryota; kingdom Metazoa; phylum Chordata; class Mammalia; order Artiodactyla; family Camelidae; genus Vicugna; species Vicugna pacos. Next base: position 23,471,686 of record NC_132994.1, on the reverse strand, counting down.
CAAATCCACTTGGCTTGCTATCTCACTCCCTGTTTTTCCTCTTTCACTCTCTTTTTCTTTTTTAAGTTTTACTTTTCTTGGCTTACTCCTATTATGAAATAATATATGTTAATTTATAGTAAAGTAATAAAGTTCATTTTAGCAAAAAAGAAGACAATTGGAATTATGCATAATTTTATCACTATCTATACTTATAACTAATATTTTGATGTACCTCTAACATTTTACCTGTGCATGTGAGTATGCATGTGGGTGTATGTGTAGACTCAAGGGTACAAAAATGTCATCATAAGTGTATATGAATTTGGAAACCTACTTTTTTAAAACAATGTATTCCAAATATTTTCCATGTAACTATATATTCTCATTTTCAAATATTTTTATTAAAAATGATATCTTCTCTTAATAAAATGTCAAATGATGCACAAAGATGTGCACAATGAAAATCAAAAATCCTCTGAATCTTCCATCAGAAATAAACAGTTAACATTTAAATAAATGTTTTCTGAGTTTCAATTTGTGTGTTTGTGTATATATATACCCACACACATATATATATAAAATAAATAAAAAATGAAAAGAAAGGAGAACAGACAAATATTCACACACACATGAACTTTAATAATGAATGGAGTGACATGAGGTAAAGAGTAAAGTCCTAGTTTTAAAGTCAGATTCCATGGAATCAAACACTGTAAAACAATACTAACCTCAAGGGCATTGCCATAAGAATTCAATGTTACTGCATGCAAAACCCTGAAAAGAACATGTTGGCATGACCACAAAGTGACTGTTCAATCAATATTAACTGCTCTTATTATTACCATCATTGTTTACATATCTATCGGTACTAAAATTGTCATTTTTTAAACAATGCTAATTGCTGTTATTTAAGTGGTTTTTTTTTTTGTCTTTAACATTTATGTGTATACCTGATATAGTTCCACAGAGGACAGTTTTTATGTCCCCTGGGAAAAATAAACACTGACAAATAAGTCTTTTGTAAGTAATAATTATCTGAAGAGTTAGAAAGATTCATGGTTAAAAAAAAAACAGGCTAGGGGAACTCTTGTTTTACAAGATCCTCATGAGAGACGCTAAGGTCAGTAGTGATGAGGTTCAAGTTGTCTAGATTGAATTTCTATGAGGGAAGTTGTGGGAAACCTTGAGTGTGGCTTTCCAATATGTCCACTTCCAATCGGGTAATGCTGAAACTCTGTGATAATTACCTTTTACAATAACCTTTTATAAGGCCTTTAGCAACCCATGTCACCTGGCTCTAACATTTGGGTTCTAAATATCACTTCTTACTATGCCACTGGAACCAGCTTACTTACTTTCCCACAATGTATAAAAAAGAAGCAACCAGGTATCACACATGCACAGTTGTATAAGGGTAATGAAACAGTGATCAGACCTATCTCTGTTCCACAAGACGGAAGAGGAACTGAGAACCCCAGTCCCGGATGGGACCAATCACAGCTCTTTTCTTGTGTCCTCTTTACTTTTTATACTTCCCAAATTTATTTCTTCACATAAATTCTTAGAGGGGGATTGCTGGGTGAAAGATTATATATGGTTTATGTGTTGAGATCATTGGTAACCTGGGGTATGGAAAAGATTAAAGACACTTGTATTGCTATGAAAAGTACATGGGGGAAAAGGTCACTGCACTCTGGGAGGATGCAGCACTGTGCTAGGCGCCCCTCCTACATTCCAATGGCTCACAGGTCCACCTCAGGGAGGTTTCTTTAATCCAAAACCAACCCACATGACACTCACTGTCAGTGTCCTGGCGCAGGTTCTTGTCCACACGTCCCCAAAACCTTCTCAAAAATCTCCAGACAGGCCTCCCTAGCATCTTTTCATATTCCTCTAATCCACCTTTTCTCATTTCTAATCCACCTGACTTTAATTTATCTTTGCTCATTCCTGCCAGATTGATCTAACAAAAAACACAAGACAGTTATGACTTTACGTAAAGAAAATAATTTTCTTAAATTCTTTCTGAAAAGTTGTCCGAGGAGCAGAATGTCCAGTTTTATTGTAACTAAAAAAAAAAAAAAAAAAAAAAAATTAAGGAAAAAAATCTACTGTACAGTAACTGATATTTCTGCTACCTTAAAAGACAACTGAAGGACACACATTTATCATAAAGTAATAATCAAGACCATACCTTAAATCTTGCTATACTGCTTAGTGCAGCTTGTAATTATGAAAATTGCACCCTGTTGTGTTTTACTGATTAATATTTTTGGCTTAGACCCATATATTCATGCATTTTATAATTTGCATACCAAAGCAAATTCTTCTGTGATAAGAAATGGAATACAATGTCCTAAATTTATCAGTTCAAGTGTATGTTTAGCCGTTTGAGGTAATATTGTTAGTTTATACATCACAAGGTCTAGTGCATTCAGTGCAAAAATGTGACCCATGGTATATTTTTTATCTGTTGCTGCAGAGAATTGGCCTCTTGAGTATTTCTCCAGGGAGCTGGTTATTGCAATAAGAGGCCAGAGTTGCCCCACTTGGAAGAAAGTACCCTCTCCTTTATTCCCTTTGTTTTATACTTTTAGACAAAAGAAATCACAATAAGGGTCAGGAAAACTACTGGTTTTTCTGGGTGAGTTAAGTCTGCTGTAGTAAACCTTTTTTCTGAGAGTTCAAAGGAGTCTGTAGCTTCATCAAATTACTGCCCTTCTCACTAGAAGTTTAATTCTGAAATCAACTAAGTAGCTTTTGTGCCAGTTATTCAAGTTATCTAGCTACGGAATGCCTTTCCTTCAAAGTTCTGTGGCATCTATAAGCAGCTGGTTTGAGGAAAATTAGATTTTTGTTGCTGTTGTTGCTTTTCCCAAGTATTAAACTTTAATGTGATTTTTAAAATTGGGGTATACCTTAGACTTATATACTACTGCAGGTCACCATTCATGATTTCCATTTTACACACATGTGCACACAAGGTCCTAAACTATGTCTAGCATCTGAATTCAGCCCTGCAGCAGCCTCAGACACCATGGACCTCAACAGGGTAGATAAAGGAGGCTGTTTGTTTGTCCCCCTGCCCCCAGCCCCGGCCTAGGACTGATTCAGTATCAGCCCTGCACCTGCTCTGTCAGCATTTGTGTAGTGATTTTACTAACCCTTTTGCCTACGTTAACAGAACTGTTTTGTGTTGCTCTTTAACCACAATTTAACTAACTCCTTTATGATGAGATAATCATATTTCTCCACATCTTTAACTTTACATTCCTTAATAAAATTCCCTGGAAGGCTTTTGTCTTCCAAACCAAATAGTTATACAGCCATTTCTATTTCTCCAAGTAATGCCAGGAACCATGTAGTTAAGGTAGATACAACACTGTGATATAATCACAACATCAAAATTGAGACAGGGTAGTTTAAGAGATAAATAGAGAGTTGTAATCAGAAACATGCTATTATTTCCTTAGGTGGGAAGTATTCAAAAGATACAAATAAGATATATGTGCTCACCATTAACTCTAGGCTGTACCAAGAGCTGGCAATACAGCATCACCAATCTTTCTTTTTTTTTTAGACTATTCCTCAGATATTCTCAAATACTAATTCATATTTTTGTAGTGATACAGGCAACACTGTGTACAGATGAGAGAACAGCATTGCTTTATACAGGCATAAATTGAGAACAACGATAAACAGACAGTAAGATTGACAGTAAGATTTTTCCTATCACTCTTTGGTTTCTAAGGTGTCATCTTTTTGACAGACACAAACATGTTAGTTTGTTTCCTGTGAGGATTTTCAGTGTTACTCCATTGATAGAATAGCCAGATGGTGAAGAGTTGCTATTAAACCCACTCTCTGAATCTCATCTTCATCCTTGTACTTATTTTTGTATTAAAAAGACTTTCCTGCAAAATACCTCTGAGTGCATCAAAAGTTCAAGTTCAAATCCTGCAAACTGTAAGTTTTTCTTTAACATGAAAACTTGTGTTCCTGTCCTTATAAATGGATCTCCCATCAAAGTTACATATACAATACTGCAAAATAAATGCAATGACAATTGATACCAAACCATTCAAACAGAATGATGTAATACTCTCAAGCTAGGTTATGAAATTAGAAGAAGCAGAGAGAACCATGATGGATAACAAATAATACATGAAGTATTTGAAGCAGGGACTCTGGGCATGAATCCTGCATGACCTTGGCTGAGTTATTCTTTGTGACTTAGTGGCCTGATGATGACAAACATGCCTAATTCCTGGTACTGTGTTAAAGATTAAATCAGTTAATATGTGTCAAGAAGAACAATAGCTGGCATTTGGAAACATGCTATAAAATAAGCCACTATTTCTTGATAGCTTTCAGACCTTAAAGTTACAATTTGACTTTTCCCTTATTAAAAGTAACGCAGTAACTAGTCCTCCACTACTTCTTTCCCCCAGCAAGAAAAAAAAATTAGTTTTGTCAAATGCTTTTTCTTTGTCTGTTGGGATGATCATATGATTCCTCTTAGTGTCAAGTTTCACATTTATTGATTTGCTTATATTGAATTATTCCTGTATCCCAAGGATAAATCACACTTGCTCATGATCTATGATCCTTTTAACGTGCTGTACATTTACTTGGGTTCTCTTGTAGCTCTCTAAGCCTCTTCAGAACAATTATTTCAAATTCCTTGTCAGGCAATTCATGTGTCTCTATTTCTTTGAGCTCAGTTCCTTCAGTGGTGCCATGTTTCCCTGATTGTTTGTGATTCCTGTAGCCTTGCGTAGGTGTCTGCACAGTTGAAGAAGTGGATACCTCTTCCAGATTAGATGGACTGACTTCAGCAAGAAAAGAACTTCACCTTCAGGGGGGCCACAATGGAGTATGCAGTGATCCCAGGTCTAGTAGTGCAGGGAGCTAAGTGTTCAGGCACATGGTGGCTCCGGGTTGGAGGGGTGTAAAGTCTCTTTGGCTCAGGTCACTGGGGTCTACAGCATCTATCAACATTTATGTGGTCCTTGGTGAGTGCTGTGAGGGTTCAGTTGTAGCTACTAGTGATACTGAGGTACCCAGCAGTGTCTCCAGGCCCAATGACCAGTGACCAGGGTGGGCAGTGGTGGTAGTGGGAGTCAGTGATGTGCACACACTCAGCTGCAGGGGCCAGATCCAGGTGCCTGTGTAGTAGCTGGGGCAGGTTGCAAATGTACATGTACTGGTGGGGCCAGGGCCAGCAGCAAAAGCCAAGGCCAATTGCAGACACCCTGGCAACTACAGGGGTTCTGAGGTCAGCAAGCACTACTGTGGCTACAGGGTCTTGCCAGGAACCTGAGTATAGCAGTGAAAGCTACTGACAGAAGTCAGGCCAGTGGGATGTAGACACGCAGTCATAGGGTCCAGTTGCCAGCAAGCACAGCAGAACAGAGGGTACAGGGGGCAGGGCCAGAGCTGGGTTCACAAGCAGTTGTGAGGGCCCTAATTTTCAGCACTCTCCTGCATTCTTGCCCCTGAAGGGTCTTCCCATGGGTGTGTTCAGGGGAGTGGAGGTCACTAAAGTTGTTGAACTGGAGCTGTGGAGGTGCAGAGCTGGTGGGCATAGCTGTAGGTGAGCCTAGTGGTATAGACCAAGGAAAGGAAATAGGGCCTAGTCTGGGTGTGCATTCCATGGCTTCAGGATCTCACTACAGGCATGCACATGGGGACCCAGGACCAGGTGTCAGATCTGCAGTGTGCACAGGGTTGAGCCCTCAATGCATACACAGCAGTTGGGGTCAGCCACCCAGGTCTAGGCTGGTGTCTCGCACCCACACAGTCACAGAGGCCTTGGCTGGATGCCTGTGCAGATCCCCGCTCTAGCAGGCAGGGTGGGAGGTGCAGGGAGCAGGGAGAAACTCAGGAGGCTGGCCTCTGCAATCTAAATACCTGTAGGGTGAAAATTGGTGAATTCTGCAAGGGGTCTATGGTAGCTGTGCTGGCCATTGGTTTCTTCAGTGCAGAAAGCTGCTTGGACCCTCTATAGAGCAGATCCTGGGAACCATGGTCATTCCCACTGTGTGGCACATACCTGCTGTCCTTTCTTGTTTCTAGCCAGCTGTATATGTCTCAGGTTTGCAGTCCCTGGATGGGGCAAAACCAAAGCAGAGCTTTCATGCAGTGCCACAAAAGGTGGGAAAGCTGGTCCCTCATTCTGTTCTCCCTTTCCAAGCCCAGGAAATTCCTTATATTTGAGGTACTACCTCTTAGTGCTGAACAGGGCCGGTCTGTGGGGTGGGATAATACAGGCAATAAAAAGCTATTCTTCCTTCCTTTTTTGCATGGTTGTCCTAAGGTTTTTCTTTGTTCCCCTGTGTTGCCTGAAGTTTCGTACATGGACTCCTTAAGCAATCTAAGAGCTGTTTTTGTTTGCGGATAGCTGTCTAGTTGTTGATCTTTGTTGGGGGATGGTGACTGAGGTCTCCTACTCCACTAAGTATTATTATTGGAAAAAGCATATCTATGATTACTGGATGTCATTATCAGTTATAATCTCTCATACTATTCTGGAGCAAAGAGATACAAAAAGAAATGCTGACTGGATTATAACATTCTCATGGAATTTATTAAAAATTGAAAGGTAATCTAAAGAGTCAAACACCAAATTTTTAGAAAATTGGAAAGCAAATAGGTTAAAGGTTTTATATGGTTAAAATAATAATACTATGATAAAATAGATCAAAATACTTTTTAATGATTAGGGAAATACCACAAAGAGAAGTACGGTTTAAGTTTCACCTTAAAAAAAGGAAGCGTAAACTTTGGGTTGAAAGTAACTGCAGATCCAACTCAAATCCATGAATGACTTGGGAACTACAATGTTTGCAGACTGGTGAGGCCACGGGCGAGGCTTGAAAGAGCTTCTGAACATTGTTACAAAAGTCCAGTTACTTTGCACCGCTCTGGCCTGTCTTCATCAGAACTGGCTTCATTCTGAAGCTGGCCTCACTCAAGGTCCCAGTATGGGGGTGAGACTCTTTCATGGCCAGCTACGGCAGGAAGAAGGCATGTCTCTGTTGCCATATTCCCGGCAAAATGAAGGGCTCAGTGAATACTGTTAAGATACTAACTACTATATATAAAACAGATAAACAACAAGGTCCTACAGTATAGCACAGGGAACTATATTCAACAGCTTGTAATACATTATAATGAAAAAGAATATGAAAAGGAATATACATATATGTATAACTGGATCACTATGAAGTACACCAGAAGTTAACAACAACATTGTAAACCGCCCATACTTTAATTAAAAAAGAAGTAACTGTTAAGTTTCTGACTTAGGCAAAGTCTCCAGCAGGACTGTTTTACCTAATAAAGGAAATTGTATGATGAAAAATGGGACGATGGGAGACAATTCTCCATGGATCTCACATTTCTGTATATCTTGAGAGCAAGGCACTGCCTGCCTTTTCTTTTAAAGTGTCTATTCAAGGATGTTAATATAGTGACCAGCCTTGAAAGATAATGTTAGTTTCCAGAGCAAAGTGTGTATTAGCCTTAGCACTTCTCTCTCTCACACCCTAGTTTCAATCCACCAGAAAATATCTTTGCTAGGCTTTAAAAACATATCCATGCTCTAACAGTTTCTCCACATTTCTATGGTTGACACTGTTAGAGCAGGCCAATAGCCAGACATGAGCAGAGAGAGGGGGACACAGACCAAATGGCAGGAATTGGGCAGAAAGGAGGGGCACAGGCCAAATGCAGGAAAGCATACATCCTGTAAGCACCAGGGGTCTCTGGGCAGAGAAGGAAAAGCAGAAATCTCTGGGCTGTTAAGGGTCACACCTTTTGGGGTGACTAGAGGCCTGGAGACCACCAAGGAAAGATGGGAAAAGGCAGGAATCTCCAGTGTCTGAATGTAACCTTTTGCTCATTATGTCCTCATTTCAATAAAATTAGCCTTGCAGATTAGAAGTACCATCATGCACTAACACCATGACACTTTTGATCCAAACTAAAGAAGGTCAAAAATGCTCCCTCCCTTCGGGAAGGTTTAGTTGGGATGAAAATCAGAGAATACAACCCCAAACCCTTCCCTCCCCAATGAATATTCTGCCCATTCATTTTTATACTCTATGTAACCAACTTGCCAAAGGAACTCAGTACAGCTGCGCTCCTGAGCTGGCCCACTCTCCCCTTGAGAGTGTATTATCTGTCTCTTAATAAATCCTCTCTTTATTTTCTTAACCTCCACATCTTGTCTCTGAACTTTTTCTGGGATGGGACAAGAACCTGGACACTGGCTACATCTACCAGCAACACCACGCTCCATTACATTTTGCCTGCACGACTGCAGTTTCCCTGCTTCTACCTTATCTACTCACTCTTCTGCAGTTCATTTGCAATACAGAATAAAGTTGGTACTTTAAAAAAATGTAATTTAAATCTTTCACTCAAAATTCTCCGATGGCTCTCCATTTCAGGGAGTAAATGCAAAATCTTTAGAGCAGCCAACTAAGCCCCACATGATCTATGCCCTTCCATCCTCATTGCTTCTCTAACCTGACTCTTGCAAGTCTCCTCTCCATTCATTCTGCTCCAGCCACACTCCCTCTCATGCTGATCCTAAAGTATGCCTGGAGTACTTCCTCTTTGGGCCTCTGCATTGCCTGTATCTTCTTGCTAAAAGTATTCTTCTTCCAGCTTTCCCGTGGCTAACTTCCTCATCTTTTTAAAGTATTTGCTGACATATCACTTTTTCAACTGCTGATCATTTTACTTACATCTACAATCTCCCTTCACTCCCACCCCAGCCCTATCCTTTCATTTCTTTCTTTCTTATTTCCACATTAGTAATCAACTTCTACCATGCTATATAATTTGTTGTGTAGAAAGAGTCTTTATTCCTTTGTTATAATTTTAAGTTAACAGGGCATATTTCATCTATATTTTCTAAACACCTCAAACAGTACACATAATCCATGCTCAATAAATAATAAACGGTGAAATGTCTCTCCTCAAAGTTTCTGTGGAAGAAGACAAAATACACTTGTATGCATACATAATTCATGGTCATAGTTGTGTTTCTCATATGCTTTTATTAACAGAAGCATATTTACCAATATTCCAAAGTGCGCTCACCATTATAAAACACTTCCTGGTAAGATTTTAGTGCTGAATATACTGTTGGTCATGGCTTAGGCATATTCGAGTTCTCAGAGGGAAGTTAACCTTTGTCCTAAAAACTGTGTTGGGACTGATTAGCAAGACTTTCTTACTAAAGACAGAAAATCAGGTTCCCTCTGGAATTTACAGTAAACGTGTCTTCACTGTTTGCTGCACATTTTCTTGTTTCTCTTAGAAAAATATTTTGTAAGTTTCAGGTTACAGCTTTCTATTTTTCTCTTAAACAACCTTGTCTCAATTTTGATTATGTGATTATATCATAGAGCTCTATCTGCTTTAACTACCAAGATTCTGGCACACGTTTGGAAAATTGCAAAAAGTGTCATTGGAAGAAAGCACAAAAATGACTTCACTAAGGCAGTAAACATTAGGGAAATACAGAAACATGCTGAGTTCTTCATTGTCCTAGTCGATTCTACTAATAGATGAACTAAACAAATAGCAGCATAGAAATTAAAGTTATTATCTTACAAAGTAAAAGTTAAATTAATGAACTTTAGGACAAATATATGATATACCATATTGTTCATGTCTTAACCAAAAAACTTTAGGTCTAGGATTCAAAAGATGCAAGCACATGCTATAAAAAAAGAAGAACTTTTAACTCTATAAAGTAATATAAGGTGAAAAAATAATTATATAGTATAGTGTTTTAAGGGTTTTTTTTTTTTGCTTTTTGGGGGGGATTGTTTATTGTTTGTTTGTTTGTTTTGGTGACAATGTGCAATCCTACCAGATATTTTTGAGATTTCCTGGCTCAAAGTTAATCCTCAACAAATTTCAGCTCTTTTCATTAACTTGCTTCTATGCAATCTGGCCAACACTTAGAATTAAAATAAAAAAATCCAATGTGAAAAGCAAAATGAGGTATTTTATTATTGTTTTAATGTGCATTTTTTTGTGATTAAACCCTTTTGCCATAGGTTTATTGGCCATTAGTACTTATGTTCCTTGCGTGGGTCTCTCTTTTATTTTTCTGACAGAATGTTTATCTTTTGCTTACTGATTTCTTAAAATTTTATAGAATAAGGATATAAAGCCTTAGATTTACAAGTATGGCAAACATTTGCCATTTATTTATGATGTCTTTTTTTCTTTACTTCAGGATAATTAAATTTGTATATAGTCTTTCCTCCACTAAGATGCTCAGTAAGACTGTCCCCCCACTTGAAATCAGACATATATTTTCCTACAATTCTTAAAATCTATTTTCTGGTTTCATTTATTATATTTATTCTATCTGAAATGTAGCTAGAAAAAGGTACAAGGCAAAAATACCTTGTTTTTTTCTAAACAGAGAACCAATCTGCATGAGTGTAATGACATTTATCTTTTGGAACTAAAGCTCAGCTACAATTCTCATCATTTGGGCTTACTGCAAATAACACAAATGTTAATTCTTAAATGTCTAAAATAAAGATATGTGCAATAAAAAATTATTTTAATGCTTCATTATTCAGTGCCTTTATTTAAGTTCTGGGTGAAGAAATCCGAAATATATACATTAAATGCATTCCATGAATGTATTAAAATTAGAACATTACTACTTTAGAAATTTATAATATAAATGATACTTTATAAAAATAATCTTCCAGAAAACAAAATAAAATTAAATGGGGGAAAGAATAGATAGATCAGTGGAACATAATACAGAGCCACAAAATAGACCCACACAATATATATTCAGCTGATCTTTGACAAAGGAGCAAAGACTATTCAACGGAGAAAGGATAATTTTTGAACAAATGGTGCTGGAACAACTGAACATCCTTGTGTAAAAAATGATTTTATATATACATATTACTAAGTGAAAGAAGCCAATCTGAAAAGTCTACACACTGTATGATTCCAATTATATGACATTCTGGAAAAGGCATAACTATAGAAATAGTAAAAAGGTCAGTAGTTGGCAGGAATTGGTTGGGGTGAAGGTGGGGATGAATAGGCAGAGCACAGGGTTGTGAAGATACTCTGTATGGTACTATAACAATGGCTACATGTCTTTATACATTTGGCCAAACCTATATAAACTACAACTTCAAGAGTGAACCCTAATGTAAAATATGATCTTGTATATTATGATTTTGTCAACAAAGATTAATCAATTTCAACAAATATAGTCTTTCCATGAAAGAAACAAATAAGTTGGACTTCATTAAAATAAAAAAAAAACCTCTGTTCTGCAAAGATACTGTAGAGAGAATGAGAAGACAAACCAAAGACTGGAAGAAAATGGTTTTGAAAGATATATCTGATAAAGAATTATTATCCAAAATATACAAAGAACTCTTAAAACTCAATAAGAAAGTAAAGAATCCAATTTTAAAAAATGAGGAAAAGATTTGAACAGATACCTCATCAAATGTGATATACAGATGTCAAATAAGCACCTGAAAAAGTATGTTCAACATCATATGGCATTAGGGAATTAAAAATTAAACTAACAATGAGATACTACTATACAATTACTAGAGTAATCACAATCTGAAACACTGACAACACCAAATTCTAATGAGTATGTGGCCCACAGGAACGCTCATTCATTGTTGGAAGTACAAAATGGTACAACAGGTACTGAGGATAATTTCTTTCAAATCTACACATACTCTTCCCATATTATACAGCAATTGTGCTCCTTGGTATTTGGTATTCACCCAGATGAGTTGAAAATGGATGTCCATACAAAAACCTGTACATGAATGTGTATAACTGCATTTTTTTTATGGCCAAAACTTGGAAGCTACCAAGGTGTCCTTCAGTATGTGAATGAATAAATAAACTGTGATATGTCCAGACCATGGAAGATTGTTCAGCTCTAAAAAGAAAGTTTAAAGAAAGTTTAAGATTAGAAGTTATACTCAGTAAGTATATAAATGTGTTGAGCTGAGTGTTACTTGCAAGTGCTAACAAATTTAACCTCTCTGTGAAATGCATACCCATTTGTATGTATATTATTCCTTGTTTTGATCAAAATGTGATTCACATAAATGGAAAAAAATATTAGATGATATCTAGAGAAAATAGGAAAGACAATTTAACAGAGCTTCATAAAAATAACTGGAGAAATAAGGTGATTTCCATATACTTCCTATCTCCAAACACTTCGAATACTTTTTATTATTTGGGGGCTCATTTAGGAGAAAAACACCTTGAACATCTTTGTGTTATCTATTAGGAAAACTATAACAAGGGAAAAATCCTGTATAGCTTCAGATGCTAAATCAGCAGGATCAGAAGGAGAGGGAAATCCTATGTTATCAAGGCTTAACAGTGTGAGGAAATTGTTATTACACTTAGCAGGATGGAGGAAGAGAGGTCATGAGGGATAGGTAGGTGGATCCAGTTAATCTCAAAGAAATATGATGGGCCTTAAAGTGACATGCCCAACTGAGGGAAGTTCCATTTTAATCAGTACCAGTCTGGTGCAAGAAAAAGTGGCTTAACAGAAAGGCAACAACAACAACAACAACAAAAATAGAGCTCAACATTGTCTGACTGCAAATAGAGAGAGATTCTCCCCATTGGCTAAACATTGGAATTAAGAAAAACAGAAAGTAAGGTTATAACCAACAGCAGTTTAGAATAAGCCATTATTTCTGTAAATTTTATAATTAAGTCTGAAAGAACACCATGGAATTCTCTTTTTGAAAAAGGTGTAAAATTATAATTTGTATAAAAATGCCATTAATACATTTTTCTTTGAAACTAAGCACTACTCATAGTCATATTCAGAGGCTACTGGCAGGTCTGGAATGGAGCATTTTTAGAAACTTTAGGAAATTAAGAATTAAACTCACTGTTCCCAATATATTCCCATGACATCTTCAAGAAGATTGTGAGGTTTCTTAAATTTAGTATGCTCATGAATATATTAAACCTGCATTTACATACTTTATTTAAATGTCTAGTACATGCACACACATTTTGCTAAGTCCAATTAAAGCTGTAAAGTAGGATTGTATCTCTGAAATGCAGTCACCATGACTGAAGTCCAACAGTTCCCAACACATTACTTAGCCCAACATAAATACTTGTTAAAGATCATATTTGTAAATAAAGATAGCAACAGTCCTGCACTCTAAAGAAGGGTTAAAGTTCTTCTTGGTGACAGTGACCCAAACTGTAGGAATGACATCAGAGAATAAATCATGTTAAATAGAGGGACCCAGATAATTCAACTCTGCTAGTTCCTGGAGAGGTTTATTAGTATCTGTGGTGTATGTAGGTATAGATGGCTTCTTTTCCAATTGAGTAACTAATGAAGTTGATTTATATAACACATCGAGAACACGTAAAAGTAAGATGATCAATAATTTGGTTTTATTAGCCTCTACTAGGGACCAAAAATGAAATGAAATACTCCAAGAACAAATTTAACATTTTAGTTGTAACTAGTATATTGATGTAACTAGAACACTGATGACCACTGACACGGAAATGCATGTTATTTACAGATACCTGCAATCAAAGAGAATAATCTGAAAATACACCAAAGGAAGAAAAAGCAGCTTACTTATAAAATAAGAACATTAAAAGCTCAGATTTGTTTTTTCCTTGTTGTTAGCAAAAATCAGTGGCAGAAGAGAACAGAATCAATTCAAAGTGATCAGGAAAATACTTTTGAGCCAAGATTTTTTAAAGGGAGAAGTAAGTATGATACAACATCTAAGACAGACTACTCTCTCCATATTTCAAATATGTTGACATTCTGGTTAAAATTTAACTAAAAAATGATTGAATTCATAGAACCAAAAAAAAAGGGGGGGGGGATTTCTAGGTTCTAGAAACAAAGTGTTGGAAGACATTCCCTACAGATATAAGGCATGTCTTTTGAGAGAGACTGTCATTTTGTTCCTATCTTTTGAAGGGAGTTTGTATGGCAAACAGCCTTGGAAAGTAGAGATGGTGTTTCTCTTTGCATCAAAAGGTAGATTTGGCTACAGCTTGGAAGATAAAGATTGTGCCTTTTGAGAAAAAGTCAGGCATGCTAATTGCTCATTATAACAGATCCAGGATCCATAAGCCCATGGTTCCTCTCCTATAATATATTGTCTATATCAAGTTTCACCTGGACCTCTGCATTTTCCTGAGGGATTTGAAGTTCAGTAAAACAGCCCAGGAAAATACTAACACTCTGTTTACTGTTATTGTCATGAAAATAAACTATCCTTCACCTTTGATCCGGAGATCTCAGGTCCTCTACCAGCATCCTTGAAATTGTGGCAGGTTGACCTGAAATCTTGAAAGTATGGTAAAATCTTTAATCTTTCCCAGTGCTTGACAGAGGGAAGTAATGATCAGAGCAATCATTGTGTGAATTGGTGCTCTAGTAGCTCAGAGAAATATTGTACTCAGACAAAGGCTTTAGAAGCTAGATAGTGGAGGTGTTAACTTCTTCACAAATTCCAGAGGTCAACTGAATTCACACAGCCTCATAAACAAAGAAAAACTATAATTTGTTTTCTTGCTTAGGAAAGCTTGACTCTGTATGGAACTCTGAATGGGGAAAAATGCCTCCACTAAGCAATATAAACACCATGTCTACATCATGCATGGATATATGGACAGATTTTTCACAGTCCACAGGGTTTGGGAATCTAGGAGGTGAGATAATATCACAAAAATAACTATAACCCTGGGGGCAGAAACCAGGGCAAAGTCACTCTCTAGAGATACTTCCGCATCTCAGAAATATATTGGAATCTCATAAAGTACAGTCCCCTTCCGAGAAGGAGATCAACAACAAAAGTGTAAAACTATATAAAGATGCAATTCACCATAAGGCAGAGATAGTAGATTAACTAAGTAAGAGTATCTCAATCCCAAGTCTAAGAGATTAAAGTAACCTGAAAGATAATATAAAAGGAATATGTTTAAATGACTGCAAATGTAAAAGACAAAAAACAAAGTGAAAGAATAGGAACTCAAATCTAAAATTATACACACACATGCTGAATTGAAAAAGAGCTATACAAAAATATATCTGTATTATAAAATATAAAAGACAATCCCAAACATAAAATTAATTGTTGATATTAAACAACATGTGGACTTATTATAATGTTAGATACAGTGGATGAGAACACTGGTAAACAAAGAAATCTTACAGAATGCAATATGTAGAAAAAAATTAAAGAGAGTTCAAAACAGGGTAGAAAGAAAACTCCCAATTTTATGTGTATATATATATGTATATATATATATTATATATATATATAGTAGTCCATTGGTTATTCAATAATTTATTTACACATTCATACATGTAAGTGTGTGTTTGCATGCATTTAATTTATAGTCCTTAAAAAAATTCATTAGAGTTTGAAGAAATATTACTTCCTTAAACACACACAAATGTGAGAGGTAAAGATAATGTTGTAGTTTAGAAATTTTTGAGACATTTGTACTTTAAGACAAATTAAAATCCTCCAAGTTAGACACCCTGAACAAATATTATGGTCAATCTTATTTTATGTTTGAATTCTAAACCATCAAATTAAGCAGATGATTTTGTCTATGCTGTTGTCATTTTAAGTAAATATCATATGGTTTCCTCTGAATAGGCACAGGCGAGCACATGATTAGAAGTAATTTAACAGAAACAGACACATTGCTAGAGCTAGGAGAAAATGGCCCATGATCAAATCCAATGGGCAGAACTCAGATAGAAATGGGAAAACTCTCCAGAATGTGGGCATAGAGGGAACATACCTCAACATAATAAAGGCTATTTATGAAAAACCCTCAGATAACATCATACTCAATGGAAAAAGGTGAAAGCATTTCCTCTAAGATCAGGAACACAACAAGAATGCCTGCTCTCACCACTTTTATTCAACATAGTTTTGGAAGTCTTACCCACAGCAATTAGAGAAGTATAACAAATACAAGAAATCCAGACTGCAAAGAAAGAAGTAAAAATATCACTGTTTGCAGATGACATGACACTACACATAGAAATTCCTAAAGATGCCACCAGAAAACTATTAGAGCTTATTAATGAATTCAGTAAAGTTGCAGGACACAAAATTAATATACAGAAATCTATTGCATTACTATACACTAACAACAAAATATCAGAAAGAGAAATTAAGGAAACAATCCCATTTACCACGGCATCAAAAAGAATACAATTCCTAGGACTAAAGCTACCTAAGGAGGCAAAAGACAAAAAAAACTATAAGATAATGATGAAAGAAACTGAAGACAACACTAACAGATGGAAAGATATACCATGTTCTTGGACTGGAAGAATCAATATTGTTAAAATGACCATATCACCCAAGGCAATCTACAGATTCAGTGCAATCTCTTTTAAATTACCAATGGCATTTTTCACAGAATTAGAACAAAAACTTTTTTTAATTTGTATGGAAACACAAAAGACCCTGAAAAGCCAAATCAATCTTGAGAAAGAAGGACAGAGCTGATGGAATCACACTCCCTGACTTCAAGCTGTACTAGAAAGCTACAGTAATCAAACCAGTATGGTACTGGCACAAAAACAGACACATAGATCAATAGAACAGGATAGAAAGCCCAGAAATAAACCCTCATGCTTATGGTCAATTAATCTACGATAAAGGAGGTAAGAAAATGCAACCAGAAAAGACAGTCTTTTCAATAAGCGGTACTGGGAAAACTGAACAGCAGTGTGTAAAAGAATGAGACTAGAATATTCTCTAACAACATATACAAAAATAAACTCAAAATGGATTGAAGATCTACATGTAAGACCAGATACTATAAAACTCCTAGAGGAAAACATGGGCAGAACACTTTTTGACACAAACTGCAGCAATATTTTTTGGATCCATCATCTAGAGTAATGGAAACAAAAGCAAAAATAAACAAATGGGACCTAAGTAAACTTAAAAGCTTCTGCACAGCAAAGGAAACCATAAATAAAATGAAAAGATAATTGATGGTTTCGGAGAAAATATTTACAAATAGTGCGACAGACAACGGATTAATTTCCCAAACATACAAACAGTTGTATAGTTCAATATTCAAACAAACAAACAAAAAACTCTCAGTCAAAAAATGGACAAAAAATCTAAATAGACATTTCTCCAAAGAAGACATACATATGGTCAACAGGCACATGAAAAAATGTTCAACCTTGCTAATTATGAGAGAAATGCAAATCAAAACTACAGTGAGGTATCACCTTACACCTAGCAGAATAGCCATCATCAAAAAAACTACAAAAAATAATGCTGGAGAGCATATGGAGAAAAGGGAACCCTCCTACACTGTTGGTTGTAATGTAAATTGGTGCAGCCACTATGGAGAACAGAATGGAGGCTCTTTAAAAAAAATAAAAACTAGAGTTACTATATGATCCAACAATCCCATTCCTGGGTATATATCTGGAAAAGACAAAAACTCTAATCCGAAAAGATACATGCACAAGAATGTTCATAGCAGCACTATTTAAACTGGCAACACATGGAAGCAACCTAAATATCCTTTGACAGATGAATGGGTAAAGAAGATGTATATATATATATATATATATACACATACATATATAAATAAACAATGTAATATTACTAAGCCATAAAAAAGAATGAAATAATGTCATTTGCAGTAACATGGATGTACCTACAGATTATCATACTAAGTGAACTAAGTCAGACAAAGAAAGAGAAATATCATATGATAATTACCTATATGTGGAATCCAAAAAATTGATACAAATGAACTAATTTACAAAACAGAAATAGACTCACAGACATAGAAAACAAATTTATGGTTACCAAAGGTGAAAGGGGTGGAGAAGGGATAAATTAGGAGTTTGGCATTAACATATACACATTATTGCATATAAAATAGATAAACAACAAGGACCTATCATATAGCATAGGGAAATAAACTATAATGGGAAAAAAATCTGAAAAAGACTATATATAAATATATCTGAATCACTTTGCTGTATACCAGAAACTAACAAAACATTGTAAATCAACTATATTTCAATAAAATAAAAACATAACAAAATTTAAAAAGAAATGGGAAACCAAACAGTATGTTCATAGTGGAGAAGCACATGGAGTCACTGAGGTCATTCATGACTGAATGTGAAGTGAAATCACATTTCAGGGAAGTGTTTTCACATCTTACATTGCAACTTACTTCCTCGTGTACTGATGAATATTGCCATAGGCAGTCTATATACTTTTCAATGACTGCATAGCACCTTACATATGTATGTATGTGTGCGTGCATGTTTTTAAAAATAAGTTTAACAGTGATGTTGACTATGTGTTGCCCAATAGATAGAGCTGAATAAAATGTTTATGTAATTTAAATCATAGCTTATATTTTTTATTTTATGTTTCAGCCAGATAGCATTATAATTTGACATTTGTTTAAAATACAAGGTGATCACTACCATAAGTCCTGGTGCCATCTTTCATAGAATTGACCCTCTTAAAAACTTGGCTTCTCTTAACTGTAGTAATATAGAGTGAATTACAAATATTAGATGGGAAAGAATGCAAGTAACAAAAGTTTTATACATATAACAAAGAAAGAAAAATTAAACATGGTAACAATAAAGTGATTTCAATACAGGGAAATGTAAATGTATCTATGTGTATAACTGTCAGATTTACATTAAATTATACTGCTTGAGATTTTGAGTCTATTCTGTCATTCTGATCATACTGAGTGGATTAAAAAAAACAATAAAATGAGGAAATAGAAAAAAAAACATGTTTTGTTTGCCTTTTAGAAAAATTGAGAAATAAGTCCATAAATTTCCTTAATTTGGGCCCATTAAAGGAAAACAGCATATTAAGATGGTTTCCAATTTCCAGAAACTAATTGCAATGTATGTACATTTGGTCTCAAATTTTATGTATTCCTACTGAACTAGTCATACTCTAATCAGTCTACCATAACTGTGCATCTTTCTTTCCATGATATAACAGCTGTAAGTCAAGAAAACATGTATTTCCAGCAGAATGTTAAAGTTGATTGGGCCTTAAGGAACAGATATTTCAATCCTAGCAGTTTACATTTGAAAGAACTGAGTCTCTGAGAGTTTGAATGATTTTCCCAAGGTCATATATCTAGTTAGAAGCTGAATTGGTTACCTTCAAAAATCACTGGAGTTGAAACAGAGTTCTTTATGTACAGCCTGAAGGAAATGTAATATTTATAACAGTGAGGAGAAAATTAGAATATTCTTATCCCATCATGTGCTTTAAAATTTCATCTCCCTTTACTTTTTTTTTGTAACAAATCTTTCAAATATTTTATAATTTGGTTTACAAATTGACAAGGGGTAAAAAGAAACACTTAAGATATTCTCTGTTAATTCCCTATGGAAAAGACCATCATTATTTCACAGTTGTGTTAAAAAAGTAGATATTCCATAAGACAAATGGGCACTAAAAGCTTTCTACTATTTCTACTCAAAACATAGGATCAGGTTTAAGCATTCTTATTTGAATCAACTAATTTGGATGGGGGTTTTAAAATAATTTTCTGTATTTCCTCTTATTTTTTCTAGACCCTAATATAAGCTAAATGTATAACACAAAGCCCTTACAGCATAAATACATGCGTAAGATTTTGTATTAAAATATTTCATTACATTGAATCAGGCTGTCTTCTCAGATTTACTTTTTTCCCTTCTATTTGATGAAAAGTCACCTAAGTTCATAAATTGATCATGAATTCCTAAAGTTCCAAATATGATGTCATATTCTAGATAAAAGTAAAAAATTAGAATGGATTTACAGGCATGCTTGCATATCTAGCTTGACAAAAAGACTGCAGGCTCTGAGATGATGCCCAAGGTTAGCCTAAGAGTATAAATCCATAAATACTGCTTTCTTCTGTCCAGAAAGATACAGTGCTTTGATTGTCAAAGAATGGGCTCTGGCATGACTCAAAGGCAGTTATAAGTAGTGTAATTCAGCTCTTAAAAGTAAATATTGCTGTTTACCTCAAATAATTTTTATAGTGATTAAACAAGTTATGTCAAATGCATAACCATAGTATCTAGCACATGATAGCCAACCAGTATTTCATGTTTATTTCCTCTCTTCATAGTCTCCAGTTTCTCTGCCAGCCTCTACTCATTGAAATACTGCTTCTTCTATTTGGCATCTCTTCAAAGAAATTCCTAGTGCTCCTAGTGGAGTACATCAAATCTTTCTCTAACTACTCTTTACATGTCGCTTATATCTCCTTTATAGTATTTCCCTTTCCTTGAATAATAAGTTTAGTTTCACCTATGTCTCCTTCAAGGGTAATTGCTCCTAGAGTGCTATGACTTAAGTAGAATTTGGTCTTGTATACAAAATATACTTATAGTTGTTCAGTAAACATGTATTTATTCAGTTAAAATAAGTTAAATATCACAGAAGAATTAACTCTATGGAGGTGAGTGTTATGCTCTGTCTACATAATGCTATATTTGATTAGCTAGAATCAGGTTTTATTTCCTCAATACATAGCTAGAATATATTTCCTTGTGTTGACAAAACATTGTCATCCATAACAAAGAAGTTTCTTAACAATTTGTGTATGTTTACATTGAATTTAGCCTTCAAGTCTGCATCTACATTATCAAAACATACTGCTCAATTTGTCTGTTTTGTATAAAAATTTATTTGTGTCTGTAGTTAATTTTTTTCGAAGAATTAAATTTACTTCAATAGCATAGCCAATATGTAGCTAATGAATTATAATTCAGTTGTCGGCCAATTCCAGTTATAGCTTCCATTGTAAACTTATGTATTGTATACAGAGCTTCTAAGGGGCTAGGATAATTTCTAAGAAGCTAAGGAGAAAATTACACTTTTAATCATGTGCAATAATGACTAGGACTTGTGTTTTGATAATTAAAAGAAAAAGCAACCATATGTTTTATATTAAAAAGTAAATTATTCAAGTTTCATTTGTTATATCCTGACTTTTCACTTGAATCTTGTTACATCTGAACTGACAAGGGGAAGAAAGACATATTTGATTTGATTTTAATCTTAGATCATCGACAGTCAAAAATATAGTTAATATCCAAAACTGAAAAAGAAAGAAAAGAAGCTTTAGATTTAAATCCTTAATATCAAAATATTTGGCTTACACTATAGGAAATTTGAGGAAGCATTAGACTAGGTCTCAATATCTATTTACCTTAATGTATAATTTAGTATTTGTTTGCTTAGATGGAAGACAACTTCCTTCAATTATATCAGATTCTGTACTTCCTTAAGTGTTACATATCATGTTACTACTTGAGTGTCTGAATATAGTTTAATCATGCCTGAGGTGTTTCAAAAGAAAGTAAATAATGATCATTTGTGATAAGTTTATTATATAGTTGCAATCTTATTTCCTCAGTAGGTTAAATTTAGGTGTTTTAAAATAAAAAATTTATTATAGAGTTGCAACCTTATTTTGTCAGTAGGTTAAATTTAGGTGTTTTAAAATAAAATACTTTAGATTAATAGGTCATCTCAGGTTATTTATCAAACACAAAATGTATTTCTCTGCAATCGGAAGCAGATATTTAAATTACTTTTGTAGGACCAACTAGATCTGGACCAATATAGGTATCCTTAAGAATAATTAAGTAAATTTTTTCGTTGTATAAGTCTATAAAACTTAAGAAGTTTTAGTTTGGGGAATTTTCATACCAGCAAGAAAGGAAGAGCACAATTTTCCTGCATATCTTTATTATTTATTCATATCAAAATGATACCACTTAATAGATGGTTTTTCAAAGAACATAAATAAATCCTTTAGTGCTTATTACAAAATTAACCTTTATTTTCTCAAATTCTTGATTTTCAAAAGCTATGTTACCCCTCTGCATCTCCAAAAAATTAAAAGTACAGCACTGACCAGAATCATCTACAAAGAGGAATAGTGTATTTACAGTAATGAATAGACATGGTATGGGGTATTAACAACTAGGGGCTATACTCAGAAACTTAAGACAATTTCCTAATACAAACTTCAAAAACACTCTAAAATAAAGTTAGGGATAGAGAAAATTCACTGACGTTGCATACTTGGTTGCTTTAATCTGCTAAACCACGTATTTTATACATCCTTCTTAAGTTGTCACTTCTTTTAAACTTTTATTTCGTTTTTTGGTTCTCTGCATCCTGGTTATCTCATCTGATGATTGATGATCATCTAATTGATGATTTTATTTAAATTATTTGTTATTTTAACTGAGTATCTGCAAGATTTTGAACATGTATTTATATATGTACATACACACCACCACTCGTAGTTTTAAATCCTTATGTATATATACATATAAAATTTCTATTTTTGTCATTTTTCAGAAAGGTACCTGTATAAAAAGAATGAATTATCAGAGAGACAGTGAAATGATATTATACACCTTTAAACTGTGAAAAAAAAGTGACTCCTAACATTTTAAGTGCATTTGCTTGTGAATATTTGAGATTAAAAGAGAAGAAAATTACTTTTTTACAACGACACACTTGTTTGGACAAATCAAATGTACACAAAATTTAGAACGAGGAAATGCTAATCTTGTTTATTAAGCTCTTAAAAGTGTTGTAAGAATCCTAAATTTAATTTCAGAGCAAGTGTTTCTATAATTACTACATATTGACAATCATTAGTTATGGTGTATTATTGTCAAATATTTCTGCTGTAGGCACCCAATACAAATTTGATTTCTTTGTAGAAGAACACAAGTAATTTTTGACACAATATATCTCTAATATATGTACTAAAAGCTAAAAATAAACTTTATTTTTTATATTTGCATAGCAAAGCTATAAAGTATTGCATAAAACTGTTGAATTACATTATCTGGAATGTTTGGATTACCAGTAATTTTAAATGTATTTTTTTGTATTTTCCAAATGTTATATATTTAAGCATACATGACTTTTGTAATCAGAACAGAACTTTCTCCCTGAAGAGAAAAAAATAAAAACTTTTGATATAAAAAGTTTCATGTTTTTAAAGACTGTCCCCTCTTTCAACATCTTGGTGGGAAGCCCTGAATGGCAATATAGGAGCTCCTTGCCCCTGCCTTCATGTTTATCACCCCAGCATATGTTCCATTATACCTCTTGGCTCGAGTATAGATTATGTATTTGGAGTGATTTTGTTCTGATGTGCACAACAACCCCAACTTATAATTAGTTTAGTGCACAAGAAATTATATATATATATAAGGATTTTCTGGACAAAAGGACAAATACAGACATCCAACCTATCTATCTAGATTATCAAGAGTGTATTGTTATTTTAACTCAAAGCACTGTTACCTTATAAATATGAATGACATCATTGACTATGTTTGTTAATATGAGGCTCAAGTTTCACATTATTTTCCATTTATATAAACCAAATAATAAACCCAGTTTTGCGTTGTGATGAAGGTTTGCTAACATCGTATGTGATATTTGCAGGATTATTCTTCTAAGTAATCTGCAACAGGAAATTTTGGGATTGCACTTGACCACTCATCATGCAAATTTAAATGTAAATCTTGTTAGAAACAACCCCAAACAAACTTCTACATAATTTTCTTCTTCAAAATAGAATAAATTGCCTAGTTTGTGAATCACCTAATTTGACTAAAAATTATTTAAATGTTCTTTTAGCTATTTTGAGATGTTTATAGCATACAGACAGAATTTTTTTTTAATCCCTCTTATTTGTATTCTTATCCCTAGTTTTGGAGTGCATTTATTCAGTCTTTGGAGTCTACTTTCTGTTTTAAGTAAAACATCTGTGTGTTACCACCCGCCTACAGCCACCCCTGCATAAATGTGGATTTTGGCAAGCTAACAAGAACAAACTGACACACCAGATATACATAGCTGTAGGTGGGCCAAGGTCTTCCATCTGTAGTGCACGCCATTACAGTCATTTAACAAAGGTTATATGGGTTGGAATAATATGTGCAAGGCAAAATTAAACTAAAAATCTAACTTAATGATATTAAAATACTTTCGTCCTTTAAACCTTTGATTATATTACTAAATAAAGTTAAAATAAACCTTGATATTCTGCTACAAAATTATTTTTCATGCAATTTCACCAAATATACATCATTGCTGCAATTTTAGCAATAGAATTATGATTATTTAACCTATTAAAATTAATATGGTATTCTTTAGAGGGGTTAAGATGTTCCATTCTATTTTTTAAAACTTTCCTATCAATGCAATATAGTCTAAAATGTTAGCTTCCAACTGTGAGCTTTAAATTTTTATCTCAGCATATTTTAACCATATAGGAATCTTCATATCCTGTGGTACTGGTTCAGGCACCCCATTTTGCTATAGAAGGATGGTTTCATTTTGATTGTGATAATCTGAAGACTATTAATTAATTATGTCATTCTAATTATAAGTTATTTTTAAAGATTTTGGTGCATGATAGGAAATTAAGCATTTTTCTATGTAAATGACCAAGCCCCTTCTAAGCTATATTATATAGCTTAATTTAAGATATTTATTTCCTTCATTTTCAGAAATAAACAATCAGATGACATTTAATTTTCTAATTTTATGTGTAAATGACTAAAGTCAAATAACACTGGATGCCTTGTTTTTTCACATGTATAAGGTAGAAATATTTCTCATTTTTGATAATAATTTTGTAATGCAAATTGATTTTAAAATGTAAGAAGCTAAGCCAAATATTTGTATGTACTTTTTCAAGAAATCATGAAAGAATTTTCTTTTTTTGGCAATCAGTGGCAACATGAACATCCCAGTAACATGCCATTACTTTAATTCAACCTGACTGAAGTATAATTTGCAGGAAATTAAATGCATACATTTTAACCGAACAATGTGATGATTTTAACAAATACATATCCTATGTAATTACCACCAGAATAATCAAAATATAGAATATTTCTTATCTCCACAAAACATTGCCTCTTTGCATGCAACTTTGATTTCAATTACTTTATCACCCCAGTCTCTGGCCCAGTCAACAGTGAACTATGTAACTATTTTCAGGCAATATACATTAGTTTTATCTGTTCTAGAATTTCATATAAATATGTGTTTGGTTTGGTTTTGTTATGCTTTTTTCCAATGGCATTCAAAAATGTTATTTTGTATGTATTTATACATATGTGTCTTTATGTGTATTCTATGTCTTATACACATATTTTTAGCAAGTGTTTTCATATATATCAATAATTTATTTCTAAAAAAGTGTTGAATAATATTCCACTTCATGGATATAAAGCAATGATTTTTATGTATTCACTTTTTGCTGAACTTTTTTTTCCAGTTTTTGGAATAAATATGAATAAAAATTATCGTGAATATGACTTGTGTACAGGTCTGTAGATTCATGTTTAATTTCTTTTGGGTAACTACCTAGGAGTAAAATTGTTAGGTTATATAATATTTGTGTGTGTGTTTTTTTTAAGTGCTAAACTGTTTTCAAAAGTATGTGTACCATTTTCTACTACTATCAGTAATAGGTAAGTGTTCCAGTTGCTCCTGGTGTTCATCAACACCTGGATTGTTAATCTTTTTACTTTTAGCTATTTTAGTCAGTCTGTAGTGGATCTTTTGTGATTCTAATATGCATTTTTTTGATAAGATAACTAATAATTTTAAGTATGTTTTTATGTGATTATAGGTTATGTTCATTGATATGTTTCATTCATGAAGTGGCTTATCTACTGCCCATTTTTAATACATTTTATTATATTACCTAGTTGTAAAAGTTTTTAATATCTTCCAGATTGAAAATCTTTGTCTTTATACATTCTGGATTGTTATGCTTTCTACTGTGCATGTTTTTAAATTTTTTTCAAGCCCTATTTACAGTTTATTCTACAGTTCTTTGGGGGTTTGTCAAAAAAATGTTTGCCTATCCCACGTTCATAAAGATCTCTCTTTTGATTTCTTCCATATAGTTTGCATTTTGAGCTTTTGTATTTGCATTAATTTTTCTCTATGGTAAAAACTGAAGATTAAAGTGTTTTCTTCTAGCTTTCAAGTGTATATTTGATTGGACAAGCACCATTTGTTAAAAGAAAGTCATTTTTCCTTTAAATTTAATCTTACATTTCATTGAAAATTAAACTTGTGTATGCCAATTTAGAGCTCTCCATTTTGTTTCATTGGGATATGTGTCTATTTTAATATCTGTTTCACATTATCTTAATTCCAGTGGTTTTATAGTAACACTTAAGGAAGTAAATCCTCAGAGATTTTTCTTCATTTTCAAAAAATTTTGGTTACCATAAACTCTTTGGATTTTCATGTGTATTTCAAAGTCATCTCTATTTCTGTGATTGGAATTGTATGGAATATATATGTGAATTTAAAGTGAATCAACATGCAAACAATATTGATTCTTCAAACCCATGAATACTTTGTTTTCAGAACCTATCGTGCTCATATTTTGTTAAACTTGCTCTTACAATTCACATTTTTTGTAAATAGTATTCTTCTTAAATTCATTTCAATTGTTTATTGCCAAGATATAGAAATATAATAGGTTTTTATGTTGACATGATATCTTGTGTCCCTGCCATACTTAGTCATCAGTAATAACAGTTTTAGTTAGATTCCTTCAATTCAACCTGCACTATCATCATTTATGCAAAAACAAGAACGAAAAATACTACTTTTGCCTTTTGCTCTATCTTACTATTTTGTTATATTTTGCGTTAAAGTCTCAGTTCAAAATATTTTGTACTGATATTTTTTTTCTTTAATACATCCATTAATTTAAGAGCATTATTTCATTTTAAATTATTTGGGGATATTTCTAGACAAATTTCTGTTCTTGATTTCTAATATAATTTTGCCATGGACAGAATTTGGTCTGTGCATATCAATCCTTTTATATTTAATGAGTCTTGCTTTATGAACCAGCATATAGGCTATCCTAGGTAGGTACCATCACACTTGGAAAAATACAATATTTTCTACTATTACTGTGTAGATAGTTTTTAAAATGTACTTTCATTAAGTTGGTTGATACTGCTGCTACAGTATTTAGGAAGGAGGATTGCTGAAATTTTGAACTATAATTGTACACTTACCTACTTCTCTTTTTGGTCTGGTAGTTTTGCTTTATGTATTATGAAGCACTGCTGGTAGGTATACACATTTATGATTGTTTTATCTTCTTGATTATTTCACCTGTGTGTTTTGACATGCCCTCTTCATCTCTGGTAACACCTTTTGTCCTACTGTTGTCTTCATTGGGTAATACTATAGCTACTTCAGTTGTCTTAAAATGTATGTATACTTAAAACTCCTGTATTAATATATTTGCAAATATCCCTTTCATCTTTTTACTTTTTACCTATATCTTTACATTTAATGTATTTCTGTGGAAAATACATATAGTTATGCCTTTTTTATATACCCAGATAATCTCAGGGTGGATTGCTTTTCTCACTGAAGTGTTTACACAACTACATAAATTATAATTATCTTTAAACATGTCATCTTTTTATTCACTTGTTCCATCTGTTCTTTGTTCCATTGTGTTGTTTCCTGTCTTCTTTTAGAATACTTGACTATTTTTAGCAATCTATTTTATCCTCACTATTGACTTACAATATATACTTCTTTCAGTATGTATTTATATTCTATGGTTACTTTATCATTTGCAACATACAGATTTGACTTATTATAGTATGCCATAAAATACTGTTCTCAAACTTCAAGGGCAATGCAGGAAAATAATAATGTGCTTCCATTTTTTTCTCTTCTACATTTTGACACTGTTTGCATATATTGTATTGACATTGTATTCAGAAGAATGCACAATGTATTGACATTTTTGTTTAAACTGCAAATTATTTTTATAAAAATTTTAAAAATTAGAAAGAAGTGTTTCTATTTATGAACATATTTATCATATCCAACAATCTTCATTCCTTTGTCTAGATCAAGTTTTCTTCCACTGCCATTTTCCGTCAATCTCAATAACTTATTTTACCTTTTCTTAAATTTAGATTTGTTGATTAAGAAGTGTATCAATAGTGTTTTGTCTGAAAAAGGCTTCATTTTGCTTTCAAAATGTAGGTGATTTTCTCTCAATGGAAAATTCCCTTTTGACAAATTTTTTCTTCCATCACTAAAAAGATGCTATTCTGTAGCTTTTAGCTTGGTTTTTTTCATGAGAAATTAGTGCTCATTTAGTTATTTGCAAAGTATCTGGTTTTTCTGCATGTTTAAGTACTTTTTCCATATGATAGGTTTCAATAATTCAATTCCATTCAGTTTGCTATAGTTTTTTTCATATTTATCTTACATGGATCATTTAGCCATATGGCTCTTAGATTTATAGTTTACACCAAATTTTGAAAATTTTCAAATATCCACACTTCCTATTCCCCTTCAGGGAATATAGTTACTCATATGTAAGACTATTGTTGATAGGCCCATGATTAAGCAAGACCTTATACATTCTATTATGTTTAAATCTATTTCTCTCTACTTCAGTTTAAATAATGTTCTCATTATCATCAAGTTAACTTTTTTTTTACTATTGTATCTAATTTGTTGTTGAACCATACAGTAATTTTTAAATTTAGATAATACAAAGATTCATTGGGGCTTCAAAAAACATGGTGGAATAGAGGAACATGGAGCTCACTTCCTCTGAGTTTATATGGCTATGAATCTAAAACAAGTACAGTTATAGGTTAACATACATGAAACCAGGGTAACCACAAATCAAAGCATATAATAGATTCATACACACAAAAAGAAAGGAACTCAAGCATAATACAAAAGAAAATCATAAAACCACAAAAGGAAAAACAAAAAGAAGAAAAGGAACAAAGACAAAAAAAAATCAACTGGAAAATAAGTTTTAAAATGGCAATAAATACATGCTTATCAATAATTACTGTACATTTCAATGGACTGAATGCTCTGATCAAAAGATACAGAGTGGCAGATTGGGTAATAAAATAAAACCCTACAATATGCTGCCAACAAGAGGCCCACTTTAGGGCAAAAGATACATACAGATTGAAATTGAGAGGATAAAAAAATATTTCATGCAAATAGAAAGGACAAGAAAGTGGAGGTAGCAATATTCATATTGGACAAAATAAACTTTAAAGTAAAAGCTAAGAAGAAAGGTAAAGAAGGACACATAATGATAAAAGGAGCAATACAAGAAGAGGATATTATACTCACTAACATATATGCACACAGTATAGGAGCACATGAATACATAAAACAAATATTAACAGATATAAGGGGAGAAATTGATGGGAATAAAATAATTGTAGGAGACTTTAACATCCAACTGACATCAATGGGCAGATCTTCTGTATAGAAACTCAACAAGCCATGATAGAACACTTAGATTTAATTGGTATTTATAAGGTGATACATACAAAAAAAAAGACCATATATTCTTTTCAAGTGCTCATGGAATATTCTCTAGGATAGATCATATGAGTATGGATGTGAAACAAGCTGCAACAAATTTAAGAGGATAGAAATTATTTTAAGTATCTTTTTTTTTTACCACAATGGCATGAAACTAGAAAACAACCACAGATAGAGAAATGAGAAAAAAAATGATTACATGGAGAATAAACAACATGCTACAAAATAAATAAATAAATAAA
The DNA here is from genome assembly GCF_048564905.1 of Vicugna pacos. Taxonomy (NCBI): domain Eukaryota; kingdom Metazoa; phylum Chordata; class Mammalia; order Artiodactyla; family Camelidae; genus Vicugna; species Vicugna pacos. Next base: position 23,441,946 of record NC_132994.1, on the reverse strand, counting down.
TAATTAAAACAAAACCCTAATGGATCAATGATAAAATCATAGTGGAAATAAAAAATACTTTGAAAAAAATGTCAATGAAAACTCAGCACACAAAATCTATGTGACATAGCTAAAACAGTTCTAAGAGGAAAGATCATAGAAATAGAAGCCTTCCTTCAAAAAACAAGAAAAATCCCAAGTAAACAATCTAACCTACCACCTAAAAAAATTAGAAAAAGAACAAACAAAACCCAGATTCAGCAAAAGAAAGGAAATAATAAAGATCAGAGAGGAAATAAAGAAAATAGACATAAAAAATAATAGGAAACATCAATAAAACCAAGAGTTGGTTTTTTGGAAGGTAAATAAAACTGACAAACCTCTGGCCAGGATTACCAAGAAAAGAGAGAGGACCCAAATAAACAAAATAAGAGGTGAAAGAGGATAAATAACAACCAATACTGCAGAAATACAAAATAACATAGGAAAATATGATGAACAGTTATATACCAACAAATTGGACAACCTAGAGATGGATAAGTCTTTAGAAACATACAGCCTGTCAAAATTAATCAAGAAGAAAAAGATAATTTGAACACATCCATCAAGAGAAGTGAAATAGAATCTGTATTTAAAAAAAAAATCCTTGCAAATAAAAGTCAAGGAACAAATGTCTTTACTGGGGAATTCTACCAAATGAAGAACTTATTCCTATCCTTCTAAAGCTCTTACAGAAGACTGAAGAAGAAGGAACACTCCCAAAGTCATTCTATAAAGCCACCATCACCCTGATATCAAAATCAGACAAAGACACTACCAAAAAAAATTACAAGTCAATACCTTTGATGAATATAGATGCAAAATTTCTCAGCAAAATATTAGCAAACCCAACAACACATAAAAAAGCATTGTATACTATGACCAAGTTGGTTTCATACCAGGGACACAAAGGTGGTTCAACATAGGCAAATCTATCAATGTGATACACCACATTAACAAAATAAAAGACAAAAACTCCATGATCATCTTAATAGATACAGAAAAAAGCATTTAATAAAATTCAACATCCACTCATGATAAAAACTATTTCCAAAGTGGTTACAGAGGTAACATATCTTAACATAATAAAAGCCACTTACGACAAAACCACAGCTAACATAATGGTAAACTGAAAATCTGAAAGTCTTCAAGCTAAATTCTGGAACAAAACAAGGATGCCCACTCTCACCACATTTATTCAACATAGAACTGGAAGTCCTAGTCATAGCAATTAACAAGAAAAAAGAAATTAAAGGTATTTAAATTGGAAGAGAAGAGGTAACAATTGTCATTATATGCATGTGACATGATACTCTGTAAAGAAAACCCTATAGGCTCCACACAAAATCTATTAGAATTGATAAATGAATTCAGCAAGGCGGCAGGATTCAAGGTTAACATATAGAAATCTGTTGCATTTCTTCATACTAACAATGAAATATCAGAGAAAGTAAAAGAAAAAAAATCCCATTTAAAACCACATCCCAAAATACCTAGGAATAAATCTAATTAAGGAGGTGAAAGACTTATGTGGTGAGAACTCTAAAACATGGATAAAAGGAAATCAAAGATGATTCAAGGAAATGGATAGATATCCCATGTTCTTAGATTGGAAGAATTAATATAGTTAAAATGGCCATAGTACTCAAAGCAACCTACAGATTTAATGTGATCCTTATTAAATTACCCATGACATTTTTGACAGAACTAGAACAAATGATCCTAAAATGTATATGGAACCACACAAGGACCCAGAATTACCAAAGCATTTCTGAGGAAAAATAACAAAGCTGGAGGCATAACCCTTCCAGACTTCAGAAAATACTACAAAGCCACAGTAATCAAAACAGCACTGCATTAGCACCAAAACAGATATATAGATGAAAGGAACAGAGCAGAGAGCCCAGAAACATATCCACATACCTAAAGTCAATTAATCTTCAACAAAAAAGGCAAGCATATACAATAGAGAAAAGACAGCCTTTTCAGTGAGTGGCGTTGGGAAAGCTGGACAGCCACATGTAAATTAATGAAGTTAGAACACTCCCTCACACCATACAAAATATAAGACATGACACTACAAAACTCCTAGAAGGAAACATAGGCAAAATATTCTCTGACATAAATCATCACAATGTTTTCTTAGGTCAGTCTTTGAAAGTAAAAGATATAAAAATAAAATAATCAAATGGGACTTACACTTACAAGCTTTTACACAGCAAAGGAAACTATAAAAATGGAAAGACAATACAGAATGGGAGAAAATATTTACAAATGATATGACTGACAAGGACTTAATTACCAAAAGATACAAACAGTTCATCAGCCATACAGCTCAAACAACAACAACAACAGCAACAACAACAACAACCCTCCCCACTCCCCTGCCAAAAATGGGCTGAAGATCTAAATAGACATTTCTCCAAAGAAGAGACACAGATGGCCAAAGGCACATGAAAAGACGTTCTACGTTGCTAATTATGAGAGAAATGCAAATCAAAACTACAATGAGGTATCTCCTCACACCAGCCAGAATGACCATCATCAAGCAGTCTACAAAAATAAATGCTGGAGAAGATGTGGAGAAAAGGGAACCTTCCTACACTGTTGGTGGGAATGTAAATTGGTGCAGCCACTAAGGAAAACAGTATAAAGTTTCCTTAAAAAATTGAAAATAGACTTACCATATGATCCAGCAATCCCATTCCTGGACATATACCTAGAAAGATGAAAACTCTAATTCTAAAAGATACATGCACCTCAAAGTTCATAGCAGTACTATTTACAATAGACAAGACATGAAAGTAACCTAAATGTCTGTCAACAGATGGCTGGATAAAGATGTGCTTTATGTATACAACAGATATTACTCAGCCCTAAAAAAGAATGAAATGATGCCATTTGCAGCAACATGGACAGACTCAGAGACTATCATATTAAGTGAAGTATGCCAAAGAATATGGCAATATGTATTATCACTTATATAGAATCTAAAGAATAGTACAAATGAACTCTTTTAAAAAACAGAAACAGACTCACAGATATAGGAAAAAAAACTTATGGCTATCAAAGGGGAAGTGGGATGCTGATATAAATTAGGCATATGAGATTTAGGGATATATACTACCATATGTAAAATACATGAACAGCAAGTATTTACCGTATAGCACAAGGAACTATATTCAATATCTTGTAATAATCTCCAATGGAAAAGAATAAAAAAACAGAAAGAATATATATATATTTATATCTGAATTAATTTTCTATAAACCTGAAACAAACAATATTGTAAATCAATTATACTTCAATTAAAAAATTAGATATATTTTTAATCTCTAGATTTTTCTCATTTTCCTTAACATTTTATATTTTTCAACTCATTATGTCTGTGCTTTCTTTAACTCTTTCAACATATTTAAAATCATTGTTTTGAAGTCTTTCTTATTTTCAAGTTTGTTTCTTTTGACTGGTTGTCCTCCATGGTATGGGTGATATTTATTTATTCTTACTCTTTCTTTCTTCCTCTCTCACATGCCTCATACTTTTGATTAGATGCTAGAAATTATGATCATTATGTAGTTGAGTGTCCTTCCCACTTTGCCTACCAACTATGCAGAGTTCAGAATGGATTCAAGGTTACTTTCATTTTCTTCCACCACTTGTAACACTGAAATAAATACTTAGACATATCCCCTTATGAATCACTGTGAAAATTTATTGTGGAAATATCCCCAGGAATGTTATTTCTGGGTTATAAGTAGTTTTATCCTCAATTCATCTCAGTAGTACCAAATTGCTCTCTGGAATGACTTCCTCAATAACCATCTCCTAGCGATGCTAGAGATTCATTCTCCCTGCAAGATTGTATTTTTATCATCTAACTCTGTAATTTTTGCCATTCTTATAGGCATGTAATGATATCTTATCCATATAATTTGCATTTCTCTGATTGCTAATGATTTTGACATCTGTTTCTTTCTGAGCATCCTCTCTTATTGAATGTTATCTTCTGTAAATATCCTTTTTATAGTATTTGTCCATTTCTCCCTTTGATTTATAGGTGTACACAGGATTATTCTGCAGGTGTTAGGTCATACTTAGAAGAGAAATTTAAACACCTGCAAACTGGCTGAAATTTCTTATTAGTATACTCATATTTTTAGCCAACTTGGTTATATATTCAATTTGGGCAAAATGACTTGGGGATAGGAAGAACAGATCAAAATACATTAAGTAGCTGTGATAATATTGAAAGTCAATTTTAAAGAAGAAAAAAACAGGTGTAAGTAAAAGCAAAAATGTCACCATTTCTCTTGTCCAGAATTAGTCTGATATCTCCCCTACAACACATTTAACTTTAAAGTAGACTGAATTCTATGATAATTAGAGTAGAAATTGGGGGGGGGGGATCAAGGGACTATATAGTCTATAAAACAAACAACACATAGTTAATTTGTAGGAAACCAGTTTTTAAAAGTGGTTGATATATAAGACCTGTTCTTATTTATATTGTAAATATTTTAAAGTCTAAGCTTTCTGATAACAAGTTCTGTTTGTCTCATGTAACCCTCCCCAGACACTGCAATTTTTATTTTTTCCATTCCTTATTCTTAAAAAACAAATTACAAATGCTTAAATCAGTTGTGTTTAATATTTTTAAAAGTACTGCTTACAAAGACTAAACTTTGCCAATATTCAGGAAATTAAGAAATTAATAAGAAAACTGATATTAAGTCTAGTTAACCTTCCTTATTACTTTTAAATTTTAAGATTTGACTTATACTTGACAGAACAGGAAATTACAAGCAATTTCAGTATATTCACAGTTAAATATATTCTGATCCATCAAACTTCCTTGAATCCACTTAAAGTCACAGTAGACCACTCACTCATTCCATCTTCTTTTCTAAGCTTAGTACGTCAACCCTGAAAAATACTTCCTACCCAATTTTTTTCTTTTTAAATAAACAGTCATACCCTATTGTCTAATAAGGGAACTCTTTCAAGAGAAATTTCATATTACTGCTGCCTTTCTTTACCACAATCGATAATTTTCAAACTGCTAGATTATTCTAAAAGAAAATTTTCACTAGGACATTTACTTTCTCAATCAATATCCAAGAGTTTGCACCAACATTATTTAATTTGATGAGAAAAAAAAAAACTTGGGAAGTTTTAGGTAGAGATATTTATAGGTGAAAATAATGAGGCTTTAGAAAATATATTGTACCTCGAACTTCTATGTCCTGTACATGTTAGAAAAAACTTAAAAACCTGAATTTAAATTTCACTACAAATTTAACCTTCTTAATAACAATATATTTTATAGATGTCTTTCTTTTTTTAATCTTTATCTTTTGTGATACTATACAAGAAAACTTGATTTAAACAATGATCTCAATAGTTTTATTCTTCTAAGCCTCTTCACCATTTTGCATTGTTCAGGACAAATTTGTTTCTCTCCCTTTTTTTCTCTTCCAGCATAAATTTTCTTCCTTCTCTTCCAGGTATATAAAGATCCTTCCTGGAATTCAAGGCCCAAATCAATATGCCTGTTCTATAAAAATCTACTATAACTGTATAAATGATTTTTACACATGCATACATATAATTATATTTTATTTGTGTAATTGATTTATTTATATCATATTTTATTTTATAGATACAGTTTTTAAGAGGTGTATATTTCCTAACCAGGTCCATCCCACTACATTGGACCCACTTTCCAAAAACCATAACTATTTGTAATTTCTTACCTTATGTAAACTGATAATAAATATTTTATGGATATCTTATTAATTGATATGATATATAACTTACTTGCCAATGCTCACCTTTTTCTGGGATTTTAAGATCATTTCAGTTATTTCTTTTATAAAGGTTAGTTTTTGATTATTTAATCTACTGGTAATCTAATATTATCATTTCCTTAGGAAAAACCATGTCACCAGGGATGAACTAATATAAATTCATCTAATGTTAGATGATCTTAGATGAGTAAATCTGCCTATAATTGATACTAGTTTGCATTTTTTGGCATCCAACAAATTATTTTACATTTAGATTTTGGAGTTTATTTTGTATGTGAAAAGTTCCAGCTTTGATAACTAAGTGATACTAACTAAGCAGAAAAGATATAGATTCCAAACTTACTTCTTTTGGCCAGAATGGAAGAAATGGTACTAGAATTATCCTCTCATAATGGAAAACTTAGAAAAATCTGTGAACAGCTGTTTTCATATATTGGACAAGAAGCAGTCTCAAAGAGACAGATATAAGCATTTAGGGAGTTTAGCAGCTGGGATTTGAATGAGATTATTGGAGACGAGGAAGTTACCCATTCCTCTACCTCTCCAAAAAAAAAAAAAAAAAAGAGCTCCATGAATCTAAGGGGTACAAGCATAGGGTAAATATCCATAAGACCTGTCAAAGAACACATTCAGGAGAAAGAACAACTAGGGTAATTTAAGATGAAAAGCTCTTCAGATTCAACTGGAGCAGAAAATATTCAAGATCCAACCAGAAAGATCAGAGACAATTAACTGAACAGCAATGGTATTCAGTAGAGATCCCGGAAGGGTCATGCCTTGTAGTAAAGCTTAATTAGTCCAGGTAAAGTCTAGGCTACCCTAACAAAATTTGAAAGTATCAAACTGACCTCCAAGTAGCTTAACTGCCACCCAAAACAAAACTCATTCCATTTTAAAGGATGCTGCTCTTAGGAGCATTTGATTGAAAATCCTCTAAGCCCATAAATGGATCTTAAAAACCATAGTTGTCAGTGAACCAAATAAGTGCAATAAAATAAGTTTAATAACATAATATAATAGTGCATTGTTTTAGAACATGTAGAAACAAACAACAGCACAAAAGATAGTCTGTAGCAGAGTCAGGGTGGGTAGGGAGGACAGTGGAGTGTGTGAATGAAAAGGAATAAATGAAATAAGAGAAAAGAGTAACACCAAAAATAAAGTGTATCATTAACCCAACCTCTCCAATGAGGTTAAAAATAAATGGCTTGATAATATTGCATTTGCAAAAGTGTCTGTTATCTAAGGTCCATGAAACCTAAGCAAAACATGCTGTGAACAGTGTTTAATTTGTTAATGTAATACATCAATGTGTGTCACTTCCTTTGCTCACTGACTTGTTTTTAATTCACCTGAATAATCTGTACAGTCACCTCAGTTTGTCATGGTTTTCATTGCAGCTTTCTGGCTCACAGATAGTGCATATGACTGTTGTTCTTCTAAATTAAGTGGCCACAAGTAAAAATCCACAGATGAGAGTAAAGAAAGCAGAGAAGAATAAAAGGAAAAATAAAAAAAAATAGGAAGGAAAAATGAGAGATAAAGGAGACAACAAGAAGCAGCAACAAAGTCAACAAGCTGGACATTCCCTTAGGGCTCTCTTTTTCCTTTCCTATCTCCTTTTTTTTTTTTTTGGTAAATAAGAAATGCTTTACTAATTATAGTCTCCCTGATTGTAAAACCTTACTTTGTTTCCATTAAAGGAGATTTTTTAGAGAAGTTTTAATTCAGCTGGATGGTGAAGAGCAGGAACCAGGCAGCCAAGGAGGGGTTTTAGAGTTCTTCTCTCCCACTCATATAACTCTCTCGTCTCCATTAGCAGCAACCCAACTGCTGATGGTAGGAAGCTCAGAGAATCTACATACACCATCTCAGAAAGACTGACAATAAAAATTTGTGACTATAAGTAAATCTGAGCACAATAAATAAGATAGCACATGGACAGAGAAGATCAGCAAAAGAAAAAACAGGTGAAGAGAAACTAATACTATTAATCTGTCTGATGCCTAACTGAACAAATACTATTGGGCTTGAAGGAACCAAAGAGAAGAAGAAATTTTTACAAAGATGTATATTTCTGATACATGCTGTCGTTAGATTTCCCCACTTCTTTTTATTTTATTATAATATTTTAATATGCCTATCTTTACTGAGAAGCAAAAACGCAGTAATACATTGTATATAAAAGCAAACTCTGCAGGAGAGAAAGGAATTGATAGGCCTAGGGGAATGTGGTGAAGGCAAGAGATTGACGGTAACAGAACAAAAAAGGCCCACAGTATTTTCTTTCTTTGATCATAGACACAGGAGTGTTTGAGATATCTATATATCTATATAGATATATATTTATGTATCTACATTTGGTGCATTATAAATTATATACACATTTAATATTTTTATTGTTTAAAAGACTGGAAAATTAATTTTTAATTCAATATCTTAATCTTCATGAACATAGCCATCTGGTTTGGACATTTGGACTCTAGCACAGATGGTTGCTATCTGCTGGGACATTGTCCTGCCATTCTTCTCCAAGTTAATATGGCAATGTTAAGTGAAAATATAGAAAATACAGTTAAAATTGTTGATACAGTTAAGCTTCAAAACCATAAATCTACTTATCATTATGATATTTCAAAGCACAAAACAGTGCATACAAAGTTATACAATTAGAATAATCTGCTATTTAACTGAAATATATACAGATATACATCACCATTCACTTTTAAAATGATAGCTACAGTTTCTTGTCCTTTCTCACTCTTAATAAATGGCCCTCCAGCAGCTGCCTTCCCTGTGAATTCTGCACTAAACACCACTGAAAATTGCTTGTGATAAACATAATGTTTTCACAGCTGCAAGCACGGCTTTTAAACAGCAAAGGTGCACTGAAGCCATCCTCAGCAATTAATAAACACAATACTAACAATATTTACACTTGTGACATTTTTACTCTGAGCATATCAAAGCACTTTACAAATAAACATGTGTTATTAACCTAATTTTTTACAGACTGGGGGAAAATCCACTAGATTAGGTTAAGGCCACTTAAGTGACTTTGCCAAAGACTACCCAACAAATCAGACTTATGACCTTGAATAGAATCCAGGACTCCCATAGGACCTCTGTTTTTCTTTATGAAAATCTACCACCTATTAGAATTTGAACTTTAAATGAATACCATTTAATGAACTTTGCACATCACATTTGTAACAACATTTGCCATAAAAACCACTGCACCAGCTCTTACTTCCAATATCTTGTTTTTTCTCATAAAAGAGCAAATATTAAATTTGAGAGAGATTTTTACAAAAAAAAAAAAAGCCTTTAATCAAACTACTCAGGGGAGTAAGTGAAACCCACTGGAGCAATGGAGGAACAGTTGGTGGACATAAAGGAAATGATGGTTAGGCTTTGGATGGCTTTCAGAGGATGGAAGGCAGTCAGAGACTAATGGAAAGCCCAGGATGTTTGTTCAACAACTGTGATTCTAACCAGCTGCCAAAGCTCCTGAGCCTTTTTGTTTGTCAATATAGAGAGATTAGATATTTGTAATATCACATCGTAAGTTCTCAACCAATGTCCAAAGGCTTTGTTGTCTACTGTTTCATAATGTGTGCCCCACTTTCAATTAGTCTATAAACTCTGAAAACACTTGAATTTTGTGCTACATAACTATATCCATAGTTCTTTCTTGTTTAAAAGACTGCAAAAGTCATTTTTAATTCAATATCATACCTTCATGAACATATATGCCTTCTGGTTTGCACATGTTGATGCTAACACAGATGGTTGTTACCCACCAGGACATTCTCCCATCATTCTTCTCCAAGTTAATATTGCAATGTTAAATGAAAATATAGAAAATACTATCAGATTTGTTGATAAATATATGGTTATGAATATACCTACTAATCATTATGATATTTTAAATCATTATTTTTATTAAAAAACAGTACATGTAAAAGCATAAAGTTAGAATAGTCTGATATTTAACTGAAGTGTAGCTGTTTCCTATTAAGACTATGCAAAGGACATTCTTCCACATATTTTTTCAAAAACTAATAAATTATATTTAAAGAATAAAAGAATAACTAAAACTACACATAGGATGAAATATGTTTTAAGCAGAATACTTCAGGCTATAAATAAGTTTTCAAAATAAATATGAGTTAAGTGATTATAAAAGAAAGATCTTAAGTTTACCCCATAGGTATGCCAATTACAAAAGCACACTACCTGATATGTAAAAAACCCTGTGTTTAAGTGTTATGCTTTGGGAATCACAAACAAAAGTATAATTAAAACTTATCCTATAGGATGCTATAGATTACAAAGCTCTAATCATGCATATCACACTTGTTTTATAACAATCCTTTGAAATAGGATTTATTGCTTAATTTAGAAATCTTGTTTTTCATCAACTGAATATTTTTTAATTTGTGAAAATAAACCTTAAAAAATAAAACATAAAATAATTAAATGTATGAAGTATTATAGTTCTCCATGCTTCTTAACAATCCTCTCATATTAACACAGAGATACACATATATTTTATAAAGACTATATACATATTCATATATATATACATATATATATATATATATATATATATACCATCTTATTGCCATTATATATTTATAAATGGAAAATAGTATTCAAACTCTTCAAAAACTTGCTTTAAATTTATAATAAAATTTTCAGGAATTTATACACCAGTACAATTAGATGCCCATAATTCTATTAAAGATATGTTTAGTATCTAAACAGTCTTCAACTGATAAACATTTCAACTTTCTCCAGAGTTATTTCAGTTTCAAGTAATGCTACAAAGGCTAATGAACATATAATTACTGCACATTTTTTTGAACATATCTGTATAAACTTCCTTTAGTGAAATTTTTTGGACAGCAGATATATAAAATTTAGAATGTAACAGATATCACCAAATTGCCCTCTAAAAGTTTCAACTAACTTATAATTACTCTAACAGATTATGAGAAGACTGGGACAAATTTATTTTTCTCTAATTAAATAAGTAATACATTCAAAATAATATGGCTAAAAGCCCAAAATATTGTCTACACAAGATTTTCAGTAAGATAACCATAAACACATTGGTGTACTCTCTAAAACTAGACTCAGACAATTAAATGTTTGAATTGTGGACACATCAACACTAATTAAAGACAGACAGAGTCAGATTTTTAAAGTATATTTTATCTTCAATTCTTTGCCTAAAATACCTATTTTAAAATACAACATATAATATATCTTCAAAAAGTTAAAACAAGAATTATGCAGTCCCCTATACCATCTATTTTCTGTGTTAGAGACTCAGAGCATGTAACAATCAGAAAACTGGACAACTCTCAATATGCCTCTTAGGGTTTTGTTGTGGGGACCTCTGTGAGCCATCAATACTTTTGGATATCACCTTTTAACATCTTTTAAAAGTGAGTAAATCACAGAATATATCTGTGCACAAAGAGGAATAGGGAAGAAGTATTAAGGAGGAATTTGGGGAAAACCATTGATTCTATTGTTGGAGGAACAGTTTCTCAAATATACCACTAGGGTATATTTGAGGGAAAGAGTTGAAGACAAAATCAATGCTATTAACTATAAATTCTGGAGAATTTTAGTTTGCTTATTATTTAAAAGTATTAGAGATCCAAGCAGTGGAGTACAAGGAAGTTTTCAGACAAAGCCTATAAATATTCAAAATGTAGTGTGGGAAGCATATATCAACTTGACCTGTAACTTCACATATAAGAAAAGGATTTCTTTTTAACTGTCAAAAATAATACTTCCAAAAGGGCACAAGCACCTACCTGTAAAATATAAGCCGAATCACCTTATTGAGTATAAAATAAATCTAAAACTGTTTCCATTAAAAACATAGCAGAAGGGAAAAGGAATACCACAAGTGGCTATTTCTGAAATAAAGACCTAATTTAGGATCCTCAATTCTCAAATTTAAAAAAAATGTTTGGCATTATGATGAGCATAAAAGAGACATGTTCTTTATGAAGTAAGAACACAAGAGAAAAATTAGTAAAAAAAAATAGATAAAAATGAAAAAGGATGAGATGAAGTGGCAGTAGAATGCAATTAAGTAGTAATAAGACAATATAACAATGAAAAAGAAAATAAAGCATGAGTGTAATTTATATCTATTAAATCACAATAGTATAATCAAATAACTAAACCCTAAAATAGAAGCCAAATTGTTATTAAATAAGACAATTAAATCAATGAGGTGGAAACAGATTCGTAAACAACCAAAATATACAAATAAAAGAGTTGAAAAAAATCATTGAGGAAAGTTTATATGTGTAATTAAGGAGATGGATATACAATTAATTATTAATTGGTATTCATGCAGAATAAACCAAGACAACTAAAAGAAATGTAATAAAATAACAGAAGAAAGAAACTAGAAAGACTCCAAATATTCTAAAAAATGCACATTTCCATGCACACTGTGATTCTATTATAAAGATAAAGAAAAATCTTATTGAATACAAATATATATGTAAAGGAACAGATTTCAAAAACGACCAAAACCTCTTCCACAAATTTAAATGAAAACTGTTTCCATGACAACACATATACAGCAATGATCAAATGTGAATCACAGACTATTTTTATACCCAGATAAGATATTTTCATATACAGATGTCACAGAAAGGGAACATCAGATAATATTTCAATAAACATTTGATGTATTTACTCCTAAAAATGTTTTGAAGGTAGTTTCCAAGTAATGAAGAAATACCTGAATTTAATAGCCAAAAAAGTGAATATCATTTTATAATCAGACCTATTGTAAGGATTACAAATTAAATATATAAAAATAGAATAATTTCTGGCCATTTTATTATTAGCAAATGCAAATACATATATATTTTGAAAGGAGAAATTATGTATAAAAGTGAACTCTAGCTTTTAAAGGCCAGGTAATATCAACAATTACTGAAAAATGAATGAGATTGTGGGAGAGCTAGGAAAGATCTTATTTAATATCTGCTTTAAATGGAGGACTTCCATCTTTAAAGATGCTGTGAAATCTTTACTCTGACAGCTAGAAAAGACACATTAAAGATGATATAATATATGAGCCAAAATAAAAGCAAGGAATCTATGAGGATAAGAGATATAAAATTTTAACCAAGATGACAAATTATAGCCAAATATTCATACAAACAGATTAAATGCATTAAATTTCCTGCTAGAAAATTTGTTTCCTGAGTTTTCAATCACAAAATTTAGCCTATGCTGTAGAGATAGGGTATAACTCAAGAAAAGGATACAAAAAGAATTTTTAAAAAGAAGTTGATCAAAATCAGGTCTAACTGGTGTAACTAAAAGACCCCCCCAATTTCATATTAATAGTACATAAAATAGAATTCAAGATAATGAACATTAATTATACCTGGTATGAAAGAGTACATACAATTCATTATCAAAATACAATTTTAATGAAAATTTTTATAATCAAAGCCATAAAAATATTTTGTGTAAAACTCTCAGGAAACGTAAATATTGGTAGACAGAAGTAAAAAGCAACATTATATTTTTATGTTCTCCATCTCTAGCAGATCAACTGGGCAAAACATATACAAAGATAGAATATATTTAATGGTATAAATAAAATGGTTAATTTACTGAAGAGCTAGTACACTTTGTATTATCATTTGTACCTTTTTATAACTACATTTTTTACACCAATGGAATAGTTACCAAAAATATGTTTATTCAAAGACAACCTCAATTTTATGGGCCACAATCTCTATATAAAGTGTGACTATGCACACACTCACACAGACTAAAATATAGCAAAAAGCCACCTTCGTGTGCAGGCATTTGATTTTTTTTTTTTAAATGCAGTGCCATAAAGTTGTTAACTGTATTTATTGACTTGGTCTTAATTATTTCTTCCTATCATGTTCATTTTCCCTGTTGCAATACAGTGCATTTATGTTTTCAAACTTTTAAAAAAATTACCTTATAATGTTTTCTATTTCATTCATTTCTTTAAAAATTGGCCATTAGAATTATTTTAAAACAATTATACTTTAAAAATAATATTATACATTTTAAAATTAATTTCTCTTACTCCTTTCTTTAGTGTTTTGTTTGTTAATATTTTCAGTTTCTTGGTTGACCACTCAGTTCAATTAAAATTGCCTATAATCAGGTAGCCCTACAATCACTCCAACACATACCAAAGTGGCATTTGATAAACCTTAATATTTATTTATGAAAAAACCCATAAATGATGAATATCATGCTATTTTATTATATCAAAAACTAATAATATATTTACATGAAAAAATGAATGGTGTCCAAAACTGAGCTACAAATAATTGTAACAAAAGTTTTGCCTAACACTTTTGCATAAACTCTTGGGCATGCACACACAAGATAGACACACACATTTCAACACATACGTAATTAAGCAAAGTTAAGCAGCGTTCTTTATAGAAGAATCTACCATAGCCTTTAATATGGTAAGATGCTTTTAGAAATTGTTTTTATGTTATTTAAGAAAACATACTACTTATTTAAATAAAAAGCATTAACATTGTGCTTATTTCTAAGTAGTTTGATCATGAATTCTTAGCTTCTTATTCTGATCTATCTATATGTTTTGGCTGTTCTACAATAAATATGTATTGATAAAAAATATTTTTTGAAAAAGCATTTAACTAGAGTCATGAGACACCTGAAATCTTATAGTGGGGGAAATTTTTTTATAACATAAAAACTAAAAATACCAGAGAATAACTATTTTATTAGGCAAATTTTAGATGTAACCAAAAGAGAAAATATGAAAATGAACCCCCACATAATGCTTCAAAAATTATCAATATTTTGCAAATCTTGTTTATTTTATCCACCAACATCATTTTCCTTTTTCTTCTAAATTCAGGATATGTCATATACCTATAAAACTTCTGTATCTCTAGAGATGTTTATTAGCATAAATTCAGCATAAATTTTAAGCCAACAAATTTATCAAAGGTATCTTAATTTAACCTAAGATGTCTGCAATTGGAGATGTGTCACTTTTTTACAAAAAATACTTTTTGTTGATTTGTCAAATAAGACAGATTTACTGAATTTACTAGTAGTATACTATTGAATAATACTGTAATAATCTTTAACAGTAAAATAATGTGATGACAAAACTAGATCTATACATGTATTTCTATTTATTTTTTACTTAGGTATGATTTTATATATAGCTGTTTCCCTGCCTTTCTCAGTTTTTAAGTCTTTCTATGTAAGTATAATAATTATACATGAAAATATACATCTAAGTATACAGTTTAATGAGTGTAGACAAATGAATTTACCCTTATAACTCACATCCATATTAAGATGTAAAAATTCTTCACCTTAGAAAGTTCCCTCTGCCCCTTCCAAGTACATTTATCATTCAGTAAGGGGACACTCTTTCAATTTGTTTCCTCAGTTAACTTTTGTCTGTTCTGAATATTCATGTTAATAAAATCAGTGGGTAAAAAATCCGTGTAAGCACAGTGTGATTTTTTTTGAGATTCAACTTTTTGTTGCATATAGTAGTCTTTCACTCTTTTATTTACTACTTTTAATTGCTGAAACTATTCCATTGTATGGCTATTTTACAATCAATCTGTTCAACCCTTTCATAATGGAATATTTCCATTTTGGTGCCATTATGAAGAGAACTTCTATGCATATGCATTTATAGGCCATTTGTAAATACATTTTTATTTCACTTGGATAGATATGTGAGTGGAACTGCTAACTCATAGGACAGATGTATGTATATTTACCAAAAAAAACCAAAAACCAAAACTATCAAGTAATTTTTACAAAGCAGTTGTCTAATTTCATACTTTCACCAATAATATAAGAGAGTTTGGTACACATTTGAGGTTTTAGTATTTTTTAATTATAGTCATTCTAGTGACATTTAGTAGTACAGACCTTCATTATGGTAGAATTTGCATTTTTTCTGATGAGTATCATTGAGTACTTTTCATCATACTTCTTGGCCATGTGCATATTTTCCTTTTAGAAGTATCTGTTTAAATGTGTTGATCATTTTCAATTTTGTTCTTTGTATTTTTGTGTATAATATAATTTAAATATATTTATGTTATATATTTATAATGTAATTTATTTATAATATAGAGTAATAATAATAATTCTTATTTTATTATATAGTTCACTACAATATTATTCAATGGTAATAATAGCTGATAAATAATAGAAGAAAACAAATGACAAAAAGATTAGAATAGAAATCAAACTGTCTTTATTATAGATATTGCATTGATATTATAAGTACAAACCCTAAAAGATATAGGAAAATGTATGAGAACAGTTATTTTAGCAAGTAATTTTAGTAAGGTTGTAGGACACAAGATCAATTATCAATGACATTTGTAATTTGGAGTACTTGCAAGAAGCCAACTCTAATAGTATGAAAATTGAAATACTATAGAATACATTTACTGACATATGCTTACTGCAGGAAACTACAAAGCATTGCAAAGAGAAATTAAAGAAAACGTAATAAATGGAGATCTGGTGTTACTAGATTAAAGGATGTTAAGTTGCAACTCTGCGCAAGCTAATCTGTGATTGTAATCAACAGCCTAGATTTTTTTTAAGTAATCAACAGGTCAATTTTTAAATTGTTATGTGGAGTCAAATAACCCAAGAGAGCCAAAACAACCTTGAGGAAAAAACAAAGTTGAAGAAATGCAGTAAAGTAATTCAATATTGAATAAAGTTTACATTAACAAATATTGCTAAATAGCCACATGCTATCTGTATGGAAGATTAGTTGGGGCTAGGTTTTTCTTTTGTTTATGTTTTAAATTTATTCCTTTCTGACAATCTTTGCCTTTTAGTTGTAGCAGTTTGTTCAATAACATTTAATATAAACATTAATATTGTTGGATTTGATACCAATCATTTCTTAATTTGTTGTGTAGTTGTCTACTGTTTTAATTTATGTTAATTTATCTAGTCCTCCTTTCTTGTCTTTTCTTTATTAGAATTTCAAAAAAGGCATTTTAGCATATGTTTAATACGATCTTAAAGTGTTTTAGAAATTAACATTGGTAAGTGAGAATTGCAAACCTCATGTATCATATCCTCTTTCTCCAGAATTATGGAAATTAACATAACCCATGGTGTAGTATAGAAATGTATAATCCCTATTTTTAACCAATAATTTATCTTTAAGAAATAAACATAACTAGAGCAATGATTATTTCACTCAACCCAATTTATGATGTCCTAGTTTATAATTTTCATTTGTTTTATTTTGGCAGGTTTTAGCAGGATTATATGTGATTCAGAATTAGTTCAATTTCAATTATTTTTTAAATCTATGTGTATTTATTTTACAGATATCATACTCATTTATAAAATTAGGATTCTAAGACTAAGTTTTAAGTTATTTCCTAAGGTCATGAAGCTAGTAAATGATGGAGTCAGATTAGAACCTAGTCATATTATTTCTAAATTATATAGCATTATATCCTTACAGACCTTGCTGTCCAAGAGCTCACATTCTCATTAGCAAATTAATTGTGTAGAATAATTTTATACTATACATTAAATCTTAAGTAATTTAAAATGCATATAAATGAAGTAGTAATTAATATTCTTATTTGAATTTCAAATTATCAAAATTCAGGGTGAAAATTCTGAATCATTCTCCAAGTTTATACAGGTACAGCTGCTTAAAACAAAGGACTGGTTCATTAATTTAAAATAGGCTCAAATGTTGACCTTTAAAATTTGGTATCAAATTGATAGATGAATAAAGAAAATGTGATATGTATATTCAATGGATTATTACTCAGCCATTAAAAAGAATGAAAACATGCCATTTATGACAACAGGTATGGACATAGAGAGTATTACACTAAGTGAAATAAATCAGACAGAGAAATACAAATACCATATGATTTAACTTACATGTATATCTAAAAACTAAACAAAACAACAAAACAGAACAAACAGACTCAAACAAACTGGCAGATGCCCTAGGGGAGGGGGTTGAGGGCATGGGCAAAATAGGTTACAAAGATTAAGAGGCTCAAACCACCAGTTATAAAATAAAAACATTCATGGGGATGTAATATATAGCATAAGGAATATAGTCAATAATACTGTAATAACTTGGTATGGTAACAAATGGTTACTAGATGTATTTGTGGTGATCATTTTGTAATGTATTTAAATGTCAAATCACTATGTTGCACATATTAAAGCAACAAATATTGTACATACTCCAATAAAAAAGTTTGGTATCTCATTCTGTAGTACAAATTGAGTTATTTTTGAGGTTATTTGAAATGATATTGCAATCATGTAAATTTTATGACATAGAAAAAGTTTCCCCAAAGTGTTTTATTCTGCTATACTTAAGTAGACTTATCCTTTCTAAAAACATTTCTTTATATTTTCTTCTTTTTTAATTTAATGCTGTCTAGTAGCTCTTAACAACCATTCACTTATTTCAGGGTTTATTATCCTAATTGAGGTAATGTGAGATGAAGTACCTCAGCCATCTAAGTTGTAAGACTACCATATCATTTAGCTTGGGAGATGGGATCTCTATTCCAGGACTTTACATTCTCATATTTAGAGAAAGCCGATATAGCTAGGGTGAGGTTATGGGAAAACATTTGAAGCGAACAAACTTTTCTCTCCTCTAAACCACTGAACATTTATTTCTATTGAGAAAGGTCAATTATCATCCCTCTGTGAAGTATATCTGAGGCAAGGGCATTGAACAGTGAGTGGGAAATGTAGTTCTTTGGCAGAAATAGATGTAAGAAGCACTTTTAATTTACTGGGGGAGGAGGAAGTAGATAGTGTGATTTTCCTGCTGTGAATTCTATTCTCTATTATGAATTCTCAGGAGAATTTTATGAAGTAGACAGTTCTACTAGTGTTACCTTGAGTCAGGAAACATTTGAATTCTGTTAAGTAATTCATTTAAATATTGATTGATTGATTAATGGAATGCTGTCTATCTGCCAGGTATTGGGACCACAATTATGAATGTTATATTACAGTGAAAAAATATCTTTTTTGCTTTTGGGGGATTTTTTCTTGTAAAAATGATCTATATTTATTCAGACCTGGAGGAGAAGAGAAATGATTTTTCTACTTTGAATGTAAGTAAAAAGGACTTTTTAAACTACTTCCCAGATTTAGTGCATGCAGTCAAAGTCATGAGGATGCTGGGAGATCTTGAATTAGAATCAAATTTTCTAAAAGATTCCCATTATCATTCTAGAGTAAAACTATAAGAACATGAATGGTTATACATTATGTTAATTGGTTCTCTACAAAGGATTACCATTTATGCACTTAATATTAGATGTACTTATTCTATAGTATGCATTATTAATTAATCCTATAAACATAATGGTGAGGCAAAATTCCTTACTTTATAATTACAGTAACCCATCAATATTTATATTTTAGTATTTAAGTAATACACATAGCAAGGCTTTGTAGTAAGTGCCTAAAAATATTAACACATTTAAAATTCATTACAACTAAATAAATTAAGTACTAATGTTATCCCTATTTTTGGCTGAGGCAAAATTGAACAATATTAAGAAACTTTACAAAGGTCACACAGCTATTATATAGTGGACCTGGGATTTGAATCAAAAAAGCTATACCTTAAGTTCCATATTTGTTTTGGGAGGGATAATATAATGAATTCATGAGGGATCTGTGAAATATTGTCTCTCCAGAATATTCACCCTTCATTTCTACATTGTCTCAAATTCTTACGAATTTTCCAATAAATATGCCACTATATCAGATACTCTGATTAATCTGAATTAGAGAGGCTAGTAACAAAATCCATTCAATTGTCTCATACAACATTTAACTAAGATTCTTCTCAATGAAATGCCAAGCAGCCTGATGAAGAAAAGCTGAAACATTGACTAAGTTACTAGACACTGCTGAACAAACAAGTCAGGCTTTAACCTAGAAAGCCTGATGTCTTTCCACATAAGTTTCAGCAGTGACCTTTCCACTTGGCTTGAGGCATTAGTTCAGGCACAGTGGATGCATTAGTGATTGCACAGGTTCTGCCTTGGCCTGTAAGGAACAAGTTTGAAGCAATCATCTATAACAACTATGACCAGTGAGTCCAGGTCAAACTGAATGCCTTCCAGGGCCATTGCAATGTAATTGATCATTTCAGTTAAAGTCAGGCATACATTTTGTACCATGATTTCTAATTTGTTGACACATTATAGAGACAGCTGTCTCCAAGGAGCATATAAATAATGAATCAGTTAGCCCTCTGGGAAATATTCCCAAGAAACCAAGGGTTGCCTTCTTTTGAAAAGATACCCACAGTCATATGTGAGCTGCACAATCTACTGTCAGTATTTCATAAAATACCTGAAGGTCTCTTCTATTTATTCCTAAGTTACAAGTCACCATGTTTTAGGAAGCAGAGTAAGTTAGTTCCCTGTTACCAGATAAGAAGCACAAATCCAGAGACATATAATGTCCCTAAAAAAATTCTTTTTCCAGAACATAGTGTCCTGAAAGTGGAATTAATATACATTGGGAAGGGCAAAGACTGAGAATACCTGCAGTGTAGTCTCCCTAATAAGCTTTATATTTCTAAGTTCAGTTTGAATAATTAATATAATTCTTGTTTAAAAAGGAGTTCAAGGCACTAGCAGCATGACATCTGTCTGCCTCAAAGAATGACCAGGTGATGGTTCTGGAATACAGGTGTGCAAGACACCCATAGACTTTGACAAATGTTTTGTGTTGAAGATGGGGTTGCTGGGGGCTTCTCCTCTGTTCCAGTATATACAAATATGAGTAAAAATGAAGAGAATGGCAACAAAATCTTTGTTGGTGTTATCTGCCAGGGACTGGTAGATGAAGCAATTAGGTAAATTAAAGGTACTTGCAATAGTTTGGGAGAGTCACATAGGAAGGCTGTTCCTTTTGAAGACCGTTCTAAAGGTGATTCTAAAAGACAAATGTACTTAGCAGTGTCTGAAGTGTTGCCTCCTCAGGTGGTGAGATTATTTTTCTCTCTATCACCACAAAACAAGTGTGACGTATTGTAGTAGTTATAACTTCACTGATTTTCCAATTAACCCAATATGCAAACAGAATTTTTCCCAGAAGAATTAGAAAAATCTGAAAATAAGTCAATAGAAGTTATTCAAACTGAAATGCAAAAAACAAATTAAAAACATACAACAGAACATCCAAGAGCTTTGGGAAAAATATCATACTAATGTATGCATGATTGATATCACATAAAAAGGAGAGAGAAAAAGGACAGAATAAATATTGAAGAAATAATGATCAGGACATTCCTAAAGTTAGTGACTGACACCAACCACCTAACTAAGAATCTCAGAGAAAGCCAAAAAGATAAATAGAGAAAAAGCAACAACAAAAATATATATAAAAGGATATAATTTTCAAACTACTAAAAACTAAACACAAATTGAAAAACTTGAACATAACTAGAGAAAAAATAGAGTAACTACATAGGAATGAGGAAAACAAAGAGAATATTTGTAGGAAATGATGTAAGTGAGAAGACAATACAATGACATATTTAACTTGCTAAAAGAAAAATATCTCAATTTATAATTTTATACCCAGTTTTCAAAAAATGATGAAGAATGACATCAGCAAAAATTACGGAGGAGGGACTAATGAAATTTATTTCCTCCATAAGAGTAATGAGTAAACTGGCAAAACATATCAGGTTCCATTTTTCAGAGCTCTGGATATCAAAAGGCTTGCAGCCACCCAAGGAATATTCATTTAAAAAATGAATGATCTCAGTAAGAACAAAGAATTTTGAGGGAATTTTAATTTGCCCATGTCCCATCCTTGTTCCTCTACAGCTACATGATAGCCACTATTTTACTTGTCTTACTGTTCTGTGGAAAACTCCCACTTTCAGAGGTTATATTTATTTGACTTGAATTCACTCAGTGAATTCACTCAGACTTCACTAGTGCAGTCTTTTCCCAGAGTGTTTATGAGAATTAGCAGAAGCTGCTTAACATTTCAGCTCCCCAAGGCAGTGATAACATGTGTGGCAAACAAGACATTAATCAAAAACTTAAAAGGAGAAGCTGGTGGATGGATGTTCATAGGAAACTTTGTAAAGCTCTCATATGCTCCTGAGGATTTAGAAGCCCACAAATGTGCACAAAATGATGTGTATGCTCGGCATTTGGGCCTGCCCAGGAAATACCTGATGAAGTCCCCCATCTCAAGTATGGCTTACCCGAGGTTCTGCACAAGCAAAAAGTGAAGAAGATTAGAGCGTTGCAAACAACTTGCTTGAACATTGAAGAAATACACCCATACATCAGAATATACAGAGAACACCTCAGCAAAGACTGAAAGACTTCTTAGAAGCAAAGCTCAAGACATTTAAGGAAATCTTTGTCTGATCATTAGCTGGGCACTAAACTAGCCAAAGAGAGACTTCTGTGAGCACACGGGACAGTGAAGACAGACTTTACAGAATTAGTATAGATAAGTTACCAAGCAAACAAAAGACAACTAGATTAAACAGTAACAACAACAAATATGGGGAGGGAAGGAATCTGATTTTCACAGTTGCCACATTATTTGACTTCAAACATACAGTATCAACAAAAAATTAAAAGTTATACAAAGAGTAGAAAACATGGCCAATTCATAAGAACATAAACAGTCGAAAGAAACAGCTGATGATAAAACACACTGAATTGAGACAAAGATTTTAGATCAGCTATTTAAAATATCCTCAAAGAACCAAAACAAACAAATAAACGATGTCCAAATAATTATATAAAGTATGAGAACAAAATAAAGATTATCACCAGAGTGTCACTGAAGAGACAGGAGGAATAAAATTTTGTAGTTGAATAGTACAAGAATAGAAATGAAAACTCCAAGGTTATCCTAAAATTAAAACTAGATTTAGAATCACAAGAAATGAAAAATACAATATTTTTTCTGAATATAGACACAAAATTTCTCAACAAAATACTAATGTATTTTATACAGCAACATGACCTGCTTAGATTTAGTTTAAGATGCAAAGTTTGTTTAATATATCAAAATTAATCAATGTAATACCCTACAATTAAAAAAATAAAAACTTTATGATTACTTCAATAGTATAGTAAAATATTTTGATAAAATCAGCACCCTGTTTTGATGAAAACACTCAACAAACTAGGAGTAGAGGAGAACTTCAAGTAAATAAAACACATATATTTAAAAAACCCAGCGCTAAAATCAAACTTGATGGAAAAAGAAAAAAAATTTCATCCTAAAAACAAAAATAAGACAAAGATGTCCACCATACCATTTTATTGAACATTAAAATGGAGGTTATAGCCAGTGTAGTCAGGCAATAGAAAAATAAAGACAAAGTACCCAGATTGGAAAGAAAGAAATTAAAACTATCTCTATGAACATATTACATGATTTTTTATTTAGAAAAACTTAAGGAATAAACAAAATGTTTTAGATCTAATCACATTCACCAAATTGGTAGGACACAAGGTCTATTAAAAAAATCGTTTACATTTCAACACTTTAGCAATGAATAATTTCAAAATTAATGATTTTATTTCTAATAGCATCAAAAAGAATAGAATATTTAGTAATAAACATAAGAAAACATGCAAGACTTGCACACTGAAAACTACAAAACATTCTTAAAAGAAGTGAAAAGAGATATAAATAAATAAAAAAAAATCTCAACTGAATGACTAATATTGTTATGATGGCTACACTCTTCAAATTGTTCTACAGATAGAATGCAATCCTAATCAAAAGCCTTACTGCCTTTTTGCAGAAACTAACAAGCTTATTCTAAACTTTGTATGGAATTTTAAGGAATGCAGACTACCAAAAAATGCCTAGGGGAAAAATAATAAACTTGGAGGCTGGAGGACACAGCTCCTGATTTCAAAACTTACTAGAAAGCTACAGTAATCAAGATAGCATGGTACTGGCATAAATACAGCTATAGATGCCAACAGAAGAGAGCTGAGAGTTCAGAAATGTACACTTACATTATGGTCAGTCAATTTTCAACAAAGTTTCAAAGACAAATCAACAGAGAAAAATAATCTTTTCAACAAATGATGATGACCAAACAACTATATATCCACAAGGCAAAGAATGAGCTTAACTCTTTCCTTACACATACACAAAAATACACAAAATAGATAATAGGCCTAAATGTAACAGCTAAAACTATAAAACTCATGGAAGAAACCATAGGTGTAAATTCTTGCAATTTTGAATTAGCCAATGTTTCTTAGACATTTCTCCAAGAGCAAAGCATCAAAAGAATGATAATGAATAAATTGGACTCTACAAAAATTTAAAACCTTTGTGCTTTTAAAACACCATCAGTAATTTGAAAAGGACAACCCACAGAATCAAGTAAATATTTGAAAATCATAAAGGACTAGTGTCCACATAGATAAAAATGCCTTACAACTCAACAATAAAGAGAAAATTCAATTTTAAGAATGGGCCATTTAAATATATTTCTCTAAAAAACCTATAAACATGGCCACTAATCCCAGTAAAAGGTGTTCTACATCAATAGTCATTAGTGATTACAAATCAAAGCCACAATGAGATATTATTTTATACCCACTAAGTATTGCTCTAATCAAAAAGATAGACCATAACAATTATTTGTGAGGACACTACTAAATTATAACACTCATAAATTGTTGGTTAGAATATAAAAGAGTACAGCTACTTTGAAAAAACATTTGACAAAATGTTTAACATAATTTGACATAAATTTGACAAAAACTTAAACATAGACTTACCATATGACCCAGCAGTTCCACTTTTATGTAAGCACCCAAAAGGATTAAAAAATTATGTTTAAACAACAACTTGTACACAAATATTCATAGAAGCATTATTAATAGTTAAAAGTGGAAATAATCCGAATCCCCATCAACTGATAAATAAATATTTATGGTTTATCCACACAATGGATAATTATTTTGCCACAAAAAGGAAAGAAGCATTGACACGTTACAAAATGATTGAACCTTGAAAACATGCTAGGTGAAAGAAGCCAGATTCAAAAGGCTACATTAGGTACGATGCCACTTATATGCAATTTCCAGAATAGACACATTCATAGAGAAAGAAGATTAGTTGTGGCTAGGTGCTGAGGAGAGGGGAAAAAAGGAGGGTGACTCCTAATAGATAATTTCTATTAAAGGCGATAAGATTTGTGGACAGTTGCACTAATTATAAATACACTAAAGAGTACTGAATTGTATGATTCAAAAGGGTGAATTTTATGGCATGTGAATTATATCTTCAAAACTATAGGTATAGACAATGATATCTTAGACACAAAAAGCACCAATTATAAAATTTGAAAAGTGATACTTGAACTATTTTTTCATTATAAAGCATTAATAGCAATATAAATAGTAATTAATAATAATATTTTTAATTATAAAGCATTATTAAATGAGTGAAATGTCACTATAAAATGAGAGAAGATATATTCTACATATTTGGTTGACAAAAGAGTCCTATCCGGATTAAAAATTGCTTACAAATCAATTAGAAAAAAAATAAGTAACTTAATGAAACAGGTAATTATCAGAACATTATATTCAAGAAGTCAGTATATGTGTGATCAATATTTTGTATGATTATGAAATACAAAATTAAAACTGTAATAAAATGATACTTCACACCCAAGAAAATTAAAATAAAAACAAAATAAAACATTGACTCTATTAAGAGTTGCCAAAGATGTATTAGAACTCCCATACACTGCTGGTCAGAGTACATATTGGTAGAATATAGTTTGAAAGGGGCAGTTATTTAGTTAGCATTTCCATTCTACACACATGCTTATATTTACCCAATTACAAGCACACATGTGCAACAAATGACATGCATAAAAATGATTATAGCTATATTATTCAAAATTCCCTGGTTGGAAACAACCTAATGTTCATTAATAGTAGGTGGATAAATAAATTGTGTTATATGTATACAATAAAAGAACAACACAGTAATGATGAGAAAAATAATATTTTAACACGTGTAATAGTGACATGGATAGTTCTCACAATCAAAACTTTTGAGTGCCAGATTTTGGACACAAAAAGATACATACTACGTGGATCTACTATATAAGCTTTTAAGCCAGATGATCAAATCTATGGAAGTAAGAAAAGTACTTAACTTTGTATGCGTTGTAACTAGAAGCACCTGTAGTAGAGGTTTCTAAAATATGGATATATTTCGATTTCTTGCCCTGTTTAGTGGTCATAGGGGGGTACTTTGACAAACCAAACACAAACAATTGAAATCTTTCCAGCTGTCCTCCTCTGATAGGTTCATGTACATTTAAGCACGTAATATATGAATAAAATAAAGTTGAAGTTAAATGTAAGGGAAATTACATTGATTTGTATACGAGTAATTTACCATAGTTATATTAATTATGCACTGTTTTTACAAATTAGGAATTAAAGTCGAGAATAAAACTATTTTTCAAGCTACCAGTTGTAGTTTATAAGACATCTTCTTTTATATCTGCCTCTATGACATAACAATTACCGGCAAGAAAAATATTCATATTAAGTTCATGAAATTACTTTTTAAATAAGTTTGAAAATAAAAGTTCTTGCTTGGATCTCATTCTGTATATACAGTCTAATCAATAACATAGTTAAGGGAAATTAGCAATGTGTACATCTCCCCAATAATTCATGTAGTGGCACATTAATGTTTGTGAATTCATAAACTGTATTGGCAAATACACTTTCCTGATATGGAGACTGTGAGAAAAAAGTTTTGCTCAATTGAATTACAAAGGAAAAGTCTACAATCCAAAATGAATATCATAATCCTATAGTAAGTAGAATGTATGAGAATATGAATCATTCTCTGGATGAAATATGTAAGCACTTTGTACCTGATGAATAACTAAAGATTATTCTTTTTCATTTTTTTCCTTCTAATTCATTAATGTATAAAAATGCAAGAAATATGTTAATATCTTAAGAGGTTATCTTAAAGAAATACTTTTATAGAATTAATTTTTAAATCATTTAATAAATTTGGGCTTTGATAAGTTCAGATTACTAATTAATATCTATATATCAGTTTTGAATATTTTGAACAATTTAGAAGTGATGCTGTAGAGATGAATGCTTGATGCAAATTTTTGTGTTACATCCAAAGTTTACAACAGTTACATAAAATGAGAGCCCCTTACCCTAATTTCATAGATGGAAAAAAAAAACTTGCAACTGTTCTTACTTAGGCAGCACAAAGAGGTCACTGTGAAGTTGGCAAACCTTTAGAGCGTAAGAACAGGACAACTACTACATTCAAAATTTATTTTGATTAAGCTATTTTAAAATAGAAAAAATAACACCAGGGGTAGCTTCAGAATTTCTGTTTAACTGGGATTTCAAAATTGTAGAATAGATAAACAAGATTATACTGTATAGCACAGGGAAATATATACAAGATCTATGGTAGCACACAGAGAAAAAAAAATGTGACAATGTATATATGTTCATGTATAACAGAATAATTGTTCTCTACACTGGAATTTGACACAACATTGTAAAATGATTATAAATCAAAAAAAAAAAGTTAAAGAAAAAAGCATTTCTATTTAAGTGGGGCTTAGGACATCCAGTCTGGCTAGAAGGGGACTGTAGGTGGCTAGATTTGAAGATATTTTTGAATAGCAAGCACACTGTATTTCAATTTGGTATTTACGTGGCATGACCTAGAGGAACGAGTGGAGATGGAAAATAAAGTACCCCCAAACATCTTATTGTTGCCACTTAATAGTATTCTGTAGAAACAGTCCTGTGCAAATAGAACTCTTTCGAGACTCATGAATGTTCTCTAGCAGCTGGTTTGCAATGCAGAGAATAGACTGTTTTCATGAGAAATTCATCTGATATGCTGGGATGGACCAAGCTACCTAGTCTCAGTTTTATTCAGATACTAAAAGTTTTATTTCTATGTCTGACTCTCTAGTATCTATTGAGGAAATAAGGACATTAAAAAAAATGCCTATACTGGGGAAAATAAATATGCACTCTCTTAGAAATAAGTCACTCAAACTAGTGTTCTCCCTTGTATATCATAATGGCTATAAGTCAGAAAGTAAGTTTTTTTGAAAGCTATCAATATTTGGGGAAAAATTTGAAGGGCAGTTTTTGGAGGAACGTTAACCGTTTAGCTTAGCTTACCTGTAGGGAACTCAACAAAGTAAATATGTGTAGTATTGTGAATAAATTAGAAGTGAATTTTCTTTAAATGTTCCTTTTAACAATAACTGGTCCTTGTGAACTTAATACTGGAGGCAGCTGAAAAGTGGTATAATTATTAGGCATAGAAATGTGAGACTCAATATAAGTGACTGGTTACAGTTTAATAATCCCAAAAAGGCCATATATATAAACCAAATGTTTAATTTCAAATACTGAACATCAAAGCACCTTTTTTTTTCTTCTGACAGTTAAACTACTTTTAACATAGTCTGGAAATTGGTTTACAGACTTTACTTATAGCCAAAGACATGAGAACAGAGAGTTTGGCCATGTGGCTGCCTCGAGCTATAGCCCTTGGCCTGCCATAGGTGATTACAAAGGTTCCATGGAGAAAGAGTCAAGACTTTTTTGGTCTCTAATTTTAAGGGAGTGTGGTTTGGAACAATTTAAATGGGGAGAGAGAGAGATCTACAATCTTGAAATAGCTGCCTCTTTTTTTTTTTTTTTTTTTACTTTTTCGTTATTTCCAGCTGGCTAGAGCCTCTGCTTTTCTCCAGATCAGGTGCCCGTCTAGATGCAAGCCAAATTTTTAAGAATTAAATGGAAATAACACTTGTTATTTCATATTTTCAAATGTCAAATGTCAAATGTCAAATCTCCACAGAAAGGCACGGGCAATTTAAGCCAAAAACACCACAAGTTGGCTTGAAACTGCTAGGAGGAGTTGAACAGATATGTTGCCACATCATCCCTGAGTCACACGTGGTTTTCTTTAAAAGAGAAGACACTCCTATTATGAAGAGAGTATTTCCCTGCAGCTATTCACATCCATTTAGTGTTCAACCACTTGCAGAAGTGAGAGTCTTTGAAGGCTTACGTATATTCATACATTCATAAAAGTGACATACTCATTAACGATTATGGAATCAAAGGAAGGTTTGCATTAAAAAAACAAAAACCAAAAAACTCATGAAAGGCAGTTGAAGTGTTCTTGTTTTTTGGTTTTTTTTTTTTTTAATCTCATCTTTATTGATTGTGTATTATATGCAGAACCTTTACATAGCATGAGGCTCTGGAATCAAATCACCTTGGGTTCCCAGTTCATTTTCTGTTTGATCCTTAGCAAAGTATTTAAACTCCATTTGTTTCATTTTCTCAATCAGTACAATTGGGAAGGGATAATACACAATTTATGGAGTTGTTGAGGATTAAATAAAATTACTGATGTAAAATTTTTAGGAGAGAATTGGGCACATCCTACGAGGAGGACCATGCTTGTTACATAGTAGGCACTCAACAAAATTACTCCGTGAAGATTACTTCCTGCTACTATCATCATAATTAATCCTCTTGAAAACTGCAAGTATATGATCTTACTGTCAATTTGAGTATGACACAATTAAGAATCTACAATACCAAGTTATTTTCTCAATTTCATTCAGAGATAGTAAGTGGTAGAGCAGGTTAGCTGGTACACAAGCCAGCTCTCTGCGAGCACGAAGTCAACAACTCTTCTCCAGCTTGTTAAACGATATTAAACACAAATATATTGAGAATCAGGTGTGTGTTGGGTCCTATGCTTGGATCTAAGCAGTCAAAGGCAAATAAAACATGATCCATCACCTAAAGAGAGTATATTCTTCACAGACAGTTATATATGAAAATCAGTCATTTAATTAAAATATGTTAAGAGCATTAACATAATGATTAGGGGGAGAGTAAGAGGCTGCATCACAGTAGCAGTGTGGAATGTTGCTTGTGAGGCTGGCAAGATAATTACAAAATATTCAGCATTCTCAAGCAGGCATACATAAACAGAATTTATTTCTCAATTAGATACACTTTTTAAAATTGAAATCACTAAAAATAAAATCCAGTAAAACTTACCTATAATAAGTACTTATTTTTAGTTAAAAATCTTTGATACTCAAACTTACAGTTTTGGATATATATCCATGTCAACTGTGCTCACAACTTCTTTCTAAATAACCTATTAAACATCAAATCAGTATTACTGAAAACTTTCAGCTATATTTCAGAAATTTTATTCAACAATACCTTAAATCCAATTATTCACAAGAGGAATCATTAAGCTGCCATGCAGAATTTGGTTTTCTAGTTTTAATTGCTTTTAGATTTGCAAGGAAAAGTTAAAATATGAAAAAGTTTTGAGATTATTTAAAATATTTGTGGGTTGCTTTTTTCAGATAAAATTACAATTTTGTAATAAACTATTAGTGGGCACTAATATAATTGATAAGCTTTGTTATATTTCTTTACATTTTACTCTTATTATGTTATTCCTTCATTGATTGCATTTAAAAACATCTCTAGCAGTCTTCATTTAAACTTCTTCCAAAAAACAAGGATTTATTCCACTTGAATCTGAGCCACCATCTAATCAGCTATTTGAGGCTGTTTGGGATCCTGGCACTTGGCATTTTTCTGCCTCTATCTGTCTTATGTATATTACACTAACTGCTCCCAATGTATTAACAAATAATTAGAAGTCATAAGAAGTATTTATTCATTCATTTTTCATCAGCAATACAGTGGATATTTTTAAATAGCTGCAAATATGCTTAGAATACCCTGATGATTTTTAGTGAAAGACATTTTGTTTTCGACAAGATTGATACTACAATATACCAAGTACAAAATAGAATGTGACTATTGCAAAGAGTTACACTTCGGTTTCAAAAAAGCAATGAGTTGATTATTGTTGTTCATGAAAATGCTACCCATAATTCATCATTTCCTTTTGTTTAATTTTTTAAATCTTTTACTTATTTATTATCTAATAAAGTTTGTATCAACAGCCCACAGGATGATTTTCAATGAAATTTATTAGGCAAGAGTGAAGCAAATGCGAAACAGAAGTAACTTTCTTTAACGCTAGGAAAAAGCCTTTGCTTCAACTTGATGAAGCAAAGTTTATCTGTAAAAATCTCAACATTAATATCATCTTGGCAGTTTTATAAATTAGTGAAGAGTATTACAAATGTAGAAGTGCTCAAAAGATAATGGAGACCAATCTAGTAAATATTTAAGTAATATTCTTTTGATAATACTAGACCTTCTTTGGAATTTAGACTTTTTTGTATTTCAAGTTGAAGGCAGCATTTAAACAATGTTGTAAATTCTGGTTTACTAAACCAAAGAAAATATGCATATTAAGTTAGAAAATTACCATCATAATCCTACTTTTCTTATTCTAAAAATATCCTGGTACATTTCAATTTCATCTTATTTTTATAAAAAATATGAAATATATAGAAAAATGAAAGAATCATTTAACAAATACCAATGCATCATATTCATTACCTAGATTAAAATTATTTTACATTTTATTTTATTGCTTTATCTACTCATTAGCATTTATGTATATATATTTTTATGAATTACTTGAAGATTACACACTAATTAAATTTCTAAATATATGTAAATATAAATAATAATAATAGAGATATATAAATCAGCATGCATTTCCTAAACAGGACATACTCTCACACAACCATAATACTGGTATCCTACCTAAAAAAATAGTATTTTTCAAATATGTTAACATAAGTCCATATTCAAAATACCCTAAATGTCCACCAATATATTCTTTATAGCTATTTTATTTTCAGCCATGAGCCAAAAAGTTTCACACATTGCATTTTGTAGTTGTGCCTTTTTATTCTTCTTAAAATCTGTATTAAACCCTCACTTTTTTATTCTTTTATGATATACATTTTTGAAGACAGTAAGTCTGTTCCTTTTAGAATTTCCTCCATACTGTATTTACCTAATTGTTTCCTGGTGATGTCATTTAACCTTTTCCACAAACTTTGTATTACCTCTAAACTAGAAATTAAGTCCAAAGGCTTGATATGATTCAGATGAAATATATTTTGTCAACAATATGGCACAAGTAATGTTATGCATTATGTGTTGTATCCCATCAGTTGGCACACAGCATCAAGTTGTCCCAAAATAAGTGATGCTAATTTTAATCTCCTTTTTTCAGATGATAATAGATCATATGTCTCTATTATAAAGATGTTTTCTCTTTTGTAGTTAGTAAGAAATATGTATGATACTCTTCACACTCTAAAAATATCTGATCCCCAATAATCCTTCACTCACTTTTTTTTTGCATGCACTAATGATCATTTACTAAATCATCAATTCAGTAAGAAGTAATTTTCTAATTGTATCATTTTTTCTATGTTTTTAGATGGCCCTCTTTAAAGAAGGGCTTTTGATTATCAACAGGAGATGAATTATAGTTGGATTAAAAGGCAGCATTTATGTTTAATTCTGCCTCTTAATCAGATAAGAGTTGGAGTAATATTGGTGGCAAATGAGCTTTGTTCTTTTCTTTTTTTAATGTTTTCATGGACTCATACATTTTTATAAATTGAATATTTTAGAATTTTTCCAGTCATTATTCATTCTGATGCTCAAATTGTGTAAACTTACTTTATATAGAAGAAGAGAATTCTATGGAAATAGAGAAGACATCTGTAAAAATAAATGAATACTTTTGGTTTGTGCCTTAGAACATGTAATTAAGTTAACATATATCTTGATCCCTGAAAATATTTAAATAATTACCTCATGTGGTTTCCTGTTATATACAAACTCAACATAACTGAATTCTGTTGAAGCATTCAGGAGACATAAAAACTCAGCTAGAAATTGAATAATCAGACATTGTTTGACTCGCTCTACAACACTGCAAAATCTATCGTTATTATATTCACCTAATAATTAGTATACCACCACTTTGGGACTGGCTTTCTCTGATACCTAAATAGATTTATGTCACAAAATGCTTTTAATCTTTCTTACGCCACATCAGTTAAAAACAGAACAGTATCAATTTTTTCCATTTAATTGCTATGTGTTTTATTTTCATGTCATATCTTATAGACCTAAACTGTAGTACTTATTAGAAAACTAAAAAAACAAACACTTGTCAACACAAATTTTGCTGAATTAAAAAGGACTTAAAATGTTCTATAGTTTGTAGTAAACTATAGGTTATAGTTTAACCTATCAAATTGAAGAAAGGTACTGCTTCTATTAACAATTAAGTATAAATATGCATAATGATATCATATTTATAATGATAAAACATCTCTCCAAAATTATAAATAGAATGCAAATTCTGAAATAGAATATTAATATCATAACATCCAATGAAAGCATTTCAGAAGTGATCATCTTACATAGTTCTGCCATATCTTGACAAAGGCTAAATCTTGCTTGGTATTTTTGGTATATTTTATGGAATAGTCAGGGAGTTGAGGAAGGAACCTGTAAGTAGACATTTTTGCTAGAAAGTGGGAGACACTAGGGTTATCATATGATGGGGGAAATTTAAGCTTTGTATTCAGAATATGATGACCAACACTTCAGATAATGGAACTTGAGCAGGTATCATAGAATTTTACAGCAAGCAAGAGATGACTAGAATGCATTGACAGAAATTATAAAACCTGGATCCATTTAGAAATTGGATTTGACAATTCTAGACTTGACAGCTAGGCAGAGAGCCAATTGACATTATGGAAATCTGTCTTATGGTGGCCTATGCCACCAGAATGAATTCAGCATGACTTTAATTCACCAAGAGAATGTCACAAGCCTGACAGACTCCTAGGCTTACATGAGCAAGGGTACTAGCAAGTTACTAATAAAAATTGATCTCAAGAACAGAAAACAGAAATGAAATCTAATTAATGAAATTAGACTGTAAGACAGGTTGTAGGATTGGGAACAGGATAAACATCCTCTCATTTTAAATAGAAAAAAAAAACACATCAAGGCTGATCTACCTTCAAGAATTGACTTGACTGCGGTTTGAATATTAAGCTGGAATTCCTCAATTCTGTATAGACCAAGATTAAGTCTGATGGGTTCTGAAGTATGAGGAACCAATCGTAAAGATATTGAGGAAAAGCATGTTGAGGCCAAGACTAAATAGGACTTGATGGCCTGTAGACCAAATAGATTTCAGATGCCTTCAATTTACAACTAAAATTGGTTATAATTTTAAAAGTAAACAAATGCAATAGAATAATGTGATTTAAATGATTTGAGGAGTCCCTATATTCTAAAATGTGCATCAAACCATGCACTTATATTTAGGTTACTGCAGTATTTAACAAGTAGAGTATCACATGAAATAATTCTTAAAGTAATGTTTTAGATACACATATCACATTTTGATAAACTGTTCTAGTCCCATGTCACTGAGATATATAATATTTAAATATTCACATTCTTGAATGAAATTTCATCTTTATACTTCCTTCATTCATGGGTTTACTCTGAGTGTACACTCTTGTGCCATACAGATATTTCCTCTGCCTTTTTTACTTACGAAAATATGTTTATTTTTTTCCTTGAGATGAATTCCAGAATTGGTATCAACTGAAGGATTTTTTTGGTGTTGTTATTATATTCATTTCATGTCTTTTTAAGGGGAAATGATAGCCCAGATAATCACTCTAGAGCAACTTCATATTTGAGACCAAAAAGTGAAACATTTTTTTCCCATTTAAACTTTCAAAGTATGAAAGCATTTCTATGAAAGCTTAAAAAAACTCAGGAGCCCTTTCCAAATTTGATTAAAGCATGCATTATTATTTAGTGTGGTACATTAAACACATGATTATGTATAACAGCTTTACACTATCATTTTAATAGCACATGGTTTTAATTAGTTTAACTAAATCCTGTTCATTGAAAAATGCTGTGGCAGATTGTCTAGTGACAGTTCATTTTTCCTGATTATACTTTTAATAATATTTTATTGATTACATGGAATAGTTTTATCTCTGTGAAAACAGATCTCACGAAAATAAATGTTTCATAAATACACTGAAAATATTACTTTTTCTAGCTTTTTAAATCACTATCCTGTTTATTTTAAAGTTTTTAAAACTTTTACCTGTATTTTAAAATGAATAATTTTATCCATACTCAGTAATAAAAAAAAGTTGTTAAAATCAGAGAGTGGCATGTCTGTTAAGATTTAGAGTAACCAAATGTATCCCCTTACAGTTTACTTTAATGCCTTGTGCCATGTTTTAATTCAGGACTTGGAAATGTGTTCAAGACTTTGAATTGAATATGCCCTAAAAAACAGTGCCAGCTTTCCCTTGGTCAAATTTAGTTCTCTTGTTGATGACTTAACTTGTATTTCTGATCTGAGCTCTCCTTAAAAACCTAATTCTGGATTGACAAAATGATTGTCTTCAAAAAAGCAAAATCTTTTCAAGAGTTATATTAATTATATAATTATATAATATTTTATTATGAATTATAATTATATTAGTTACATGAATTCATTTTTTAATAGTATGGTATCAGATAATACTTAGTAGTCTCTCTCTACTCTCTCCTTATCATACCTCTTCTGTATTGTTTTCTGTCCTTTCAATTTTGGGCAATTCTGTCTTAAACATTTATTTAATTTACATTTTAAACAGAGTATTCAAACTGTACAGTAAAACATAACTTTCATATGGCATAGATCCTATGAATAATGGCTAATATTTATGAAGATTATTTTTTTGGTTGTCATTTTATGCCAGACAAGAATATCTTTGAAAATATTCTTTTTCAACTCTCTGTTCAAGTTCAACAATCTATATGGTCCATGGTCAAACCATTTTCAGGTTCTTAAAATATCAAGCCAATTTACTGCAACTTATTGTAATAACTGAGAATAAATTGCCTGTTTTCAATTTCTAGTAGATAATTACATCATACAGAACATCTTATGTTTACCATCTGCTCTCCTATTTTAAAAATTCATTCCTTGACCTACAACCACATACTGTTATTTTAGTTTTCCCTATAAGAAAAACTCTATATACACAGCCTTCAAATTAAAAAAAAAATTATTTTCCAATTCTTTAAAGCAAGTTACTTCAGTTCATTTTTATCCCCACAATTACAAAGAAGTTTCAATTCTTAAAGTCTTATGAATACAAGATCCATTTAGCCTGATCTGCAATCAGTTCTTAATTCTCATCAGTCACCAATATTTAACCCAGATTATTTTTTACTTCCTAAAACCATTCTTCTGATCTCAACATCTCCATCTACCCCAACTCCTCAACCAGTTCGGCTGCTTTCTCCTCATTTTCCTCATCACTGTAATCAGCATAACCCAGGTCTCAATCTCTGACATTCTTTCTTTTCTACATATTTTCTCTTCTTAAAGGATCCCATTCCAGTCCCATGCCTTTAAATACCATATCTTCACTGATGACCCCATAATTTACTTCTCTAATCTGACAGCTTGCCTAAACATCCCATTTATATAGCCAACTGCCTAACTCAATTATGCCCTTATGTGTCTAAAAAGCATTTCACATTTCATATTTTCAATATCAAACATTTATTCACCCTAATCTTACCTGATCCTCCCGATTTCTTTTCCTATATTAGTAAATCACAGTAACATTTTACCACTTCCTCAGGACAAAAACCCAAAGACACATCATTACCTACCACTATTCTTTTATAAAACACATATAATCCATCTGCAAAGGCTACCATAACTTTATTCATTACACATTTCAAATCACCCATTATTTACTGCTCCACCATTAGCATCCAAACACAAACTCTTGTCATATTTTGAGTAATTGCAAAGCCTTATAACCAGCATTTCTGCTTCCACTGTTAACCTACAACTCTTCAGTTGACATTGAAAGACATAATATACAAATATGTCAGATTAAGTCACTCTTCCATTGCATACTCTATGATTGTATTCTGTTTTATTCAAATACCTAAAATCTAGCATCCTTAATGTGGCCTAAAAGGAGCTATGTAATCCAGTCTGTATTTCCTCTCTGCAATACCCTATTCTTCTGCTTCAGGGACACTCAAGTTCTTGACAACCTATGCTTGAAATGATTTTCTCCCAGATAATTATCTGGTCCAGACTCGTGTTTAATTCATTCCTCTCAAAAATCATGAGAGGCATTCCCTATCCACTTTGTGTAAAAGAGCAAATGCCTCCAAGGTGTGACTATTT
The DNA here is from genome assembly GCF_048564905.1 of Vicugna pacos. Taxonomy (NCBI): domain Eukaryota; kingdom Metazoa; phylum Chordata; class Mammalia; order Artiodactyla; family Camelidae; genus Vicugna; species Vicugna pacos. The sequence continues at coordinate 23,404,723 of NC_132994.1, read as the reverse complement.
ATCATTCCCTGCCTGTTCTTTTTTCCCCTACAGAGCTATTAACATAGCTAAACTTTTTACCTAGAGTTATTTCAATATGGAAGTTTTTTTTTCTAACCAAAGTTTTATTTTGAGGAGTGCTAGAACTAAAAAGTGAGAACAGAATTTATTTTAGCACAAAAAAGCATTAATTTCTCAGGGTTAGAGGACTTGCACTGCATAGTCCAGGAAACTTCTCATGATGTCAGGTGAAGAGAAGCAGAGCTCCCACAGGTGAAGGCCAATTTAACTTCCTTCTTTTCTCTGAGACCTGTGACATAGGGCTTGTTAGAAGAGAAGGGGCTGAATAAATATCATATTGCTTCTCTAGGGTAGCCCAAACCTGTGGTCCTGCTAAAATCATAGTGCTGCGAAATGACTTTGCACAATATCAGAACTCTTAACAACATTCAAAATAAAACTGATTTGCATCGTTGACATTCTTCATGGTTAAATGTTTACCTTTATTAGATTAGTTTAAAAATAGTAATGTATCATGTTATGTCTTACATGAATGCGATGGAAGTTAATGCCTGCATTTCAAAAATGGAGGCCTATAGAAAATAAGTACTTAGAGGAAGAGAAAGAGAAGGGTCATACTAGGCTCATTTAACAGTATTCCATTCAAGTATGTTCCACTTCCCCTCAGGGCATGGTTATAAAGATAGTCCCTGCTGAGTTAGGTCTACACATCACTTGTAATATCTAGAGGGAGAGACAGTTAATGGTTTTACATACCCCTTGCTGTGCTCAGAATCATATGTCTTCTCAATCAAATGATACAGATAATTAGTAATTCTAATAAAGACTCAAGCTTGACAAATTGTACAGAATTGATTTTAATTTGTTTGCAGCGTTTAAAACTTTGAAAGTTTTAAGGCAAACTTTATCAATACGTAGTCCAAAGGAGTACAGACTGTTCTTCCTGTTGTAAACAGATTTCACCAAATTTGTCTAAAATTAACACTCTCATCCTTGAAATCAAGTTCTAAAACTTTAATAGAGCTTGACCTTCTGTTTTTTAGTTTTCTCACTTATGAAATGGAAGAATTGTATTCATAAAAATTAGTAATCAATGGAGCAAAACTATCAAAAAAGGTATGAGTTTTGTAGCTGTTGTTTAATATCCTAAAACATTGTTTTATACTGTAGAGTTAGATAAATGACAATTATGTTAACAGTGAGTTTAATTAGTTTTATTAATGTATGTCTTGGGAAAAAGAATAAGCATACTTTATCTAAGATAATCCTTAAGTCACTTAGAATGCAAGATATCTTTTTGAGAAGAGATAGCATGGAAATTAAAATCTGTTAGGTTAGCATTCTAATATTTCATGAAATATAAAAGTCATTTTTTTCAATGTCTGGTGGAAGAATTTCTCATCAAGTAAAGTGCAGAAACACAAGGCATTTCCTTAGATAATTCATACTAATAAAAATTTTAAGCATCCAAAAATCTCTACAGTAAATATCATGAAGAGAAGGAATAGAAACATAATTGTTCAGGATATTTTATTATTTATTAACACAAGAAAAAAAGGTTTCATTATCTTTCATGTATTCTATAGATTATTTTTAATCCCTATTTTTATTGAGTTCTTTTTCTTTTTAAACTATGATTTTGCAATACAACATGGTAAAAATTAGAAGAAAATAATAAAACTGTTTTACCATCCCCACTATTAAATTTGTATTCATAATTTAAGGTCACTTTTAGTGACTGTAAATTGGTTGTATGTGTGGGTTAATTTTTAATAATTATGGACTTGTAAAAATAAATCAAACACAGAATGAACTGTTAGAGCAATCTGCATAAATATATGATCTGTTTCAGCCTATCTTTTTTAATATTATCCTGGTAAATCTGGTAATTCAACATCTCTTATTATTTTTATTTGCTAATTAATTATAGCATCATATTTGAATATTCAAATTATGGATTTTGTTTTATTGTTCTTTCATTCTCTTCATTTTTGATTGTTGATATGATATTATGTGAAGAAGCTGTACAAACAAGTCTAGAATAAGAAAAATGGATCATGAAGGAATAAAAGCATTTATCCTTTCTTTTAAGGAAGTAGATAACAGTATATTTTTAAGGGAATACTAAGTATATTTGTCATGCTAAACTTTGGAGTTCTGTTCAAGATCACTATCTCTTCTGGCTATTAAAAAATGTTGCTCACCTCTCAGTTCTACAAGGGTTACATCATTAGTTACTGTAATTGTTGACCAATAATGCACTCTAAAAGGAATTCAGGACAAAAACCAGAATGAAGTCTCTGAGCTTTGGAAAAATGGCCCCTTAGATATAGATATCTCAGGAAAAAAATTATGAATGCAGATTCTTGCATCTTCACATAGATAGAAAAGCTCTAAAATCACTAGCTGAAATGGCTCTTCCTCATGACTAGCAGTAACCTTCTGCCAAGATGTATGCTGATTGCACATATTTCTTAACCAAAATCATATATATACTGGCCTCTCCCCCTACCTTTTTTTGGAGCAGTTCTCTCAGAGCTACTGAGAGGCTGTTTCCCAGGCTACAGTCTCGGTAAGGTCTCTGAATAAAACTGAAGCTCACATCTCTCATGTTGTGAGTTTAAAAACAAAAAATTTAGTTGACAGTTTTGGCAAACAAAGGAACCCAGAGCAGACTTCTCTCCTGTGCCTGAAATCAATGAGGATCCAAAGCTCCTTGTGCCCATTTGCCTCCTTAGCAAGTCCAGATGAACTGGGTCACTCCTGGTCTCAGATCTCCCATCATGGTTGACAGTTTATTCAGTGGTGGATAAAAAAGGTAGCTAATTTCTCATTTGAAAGATGCTGAGAAAGAACTCAGTTGAAAAATAATGAGAAAGTGCCCACTTAAAAGACACTTAAAAGTATTGAACTAGATGATTAGGTAGGAAGCTGACTTGACACTATTTCTTAAATTGACCACTTAAACAGTTTGTTGGATTAAAACTGAAGATACCATATGAGACCTCTTAGCTCCAAAGAGAAGGGACAAATCTCCTCCCACCTGGTTATATCTTTCTCAGGCAACTAAGGAATTTACAAAAGTGGTGGAGGAGAGTCTGTAACATGCAATGGTCCCATAGAGAAAACCATTCATTAATTTAAACCCCCGCCCCCTAATCTGGGTTGCACATTTAAGTATCGGCCATTCAGTGCTCTGAGTACCCATGGTACTTTTAGCTTGCCTAGAGGAGAGCCTGAGACACGAGAAAGAGCTGAAATAACTCTAGGGTGACACCCAGAGGAGTTAAGCTCACAAAGAACATACTGGCCCATCACATAGTTGTTAATAGTAACTTTATCTTGACAAATAGACTCTGAGATGAAAAATGAAGAAAAAGAGTGCCAGAAAAAAAATCTGCCTAATATTTCAGCTGGGTTTTTGTACATATGGAAATTATACTTGCAAGTACTTACTTAATTTGCAAGTGATACATCCAATAAATAGTTAATATCCAAACTATAAAGAGAACTCATACAACTTAGCATCAAAAAAAAACAAGTTGATTAAAAACTGGGCAGACAATCTGAATAGATATTTTTCCAAAGAATGAGTTTTAATATTAAAAGTAAGCTAGTACAAAATTAGAATTTGTTACAAGAACAAAACTTTCTTGGAATATTGATCTGCTTTGATAACAGATTGCAATCTTTCTTACCTTTTAAGTAATCTGTTATAACTTTCTGTATTTGCCTTTGAAATTTTTTATTCTCACTTTGGTTAAGTGAATAACTACTGTTTCACAATGATGAATGATTCTATATCTGATCAAGTGTTTTAAAACCTTTTAATATCTTTTATAAACTTATCAAAATATAATTCTAAAGGAAGTACTTTTGACCTCTAGCAAACATAAAAAATGCTTTAGAAGGATCCTGAAAAATCTCAAAGAGAGATATTAAATTAATTAGGCTTATTTGGTATATTAAATTACATGGGGATTATTGTCAAGTGAGTGGTGATAAACCTTCTTAGGTTATATTATGTAAGTACATGTTATTAATATAAATGTTATAGAAATTATATAAAATTTCTAAAATTTGAATTTGTCCTGGTATAATGTTATCAATCATAATTCTAGTTATCATTTTAAAATATTATACATCATAAATATATCCACATTTCTTTGACAATTGCGTTAAAATTAGTTCTTTAGCCATGTAATATTTTGTCATTTATAGACAGCTATTAATTTACTCTGATGACTTTACAAATATTCATCTTCAGGAAGAATTATAAAAACTTTTTGATAAGTACAGGTTTCTGACAACTTTCAGATCGTACAACTGAACTGGGTAAGAAATTTAAGGATTCAAATGGAAATTCTAATAGCTTCATAAACTGCCAACAGAAGATCAAGATCAAGTTGAATTAGTTACATAGGCTGCATGATAATTTTTATGACTTTTTGTCTGAAATGTTGTTGGCTTTTAATCTTTCTTTTCCAGATATAAGGAAACCTTTCCTCTTAAGCTAACTATGACAGCAGTTTGGTAAATTATACCTATGGAAGCAGAATTAAAATATTTATCTCTTAACTCTTCCTGATCTCTCCAGAATTTGGAAACTTAGTAATTATTCTTATTTTCAAGGCAATATAGTTATTTGCATAGGATTCTGTGCTCCCTATAACAGGATATAATTTGAAACATTGATTATATCACCATAGCTTTGGCTGGAATGTCATATTTAAGAATATGTGTAGAATCAGATATGACCAGATAGGTTTAAGAAACTAACGTGAACTTTATGGAGACATAAAAGCCCTTGGAAAAATAGCTTGACGCCTTGCTTACAAGGTTCCCAGCAAACTTACCAGGTAAACAAGAAAAGTCAGTTCCTGGTAGCTGCAGGAACCACAAGATACTGGGGACCTCAAGAAGAGAGGAATCCACCCCAATCTGTAGGAATTGCATGCAGAATCTAATGGCAAGTCCTTTCCTGGCCTTGAGAAGCATTTTTAAAAGTCAGTATAAGACTCCTTTTGAAATGTTCCAGCAAAACAAAGTTAAAAGAGTCTATATGATAAATTTGCTATTTGCATTACACTTATATAAATAACCAGGTCAAGTTTATTGTAGCCAGACTTATTTTGCAAACAAATTAGTCTTAATTTGGCTATATTTAGTAGGAATGAGGGTAATTTTAGAGAAAAAATATGTTTCAATGGATATTAAGTTCTAACGCTGTTACTTGTCTTTGAGGTTTGGTTTTTACTTCCTAAGACTCATGTCCTAAATGGCTCCTTGTAACTATGTTGCATTACTGTAAAGTTTAAATGAATTGCTAAAAGGACATTATAAGCTTGTTTCTGAAGCTTATTGTAGTAATCTATTTTTGGATGAAGATCAGATGCCCATCCAAACAGGAGATCATGCATATTGGAAAAGACATCATTTAAAGGCTTCTCTCCAACCTAGATGGATGTCATCAGCTACTCTTAACTAGCTTATGCACAGCAAAAATTAAAGAAAATTAATTCTTGGATTCATATTTCCCACTCTAAAGGTCCCCTGTACTGGACCGGTCTATAGAGAGAACTGCTGACTTCAAACTCACCTTAAAATGAAGCTCAAACAGAGGAGAAATGACACCCTCCCCAGGACAAGAAGAAAACTTCATTAAAAAATAGAGAGCTATTCCAAGATGCTGGACCTAATCTGTATGACTATTTGTAGTGTTTTCTTGATTTTTTGGGCTTTTACATATAAATCAAATATTTTTCAATCATGGGTATGATCCAAAGCAGATTTAAAACATCAATCCAATTTGAGGGTTTATGGAAAACTACCTATGTCTAGTACTTTTGGTTTACCTTGGTGGATTTTTCCTCTCCAATGCTCTGATTGCACAGACCTCAGGAAATTTATTTTAGGAGAAGTTATAGTTTTGTTCTGGCCACTATTGATATTACGAGATGGGATTTTTTTTTCACTTGGTTAATTAATCATACTTGCTCTCACCCTGTCCATAAATATGAATTTTCTTTAAAAGTGACTCAAGCTCAATCAGAACAACAAGCTAAATTTCAGTTAAAAACTATAACCTCCCACTTATTAGGAGGGACATTCCCTCAGTAATCAGATGAATTTATATAGGTAACACCAAATAGGGTCATTTTTGTAAAAAGGCCTTATGTTGTGAACAATTAAATCATACTAAAGCTAATTAGCCTAATAACTCTAGGAATCTGGACTGGGTGCCTTAAGAACAATGCCAATATATCATTACCCTTAAAGATAGCTATTGGTACTGAACAGACTGGATCAGATCAACTGGGGATATACAGAGTCACATCTAACAAAAGTTCTTGGCTTAAATTCTTACTTATAACTTTATTAATGCTGCGAGCTATATTATTTATATCTTTCCCAAAGTTGCTTTTTATATTACCCAATGTGTAACTAAGGCTCTGACAAAAATAATGATGACTAAGGCACTTGAAATGGTTGACCAAATATATAGTTCTATGTAAGATTAAAATAATATAGCTCTAGATATAGGAAGAAGCAACAAGGGAGAATCATTTCCTGGACCATAACAAACTAGCAAGATAACTGGGCCAAAGACTTTTATTGCTGCCATTAATAGGGCCTATCTAGTATTAGCACTCTGAGTGAAGTATTGATGAAATCTGAAATCCTCACCTGATGGAGGGATGAACCTTCCTAGTGCCATGGGACAAATCAGTCATAAAATGCCTCCCAAACCTTGGTTAAATTTATAACAGAAGTGGGGACTGTAAAGCGAAGAATGTTGCTCACCATCAAGTTCTATACGGATAAAGTCCTTAGCCACTGCAGTTTTTGACTGACAGTGTACCCTGAAAGGAATTCAGAATGAAAACTAGGATCAGACACTCTGTAATTTGGGAATCTTAGGGAAAAAAATCTATTCATTGGGATTCCTGCATTTTCCCATACATAGAAAAATGCTAAAATGATTAACTGAGATACCTGTTCCTAATGACTAACAGTAACCTTCTAAGAGATGTATGCTTAACTACATGTATTCAAAATTATATATGTATATATATATACTGGCCTCTCCCCCTACGTCTTCAGATCGGTGCCCTCAGAGCTCCTGAGAGGTTGTTTTACAGGCTATAGTCCTCAGTAAGTTCCCCAAATAAAACTGAAAATCACAGCTCTCACATTGTGCTTTTTAAAAAATTTTAGTTGACATGGCCATCTGGTCATTATACATGATTTAGAAAAAATTTAGAGCTTTTGGTTATAAGGGATAGTGTAAATGCAAACAGTATTCAATTGTAAAAGTGATTGGAAATGAAGGGTGACCATAGAGTAAGGACTTTGCATTTTTAGTGAGGTCTCTTAGAAGTTCAGTGGTTTAGAGGAGGTCAGCATACCATTAGAGTCCCTGATGTTGCATTGTGTAAAGTGAACGTAGTACAATAACTTTCTCTATAACTTTAAAAACAGTGGAGCCATTGCCCACTGGTAGACATTGCATTCAAATCTCCAGAGTACTCCAGGATATTTGTATCACTGAATACTTAGTGAAATGGGGAGAAACTTGTATCTGTAATTTGATGTGATACTATGACATGTTTATGCACCCTGGGCTAGACAGATAAAACACTGAACTCTATCATCATTTGATATTTTCATGTTTTAAAGCTCAGCTCTACATAGTTTAAAATTGATGTAATCTGATTACCATGTGCCAAGAAATTAAAATTTATATATGCTTCATTTCTTTTTGACAATTCAATTTTGTACATCTTTTCAAAATTACTTTGTTGTGACCTTTTCTGAATGGCAAGGTCAAAGGGGCAGAGAATTGTTCTTGCCCTAAGAGAAGTAAATAGCAAAAAAACAACTATTTCAAATTGTTGATCTTTCAATAATTCAGCCCTGAATTTTAAGTTCGAAATAAATACTGAGTTGTCAGAATTTACCAGTTACATTGTTGAAAATATACCCATGGGAGCATTCACCTAGAAACACATACTCTTTAGTTCTGACAAAATGAATGAACATTTAGGCACTATTCTAGATTTCCTGGGTAAATAAAGCTGATTTTGAATTAAAATGTGAGAAACTAATGAGAAATAAAGAAGGGCAAATTTATGTACTTTAACAGAAAAGAAATGACAAAAAGGTGCTTTTAGTAACAACTTAAAATGCAAATTAGCATTGAGTAGCAAACAGGAACTAATAGAAAATGCTGAGAAAAAGCATATTGTATTGGGAAGAAAAAAAGAAAAGAAAAAAGAATAGTATATGGGGGTGGCAATCACAAAAAGACAAAGCAATTAACACACCAAGATATACTGAAAAGGAGAAAAAGACATGAAAGAAAAACAATAATTCAGTAAAGTGAAGAAATAATCTTATTCCTTAAATATTTTGATTGTTTTAAAACCCTCATGATTATTGCTTCAGAACTTTCTCCTTTCCTTGCTTTTTCCAAAATTAGTCACAGCCTTTCTCATATATTTATCCTTGAAATAAAAATATTTTTGCAATTGTTTTACTATCAAAGTAAACCTTTATGATTAAAAAACTCTAAAATACATAAAAACAAAAATCTCTTTTTATGACACCATCCCAAGAAAACTGATTTTAGCATTCAAATTTTTAATCAAATATTTAATCCATTTTGGTTATATTTTGCTTCTATGGACAATGTTGCAATTAATACATAATATAAGCATGTCATATAGTAAATAAATTGTTCCTTTCAAATGAATTCTCAGAAGTGTAATTCTGTGTCAGTGGTAATTCATATTTTGCATAACTTTATGCATATTTATCAAGTACCTTTCAGAAACTGTATCAGATATTTTCTTACAGTTTGTTAGATTACCTATGTCTCAATAATCTCTTGAACAATGAAAGTTTAATCTTTCATATTTTTATATTTAAAAAAACTTAAATCTCAACATCTTTTATATTTCATAATTTATATGATGAACATGAACCCTCTCTTTACCACATGTATTGTGAATATTTTTTCACTTGTCCTTTATTTTATTTGAATTCTTCATTCTGTTGAGAAGCTCTTTTTTACATTATAAATTATCAAGCAATTCTTTTATAGTAATTGCTTTGATATTATGCTTAGGATGGCTTTACTGCATTCCTAAATTAGACACACAATCAGAAGCCATAAAGATTGACATTAAACAGAGCAATCATTTATACAAAAGAAGATGCCATATTAAAAAAAATGTGAAGAGGCAGACATTTTTAGCAGTATGTATAACAAATATGATTAACTGTAATATAAGATTTTTTAAATCTTTCAGAAAAATAATTCAAAAATTTTCTAAAAGTTTTAAAGTTATTGCCAGATAAATTGGACATCAAAAGCACAAATGATTGATATACTATATATGTACATTATAGCTGTGCTAACCTTTACTAATGTGTCATTAATCATCCATCAGATTATGGAAAATATAAAATATTTTTAACATTCACTATTGGCAAAGAAACACTTGATAATAAATGTGTGTCTTATTTGATAAAAGTTTAAATTAAAAGAAAAAGTGGAGCATGAAATATTTTATTATACATATAAAAATTGAAACTGCATATGAATTTGACTCAAATAAGCAATTTCTAGTTATTTTTCCACACACAAAAAGAACACTTGTGCATATGCACAACTCTATGAATGAACATACAGTCAGCCCTCCTTATTCCTGGGTTCTGCATCTGTGGAAGCAGGCAACAGCAGATCAAAATGGATATAAAATGAAAATTCCAGCAAGTGCCAAAAAGCAAAACTTGAATTTGCCACACACAAGTAATTATTTACATGACATTTACATTGTATTTACAACTACTTACATAGCACTTGTATTGTGTTAGATATGGTAAGTAACCTAAAGATGAGTTAAAGTATATGGGAAAATGTACATAGGTTATATACAAATACTACAGCATTTCGTATAAAGGATCTGAGCATCCAAGGATTTCGGAATCTGTGAAGGTCCTGAAAATTATCCCCCTCAGATACAAAGGGACGTCTGTATTTGTTTTAGCATTGGTGTGATAATATACACAGAAAAAGAGAGAGAGAGATCTCTATATATTTATTAATTTTGGTTGTAAATGACAAACTTAATTCAAACAAAATTAAGGGAAAAGGAATATATTCTACATTCAATGGAAATATTCAGAGATAGTTATGACTTTAGTCAAAGAGAGATTCAGGATTCCAGCAATGTACTCATCATACTCTCATTTTCTCTCCTTTTAGTCTTTATTTGTGTTGTTTCGAGGTTGATTCTTACTAATTAGTGGCAACATTGCTGCCACTTATTTCAGGCTTAGTTTTGAATCTGGCAGAAATGTAAATGCTTTCACTTTTCATTGTACTTTTGTACAGTGTTACACTACACAAACCAGATCATTTGCTCATCTGTAAACAAGATAGTGTGTCCAAGAAGATTCTGTAGCCTATTTATACAGGCTTAAGTCATGTGACCACACCTGGGACTAGGGCTGGAGTTAACAAATCCAATCCATTTGGATTGAGGTAATGGCTCAGAAATGAGTTGTGTTACAAGAATGGGAGGAATGGATGCTGGAATCCCAATGATATACTCAAATGAGTTAAATTGTTAGATAAGAACAATACAATTCACAGAATGATATAAATTATATATCCTTTTATAAAATGTTTACAATAAGTAAAGATTTCCTTAAAATATTCATGTATGAAAGTAAATTAAAAAGTATTTAAATGTGGACACAACTGTCAATATTATTTGCCTTTGGGGAAGGGCTGGAATTTGAGATCATTTTTATTACTTAATATATTTCTGAATGTGGAAACTTTTACAATATTAATTACTGGGTAACATTTATTGAAGTTTTACTACATCTCAAACACCATTAACTTATTTTGGATTTATAATTTCATTTGATTGTGACAAATATTTCAAAAGGTAAATCTATTTCCATGATGAATTTCAGATGAGAAAAATAGATATAACAGAGACTTAGTGTTTGGTCAAAATGTCAACCCAGAGCCTTTTTTCTAAACTACAGGCTATGTATACAAATATATATATGGTCATATATTAATATATTTGCATTATTTTGAGAATACAAAAATATACAAAAATCAGTGCATTATTTTGAATCATAATATTGTATATTATACTATATTACTATGACTTATATACATATATACAAAATTATAAACTGTATTTTATGTTCTTAATTTTATTTGATATTAAAATATTATCTTCATTTTCATATTATAAAATAGTGACCTATGTATCTTCAAGGGCTTCAAAATTTTCAGTGTTTCATTTTAACTTTAATTCATATTGGAATGAGGTATAAGATATTACTACACCCTAATTATTTTCCAAGTTGTTAGTAAGTTGTCCAAAAAGATTGCATTCAACAATTTTATTTTTCCACTAAATACAAAGGCCATTTTACTATACTAAATACTTTATTATATAAATTTAATATAATAATCTATTTGTGAAATATATTCTGCCTCACTGGTCTACCCATTTTGATTCCAGAACTATTTTAATTTTTTAAAAGTTCTTTCCAGTCATGAACTTATATAAAATCATGTGATATTTAGAAGAAATGTAAAGGCCAAACCTTCCCAAATCCATCAGCACTCTATTTAGATAGAATTAGATTTATACATTATTTTAAGAAAATTGGTTTCTTTATAGTATTGACTATGTCTATGACAATGGACTTTCTCTCCCTCTTTGAAATAACTCCTTTTTTGGCTCTTATTTAGCTTCATTATTTTCTTCCCACAGTATTTCTCATTATGGTATTAATATCTCAGGGCATTTTATATTACTTTAAGTTATTGTAACTACAACAATATTTTCACTACCATTTCTGTATGGTTATTACTGAAATATAGGCCAGATAGTGATGGTAGTATTTTTCTTGCAATATTAATTTATTATTTATATATTACATTTTAAAAACATTATTGAAATATACATCACTTACCATAATTTCATCAACCTAAAGTGGTATTTAGTACATTTACATGTTGTATGACTATTGCCACTATCTAATTATATGTGCCTGATTTTTTCACTCAACAAATATTTTCAAGGCCCCCTTATGTTGTAGGACCATTATTTCATAATTTTTATTTCTGAATAATATTTCATTCTATGGATACGTGGTATTTTGTTTACCCGCTCTTGAGGTGATGGACATTTGGGTTGTTTCCACTTTGGGGATATTAAGAAATTAGAGAGGGCTGCAGTTGGTTTTCTAATAACTCTGTCTTTTATTTTCTGTATTCTGATGCTTTGACATCTGGGGCCTTGCTGACCCTGTAGAGATTTCCCCTCACAGCATTAGCCAATTCCTGAAGAGTAATCAACTTGCATGTGAGTATGCTTTTCAAATACAGTCCAATCAATCTAGAGCCCACATTTTAACCACTTTCTTTTTCAGGCTCTCACACTCCAGGCCATTTGAATACCTGAATACTCCCCTGGTAGGATTAGATTTATTTGTTACCTGAGAAGATAATGTAGTATTTCAAACAATATTACTAACCAGCAATATATATAATAAGCAGATAAACCACATGGGAAACAAAAAGAAATGTGTATTTCCTTATAAACAAACCCCAAGGTTGACATTATGAATGATAGATATTGTTATCAAAAATAAAAATAAATGATTATTTTTATGCCTTCCATCTATTGCTTTTCAGCATTCTTATGTACACACTAGGAATAATAATAATGTACTCAAAATTAATCTTAAATGTATGATTTTTTATCATTCTAGTATGCTTATACAAGGTGGTAGTAATGTGTTAATATATTTAACACTAAGGCACCGCTTTTGATTTCCTGGGTTTATGTTTATTGAGATTTGAAATAGTTTGATACAGAATAATGAAATGATTTTAAACCAAGAGGAGAAGTATAAATGTATCAATTTTTACAGAAAAATAGTATTTAAAATATAATCTAAAAAGTCTTTTTCCTCCATTACAGTCACTAATTAAAAACTACTTACTGAGTATTTTTTGTCATGGGCTGTACAGTTTGCAAAATTATGGCAAAAGAGTAAGGGCCTATGTCACAAATCTTTAGTATAGTTATATCATTACAGCAGCAAAAAATATTCAATACACATTTTCATGTTCAAAAATTTAATATTTACCATGGAAGAACTTTTTTTAGATTGTTTATGTCAACTTCTCCCTTGACCCCAGATTTAGATGAAAACAAAAATTAAGTTAGAGCACCAGTGATTTTCTTTTGTCCACATCATGTTGATAAATTTGGGGACAAAGAGGTGAGTTTTAAAATTTTTCTAAATAGTATTTAGATGACTAAATGTTAGGGCTAGACAGGGCATAAATATAACTGAGTTTCTCTTCTTCCTAAAAAGGTTCTATGAATAATGAGCTTGGTATTTGTGGTTCCCTCATGGTCAAAGGGTTATAAAATGGGCCACAGTGAATCAGATTGATTTAATCTTTTGACCATGCTCAATTAGACCACACACATATGAATATGTCCAATGTTAGAAGTTATTGACATTCTTATGAATTAGTGTGGTGTCTACCCATTAACGTGATAGCTATAATAAGATATTCTAAAGCAACCGTTGAACTTTCATTTAGTCTGATTGAAACTGAGATTATATTTAAAATCTGTTGACTTGTTTTCAGTACACCATTTATTTCAACGGTTTTCCTTAAAATAGTAAAGCAAAGTCTTAGTGTAATTCTTATGTAATAAAGAATTTGGCTGGTCTTTGTCCTTAGTTCCTGGGATGGAGCCTCTAAACCCTGGATATTTCCCCACTTGGGGGATTGTGTCTTTTTATTCATGATGAGCTTCTTGGACCACACCTGAGTTTATGTTAAGGAGGTGACTCAAGTAGGCCTGCAGATTGTTTTAGGATGGAGGCTGTCCATGCCAGAAATGCTAGCCATGTGAGATTGCAAGGTTGAGGTTTTGAATTACATGACAACAGCTCAATCTTCTAGTAAGAAATGAGGGCTGGAGTTCAGGTTAAACACACATGACCAAAGATTCAATCAATCTTGCATACATATTATTATGTATACAATAAGTACCATGAACACCCAAACCTCAGATATGCTTCCTGGTAGCTGATACACATTGATATGCCAGAGGTGACTCCTTCTGACTCCATGGGAAAAGGACTACATTTAGGACCCTCTCAAGCCTTGCACTGTCTGTCTCTTCTTTTGGCTTGTCTGATTTTAATGCTTTATAATAAAACTATAGTCATAAGTATAGCTTTTTCCTGATTTCTGCAAGCCATTCTAGTGAATTATCAAACCTGAGGAAGAAATTGGAAACTCAAATTTAATAGCCAGTTGGTGAGAAGTGTGTGGCCTGGGAGTTTCCAAATTTGCAGTTGATGCTAGATTTGAGAGAAGTGTTGTGGAAGATTCTGACTTTAACATATGAAATTTGACCTAACTCCTGGTTAGTTAGCAATCAGAATTGCACTATAATAATATGAAAATAGTTTTAATTAAAATATGAAGTACTTAATAAGAATAAATTACTTAAAAGTTTCTGTAGCCATAAGTATAAAATACTGAACAATCTATCATAAGAAGATGATTTATTCTTTAAAGTATAATAGCTTTATCACAAGGGAATTGTGAATAATATACTTTATCAAAATGAGTAGTATTTTGAATAAACTAAAATATTAACAGCTGTCATATTTGAAATAGGCATAAAGAGTATTTCAAGCATCAATTTTCAGGTAAAATTAGTTAAGATAAGAATGTGTCATATTTCATGTAAATCTCTGAAAAAATGAAGCAAAAGAGTTATGGCAACAAAAATAGTTGTGAAGAGTGTTAGTAAAATACTAAAACATCTATTGGGTTCATGATGTTTGACATCTTGGTATACGCAGGTAAACACAGAGTAATAGATTTTCCAGTGAGTGTGTGTGTGTGTTGTGTGTGCATGTGGGTGTGTGAGTTGCATGAATCACCTGAGATTAAATATATGGACAGGAATGGAAATTATAGTATTCATAAGCAGGAAGAATTACTCAAGTTCACCTTGTTAAATATCAAAACTATTACCAGCGTCTAAGTTACTGCAGTCTCCAATATCTTTTCCTGATACCACCAGCAGTGGCCAGAAGTGATGGTAAATGAAATTTAGAAAAACCTAGACTATCAACCCACACTTACCTATGTGCTCTGGTGTTAAAAGGGCAAAACTCAAAAGTAAGATAGTTTTAGTGATGGTATTTTACTGCCTATCCATCTCATAATTCCCCATTTGGCCTTATTATTGGCAATATAAGATATAGTTCCAAGAAGAAAAATAAAACTGAAACTTTTCCCCAGCCTAATGTACTCTAATTGGCTATATCTTCAAGGACATGTGGTTTTTCTGCAGGTCACTTTGATAAACATCCAACACTCCTCTTGAATTGGGAAATACATTGTTATTGTTTTTTTTCTCATACATTTATAAAAGTCCACATGAATAGATAAACATTTCTATATTAAGAAGAAAAGATTGATGATGGATATAAGCATATCTGACAACTTTTTTTTTAATAAACCTTTTTTTGGGCAATATATTTTAGGAACTGTGTTAAAGATTAGAAATTCATAAATATGCCTTCAAGGAATCATTTAAATCAGGGCTGGAGATAGAAGTACAACAAAATAAATGCAACAAAATTGGCAAGAATTATAATTGAGGTAAGCTGGTATAGAGGAGAGAAATTGTGCTTTAGTTTCAAACAAATATTTTTCTCAGTTTTTACTAAATTTGGGAAAATGAATGAGCAACTCAAGACTACTGTTCCCTTATATTTTTTATAATTGAGAAACTGCGTTAGTCATGCTGCTTAAGTTTTAAAATAAATTTTAGTTATTAGTATTTTTCCTTTGAATTTCTCTAGAAACACATCAGAGCTGTTCAGAGAGTACTCAAGGGAAATTATAGTGAGATGATAATATTTAGGTTGAGTTTTAGTGATCAGCAAGTTTCCATTATGTGTGGATGGTATTTAAAATAAAGCGGGTAGTGATGGTATTTAAGCCATAGGTACAGATGAAGCAATATGACTTGAATAATTAAAATGTTCACTATGTTCAGGGAATGGTATAGTTAAAGCATAGTATATAGAGAGAGATTGTTTGGATATGGGATTTAGGACTAGAATAACATCTCTTCTATGGTCCTGAAAGATAATATACTGTAATAAATGCAGTTTCCACATCATTTTGTAAGAATGTATTCACCCATTGTTCTCCCATTGCTTGAAGAAGACTGTGCCCCCTTTATATAAGCAAAGCCATAGTCACTTTAATAAATTTGTGTTCCACAACATGGACTAACAATATACAGCCCTTGAACCATATCTAGACCACTGACTATTTTTATAAATAAAATTTTATTGCGACAAAGGTCATTTATTTCCATTGCCTACAACATTTTCATGCCTATAAAGGCAGAATTGAGTGTTTGAACAGAGACCTTATTACTTGCAAAGCCTAAAATTTTACTATCTTGCTATTTACATACAAAAAGTGTGCCAACTCTTGTTCCATAACATTCAGGAGGATGAAACAGAATGAAAAAAGAGAGTTGGTGTAGCACACCAAGCAAGAAAATGAAGGACTAAAGTAGGGCAGTAGCCATGAAATAGTGAAGAGGAAAAAGAAATTAGTCTGACTTGAGCCCAGGACATTGATGCCAATCATAAATATTAGTGTTACTAATAATACAAAAAAATGCTAGCAGTAAGGAGTTTGGGGTTGTTCTTATTTTTCTGTTTTATGTCAATGAAAACAGACAGCAGAGTGCTGCAAAAATCTGTGAAATTTTTAGAACAAAATTATACCCCCAGTGGAGCAGTGGTCCTGCCAGTAAATTTTTTATTATTGTTACTTTATTATTTATTTTTATTTTAATTATACCTAGGATTATATTCCCAAGCAAAGAGCAGTGTATTCTTTTGCTGCTCTACAGGGCACTTTCTACTGTAATGCTTAGTCTTCTTTTTTTTTTTTTTTTTTCGCCACAAGGGAAATCCAACCATTAAAGAGTTACTACAACAAAAATAAGTCTTCCCTTTGACAACGTGACAAATGTGATTGTCCTTTGACAATGACAAGAATTCTTCTCCCATGAAAATCTGGAGAGTAAATATAATTTTCACTCCACTAGGATTTATTGGCCTCAAATTCAGTATCCTTCACATTTAGTCACACATTCCCTTCCCAAAAGAGCTTAGTAGTTGACTAACCATTGCTCCCCTCTCTACCACACTCTGCAGCTTTTCTTCCTTCACTATTTTACTCTCTCTTTCCAACTACTCAGATTCCTACAATACTTTAGGCCCCAGATAAATCTCATTCTTCTAAATAAAGATCTCTAGATTATTTCGACTCAGTAGCTTCTGTTTCCACTGAAATCCTGGGTTCTTATAATATGAGCTATTAATTTTAATCACACTTCACATTTTGATGTCTCTTATATTTCACTGGGAATTATTTGGTACCATTTGCAATGCCTTTTGCATTCTATGTTTATTTCTCCTTTTTCCAAGGACATTGCAAGGTCCTTAATACAGAGGACCGTGTTGAATAGTTGCTATGTTGAATTGTTGGTATGATAGCATCTTTTTCTATGACTGATAATTTTTCCATTTTCATGTGTGACCTTTTCCCTTTTATTTTAAATCATTTTGTTGTCATGGGATCTTTTGGTAGGGTCTTTGCATCTCTGACCAGTTTTTATTCTTAAGAAAAAAATAAGTAAATAAGAAATGAGTAACTTCTTCTCAGAGTGGAAAGCATGTAATACAATCGGTGTCATGTTTCTCACAGCATCTGAGGAAATGGAAGGGAACTAACTCTTAGTTGTTTACATAAACTCCCGTCTTCTAAGATTTAGTAAGGACTAACAAAAGTACAAAAGCAACTGGACATCCTCTATTGTTTTCGCACTTTAAGTCCTCATCAAATCTTAGAAGATGAGATTTTATGTCAGCAACTAAGAATTAGTTCCTTTCCATTTCCTCAAATGCAGTGATAAAGTAGCTAACCTGGCATATTTTAAGTACTCAAAAAATGCTAGCTCCACTACTACCTGCTTTTTCTTCAGAACAAAATTTGCATCCTTATTTTGAAAGCGTTCACTTCAAGAGGTATAAAACTCCATGCTGTGCATAACATAGATGCAACAAATTTCAATGAAAGCACTATTTATTTTTGCTCCCACAAGCTTTTTGGCTTTCTTCTATACTTTTGAGTGATACATGCACATTAATTTAAAATACATTGTAGATGGCAAATTCTATTTATAAAGATATAAAAATATTTTCCAAATTTAATAGGCAATGCATGGTATTATAAGTATGTTTCCTAATATCCTAAATTTAGATAATTATATTTTATATTTGATATGTAAACTATTCAGTTAATCCATAGGTGGTATCTCTGTGATTCTCACCCTCAAAAAGGTCCAATTTCAACAGAATTTGAGGTAGATATTGTGTTATTCATCTAGATACACCCTTATGATTTAAAGATTTATCCTCTCAGTTTCTGGAATCAATGCCAGGAAACATCCCTCAGCTGTCAGCCTATTTTAGGCTGTGCCTTAGTTAAAATAAAACTGCTTTACTCAAGGTCACATTCTTTCACAGGCATCCTTCATCCAATACTATAAAGGTATGGTTCCCTTATTCCAATTCAAAGTAAATCTGAGGATCCATATCAGCTCTAGAGTTCCCACTGTTTTATCTGGGCCTTTGTTAGGAAAGCATGGTGGCTCAACTTCTCCTCCTCAATATTGCTTGTTTCTTTTCCTTGCACAATGTTGATCCCAAGAGCACGCACTTATGAACAACCAATATGCTAAAGTATATTAGAGTCTGATTTCTGGAAAATCCAATTTGAGATAGTATTAAATAAAATTTGAGTATTCTTCTTAATTCATAAAGATTTTCCTACTCTAAATACTTATACCTTTAGACATTGTACTTTTCTACTTAAATTGTTTTTTTTTTAATACTTGTAAGTTGAGAGAGAGAAATGCCACATAGATCCTGACATGCTTCTTATTTCTGAATTCAATTATCAGATTAGTTCAACTTCATAAATTAGAAAAAGATTTCATTTTTCATGTAGAAGTAAAGGAAAGAAATTGGAATTAACCTGTATATTAAGTTCACTATACAAAGAATGAAGAGAGTAGCCCGAGTTTTAAGACATGGCAGAAAATTTTAAAAGGCCACCTGGAAGAAATAACCATCAGAAGATAGTTATGACAATTGACAACAATGAAAGAATAAATAAAGAAGAAGAATGGAAGAAAGGAAGGAAAAATAGAAGTAATAAAGGAAAAAAAGAATAAAAGAAACTGAAGAGAGAGGTTTACATATAAAAATGATAAAATTACATATGTATTTTTAGGTATTGCCATTTGTGAAGGATTTAATATAAATTTTAATAAAGTCAATATACAAATGCTAATCTTTCAGATAATTTAGTATATGAAATATTAGGTATGTCATACTATTGTGAATAAGGTCTCATAAAATGTATTTTTAGAAACTGGTATGTTTTTGAACAATGAAATTATATTCATATATTACTAATTATACTGAAAATAATAACAAATAGATTAAATATTAAATATAGAAAATAAAACTATGGGATGAGAGTCTTATATAGAACATGAACACAAACACACACACAGAGAAATTAAAAAGAATAGAAAATATATTGATGTCACACAAATAAAGTAATAGTGTTACACAACTAAAATTAAAAGCTGCAAAAAAAACTTCTAAAATTATCTTCAACAACAGAGATGTCCTACCTCACTAATAAGAAAATTTACATTTTAACTATTATATTGGTAAATTTTAAAATTATAACTTATAGTTATGGTAAAGTTATAATGGAACAGAAACTCTCATTGACTTTGGTTTGGTTATAATGCCAAAAGCCTCTTTGAAGAGCAATGTATCTTTGCTATTTACCTTAAAAATGTGTACACACTTTAACCAACAGCTAAATTCTAAGAATGTAGTGCACACAAAAACATAAAACTTTACAAGCATATTCATGTACAAAAATATTCACCGTAGTAATTTGTCTTACACAAATTCAGAAACATTACCAAACGTTAAATTTCTATTTGTAATTTAAATATAACTTGACCCAGTGATAAAGTCCCATATGCATCAACAATAAAGGATATTAGTGATATATTAATGAGTAAAAGAATAATTTCTAAAATAATATGTATAATAAACTCACATTTATTCACTAATAACTCTAATGTAAGGGTTAAAAGACAAAATTATTGAAAATAACTACACTATAATTTGTTAATGGATACACAATATAAAGTAAAAAGATGTAAATTGTGACATCAACATAAAATATGGGGAGAGAGAAAATAAAAATATAGAGATTTTGTATGTGATTAAAGTTAAGTGGTTATAAGATTAAAATAGACTGTTATAAGATGTTTTAACTACATATTATATCCTACATATACAACTACAAATAAAAAACTATAGTAGATGTACAGAAGATAGAGGAAGAAATCAAAGCAGAAAGCCATAAAATGCCAAAGGAAGACCACAGGAGAGGAAGAAAGGAGCAAAAGACTTATACCTAGAAAACAGTTATAACTACAATAGTAAGACCTTATTATCAGTAATAGCTGTCAATGTAAATGGATTAAACTCTCTAATCAAAATTCATAGTGTGGCTGAATGCATTAAAAAACAAAAATCTAAGTATGTGCTGCCTATAAAAGACACATTTTGGTTTTAAGGCCACATGTAGACTGAAGGTGAAGGGTTGCAAAAGATATTCCATGCAAATGGAAACCAAAAGAGAGCAGAAGTAGCTATAGTTATATCAGAAAATATAGACTTTCATTCAAAAACTGTAACAGGAGAAAAAGAAGGTCATTGGATAATGATAAAGGGGTCAATTAATCAGGAGGATATAACAATTATAAGCATGTATGCATATAACTTTAGAGGATGCACATATACAAACAAATATTGACAGAATCAAAGGGAGAAAGAAAATGCAAGAATTCTAGAAGACTTCAGTATTTCACTTTCAACAATGAATAGATCACTAGACAGAAAATAAATGAGGAAATATTGGACTTCAACTACCTCTTAGATCAAGTAGAACTAACAGATATATGCTGAACTTTCCTTTTCATAGTCACAGAATACACATTCTTCTCAAACACACAGAAAACATTCTCTCAGGTAGATTGTGCTACAAAAAAAGTCTTAACAAATTTAAGATTGAAATCATTTCAAGGACAATGATATGAAACCAGAAGTCAGTAACAAGAGAAAAATTTAAAAACTCACAAATATTTGGATACTTAACAATACAATCTTGAACAACCAATGGGTCCATAAGAAATAAAAAGGGAAATTTAAAAAATAAAAATGAAGATTTTACACAAGTTATTTCATCTGTGAGAGAAAACATAAGTGGAAGTGTATCAAATTAAAAAGTTTCTGTACAGCAAATGAAACAATACAAAATTTAAAAGGTAACTAAAGAAATGTTAGAAAAATATTTACAAATCATGTATCAGTAAGGTATTAATATAAAAAACACATAGGAAGCTCACAAAACTCAATAGCAAAAAAGCCCCCAAATAATCCAATTATAAAATGGACAAAGATCCTGAGAAGATATACAAATGGCCAATAGGTACTCTGAAAAATGCTCAGCATCACTAATCATCAGAGAAAAGTAAATCAAAACCATAGGTAGCTATCACCTCACACCTGTTCTGGTAACTATTATCAAAAGACAAAAGATAAATGTTGGCAAAATTTGGAAAAGGGGAACCCTTGCACACTGTTTGTGGGACTGTAAATTGGCATAGCCATTATGTAAAACAATATGAAGTGTCCTCAAAAAATTAAAAGTATAACTACCTTATGCTCCAACAATCCTGCTCCATGTTCAAAAGAAACAAAATCACTATCTGGAAGTGATATCTATACTGCTATGATCATTGCAACATTATTGACAGTAGCCAAGATATGGAAAGAACCTAAGGGTCTGCTGAAGAATGAATGAATAAACACACACACACACACACACACACACACACACAAGGGAATACTATTCAGCCTTAAAGAATAAAGTAATTCTGCCATTTGTGACAATATGGATGAAACTGAAGGGCATTTTACTAAGTGAAGTAATATAGACATAAGAAGAAAAATCCTTCATGTTATCACTTATATGTGAAATCTTTAAAAAAATTAAACTCATAGAAACAGAGAGTAGAATGGTGGTTCTCAGAGGATGAGAGATGGGAGAGATGGGGGAGAGGTTGGTAAAAGGGTACAAACTTTTTACAAGATGAATACATTCTGAAGATGTAGCATGGTGACTATAGGTAATAATACTATATTGTATACTTGAAATTTGACTTAAACATTCTTACAAAAAAGAAACAAAGAAAAAAGTAACTGTGAGGTGATAGATGTGTTATTTAACTTCATTGTGGGGATGATTTCACAATGTATACATATATCAAATCATCATGCTGTACACTTTAAATTTATTACAATTTTATTTGTCAGTTACAAAAATTAAAGGATAAAGCAGAAAACAAGAGGGAGAGACAGATAAAGTGTTTTAGAAGTATATCTGGATATTCACTAAAGTGTAACAGTTCTCTTGAGACTAAAGATATCAGAAGTTAGGGAATTTTAAATTTGTTTACACTGTTATGCTATCTTGTAGCATATACAATGTCATGTGTTTTCTTGTCAGAGAAAGGACTGCTGTTCTTTTTGCTCCAGTTATCATCTGATTCATGATGTCTACTCACGTTAATGGATATCATTCACACTAATTTTTTACATAGAATTATCTAGATGCAAATTGATGGCTCTCTTGTCCAGGATCTATGCATCACTAAGTCACAAGAATTTTTGGATACTTTAATAGTTTTCCATAATTTGGTTGAAACTTAAACTGTTGGCTATCAGGTTTGACAGGTGAGGGAAATTAAAAAGGTACAAACTTCCAGCTACAAAATAAAGGAATGATTGGGATGAAATGTACTATATGGGGAATATAGTCAATAATAATATATCACAGTATAATATATTTGTAAGGCAAATAGTAACTAGACTTATCATGGTGATCACTTTGTAATGTATAAAATTATCCAATCACTATTTTTTGCACCAGGATATAATATAGTGCTACACGGAAATGGGCAAAAGGGACAGACTTCCAGTTATAAATGAGTACTAGGGATGTACAACATGATTAATATAATTAACTATTCTATAAGTTATATATGAAAGTTGTTAAGAGAGTAAATCCTAAGAATTCTCATCATATAAACAAATTTTCTGTTTCTTTAATTTTGCATCTCTATGAGACGTTGGATTTTCACTAAACCTATTGTGATAACCATTTCATGATATACGTAAGTAAAATCATTATTCTGTATACCTTAAACATATACAGTGCTGTTATGTCAATTATATCTCAACAAAACTAGAATTAAAAAAAAAAGAAAATTGTGCCCTTAAATATGTTTTTTCTCTGGGTAGCTTCTAGAAACAAAGAGGAAAATATATCCTTAATTCTATATATATTGCTGCAGACTAGAATTGCTAAATAATGGCTAATAGATAAATCTTGACCTAATTTTATTTAGAGTTCTTATGAGGGAACCAGTTGGATGAATTTGTGATTCTTTTTTTCTTTTAATCTCTACTCATATACATATATTCATTTGAAAAGACCATTTGACTTTTTCTCATTCTGACCAAATCACAACAGAATCAGTGAAATTAATTTATCTCAAATTATTGTGCAGACCCAAAAGAGAAAATATGGGAGAAAAGTTTCTGGTCAGATTAAAAAAAGGAGGATCAGAACAAATCTGGAAAACATTCAAATTGACAAAAAAAGGCAAGGTTTGTTGAAGTAAAGAAATGATATCCCTCAGAAATCCTCAAACATAAAGAATATGAATATTAACTCTCCAAGCATCAGAAAAAAGCAAATTATGAAAAATGTATATGGAAAAAATTAAGCCACCCATCAAAACTGCTTATCTATTCACTCCAGTACTTTAAATGGAATTTCTCTTATGTACTTCTTCCATCAACTGTATTTGCTCAGCAAACATCATGTACTTGTATTTTTTTCTCTGCTTTTCCCAGACTTTCTCTATATTCTTGCAGTTACATAGACTTAAAGGTACATCAAACAGCATAGTTAGCAGAAAGTTTACTATTTCTGTGCCAAAGCTATTGCAACTTAGAAATATATATATATGCTCAATTTGTGAAATCAGCCTCAATAGAAATCATAAGAATGTATTATTTACTTTAGATATGAGATTAAGTTATGGTATGATATTTTTGGCTTTTAGTATCATAGACACTATCTTTTATTGTCCTTTGGTTTTTAAATTTACTCTTTCTACTTTAACATTAAATCTAAACAACTTCTCTCCTGAATTCAGCAGCACACTCCATTTTATTCCGCTACCTGCTAAAGTGGAAATGATCGATTTATTTTACTTGCTTCAGACTGTTTAGACATAACTCGTGGAGAATGACCGTGTTAGAAAGAAATGAGAGATTTTTAGTTAATTACGATGAAGTCTGACTAATGTATGCATAATTTATATGTTTCTCAGTGTGGCTGGCTGGAAGGAAATGAAGTTGTGATCAACTCAGAGGGAACCAGTGAGTTACCAATACTATTAACATTCTCTAAAGAAAAATTTCAAATTAATTATCATGTCTACAGTAGGTCATTCAATTTTCTTCCTAGTATCATGTGAACCAGGAAGGGTCAGATGACCTAAAGATATAATGACAATTGTTCCTCTGCAAAGTATGGAGTGTGAAAGATGTCCCAAGACTTAATACTAGCTCTTCCTATAACACTCAAACATTTAGTATATATTAAAATATTTTATTATATTTACTAGAAATATAAAAAACTGAGCCTATGAATCAAAACAGTTAGAAAATATAGAATTCCAATGATAAAACAAATAGTAAATTACATATTAAAGTTCATTTGCCTTATAAATACTAAATTTAGGCCAATGGATATCATAGTCAAGGATTTCAAATTCATAATAATTTGGGTTTTACTATGTTTTTCCTACCTATTGTAAACATTTTTGATCCTGGAGAAAAGTTGAATTTTTCAGTGCATATTCTTATATAATTTACCTAGATTCTAAAAACATGTTATGTTTTTTGCTATATTTGGTTTACTGCTCTCTCTCTGGTTTTGCCATACTATTGGAAAGTAAGTTGCAGACTTCATGTGAATTTATTTCTAAATATTTCACCAGAAATCTTGTATTTTAAAAAATTACACATACAATTAAAATAATGCTATCTTCATTTTATTTAGGAAAAATTGAGAAAAAGTTTATTTCATTGACTTATTTACCATAGTAAAATGTTAGAATAACATCTTGAGTTGAGAACTGATGTCCTCTCAAACCTATTCCCTCATACTTGAACCCTATGATCAGGAATCAGCAAACTATAGCTATAGTCCTGCTGCTTGTTTTTATAAATAAATTTTTATTAGAACACAACTATATCTATTTGTTTAAGAATTGCCTATGGCTGTTTTAATGCTAAAACGATGGTTTTGAGCTGTTGTGAGAGGCTGTATGGCCCACAAGCCTAAATTATTTACCAACTGGCTTTATAAGAAAAGTATACCAAACCATGCTCTAGATCCTACAACTCTTCCAGCGAAGCTTCTTGCACTGAAACTTGGGCCAGCTGAAGAGTTTTCTGTTACACTGGGCCTTAAAATCTGTTATGTTTTTGAGTCACCTGGTTAATTTGTCAATACACCTAAACATGTCATAGGATATCTTTCAAACATAAGAGAAATACCAAGAAATGTTCCCTATACTGAGTGGCAGGACACAAGGTATTGAAAATTGCCCTCCATTTTGAGAGAGGCCTTGCATAGGCCTTCCTTTTTGTGAGATGATCTACTCAGGAGTCAACCTTCTACATGTTATGGGAGATATCTCTTACCCTCAGAAGAATACTGGTTTTCTATTAATTTATGATTTCTTATTTTATCAATACAATATGTTTAACTTATGGATCAATTCAAGGGTTTATGGAATGATAACATGATTAAAATCTTACAATACAAATCATGAAAAAAAAATTATGGCACAGAATTTAAGAATTGACTTAATATTAAGGAAAAAATAGGAAAGATATTCTAATGTCCCTGACAGACAAAAACAATTTCTACAATATTTTTATTTAATGAAACTGAGAATATAAAGGACTTTCTTTAGCAACAGCTGGATACCAGTTGTCTTCACTACCCCAACTTGATACCAATATATATTATTCTGAGTTTTTCTAGTTGCAAGCCATAAAAACTGATTCTTAATGAGTTAAACAGAATATAAATTTATGGGTCACAGAAATACTGGGATGATTGAGGAACAAGGCTGTAGAAACAGACAGAAACAAAGAAGGCTATGTATCCAAAGCCACTGTCAAAATCCCACCATGGTGTTGGTTTGTTTAGAGTACTGTTGTGGCAGCCAGTAAACACCAGATGCAATGATTTTCTATAAAAAGATGACTTTTTTAATGTAGTCTCACCATAAAAAGACTAACGGACACTGCCTCATATCATTGTCATTTCCGTTTGTACATAATAAATTATCACTGTTACCACTTCTGTCAACACAAATATGACTTCATTAGTCTTGCTTTTTGTTATCTTTAGCTTCCAATTCAAAATCCAAAGCAGGTGTATCTAACTTCCCAAGTTTAGGTAACTCCTGTGTTTTCACTACGTGGGAGTCTTGACAAATGAACATCAGATCTTTTTGGCTTTAGTAGTATGAGACAATTTATGCCATCCCTAAGATTTATCAAATATATGAAGAGTTTTCTGATGTTGAGCCAAATAAAATAAAATGTTTACTAAAAGTAAGTAAAGTGTTTAAAGATAGTGTTTAAAGATGGTAAATAGGATGAAGGTATTTCTGGAAGAGAAAGAGAAGAGAAAGATAACATAGGTGCATGAGTGAAATGTGTATTTGAGGTCTGACAATACTGCAGAGGTTGACCATGTTTACATTGGGCATATATTGCCTGTGATTGATTTATACTGTGTACTGAGAAATAAGGCAAGAAAAACTCTTTGGGACCAAATTTAGGCTGGTCTAGAATGTCAAGAAGAGAAATTATAAAGATAGGTTTATTCATGATGTTTCTAATCTTGTTTGGAAGTATAAAACTCAGGCACGCAGGAGAGAGTGGTAATGGTCCAAATGTTATGAAGAGAGGAACTGACTAAGACTACCAGGCAACTATCAAAAACCTGCTAATAAAACCAATGTGATTCACAGAAAATTATTTAGTAATGTGGTTTCCTATGTTAATGGATCATTAGTTATTGAACTTTAGTCCAATTTTTTGACATTCCTTATGTTATTATTCAGTTTCTACTTATCTTTGAAGATCAAGACAAAGTATATACAGTCTCTAGAACCCAGACAATGATGTAAGTTACAATATTTCCCACTCTTTTCCTTTATCGTGTGCTATATAATATTCCAGTTACAATCTTGAAACTTAGAAGTTTTATTTTGACTTATTTGAGAAAAATGCCAGCATGGTGCAGAGAAATGGTTGGTTCTAATATATGAGAATAATATATCAACAACTTAATTAACTGAATACAATAAAATATTAAAACATATAATTTTGATGGCTGTTGTTTAAAATGCAATAGCTGTTATTATTGATTAAATTCACAATGTGGCACATAATATAGTATATTGTTTCTTTTTTATCCTTTAAATGAGCCATTTGAGAAAAATCACGACCTCACTCTAATAAGCATAGATTTGAAATTAATGACATCATCAAGATTAGAAAGTTTCTTGAAATTAGGACGTTATTGGATAGATTCTATTGCATAGTAATGTTTACAGTATGCATTGTCAAAGAGTCTAAAGATCAGTTTTTCTTAAGGCAAATGGATTGCTTTATTTCAATTGGAAGTTAGAAAGCATAGTCAAATATTTTAATTTTGCAGCATTGCTCCATGAGTATCAAAAAATATGGTCAGAATCATACTAACACAATAAGTTTCCAATAATATATAGTAAGAAATGCAACAAGATTAATTTCTATGCTTTATAATTACTTTAAATGACTACTGCACTGTATATATATATATTATATACATGTATATATATTATACACACACACACACACACACACACATATATATGTACACACACACACATAATTGCCCCCCCCAACCAAAGGCTTTTACCTGATAGTTAATTTTCTTAATGTAGTTGTCAGCATTTGCAAGTTAGAACATTTTTCAGAAATGAATGAAATTCCAGATTCTTTTTGAAAAATTTAAAGACCAGGAAAAAAAATGAACCCAGATTCTCACACACACAACAAGCCAATTAACCCTTGAAACAGTTACAGAGTTCCTCCTTAAGTGGAGTCCATTCCAAGCCACACTCAAAGCCACACCCACTCCATCCCAACTCTGAAGTTAGGTGTCAATTGCCATCAATTAACTGTTGTCCACTGCCTTCCTTCAACACCACCTTCCTGGCCCTGTCTTTGATCTATGCTCTACTAGATGAGGTTGTAGTAAGGATTGTGTTTCCCAGAGGCTACAATGGTGCAATGGCTCTGGTTGAGAAGAACTTATTCCTACCAGACAGAAAGTATTTTCAGGACAAGATATGAGAGTCAACCAGAAAAATATTTTAAGCTTTTGGAAGTAAGTAAAGAAAAAGTAAAATCCCTGATGATCTGGTGAAGAATGAAGCCGAATGCTTCTAAGTTACTCCAAACTGTGTATGAAAAGCTTCAAGTGACAGGGAGGATGGTATTGTTAAGGTGTTGTGAATGAGAGCCCTCAAGAATCTTCCTTACCAATTTACCTTTAAACAGTTCCTTCTTTCTTGCCTTAGTATGAAGTGTCAATTTTGGTATTTTTAGAATTTTTTTCTTCCCTTGAATGGTTACCCCAACAGCCTCTTTTGAAAAAATAGTACATTTAAAAGTTTTATGTAATTACAACCTGAGGTCCACTAGCACTGAGAAAAGCTTCAGAGTTAGAAGGCCTTGCTGTTGCACAGAAAAACCCTGTGGTTCACTGCTTGTCTGATACTTCAATTATTTGGCTATAATCACATACTAAAGCAGATATTGATTTCCTAGGTATTCAAATTACAGCCCTAGCTACAAGTGCCAGTAAAAGAGTTTTTATCATTTTAAATGATATACAATTTGATGTAATGGGCTTGTTCTCATGAAAGGGTATATATTCATGTATTTTTAAAGCTATATTATAAAACTCTATCATGTGCATAATTTTTAGACATATTTAGACTTTTTCTTGCAGGGGGTGTTCTTTTCATTGGCATCTAAAAGGAAAGGTACATTATGATTAGAAGATTGGGACATTCATGAAAGTAAACAGTTATTTTTTCCTTCTCTTACAATATAAGCAAGTCCATGTATATTTATTTTCATTTTTGTGATTTATACAAGGTATGTGATTATAGAATCACCAGGCACCCATAAAATGCAAAAATAGTATTAGCAAATGAATAGAAGCTTGCCTTATCCAATTATTTTACTGAATTATTTTCTTTCTCAATATACTAAGGACATCTCAGGGAAAGATACTTAATGCTCTACTTATTTTAAAAGATTGATTATATTTGTTTCATTTCATAAGCAGTGTTTGAATATTTAAATATTGGTCCTGATTTTTTTCACCAGAGGAACTATATTCCTTTCCATTCCGTTTCAAAAGCTGAGGAAGAGAAATGATGCTCCTAAGATACAGAAGAAAGCATTTTCTAGTTGTTCGTATAGGTTAGCATAGGTGGTTTTAGTTAGAGCACACAAGCTACACCAAGGGTGAATGGAATTGGTTCATCTAACAAGTCAGAACTTTTTGAAATGCGCTTTTTTTTTCTCATCTGGGAGGAGCTTTGGTTAAATCCTCGCCACATTTAGTTAATTCCTTAAACATAAATAAGAATCTCGTTATCTTGTCTTCCTCCATAAATGAAACATTGTAAGAAATCTGTAATTTGAAATTTACCTTATTTCCCTAATGGCCATTGTTTTAAAGGAAAAGAACATGTACCTGGTTGATTATTTAATAATTACATTTTGTGACAGTTTTCTTCTTTTCTTAAATATTTGCTCAATCTATCAAAATTATTCATTTATTTATTTATTTTTATTGAGATAAAACAGGTAAGATAAGTTTCAGGTGTACAACATTATAATCAACATCTGTTTACCCTACAAAGTGATAACTGCCATACTACTTACCATCCACCAACATACAATCAACCTCCTTCACTCATTTCGCTCACCCCTCAACCCCCTTATCCTCTGGCAACCAACAATCTCTTCTCTGTATCTATGAGTTTGTTTTTGCTTTGTTTTAATTAGATTTCACATACGAGTGGAATCATACAGTATTTGTCTTTTTTCATCTTACTTATTTCACAGACGTAAATCCTCAAGGTCCATTCATTGGACCTTGGTCCATTCATGTTGTCAAAAATGGCAACCATGTGTTTTTTATCCATTCATTCACTGAAGGACACTAAGGTTGCTTCCATATCTTAGCTATTGTAAATAATGATTCAATGTACATAGAGATGCTTATGTCTTTTCTAAATAGTATTTTCATGTTCCTTGAATATATAACCAGAAAAGGAAGCTAGATTATACAGTAATTGTATTTGTAATTTTTTGAGAAATCTCCATACTGTTTACTATAGTGGCTGCACCAATTTACACTCCCAAAAAACAGTGTAGAAGTGTTTCCTTTTCTCCAGATCCCTGCCAAACTTTTTGTGTCTGTTGTCTTTTTTTAATAGCTATTCTAAAAGGTGTGATAGCTCACTGTGGTTTTGATTTACATTTCCCCAATAATTAGGGAGAATGGCTATTCAGATACTGTGCTCATGTTTAAATCAAGTTGTTTGTGTTTTTGTTGTTGAGTTGTATGAGTTTGTTATATATTTTGGATATTAACCCCTCAAACGATATATGCTTTGCCAATATCCTCTCCCATTTGGTAGATTGTCTTTTTGTTTTGCTAGTGGTTTCCTTTGCTGTGCAAAGCTTTTCAGTTTGATGTAATCTCATTTATTTATTTTTGCTTCTGTTTTTTTGCCTGGAGAGACATATCCAGAAAGCTATTGCTAAGACTAATGTGATAGTGTACTACCTGTATTTTTTTCCTACGAGTTTTATGGTTTCACAGCTTACATTCTAGTCTTTAATCCATTTTGAGTTAATTTTTGTCTGTTGTATAACATAGGGTCTAGTTTCATTCTTTTGCATGAGTCTGTCCAATATTCCAAATACCATTTATTTTTTCCTATTTTTATTGAAGTATAGTCCATTCACAATGTTGTTAATTTCTGATATACAGTATAGTGATTCATTTATACATATATACATACATATTCTTTTTCAAGTTATTTTTCATTATAGGCCATTACAAGATATTGAATATAGTTCCCTGTGACATATAGTAGGACCTTGTTCTTTATCTATTTTATATATAGTAGTTAGTATCCACAAATCCCAAACTCCCAATTTATCCCCCCTCACTTCCTTTCCCTCCTGGTAACCATACATTTTAATT
The DNA here is from genome assembly GCF_048564905.1 of Vicugna pacos. Lineage (NCBI taxonomy): Eukaryota > Metazoa > Chordata > Mammalia > Artiodactyla > Camelidae > Vicugna > Vicugna pacos. Next base: position 23,372,937 of record NC_132994.1, on the reverse strand, counting down.
CTATGTCTGTGAGTCTGTCTCTGTTTTGTAAATGAATTCATTTGTGTTTTTTTTTTTTTTAGATTCCACATATAAGTGATATCATATAGTATTTTTCTTTCTCTTTCTGGGTTACTTCACTTAGAATGACAATCTCCAGATCCATCCATGTTGTAGCAAATGGAATTATTTTATTCTTTTACAATAAAGGTTTCTTCCATGTCTTGGCTATTGAAAATAGTGCTGCTGTGTACACTGAGGTGCATGTATCTTTTCGAATTAGAGTTCCCTCTGGATATATGACCAGGAGTGGGATTGCTGAATCATATGGTAAGTCTGTTTTCAGTCTTTTGAGGAATCTCCATACTGTTTCCATAATGGATGCACCAAACTACATTCTCACCAACAGTGTAGGGGTTCCCTTTTCTCCACACTTTCAGCATTTATTATTTATGGATACTTTAATTATGGCCATTCTGACTAATCCAAACACCATTTATTACGGAGGATATCTTTTCTTCGTTCTGTGTTCCTGGCCCCTTTGTCATAATTATCCACATATGTGTGGATTTTTGAGCTCTCTATCTAGTACATTGATCTGTATGCCTATTTTTATGCCAATACAATACTGTTTTGATTACTGTGGCTTTAGAGTAGTGATTGAAATCAGACAGTGTGATACCTTCAGCTTTGCTCTTCTTTCACAAGATTGTTTTGGTTATTTGGGGTCTTTTGTGGTTCCATACACATTTTAGAATTATTAGTCCAGTTCTGTGAGAAATATACACTGGTATATTAATAGTGATTGCATTGAATCTGTAGATTCCTTATGGCATATGGACTTTTAAACAATATAAATTCTTCCAATCCATGAGAATGGTATAACTTCATTCATTTGTGTCATCCTAAATTTCTTTTATCATTCTCTTATAGTTTTCAGTGTACAGTTCTTTCAGCTCCATCTTTTAACCTTTATACTCGCTTTGTAAGTTATTGATCCATTATGTTTACTACATGTTTGCCTTTTCCAGTGAGATTTTTACTTTGTTATGCTTTCCTGTTATTCATTAGTGCTATTTCTTTTCAATTTAAAGAGGTCCCTTTAACATTTCTTACAAGGATTGTATAATAGTGATGAAAGTTTTCAGATTTTGTTTAATCTAGAAAAATCTTAATCTCTCCTTCAATTCTGAATGATAACCTTGCCAGGTAGAGAATTTTTGGTTGGAAAGTTTTTTTTGTTTTGTTTTGTTTTTTCCTATCAGAACTCTGTCTATCTTGCCACTCCCTTCTGGTATGCAAGGTTTCTGCTGAAAAATATGCTGATAGCCTTATGAGAGTTCTCTTATACATTATAATCTCCTGTTCTCCAGCTGCTTTTAAGATTCTCTCTTTAAATTTTACTACTTTAATTATAATGTGTATTGGTGGATTTCTTTGGCTTCATCTTGTTTGAGACTCCCTGTGCTCCCTAAATTTGGACGTCTGTATTCTTTTCCAGATTACAGAAGTTTCCCACCATTGTTTCTTCAAATAAATTTTCTGTCCCTTTCTGTCTCTTTTCCCTTCTGGGACCACTATAAGGCAGATGTTATTCTGCTTGATGCTGTCCCAAAGTCTTTATGATATCACTTTTTTGTTAATTCCTTTTTTCTTTTTACTGCTCTGTCCAGGTCAGTTTCATTGCTTTGTCTTCCAACTTGCAAGCCCTTTCTTCTGCTTCTTTCAGTCTATAGTAGAATTGCAGATTTCAGTTCAGCTTTTGTATTCTACAGTTCTGTAACATTTATTTGATACTTTCTTACATTTTCTATGTCCTTGTTGATTTTTTATTGTGCTCATCCATTCTTCTCTTCAAGTTTGGTAAACATCATTATGATCATTACTTTAAACTCTTTATCAGGTAGATTGCTTATCTCCATTTCATTAAGATCTTTTTGTCTTACTCTTTCTTTTGGAACATATTCCCCTGTCTCCTCATTCCACCTGAGTCTCATGTTTCTTTCTATGTGTTAGGCAAATAAGTCACCTCTTCAGGCTTGAAGGAGTGGCCTTGAGTATATGCTCCATGGGGCCAGAGGTGCAATCCCTCAGATGACCAGAGCTTGGCTCTCAAGCTGCATTCCCTGTGTAAACTGTGCATGCTTGCCTGCTGTGGACTAGGTATGGGCAGGGTTCTTACCCACCTTGCTGCAATGCTTAGCTGTCCCCTGGCGGTTGGTAGGGCTCTCAACAAGGCTTGCCTCCTGGCACTAGCCGGTTAGAGGGTAAGTTCCAAATGGTGCCTGCCAGCAGCAGCCTTATCAAGGTAGAATGAGTTTACAATAGCAAAAAATGGTGCTCCAAAGAGTATCCCAATAGGTTTCTTTATCTCTGGCAAATGTTTTAAGATTACTAAATGAGTCTCCTTCACATTTGGTCTTCGTGCTTTTCAGACTGATGTTTTTGCCCTGTGTCCCAGGGTGAAAGAATCTGTGCATGAACCCTTTAAGAGTGGGTTCTCTGTTCCCTAAAGTTCTATTGCTTTCCTAAAAAATAATCCCCATGGTTTACAAAGCAGGTTTTGGGAGGCTGATTTCTCCTGTGCAGGATCTAAAGATTGAGGTACCCAGTGTGGAGCACAAACCTCTCATTCTTTAGAGAAAATTTCTGTATTTTTCAGGTCCTTCACATATGTGGATGACAGTGCCTAGAGTGGTTTTCTTTTTGAGGGGGAGGAAGACCATGTCTTTGCCTATCCTACCCATCTTGATGCTGCCTTTGTTATGGAGGCACTGTTCATGCAATTTTTAGGGCTTTTTCAGAGGAAGCAATTTTGCATTCAGTCATACATTTGTTATCCATGGATGGAGGTAAATTCAGGATCTCCTTATAATCCAACTTTGAGTCATTTCCCTGAGTTATTTATTTTAAAATGTAGTCACCATCTTTATCTTGACATGTTTTCTCATATATTTCCACTGATAAGCAGTAATGGAAATCAGGATAATAATTTTATTTTATTTTGAGTGTTCCATTAAATATTTAATACATCAATATATGTAAGGTAATTTTAAGTAATAGTTTACATTATTTATAAGGGTACTTAATACCAAATTAAATATGTCATCTTGACTTTATAAAACATTATTTGATGTTTATCTTTCCAAAAGATATTTATTTCTACCATATGAATTGATAGACAGAAATATTTTTTTTTGCTGTCTGTCATCCTAAAATTTTCTAATAATATGAAGGTGTGAATAATAAGCATTTACAGAGAATGATAATTCTTAGTAGTAGTTACGGAGAAATTATTCTATGGTTGGCTTTATAGCATATTGTTTTTTATTCATTTTAACAAAAGCTACTGAAAACATCAAGATAATTAAACCTCTTGCACATCTGTTTACAGCATGGATCTATATATTGATGAACATATGGTTTTCATACACACACAAAATCAAGTGTGTAATGAAATGAGGTGTGGTGTCTTACTGACCAAATCTAATTATAACTCAATCTATTTTTCTCTTTCATTAATATAATTAACAAATTTTATTTTTAATAGATGTGATTAATGGTAACCATAATGCATTTGGCAGCAGAAAGAACTGTATTAGAAGCCAGTTCCAATTTACCTATTGTGTGACCCTTAACAGGCATTTAACTTTTTGAATACAGAAGTTTGATTTTCAATAGAAGTATGACCATTAAGCACACTGCCTAGTAGCTCTCAACATTTGTTAACTGACTCAAGAGAAATCCCACTCATATTACCTTTAGTCTCTCTTTCAGTTTATAACCTAAAGATTTTAAAATTATTTTCAAAACAGCACTTGGTGCAGTGACCAGACAATTAAAAAGTACTCAGTAAGTATTTATGAAATGGCCAAATGAATTTTACATAAGAATTGTTGTGTCCCCCTCACAAAAGAAAGACATGCTCAAGCTTTAACCTTTGGTGTGTGCAACTGTGACCTTACTTAGAAATAAATTTTTGCAAATGTGATCAAGTTAATATGAGATCATACCAGGTTATGGTGGGCCCTAAATCCAATGACTAGTGTGCTTGTGAAGAAGAGAGGATATGGAGACACAGGAGAAACACATATGGAGAACACCACATATAGAGACACACAGGGAAAATACCAGGTGAAGATGGAGGCAAAAATTGGATTGAGGAGTCTACAAGTGAAGGAACATTAAGGATTGCCAGCAACAACCAGAAGCAAGGTACAGACAAGCAAAGAGTTTCCCCTAGAGCTTTTAAAGAGAGCATGGCCATGGTGACACATTGATTTTGGATCTCTAGTCTCCAAAACTTTGAGAGAATAACTTTCTATTGTTTTAAGTCATCGAGTTTATGGTATTTTGTTAAGACAGCTGGGGAAATGAATATAATTTGTCATATTTCATTACAATGAGATACTTTAAACTTCTAATATAGGTAAGTATTGCTTACATTGTACCAAGTGTCATTTATATGTAATTTTCTTTGGTGATTTATTTATGAATGTATAATTATTTATATTATATACTTTAGCATAGACCTTATGATATAATATAAATTTTCATATATTAATTCAATTTTAGAACCTCTGAGGTACATATGTATTTATTTTATAGGTATCTATTTTACAGTTAAGTTAACTACGGCACAGAAAGGTTAAGTAATTTTTCTACGGCCTTTGAGCTAAACTATCAAAGTACAGGTTAGGATCTGCTTATAAAATTAAAGAAAAGTAAGAAGTTGCTATTACTGTCTCAGTAAGGGATACACATACACAAAACTGAAATAGTTGTAAAGGATTTCCACCTTTAATTGTTCAGAAGTTAAAATGCATGTTAATCTCCTTGACCAATGGTTTTTCCCCATCAGTATAGTATACAGTATTCTCTATTCTTCTGCATTTCTTCTTCAATAGACAGGAAAACCCCATAACTACATAATTGATATAGCTCCCAGGCTATCCATTACCATCTAAGCTGAAGCAGGCATACACACTCCTGTAAAGCATTCTTGATATTGCCATTCACTTTATTTTATTTCATTTGGCAGACACAGTAGTATCAAAAATAATCTTGAAGTGCTCATTTGTTTATTTTTTTTCCTCTTCGGGATAATTAAATCATAACCAACAGGGTCTAAGGCAGTACCAGACCTAAATAAACCTACATCTCCTATTTATTTCTTTAGAGCTACTTTACAGGTGTTGGAGGGAGACAGTAGTTATTGTTGTTTACTAAGATATGTTTGAATAAAGAAGTCAACAGTACTGACCATCTCTCCTCCTACATTTCATTTGTACAGTTTATGTAAGGAGAAGATTTATCTCATCTACCACATGTGGATGCTAATTTCATCAATATCCTTGGCAGTGAGATACTGGGGTCACCCAGGTCCATCTGGGAAATTGTTAGGGCTAGTGGAGTTAATCCACTCCATGTGGGTGTGCAATTATATTGTGATCATTATTATTTGCTCACTGCTTAACATAGGGCCTAACACATACTTAACAACCAGTATTCTTTTGTCAAGTGAATGAAGAGATTTGATATATCAAAAGATGCCATAAAATTCATAAGAAGTAAGATATTTAATGAAATCCCTGCAAGTTGGTGGGAACAACTACAAATGAGAGGAGTGCATCCCTTGAAGAGGGTTACCTTCACCTATCTATCTTCATAATACTTTCTAACTATTATGGGATATTGGTTGCTGTTGTGTTGATGGAAACAGGAACAAACTAAAGAGCAAAAATGATGCAATACAAAAAGTGGTTAATCTATATGTAAAACATTATTTAATCCATTGAATATGATACCTTGCATAGTCTATTTCAATTCCCGGTTGCTTACATTAAACAGAGTGCTAATAATCTACATAAGTTTTGGCCTCTGTTCTTTTCAGGTTAACCCAGAAATTCCATGCATTAGGACTAGTGGAGAGCGGGTATCCTGAAACATTAGTATCCCTTTCTTAAAAGTGCTCTTTTGGTAGAGAATTATTTGCTTGCTGAAATTTGAACATCTTTTCTTCTTTTTTTAGTTAAATTAAAAACTGATTTTTAAAAATATGTTATGGTAATAAATTTGCTTTTGACTAGGTATCAGTAAGTTATTGTATCACTGGTAAGACTGGCAAAAGAGAAAATATGTCTTCAGATCTTACTGGATTTGGCAATGAAGAACTGGCATTTCAGTTCTTATACATAACCAGGATGACAGCTACCTTCAACATCATGGAAATAGTTAAGATGTCCAGTACACAGAGTAATAAAGAGTCTCAGATTGATTACATGCCAAAGATAAACATTTGTCTTGACAGTTAATCGACTTAAACAGATGTTTATTGCAAACGTACTACAAGGTACTCGAGATCATTGATGCTCTGATACCAACTAGTACAATATGTAGATGTAAAATTTAGGAGAATTTGGCCATATGGCTATAAATGAGAACTGCCTTGGCTGATTGAAATTATTCTTAAATGACTATATGCTGGTCCATAAAACTGGGAAATTCCAAAATCAGTTAAACACAAGAAAAACAAAGTTTTGCCTTTTACTTGTGTTCTGCTGCTCATTTTCATTTTGTGACTAGGATAAGTCAAATTGTAACTTGTTCTTAAATGAATTCGTAGAGGCTTAATGATCACTTGTGAGTTTCAAATAACTATCAAATTGCTAACTATCAAATATTTGGAAATATTAAAAAAAACTTCAAATAAAAATTTTATATCCATATGCCTCTGACTTAATACAGAAATATAAAAATACTTCTGAATATATAACAGAATCAAATTTTATTGTCTTTAATAAATTTTCTTGAACTGCTCACTTTGCTGAGTTGCTTTAAAGGAGACAGTCCATTATAGCTATTCCATAGACAACAGCAGTCACCATAATTCTTTCTCAGAAAACCCAAATGCTAGATGCACAAAGAGAAGAGTCACTCAAATTCAGTCTCTCATTCTCTCTCTGTCTGTCTCTTCATCTGTCTGTCTCTCACTTCTTTCTCTCCTCAAGTATATCTCCTTTATAAACCTGAACACTCTACTGCTTACAAGTACAAAATACTTCATAACAATGTATTGTTATACAATTTAGAAATAACCTAAATGTCCTACATTAGGTATTAGGTAAATACTTAGGTAAACAAGGGATCATTTATTGAGTGGAAAATTATGTCCCTATTGAAATGAATCAGAATGAAGATTATTAATATCTAAATACACTTGGATTATTGTGGTTTAAGGAAACAAAATGTTTATATTGTGTGATTATTACTATGTAAATTTGAAAAACATGTAATAGACTGGCCAGAAAGATTTGCAAAAGAATATTAATCGTGGATATATTTGTACTATGGAGTTTAGGATGGCTCTTTTCTACTCTTCTTTCTTTTCCTTCTTTCTCTAAAGAAACATTATTCATATATACATATATGTTTCAAGTGAATAATGGATTACTCTAGAATAAACTAGAAGGCAATATAGACTCCTTCTTCCATTATATATAATTATTTCCTATATATTTATTTCTTAACAATACAAAAAATACACTTTTGTATTAGTTGTTATATCAATATACTTTGGAAAACACATAATTTTTTTGGAAAACACATAATTTTTAAATAAACAACATTGAATTTTATTCTTTAGTTTATTTTAGTATACTATACTATATATATATTCTTTAGTAAATTATTTCACTTTTGAAATCACTAGATTTTACTTATAATTTAAGACATATTATATTCTGGTTTCAAATCACCTGGAAGATGAATAACTATTTTTAATAAATTTTTTATATTTGAATAGTTTTAGATTTATAGACATTTGCCAAGATGGTACCAAGAGTTCACCAAGTTTCCAAGTGCCAAGTTTCCCCATTATTAAAATCTTATGTTATTATTGGTATGCATTTCACAAATAATGAACCAATATTGATATATTATTATTAATTGAAATACGTACTTGATTCAGATTCCCTTACTTTCACCTAATATCCTTTTTCTGTTTCAAAATTTTATTCTGGATACACATTACATTTAGTTGTCATGCCTCCTGTCTCCTTAAGGCTCCTTTTAGTTGAAACAGTTTCTTAGACTTTCCTTGTCTTTTGTGACCTTGATAGTTTTGAGGAATACTAGTCAGGAATTTTGTAAAATGTCCATCAATTGAGATTTATTTCACGTGTTCCACATGATTAGACTGGAAATTAACCCCATGTTTCAGAATGGGTTTAGACCATACAGAGAAGCATTCATAGAAAGATTTAATTATTTAATATCAGGAATATGTCAAATGCACTGACACCAGGTAATGCTCCTGAAGTAACAAGAAGTATTTCATATTAAATTGCTAAATACGAACCAAAAATTCTACTGTGTTTTGAAAAAATATCTTCCTGAATTTTTAAAATATTCTTTCATGGTTAGCTGATTTTCAGCAAAAATTCAAAAAATGAAGGTATTCAAAGTAAAATCACTAATATGTTACTCATTGGAGTATGACAAGTATTATAGGACAGGCCAAGGTTGGGGAAATAACAAGCCTGAGATCTAAAATGTAAAGTCAGGGCATTCCTAGCAGTCAAGATAAACTACTGACATCAGTGATCTGAAACAAAACAGATTATCCATTCAAAAGAGAAATTACTGTGACAGAGAATGCAAGCAGGCCAGCTTCAGAAATTCAGTTAAGCAGATCATCTATTTGACGTCAAGTTGAGTTGTCTGTGTCCAGGAAATGGAACCTTGGTTCACTACTTAGAGTTTAGAGTCCTGACTTTGTAAAGGGATCTGTTCACTTTGAAAAATGATGTAGAATGACTTTTTACTTCTGGAAATGTTGACAAGATATGGTTTGAGAAAATTTAGACTATCATATTATAATTATAATAAAAAACATTGTTCCCAAGCATAAAATAAAATGACCAAAAATCTGACCTAATTAACTATATATTCTAACACTACTATCTTTACAGACCAATATATCTCTCTGTTTTAAAATTTAATAGTTACATCATAATAGACTTAAGAAAATCTTTATATACTTCATTCAAAAGTTTTGCATTTGTTTCAAATTTATTTTTATACCATTCCAAAATATTTAATTCCTTCTGGTGTTCATTTAGTGATTTACATAGGAGGCATGCTGTGCAGACAAAACAAGTTGTTTTACAATTTTCATTTCTCTCCAATTAATTTTAAAACCTGAGACAGCAGCAAATTCATCAGTCGTGATGTTGGAATGATTTTTCAGGCTTACACAGGCACATAAGGATATCATTATGGGGGTTTGAATCATTTCCCTTCAGTAAAAATACTGATGCAAATCATTGGTTTGCCATGGTTTAAGACAGACAAGGACAAAAGTATCAAAAAGTAGAAATGTTTATTTTTCTTTATTATAAGCTTTAAGAATCCTTATTTCTTATTATATAGCTTTACTAGTTAAACTATTAAACCCAGATTAATAAATATGGTAATTATAAATGTAAGTGTAAATCAGAGTGGGCATGAGTGCTATTGGTATTAACCTGCGGAGGAAAATAGGTATATGAATTTTGAGGAGATTTCTGGCACACAGTGTGTTCTTTCTTTGTGAAATGAGAATCATCACCCACCCATCATCACTAGCTGATTGGATAAGATGTGAATAACCAACCCAAAATGGATATATCAATTTCTTTTAATCATAAAATTAATATTCAACTAATAAAATCTCTGATAGAAATTCTGATACCTATGCAAAGCTATGTTTGAAGTGCAAAGAAAATCCATCAGCAGAAAGAGATAAGAATGAAATCAACCCAAATAGAGAAGCAGAGGCAAGTAGAGACAAAAGCACGCTGCAGGTAAAGTGAACTGGACTCCTAATTTCCCAGGTGAGCACCAGTTCCTTGAGATTTAGATTTTTCACTGTGCCTGGCTTCCATGAAATGGTTTTCTCACTTACAACTCATTTCTCCTTTAACTTAAAATATGTGAGTGATTTCTTGCAAGAAAATAAACTGAATAAATTTTAACTCTTCTAATTAAATAAAGAGATGATCAGTTAATTAAAAGAAACTTTCATATACTTTTGCTCATTTGTCTTACAAAATAGGGTGGTTTAGGATTACTGATATCATTCTTGAGTAGCATTCCACAGGGGCAGGGAAATTGTCCATTGGTTGTGGAAACACATCAACAGTAGAGCATGAAGGCACAAGGCTGTAGCCACCTGCCACTAAAATCTCTAGAGTTATCCCAGTTTTTAATCTCCCTATGACTTGGGTTTAAAATTTTCCATGTATCCATAAGATATATGCCATTAAATTAATACCCTCATTTAAATTATTTTGCAGAATCTTTGTTTCTGCCAAACAGAGGTGACTTAAGACAAAAGACTAAGAAGTGTTGATTATTCTTTCTTTCATAATTAACTGCATAGTATTAAGAAATTTTTAAAAATTTATTATTAGTCTCAGTGTTTATTTGGATAAAATAAAAATACAGAATTGTATGAGGATTAAGTACTATATACAAAGCACACAGCTGTTATAATAATAATGTTATGACTCACTATGAAGTCATTTATAGAGATGCCAACTTAGAAACTAAACAGAAAAGAACAATTCTGTTAATGAAATTAATATAACTTCATGAATGGGGATCATATACCTGCAAACTTTTGGCTGATGAGTGGAATTTTACTAAACAGAGAATAGGAGGGAGGAATTTCAAACTGAAAGAACTATATGGGTAGATGCCTGTAATTGTGACACACGAATTATGTTAGCTTAGCAGTTAAGAATTTGACACATTGGGATGCAGTGACGTGACTGGTTAGGAAGGTTAGGCCCCACTTGCCGAATTCCTTCCCAAGGCTGATTCTTCCATTTAACAAGTTTCCCAGGTGCAATTTTATGATCAAAGAAGTTTGAGTTACTGGACTGTAGTAACAATCACAAAAGACCCATTGCTTCTCTATAAAGTGCACTTGCTATGTAGATAGTTTCTGTCTCAAAAAAGCACTTCACTTTCTGTAACAGTGACATAAATATTGAAGATACATGGAAGATTCTTTAAACTTGAGTTTTTAATAACAACAAGGAGCATTAATATTTATTTTTATTGTCCACTTTGACAAAAAAGTTATGATTACTCTCTTTCTCTAAAGCCAAGTGAAATGAGAGAAGAAATTGCAGGTTGGAAGGTAGAGAGACTGATTAATCTCACTTAAATCACATTGTATTTATTCATTACTCATTATAAATGATATGGTAAATATGAGCCAAAACTAGTGATGTATGTGATATCATCTCCACTGAACATTTTAGCATATAGGATTATTACCCAAGAAGTAGTCAAAGATTATGAAGAATTTGAAGTTAACACTGTGATTTTTCTTTTTTAAAAAGAAAAAGTGTTAGATATACATTCCAAATGCATTTCAAAAATTGCAATTTTTAAAAAATAAAGGACCACATTCTCCCTTTGCTGTAATAATAAAATTGTCGATCAGCTCATTATTTAGAATTAGGAATGCATTTTTATATAAATAATTTTACATAGATTATGTTTCTAAACTTTTCTAGGCAATTCCATAAAAGATTACAGATCCCATATCATCAGTAAAATACTGAATGTAAAACAGAGAAAATAATATATTGTTAAATGAAAAATGTAAATAAAACTGAAAATCCAAATGTAAACTAAGTTTTTACCTTTATCATGAATTCTGGTATTTAAGGGAAAACAATTTTAACTAAAAGAGGAAGAGAAGTGAGATATAGATTTTTAAAGGAGACTGATGGACATTTTCAATGGCTTTAGGAGTTGATGGTCCTGGTACTTTATGATGCCTAATCTCATTTCTAGTTTTAAATTTGCTTTTTCTTTATGCAGTACTTTTCACATACTTTTCAACAGTAAGTAATGAGATGGAGGTAAGGAGGACAATTATGTACACAGTAATTTTACTAAAAGAGAAAAAGGATTCATTCTTTAAGTGAATTATCTGGAATTATACTATTTCTGTAGTTTTAATCATTTATACTTAAAAAGGTAAAAAACCAAAAACAACTGATTTCCCCTAATCAGTGTCCTTCTTGCCTTCCTTCCTTCCTTCCTTCTTTTCTCTCTTTCCTTCGAATTTTTCCTGTCATTGTATCTTTCAAGTATAATGAAAAATAAACACGCATTTAAAAAATTTACCAAAAAAGGTACTGCTCTTCACCAGCTGTATACATTTTGAACAGGTTACATACTATCTCTTAGAATCAGATTCTATATGTTTTAAGTGAGAAAATAACATCTATCCTTTAGAATTATTGCAAAGATTAAGTGAGATAACGTCCTAGTATTTGTTTTGTCACACAGAATATTCTCAATAATTTTAGTATTTATTAATAGGCTTTTCTTTTATCTACTCTGAGATATTCTTTGCTTACTCTTTGTGGTATTTCTGTATGCCACACTGAAATTAGCCACACTTCACTAAGGTTCTTTAAAATGCATAAATTTGCTTGCTCTGGAAAAACCAGTAGATGCCTTAAGAATTTGATTTTATCATAAGAAATTGATTTTCAAACATTACTCCCCTAGGGGACTCTATAGAGTGAAAAAATATTCTTGTAAAACCTTTATGCTTATTTGAAAATGCCCACATCTTCACAGTTTTTAAATAAATCAATGTGGAATATATGCTAACACATAAAATACTCTACGGCTTTCTCTCTCTCTAACGGAGAATGTATTCAGTGATGCAAGAATTATCATTGGAGTATGTGAAGTTTTAATCACCTCCTATTCAACCCTTTGGTAGAAGAGGGATGCCTGCCTGGAATTATAGAGATGGCTAGACATATGATACTGAACACCTGACAGATAAGATAGACAGTAATTTATGAGTCAGGTATACTCACAGTTCAGGGGAGAAGGACACCCACTCCACACAGGGCCACACAAGAGCTGCAATCTGGAACAGAGTGAAGAATCAGGGGCTGCAAAGCAGACAGACAAAAGGGTAGGGTGCCCACTGAATCCCCAAGAGGATGTAATAGGCTTGTTTGAATCACTTCGTGGACTGGCATGGAACTGAAATCTGCTACTTATTGATAAGCAGTAATTTCAGCTGGTCCATTGGAGAAGGAGATTTGTTTGGCTAAGGGACCTTATTTGCAGGAGCAGAGAGAAAACATTAAACTTTTGGTTAGGCCATCTAGACTTAACTGATTTCACCAGTCAAAGCTGCATATAATAGTGAACCTTAATTTCAGATATTACACCTAACATGACAAAAAGCAAGCACAGGAATTAATATGGTGAATATCCACCAAGGAAAGATTCCAAAACAGGGTTTTATAATTCAAATAACCAAAACAGTCACTTCTAATACAGGCTTTTCTTGGGATATTGAACTGAAATCTATATTCCTAATGGGTTTTGCTTGATCGAGTCACTTCAGTTAATTGTGATTGCAATAATTTTTAGTTTTTATAATACCAAAAATTCATTATTCTTTGAACAAAATTATGTTAAACTCAAAATAAATGGCAAAGTTATACTTTTCTAAGTCACTCTCATGCACAGTCTAAAAGTGTTCTTACTAGTTTGAAAAGAATAACTGTATCAAAATTATAATTTTGTTCACTTGTTCTTTCTATTGCTAGAAAATTATCAGGTCCTTTAGTAAATTCCTATCAATCAAATTAGCATTTTAAATAGATTATTTAAATGAAAAAAATAATTTTTTTGTTGTTTTAAAAAGACAATGATTTAGATGCACCTCTAGTGATTTGGGGTTAGTTTCAACCTCTTTGTACTTTCTCTTTCCAAAAACATATGCTAATAAGTTCCCAGCAATATTATAAAGATAAACTGAAAAGCACTTTGCATAAATGAAATGGTATATAAATGCAAATTAATAGCACTAATGTATGTTATAATTGTATAGAGAATCTTCCAATGTGAAGCACTGTCTTAAGTTAGGATATATTCCCTGGGGAAAGATAAGGATGAAAGAGTTCATAAAAGGACACATAAGATGGTTAAAGTAGAATGAAACTTATGCATATACAAAAGGAAAGTAGGGAAGCTAAGATTATTTAGCCTGGAAATGTGAAAAGATAGAGTGAATATAATTGAGTTATTTAAGATTTTGAAGGGTATAGTAAAAATTGATAAGATCCTTTTTTTATATGCTATTCCATAATACAAGAAGAAGAGATCACTCAAAACTAATGGAAGGTTAATTTAAAAAGAACAAAAGGAAATACTCAATCTTCACGTAGTGTAAAGTCAAACCACGTAATTCAATACTTTAGGAGATTATAGATTAAAAATACAGGGGCTACATTTTTAAAACAGGGGAACAAAAAGGACAGTTTTAGCCAAAGCAATTTTCCATATTAAATGGAAGAAAATCAAAATGTATTTCCAATGTAATTAAAGGATGATCATGAGTTTTAGTAATATGGTTATTTCATCTCTCAATTTAAGCATAGAATTAGCAATAGGCCAAGAAGCTTGCTAATTTTGTATTACTCTTGAAACATTTGTAATTTTATTTAAAAAGAAGAAATCATTTAACCTGTAGATGTGTCTATGCCTCATCATCACCACACTCCATATTCATCCCACATTTTCTTTTCCCCTACTAATGACCTGATTCCTTTTATTAATTTACAATTGCATCTATGTACATGACTTAGGCGGCCAATAAATTGTTGGTAGCACAGCTACAGAATCAAATATTATATATTTCAGTTTTAATTTTGCAAACTTATTTTATATTGAAGAGCTATGGGAATGAATTCAGTAAGCAGAAATTCTGTTATAATTTTCAATCTTTTGTGCTGTTTTGTTATAAAAATTAATACATTAGCAATTTCAATATAAATATTTTGGAAAGGAGAATGTATTTCAAGTATCTATGCATATATCTCAAGTATCCATGTACATTAATAGAAAGGAAGTTTCTGAGAAATAAATCATTACCATTTAAATGTTCAGGGACATTAAAAAATGGGGGAATGAAAATAAATATATGAAGCTGAATGTAAAAAGGTATTCCTAAATACAAATAGTAAAGATTCATCTCTCTTATTTTATTTCTATTTTAAAATTTTAATAAACTTATAATTTAATGTAAATTTGTAACATTAATGTGACATTGTCATTAACAGTTAATGTGATTTTTATTAATTAATATTGCTCTAAAATCTTTTGAAAATGCAATTTATGTTTTGAAGGGGAAGACTACAGTTTTACTAGAATGAATGTTAGCTTTGTCAAAAAAAAAATCAATAAACAGTCACATTGACTCTTTAGTTTTTCCTACTAGAGAGACTGACATTTTTATTTGATTCTTAGACTCCTTCCTGGGAAGTATCCCAAAGTTAGAGAATTATACGTTTCAGGAACAATCCAATAGACCTGTTTCCATTGAAAGTTGATTTTAACAGCCCAAGAGTTAGTGACTAAGGACTTGCTTTAATGAGACTTGAACAAACCCCCTATTTGGGCAGGTAGTTTAAGATTTCCAAGCTCAGAAAATTCAAAGCACAGTGTCTGATAGCTGTGACTTTAAGTCATATCTCCCAACAACTAAAGCCAAGAAATGAGAAATGTTAAGAAAAACTGGATGAACCTATTGTGCCTAAACTGTGAGAAATGTGAGGAAGTTAGGACAAGTCAATAGAAGTGGTATGCATTATGAAAAGGAGGCTATACGTTACTTTGTTTTGTTTTGCTTTTTTGTTGTGTTTGCATGCAGTAAGTGCATGCTTTATTATACATTTGAGATACATTTTTAAAATGTATTTTTAAAATGTATTTTTAAAAATAAGTCTCATGAGAAAAATTTGTAAAAGAGTGGCTATATAACCCATTTTCAAAGATTAAACAATTTTCTAGTGTAGTTTAAGGAAGCCCTAAGCTTTGAATATGTGCTTTAACCATATAGCTAAATTTTAATATAATGAGGTTATAAAAGAAATTTAAGTTTCCCAAAGCACTCCCTTACATATTGAAACCTAATTGCTCCCCCCATAAAATTGTTAATGTCATCATATTATGATTTATATGCCAACTTATGGTTCTCTTTTTCTTATAATGACATGAATGTTATTCAAGTACATCAACAATACCATTAGAATTTACACTTAGGAAATAAATTATTTCAATTTAGTAATTTTCATTCTGGTCATTTTCTCTCTTTTAAGAACATTATGATCAAGTCTAGAGAAAATTAAAAATGATTTAATTGATGATGCCTCAACATTAGGACATAGTGAATACAAATCACTTTGGTGGAATGAATCAACTTTTATATTTTTGAACAGCCACTATTTTTAAGTTGGATATTAATATTATATATATAATTATTCATATTATATATATAATTGACATATAGTCAGCTTACAATGTGGTGTCAATTTCTGGTGTACAGCATAATGCTTCAGTCATACATGAACATATATACATTCATTTTCATATTCTTTTTCACCATGAGTTACTACAAGATATTGAATTTAGTTCCCTCTGCTATACAGTATGAACTTAAATATAACATATGAAGAATTTACTGGGTACATCGCTTTAATCTATCAAACACTGAAAGAGTATTTACAGATCAGAAAACTAAGAATTGGAAAGAATAATAATTGTTTACTTGAAAAATGCCTCCATTATTTTCATCTTACAAGTCTTTATTTGAATTAGGAAGTAATGCTAATACAAATGTGGAGCTTGAGAAAGAGGTTGTTGGTGGGTATACTTATAGCAACCTGGGACTACAGAGATAAGTTAAAATGACACATCAATATTGACTGCTGTTTATGACAGAGTCACTACCAATTAATTAAGCAGCAATTGAGTGGCTAGATATGCTGGAGCTGAAGAGTTTTCTGACACCATTTCTATAAAACAAACCCATAGAAGTAGTGTGTATTATGAAAGGGAAGATGGAAGTTAAAAGTTTCTGAATTTTTAAAGTTTTCTTGGTAATTTAGGGGTATTTTAATACTAAGTAAAAGAAGTAAGTACTAATGTCAAGAAATTGCACTGGACAGTGTTAAATAGGCAAGGAAGTCTTTATTCAGGACTATTGCAATAATGGGGAGATTGAGCTCAGTTTCCCTAAAACACAAGGCAGGAGGGGTGAACTAGTGGAAAAGTACTGGAGGGAGTGATTAGGTCATCTGTTTGCCAATTGCAGCTTATCAAAGTTATGCTCCTACCCTCCCACATAAACTGATAAACAGGAATGTTTTCTTCCTTTATGACTATATTTAAAAGGGATGGCTCCCAGGTCTTTGAGAAAGGCACATATGGGTTACGAAACTGGCTAGAGACTAGAAGAAAATGTACATCTCAAAGGGGCAGAAAAAGAATTTACAACTGCAAGTTCTCTAAAGTAAATGCTCTGAGAAAGGGAGGCTTATAGTCAGGGGAAGAAGAAAAAACTGTCTAAAATTTAGTCGACCTGAGACCTGAGAGGAATGTAAAGGAGATCATGGTCGCTAATAAATTTCTCTATTAGTTTTCTATATTTCAGTATTTAAAGGAAAAGATATGAATATTGGGCTATAAAAAATAGCTATTATAATTGTGGTTCAACAAAAGCACATGAAGTAGGGTGGGCTTGGAATGTTTGAATCCATGTTCTCTAGGTTTCCTGGGCCACAAGTCATCTAGGAGAGTGGACTTTAGCAAATCCATGTCTCACATTCAGACAGACCTTGAATTGTGTCTAATAGAGAAGAAAATTCCCCTGGAGAATAAAAATTACTATCATAGAAAGACTCCATTGTTATAAATTTAACATATGTAAAATATTATTGATATTATTCTTATTTACTCTCCTGTTATTATGGTTGTCACTGGTGGTGTTACTCATGCTAAACTTTTAGGTGATTTCATAAATTCACTCATGCTATTGGTCTTCTTAAACTGATTTTATTGTAGGTGTTATGTTTCTCAATCAAAAGTTTTCTACTGACTGTATACTACAAGTTAAATATCTAACCTGGGAGACACTATCGTATTCTAGTTTATGTTGATTTTTCTATTTCTTGATCTCTTGTGTTAATGATATTTCATTTTAAAATCTACAAAACATTACAATTTACCAAAATGGCTCATTAACATATTGCTTTGTTTTCACAAATTAACCAAATTATCTTGTGTTTATAACTACAGTGATTCCTAAAGTGTTCTCAAATGATGACCTGCATTAGAATCACAAAAGAGCTTTGCTAAAAGTTCACTTCCTTGACTCACTATATCAGAGTCTCTTTCAGACTCTCTTAGAATAGAACTCAGGAATTTTTAGAGCTCCATGGACTGATGTTTGAGGAAAGAAAGAAAGGAAGAACGAAAGAACGAAAGAAAGAAAGAAAGGGAAATAAGGAAAGAAAATATGTGAAATACAGATATAAAATAAGAAAGTGAAAAAGAAAAAAATAGATGGAATGAGAAATGTGCATCGTATAGTATTACAGAAGTAAATGTACAAAATGATAAAAAAGTGTGTGTTAATATATATGTATATACAGTAATAGAACATCATATAGTATTACAAATATTTTTGTTGTGTTTCTTAAAAGTTTAATTTATTTCAGGATTCAGACCAAGTATACTTTGCAAATCTATTACGACCCGGGTAATATGCTAGTTGCCAGGAATACAAAAAGTAATATGATAGAGAAAAATAATTTGATAAACATGGTTCATAAAATAGTAAGGTTATAGTATTTATATCCCTAGGGATCATTTATCATAACATGTATGCCAAGGCTACATTTGGTACTCATGTAATACAATCAGAAGAAAGGAAGTCAGGCTATGATAGAAATCCTATAAATTCTTTCCATTCAAGTGTTCTTGGCTACTTTTTCTCAAACTACTACTGGTGATATATGAAATAGTTTTATATCAAAAATAATGAAAAATTTTATTTTGTTTTAAATACTTAAATGTATTCACTAGAAACATATATCACATAAAATCTATGATTTTATGGGTATTATTTCTTAGAAGGAGGCTTTTGTGGGAAACATTTTAGTATTCTAGCTTGTTCTCATCACCTGAATTATAGACCTTCTGCTTAGGTTGTGTCTATGTCAGCTTCAAAATTGCAACC
This sequence comes from Vicugna pacos, assembly GCF_048564905.1. Lineage (NCBI taxonomy): Eukaryota > Metazoa > Chordata > Mammalia > Artiodactyla > Camelidae > Vicugna > Vicugna pacos. The sequence goes on along the minus strand of NC_132994.1, from coordinate 23,353,838 downwards.
ACTTAATCTACCCCAACAAGTATTCAGTCATCTGAAACAAGAGGGGATCATTCATTATGTCTCTTAATTTCTATGCACACATTTGTGATCTTTAGGATTATATATTAAAATAAGATTTCTTGTGATATACAGATATAGCAAAAGCTACGATGAACAAAAATTTGGTAAGCAATGCATTTGGCATCCAACAGATGTCTACTCTAAGTAATGTGGTCAACAATAGAGACTATAAAATATTGTAGTAATTTAAAATCTTTTGCATTATTAAACTAGTGTTTTATTGGACAAAAGACTCAAAGAAGCAAGAATTAACATTATTTTGTAGCACTGAATGAGAATGAAAAGTTTAGACAAGTTTAACAGACAGAAATATTTGAATTATTGTTGAGGTGTTATTTAAAAAGCAAGTGGTGGATATGCATTTACTTCTTTATCGCAAAAACCCTAAGAGAACAAAAATAGAATTTAAAAATATTTAAGCAATTTTTAAAAATTATTAATGAAATAATGTGCCAACCATAGTGAAAGTCTGGCACTCGGATTCTGCTAGGTAAAAGTAACTTAGAGGAGAATGAATTGTAGATGAGTAAGAAGGGAGGCAGCAGAGCAACCCTGAGAGTTAATGCAGGATTTTAGGTCAGTGTGTTCCTTGGAATGTTATATAGGAATTCAGGAAGAAATAGAGAGAAAAGTAAACCTCATTCAAAAGTTCAGAGAGAGGCTTAAATAATTAGTTGACTAAATTAAATTAAATTAAACCGAATTATTAAGTAAAATGATAGTATTAAGCAATGGTACGGGGCTTATTTATAAGAAATTTACAGTGAAAAACAGTGGTGTACCAAGTAATTTCTCTTTATTTATAAATATTTATATGCTTTTGTAAAAGAGTATCTTGAAAACAAATATTTTAAATTAATTTTGTAAAACTGAACAAGTAATTGTTTTACTTGTACCAATAATTAAAACTGTTCCTTTTATAGGACATAATTCTGTAAAAGCAACATATAATTATAAGTAATTATTTTATTTTACATCAATAATTCTTTGGGTGCTGAAGCATGAGATATGAATTCCCTTCTACTAGTTTGCATAATTATAAATATGTCAGTGAGTTACAAAATTAACTGGCAATTTTAAGTGTACCCTTTTAGAAAATACTCAGTTTTATGTTTAACTTTATGCTTACTTACAGCTGTTTACTTTCACATTGTATGTATCTGCAATTTAACAGCTTTAAAATTATTGATAATTTTTAAAATTCTTAAGAGAAAATAAAATTAGTTTTTATTATATTTAATTACCAATTGATAGAATTACTGTGATGAATTTTTAAAAATCTACCACCTAATGGATAATTACCATTAGCTTTTTTTTTGTATATATATATATATATATTGAAGTATATAATCAGTTTACAATGTTGTCAATATCCGTGTACAGCATAATTCTTCAGTCATACATGAACATACATATGTTCATTTTCATATTCTTTTTTGCCATAAGTTACTACAGGATATTGAATATTGTTTCCTTGCTATACAGTATGAACTTGGTTTTTTTTTATGTTTTATATATATACATATATACGCTAGTATCTGCAAATCTCAGACTTCCAGTTTACTCCTTCCCATCCTCTTCCCCACCATCAGCTTTGACACACGTCTTCCAATACAATAATTTGTATGTATTTCAAATACCCCATTAGAGAACTGTTTGTAGAATATGATCTAATGATACACATAGGACATTGTCTATTTATAGATTATGATCTAAGATGCATATACACATACAATTTTTAAGTAAAATATATAGTTTGTAAACTTCTTTACTATTTTACAACTTAATATGTTATTTCAATATTATTAAATAGCCATTAATAAGTAATGCGTTTAAATGCAAAAAACCTTTAGAAAAAATTTTATCATTGCCATCATTAAAATAGAAATACAAATTTTAAAATACTTGTATAAAAGTGTGTTTGCATGCATGTATTATAGATGTATGTATATATGTACGCATACAAGCTCAAATCATGGTTCTGGATATATATTTGGATACCCAAATTGATCTGGTGATGTGTTTAACTATTTTTTAATCCTACGCTGTTTAGACTTGCCTTTGAATCACTGTATGTGAAGATCAAACACAAGTTTGCATGTGTAACAGTTGGCATCCCATTTATACTGATTATGTATGTTTTGCAGTTCTTGAGAGATAATATAGTAACTGAAAGAAAAAACCTCATGACCTCAGAATTAAAGTGAGCATATAACAAAAGGTTTTAGAAAATAAGTTTGCCATGTTTGAGGACATTGTCAGTTATATTAACGGGAAAATATTAACACTTGATAAGAAAAAAGTCAACTTTGTGCACCTGATGACATAGTTTGTGGTACAGGTAAGCTTTGAAAGAGGAAATTAAAATTCTCTGCCAGATTGTATTATTTTCACTCGAGAATGGTTTATAAAAGAAAGCATAGTTAAAATGAAATTTTAAAAAGACAATACCAAGTGCTGACATAGATGCTGAGCTATTTATTGGAGCTTTCATTCACTGTTTGTAGGGATGCAAAATGGTTGGCCACTTTGGAAAACAGTTTGGCAATTTTTTATAAAGTTAAATTGATGTCTACTGTTTGATTAAAAATTGAAGTTTTTCCCCTCATACAAAAACCTCTATACGAATGTCTATAGAAATGTGCTTATAATAGCTAAAATTAAAAATAAAAGTTTAATGTGTGATTGGATAATAAACTATGGTATGTCTGTATAATGGAATACTGTTTAACAACAAAAAGGAATAGATTGTTTATACATGTGATAGGAATGATGAATCTACAGGGTAATTTATTGAAAGTGGCCAGATTCAAAAGGCTACATACTGAATGATTCCATTTATATAAATACAGTGGTCGTCTGTGGTTGGGAGTTTGAGAGGGATTGATTATAGAGTAGTAGCACAAGTGAATATCTTGGGGTAGTGGAACTATTCTTTGTCTCGACTGTGGTGAAAGAAATATGCTGCTATGTGCTTGTCAAAACTCATTAGAACTTATAACAAACATAGTGAATTCTAAAGGGTGTAAATTAGATAGATATATATGTACATAGACAAAAGGAATCATGATTTTAAGATAATGATCAAGCATACTTTTCTTTCTTACAATATTTAAAATGAAAATTGTATTGTTCTTAAGAATATAAATGAGTAAATGAGTGTTAATGTTATAACACACTGGAATGAGTTTAGGGTTACCAGAAAGTGGGATTTCCATTAAGATATTATAGATGTGTAACTTTGAGAAAGTTCACTGCCTTGACTTAAGTATGCATAAGTATGCAACTTAAAGTTAATAATGCCTACTGTCAGTTTTTTGAAAATATTCAAGTAATTTTTATGCCTGGCAAATAGCAGAAAAGTTTTCTTATTTTGTAATTATTTTAATAATTGTATTACTCTTGTTAGTAGTAATAATAAGCGTGTAATTATTATTTTCAATTGGATGCCAAATGAATGTACTAATGTGAGCCACAAATGAAACTTCATTTGCTGTAAAGAATAAGAATATATCCCAAATGAAAATTTGCAGTTACCTCTACTTTATAGTGCAAGCTCTAAAAATTTTCTCAATGTAAGAGGAAAATAACCTAATATAATTTTATTGATATAATACACATGTGATATCTAGTACCTGAGATATTCAAATGCCCATGTAGACTTGGATGGATTATGTTTTTAATGCAAAGATTTATGTCAACTAATCTTAAATCTGAAATTCTTCTATAGTAAAACAATTGCTGTCTTATTGAGTCTTTTGGTTGTTACTATTTTGTATCTACTGTGATTTTATCACTTTCTTCTAAAATACTTTTTTGCTAAATATTATCAAAAGAACAGAAAAAATAGCTTTTGCTAAAAAATCTGAAATGATAGAAAATGTATATCCACCAGTAATTTATCATTTGTTTATAAAAATTAACTCCCTGAAAGAAATTTATTCATTGTTAATGGAGATGATAACATTTTTGTTGTTTAAAAATTCACTCTATTCCTAACTTTCCCTTTAAAATTATTAGCACATACTCTTTTGTTTGTCCTGATGTCCTTTTGATGCTCTATCATTTAGGATATGTGCTTTTTAAAATGCAAAATAACAGTGGAATTTTCAAGATACTGATTTAGTTTCTCTTACCTAAAAGGATTCTGTAGGTTGAAATCCAAGGATGTTAATGGAAACTCAATGGACATCAGGAACCCAGAATCTTCCTGTTTTTTCTTGTTTTTTTTTTTTTTTTTTTCCCAACCATTCTGCGCCTTCCTTTGTAAGTCGTTTTCATTTTCCACATCACATTACTATTTCAAGGAGAAAGAAGGATTATATGTGAAAGGCAAAATACATATCTCCCAGCTTTGACAATCTCTTTTAAACAGCTTTTTAAAGGCTTCACTCAGTTAGTCTTCCCTTCATTCCTTTAGTCATCCTAACTGCAAAGGAATATGTAAAATATTTATTAACTGTGGTAAAAACAATGTCTCATTAGTCACATTCATCCTTCCCAAAGGGGGACAACCACAAGGTCATATCCAGTTATTCTGTGAAGCCCCGTATATTTTATATCTGGTGCTGGACAGACCTTGGTATCAGATATAGATGTGGCTCCTCATATTTGTAACCCAGAAACTAAAGTTCCATTTATCTGCTCATAACATACTCATTCTATAATGGGGGATGAGAGTAACCTCAAAAAACTCTTGAGTTAGTGAAGTGGAAAATGAAAAGAGCATAGCATTCACTCATTCAGAGCAAAAACCAACTTTCCTTTTACAGAAATGGAAAGGACTGGTGCCCACTTGGTTTCTATTTAGCAAGTATGCATGGTACATAAGGGGTACTTAAAGACAATTGAATGTGCCCCAAAATTCATGCTCAATTAATACATATTTGAAGAATAAATAAAGTACCTAAGTAGAAAGATATATTGGGTATGTTTGTTTTTGGTGGGAGGAGAAAAAAATTAGGTTTAGATTGTAAACTGTAAGAATCAGCCTTTTAAGAATAAACAGTAGGCTTATGGTAATTAAATATTTATTATTAAGTGATAATTTATAGCACTTTTAGAAATTGGATAATTAGATTTAGACTGTCAGCTAAAAAACATCTCTCTGATGATGTAGATAAAATCTTTTATGAAATACGTTGAGACAAAAGAATAAATTCAAAAGATACAAAAATCATTTGTGTTATATTTTAAGTATATATATGTGTTTTATCAGTTATTAATAGCAATACTCATTAGATTCAGTGAGTTTGAATGTGCTCTATACATTTTTACATTCAAAGCATTAAACAACTCTTTGGTGTAGAAATACACAATAATTTGTTAGTTATTAATGATTAGCACATTATGAATATCATCTACCATATTTCTCTCTTATATAATTACTGTATAGCTTGAACTCGAGCCTACTCTATATGCTCTAATAATTACCTTTTGGTAGTCTTTCTGCAATGTTCTTAATGTCTTTGAGTCTCCTTTATATATTTTTGTCTTTGGGTTTTTTAGCAAGAAGGGAAGGGAAATGAAGATAAATAGACATTGTCTGCCCTTTTACAAGGTGACAAACATTGTCTATTAAATAATCTTTGGTGGCCTGCAAGTGGAAAATTTGATGATGCATTAGATATGGTGTGCAAAGTTTCTGGTTTTGTTAATCTTCTGGATCTCATTCAAACCTCTACTTCTTTCTTCCTGCCAGTTACCTCTGGATGCTGCCTTATTTTACCCATCTACTTCTCTCTCCCTTTCGATTATTATCAGGAAAAAATAGATTTCACCTATATGTGTGTGTGGTCAGAGATATGTATGTATATGTATGTATGTATATCTGTGAGGAAGAAAGAGAGAAAGAGAGAGAGGGAGACAGACTTTCCAATCACAGCATAATTATAAATTTTCTAAAGTATATGTTTTCTAAAACTTCAGCTTTGAAAATGTTTGCTAAAACTTCTTAACACAATATAAACAAGCAATAAACAAAAATGCCAAATGCTCAATGAGATAATATTTATTTTAGATTAAACAACTATAATATTTATCAATTATACTGCCTTTTATACTACTCTGGGTAATCTGATTCCATAGCTTCCCCCAATGCAGTTAATACATGAAGGATTATAAATTATTTTTAAGAAAAACACATTCGCAACTTGTTGAGTATTTTAAAATATTCAACAGAAAGTCTTATGTGTTAATTATAATGAATAAACCCCACAGCAGTCAGGATGAACATATCTTGTAAAGATAAGTACTCAAAGCAAGAATCACTCCAATTTCATTCTTTTAAAGAATTTCCAGTTACAAAAGTGGCTCAAACTTAAGCAGCCCAATGGAAAACCAAGACAAAATAGTCTTCTTCAATCCAATAATCTAACCTATATAACATGGACAAATATAACAAATAAGAAATGATTTTAATATTCTCTAATTTTGAATTATTAGAAAATATATTAGTCTGTTATTACTTAGAATTTTAGCATTTTCAGCATTAGAAGCATTTTTAAAATAGCTTGAAAGCTGAATATTTTACATAGTCAGGACTCTGAGATGATCATCAGTATCTCTATTTTACAAATGAGGAAGGTGAAAAAAGAACAATAAGTGCTTTGAAATAGTTTGCTTACAAATGTCTATTTTACAAAGACAGGGCTTTGTAGGATGATATTATCCATCAATTTAGAGACCCACCATGTTCTAAGTTTGAACAAATCTTGAACACTAGACCCTGAGGATATTGAGTACTGGGACTCAGTTCAGAAAACACTCAAGTGTTTGCGGTTTTGTAAGCATTTGCTAAACTGAAATGACAAGAGTTAGTTTTTCAATGATGAACACCCAGTGAGTCTGCAGACTCTTTAAAAGACTCTCCTTATTCCTTGAATTGTGTTTTCTCATTTAAAGATGAAGTCACCACTAGCCCATCATTCCTTACTATCCTGTTTTTTGGACTCATGTCAATTTCTTTAGATATTGCTTTTAACATATAGTTATAAGAAATAACATTGTGCTGGTCTACTCTGCAAATGCTTCAGTTTGTCAACATTTATTATCAATTTTTTCAGTGAAAATAAAGTAATATACATTAAGTGTTGGAGAGTTTTACAGCTGGAAATCACCTCAAATATCAACGGAATAGAGAAGTATGGTTGTCTACGATTGGGACATCGTAGTATTTCACTTAACTGAGAGTTATTAATTTGGAAACTTCATATATTCATAGGAGACACAAAAACCAGAATGTCTTCCTGGGCTTGTCAGGGCAGCTGGAAATCCTGGCAGTCAGTCAAAGCAGATGGTGTAGACCAGGCTTTGGCAGAGTCAGATCTCAAGACAGTTGGATTTAAGAATGTAGAGACGGACAGAACAAGGTTAAGCACAGGCTAGCCAGCTGAATGTATCAAAATGAACACAGACAAGAGGGGCACTAAGGGTAGTTCTGTGTGAGCTACTATTATTGCCTCATTCAATCTCATAATAATTATGAGTCAAGGCAAGAAAAACTTATTATCTCTCCACCCTTAGAAGCAGATCTTAAAGAGACTTTGGTGTATTAGAGTGAAGTTGAATTCAATTCCTGAGAGAAGCAGTAGATTTAGTTGTATAAGTATTTATCCCTACTTTTCCACTCAGTTGGCATATGTCCCCTGAAGTGGATATAAGATTTGAAACTGTAATGGGTACCTTTATGTCCTCTGACAGGGACAAAATATTAACTAGAGTAAAATACTTGAATAAATTAGGAATGAGTCAGGGAAGGCATCATCCAAGTAGGCTGATTTAGTGTTTGCACATGAAGTATAAGTGGCAATTCAACAGCATAATTATTTGGTCTTTTGGTAAACAGTAGGTTATGAATTGCAAATGATGGAGGGGTCTATTGGCTAATTGTGACAAGAGAAATGTTTGATGCTATATCTCCTATAATCTCCATATAGGTGATTGGTTGATTTTATTAATTATACAAACCAAACTTTGAAAAGGGAAAGCTAATACTTTATGTTATCTCAGGTTTTTCCTTCTCTTTTTCTGGTATAGAAGCATTTATAATTTCCTGCTGTAAACAGAATCATGTGCAATTAGATTTTTTAGCATCACATTCTAAACCACTTTATTATTTAATACTGGATACAAATGGCATTGTACAAACTATAAATAACAATTAAATTAAAACTTATAATATACTCTACAAAATAAACAGATAACAAAGAGTAACTAGAAAAGCTGTGCTCTTTTTCCAGAAAAAAATTGTTAAAACCGTAATTTTAGATGAATTCCAATCTAATTCTTTCAAAATACCATTGTTTGGGTTACAGAGTATCTTCAGATCAACTTTCTTAATTAGAGCTTGAAGACAAATAGACTTTATTTTTGTATGATCACGTATGAAGAAAAATAACTAACTAGTAAAGCAATAAATGTATTGATAAATATACGAAGACTGTATTTTATTTGTTATTATTAATGAAGAATACTCCAATAACTTTTGAACAGTTTCTAAAGTGCCATTGGATTTCCCTTCATCAAAAGAGTAAAATAATAGCCTTCTTTGCATTTTTTGAAAGCACTCTCTCCAAATGACAAAGTATAATTGATCAAAAACTCAATAGTTTTTTTGTTTTGTTCTATGTAAGAAAGTATTTGATCACGTGGCCAATGTTCAATTTTGTGTGAAGCAGATGAACAATGTAGATAATACATCCTAATTTGGAGGAAGAGTAACTGATGCTGTACCTACATTCAGACACTGCTTATCTTTACATATGCACTGCACAAATAACTCATTTTAAAGAAAATTAAAACAATTACTCAACCATCATATTTAGACTTTCAAATTTGTTTGAAATATATTAATAAAATAATTTAAGAAAACGTTTAATGTACTTTACATTCCTCCACTTTTATGGATATTGTTGACTTAGTATTTTTTGCTTTTAGAAGAAACTTCATATAAAAATAAATATATTTGGGAGATATTAGAAAACATGAAGTATATGCCCTATAGCTTTATCTCATGACTGAGTTTCCTCTTCTTTTTCAAGAATGATTCCAACTTTTACCTGAAGCATCATAATCTGTCATCATGGAAATAGTAACAAATGCCAGCATCCCACTGCTTGTGTTCAATTTACAAACAGTATGTGAAAGTTTGTCAAATTCATATGTTTTCAGCATGCTACTTTGTCACCATCTTACAGCTTAAAACGCTACCACATCTACTGCTGCAGTTTTCCCAGCAGAAAACAGGTGTGTATTGATTACATCGTCAGCAGGGAAACACAATTTTGTCTCTTCCTTATCATGTCATTATAATGTAAAATAGCAGGTAAAATATGGCAACAAGCTGGTATGTAGTGAACTGAAGGTAAATTTTCCAGGTGTTTGGAAAATTGTCAATGTGAATAGGTACAAAGGTTTGATTTTCCTCATTTAATAACACTATGCTATTGCCTTTATTAGGAGAGTCCACTTTCTTTTTTTTTTTTTACAAATATATGTAGAAATTATACTGGAAGCCAGTATAACATGTAAGCAATGGTTGAGGGAGTGGCATGTGATTACAGCTAATCCTTCTCCCCATATTTTTATTTTTTATTATAAATGTTATTTCTTCACTAAACATATTTCATTTGTAATTTTTAAAAAGTAGATTAATGGAAATATAGGTTTTTAAACATGGACACTTAGGATGTACTCCAAGGGTAATGGGAATATGTTTAGGTTGAATAACCTAGACATTTAAATTTTATTTTCTATTATTTTTCTTTCCTTATAGTATGCAATTTATTTTAAGTGTTGTCAAATAATACATACTTTACTAATGTGAAAATATTATTTTGGAGTATGATTTATTGATTATGACTGCCATTATACATATAATGACTACTATAATCAATTGCCAAGAGAAAATTTATTTTCAGGCAAGAGGTTAATTGTAAAATAATAAATTAGAAATTTACTACATTTAAAATACATTAGATATTAGAACAAAAATATTTTGTATATAGCAAAATAAATTTTAAAACCTTAATGAACATTTATATATCAATAAAATGGAAAGGAATAATTATACAAAATATAAATGTGAAGAGTAAAAGAAAGATGGGTTTTCTGACCGATAAATTAGTGCACCGAGGTTCTGTTGTGGTTTTTGTATTTTTCTTTTTTTTTTTGGAAGACCAAATACAATTTTAGATACCTACGCACGATATCTTCAGTCTTAGGTGTATGGTCAAAATTTACTAAAATAGCCATATAGCTTAAAAAACACAAAATCTTAGACATGGATTCTTACTTGCTCAACTTGTATTTCTTGAGTACATACTGAATGGTAGGCTCTGGGTTTACTCTGTGAATATAAACACTAAAGAAAAACAAACTCTTTTTCTCTTTACAAATCATGAATAATCTAGATACAAACACAGACACAAATAATCCCAAAACTGAGTATAAAATGTTTCAATGGGGGTAAGCAAAATATTGTGTGGAAGTACATAAGGAGGACTCTTTCGGAAGCTATCCCAGGCTTTTGTCTTGTCCACTCCCATAACCTGGTCCTGCCCTGCTTTTTCCCAAATTCTTCCAACCAGCTTCTATTTTACATATTAAAACTTTTTCAGTTTTTACATTAAAACATATTTAAGCCTTATGTCTACTATGTAGCCTTAATCAAGTGTACTATTTTACAAATTTTAATAACAGACATAGGCTACAGCAGTAGTAATAGTGGTGGTAGCAACCAAGATAGCGGCAGTGTGTGTCATGCATTGGAGCACTGTGTGCAGGTACTTCCTGACTGCATACAGGTGTCATCTCTTTTGATTATTGCACAAACATATGTAATAACATAGAAATGGAAACTGAAGCTCAAAGATGTTACACATCATGCTCTAGTAGAAAAATCAAATATCCACATTAGTATTTTCCAAAATATTAATATTTTCTCCAAGACCTAAGGTATTAATAATTGTTATTTGCTTGTGTATAATATTAAAGTAGTGTGATATGATAAGAAATATATATTTTTGCCTTTGTCCTAATAACCAGCACAGAGCTCCTAAAACCCTTGGGGTTGAGAAGAGCATCTTTTCTTATTCATAACAAGTCCTTTTAAACCATATCTAAATTTACACTAATGAGATGACTCTTGGTGGTCCCCTAGATAGTGTCAGGATGGGAACTGATTAGCAGAGGAGCCAACAATGTGATTAGATGATCAGAAGTTTCACCCCCACCTCCAGACTACCATGGAGGAGAGAAGGGCTAGAGATTAGGTACAGTCACTAATGGCAAATTATCTACTCAATTATGCCCACATAGTGGAACCTCCATTAAAAATTCCTAAATGAAGTCCTCCAGAGAGCTTATGGATTGGTAAACAAAATGAGGTGCACCATTGCTCATATCTTTCCCTATGAATCTCTTTCATTTGGCTGTTCCTGAGTTGTATTCTTTATAATAACCTTGTGATAGTAAATAAAGTGTCTTCCTGAGTTCTGTGAACCATTCTCGTGAATTATAGAACCTAAGGGATTCCATTGATGGGAACCACTGATTTATAGCCAGTTGGTCAGAAGTATGGGAAGCCTGGATTTGCAACTGGTATCTAAAGTGAGGACAGTCTTGTAAGAATGAGCCTTTCACCTGTGGGGTCTGCACTATCTCTAGAATAGTTAGTATCAGAATTGAAAGTAATTTTCCGACATCCAGTATATGGATAGATGTAGCAAAAATTACTCAACTAATTATAAGATGAACAGTTTGCTTATTTACATTTTTTTGCAGTTATGAATTAATCTACTACAAATGTTTATGTATAGGTTTTTGTGTGACCATATATTATTATTTATATTGACCAAATACCAAGAAGGAGAATTACTGGATTGGATTTCCTGCCCCAATCCTAGAATCAGTCATTTCCCAAGGAACCCTGGATCCATTTATGGTGAAAGGAAATGCAAACCAAGATCTGAATGCATGGTTTGTTGATTGCTACTGAGGTGTTCATTCTAAGCTGTGTCAGTTGACAGAGAAAGAAGATACATCTGTGTACACTATACCAAGTAGGTACATATATCTATAAATATGTTTATATGTAACCAACTATGTCTGTATTAAGCTAAACATGAGTTCATACTAACATCTCCAATGGGATAATGGTAGCCTTCTTTCCTTGTGTATCTGTAATTTCCCAGTCCAACAGTGAGGAACCTGGCTCCCATCATACAGTATTTATTTACTTAATTGTTCAAGGTAGTATACACATAGGGTGGTTTCAGAATTGTTTACTTGTATTCCTATGGGAAACAACTTTATCAACTAAAATACAGTGCTCTTGTAAAGTTCTTTTGCCTTTTGTTTTAATTATTCCACATACTTCCAAAACTTCATAGGTTGATACTCTTTCTGCTAACCTTATCAGTGAGGTTATTTCATACATTTATAATACAATTAGAATATTTGTCACAGTCTGATTCTCTCCTGTGATCCTCTGACTATCTGATTTATTTTAAAATTTGCATACATTAAGGTCATTGTGCTGTAAAGTTCTGTGTTTGACAAGTGTTTCATATATCTACTATTTCAGTATCATAAAGAAAATCTTGTTTCCTAAAATATTCCCCATGCACCAACTATTCAAGTCTTCCTATTGTCCCTGGATCCATGTCAAACACTGATCCATACAGAGTCTCTATAAGTTTGCCTTTTCCAGAGAAATGGAATACCACCCTTTAAGTCTGCCTTTTTTTACTTTGCAATAAGCATTCACACATGCCTTTGGATGGTTTTATAGAATATTAATATTTGCTTCTGATTAGTGTTCTCTTTATGGATGTATCTTGGTTTGTTTATCCATTCATCTGTGGAAAGGCATTTTGATTGTCTCCAGGATTGAGCACTTGTGAATAAAGCTTTTATAGATATCCATGTATGGATTCTGTGCTGACATAAGTGTTCAAATTAATTGGGTAAATAGCTTCCTGAGATTTTGACTGGCAGTGCATTGAATCTATAAATGAAGTTAGGAAGAGCTAACATCTTAAATATATTGTATCTTCTAATCCATGATCATGAAGTATTTCTCCATTTATTTAGATCACCTTTTACTGTCTTCATCAGGGTTTTGTAATTATCTACATAGAGATCCAGTACATATTTTGTTCGATTTATATCTAAATTTTATTTTGGGATGAGGGGGTACAATCATAAATGGTATAGTTTTTAATTTCAAATTCCAATTATTCACAGCTGGTATATAGGGAAGCAACAGATTTTTATATATTGACATGTATCCTGCCACTTTGCTATATCTGTCTATTAGTTAAAGCATTTGTCATGTAGATTCCTTGGTATTCTATATAATTATGCTCATGTCTTTCAATGAATTGGTCTATTTCACCTATGATATCAAATTTGTGGACAGAGATTTGTCTGTTAACTTCATTATTATCCTCTGTGTGAACAGTAGTGATAAACCCTGTTTCTTATATAATGTTGGTAATTTTTGTTTTCACCACTTTATTTGGTTAGCCCATCTAAAGATTTACTAATTTTATCAATCTTTTTAAAAAACCAGACTTTTATTTCATTGATTTTCCCCCTTTTGTTGGCCTGTTTAAAATTTCATTTAAATTTTTGCTCTAATTTTTATTACTTCTTTTCTTCTGCTTGCATTAGCCTTAAATCTTTCTTCCTCTAGTTTACAAAGGTGAAAGTTTGGGTTACAGATTTTAGATCTTCTTTCTAACATATGCATTTAATGGTATAAATTTCTCTCTAATGTGGCTTTCACTGTACCCCACAAGTTTCCAAAAGCTGTATTTCACTTTTGTTAAGTTCAAAATATTTCTTAAATTCTCGAGACACTTAATATGATTCAAGTTATTTAGTAGTGTCTTGCTTAATTTTTTAATATTTGAGAGGCTTCCAGATGTACCTGTGCTATTCATTTCTAGTTTAATTTCTTTGTGGTCTGAGAATACATTTAATATGCTTTGTACTCTTTTAAATTTTTAAGTTGTATTTTATGAATCAGAATGTGACTATCTTGTTGAATGTTCCACGTAAACTTGAGAAGAATGTGTGTTCTTACACTGTTGATTAGAGTATTCTATAACTGTCAAGTAGGTCAACTTGATTGCTAGTGCTGGTCAATGTTATTTATACCTTTGCTGATTTTCTGCCTGCTTGATCTATTATTTACAGAAGGATGTGGATTACTAACCATAAAAGCATATTTGTCTATTCTTCTTTCAGATCTATCAGTTTTTCCCTCATATTTGATGCTCCGTAGTAGGTGTGGCTACATCATGGGTTGTTAAATCATCATGGAGAACTTACCCCTTTATCTTTATATAATGTCCTGCCTTATCCCAGATAGTCCTTCTTGTTTGGAAGTCTGCTTTGTTTTAAATTAAAACAGCTACTCCAGCATCTTGCTGTTTGTATGGATTATCATGATATATCTTTTCCCATCCTTTTGCTTTTAATCTACTTGAAATTTTATATAAATCTTTATATTTACAATAAATAAATTATAGGCAACATATATACTGTTTTAATCCATTAGAGCAATCTTTTAGTTGGTGTATTTAGATAATTCATTTTAATAATTATCTGTAGAGTTTCATTAATACCTCTCAGGTTTACAATTGACTGTTTTGGTTGCATTTGTTCTTTGTTTCCTTTTTTCACCCTGCATTTCATCCTGGTTCTCATTGAGCATCTAATAATATTCCTTTATATCCCCTTTAAGCCTCTCAATTTAAGCCTTTTTAAAATTGTTTTAGTGGTTGTCCTAAAGTTTCCTATATACACTTCCTTCTACCATCAAACAACACTATATAATATCACATGTAGTACAACTACCTATGAGAGTGTATTTCCAACTTTTTGTCACACCAGTTGCATCTTTGCTGTAATTCAGTTTACTTATCCATGTGCTATAATGATCCAATACTTTCTTACTATTATTTCTTTAAATAAACTGTGAACACTTAGGTCAATTAAAAATAAGAAAAAAAGATTTAATTTTACTTACATGTATTTTTTTTCTTACAATTCATTTCCTCTCTTTATGTAGAACCAAATTTATGGCTTATATCATTTCCCCTTTGCCTGAACTTCTTTTGCCATTTCTAGCAGTACAGATGTGCTATTGATCAAACCCCTCAGTTTTTATTTCTTTGTGAAAGTCTTTATTTGTCCTTAATTTTTGAAGTATAATTTTTCTGGATATGGAATTGCTAGGTTGGCAGTCTTCTTTCACCTCTTGAAATAGTTCACTCTAACCTACTCCTGATCATCTGGATTTTGATGTTTTTTCATTGTAATTATTATTCTCATTCATCTATGGGTAATGTGTATTGTTTTCTCCCTACAGACCTCAAGATTTTTCTTATCTTGGTTTTCTGTAATTTGAATGTGGTATTCCTACATGTATTTTGGGGCTGAGTTTGATGTTGGTTGCAGCCGTAGTTTAATCTTTGTTTACAGTATGTGCCAGAAGTTTCAGATTTGTCTGGTATTCTTTTTTTATTTTTCCTCTTGACTTTGATCTATCCTAGGTACTTCCTAGAGACAGAGTCTGTGCCTATAGCTTTTTTTCAGCTGCAATCTAGTGTTACATTGGAGCACTGCTGGCATGCTTATAACAGGTAGAGGAAGGGTATTATAATCTCAAGATAACATCTTAGTTTTTAATAGATCTGTGTCTCTGGGCTATGTCCTTTACAAATATATCTCTAGTATTATAGCTATTTCCCTTGTTCTTTTGTCTTTTCTCTGCTTGCAGCATTCCCAATCCATTCCTTGAAGCCCTGAGTCCTGTTGATTTTGTTTTCTCTCTTTCCCTTAGGTGAGGCAGAAATGCTAGAGGAGGCTGAAGTGGGAGGAATGATCTTCACCCAGCAAGAATAAGTCTCAAGCAAAGTGTTCTTCCTTGGAGAATAGGTTTTCTGTTTATTTACTTAGTCTTTTTGTGTGGAAAAGTCTCTGGGAATATATCTGGGACATAAGGATTACTCCTTCCTTTACCCTGTTAGAACCATGAAAGTATCTTACTTAGATTCTCAATTTGAGAACCTGATGGGGTTCCTTGAGGTAAAGCCCAAAAAAGTATGCGGCTTCCTTAAGAATTTAAACCTTAGGAACTTCTCATTTTTACACTTCCACACTCAGTGTCCAGCCATTCATCAAAGTTACCATTTAATTGTTATTAATTTATGGCTTCAAAGGCTTCTGCTACTGGGAAACAGACTCTACCCTTAGCTGTGGCTCTGAGGATGCACTTGTCTCTACAGTTTTCCTGAAATACTAATTGTCTAAAGCACCTAAGAAAATTCATTTATTTTCAGTTAGTCCAGATTTTTCTTATTATAAGAATGGGAGTGACGACCTCCAAGATATTTATGTGTAGAAACTGAAACTAGAAATCCTACTTCATTGCCCCCACCCCTCCTCCACCTTGGGTTCGTCTTATTTTGAGTTGTGAGGGATTTTTGACATTGTGCATAAACTTTCTTTATTAGATACATTATTGGCAAATATTTTATTAGACTGTTTATTATTATTATTATTCTCTTAGTGCATTTTGCAGAGCTTTTAAAAAAATTAATAGAACTCAAATGCTTATGTTTTGTTTTCTTTTGTTGGTGTCATAGCCAAGAATAAACCTTGTCAAATTCCTGAACAGAAATATTTTCTTCTATGATTTCTTCTAAAGGCCTTATCATTTTACTCTTTATTCAAATCTCTGATCCATGTCGTTTATTTTTCACATGGTGTAAATTATGGAACAAAGTTCACTTTTGCATATTATTACCTTTTCTGGTGTACTTTGTCCCTTTCTGTAGCTTCAAGTTTCCTTCTGACATCATTTCCTCTCTTACTGAAGAAATTTATTTAACAAATCCCTTAGTATGGTTTTGTTGGGGAGGAATTCTTTCAGCTTTTATAGAAGTCTTTATTTTGCCTGTTTTTGATAGATATTTTCATCTGACATGGAATTCTGAATAGTGTTTTTCCCCCTTTACTACACCAAATGAACAGTGCACTGAAAACAGTGAAAGACATTGTTCAATTGTTTTCACTAGACTAGTTACTGTAAATCTTACATATTTGTTCCTTTGTACATAATGTCTTTATTTCTCTTCTTGCTTTTGAGATTTTTCCTTTATCAGCAGTTTTAAGCAATTGGATTATAATGTCTTTTGATGTTATCTTCAAGAGTCATGTACTTGGAAATCACTGAAAATCTTGGATCTGTGGGTACCTTCATATTTGGAAAACTTTCAGTCAATATTTCTTCACATATTTTTCTGACCTCCCAAATTTGAGTTCAGTTAGATTTCTATTGAAGTTGTCCCATGAATGTTTCTCTTTTTATTAATTTTTATTCTTTATTTTATTTTAATAGCTTCTATGTTTATTTTGAAGAATTTCTACTACTGTGTCTTACGGTTTTCTAATCTTTTCTTTCTGCAGTGTTTAACTAGTGTATGTTTTGTCCCAGATATTATAGTCATCTCTAGAAGTTATATTTGAGTCTTTTCATATTTCTATGCACCTATATAACTCTTTGAACATATAGAATATAGTTTTAATGGCCTCTTTTCTAACATCTATATCAGTCCTGAGAGGGTTTGATTGACTTTTTTTTCCTATTGATGGATCAAATTTACCCCTTTCTTTGCATGCCTGGAAAATTTTGGTTGGATGGCATACACTGTGAATTTTACACTTTGGGTGCTGAATATTTCTGTATTTCCTAATACAGTTAATTTACTTTATTCCTTTCATGGCTTGCTTTTAAGGTTCGTGAGGGTTGGTGGAGTGTTTAAGACTAAATATTTCCTACTTCTGAGGGAAAACTTTTCTATGTACTCCACTCATTACTCATGAATTATGTGATTTTTCCAGGAGTGGAAACAGGCACTATTCCTAGCCCTTTGAAAGTGTTGGGCTCTGTTTTCTTTAATTTTTCAAATGATTATTTCCCTAGACTTGGGCAACACTTGCATGCACTGATCAGTATTCTTCTGCATACTCAGGGAGGTCTCTCTGTAGAACTCTGAGATTCTCTCTTGCAAAGCTGTGTTCTGCTTTATTCTTTATACATTCATTTGTTTGCCTCTTAGAGTTCTTTGAACTACTTGAAACTATGGATTATTGTCTTCTATTATTTTTGGAAGTTCTCATATATTTCTTCAAGTATTTCTTTTGCCTCATTCTATTCTCTTTCTAGGATTCCAATTACATATACAAGACTGCTTGACATTGTCCTATATTTTCTTCATGATTATGATAATGATGATGATTGATGATGTTTTCATTCTTTTTTTCTCCTTGTTATTAAGTTTAAATAACATATCAAGCTATCTTTAAATTCACTGATTGATTGCCCAGATGTATTCCTACTTCTGGTAACCTGTCAAAGAAATTCCTTGTAGACATCTTGTGTAATGTTTTTGTTTTTAGCACTCAATTCTTTAGCATATTAACTATAGTTATTTTACTGTTTCTATGTGGTTGTTGCAACATCTGTATCATATATATTATATATTTGAAATGAGTATTATGATATATTCAGCATTTCTCATATAATTGGCATGAAAAACTATATAAACCCTCAAATGTAGGCAACTTTATATGCTATAAAATTCCCTTGTTAAATATGATTTTTGCAACAATTAAAATGTTTAGTTTGATAGCCACTAGACAGTTATACCAAGATAGCATGTGAAATGTGGCTAGTGTGACTGAGAAACTGAATTTTAAATTTTATTTAATTTTAGTTAAATTTAAACAGCCACATCAAGCTGATGACTACCACATTAGCACAACTGTAGAATTTATCAAACCTAAGTGTAAGCTTAGCATTTTCAATTAAAGGAAATCTAACTCAGCACATAGTGTTCCAGTATACACTGGGGTACATATAAAGAAAATACTATAAATTTTGTTATAGCCCACTATGTGAAGGGTCAATGTGTTCATAATAGATGTATTCATACTAAGATTTTTTCAAGCATGAAAAATAATCTTTCATCCATATCTAAACACATTGGTGACTATCAAAAAACAAATTATTTTTCTTAATCAAGAAATTACAGATGGAGGAAACTATAAACAAAACAAAAAGACAACCTAAGGAAAGGGAGAAAATATTTGCAAATGCAACTGACAAGGGCTTAATTTCCAGAATATACAAACAGCTTATACAACTTAGTAACAAAATCCGCAAACAACCCAAGCCAAATATAGACAGAAGACCTAAACAAATAATTCTCCAGTGAAGACATACAAATGGCCAACATACACATTAAAAAATGCTCAATATTGCTAATTATCAGAGGAATGCAAATCAAAACTACAGTGAGGTATCACCTCACACCAGTCAGAATGGTCATCTTTAAAAAGTCCACAAACAAATGCTGTAGAGGGTGTGGAGAAAAGGGAACTCTCCAACATTGCTGGTGAGAATGTAGTTTGGTGCAGCCATTATGGAAAACAGTATGGAGATTACTTAAAAAACTAAAAATAGACTTACCATATGATCCAACAATCCTACTGCTGGGCATATATCTGGAGGGAACTCTAATTTGAAAAGATACATATACCCCAATGTTCATAGCAGCACTATTTACAACAGCCAAGACATGGAAGCAACCGAAATGTTCACAGATGAGTGGATAAAGAAGTTGTGAAATGTATATATATACATATACATACAATGGAATACTACTCAGTCATGAAAATTAATAAAAACAAAGTCATCTTCGGCAACATGGATGGACCCGAAGTTTGTCATTTTAAGTGAAGTAAGCCAGAAAGAGAAAGAAAAATACTATATGATATCAGTTATATGTGGAATCTAAAAAAAAAAAAAAAGACACAAATGAACTCATGTACAAAACAGAGACAAACTCACAGACATAGAAAATGAATTTATGGTTACCAGGGAGGGAAGAGTGTGAGAAGGGATAAATCGGAAGTTGGAGATTTGCAGACACTAACTACTATCTATAAAATAAATGAATAAAAAGTTTTTAATATTATAGCACAGATAACTATATTCAATATCTTGTAGTAACCTATAGTGAAAAAGAACATGAAAATGCATACATGTATGTATTTGTATGACTGTACTGAAACAGTTTGCTGTACACCAGAAATTGACACAACATTGTAAACTGACTACAATAAAAAAGAAAGAAATTACGGATTATATTTCTTGAACAAAAGTTCAAACAATTAAATACTTTAGTTTTTTATATTATCACTGTAATAAGAGACACCAGGACTCCCTAGGGGACTATGGGAACTTTTCTGTTATATAATGTAATGTATATGAATTCTTAAAAGTATGATTACTTGAAATAAAGGGACAAACTTATCACTGCACTCAATTTTGACATGTTCACAAATAACATACTCCAGTACAAAGAGATCAAAATTGAGAATTAGAGATGGTCATCTTGGCTGACTGTGCACCTGTCTTGAGCACCAATTCTCTGAGTGTCATTTTCCTCTTGTGCAAATTGGAGATAATGATCTACCTTATGCAGTTGTTAACAGTGCAGAAGAACTATACGTATTTCAAGGATGGTGTGATGGTGGGTCCTGTTCTTTTCCAGAAAAAGAAACCGAGGCCCAGAAAAGACAGTGCTTCCCCAAGGCCACACAGCCAGTGAGTGGGACTCCAACCCACTCTGAATGAACCTACACTTTTCACTCTACTCTTTCTCAACCTCAGTCCTATTTGATTCTGTTAAATGGTCAGGAAGGAGGGAAATGGAACTAAATTTACTGAGTGCCTACTACGTGCTAGGCAGTTTACATGGACTGGCCCAGTTACTTTTTACAACGGGAACTAGCTCATGGGTAGTAAGAGTGACTATTCCCATTTAATGGACAAAGAAACTGAGGCTCAGGAGAGTTCTAAGTTACATGCTAAAGATCCCACTGCTAGTAAGCATCTAAGCCAGAATCCAACTTGATTCTCCAACACTGAATGTTTCCCCACCTTGCCGAAGGCATTAATGAGAAATTTGCCATACACATGGATAATAAAGGTTAGTCTCACACAGAAAAAAAAAAAAAAAAAGTTGTTGTTTTGCTCAGGACAGTCCCCAGGGTTCTGACATTACAACTCAATATAAACATTGACAACATTTAAATGTTTATATTTATTTGTGTATTTATGTTCACAGTACAAAATATTACACGTCCATTAATTACAAATACATAATATTAACTCTAAAATACATAACTGAATCTCATTTAATAGCTTCTTTTTAATGATTTGTATGATGTAGGAGGCATGATAGTGAAATATAATTCAGATGTCCATGAACTGAATCTGTTTATCAATTTGCAGGTTTGCCCCATTTACCCCCTACTGTTCTCCTGCATTATTTCAACTGGATGAGGTGGTGTATACACTACCGGTAATTTAGGGAGCTGATAATAGATGCATACCATTTTAACATTACAGCAGGGAGCCCTTGTCTTGCCTTTTCAGTTCACAGAGTTGTTACTCAGTGTAACACCAATTAACACTTAAGTGATAGAGTTTCAGCTTCTAGGTAAAAACTGGGAATCTTTCTTTCATGCCTCTGTACTGGAGCCTGTGTAGTTATGATATTTAATCAGCTGAAAGCCCAGGGCGTGCACTTGCAGTTGTGTTATTATTTATAATTGAATGCAGCACTGCTGCTGTGGCAAACCTTACTGGCATAATCTGTGTAAGGTTTAATGCTTTCTGGTATGACTCCTGGCGCCTCACCCACCATGCTATTCTGCTATAATGTGGCAGAGTATTTTAAAGACCTGTTTGTGAGTGAAGTCAATTGCGGGAGGGCGGTCTGGAGAGGAAAAACAGTAGTGAAAGCTGAAACATGGTAATTAATTTTAAAAATTAAGTATAATCTTAATCATGGCTAATTTTCAAACTCACAAACATGATATAACAATTCAGGTAGGATACATAATAAGGCTCAGGAAGAGAATAAATAATAATAAACCAAATATTCATTTAGAAGTTTAAAGAGACATTAGCATCTGGTGTAATTACACACACACACGATATATACAAATGAGGAACAAGTAAGATTTCACAAATCATATTCTAGAAACCTAGTCTTCTGAGCTTTAATGTGCTAAAACTTGGCTATACTCACAACAGGACTACTGGACTGCTGCTAGCGGGAAAATTGGCATCACTGTTATTACAATGTATATTTTGTACAGAGATAGCAAAAGTAATATGAAAGTATCTAAAATAGGCCTGTGCAAGTTTCTCTCACTAAATGTACATTAAGTCCTTAGGCTATCATCTTTATTGGAACACCATGAAAAAAATGTTTATTAGACAAAAATATAGGTTACTATTTAGGTAAAGTCACAATTACAATAACTTTATGTGCTCAGTGTCTTCTTACAGTACCTTTCCTCCGATTTTCTTTTCCATATCCTCATTTTATTATCTAAATATAGCTCTGATTACCTACTGATGTGTTCAACAATGCAAAATTTGTGAAATACCTACTATATGTTAAACTGTAGCCAATATTTTGGGGATGTAGCATAGAACAAGACAAATTCAAATTTATACAAGCATATTCTACAGCTACAAACTTATACTTTCATGGACTTTACATTCTACTCTACATTTCCTTGTGAGGCATGAGATCATTCTCCCTTCCAATGACACACAAGTACAATGAAGAATCACTAAACTATAACCAGATTGATTGGCATATATATTTTATACATAAATGTCCTTGATCGTGAAAACCAAAAGACAACCTAAAGCTTTCTTTTCTGTGAACTAACTTTTTCCTAAATTTTGAGACTCTCTTAACTATTGCAAGAGAGTGGTTTTTGGTACTTTAATAGTCTTTCTATGAAAGAAAAGCTGCTTTAAGAGCAGCTACTGGTACAATTGGAGTAATAATTTGAAAAATAAAGTAATATATTTGAGTTGTTCATCTATAACTTTAAATATCACACAAACAACAATAGCAAGAGACATTTATAGTGTAATTTTGAAGACTGAGTGAATTTACATTTGAAATGCCCCCTTCATGATTTCCAGAATATCATGCACAGGTTTAAATATTAATTTGCTGCTTTTATTATTTCTACCACATTATTATGTGACAGCCCACATTTGTTTACAATATCTTATGATCTAGAAATTAATAGAATACATTATGTATCCACATTTGTTAATCACACTTTATGATGTAGAAAGTAATGCATAGAAAAGAAAAAAAGTATATTAGAAAAATCACTAGATGAGGTTTTAAAGGATGAGGTTAAAATTCAGGTATGTTACAATTAGCAGACTTTTAATTTTCACAATTCTCAAGGGTTGAGAGTAGATGAGCTAATAATTAAAGGATTACTTTGCAATTTTAGAGAGAATTAATTGCAAAATAGTTTACTCTTCTTAAAGTATTCAGTTATACGATACAATATTAGCTTTTCATTTATTTGTTCAAGTATATTTCCCTGTGAATTAGTGATACTAAATCTAATCTAAGTTTTTATAATTATATGCAGTGTTTCATTCCCACCTTCATCATGAATGATGAGTTGACAAGAAATTAATTTTGTTTTTAATAATTTGAAATTTTAGAATAGGCATAAAAAACTGTTAAAACAGATGAACGAGGTCAGTATCATGACTAACTGATGATATATTTTATTTATCATTATATGTGAGGTTGACTAGTATTTACTATCATTGTGTTTAAATATGAGAGCCAATCATAAGGCATCAATTCCAAAAAAATGAAAAGAGAAATAAACTGCTTCTGCACGTATTTTTTGGGTAAAGAGAGTCATGTGGCTAGACTTGCTGTCTGCAGTCTTATCTTATGGTCAGTAAGCAGAGAGCTGGAAATGCTTGTACAGCGTTAATAAGGACTATTTTATAATATTTTAAATATGCTCATTGGTATTTTGACATTACTTATTTTTCATATTTCCTGGTGTTAGTAATAATCATTTTACATCATTCTGATGAACAGCTATATATTTTTATATGCTTTGGGCTTTTTGACTCTTCTTAAAACTCTTGAGAAAAGTTTACATTACTTCATATAATACGATTCTTTTTATAATATCATTCACATTTTAGTAATGTTATATTATTTTTACTTAAACAAAGTTCCAATTTGGAAAATAATTATTTTGTTAAGTAAATTCCATAGTTATACCATTAAGAACTATACTTATACATTTGTAAAGATTAAAGTTTTTTCTGTGGTCTAATATGATCTTATCATATAGATTTAATTAATCATGATTTAGTTTTCCATTATTGGTCAATAAGTCCATTTTAAAATATTTTTTAGGTAATCAGTTTCTGTTATGAATCAAGACTTTTCTCCAAAGGTTGAAATAATGAGACGTGAAAGAAAAGAATAGTTTCAGAAGTGTGAGATAGTTTAGCGGTTCTCAGCTAGAGTGTGTGTGATGTTGGGGTAGTAGATTTTGTCCTCCAGGAAACATCTAACAGTCTGGAGACATTTGTAGCTGTCATTCCTGGGAAGAAGTGCTACTTGTTTTAATGTTCAGGAATGATGTTCAACATCCTACAGTGCACGGGATACCTCTGCACAACAAAGAACCATCCAGTCCAAAACATCAGTGGTGTAAAGGTGGAAAACTGTGTTAAGAAATCAAACCAGATAGTGGGACACCCCCAGAGTACCTACAGAAGGACACAGTTAACACCTTAAGGACCTCAGGGAAAAGGAGGAAATAGCTACTGGTGCTAGACACTTGGATAAGTATGCCTGCTGGTGGAAGCTATTACCCCAGAGGGATGCAGGGACTGCCAGGGACTGCATGAACTTAAATCTTAAAAGGAAGATAACTACAGGCCTCTGTAATGCCTTGGGGAATTATACATTTAAAAATGTTAATGAAGCTCATCTGATTTCAGTATTAAATAAGTCCTCTAATATAGTGCTTATCGAACTTAAGTCTGCATCAGAACCATCTGGTGGGGAAAAAATACTTCAACTTTCGTCTCCTCCTTTAAATTGCCTGTGCTACCATTATCCAAATCTAACTAAAGATAGTTATCAAAGGAATCGTAGAGAGACAGTGTCCAGGGGTCAGTATCCTGAACTGAGAGCAATATAGAAAAGGGTAGGGAATGGAGCTGGGGTAGGGTAAATGGAGGAAAAGACAGCACACTTTTTAGATTTTGGATTGTTTTGAAATTTTACTGTGCTTATAGATTAACTTGGTCTCCTAAAATAACACACAAAAAGGAAATTCGGATAAAGTTATCTTTTTTCATTTATAAGGGAGTTTGTTCCCACTGATGTATTTTTTCAATTGAGCAATTTGAGAACTTCTAAACTTATAATAGACCATAATATTTTTTTATAGAACAAAAACATTTTACATAAAGTTCCACACTTTAAGATATTTGAAACAGTTGCTTTCCATTCACCTTTTTGTTTAAAATACATTTCTCAGGAAAATGTTCTCCACTAATGGCTTGGAGCAATTAAACCTGTGTGGGAGCATAAGTTTTGAGAAACTTGCAAAATGTTATTACCTTATAATCTAATTATGTTAAAAATCTGCATTGTTCATAGAGAGCCCATTTCAGTGTTTCTTTTTTTTTTTTTTCTCTTAAAATAGGACCTCTCACTGAGGATTAAATTAAAATAAGTCTTTTCATAGATGACTCCCACTGGAATGTAAATTACAATCTTAAGATTGCTGGTTCTCATGGCCTGCCTTTGCTATTTTTCTATTGAAGCTTCTAATTTTAGTATACATGATTAGTGTGTTTTGGATCTAATGAGAATAGGATGGCCAGAATAGATGGAGATTAACACAGGTGGGATCGGTTTATGTCCAGAGGCTGATTGAATGTACTCTTCAGCACAGACATGCAGAGTTTGTCTTTTACTATACAGAGACTATGCAAGTAAAATACTTAGTGTTTGTTTTCTGTTTTCTGGGTAGACATTCAGCTTCAAAAGTAAACAAACAAATACACAAAATAAGAAGTATCTCTGGGAATAGATCTAGCTCTTTTTGTATTTTAACTGTTTTATTTTTTGCTTCATTTCATGATATCTCAAAAGTGCTCTAAAACAATGGCACTTGAAGTATGAGCCATGAAGCAGCAACATCAGTATCATCTGGGGGCTTGTCACTAAAACAAAGTTATGGGCTCAATCCTGGACACTGGATCGGAATCTCTTGGTTTGTGGTCCAGGAACTGGCATTTTAATAAGCATCCCAGATAATCATGATGCAGGCTAAACTTAAAATTTAAAAAACTATTCTAGAAGACTTATTTACTATTAAAATCCAAAAAGCTTCCTTAACATGTTTTTAAAATGTGTACATTTCTCAGGGCATTACAGAGATCTATATTTATCTTCATTTTAAGTTTTCTAAAGTCAAATGTATTATGGAGGAATACTTGAAAATTGTTACTTAGTTATGTTTATTTTAATATTGTTATTTTTTTGTCACTAAAAAAAAGTGTGAGAATAAGTGTCAGCTACTATAGATTCTCTCCCCAAATTGCCTCTTCTCTGGGAGGCTGATCACACTTGAAAACCATAATACAGTTTAAAAATGACTTTGAAAATAAATACTTTAAAGTAATTATCCTTCAAATTCTTCTAATCAGTTTGATATGAAGTTGTCAAAAATAAAATCTTTACTTTAGGCAAACTCTAGTAGGAATTATCAACCTCCATTAATAATGTTTCATTGGTGGGGAATATCAACTTGTGTGAAATTTCCACAGAGGGAAATAGAAAATTAATCTGTTGATATGGATAAAGTTAAGCAGTAAGATTTCTACACATGAAATTATGATGTGCTGGTTATCAAAGTCCTAAGTAGCCTTAGAATATATTTTTGAGTAGGTACAAAAAATGAAATTTTAATGTATATATTTTTTAGCCTTCAAAAAAAAAAAAAGAAGAAGATACAGTATTTATCCTTAAGGAGTACTTCAGAAATTTAATAGGGACAATAAAGTATAAATATTACTAGGCTGTAGGTATACAGACTTAAATTTGTTCTTATCCTTACTCTGCCACGCTATAAAACATTGGACAAGACGCTAAATGACTCAGACTTAAGTTTCTTTATCTGTTAAATTGGAAAAACAATAGTGCTTAACTTGTAGAGTTATTATAAATACTAGTTTTTTTATTATAGGTAAAACATTTAAAAGAGTGTACCTAGCACTCCATAATAAATATTCACCATCACTAGTTCAAATTTCAGGAAATTCATGTGTCTGTACATTTAGTTATTTCTTTCCCAATTATTTTATTCCTTCAACCAGTATTTGTGTTATGTTTCTTTTGGTCCATATCTATCTGAAAAATCCCACACACTTGAAGTCAATCCAATGGCACTTCACAAATGACCAGGCAAAACATGTTCAGAAAAAAAAAATCATGAAAAATATTTGCAAAGCATTTATGTATTGAACAAGCCATCCTAGGTTCCCAGACTGACTTTTCCTCAGCCTATGTATCCTTTCAAAAAAAATAGTCCTTCTAATCCTGTGTTCCAAATATTTTCAACCCTTTCCGCATCTCCACATCTACCACCATGAGTCAGACTGCCTCCTCACTTAGTTTAGATCTTCTTCATGTCTAATCTCCTTCTCACCAGTCTATTTCAGTAATCCTGCTAAAGCAAAAAATTCAATACCCAGCAGAAAGCAAATCAGGGCAGGAACTATGCATTCTGAGCAATATTACTAGAAAGGAAAATAAATGTGAAAGACATTAAGAGGCTTTCATCAATAAAATTTATCTTGAGAACACAAAAGGGGTTTAAGATGGCCCTATTAACTAATTACGTCATAGTTACCATTAATGACTATAAAATTCAAGCTAGCACTACTTCCTTTTTTTTTACTGAATGAAAGAATAAGTGAGTAGACGAAATATTATAAATTTACTTTTTTTGCCCAAACAGCAAGTTTCAAATTAGCCACTATCAATGAAGAACAAGAGAACTGAAGAGAGACAATGCCTAGGTTAGCATCTCTTAGATATCAAGGTGTCACATAATTATCTGGACCTACATTCATTGGGAACAAGAATTTCATATCATCTAGGAAAACAAAAGCATTAAAAATGGTTATTTTTAATTCCCATAGTCCCAGGCAAAGGTTCACTACTAATTACTATTGGGAGCTAACAGTTTTATTTTAATACATCCTGTGTTAAAATTCTATTTATACTCCATCGTCAACATATAGCAGAATGCTAAGAAAGAGCAGGGGATCATTCAGGGGATAAAAGAGGACAAAGGATCCACATGTGTATAGATGTGTGTATGAAGGCAAACAAGTCAAGATATTAGACCAAAGAATGATTTCAGTAGCATTTCTTACCTGGTACAGTTGCTTCACTGAGGGGCCTATTGGGTTGCTTTATCACAGAGTTGCTTGAAGGCATTAGGGCAAGTCGTTTGAAACCTATGGGAAACAGATAGTAACAACTGAGCTAAGGTGAAGTTTTCAACAATGGCATTGGACTGTAACAGACATATCATGTTATAATCTAAAGTGTATAGCAGAAAGTGTCTCCATGTACAAGATAGACTTGGGAAAAGCCTGAAGTTTCTAGGACAAAATGTTCATTATTGAAAATCTATGAAGTCTTCCATACAAATTATATTCAAAGGGGCCTTTGATAAATTCTAAATTTGACCAGAATGCTTCAACCTCAAGATACAGACACTATGAAATGTATTTTCAAGAGATAATGTAAATACATGTGCAGGGAGAGTTGAATAAGAATGAAACTTTTTACAATATGTTTTCTGTCTGTCCTTTCATCTGAAGCACCAGACAGCAAAATTTTGCTATATTTACAATAATATCCCAAAGCTCTGTTTCTCCTGACTTGAAACAAAGGATGTTTCTAGAATTCAAAATTCAGACTATTTCTGTAATTCTCTTCCCTAAAGTGTTTCTGTAACCACTTCTGATACTGTGGAATTGCCATTTATAATCAGACATGCTGTTTGTAACTTTAATTTTTCCGCTTTTATGTTCACTTGATTTGTCAACAACCTACTCTTCCCACTGTCAGTGGTTTTGCCCCAACTGAGGTTGTCCAACCTGTCAACCTCTGTGCTCTTTTCTCTCCCCATCCTCAACATGGAAACTCCTCCCTCTCTCCTCATACTCAACTTTTTTTCAGAGAAGTTATCCACAGCAGAGCTGTTGGGCTAATAGTGGTGTACTTCCTTCACTTACACTGTAGCTTTAAGGGGAGGCAGATCAAAGAGCAGTTGGGCACAGATACACAGTATAGCAAGAAACTACTTAATCTTACATTCAGTCTCTGTCTTCCTTCATGGCTCAGACAGCCATACTACATCACCTCTATGAATTTTCCCTCTTAGTTTTCATTATCTCTCTCTATTTCCAGCTGCTGGGGCATTTAGTCTATTAGACAGATTTATTCTAATTAGAGTCATACTAGTAGATTAAGATTAACTCCTCTCCCCATTAAAATCAAACAGCATCACTGAGTATATTTCAGTATCTGCAACATTCTGAGACTATTAAGATGAAACTCTAAGCTTTATACTAGTCATAAGAGTAGGAACCCACAGAAAACCATACAGGCATTATTGTGTAATTCCTCAAAATAAATTTAGGCGGGTTCTGATCCAGCCCAATATATTGTCACAAATAAATCTCTTATGAAGATGGGACTTTTGAGCAGTCCTGATACATTAATTAGGTTGGATGCTATGAGGTAAGAAGGAGATGGTCATGGGTCATTTGATACCACAAGAGAAACTCTAGCAAGCTTCTAAATCAAAAGGGAAAATGAAAGATGGAAAAATTGAACTACATCAACTAGCTGTTTTTATAGGTTCAAAATAGTTGAATATTGAAAATTGAAAAGTTGCGTATGCAATTCTAAATTTTCTAGTAGCCACAAAAGTAAAATAAAAAGTAATTAATTCTAATAAAACTGTATTTAATGCAAGATTTACAAAATACTATCATTTTATCATGCAATCAATACAAAATTATGAGCTACTTTACTTATTCTTTTTCTACCAAGTCTTTGAAGTTCACTATGTATTTTACCCTTACAAACATGTTTGGACTGACCGCATTTCCAAAGCTCAATAGTCGTAGATGGGTACTCCACAAGAGTACAGTACTAGATTTCTGAATCTGACATTGGTGTATAAAATTGTATTTATCCATTTTTAATCTCTCTTTTAAGACAGAATAGTAATTTTTTTGATAAACTAACTCATATACACCCTATTTTTCAACAAGATATTAAAAATAGTGTAAGTGTGATGATAGAAGTATTATACTTTAATTTTGAAGAGAAGAAATATATTTTGGATAAGCTTGTTCCTATGCTTTTTGTATAAAATTCATATACTTTGATAAAATATTTTAACAAGCAAAATATATAGGAGCATTCTAGAATTAAGAAACACAGTATAAACATCATGATTGAAATTATTGCATTAATAAAAGCATAATTGTCAAACAAATGAAGAAAATTCTGAGAAAAAAGTATTAACTGGTTTAACATGAAAAAAAATCTCATTTCAATATCTATTGGCCTAATTTTAATCTGTGAAACTTTATTACCAGTTGACTGTGTCCTGTAGAGATACAACCAGAGCCCAGATCTGTGAAAGATGGTGAACAAATGCCATCAGCTACATTTTTCCTGCCTACATTAGCAATGCTGATCTCAGTGAAGGTCATGCAGATCATCCACGTTTGTTCACGGCCATCTGACTAGTGATGCTAACTGAATCACTAGAGGCTCCAGATTCCTTGTGAAATTGGATTAAATCCTTTGCGGGAGCCTCAAGGGGCACTGTAGAAGCAGGTGAAATTCATTAACTTAGTTCAATTGCTAAAGGCAGGAAAAAGGGTCCTTAAAATGAGAACTCTGGTGGTGTCCAGCATTCTGCAGTACAGT
This sequence comes from Vicugna pacos, assembly GCF_048564905.1. Lineage (NCBI taxonomy): Eukaryota > Metazoa > Chordata > Mammalia > Artiodactyla > Camelidae > Vicugna > Vicugna pacos. Next base: position 23,322,780 of record NC_132994.1, on the reverse strand, counting down.
GACGAAGTCTGGGGCTGAAGGGTCCATTAGGAGAGCCTTTAGATTGTTCAAGTTACAGTGACCAGAAGAGATCCCCTGGAGTACAGTAGAGGCAATAAAATAGCAGCCAGTGTCCTTCTATCACTGCTTAAGTGGGAGAAGCACTCAGGTTTCATCTAATGCCCAATCTCACTAGATTGTAGTGACCAGTTATCTCTAGAAGGCCCCTCAGTTCTGAGAAATGGAAAGGGCCTTAGACACTTGGAGGACTCATTACTATAATCCTCATGAGAAGCTTCTTCTATCTACTTATTTGCTTAAAATTTAAGCCCCCCCCCCAAAATGGCCTAACCATGACAAAAAGTTTTACTTTTACAGTAACAGAGCCCAAATTAGCTTTACCACTGTTGTAACATATGAGATTTCTTGGACTATGTTACTGATTTTAATAAATTAAGAAACTATTTTCTGTGCTGGAGAGGATGTGGAGAAAAGGGAAACTTCCTACACGGTTGGTAGGAATGTAAAAAAAATATGTATTTTCTGGTCTTAATTTAATCTGCAAAATAATAAATACCAAATATAACACAATCATTTGGTGAGAACAATTAGTAGAATTATTTGTAGGTGGGGTAAAAGCAAAATGAATTTCTTTTATAAGAAAGAAGACAAAGTGTCCTCTTTGAGTTTACTTTAGCCATCAGTTTGAATTAAACCATTATAAAAGACTACAGTTGTGTTGTACCTGAACTAGCCATGCATAAGAATTATTTAGGAAGGTTTTAGAAATACTAATTCTGAGAATCTGATAAAGATAGTGATTATGATGGCCCTAAAGTTCCTCTCAGCTTGATGAAATTTTAGACAGGTGTTTTGTTGTTGTTGTTGTTGTTGTTTGTTTTCTTTTCCTAACTATGGGCACCTCACCTCTTTTTACTGAGAGCATTTACTTTAGACAACTTATCATTATGAATTCTTTCTCTGCCCCCTTGTGATGTAAATCTTCTATAATCCAGAAATGTCTTTCCCAAGGACCTCACAGACATTCCTTTGAATGTAAGCATCAAGATAGGACTCCTGTCTCCCAGGCCCTGTGGAAGGGTAGAAATCTAACTTAGATAAAGGGCCCATTAAGAAGCACAGATGGCCACACACATTGACCAACCTCTCTCTAATGTCCTCTAGTAATTTTTCTACTAGCTCACCCTTTTGTATTTATCCCTCCTTTGTTTCAGAGGAGTTAAGTTCAATCTCTCCTTATTGCAATAGCCTTGAATACAGTCTTAATGCTTATTTAATAAGTCCAATGCAATTTTTCTTTTACAATTGTTAGCTGAGGTAACTGCTCTCACATACTGCACCCCAACCCCTTAATCTCATTAAAATGACGATGAAAGTATACTAAAAGGGGTAGATTCATGACACTGAGACTAGGTGGAGTAGACATGAGTGGCTAGAAACATAAGAGAAACTTAAATTTTTGTAAGATAATAATGGGATAGTTTGAGGAATACACCAACATATAGAAGACTGTAAGCAAACATTTGGGAGAAGATGGAAGTGGGGGTGGGACTCCACCAAAAATCTAAAGACACTTTGGAGAGAGGAGTCAAGGTAGAAGTCTACATACAATAGAAATAAGATGCAGAAACAGGATATAATCAGGGTAATTAGTTAGCAGCCTACATAGGAACAACCATGTCAGTTCTCGTATTCATCTAATCAACATCTTTGCACAAATAGGATTTGTGACGGCAGTATTGGCTTCTGTGCTAAATCCGAGGATCTTTTCTTTAAAACTACTGAATAACCTGCCTGACAATATGACTTTGGATTAAATTACAGAAATTTAAAATAAATAAAGCTTATATGATGTGAATGTTTATCTTACACGCTAAGAAATCTAGAAGAAGGTTCACTTATGGTTTGGCCTTAAACCTTCCCATCTTCTTCAGCCTATAGTATGGCCCCTACATGTATAGTGTCACTGTTTCAAAATAGAATCACATGCAAACACATTTGCACTGAAGTAAGAATATACCTGTTTTTCTTGGCAACTTTTTATGGAATAGAAAAAAAGTATTTCTATCATAATTTTTCTTAAAAGAATTTCAAATTGGGTTAAGTCAGAATTTAAAAATGTAAGTGTGTGTGTGTGTGTGTGTGTGTGTGTGTGTGCGTGTGAGAGAGAGAGAGAGAGAGATAAGTGAATATATGCATAACTCCTGAAACTAAACACCACTGTGGTCAATGTTTACCTGAAGTTTTTATCATCCATCCTATGAAGGGATTGCTATACTTTTTTTAGAGATTTGTTTTTTAAAAAAATCTCTTTTCAACCTCACTTTTATGATTGTAGAGTAATTGTATATTTTAAATGTGCTACTTCCATATGCATTACAACTTTTACATGAAGCCATTGTTTCAAAGAATAACCTAAGTAGCTAACAAATAAGAACTCAACAAAGGAAAATCTTTTTTCATTTTTTCAATTATTTCAAAATTTAAATGGTATGTAATCAGGTTCTATTTTTCTTAAATTAACACTAAATAAAACATTAAAAATTATTTTAAAAAATACCCTAGGGGATGCTATTTACTTTTTATTTATTTTGAGAATTTTTCATTCAATTATTTTTTTAAACATTTAAAGAGTATCTGCTTTGCATCAGGCACTATATTTGCCACTATGTAACTGGCTACACATATATGCAACTTAGAAGGAGACAATGTAAATATATACTACTTATTATTAAAAATTTTATTACAACAATGTAAATATACTATTTATTATAACAATATAAATGTGCTGTTATTAAATATACATTTAAATATATTTATTTATTTTATAATGTATTATATAGTTATATAAACTCTACATAATATATAATACTATATATTATAATTACACAGTTTATACTTATATTAATTATAATTACATATTATATGTAATATATATAATAGAATTAATAAATCTAGTGTGAAAATATAGTCAATAGCAAAGAGTGATGTCTCTGTAGGTGAGCTGGTATTTGAGATAACTCTTAAAAGATGAAAATTTGTAGGGGGGAAAATTTAGGGGATGGACATTCTAGTCACTTTAATAGCAAGAGGAGGAAGCAAGTGAAAAACTACAGTAGGTTTTTTATGAGCTGAGCTGAAGAAAGCTGAGCTGCCAAGTGTTGGGGTAGTTCAGTTAAGACAAAACCCAGTAACAGTCAAGTCTTTAGTCACTTTGTAATAGTATAAGCAAGAGCATAAATCGGAGTAAGCATCTGCTTTCCCCATGGAACAGCACTGAGGATCAGTGCAGATGCAGCAGATTCTCACTGTGGATGGAACCTTGAACAAAGGACTCCAGTTATTTTATGGACCCAAAGACTGTAGGTTAAGGGAGAGAAAGGGAAGGGGTAAAAGTGGAAAAGTACTGACTACTGAGTTAGAGTGGAGATAAAATTGCCTTCAAGTTCCTGATTTGGAGATCTCCAAATGGAAGGATCTAGGCACATGCTTAGTATGCATGAGGTCCTGGGTTCAATCCCCAGTACCTCCTCTAAAAATAAATAAATAAACCTAATTACCTCCCCTAGCAAAAAAAAAAAAAAAAAATTAAGTTAAATTTTTTAAAAAAAGCTAATTTTATGGAGGGTCATGGAAGGCTTTTGAATGCCATGTGATGGAATTTATTCTTGATTACATAGCAATTTTTAAAGGTTTTTTTGTCTTAATCTTAGAAAGATCTTGCAGTCTTAATCGTGCACATATATTGATGGGTTTTAACAAGTGACTGAACCAATATTTGCAGTTTAGAAGTGCAGTAATACCATCACATAATATTACTAATTTCATAATGATTAAAAAAGTAAAATTTATCAGGGAAATATAACAATACTAATTTTGTGCATTATTAGTAATATAGCCTCAAAAATATAAAGCAAAAATGGACAAAAATGAGAGAGAAAATGTCCAAAAATCATAATGGGAAAATATTAACAATATTCTTGTAGAAACTGATGGAACAACAAAAAATTAGTAATGATATCAACAATTTGAACAATCCATAATAAAAACATGGAGTCAAATGTATTAGCAAATTCATTAGGGTGTACAAAAGGATTATGCAATATAATCAAAGTTGGTTTTTCCAGAAATATGATTTTGGTTTAACATTTAAAAAAAAATTCAATCAATGGAGTTCTCCACATTAACAGAATAAAGGAAACAGTTTACATGATTATATTAACAGATTATTATTTAAATTGTTATGGTAAAAATTTAGCAAACTAGGAAGAGGGGGCATTCATTCGTCAATCTGAAAGCATATGGGTAGATAGGGATGATATTTATACAGCTACTACCACATTTAATAGTAAAATGTAAAAAATATATATACTTCTAGATTGGAAATAACTTTAAAAGGCCTGTTATCATTTTTATTTATTAGAAGGTGTAGCCAGTGGGAAAAAAAAAATAAAAGTAAGGTGAGTTATTGAAAATGAAGAAATAAAACTATTATTTATATTAATTGTGAAAAATTAAACCTACAAACTTACCAAAAGATATTAAAATTAATAAGTATGTCAGCAAGAGATGATAAACACAAGGTCAATATATAAAAATTAACAGTATATCTATAAGCACATAGCAAACAACTAGAGATTAACATAAAAGAAAGTAATTTTTAACAGCACGCAATTTGAAAATATAAAATCTAGAGAAAAAACTAAAGATTTACATAAAAGGGTTAAATAAAATTTAAAACACTGCCAAAGACATTAATAAAGAAAAATAGAGGGATATATTATATTATGAGACAGTTTTCATAATGTTTTAAAGATATTAATAATCCCCCCCAAATTTAATGAAATTCCAACAAAAAATCTCAAATGTTTTGTGGTGGCAGTTGAAATGAAAATTCCAAAATTTATTAGCAGTGCAAAGCATCAAGGATGTCTCATACATACATGAAGAGGTAGAGCAAAGTGGAAAGAAGTTCATTTTGACATCAAGAATTATATTAAAGCCATACTAATTAGGGAGAGAGGGCAGAAAATGACCAGGTGTGGAATCCAGAAATAGCATCTAGCTCTGGTTTATGATCAAGGTGGTTTAAGACAGTGGGAAAGTATGATCTTTTTTAATAATAGGTGCTAGATCAATTGAATATACATGTGGACAAATTAATAATAACAAACTTAATTTTTTCAACAGATCCTACACAGAAAATAATTTCAGCCAACTTGTGGAACTAGTAAAATTTCTAGAAGAAAACAAAAGAATACCTTCCTAATCTGAAAATAAACAATGACTTCCTAAAAATATTAATCATTTAAATGATTAAAAATGGTTTAACTGAACTACATAAAATTGACATCTATTAAATTACTTAAGATAAAGAAGGGAAGCTATGGAGTCAAAGTATCTAGGACAAAAAAGTTCATATTGGAATTACAAAAAGGACTAGAATTCAACAAGAAGTGGCAGAAAGATGAAAAGAAAAATGAGCAAGAGATTTGAACAGGCATTACACAAGAAGGATATCCAAATGGCCAATAAACTTATGAAAAGCTACTTAACCAAGAGGTGATACCTAGCAGTATGTTTAAGTTGAAGAAGACAGACAGTTCCAATGAGTGAGGACAGAAATTACAAACAGAAAGAAATCAAATGTTTTTTGCAAAGAAGGTTAAGTAAAACCTGTGTAATAGTTTATGAATGCAGCAATGAAGAAAGCACTGGAGAATAAGACATAATATCGTGAAAAGATTGTCATGATGTGTGTTTGTGTGTGAGAGAGAGGGAGATTGAGAAAGACAAAGAGAGACAAGGTAATATGAGTAATAGTATATACATAATTTAATTTTTGAAAAACAAGAGAAATAACTAAAGTGATATGAAAATAAAAATGTTATTTTTTCTGTTAAATTAATAAAATAAAAGTATTATAGAGAGATCATAGAAATAAAATAAACCATCATAGATGTATTTTATTTTCTCCTTTTTGCATATATGCTTTTTATACATACATATATATTTTTTCTCCTCACATTCTTTTCCATTATATGTTATTACAAGAAATTGTATATAGTTCCCTGTGCTACACAGTAGGTCCTTGTTTTTTATCTATTTTATATATAGTAATATGTATATGTTTTAAATATTATAAAATGAGAATATTTGTATGGTTAGATTAAGCAACTGTCCTCACTAAAAAATAAACAATAATGAAAAGGGGGTATATAATTTCCTGATTCTTGTTGTTTCAGATGACAGTGCCAATACCAGCCTTTGTCCTACCCCCCAGGCACCCTCTACCAAATCAAACACACACACACACATACTCCACATTCCCCCAGGGAAACAGTACATTATCTGATGAATGTTTTTAAAGAAGAGATAGTGAAAGTGTTACTCAGCCCCTTGCCTTCCCCTCCCTACTATGATATCTCCTCCCTTCCAAGTTTGAGTCCCATGTCACCACAACCATGCAGTGAGTTCAGTGGAACAGACCCTGTCCTGTGCTGGACACAAGGCCAGCAGACTTTTAGCTCTGTCAATGTTTGTTCAAAGAAAAAATCCTATTCATGGGTGAAACGTGAAGACACTGCAGACACCACAGATCAAAGCAGATTGTTTCATTACCTACCAGTAATAAGATTCATATTCCCATCTCTGTCTCTCTGTCACCTCTTTCTATGTTTCCACTGGGTCTCAATTTGGACAGGGAATACAGTGCTACTTGCTGGATTGCCTACAATGCCATGAAAAAAAATATATAACATGTGGCAGCATGCCTATCTTTTGAGCCTAATTTTTCCTTTAAGATATTAATCTCTTTGTGACTATTTTGTATTCTATTCGTATTGAAATATTGTATCACATAATATGAACATTTTTTCTACTCCATTGCTTCAGTTATTCAGTTAACTTTGATAACAAACTAAAATTATAATGGAGTAATTACATTTCAGGTGTACAAAAATGAAGTCGGGTGGCCACTGTGGATCTGGTCTCAGACACGTCTCTGCCCTGCTGAGACCCTGAACTTTGTCTAAACTGTACCAGGCCCAGGGACGTCACCTGCCAGATGCAAGCTTATGGTCTCAAGGTCTCCCTTTGTAAATATACAACCATTTAGGGCCCCAATCAATCCCTACTTAACAAGCACCATTACTTCTTGCCAGCTCTAATTTTAATTCTTGATAAGTAGCTAACTGTAATCTTACAGAAACCTAACAAACCCCAAACAAACACCTTTTTATTTCAATCAGATGTCTGTTACTAAAATTTTGGTTAACAACCTAAAGATGGCAAAGTGAAATATTTCTATGTCCAGGGGATCGGTTAAACAAGTAGCAGAATAACAGTTAACCACAGTTGGAGCCAAAGTAAAAGTCATAGAAGACAGGGAAAAGGAGGTAAATTGGAACACAGGGAATGGAAAAATCACAAAGAATGTTTCTAAAATGTAATCCATCCTCCTGACAATGTCCAACGTTTTGCCTCTGCATTCATCTATGGCTCATTTAATTTAAATTAATCTGATTTGGGGAACAGTGTTTCAAAGAATAGGCTCTAGAGGAAATTCTCTGGATTTAAATCCCAGATCTACTGCTTACTGGATCTGTTCTTCCAGGTACTTTATCGCTTTATGATTGAGTATTGTAAGCTATGGAGGAAGATAATGACTGAATCTACCTCACAGAGTTGTGTGGAAGACTTGAGAAAATATACATAAAGCATTTTGTACAATATCTGTATGATAACTCCATAAATGTGAGATCTATTACAGTTACTTTTTATATTATTATCATTACAGTGCTTACATGGAACATTTGCCCTTGATATTTTAAAAACAAAATTACTTAATATTCAATTTGAGCTGGCAGTAAAGCACAGTTTTTTATTAAAACACTTCTTTGGTTTGCAGCTCCTTAGGAATTCTCTTTTGTGCAAAAAGCTCCCAAGAGCCGCTGAAAAATAGAAAAGAGTCGCTTGGAATTATTATTTTGATCTTACACAAATCCACACTATCTTATTCTTGTTTAGTAGACTGAAAACTTGTAGTAGAAATGAGTTTACGCACTGGCAGTCCAACGCTGTTAAAGTTTCCAGTAGCTTAAAATAAAGTGACTTTGCTTTTTTTTTCACAGCTTTGCCACTAACAGGCCCCAAAGCCCCACTTGATAGTCAAATTATCAGGAGACTGTCAAGAGCCACAATAAATGTATTCAAATCTCTGCAGAACCTCTTTCTTTCTGTCATTATTTCCATGGTCTATCAACCAATAAGAATATGCCAAATGCATTTAGAGTATTGTAACTTGGTGCTTTGAGGGATGGGCTCAGATGATGCTTACTACTCTTTAATACAAACTCAGGAAAGAGTCACTAACTAACGTCTTCATTGACTTCACGTCAGTGTCTAATTCCAACATTGCATATTAAGTCAGCGATGCTATAGAACACACTTTTCCTACATAGCATTGTCAATTCCTGGCTACTTTGAAAAAATTTCTTTTTCTTTCTTTTCTTTTCTTTTCTTTCTTCCTTTCCTTTCTCCCTTCTTTCCTTCCGTCATTACTCCCTCTCTCCCTCCCTCTATTCCTCCTTTCTTCTCTCTCCTGCTCTCTTTTCCTCCTTCCCTCCACCTCACTCCCACCACTGTGTCTCTCTTGTTTTTCCCTGAGAGATAGTTGTGAGGTCTCAACATGCAAATTAGTGTCATCATTACATTTTGTTTGTAAATATTTCTTAAATGTAATAGAAACATTTTCAAGTAAGAGGTACATTTTAACACATTCAATTTAGATAATCAGGTAAATGTCTTAAAATTTTTGAAAATGGGATTTAATCATTAGTTATAGCTGGGTAGTGCATCCTAAAGTTTTATTCTATAGGTTTTTCTGTATTTATTTTTTCAATTGTTTCTTCAAAGAATAGTCATTCAATAAGAAAAATAAATAATAAAGCTATGAAACAAAATATTATATATAAAAGTAACTGGTAAATTTTATGTCTTTATATAAACATAAGAGAGTATTATAATTTCTCTTGTATGTTCTACCAAAGCATATCCAAATTATATTTTACAAGTTACACTTCCTTTCAGGAATAAGAATATTTTCTGCTTAACACAAAACACCTCAAAATGCCTTTGGATACTATTCCATCAATATTCCCTACACCTCTTTGAGTTATTAGTATTTTTAACTTTATGATCAGAGAAAATAAAAGTAGATAGGTTGATTATCTAAGGTCTTGCTATCTAAGGGTCTACAAGGAAAAAGATTCCTCAGCCTCAGCCCAAACAGTACATGGTTATAACATAACTCCTAATAATCTCATAAATAGTAAGAATCTCATCATTTGAAGATTAATAGAGGGTGAGTTTTAGAGGAGGATTGTTAGAGTTAGCTGTTGGTTTTCCAGGACATCACAGGATAAAGTGTGCCTGCTGATCACTTCTAGTGGAATGACAGGGACTCAAGGGGCCCATGTGGGAACCACCATTTGCATTTCCTGTGGTTGGGGGATATAATGGACTGGTGTTAAATTCCTGCTGACAGCTCTACAGGTGTAGAGATGGGCTATCTAGTTGCTGATGGACAAGCCAAAGTAGATCTTTCTGCTTGAGTGGGATCTGCTTGAACTAGATTTTACTTAGGGTAAAGGATGAACATATTAGTATTTTCCATAGACTAGTTGGAGGCTGAGAAGAGAGTATACAGGAGGATGTCATGCTAGGCTTTTCCATAAAATGTACCTAGCAAAGGAAATAGACTTCAGCAGAGTAAAACTGGTAAGCCCAACAAATCACTTGGTGCAGCCAGAGAGAAAAAGAGCATGACCCCCAGGAAGGGCACTGCTGTGAGATATACCCAGTGATGCAAGAGTTGCTCTGATAACAACAATATCACTCCAGGACAGGAGTCTGCTTTTAACAACTTCTAAGCCAGCACAAGAAAATGTTAACTTATGATATATTACCAGTCTGTGAAGACTTATTGTGTCTTCTAATTTCTCACATTTTATTCCATCCTTAAACTTCCATCTTTAGACAATAAGGGAGACAGTAACTGTGAAGGTGAACAACAATGAGGAAAGTAAAGAAGCTATAACCTGACAATATTTTTGTTCTCAGAGTAGAGACTCCACATTAACTACAGGGTGGAATTCAGGTTTGGAAAATAATGCAACTAAAGTTATGATTATGATTATGATTATTATATATAAGACTGATCTTTCTCTTGTTGCTATTTATTTTTTAAGATTATATTTTATGACTCAGAATATTCAGAAAATAGTAAGTCCTATAAAAATATTAAAAGCAAAAATTACTAACTTCACCAAATAAAGATAAAACAATACTGAGAAACGAAAACAAAATTACTGCCTCATCTCATGATTCACGATTTTTCATCATACAGATACTAGTCATGCTTTATATAACCTGTGTTCACAGGTATACATGTGGGTGCTTTTCTAAAATAGATGCTTAAAATAGAACTCTTAAAATTGGTAGCAATCCTAAATAGGCCTTAAATTGTACTACATACTATCATATTGTATTCCAAATGGTTATAATTTGTACTCTCATAGCAATGAATAAATATGTATTTCCCATAACCTTTCCAACAAGTCATTTATTTTTATGGTTTCAAGTGGAATTTTTAATCATATCTAAATATTCCATTTTTCTGTAGTTGTATATATCACTATTTCCCTTTACTACTTTTTTTTTTTTACATTTTATATCTTGTTGAAGAAAATATAAACTTTTACAAAAATCACAGAATTACTTGCTTTTACTTTTTTCAAGTTTTGGCTTATTTATATTTAAATATTTATCTATTTGCAATTCATTTCTGCTCATCATGAAGCATTTAAATATAAATATAAAAAGCAATTAATTCACTGAATACTATTTATTGATTAGAGTAATTGTTTTGTTGGTTACTGCTCTGTATTTGATTATAAAACAGTTTTTAAAATGTACAGTCAACCCATGAACAACACGGGTTTAAACTGCCCAGATCTACTTAAATGCAGATTTTTTTTTCCAATAAATAGATTGGAACATGTTTAGAGATTTGAGGCAATTTGAAAAAAAACTTGCAGAGGGAAGAGTATAGGTTAGTGGTAGAGTGTGTGCTTAGCATGCATGAGGTCCTGGGTTCAATCCCCAGTACCTCCACTAAAAAATAAAATAAAAACTTAATTAAAAAAAAGAAAAAAAAGTTGCAGATGAACTGCATAACCTAAAAATATTAGAAAAAACTAAAAGTTAGGGACATCATGAATGCATAAAATACATGTAGATACTAGTTTATTTTATCATTTGCTATCATAAAAAATATATAAATCTATAATAAAAAGTTAAAATTTATCAAAAGTTATGCACACAAACATTTACAGACCATACATGGAGACATTTCAAGTCAAAAGAAACTTAAACCAACATAAGAATGCAGTATTAAGTTATAATCGTATAAAATTAAATGTAGTATATATTGTACTACTGTGATAATTTCACACCCACCTCCTATTGCTGTTGTGGTGAGCTCAAGTGTAGCCAGTATTCACTTAAAACACCCTGTGATGCTAATCATCATCATGTTTAGTGCAATACCTTAAACTCTGAATAACAGCATGGGACCCATGCAGTGTGCCACTAGCAATGCTGAAAATGCTTTCAAGAGGCAGAGAAAAGCCAGGAAATTACAAAAAAAAAAAAAAAAAGTTGAATAGTGTAATATGTACCTTAGACTGACTTCTGCAGCTGTGGTTGTCCTCCATTTCATGATAAATGAATCTAATGTAAGGACCACTGTAAAAAAAAGAAAAAGAAAAAAGGAGGACATTCATGAAGCCATTGCTGCCAGCAGGAGTGAGAACCTTGCACTTTTTGACAAAATAACTTTTTATCTCTTATTGAAAATGCAGCCTTTATGTGAGTGCAGGATTGCTATAAGAAAGGCATACCTACAGACTAGATTTGAGAAAAAGTGAAGTTATTATATGACAACTTAAAGCATAAGGAAACTGAAGGATCTAAAGCTGGAGAATTTAGTGCCAGCAAAGGATGGTTTGATAATTTTAGAAAGAGGTTTGGCTTAAAAAACATCAAGATAACAGGAGAAGCAGCTTCTGCTGATGAAAAGGTAGCAGATGAATTCCCAGAAGCCATTAAGAAAATCATTGAGAAGAAAGGATATCTGCCTGAACTGTGTTTTAGTGTAGACAAAAGAGTCCTATTCTGAAAAAAAACAAATCACAAAGGACATTTACTATGGAAGCAATCACCAGGATTTAAGGCACAAAGGAATAGACTAACTCTACTGTTATGTGAAAATGCTGTCATGTTTATGATAAAGCATGCTCTTTATCTTTTCCCCTCAAGGTTTGCTGACAGCTTTTTGCTTGTACAACAAGAAGACCTGAACAAAGAGAACACTCTTTCCTGAATTGGTTCCATGGATGTTTTGTTCCTGAAGTCAGAAAGTACCTTGCCAGAAAGGGACTGTCTTTTAAAGTTCTTTTGATATAGGACAATGCCACTGGCCACCAAGAACCTCAGGAGTTCAACATCAAAGGCATCGAAGAGTGGTCTACTTGTCCTCAAACACAATGTCTCTAATTTAGCCAAACTTGAAGGTTCAACACACATGGTAATCTATGGAAAGAATTGTCAACACTATGGAAGAGAACCCCGATAGAGTATCCTAGAATTCTGGAAGGATTACACCATTGACAATGCCACTGATGTTATAAAAAAAAGCCATGAAAGCCATCAAGCCTTAAACAATTAGTTCCTGCTGGAGAAAACTGTGTCCATATGTGCATGACTTCACAGAATTTACAACAGAGCCAATCAAAGAAATCAAAAGAGATTACGAATATGGCAAAAAAAAAAGGTGGGGGCTGAAGTGTTTGAAGATATGGATATTAGAGAAATTCAAGAGGTAATAGACACCACACCAAAGGAATTAACAGAAAATCACTTGTATGGTGACAAGTGCTTCCAAACCAGTGCAAGACAATGAAGAAGAGGATGTAGAAACAGTGTCAGAAAACAAAGTGACATTCGACAATGTGGCAGAAGAGTTCCAATTACTCAGGATTGCTTTTGACCTCTTTTACAACATGGACCTTTCTATGGTTTGGGCACTGAAATGGAAGCAAATTGTGGAAGAGAATTGGTACTGTACAGAAACATTTTTAGAGAAATGAAAGAGTAAAAAAGTCAGACAGAAATGATGCTGTATTCCACAAATTTACACCAAGTGTGTCTGCCTCACCTGCCTCTCCTTCCATCTCTTCCACCTCTTCTGCCTCTGCCACTCCTGAGACAGCAAGACTGACCCCTCTTCAGCTTACTCAATATGAAGAATACAAGGATGAAGATCTTTATGATGATCCACCTCCACTTAATGAATGTTAAATAATCATCACTCCATACAGTTAATAAACTTATGTGTGTGAATATCTTCATGTGAAAATCTAATAACTGTACAGCAAGAATTGTATGAGACATTTTTGTGTCATCATCATCATCAGCCTAAGTATTCATTGTATAGAATGTCATGTGCAAGACTTGTACTGAGGTAGAAAGCCTATTGCCAAACATAGGCATAAGGTGAGTGATATTTAGTATAAAGTTAATAATGTGTTGTTTTTATTACTGTTTTATAACTTTGCTTTCAAAGAATTACATTACCATACAGCATGTCTCTCTTATAGTTGAGAAAAATGCATATCACCCTATCATCACAGATAAATGGTGCTTGAATATAACAATGTTTCCAATACCTTATTGTAGGAGTATAATGCTGTAGCCATAACAATTTTACAATGATGCATTCATTAGTGTATGTGAAGCTTTCTTACCGATTACTCTAGGCTAACATAAAGCAACCATATTGCTGGTTTTTTGTTATCAGTGCATGAATCATTATACTTATAAAGAAGTATGAATTTCTTTTGCATATTATCTTTTCATTTTTGATGTCTAGTGTTAGTAATATGTATAATATCTAGAGCATTTTGTATTATGTAAGACAGTATTGATGTATGTACTGACAGATTGATGATTCATCTTGCAGATGGCATAAACTTACAGTATCAATAAATACAGTACAGTACTGTAAATGTATTTTCTCTTCCTTATGATTTTCTTCATAACATTTTCTTTTCCTTAGCTTACTTTATTTTACAAATACAGTATATAATACATATAACACACAAAATATGTGTTAATCAACCTTATTGGTAAGACTTCTGGTCAACAGTAGGCTGTCAGTAGTTAAGTTATCGCAGAGTCAAAAGTTATAAGCAGATTTTCAACTGCACGGCTCGGTGCTCCTAATCCCTGCATAGTTCAAAGGTAAACTGTAATTCCACATTTACAAAAGTGGCAAACATATATTTACATGTATATACAATTGCATTAACATCTGTAATCAAATTTATATCTATTTAAATTGAAATATACAATTTATATGCTCATGTATAAATGCAATTAGTAATTATTTTCTCTAAAACTTTTTTTTAACTTTTGCATATAACAACCATAAAATATTTTTTAAAGTGACTGTACATAGGCACTTTAAAATAATAGTTATAAAAATAATGGCTATGTCTGAAAATGAAATATAAATTTATATGGTTAGCAAACATTTGGTTCTGTTCAAAATGTCTATAAGCCATTTGGTCCAAGGCCAAAAAAGTTGACCCTTGAAATCTGGTCCTATCTAAAATGTCCCTGAACATCTTTGGTCCATGACAAATGGTTTCGGACAGGACCATATCAAGGACCTTTCAGTGTGGACCAAAAGTCTTATGGACCAAATATTTTATGGATGTTTTGGACAAGACCAAATATAGGATTTATATATATATATATATATATATAATATATAATTTATATATATATAAATAGTAGCATAATCTATGTCAAAATGGACATTTTATTCTATTTAAAACTGTTAGAATATACATTTCCTTTTTGCTAAGCAAGAGACAAAACATATCAAGATATACTTTTAACTTTATGCTCTTATAATTAATTTCAGTTCTAGAAACCCAGCCTAATAAATAGTGAGAACCCACTACCAACACAAATAGATCATATTGCTCATTGTAACTGTGTTTAAAAGATAAAAGTTATACATTTCAAACAATTGTTTAATGATCAAAGAAATATTGCTAATAAAGATGGTGGAACTTTCTCTTCCATAGAATTAAGTTTTCAAATATATTTACTCACATGGGGAAATGTTATTAACTTTGTATATGAGAAAATAACTGCACAAAATGACATACATGTTTCTTAAATGAAAACTGCAAGCTATAGAATAATGTGTACAACATGGTATTATAAGTAAAAACACCTGTGTAGTATTTATCTGCACATTCATATACTTTGTAAAAACATAGAAATAGGTTTAGAAAAGTAACAGTAAATATTATAATTTTTTTATAAAACATCATGTTAAAGAGAAGGGAAATGATTAATTTTCCTTTATACTTATGCATATTGTTTATTTATTACAAGCATGTATTAAAGAAAATAAACATATAGAGAGTTATTTAAAATTTTAACACTATTATAAATAGGTACACAAATAGAAAAACATAAAGTAACTTGCCACAAAATATTAAGAATTATTAATATTTTTATTTTAAATATTCTTTCTGATTTCCCAGTTATTAAATATTGCTTTCACAAAGTCATATATAAGAATGGTAACATTTCAAATTTGTGTTTGAAGTAACATATAGCATCCTAAAGATTTTAATTCACAGAGACATCCATACACATCTACATATAATTTGAGAAGAAAAAATTAGAAATAAAACCTAACATTTAAAATGAGTTATTTCAATGTTAGGGATATAGATAATTTATTCCTTTATACATTGCCTGTAACAAGTATTTTTACACACTAAGCTATTATTTATTTTATAAACAGAATTCCATTTATTTTCATTTTTAAAAAAGTTTATGGATAAAACAGTACAGTAGTTATGAATACCAAAAACTGTAAAATTTAGTTGTACTTTTCAAGAACCTAAGGACCTACAATGATCTATCTTAAAACATAGATTTCTCTTTTGCCTGAAAAGCCAGTATCCAAATTTACAACAATAAGAAAGTGTCACTCATGCCACAACCAGATCAAAGTTGACAGCCAAGCCCCAGAGCAGGTGGACTGCTTCAATTATTTGCCATCTATGATGAATACAAAATATGTTCTAAAAGCTTTCTGGAGATCTGTGGGATGCTGGCGCTAGCTCAGAGCAATATGACATTGATGATGAAGCTCGGGTGAGATAAAAGTTCCCCCCAAAAAAAGACAAGGCGTTGTTTTTTGTGGCCTTTGGTTTGGCAACAATTTAGCAATAAATGCAACAGCTGGCCACTGAAAGGATGATCTCAGGACCAGTTGAAGGGGGCTGAGTTTTGACGGTATTGGCAGGCCGCCGATGTATTTGAGATGAAATAAGCCCAGCAACTGGACGTGTTAGCAGCTGGCCAGACAAAGGATATTGTTCAGATATTTAATAGCTGATAATTGAGCATTCTAGTAATATTTGTTAAAAAAAAAAGTTGGTTACCAAATGGGTTGACAAATGATATTCATTCAGTGTTTGAGAGAAGGATTTATGGGAAGATAAGCCAAGAAGCATGAGATTGTCATTATCTCAATTCTCTCAGGAAGATTTTCAGGAAGATTAGACTAGAAATACCATAGTATAAAATGAAACAGATCATGTTTTAACTCCAAAATTGAATAGCCATTTTATACTCTTTGGCCTTCTCTTCACTGCAAATCAATCCTCTCGCCATAATATATTTCTTATTTATTACCACTTCACTATTTTTCCTAAATTGATAATACTGTATAATATACCTTATTAAATGTTCTTTTTGAAATCTTACAGTGCAAAAGTGTGTCTACTTTTTATTTGCTAATACTTTTAACTGCTTAATAAGTCAATTTAGTCAAAAACACATGAAATACTTGAAAGGGCATTCATTCAAAATAAAATAAAATTAAGTAAGGGAAAATATTAAACATTTAATTGACAGTAAAGGTGAAGTCATCTTGCTTTATTGGAGATACACTCAAATATGGTAGAAAGATGTGGCAATTTAAAATATCTCTCTGCAGTTTTGGTTTTCAAAATTTGAAATATACTTTATAATTTTTACATTACTCAGAAAGTTTGGTGTGATGCAATGAATATTTATTTTTGAAATTAAGAATCATAATGATATATGTTAGCAGTGGTATAAAAACCCAAGGATTAAGTAAAAATAATAACACTGAATAGGAGCTCTCATGCAGATACTTGTGATTTGTTTTTATACACCTACTTCTTCAAACATTCCCTAACTGAAAAATAACTTTTGACTCAAACTCACTACTTTAAAATTGTCCTCTAGCATCTATCAAGGATCTTCTCTTCTAAGAAATGTTCTATAAAACCGTAATTGTTTAAATACTCTGATAAAACTTGATTACAGCAATTCTCACTGATTTAACTTGAAGAGATTTCTGACTTCTCTGAATTGAATATTAATGAATTTCCCAGGAGTTGAAGCCAGATGAAACACAGCATACAAAGTTAAGAGGCAAATAAAGAAAGATCTCATCCTATCTCACTTTATCAGTTACACGCACCATACTGAAAACAAAGGTCAGACTGTGAAAGATCTATTTCTCTGGAAGGACAAATGGGCAGAACAATAAACGTAAAGACATTAACCAGAAAAAGAGTTCAAATCCATGAAATGGTAACTTGAACTCTTTAGGGTTTAATGAGCATTGGAAAGAGTTTTTAAGTTTCATTCAAGTAGGGTCATGTTTCACTACAAAATTCATGCTGGCCAACAAAAGAAGGGGAAAAGAAAACACTTCCTGCCTGCCTTAAAAAAACTATAATCCTTAAAATACCTAAATATTTGTGAAAAATAGAACATCCTAAAAGATAATACTTCTATTTTTGATACTCTTTTTTTCAAATCATAGAATTTAGAATAATTATACCTGCAAATACTTTTAAGGCAAAACCTTTGAAATTTTCTCCATTTTACAAAAATAACATAGACTACATTTAAAAAAAACACACGATAAGAATGTATATTGTATATGTATTCATAAACTTAGCCATATGTATATCTATATATGAATACATATGTATTCAACTATATGCCTATTTTCAGAAAGATACTTGGTTAGGCATCTAGAATTCTTAAAATAACCAATTTTTTTGTCTTATAAAAATTATCAGAAATTTATTGTGTTTGTTAATCTTTTTAATACCTTGTTGGTGCTAGTAGAAATAGTAATTAGGAAAAGAAAATTATTTATGAAGAGCTTTTTTGTTATTATCTCTTTCCATTATTGTACTTTGATGTCCTCAAAACACAAGTTAGGGTAAGCATTTTAGGGTCATTATTATTTTATACTTCCCCTTTTTTTATCTTTTCTTTTTTTTAATTGAAGTATAAAACTGACTATACTTCCCCTTGGTTTTAAATCATCTATCTTATGACCTTACAAATGATGTTATTCTTGTAGTGTGACTTCTGTGTTTAAAATATGATTCTATTTCTGCCTAACTTAGGAAAAGTAAATATTGAACAGCCATACTATTTCATTAATTATATTTTAAGAAATAGAACACATCATTTTGTCTTACAGTTTATGAGTATATATTTTACTATTTTGTCTGCATGGCTTCATGCATAATATTATTAGCCATGCTTATTGGTAAGAAAATTGGGGGAAAAACACCTAGAGATGTGAATTGACTCATCTAAGGGAGTATGTGCTTGAGTGAACACTCAAGTTCAAATGTTCTTTCTAATTACTGAGAGAAAACTGTAATAATGGGCTCATATTTTCTAGCCTTCATTAATTATAAAGCACAAAATATTTTGTTATATGTAACTAATCAAATTCATTTTGCAATTGAATTGTAGTAGAATAGAATTTAATAAAATCAGCACTTCTACATATTAAGACATGAAAATTAGGACCTGGATAGGTAAGTGACTAGCTAGAATACTAGTTACAGCAGGTGTCAGAGGCAGGATAGTTATCAAGATCTCTTAACTCTTAGCACCGGACTCTTTAAACTACTCTGTCACTTCTTGTCTCTCATACTAAGTATACATTTAGTAAGCAATACAATACATTAAGAATACTCTATTGAATTCGGGCCCCAGATTTTGGTTTCTATTATTCCTTGTGTTTTACATGTCCAAAGGTAAATATGGTGAAAAAAATTCAGTAAAATAAAAGTTCAAAAACTGATATTTAATATCTATCCTTCAATTTAATCAGCCTACAGCTCATAAATTCAATCCAAGGATCAGAGACTTGAAATATATAATCACTTTTAACTGCTCCCTGCTCTCTTATTCTGGGCCATCCATCTGTATTTCTGCTTTGGAGAAAAGTAGAGAAAATTAATGTGAATGTGAATCAAAATGATAGGTATGAAAGAAACATAGCACAATCTTTGTGGCTTTTTTACTGACTTTTTGGGTTGACAGATGGAAAATACAATACTGAGTTTTATTTATTGCCTTACTCCCACTTAAACTTCAAAACCATCTTTGACATTAAAAAGACACAGAAATCTCTTGATATTTTGTAATAAAGGGAAAATAGTTTCTTAAATCTGCATAGTAAATCTTATAGACATCTAATCAGAGATTACAATAAAACAAAATAAAATACTTGTGTATTAGAATTATTATTATTATTACATCCATAAATTATGGCAACGACTTGTTTAAGTTGAAAAAGAGAACAATGTGATTTATATGTAAACTCTTTTGAAACTACAGTCCAGTGTTGAAGGTCTAAGGAATTTTGCATCTATAACAAAATTTGACAGTCAACCATTTAACATAAAGGAAAATGTATTCTTTACATCTATTATTCAAAACTCAATAAAATGAAGCAACACCTAACCCCCCAACATTTCTTCTTATATTCTCAATAGGATTGGACTTGATTTATCTAGTCTACCCTGTAGAGTCTATTTTCTCCATCTCAAAGTTTTCCTTCTCAGTCCCCAGCCCAAAGGAGTTCTACTCTCTCTTCCCCAATAGGGCTCTCACAGCTCTTTCGTACGTAGATGAAATGTAAGTGCTTCCTATTCTCTTCCTGCCACTCATTGTAAAAAAAAAGGATATTTCTTTAAAAAAAAAAAAAAAGAAAAACAGAAGGAAAAAGGAAAATAAAAGATCTGTGAGCATTTGCTTGGAGGCCAAGGAGTGCATAGTAGGAACACTATTTTGTATGCTTGAAAGATGTCAATCAGCATTAGACAGTGGTAAAAAAAAATGGTAAAAAGTGTCACTGAAAGTACTTGGAGGCGCACAATGTATGAAATAAACTTGTAGGATGAGGAGGACGCACAGAACAATGTTATTGGTAGGTGTCTGTTTGCACTGACCTCTCTTTGATGAGCTCAGAAAGAATTTACCAGCTTGCAAGCAAGATGGTAAGGTTTTAGAGAAATGTCAGAAATTCATAGCTTTGCAATATTGGAAAAGCCAACCAATTTTAGACTCTAAACAATAATAAAACAAAATAAGAAAATTATTGAGGGGAAAAAAATGATTTAGGGGCATGATATCAGTCATATTACTATAACCAAAAACTGGAGAGAAGTTTTTCACACAAAAAATATTTAAGGCTCTAGGAACAACCAAATCCTTTCAATTGAGGAAAATAATTCATGGAAGAAAAACAAGAATACTGACTGCCTCACCAAAGTTAGATAAGCATATGCATATGCAACGCACTTGAGAAAAGTGAAACCAAGTTGAGGATACAAAAGCAAAGGAATATACTGCTCCTGGGAATTATGTCTCAAAAAGAACTGCGGGCTCGTTATTTAGCAATGGATTTCACTAAGTATTTATGAAAGATGTACTGCTAAATGATTCACTGATGTGGGCAAAAATAAAAAAAAATTAAAGTTACTATTTAAGACTTAAAATTATCTTTAGGCCCCTAATAGACCAGGGGCAGGAAACAAGCTGAAAATGCTATCCTCCATCCATTCCCTGATGGCCCCTTCAGATACAGTCAACATGGAAGGACGAGCAACTCCCAGAGTGTAGCACCGTGGGAAAGTTGATGTACTGCAGTAAACTGCAACCATACATTTATGGGGCAAAAACAGCTTACATTTTAATTTCAAGTATACAATGTGAGACTCTTATATTGGTTGTAACAAGTTTAATGATGTGTTTCAAGTTGGTAAATTAAAGTCAAAACAAAAATTGCTTTAATTTTTCTCCAATTACTGTCTTAAAAGGACTCAATAGAATAAAAATTTAAGTGCCACAAGGGCAGACATCTTTGTTTTGTTCACAGGTGTGTTCTCAACAACTAGCGCAATTCCTGCTACAAATATTAACTGACTAAAGGAATCAATAAATGCTCTTTTAAATTTTGTTTTGTTCCCCTCCAATTATATCCTGTGCAGATTCCATGAATCTTGAGGCTCTCTCTATTTCTAAATGAAATTTAAAGTTGCAATTTCAATGTGTATTTAAACTTTATTGCCTCCTGTGCCCTCAAGGCTGACTTGGGCTGGGATTCTAGACTACATGGAAAGAAGGAGAGGCACTCCCTAGCTCTGAGCTATTTTTCTTCTTTTTTTAATCTTCAAGGTCTAGTCCCTTTTGTGTATTGGACAGGGAGAAAGAGGGAAATTAGCTAAGCTCTGCAAATTGCTATAGTGTGGTTGTAATTTTCTTAAAGTTTCTCTAAACAACCCTGGGGAACAGAGATGCTCTTTGTAGGCTAAGAGTTCAAATACATGTCCTCTCCAGGGTAAATGTGTGAATTTTTCAGTATCTTCTTCAGTATGTCCTCCTCCCAGTTTTCTGTGGGACATCCTCTGCAGCCCAATGTTTCTTCCACTTTAGCTGGCTGCAGGCACCCTTGCTGATAAGTAACATGATCAGAGATGGGTATATATTTGTAACTGTGTAAACGCTACTCATTGGAAATATTTTTTAAAACACTTTTTCATACAATTTTATGTTCAACCCTTAAAATTGGTCTCCCTTAAGAACCAAGTGAAGGGCCATAGAAATTTCCAAAACCTCAGGATCCAAGAAGTTTTACTGCATATTAAATAAACCATTGAACAAGCTCTCTTTGTGTCATTGGCAATGCATTATAAAACATTTTTAGCTGGTCTCTGCCTCTCCATTTTGTTGAAGTGAGTGTATAATAGAAGGAGCCCTGTCTTTCACAGTCAACCCCAACTCCCTTCTACTGGAACGCTTACTGAATTTCTGTAGACGACAGGGCCCTATGGGAAATTAAGAATCAGTAACACACACACATGCACACAAAGTCACAGTGCTCTAATCTATGTGATTGATATGTAAAAATCACTACTTCTTTCTGGAACAGAATGAAATGTCTTAAAATTTTGGAAAGACAACTTTCCTAAAATGTTCAAGATGCTTTTGTATTCATGATGTTGTTTTGTATCTAGTACATAATTTTTACATTAAATGTAAAGTGCTAATAAATAAACATGACCTATGTGGCCTGTCACTCACATACAGTTTGACACAAGAAGTAGCAAACAGAGTTTGCTTAAAGAAAGGGTGTTGGAAACTTTAGAAATTAAGAAAAAGGGAATCAGTGCATAGAAAAGGGAACTATAACAGTGACAAGAGAAAATGATTGATTTTTCACATAGTATCCCAGAAGGCTCTCAGTGATAGGTGTTCAGCGTATTTTGAAGAAATTATATAGCTAAGGAATACCAGAAACCACAAAACATTTGCTAATATCAAAAGTAAAGATCCTTTAGTTTGGAGCAATTTTAGGGTTATGAATCTATAATAGGATTTACCATGGTTCAGTCATAAGTGAGACAAAGAACAACAAAACAATGGAAATCAGTTGTCATGATAAATGGGGCACTAGTCAACTCCACAGCCTAGACTCCCCCTGAGTCTCTCTTGCAATGTATAAGGCACAAGGAAACGAAGTACTCTCAGTGTAAAACTGATACTTATAAAACTCTGTGGAACCACAGGACATGCCTGTGCTCGGTCTTATAGTCACTCCAACATCCTTTAATAATCAAATGAGGCAAGAAGAGTAGAAAAATGTTCTATAAAATAGTCAAAATACATTTTATTATGGAATTTCCTACTTTATGAATAGAGTAGCATAGTTTTTCTCAGTAACAGATAAATTGTATATAACTCCTCCCATACCCAAATTTCAGTGGAAAGAAAGGGAAGGAGTAAATGGTGAGAAACTAAGGTTTTGTTTCTGTGGTCTTGAAAGTTGATAACTTAATAGATACAGTTTTTTTCAGAGTAACTTAATGTGCTTTTCTGTATATATAATGCAGGCCCCAAGGTGAAAATCCAAATTTGTTTCCTGAAACTTTGGGAATAATTGAGTTCAGAAGGCGGTCCTAAGTGAAATTGCTTTAGTAAGTCTAAGACACAGAGTCTTGTCACAAAAGCCTCACACAGCATTTGTCATTACTGATTACTTCTTCCTTCTTGAACTACATTTTTCACTTGATGTAATGGCTAACTTTACGTGTCAGTTTGCCTGGGTAAAGGGATGCCCAGATAATAATAAAACATTATTCCTGAGTGTGTCTGTGAGGGTGTTTCTGAAAGAGGTAAACATTTTAACCAGTAGACTGAACAAAGAAGATGTGCCCATAACAACGTGGGCAGCATTATTCAATCCAATTGAGGGCCCAACTATAACATAAAGGTGGAAGAAGAGCATGCTTTCTCTCTCTTCTTAACCTGGGACATCCATTTTCTCTAGACTTTAGATGTCAAATTTTCTCTTATATGTATCTATACCTATACCTGTATCTATGTTTCTTATTGATTCTGTTTTTCTGGAGAACCCTAACTAGCAAACTTGGTTTCATAAATACCACACTCCCCCAGTTTCCCCCTTACCTCACTGGTTACCTCTTTTCAACTTCATTTTCTGCATTGTTCTCAAGACTTTGAATATTAAATTATTCCAAAAGTTATTTCTTCATTGACATGTATGCCTGATTGCTTCTGTACAATCTTATGGCTTTAAAAGTAAGTGGTATGCTACAACTTATAAAATAAATATATCTGGTTTAGACCATTCCTTAGAGATTCAAACCCTTATACTTAAATGCCTACTAAATGGAACCTCACTCTTTACATGACAAAACTATTTTTTTCTCCCTCTCAAACCTACTCTCTCAGTCTTCCTCTCCTCATCAAATGGCACCATCATTAACCCAGCTGCTCTTGTAAAAATCTAGGAAGTTGCCTTTTACTCCTCTCATTCTACCTCACTCTACATCCAATCCTACTTTATCCTCCATTATCTTTCACAGGTGTTATCCTCCCAAAACCTCCTGCACTTCTAATTTCACCTCAGGGCCTGTGTATTGGAGGACCTGGACTGACAACATTCTCCATGGTTTATAAGACTGTCAAGAGTCTGGCACCAATCCATGTAAATATCTTACCTAATTATTTACCACTCTCTCATATTATTGTCATTTCTTAAAACAAACAAACAAACAAACTCAAGTTCCTTTCTTTTACTTCTGCATTTCTCATCAATGCAAGATCAGAGCTCAGCTCAAAATGAAGAAGTTAGCCAGAAAGAAATGACTAGTGGCAGCTGTGTCCAATCTATAAGAACAGAGATGTGTTATGTTAAATTACAATTTATTGGCTAGATTTTGTGCTAGCCTTTTACTTCACCACCAGTAATGTGTGTGTTCTGTGTTATAAGCCTGCCTTGTATGAGAGATTATTTTGAGAAATCAAGAATAATTAATTCCTTTCCTCATTTTGATTACACAAATGGGGATAAAAGACAAGCTACAGAAAACAAAATTGAGAATTTTTCTCTTTGGGAAATTATGAATCTCAGCCTCTTGGTTTCTAGTTTGACAGACTATAGGGCACAGAAAGAAAAAAATCAAACAGACTTGAGTCCTTGGCAAGGTTGACATAGCAGGATATGAAATCAAACACTGAAGAAGCATTTTAGGAGACTATAAAATGTTAAACTTACCATAAATTTCTTATTGCATCACAAAAGCATAAGACTAATAAATCAAACCATTTTGGAGAGCCCCAGGTCTAACATTAAGAACTGATAATAAAAATGGATTTGGGGCATGGATTGTCAAGTTTTGGCACTCACAAAAAGGGTGTAGATAAACAATGATGTCAGATGTTGTTCAGGATGCTTAGATCTTAGATTTTACAGCATTTGAAATAAAGCCTCTGGTTTCCTGGTGCCTAGTGTCTCATAAGTGTGTATTTTTTCTTCAAATATTTCATTTGATTTAACTGCACTCAGTAAATGCTTTAGCTACTAGAATTATTGAATGTCTACTCTAATGGGGGAGCTCTGAATATATTGATGATTCCTAGCCATTCTAACAAACATAAGTCATGTTTTAGTCTAAATGCACTAAACATATTGTCTATACCTGTGGATCTAATAGAGTAGTCTATATTTTTCTTAAAATATTATTTCATTAAATGGTTAGATAGTCCATCATATAATGAACACTATTAATGAGTTGCCAGATAGGGCCTCCTTATTCTATTTCACAAAATATATTTAAAAAACCCAAGGATGTAAGCATAATAATTCTATTTTTGATCACTGTGATGCTCTGTCATCTCCTGAAACATTTTGTCAAGAAAAACAGAAAATTGTTTGTAGCATTATTGATCTTTCCTGATCATTGTATTTATTCATATGAATATTTCATTATAAATTGTAATGGATACTCTACTGGTTCTCAGTTATTAATTCTCATTTAAATACTTATTTTGTTTTGTTTTCTCCATTTTATTATGAACATTTGCAAACATATAAGAAAACTGAAATAATCTTATATTGAACACATATATGTATATCGAAACACTTAAATTTCTATCATTAGTATTTTTTTTTTCAAGTCATGAAGTGTTTACTGAATGTTTACCATGTACCAAGTCTTGGTTACAGTGGTAAGCAGCAAGAACTCAACATCACAGAGGACATGGTCTAGAAGTCAAATAAACACAAAACACATAAACACAAAATTACAGCTTGTGTAAGACAAAAGCACATGGTTTAATGGAAAAAAAAATGCAAGAGATGCTTAGCTTTGCGGTTGGAAAGTTCACTCTCTGAGGTGGGGCATGAGTGGCTGAGCAGGAGGAATGCTGAAGCTGGAGAAGCAATAAAGGCAGAAGGAACAGCCAGCACAAAGGCCTGGAGGCAGTGAGGAGCTTGCAGGTTTGAAAAACTGGAAAAAGGCCCTAAG
Source organism: Vicugna pacos (assembly GCF_048564905.1). NCBI lineage: Eukaryota > Metazoa > Chordata > Mammalia > Artiodactyla > Camelidae > Vicugna > Vicugna pacos. Next base: position 23,296,438 of record NC_132994.1, on the reverse strand, counting down.
CAAAGCAGAAAAGGGAGAGATGACAGAAGCTGAAGTCACAGAAATAGGAAGGAGTTGACCGTATAGGACTTTGTTGCTTGAGGAAAGAAGACTGAATTCTGCTCTGAGAACCATGAGAAGACATTGGATGTGTTTTTATCTTTTTATTTGCTTTTATAAATGAGGTGTTTTCTTCTAATTTAAAAATGTTATTTTTAAAACTCACTTTCTATTTCTAAAATTTTGTTAGTCAGTTTCTATTTTCTTTTTTTTTATAGGCTTCCTCGTAACAGATTCTCTTAGTTTTACCTCATCTGAGAATGTCTTGCTTTCCCCTCATTATAGTTGAGTGAGAGTAAAAGCCCATTGGAAGTTCACTGCTTCTTAACTCTGTAGAATTATAAAATCTGTAGATTTTGTCAAATTTGGGAAAATTTTAGCCACTATTTCTTCAGGTACCCTTTCAGATCCATCTTCTTCCTTCCTCTCCTTCTGATGAGATGAATGTTAGATTTATATATATATATATATATAGGCTTACACGTCCTATGCTCTGTTTACTTTTTTCAGTCCATTTTCTTTCTATTGTTCAGATTGTATTATACCTATTACTCTGTCTTCAGGATCACTCTATGCTACCATGACATCCCTTGGTCTGAAGGTTCCTAGGCAGTCTGCCTTCTTCTCTCCACATTTCAGAGTAGTCTCATATTTTAAAATTATCCGTGTCCACTGTGTTTAGCTATATTAATGGGAGGAATTGGCTGAAGTATATTTACCCCATCCTGTTGAAAATATTTATATTTATACTTTTTGAGAAACAGAGGCCACATAAACAATTTCATCCTCACACATACACATAGTAAGATATAAATTTCAATATATTTATGTACCTTCATGCAACTTATGTCTTAAAAACTAGCAACTGTTTTCTGATTATCTGAATTATGTCCCATTTCCTGTAGTACATAAAAAGATAAGGTCCTCTTAGATACTCATTACATAGTTTTGTTTTCACAAACAAATAGAAGGTTAATCTTACAAAAAAATTATTTGATGTTAATAATTCTAAAATAATTTATGCTTCCAACATTTAAATGGATCATAAATAATGATATTCAGAAAATTATTTTAGGGGCATATGTAAAAATAATGATTTTCAATAAAGATGTTATTGTGATTTCAAAAAAATGTTGTTAAAAACAGTAGCGGTTTTTTCTCCCTATAATAGTCTGACTTTAATAACTGCTTTGAAACTTTCAAGTTTACTTTATGCTATACAATGTATAAATTTAGGAACTTATTTCTATTCTCCATTTCATTAAGTCATTTATTTTCTTATAGCTATCACCAAAATCTTTGTGGAAAAAATAAATGGAGGTTGTCTCATGCTTTGTTCTTGTGAGAGTTAGTTCAAATAAACATTGGAAGAGGAATGAAAGTGACATGGAAGGGAAGAAGATCAACCACGGATATACTAATAAGCAAGTTTTTACTTTGGGTAACTGAGGCCATATATAATCTGTTGAGAATTCCTCACAATAGAGAAACTGAATGTTATTCAATGATTTCCACTCATTATTGGCTGTGAGCTGAATTTGGGGTGATGACTCCCTGTCTTCTCTAATGAAAGGAATTTCCAATATTCCAGAAGAAAACCCTCAGCATGCCAGGGAATGAGAAGTACAAAGGTACTACAAGCAGGCCCCTGTTTATGTCTGCTGCTTGAGAGTGAGTATAACCTTAAATAATCAAATAAGCAGCTAATATAAATATGCACTCATGTGTTAGAGCAGAATCAGAATTATTTTATTAGAAGTCTTCTGACTTTACTTACAGAAACTCCAACTTAGAACAAAGATGATTCAATTTTCGTTTCAGGCAGTTTACTGTTTATGTTTCCTAATTTTAACAAAATGAGGTCCACTCCACCATATATTAGTCCTGTCTCAAAAAGTCTTATCTGCTTCAAAAAACAATTGAATTTCAGCATTGAAAGAAATGGCTAAGATAATCCAGTTATTTCCCTAGTTAACAGCAAACATAATTGCTTTTAGTCTCTGCTTAAGCAAATACTTTTAAAACATTATAATTTATTCTATTGGTGGGTAATTATAATAGTTATAATAATAGTAATTATATAATATTAATAGTTACAACAGTTGTATTGCTTACTACCTGTTAATCCCGAAAATTTTTCCTGTGTTATGCAAATGAAAAAGATACAAATGAATGGGCTTATATCACTCAGAAAATTATCTTAAGTTATTTAATGTTTATTCACTTGGTATTTTTATTATTGATGTTTTGGGTGAAACACCGATCTTATCCTGTCTTTGGCCCTTTAATGATATAAACACAAGTGCCACAACCACATTCACCACCTGACTACAGCGTTATTCAGCCATAGTCCTGGAGCTTCTCCATTTGTATTTAACACATTCCTATTCAAACCCTGTCTCTGGACAACTCTGACCTCAGTGGCTTTTCCAGCAGTTCCTGCTTCAGTCTCTGAATTTGTTCCCCATTGTAAGGTAATCCCTGCCATTTGGTTCTTGGATTTTTCAAAATTACTTTTGTTGATTTCATCATTTTACTTTTCTCCTACTTCTTTTTACCCCTGACTACTATTCATAAAACTGTCCACATTGTGAATTTGCTCCCTCAGAGTCATGGGCATTTTTCACATGTCTTGGTGTTAAAGAAGGTAGGAGACCAGTGGTTATTACCATATATCCGTATTGATTTAAGCAACCTGAAGATACAAGTCTTTCCTCAAGGACTTAAATGCTCTATTTCACCCTCTTTGGAAAAGACATAAAAAATGTCTTTTGTATTCCTGCATATATTTATATTAACAAGGATTATAACACTAAATCATATGTTCTTCTTTTCATTTATACATTCAAAGGTAAGAGTACATGTCCAATAGTTAAGAACATGAAATTACACCTTCAATTTCTGTTTTTCAATACATTTGCCTTCTCATAACTATGACTAGAGTTGAAGTGAAGAAATGCTTAAAATTCGTTTATCAATATATACATACAAAACATGCATGCCCACACACATGCACGCCCACACACATGCACAGCTGCACACCTTTTAAAAGTGCCCATTCATAACAATAAAATTGGTGTATGCACTTTATCTGCTCAAATAAAGTAGAATTTAATACACTCGGGCACTGCTGTTTAGGTTACTGACTACATATTTTGCCCTTTATTCTCTTTTGTTCTTTTACCCAGAGGAGTCTATCAAGAGACCACATCCAGAAATATCAAGTAAAATATATCATAAAAAAAGAACTCTGAGAACCTAGTGACCTGAAAAAATGTTACTTATGAAACTAATGACCTAAGAATGCCTTCAAATCGGAGAGCAACTAGTATGGCAAAAAGACCTTCAAAATGGACTCGTAAGCACTGATCCAGATAGAAGATTAAATAGCACAATATAGTTAAAAGCATAAGGTGAAAAAGGAAATGTTGGAGTTTCTTACTCCACACAAGTTTTTCACTCTGCCACTGAGAGAGAATCTTTCTTTCGTTTTTCCTTCCCTTCCTCCTTCCTTCTTTTTTCCTTCCTTCTTTCCTTCCTTCCTCTCTCTTTCTTACAGCATTTTATAGTCTTTTCTTTTGGTATTAGATTAGTTTAAGTTTATCATGTATTCAAAAAAAACTGTAATAAGATATTTATATAGCAAGTCAAATATTGATTCATGGGTATAAAATATGTCATCACATTATGCTAACTAGGATTTTCATGGGCTTATTACTACAATTAATCTGAGGAATAAATGCCAATTATCTTTGGAAGCTTGTATGTATATAGTTGTCTACTCATTTTTATTTTTAAATCATAAGAATTTACAGTAATAAACTTCTAAAGTAATTATTAGTAATATATCTGACTATAAGGATATATTAAATTTGATGTAGTGAATAAAACCATTGATTTTCCATTTTTCTAATCAATAAAATATTGACAGTCTTTATATTCAAGTAACAAAACCAAAAGGAGACATCCACAATAATTAGCTAAAGTTTAAATCAATTGATAAAGTTCTTATTAATGTTCAGAATGATAGTTTTTATTTTATTTGACAGGAAGAAACACAGTTGTTATATCCTTTTTCATTTAGAATGGAGGGGCAGAGGTCAAATATGCAAAATGAATTTGAATCTACAATTTCTTTAGATCAAAAAAAATGCTTATAGATCAGATATATTATCCCCAGTGTATAGTTCAACAGGTTTATTAGAGATTATGGATGAACAGTTACAGTTCTGAAAGAGATCACAGGCTTGTTTATACACAACTCTCAATAATCCTATAGTATTTTACAAAGTACGTTTTCTGTTGACATAATCAACTGGTTCTTTTTCTTTCTTTCCTGCCATAATTAAATAAATATAAAATATTATTTATTATGCAATTTTTTTGTGCTTCTCAAAAAAGCCTCATCAAGATCTACATCAAGTCACAAAATTAAACCTAATCATAAATCACACATTTGCTTTCTAATTCAGAGTTGCTAGAAAAAGTTCACTATATATATATTTATTGAATTTAGAACTTTGATTGTCATTTACTAGATCTAAAGCATTTGTTTTTGAGGTTTAATGATGTTCTTCCTCCAATACATTTTTGTAAATTCTTATTCATTTTCATAATTCAGTGTTATTTATTAGGAAACCAGTTTATGCTCATTGGAAAAGACACTGGTTGACACAGAAAATTTTTCCCCAATAATTCCATGTCCCTGCGTAAAACGTTTCTGATATTTTTGCATACATGCACATGCTATAATTACTACGCATTCTGCTTTTTGGCTTGCTCTCTAAGCTTATTTTCTCCAGTCACAAAAAAGCATTCTACAACCTAACTTTGAATAATTGTACAGAATATCATTTACATATACAATTTTATATTTGAGAACTTAGACTGTTTCTTATTTTGTATTACTGTACATAATATTGTGATGAATACCTTTATAAGCTATTTGGTTGTTTATATTCTTTTTATAATTATAAATCCTTACATGAGGATTTTCTTAAGAATCTATGTTATTTTTGAGTTTTTCATTTCCATTTCCTCTTGATTTCCAGATGCTCATACCACTTTATACCACTACCAACACTGTCGCATTATATCTCCTTACCTGCCCCCTTATTCACACTGGCAGATAGATGGTTAAACAGCTACATAAATAAGTCTTTCAAATTTAATAGGTAAGACATAGTATTTTATAGTATTTAATTTTATATTTTTACTACAAAAGAGTTCAAATATGATTATGTTTATTATTAGACATTAATAATTTTTGTGTGTAAATGTTCTTTTATATACTTTACCAAATTATTTTTCAGGTCATTCTCCCTCATTGTTTTATCAATTCATGGCAATTTGTATTTTGTCAATCCTAACAATGTAAGCAATGTATCCATCATTGCAATATGCTACTTCTTCATACTTTGTTCTTAAACTTTTATTTTCTTAATTTTAAGAACATTTAAAAAATTTATCTTATGCCTTATGCTTTTCTTCCTGTACTTTTAATGTACTTCAGGTACATATACTTAGTTACATTTTTGAAGGGTTGTATTTTGACTCTATAGTAAGAGACCAAAGAAAGGTCAAAGAAAAAATAATCAATTTTACCATTTGGTTTTTCCTCAGTTCCAAAGGTTAATGTAAGTTTTCATACGGTCTGCTTTAAACCTTGACCAGAGATGATAATTGAGAATGAACTCTGGTATGTTTTTAGGTAAGAAAGGAGTGCTGAAAGAGCATGAAAAAAATCTCAGAAACAAGTCAAATCTCAGAGACAATAAATAGCTGAAGACAGCAGTTAGCAATGAATTAAAGGAAATTTTATTTATTTCCAAATTTCAATGTTGCAAAAGTCTATGAAGTAGCTTTTGCTAGAAATACCATTGATGAAGAATCATCAGTTTCTTCAACGGATGCTAGAAGAGATGAACCAAAGAATTGACCCTTACTGTGGAAAACTGTGACTTCTAAATTGTCTGGATCAAAACAAGATAATTAGTTAATGCAGAATAAGAAACTGGATAAATTCTGGAACAGGATAGATACATTTCCCTTAACAAATTCAGGCTAAGATTTCCCCTGATCATTAGAAACTGAGAGGTAAAACTACAACCAAATTAGTGACACTTAATAGTGTGATTTAAGTTTTAATATATAAAATTTCATAGATGTAAAAGGGTTACTACCTCATCATTAGTTTAAAAAAATGAAAAAAAAAATATATATCTAAAAGTTTGGGAGGCCTCTAAAGGGTAATTGTGTACAAAATTCTCTCCATATAGAAGAAACAGACCTAGTAAAGAGTTTGTCTTACAGATTACTACAAGGTTAACAATTAATAAATATTCTGTGCTTGATATACTTCCAGCTCTGCATTCAGTATGTTACATGGAGTTCCTTAATTATTCCTCTTAACAACCCTATGAGGTAACTCTACTTTTACATGCATTTTACACATGGAAAAAAAAAAAAAGAGGCCAGGAAAGACAAATAAACTGAATGAAGGGAGGAAGGAATGATTGAATAAGTAAATATAATCAGGTCTTTCTGACCTGAGAATCAATGTTCTCAACCATGCTCATTCTTTCAAAATGCTTACAAGTAAGTTGCTATAATTTTAAAATATTTTTCTTATTGGTTTTCTCTCTTTAAGGGTTTACCTGAGATACTCATAATTTTTAAATCTCTTTTTTTCCTATAGATTGCCCTTCCTCTTATTTGATCTGTACATACCACTTTGAGTCCATATGCCTCAGGTGAAAGACTGGGCTGTTAACACTAATATCTCTGTTACAATCTTTTTGCAAAGATCAATCATAATAATGGCTTTTAAAGTAATTTTATATATTTTAAATTACTATCCAAATATCAATTATTAACACACCAGAGCTTTTTACTCTCTGTGATGGTTAGTTTTATGTGTCAAATAGGCTGGGATATAGTCTGAATTTATTCAATTAAACATGAATCTCAGTGTTATTGTAAATGTATTTAATGCATATGGTTAACATCTATAATCAGTTGACTTTAAGTAAAGGAGACATTTTTCCCTTGAAAATGTGGATGGACTATATCTAATCAACTGTAAGTTCTTAAGAACAAAGCTGGGGTTTTCAGGAGAAAGAAGTAATCCTACCACAAGACTACAATATTAGTTCTTGCCTTACAGTTATGCTATTAAGCTAACCCTACAGATTTCAAAGTTGCCAGTCCTCACTATTGTATAAACCAATTCCTTGAAATCTAGCTATCTTTTTATCTATCTATCAATCATCTGTCTATCTATCTATCATCATCGATCTCTTATTGGTTCTATTTCTTTGGACAACCCTGATTGACACACTCCCTATCAGTTTGAATGCTTCTTGAGAACAAATGCCCTTGCAGTAATTTTCTCCCAAGTTATCTTAAGAGCCTATGAATGCACTTTAGACTTTCAATAAGTAAATGCTGGATGAATGAAATTTCATGATATTAATCCCATGTAGGGAACATAAAGCTTCCCAATAGCTTAAGGAAGAAGTGGGGATAATAGGAAAAAATGTATATAAAGATAAATATAATTTATTCCATCCACTCTATAGAAATCAAGTCCAATGAGATGCCTATTTTACCTAATCTCCAAGAAGTTTTTCCTTTATTTGTATTTGCCTTGCTCTAATTTTTGTTATCAAGTTTTTAATATACTTATTTTTAAATAATCTAGATTTTGGAATATGTGCTTAGATTTTCTTCTTGTACCTACCAAGCAAAGAATGTAATGTAAGCACATTTAAAAAATAATCCCTGTTTGTGTTCTCCAAGTATTGGTAACAAATGGAAGATATTTTTATAATGCTAAAATTCATGAAACATATGTAAAAGATAAGGTATATATGTATATATGTGCTTTTGCTTGTATATACCTAATTCTATATTTATAATTGTTATCTATATATGTTTAAATGAATAATGTTGCCTTTTACATCTATCAAAACCCAGGGCTAGTTTAAACGGAAACGATGCACAGCAGCATTCTAAAATCTACTTGTTTCTTATCAATATATTTTTGTAACTTTTCCTGCCTGACATTTGTGCTTTAAGTCAAAAGTACTTACGTGAAAGCATTTTTTTTTCTTTTTAAGCCATCTTCCCTGAAATTGTGTAGGAAGAAGCGAATTGCTACCACTCAATCCCTGACATTAATTCAACAGACACATATTTGGATTTCAAAAGAATTATGGAAACATTCTTTCAGAAGAGAACAATGAAAGATAGCATTCTGTGTTTAGCACATTTCCCTTTTCCAAGTGGCAATGGAGCGTTGTAACGGCAAAGTAAATTGCTCCCTATTTCTATCTGCTTTATAAAACTGTGACACTGACTGAGTTGAATCACTGAGAACACATCTGTACACAGCTGAATGCAAAGTTTTATGTGATGGTACAATTAGGCAGAGTCATTTTGTTCTTGGCTGTTCTGATGACTAACAATGCTTAGGCCATTAATTTGCACACAGTAGGGTAACATTCAGGGTACTGTTAGGAAACTTAGTTTTAATTTAACAGATTTTTATGAAGGGACTCTTTACACAGGTGTGACCTGGGTTAAGGAACACAGCAAGAAATGGATGTACACCAGAGTACCAGTGGCAGGCCCCCTTGGTCAAGAGTGAAATGATGTTATTAAAGCCCAACAGAAGGTTGAAGCCATAGAAGCAGAGCTACCGCATAAGAATTCTAACCACAGAATGCTTTCTTTTGCCAAAAATGAAGCAAGGCAAGGACAGAGGTTGTTAGAAGTGATAAATACCTTCACCTTTCTCTCCTCTAGCTTTCTGATATCCTGTGATACTATTGACCATATCCAATCAGAGACCAGAAATCAAGAGAGCTTGGATGATGCCATGTTTAGAAATAAGCCTCCCTGAGCACAGAACAGGGCAGGGAAGGGTAAAAAAGAGAGTTTTAAGGAGAGTGGGAGACCCACATATAGCAGGCACATCTTGGACATAGGCAAGTTGACTCACAGATTCTTTACTAAGTCTAAGCTATTTGAAAATATAAGTAAATGAATTGATGGATACAGAATAATGATGCTGACAATTATAACAATATCAGTGCTTTTCAATGTCAAATGACCATTAATTCCTACTAGGTACTATGTACTTACTATACATTTTCCTTATTTTCATAATTAGTCTGCAAGATAGATATTATTAGATTTATTTTACATATGATTTAGCTGTGTTTCAGAATGGTTAACTATGTTGCTCAAGTTCATCCAGGAAGTAAGTAGTGGAATCAGTATTTGCTGGGTTTTGAGAGTTTCAAAATCAACATTCTTTATGTGACTGCATAGTGGATTCCAGGTATGAAAGTAATTTACCAAAAGAAGAAAGGAACAACAACATTAGACTGAGGACCCAGAGTAGTGTTCAAAATTTCAAGACAGTGATTTCAGTGAATATTAATTATTCTTAACTGAGCTCTTCTTTTGCAACTGGAGTGAAAGCTATAGAAAACTACAACAGTTCATCCCTGGCAAATGTTCCTAATAAAAAATTCACAGAACAGCATATAATTTCAGAGTGTTCCACGGACTAGAGTCCACCCATAAATTTTTTCCAAGGAAAGATTACATAGACTACAAAGAAATACCAATGGCTTATTCAATGGACTAGTAAAGCACCCTATCCAAACCTCAGACCCTGGTGACAGGATAAGACCATGAAATTGTAGTTACTCCAATCACTATCTGTTATTTTTCACAGGTTTTTAAGATATAGTACCTTATATCTGCCTTGACATGCTCCTCTTTCATTCTATCAAAAAAAAAACCCAAACAAAAAACAAACAAACAAACAAACAAAACCTGAATGTCTTATTCTACTGATGCTGACATAACAAATTACCATAAACTGGATGGCTTAAACAAGAAGCATTTATTTCTCACATTTTGGAGGCTCAGAAGTGCAAGATCAAAGTGTCAGCAGATTTGGGTTTTGTAAGAATCTACTTCCTAGTTTCCAGATTCCATTTTCTCCTATCTCACATGGTGGAGAGCACAAGAGAGGCCATCTTTCTCCTGTCTTTTCTTATAAGGTCATTAATCCCATTCACCATTCACAAGACTTCCACCCTCATGACCTAATTACCTCCTTAAGGCCCCACCTCTAAATACAATCACATTGGGGTTTAGGCTTCAGCAAGTGATTTTTGTGGTGACACTAACATTCAGCACATAGCACACTGCAAGATATTACAGGGAAAGGTTAACAAGACATATGTGGTCTCTGAAGTTCAAGGAGATTTCTATCGGCCATATTATGAAAGAAATAAGTAGAATGCTGAGATAGAGAATATGAACAGAGGCCTTGTCCTTTGGTGAACAGATCAGTCTTTGTGAAGACGATTTTTAAGTTGGAATGAAAGAAAAAGAGTAGATAAGCAAAAGGCTAGCATTAAAGATTCCATCAAGAGAGACAGTAAAACCCTTAAAAGAAGGAAGGCATTGGCATTGTTTTTAAGAATTAGAAGGTAAATGTGAAATGGAGTGGCTTGAGTAAAGGATGGATTAGCATAAGAATGGGATGGGAAGAAGGGACCCTTCAGATTCCGAGGGCCTTCTTGGTCCTAGGGAAGCCATGCAGGAGAATGATAAAAACAGTTCTTTTCTTTTTAAAGATTACTCTGGGTCATGTCTTTTAAGCACATTTTAGAGCGGCAAGAGTGGACACACAGGAATCATTTAAGAAGTCAATGAAATAACCACATAAGACATGTGGTGGCTCTACTAGGGTAGAGTGGGAATGGAGAAAACTGAATGGACATCAAATATATATTAGAGATCAAATGAACAGGATTTTCTGAAACTGCATATGAGAAGTAAGGGAAAAAATTTAGTGGATTATGACTCCTGAATTTTTGGCTTTAGTAAACTTGATACTGTTGCATCTACTAAATGAGTAACAGGTCTGGAGAGAAAAAAGAATCAAACTTTCCATTTTGCACACAGTAAGTTTGGAATGATTAAGTGGAAATTTGAATATAACAGTCTGAGATTCAGAAGATTTGATTTGTCTTGAGGTATAATTTCAAAAGTAATCAACAAACAGATGGCAGTAAGATTCAGTGAGCAGAACATATAAAATGAAAAGATAATGACCCAGCACATAATTAGAAGGAACTCTAATATTTAGAGGCTGATTTAATTTATTAATTGGGAAAGAATATTGGGAAGGAGTGACCAATAAATTAAGGAAAAAGCCATGACTGCATATTGTCATGAAAGTTAGTATGAAATGTTAAGAAGGATTTTATAAAATATGGGATGGACAAATGTATAAAGTGCTACTGAGAGATCAAATGAGCTTAGGATAGAAATATTTTGTTTGGTTGGACATATGTAGGTCATTGATGGCCTTGACTAAATAGCTTTTATGGACTGTGATGAAGATTAGCAATTTTAAGCAAAGCAAGTGAAAAGTAATTAGTTGTCTAGACAATTAATGCTTACAGTTTTGCTATAAAAAAGAAGGCAGACACATGGGTTTTTATTTAGAGACAAATGTTGACAAAGTTGCTCTTTTCCCAGTTGTTTCAGTTGAAACAAAATATATCGTGAACTTATAAAGGCAAGAATGCTCTAAATAAAAAATTTTAAGTGATAATACAAAGGAAAAAGAAAAAAGCAAAGGAACAATGTTCTCGAGAAGAAAAATGAGGACAGGCTGTAAATGTCAAGGCTAAACTACATTTAAAAGACCTCCACTGTTTTCTCAGTCTATAACTCAGTATTCATACCAACAATCAAGATTAATTTCTTAGGATATATGAAAGAGCAGAGAGAAACAATTCAAACTCTGAATCAAGATATAAGTGCACAATCTTTTTTTTATTATTATTGTCCTCTTAGTTTTAGAAACGTCTGTTTCTAAAAGTTTACATGACAAATGCAAATCACCAATAAAATGTTTCTCTTTACATGAATAAATGTTGAATTGAAGAATAATAATTAATTTTTGGAAAAACTATCAGAAATTTGGGGATTGTATTTTTTAAAAGCCTCACAAAGAACTCTGACAACTCTCCAGGCAGTGATGGATATCTGACTTAGAAAGGAGATTTTGTAAACCTGTTTCTTAAACTCCAGACTTGTGCATTCAATTACATGCTTGACATCAATAGTAAACATCCAAAAATCAACATGTCAAAAACAAATATTTGATTTCCCATCCCTTACTCCAAACTTGTTTCTCCCGAGTACTTCTCATTTTTGTAAATGGCAATAATGATTGATCCAGTAGAGCAAGCCAGAACTCTAGGAGTTATCAAATTGGTGCTTGTTCTCTTTCCTGCTTTTCCCAGTTGAATACCTCATCAGGTTCTATTGTCTCCAAATCAAATGTATACATCATATAGAATCTATCAGATTCTATTATTACTGTTCATACTCTACTCAAAGCTATTAATATTTTTTGCCTAAAATAATGCAATAACCCATTTCTCACCTTTGTCTCTTTGTTACCCATTCTCCACAAAGCAGTCAGGGTGACCTTTTAAAAACAGAGCTCAGATCATGCCAGTTCCCTGCTGGAAACTCCCTAAAGTTTTCCCAACACCCTTCCTTCTCATTTCCTAGCCCATGCCCCTTACTTACTACTTGTCGACACACTGTCCTTTGGTTCCTGGAATTGGCCAGGTTCTTATCCAACTCTTTCCCCTGCTTAAAGGGGTTTTCTTCCAGATCTCTGACCATTAATTTTTGTTGTTTTTGTTATAATAGTCTCAGTAGAAAAATCATCCTCAGCTAAAAATAAATTAAAAATTACAAAATAACCCAAAAAAGAGATAGCACTATGCAACAGTAGTAACTCAAACCTATACAATAATGGGGGGGAAAAAGCCTCTACCAACTAAGAATCACTCTCATAAATACAAGTGATGAATAGCAGCTGTTATGGAAAGTAATGCCAGAGGTATGTAATCCATTAGGCTGGTATAGGAAAATAAGAATGGTGTAATACATGATTTTCAGATTAAGCAGGATCTTATAGGTCCTGTGATTTAATCATTTATTCATATTACTGTGTAAGGTTTCTAAATTAGTCAACGAATTTAATAAATGAGCTTTATTAATGTATGAGTGTACTGAATTTATATAGTCATTTTATGTAATTTTTTAGCTGTAACTTCTCTGACTTTTCAAATGAAATAGCTGATAGTTTTTGATTATCACTATGTGAAGTTTTAGCACTTAACAACAACTTAAAACCTCAATTAATTTTGCCAGCAGGGTTTTGTTAATACTTGGCCAATTAGAAAACTGAAGAAAAGAGATAACATACAATTACAGATTGTAAAGGTTTAGCAAGAATACAAAATAATTTTTCCAAAACCTTTCACCACTAACTATGTTTTGAATTCCTTCCACAGAAACCAAAAGAATTAATCTTCAAACCTGTTCTCAGTTGACTATAGGAAATGACAACCCACTTTATTACTGAAAAATTGTTTGCTTCTGGTTACTTTCATACTTTGGTCAAAATTTTATCAGTTACATAATTTCAAAGCCAGGCTAATCCTTCTTTCAGAAGATAAATTTGAATATAGTTTCTTGTCCACTTTCACTGTTTTCCCCACATTTTATTAACTTAATACAGATTTATTTTTCATGTAAAACATATCAGACATTGTGCTAGAGACCTATGATACAGAAGTAAACAAGACAGTCCTGGTGCCTACTATTACAGAGATGATTTTCCTCATATGGCATAATTCTGAATGCCTTTACAAAGTTGGTTTCCTATATTGGGTTTTTGGACATGCACATACAAAAAAAAATCCTGAAAACTAAACATGGTCCAATGAGGGTGAAAGAGAATGATCTTTATCCTCTTTATCCTTAAACCATGGCTCCACTTAAAACAACTTAATGTTTACTATTCTTAAACTATTGTATAATAGTACAGTTAATTAATATTTCACTTTCCATAGAGCATACAGAAAATATGTATATGTATAACCCTTTAGATAGTTCTATTCTATGTGCTATTTAGCCATTTCTCTTAATAAATCATACTTTCTTAAGAATATTCTAATTATGGGTCTTATCTACCAGACTTACTGATATTCTCATGGTTAAAAATATTGCTTTAATTTGAATATCAAGGCTATTTTATCTATTTAAAATTTATTGAAATACAGTTGACTTACAATGTTGTATTAGCTTTTGGTGTACAGCAGTTACTTAGTTATATGCATACATGTATATATTTTTCTCAGATTCTTTTCCATTATAGGTTATCATAAGATATTGAATATAGTTTCCTGTGCTATACAGTAGGTCCTTGTTGTTTATCTATTTTATATATAGTAATGTATATTTGTTAATCTCAAACTCCTAATTTGTCTCTACTCCCTACTTTCTCCCTTTGGCAACCATAAGTTCGTTTTCTGTGTCTGTGAGTCTATTTTGTAAATAAGCTCATTTATATAATTTTTTAGATTCTACATTTAAGTGCTATCATATGATATTTGTTTTTCTCTGCTCGATTTATTCAATTAGTATGATAAGCTCCAGGTCCATCCATGTTGCTGCAAATGGCATTATTTTATTCTTTTTTTTAACATTTTTATTGATTTATAATCATTTTACAATGTTGTGTCAAATTCCAGTGTTCAGCACAATTTTTCAGTCATTCATGGACATATACACACTCATTGTCACATTTTTTTCTCTGTGAGCTATCACAACATTTTGTTTATATTTCCCTGTGCTACACAGTGTAATCTTGTCTATCTATTCTACAATTTTGAAGTCCCAGTCTATCCCTTCCCACCCTCCACCCCCCTGGCAACCACAAGTCTGTATTCTCTGTCTGTGAGTCTATTTCTGTCCTGTATTTATGCTTTGTTTTTGTTTGTTTGTTTGTTTTTGTTTTTGTTTTTTAGATTCCACATATGAGCGATCTCATATGGTATTTTTCTTTCTCTTTCTGGCTTACTTCACTTAGAATGACATTCTCCAGGAGCATCCATGTTGCTGCAAATGGCATTATGTTGTAGGTTTTTATGGCTGAGTAGTATTCCATTGTATAAATATACCACTTCTTCTTTATCCAGTCACCTGTTGATGGACATTTAGGCTGTTTCCATGTTTTGGCTATTGTAAATAGTGCTGATATGAACATTGGGGTGCAGGTGTCATCCTGGAGTAGATTTCCTTCTGGATACAAGCCCAGGAGTGGGATTCCTGGGTCATATGGTAAGTCTATTCCTAGTCTTTTGAGGAATCTCCACACTGTTTTCCATAGTGGCTGCACCAAACTGCATTCCCACCAGCAGTGTAGGAGTGTTCCCCTTTCTCCACAGCCTCTCCAGCATTTGTCATTTGTGGATTTTTGAATGACGGCCATTCTGACTGGTGTGAGGTGATACCTCATTGTAGTTTTGATTTGCATTTCTCTGATAATTAGTGATATTGAGCATTTTTTCATGTGCTTTTTGATCATTTGTATGTCTTCCTTGGAGAATTGCTTGTTTAGGTCTTCTGCCCATTTTTGGATTGTTTATTTTTTTCTTATTGTGTCGTATGAGCTGCTTATATATTCTGGAGATCAAGCCTTTGTCGGTTTCACTTGCAAAAATTTTCTCCCATTCCGTAGGTTTTCTTCTTGTTTTATTTCTGGTTTCCTTTGCTCTGCAGAAGCTTGTAAGTTTCATTAGGTCCCATTTGTTTATTCTTGCTTTTATTTCTTCTAGGAGAAAATTTTTGAAATGTATGTCAGATAATGTTTTGCCTATGTTTTCCTCTAGGAGGTTTATTGTATCTTGTCTTATGTTTAAGTCTTTAATCCATTTTGAGTTGATTTTTGTATATGGTGTAAGGGTGTGTTCTAGCTTCATTGTTTTACATGCTGCTGTCCAGTTTTCCCAGCATCACTTGCTGAAGAGACTGTCTTTATTCCATTGTATATTCTTGTCTCCTTTGTCGAAGATTAGTTGATCAAAAGTTTGTGGGTTCATTTCTGGGCTCTCTATTCTGTTCCATTGGTCCATATGTCTGTTTTGGTACCAATACCATGCTGTCTTGATGACTGTAGCTCTATAGTATTGTCTGAAGTCTGGGAGAGTTATTCCTCCAGCCTCTTTCTTTTTCTTCAGTAATGCTTTGGCAATTCTAGGTCTTTGATGGTTCCATATAAATTTTATTATGATTTGTTCTAGTTCTGTGAAATATGTCCTGGGTAATTGAATAGGGATTGCATTAAATCTGTAGATTGCCTTGGGCAGTATGACCATTTTAACAATATTGATTCTTCCAATCCAAGAGCATGGAATATCTTTCCATTTTTTAAAGTCTTCTTTAATTTCCTTCATCAATGGTTTATAGTTTTCTGTGTATAATTCTTTCACCTCCTTGGTTAGATTTATTCCCAGATATTTTATTACTTTGGGTGCTATTTTAAAGGGGATTGTTTCTTTACTTTCTTTTTCTGTTGATTTATCGTTAGTGTAAAGAAATGCAACTGATTTTTGAACGTTAATTTTGTAACCTGCTACCTTGCTGAATTCTTCAATCAGCTCTAGTAGCTTTTGTGTGGGCCTTTTAGGGTTTTCTGTATATAGTAACATGTCATCAGCATATAATGACACTTTTACCTCTTCTTTTCCAATTCGGATCCCTTTTATTTCTTTCTCTTGCCCGACTGCTGTGGCTAGGACTTCCAGGACTATGTTGAATAGGAGTGGTGATAGTGGGCATCCTTGTCTTGTCCCAGATTTTAGTGGGAATCTTTCGAGTTTTTCACCGTTGAGTACTATGCTGGCTGTAGGTTTGTCATATATAGCTTTTATTATGTTGAGATATGTTCCCTCTATATCCACTTTGGCGAGAGTTTTTATCATAAATGGGTGTTGAATTTTATCAAATGCTTTTTCTGCATCGATTGAGATGATCATGTGGTTTTTGTCCTTTCTCTTGTTGATGTGATGTATTACATTGATTGATTTGCATATGTTGAACCAGCCTTGTGTTCCTGGGATGAACCCCACTTGGTCATGATGTATAATCTTTTTTATGTGTTGTTGGGTTCTATTTGCTAAAATTTTGGTGAGGATTTTGGCGTCTATGTTCATCAGTGATACTGGCCTATAATTCTCTTTTTTGGTAGTGTCTTTGCCTGGTTTTGGTATCAGGGTGATGGTGGCTTCATAGAATGAGTTTGGGAGTATTCCCTCCTTTTCAATCGTCTGGAAGAGTTTGAGTTCTTCTTTGTATGTTTGGTAGAATTCCCCAGTGAAGCCGTCTGGTCCTGGACTTTTATTTGTAGAGAGGTTTTTAATTGCTATTTATATTTCCTTTCTAGTGATTGGATTGTTCAAGTGGTCAGTTTCTTCTTGATTCAGTTTTGGTGGACAGTATGTTTCCAGAAACTTCTCCATCTCCTCTAGGTTATCCAGTTTGGTTCCATATAGTTTTTCATAATATTCTCGTATGATATTCTGTATTTCTATTTTGTTTGTTGTAATTTCTCCATTTTCCTTTCTAATTTTGCTAATCTGTGCTCTCTCTTTTTTCTTCTTTGTGAGTTTGGCCAGAGGTTTGTCGATTTTATTTACTTTCTCAAAAAACCAGCTTTTGGTTTGGTTGACTTTTTCTATGATCTTGTTAATCTCTATTGTATTTAATTCCTCTCTGATCTTTATTATTTCCTTCCTTCTGCTGCTTTTTGGGGCTTTTTGTTCTTCTTTTTCTAATTCATTCAGGTGGTGGGTTAACTTGTTTATTTGAGATTGTTCTTCTTTTTTGAGGAAGGCCTGTATCACTATAAACTTCCCTCTTAGCACTGCCTTTGCTGTGTCCCATAGGTTTTGAGTGGTTGTGCTTTCATTATCATTTGTCTCAAGGTATTTTTTAATTTCAGCTTTGATTTCCTAATTGATCCATTATTTTTTCAATAACATATTGTTTAATCTCCATGCTTTTCTTTTTTTCTCCTTTGTTTCTCTGTTGTTGATTTCCAGTTTCATGGCATTGTGGTCAGTAAAGATGCTTGAGATAATTTCTATCTTCTTAAAATTGTTGAGGTTTCTTTTGTGCCCAAGTACATGATCGATCCTGGAAAATGTTCCATGTGCACTTGAAAAGAATGTATATCCTATTTTGGGGGGGCGTAATGCTCTGAAAATATCCACCAAATCTAGCTTTTCTATTGTATTATTTAATTTCTCTGTTGCCTTGTTTATTTCCTGTCTGGAAGATCTGTCTAGTGATGTTAATGCAGTGTTAAAATCTCCAACTATGATTGTATTTCCATCAATATCCCCCTTTATCTCTGTTAGTAATTCTTGTATGTACTTAGGTGCTCCTATATTGGGTGCATATATATTAATGAGTGCAATATCTTCATCTTGTATCACTCCTTTAATCATTATAAAATGTCCTTCTTTATCTTTCTTTACAGCCTTTGTTTTAAAGTCTATTTTGTCTGAAATCAGTACTGCAACACCTGCTTTTTTGGTTTTTCCATTTACATGGAATATCCTTTTCCATCCTTTCACTCTCAATCTATATGTGTCCTTCTCCCTAAAGTGGGTCTCTTGTATGCAGCATATTGAAGGTTCTTGTTTTATTATCCAGTCTGCCACTCTACGTCTTTTGACTGGAGCATTTAGTCCATTAACATTTACAGTAATTAATGATAGATGTGTGTTTATTGCCATTTTGAACTTATCTTCACAGTTGATTTGGTATTTCCTCTTTGTTCCTTTCTTCTTCCTTTTGTGGTTTGGTAATTTTCCTTTGTATTATCATGGATTTTATTTAGTTTTTGTGACTCCCTTGTAAGTTTTTGGCTTGTGGTTATCCTTTTTTGTAAGTCTATTAGCCCATTACTATAACTGTTTTTATTAAACTGATAGTAACATGATCTCAAACCCATCCTACCGAGAACAAAAAATTCAAAAAAGAAAGAAAAAAAAATTCTATATTTTCCTGCCTCCCTCTCCCAATGATTTAGATGTCTTCTTTAACAATTTCGTGTTTATTTGTAATTCATGAGTTATCACCTTTCCAGTTGTGAGTTTCTCATTTCTATAGCATCTTGCTGCTTTTCTATTTAGAATAGCCCTTTCAATATTTCTTTTAACATGGGCTTAGTGTTGCTAAACTCCTGCAGCTTTTTTTGTCTGTGAAAGTCTTTATTTCTCCTTCTATCCTAAAGAATAGCCTTGCTGGATATAGTATCCTAGGCTGCATCTTTTTTTCATTCAGGGCTTTGAATATATCTTGCCACTCCCTTCTGGCCTGTAGTGTTTGTGTAGAGAAATCAGCTGAGAGCCTTATGGGGGTTCCCTTGTAACTTACTCTTCGCTTTTCTCTTGCTGCCTATTTTATTCTTTTTTATGGCTGAGTAATTTTCCATTGTGTGTATACACACACACACACCCCCACCCACACACACCACATCTTTATCCATTCATCTGTCATTGGACACTTAGGCTGCTTTCATGCCTTAACTATTGTAAGTAATACTGCTATGAATCTTGAGGTGCATGTATCTTTTTGAATTAGTATTTTTATTTTTTTCTTAGAATATTCCTAGATCACGCTTTATAGCATACAACTTAATGGGACATGTCAGGTTTCTAAGTCAGCATTAAACTACCACCATAACCATAAACAGTGAGGCATTAGCCACTGAAAAGAATACCTTGTTTTCTAAGCCACATATATTTTCTTAATCTTCAATACTTCCTCTATAGACAGTATGGGTTTATAGAGTATCAGATATTATTACTTGTCACGTAACTTTCAGTAAAACAGAACTTTCTATTTTTTCTTCCATGTTTATCCACATTCTTTATATTTTCTGTTTGTGAATCATTGTGCATCTGTTTCTGAATATTTGTGAACTTATCTGTCTCTTCAAAAATTATACACATTATAGTCTCCTTCTCACATTATATGGTCTAAGCTCATATATGGACATTATTCATGACTTTTTACTTTCTCCAGTGTATTTGGCAACCTGTTCTCATTTACCAAACATAGTACTTGGCTCTAGCAGAAGAACAGATTTAACACACCCCATTGGCACAGCTTCCCAGCTTCCATATCACTTAGGTTTGAAATATCATATAAAAGTAGAATTCTATGTTTTTTTTTTATAACACTTTCATCTTACTCCCTTACCAAATTTCACCAAACCGATAAACTCCCTATTTACTACTGGGTACTGATAATGTCAAAACCTGAGAATTTGTTTTTAGCCATTTTTATCAATCTCACAATCTCTTATTTTATTACACCAGCAGAAAAAAAATTTTCTTCTGTCCATTGTCCAAAAATTACCTCCTAACACCTTCTTTTTCCAACTTCCGCTCAAATAAAGAGTAGACTGCTAAGCTTTGGCAATTTTATTTAAAGAATTACATGTAGAACAGATAATCTAGAGACTTTTAAATAATTCTCTTTCTTTGATGTTTTAAAGTGTGATTGTCAATAATCCTCTGATTTAATTCACAGATAAAGATCTATAAATAAGGGCATATCTAAATTACATGGTTTCTGAATTACACCTTTATTGGGTACCCTAAAGAAATTCACATATATTGATTTGACCTTAATATATAGGTCATATTTCATCATATTTATCATAGCATTTGCAATTATGTCATGTCTTATATTCCATGGACATGTAAAACTTGTAGCAAAATGTTGACTCTCACACTTAACTAGTCATCTCACAAGTGTATGTGCTTCATGACAGCAAAACCTTGGGCAAGATAATCGTTAATAGCTTGCATCACAAAAGGAAAGGATATATCAAAGCTCACCCAACTGATACTGAGCTAGTTCTGTCACTATTTATAAATATTTATATGTAAACTCACATAGATAATGTGTAAAAAGAAATTTACATGCAAAGCCTACTTTATAAGTAATAGAATGAATGTGTATAAATTACACTTCCTTAGTTTATTTAAATAGTAACCAATTTTCTTAGGCTGAAAAGAAGTATATTCAATTTTAAATAAAAGCACATTTTGAGTCTGTCTCCGTGAAGTGTAGAAATCTAAACCTTCAGTGCCATTTATAAACCTATGCCTCAATATCTGTTTCAGCCTGAGGCAGAGCCAGGATGTTGTTACAGAGAGAAACTTTGAGAAGTGGTAGACCTGGCTTTATTTGTTCTAAGTTACTCGAGGGGAAAAAATGCTGGTTTTAGACAATGGTAGGTGTGTAGTAATCAATCTCTCAGGATTTCCAAAACTGCAAAATAACTGAGTATAAGGAGAAAATTCAACAAATCATAAAAATATGGTCCCATATACTCTGTTCTGTTTTGGACATAAATTCAACTATAATTTAACTATGAATAGATTAAAATTTTGACTTGTTTTTCTTTTCTAAAACTTTGTTCTCTTGCTTGGCTTCTCAGAATTTTTAAAACAAGTTCAGCCTTAGTCCTGGCCTCATCAGATGATACCACTGATTAGCTCAGAATGGAAATTAAGTTGTCAAATCTGGTTAATTCTGTGGGATCTTGGATAATGAGGAATCTGTTCTCTTTCATTGTGCGTCTTGCACAGTAAAACACAGTGTTTGCATCTGTTTTTGAGTGAAATCAGAGCAATGAACACCCAACTGCTGATAGTGTTGAAGCTGAGTTGCATAATCATTTGTAAAGAACATTAAGATGGAATTCTTGCATTAGATGGGAGATAGAATTATAAATGGTCACAGGGCTTCCTTCTTATTTCAACATCCTACAATTCTACAGAACTAGTTACAAGTGAAAAAAGACCAAAATACATAAAAGTAGAATTCTTTAAACAGACTATAAGCTTTTGGGACTAATCTGCTGAACACTGATTCAGAAAAGTATCTAAGTAAAGGGCATAGCATATCTACTAGATAATAGGACCTCAAGCTGACAAACTTACAATTAATCAATTGGCAAATTCCCTTGGAGATATATATGTGTGTGTGTATATATATATATATATATATACAGCTTGAGGTCCTATTATATATATATATATACACACACACATATATACATATATACACACACATTTAAAAAACTCAGTATTAAGCAGAAACAGAATTTAAAATAAGAAAACCATGATTACCACCTCATAGTAAAAGTTCTAAAATAAACAGTCTTGAAAGCAGAATTCAAGACAGAAAAAAATTACACATTAAATATAAGGAAAAACTGATTCTAATAAACATGAACTTCTCATAAGAAAATAGGAAAGCCAGAAGTCAGTAACACAACATCTTTTATGTACTGAAAGAACAATAACAACAACAAAACTAGAAGCTAAAAATAATATTCAGCAAAATTATCTTTCAGAAATGAAGGCAACAAAGATATTTTCAGATTAAAAAATAACTCATTGGTACCAAATGTATACTCTAAGAAATGAGAGAACCATTTTAGGTAGAAGGGAAAACTCACTGGAGAGAAACTTGGATGTTCAAGATCTAATGATGATTAATCTTGGAAATGGTAAATAAATAATGGTAAAAATTAAACACTCTTATTTTTCTTCTCACATTTTAAAACATATATATGGCTGTTTAAAGCCAAATTTTGAACGACTGCAAAAAAGACAGTAGAGTTCCTAACTGAACCGATATGTTTGAAAGTTTCTATATACTATGTGAAATGGTATAATATTTAACTGTGAATAGAAAGGAAAATTGAAGTATGTATATTATAATCCCTAGAACAACCAATGAAAAACAATGCAAAGAGGCATAGCTGAAAGCTAATAGAGCATTAAATAAAATTGTTAAAAAGGTAAAAAATCTAAAAGAAGAAAGAGGGCACAAAGGAAGAAAAAGCAAACATAAGACTGACAGACAGAAAACAAATAACGAAATATTATACCTAGATACAAACTTCAGTAATTGCATTAAATGGCAATATTCTAAAAACTTTAATGAAAATGTTGAAATTGTAATAATAGATAAAAACAAAAGCAACTCCTAGCTTCCGGGTGGTTTTAGACAATAGTAGGTGTGTAGTAATCAATCTCCCATGATTTCCAAAACTGCAAAATAACTGAGTATAAGGAGAAAATTTGACAAATCACAACAATATGGTCCCACATACTCCTGTATCACCTCTACTCTAACTGTTTCTGTGAGCAAAGACAGAGCGGAAAAAAGAAAACAACTTTGGGGAAGACAGAGGAGAATGATAGTAAAGGAGTTTGACTGGGAATTGGAAGAACTAACAGAAAGATTAAATTCATCTTAAATTTCAAAATTCTAAAGATGTATTGAGACAATCAGAGCATAGTGTACCAGGGGATTTTTTTTCCAAATGGTTAAAATCTTAAATATAATTAAATAGGTACTGCCTTGTAAAAGGCCTTATGCCTATATTGAAGGGGCAAGTGTAGTTTAAAGGGATACTCTTCCAAACACACAGTTTCTAGGGAAGAAAAAAATAATAATAAAGGAAGAAGGGCTTTTTGACAATTAAGTGGAGAAGTGGAAAAAAAAAAGTCATTGACTTTAAGCTAGGACTCTGGTAAAATGCCCCAAAATAAAATTTTTAAAGGAAACAATAGGAACATAAAGTCTATTGCAGACCAAGAAATTAAAACTCACACAAATCATTTGAAATCCATACCTACCACCCATGAAAAAAAAAAAGATAAATCAGGAGAAAACTTGGTCTACACTTAAAACAAAATTAAATATATTCAAACAAGCATGAAAACCACCTTGAATCAGAAATTCAGTATCTAAGATAAAATAGACATAATTAGGGACACATGAACTAAATAAATTACCTTATGCCTAATGAAAAAAGACTCAAATAAAAAATTAAGGACATTGAAGAAAGGTAGGAAAATAATCTATATAATTAAGACAATACAAGGAAAAAATTTTTTAAAAGTGTCAAAAAGAAAGGAGTAGAAATGGAAAACTAGCACAGAAAAAAACAATATCCTGTTTTCTCAAAATCCATGATAAAAAACCAAAATAAAACAATGGAACAGAACTAATATTTAAATCTGTAACATAAGACAAACCTTCAGAAATAGAAAACAAATCTGAATATAACATCCAAAGGGCCATTAGCTACTCTGGAAAATTAACCCATAATATTCAATGCTGAGGCCTGTCATAATAAAACTATTAGATTTCAAAGGTTAAATCTTCAAGACTTTCAGGAGAAAAAAATCAAATGACTTGTAAAAATTAGACTAGCAATTTCAAGACCAACACATGAAGCAAAGCAACAATGGAGAAACATTTTTTTAAGAACTCAAAGAAATTGTGAACCAATGATTTTATATACAGCTAAGGGTTCCTCCAAATATAATCTTTAACTGTTGAAAGCAGTTTTCTGCATGTAAATAATGATGAAATTCTACATTCATTGATCCCTCTTCAGACATCTACTCTGAGGATGTTTCATTCATCTCAATGATTGAGGTTGTTATATTTCTTCCATTAAAAAAAAAACTTTATCTTTCTTTATTATCTATTACTTGTTTTCTGTTTCATTGATATTTGACTATAGATCTTCTGTCACTTAATCATTCTTTCTTTGTGTTTATTCTGTTTTTGTTTTTCTGCCATCTTAATATGGACTTTAATTATTAATTTTTCAAACTTTATGTTTTTTACACTTTATATTCTCTCAAATATATGTATTTGTCAATCTTAAAATTTTATATGTAAAGTTTTATTACTACTTAATTTAAAAATTATTATTTTAATTTTCATTAGGATCTTTCCTTTGAACACATTTTATTTATGGGCATCTTTTAAATTATTCAATACATGGTGATTACAATGTATTTTTTTTAAACCTCTATAATGATTGTGCTATGGTTTGGGAATCTTATCTTTTCTGAGCCAATTTTGGGTAGTTTATTAAGTATTTATTTATTTGTTGAGAGTTTCTAAGAGGTCATATGGCATTAATAAACCACATAGACTTTGGAGTTAAAATGGTGGATTTAAAAACTATTTCTGCCACTTAACAGTTATATACTTTTAATCACTCTTCCTCAGGTTCTTTATCTGTAAAATTGATACAGTAGAAGTATCTAACCTATGCATTATTTGCAAAAATTAAATGACCTAATGCATTTAAAGACTTCTGAACATTTTCTGGCATACAGTAAGAGCTATATAAAACGTAACTAATTAATTAATTTAGCAACTAAGGTAAAATATCTTCTGTATACATTTAATGTTAACTTTGTGTTAAATGCAAAATTCTATACATACCTAGTATATCTAGCTTGATAATTGTATTTTTAAATTAATGTTTGCCATCACTCATTGTTTTTCTGCCTGATATTTCTACATCTGGAATACATGTGTGCAAATTACCCAGGCTCATGATGGATTTATATAATTCATCAAGGAACAGATAAGTTTCACTTTATATAAACAGAAAATTAGAAAAAAATGTATCAAAATCATTTTTGCAAGGCTAATATAACACTAATTATTAAATAAGCATATTATAGGAAATAAAAAATATGGCCCAATGTCACTTAAACCATAAATGTTAATGGTAGCAAAAGGGTACATTAAGACCTACAGATACTTGTACCAATGAGACTTCTAGGATTCATGCCCTTGTTTAATCCCCTCACTCATTCAGTTGAGGCTGACCTATTTAACCAATAAAATTAAACAGAAGTGACAGGATGTGACTTGAAGGCTCTGTCAAGAAAGGTATTGTATTTTCCACCATGGCTTCTTAGATTGCTCATTCTGTTGGAAGCCATCCTCCATATAGTGAGGAGGTTCAAGAAGTTCTGTGAAACAGCCCACATAGAGAAGAACGAATTTCCTGGCATCAGTTTCCAGGGATGTGAATGAGCCCCCATGAAAGTAGATCCTTCAGACCTAGTCAAGACTTTGCATCTCCAATCATCTTGTGGGAAATCATGAGCTACAAATATCATGGGAAATAATAAATGATTATTGCTTGTGTAAATTATTTGTTATGTAGCTATAGATAAATAATATAGATTTCTAAAATACAATGCTTTGTGTGCAAGTTGAGTCAAAGAATAAAAGGCAAATGTAACTCAACCTAAGAAAATTTATCTAGAAAATGATTAAACTAAATGAGAAAAACAATGTCATCATCTGAATAGATTCAGGAAAAGAATTTGACAAAATTAAAATTAATTCCGAACAAAAATCTCTTAGCAAGTTCAAAATAATAGGAAACTTCTTTAACGTAGTTGACAAGAAACCATTCTTATCATACTTTAAAGTGAAACATTTGTGACATTTTTATTAAAAACAGGAACAAGCAAGTTTGTCTAATATACTCCTTAGTACTATGCAATATTGTATGGGAAATCAGTGGTTGCCTAAGGTGGGGAATGGAATGTGGGATGACTACAAATGGGCAAAAAGGGTATTTTGGGGTATAGAAATGTTTTACAATTCGATTATGGTAATAGCTTCACAATTCTCTAAATTTGCTAAAAAAGCATTAGAATTGTACATTTAAAAGAGGGAAATTCCACGTTTTATAAATCATACCTCAATGAAACAAAAGGAAAACACTTAAGAAAACATAATGGGGTCCTAGCCAATTTTTAAAGCAAAGAAAAAACAATTGCAAATGGATAAACACTGTAAAAGTAAATACAAAGCTGTCATTATTTCAAGGAGATATTATCATCTAAATAGACAATCCAAGAGAACAATGAATTCAGCAAGGTCTTTGGCCAAGACCACCGTGTAAAATACATTAATTTTCCTATATGACATCAGTAACCAGAAAGACAAAGTAATGGAAAAAGTTTATAAGACACAAAGACTCCGAAGTAAATGATAAAATATAAAATAAAATGAAGATAGTGGGCAGCCTTGTCTTGTACCAGACTAGTGGGAAGCTTTTGAGTTTTCCACTGTTGAGTACTATGCTGGCTGTAGGTTTGTCATATATAGCTTTTATTATGTTGAGATATGTTTCCTGTATATCCACTTTGGTGAGAGTTTTTATCACAAATGGGTGTTGAATTTTATCAAACACTTTTTCTGCATCTATTGAGATGATCATGTGGTTTTTTTCCTTTCTCTTGTTGATGTGATGTATTACATTGATTGATTTGCGTATGTTGAACCACCCTTGTGTCCCTGGGATAAACCCCACTTGATCATGATGTATAATCTTTTTTATGTGCTGTTGGATTCTACTTGCTAATATTTTGGTAAGGATTTTTGCATCTATGTTCATCAGTGATATTGGTCTGTAATCTTCTCTTTTAGTGGTGTCTTTGCCTGGTTTTGGTATCAGGGTGATGGTGGCTTCATAAAATAAGTTTGGCAGTAATCCCTCCTTTTCAATCATCTGGAGAGTTTGAGAAGGACTGGTATGAGTTCTTCTTTGTATGTTTGGTATAATTCCCCGATGAAGTCGTCTGGTTCTGGACTTTTATTTGTAGGGAGGTTTTTTTTATTGCTAATTTGATTTCATTTCTAGTGATCAGTTTGTTCAAGTGGTCAGTTTCTTCTTGATTCAGTCTTGGTGGACTGTATGTTTCCAGAAACTTCTCCATCTCCTCTAGGTTATCCATTTTGGTTCCATATGGTTTTTCATAATATTCTCATAT
This sequence comes from Vicugna pacos, assembly GCF_048564905.1. Classification (NCBI taxonomy): domain Eukaryota; kingdom Metazoa; phylum Chordata; class Mammalia; order Artiodactyla; family Camelidae; genus Vicugna; species Vicugna pacos. Next base: position 23,268,791 of record NC_132994.1, on the reverse strand, counting down.
GAAATTCTGTATTTCAATGCTGCCCACTATCACCACTCCTATTCAACATAGTCTTGGAAGTCCTAGCCACAGCAATCAGGCAAGAGAGAAATAAAACAGATCCAAATTGGAAAAGAAGAGGTAAAAGTGTCACTATATGCAGATGACATGATGCTATATACAGAAAACCCTAAAAGGTCCACACAAAAACTACTAGAACTAATTGAAGAATTCAGCAAGGTAGCAGGTTACAAGATTAACATACAAAAGTCAGTTGCATTTCTTTACACCAATGATAAATCAACAGGAAGAGAAAGTAAAGAAACAATCCCCTTTAAAATAACTCTCAAAGTAATAAAATTTCTAGGAATAAATCTAACCAAGGAGGTGAATGACTTATACACAGAGAATTATAAAACACTGATTAAGGAAATTAAAGAAGACTTAAAACAATGGAAAGACATCCCATGCTCCTGGATTGGAAGAATTAATATTAAAACGGTCATACTGCCCAAGGCAATCTAGAGATTTAATGCAATCCCTATCCAATTACCCAGGGCATATTTCACAGAACTAGAACAAATCATAATAAAATTTATTTGGAACCACAAAAGACCTAGAATTGCCAAAGCATTACTGAAGAAAAAGAAAGAGGCTAGAGGAATAACTCTCCCAGGCTTCAGACAATACTATAGAGTTACAGTAATCAAGACAGCATGGTATTGGTACAAAAACAGTCTTATGGACCAATGGAACAGAATAGAGAGCCCAGAAATGAACCCACAAACTTTTGGTCAGCTAATCTTCGACAAAGGAGACAAGAATATACAATGGAATAAAGACAGTCTCTTCAGCAAATGGTGTTGGGAAAACTGGACAGCAGCATGTAAAGCAATGAAGCTAGAACACTCCCTTACACCATACACAGAAATCAACTCAAAATGTATCAAAGACTTAAACATAAGACAAGATACAATAAACCTCCTAGAAGAAAATATAGGCAAAATATTATCTGACATAAATTTCAAAAATTTTCTCCTAGGGCAGTCTACCCAAGGAATAGAAATAAAAGCAAGAATAAACAAATGGGACCTAACGAAACTTAGAAGCTTCTGCACAGCAAAGGAAACCCTAAGCCAAACAAAATAACAACCTACAGAATGGGAGAAAATTTTTGCAAACGATGAAACTGACAAAGGCTTGATCTCCAGAATATATAAGTAGCTTGTACGTCTTAATAAGAAAAAAACAAAACCCAATCCAAAAATGGGCAGAAGACCCAGACAAGGAATTCTCCAAGGAAGAAATACAAATGATCAATGGGCACATGAAAAGATGCTCAATATCACTAATTATCAGAGAAATGCAAATTAAAACTACAATGAGGTATCACCTCATACCAGTCAGAATGGCCAGGATTCAAAAGTCCACAAATGACAAATATTGAAGAGGTTGTGGAGAAAAGGGAACCCTCCTACACTGCTGGTGGGAATGCAGTTTGGTGCAGCCACTGTGGAAAACAGTATGGAGATACCTCAGAAGACCAGGAATAAACTTACCATATGACCCAGGAATCCTGCGCATATATTCAGAAGGAACCCTACTTCAAAAAGACACCTGCACCCCAATGTTCACAGCAGCACTATTTACAATAGCCAAGACATGGAAACAGCCTAAATGTCCACCAACAGATGACTGGATAAAGAACAAGTGGTATATTTATACAATGGAATACTATTCAGCCATAAGAACTGACAACATAACACCATTTGCAGCAACATGGATGTCTCTGGAGAATGCCATTCTAAGTGAAGTAAGCCAGAAAGAGAAAAAAAAAATACCGTATGAGATCACTTATATGTGAAATCCAAAAAAAAAAAAAAAAACACAAAAAACCATAAATACAAAACAGAAACAGACTCATAGACATAGAATATAAACTTGTGGTTGCCAAGGGGGAGTGGGGTGGGAAGGGACAGACTAGGAGTTCAAAATTTGTAGATACTGACAGGCATATGCAAAATAGATAAACAAGATTGTACTGTATAGCACAGGGAAATATATACAAGATCTAGTGGTAGCTCACAGTGAAAAAAAAATGTGACAGTGAATATATGTATGTTTATGTATAACTGAAAAACTGTGCTCTACACTGGAATTTGACATAATGTTGTAAAATGACTATAACTCAATAAAAATGTTAAAAATAAAATGAAGAATACCAAAAGGAATAAAAATGTACAAAATTTACTGTGGAACATAAAAAAAGACTTAGTAAATGGAGAGGCCTTGTCAAAGATTTGGATGGAAGACTAACCTTAGAAAATAAGACATTCCTTTATAAATTAGTATATTACTGCAAATTAATCTGAATAAAATTCAAAAAATTATAACAAAACTTTATAAGGCAATTTGAAAAGTCATATAAGAGAAAAATACACAGGAATTATCAAGATGGTAAATAAAAATAACACCAAGAAAGAACTTCTCGTATAAAATATCAGCTATAGTAAGAAGCTATAGAAATTAAAACATGCTGCTACAATTTTTAAATGTCTTACCCTTACTTATTCAGTAAATCCATTTTTGAAAATTTATCTTATAGAAATATACACATAGACAATAATGTGTGTATTAGGAAAATCATTGCCTACAATAGAATACAGTCAAGAATAGCATAGTAAAATACTATTAATAGAGGTTAAATGGAATACTATGCAGCAGTTAAAATGCCAGTATTCCATAAATGTTTTTTCTTCCAGTTTTATTGTGATATAACTGATATACTGTATTGTATAATTTTAAAGGATACAGCATAATGATTTGACTTACATACATTGGGAAATGATTATCACCGTAATTTAGTGAATAAACATCATTTCATATGGATACAAAATAAAAGAAAAATTTAAAAATTCTTTGCAAAAAGAATTCAGGATTTACTCTCTTAACAACTTTCATATATAAGAAAGCAGTGTTAATTATATTAGTTATGTTGTACATTACATCCCTAGTACTTATTTATCTTATAACTGGAAGTTTGTACCATTTCACCACCTTCCTCCAATTCCTCTTCCCCTAACCCCCTACCCCTGTTAACCACAAATCTGATCTATTTTTCTCTAAGTTTGTTTGTTTTTTAAGTATAATTAACATACAATACTATGTTAGCTCCAGGTGCACAACATGGTAATTTGATATTTCTATACATTTCAAAATGATCACCAATCATAAGTCCTGTTACCACTTTTCACCATACAAAGATATCACATTATTATTGACTATATTTATTTACATTTAAGTCGAATAAATATTCAATTTATCACTAAGTTCATATTTATGTGAAACAGTCTTCAAGATTATATGATTGTGGTTAAGAACACAGACACTAGACCTAAATTACATAGATTTAAATTCTGGCTGTGCCACTCACTAAGCTGTTTAAACTTTTGCTGGTTAACTCAACACTCTGTGCCTCAGTTTCCTCACTTATTACATGGATAAAATTATATGAATAACTCTGAGCATTTTTGTGATGTTAAAAGAATTAATACACTTCATGTTACACATCACTTAGCAAATGCAAATTAAGACAAAATGAGATATCACTATATACTTATCAGAATGGCCAGTCTTAAACATTGACAGCATCAAATGCTGATGAAGATGTAGAACAACAGAAAAGCTCATTTGTGGCTGGTACAAATTCCAAATGGTCCATACACATTAGAAGACAGTCTGACAATTTCTTACAAAATGAAACATAACTTGCCATGTGATCCAACAATCGTGCTTATTGGTATTTAGCCAAATAAGCTAAAAATTTTTGTCCCTGCAAAAAACTGTACTATAAACAAAAGTTTATAGTGGCTTTATTCATAATTGCTAAAATGTGGAATGATCATGATGTCCTTCAGCAAGAGAATGGCTACATAAACTGTGGTACATCAGACAACAAAATATTATTCAGTGCTAAAAAGATAAATTGTCAAGTCACTAAAAGACATGGAGGAACCCAAAATGCATATTACTAGGTAAATGAAACCAATCTGAAAAGGCTAAATACTATATGAATCCAACTATATGACATTATGAAAAAAGGCATAACTACGGAGACATAAAAAGATCAGTGGTTTCCAAGGATTGAGGGTAAAGAAAGGGATAAATAGAACACAGAGGATGTATAGGGCAGTAAAAGTACTCTTTATGATATCAAAAATGATGGATACACATCATTATACATTTGTACACATTCATAGAATGCACTAAGAGTGAACTGTAATGTAAACTGTGGTCTTTGAGTTATTACAATCTGTCAATGTAGGTTCATTCTTGGTTAAAAAAAAGTCTCATTCTGGTGAATAATGTTGATAATGGGGGAGGCTATGCATGTGTGATGACATAAGGTATCTAGAAAATCTCTGTATTTTTCTCTCAGTATTGTCATAAACATAAAATTGCTATAAAGAAAACACTTAAAATCAAAACAAAACAAAAATGAATTAATACATGTAAAGTTCTTTGGTGACTGTGACACAGTAAGTTTTATGTAAGTTTTCAAAAATAATATTATTTATTCTTAAGTGAAAAAGCAATTAATAGTAGAATATAGTATCTATCAATTAGTAAAAACAAAACCAAAAACAAACAAAAAATCTCCAATTTTTCTATATTTCTATTCACACAAACACATATATCTATTCTATACATATGTATATAATATCTCCAGGGGCTATACCTAAATTGATAAATATAAATGACAATACATACAAGTAGTAGAAAAGAGGTAGTAGAAGACATATTTCACTGTGTACAATTTGAAGGTATGTATGCTATCTTTCCACTCATTTCTGAAAATTAAATTAAAAGTTTATTTTAAAAGAGCAAGGTATTGTATTTGTGTTCAAATACACAATTTTGATATTGGAAAATCCAGATAGAGACAGTATTAAAATTTCATTTATGATAAAGGTGGCTCTTCGAATTAGTAACAATATTTTCCAGTAAAAAGTGATCAACCTCATGATTACTGGTACGTGATTCCTTTCAACATGCGATCAAAAACAAAATCCAGAAGAACCTGTTCTTGTAAAAAATCTTCCTTTCAATTTAGCAAAGAGACAGAGACATTTCTCTTACTTAATGATAAGAAGTCTAATTTCTGATAAGTGCATGCATATGCTTAGTCACAGATTAATAGCAGCTTTTCTTTAAAAATTTAAAGAAATTTCAGAAATATTTTATTCTTAGACTGGATTTTCATTTTCTTAATGGGGCTTCTGCTTCCAGCTATGAAAAAGTAGCTTGTATAAGACAAATTTTCCTAAAGAAAAATAACTGAAAGCTATATGAAAGAACAAAAGAACATCTGACCAATCAAGGCAAGCCCAAATTTGAGAGACCATGATCTCATTGAAAAGGAAACACTAATAAATGCATCCCAAAATTTACCTGTATAGGGCAAAGGGTCAAGTATCCAGGTGAAAATGATATTTGAGAGACTGAATAACCAACCAGAGCATTTGGCAGTTTTATGATTTCAGAGCCCACTAAGAAACTAATTAAATAGCCCAGGCTTTTATTTAAGACCCCTGAAATATAACACTCTAAGAATAGAGCAAATTAGAAATAGAACAGCCTAACAAACACTAAAATCCAGCCTCAAATCATGTTAATCTCTGATTAAATTGGGGTGATCTGCCTCTATATTAACTGCCTGTCAGAAGATACATGAACAATTTATTTAGAAATATAAAATATTTTTCACAGCTTCAACAAAATTTGTATACACAAAGGCCAGTAGCAAATAAAAAACTGCTAATTCTGTCAAGAGACAGTATCAGTTGACTAAAAATCAAGAAATTAAAAACAGAAAATAGAACCAGACCCACAAATTATCAAAACAGTGTAGTTTTGTGTCACAGTCTTAAAATAACTATGATTAATACTAATGAAAATAAATGTTAGATGGAGAATTTAACAGAAAACCTATACACTTAAAAATTGTGTTTGAAATATATTAATGGAATTAAAAACATAATAGATTTAACATCACATTAGAAACAGCATGAGAAAGGATCGGTGACCTGGAAGATGTGCAATAGAAAATATGTAAGCCAAAGCATGATGAGAGGAAAAGAATGAAAAATGAAAAATAGGATGTGGGAAACTTATACGGAACAAAATAAAATCATGTAATTTGTATTTAACTGCAATGTAAGAAAAGAGATGGGAAGAAGGAAAAAGCGATGTTGGAAAGTCAGGAATTTCCAACAGTAACAAACGACATTAAAACTAAGTTCAAGTATTTCTAGGAATCCCCAGGTAGATAAAAGAAAACTACGTCTTGGAACATCATAGTAAAACTGACAAACAATGATTAAAATAGTGGTAAAAATAAATTAATAACAATAAATCTTAAAATCATCCAGATAAAATCACTATGTTTTCTGAAAGACTTTAAATATGTGAAATATATTAAGATATTTAACTAGAAAATGTGTTTAAGAGTTTGAAGAACTCACAATTGGAAATTTCCTGTACTTACACTGAATCAAACATAACTTGTTTTTTCAGACTATATTTATATGTGTTTATTTCTTTCAAAATATTATCCTTATCCAAATTATCATAAATTTCTGGCTTAATATGAATTTACTTCCCAAATGTACCATCCAGGTTTCTGATAAATAGCTCTTTCAATACACTTTTTTTTTCATGTTCTCTTATTAATTTGGCTCCTTAAGTTAGATAAGCTGTGTCATATGAGTGTGTTTCTTAGAGCTGCCATAACAAGTAACCACAAACTCAGTGGCTTAAGAAAACAAAAACGTATTTTCTTACACTTCTGGACACTAGAATTCCAACAAGAAGACCATGCACCCTCTAAAGGTTTTAAAGAAAAATCCTTTATTTTTTATTATTTTTTTTCCTTTTTTAGCTTCTGATAGCCTGAGGCATTCTTTGTTTATGGCAGCTTAACTCCAACTCTGCCTTTGTCTTCACATGGCCTTCTTTGTGTGTATATGTCACTGTGTTCTCTTTTCTTTTAAGGACACAAGTCATTGAATTTAGAGCCCAACCTAATCCAATATGACTGCATTTTAATCTAATTACTTACATCTTCAAAGATCCTATTTCAAATAGTGATACATTCTAAGGTTCTTGGTGGATATGAATTTTTGGAGGATACTAGTCAATCCATTACAGGACATGACTATAAACAATTAATTTTGCTTGAGTGTAATCTGTTTAAACCCATTTTTTTCCAAGGCTGAAGATAAGTGGCTCGTATTTCAAAGCTAGATACCTTACTGTAAATCAAAGAAGCAACCTGTTATAAATTAATTTCATTTTAAATCATTTGAAGTGATGATATATTACAAATCTCTGTAAAATCAGAATTATTTTCTTCTCAAAAATACCTAGCTAATATAAACTAGTGAATTTCAGAACATCTGCAGGATACTTTTCATAGTACCCTCATACATGACCTAATTGTGTTCCTTTTTCTCACAACACATATGTATAAAATCATGACTGGGTGAAACATACTCAAAAGATTAAAACGTAATGGGAGTAGGGTAATTACACAAATCACAAAATTGTAAGTTTCTTTATAGTTGATACAGCATTACAAGATTTATCTTGTCAGGAGTAGGAAATATGAAGTCCCACAGAGAAATTAGGGGTTCTACAAGGAGAATGTTAGAGCAATCAGGACGAGATGTAAGACTCAAAAGACAAATAGTGGAAAAGGATAAGAAGGCAGCAAGGTACAGAAAGATAAAATAAGCCACAGCTTTGAGAAAAGGCTCAGATAAGATGTTTGATGCATTAAAAACATTTACCTAAGCTCTTTAGAATAACTGGGTGCTGAAGAACATCAATTTATCTTTCTGTTTGGGGCTCATAATAAACTCTTATAATGGAGTTGCAGCATATGTCTTCTCTCCTGATTTGGATTTATTTAAAATAGTCAGCAATTATAAATGATGTATTTAAGTATGTAAAAAATGTACTTCTTACACTTCATGCTTTTATAAACCCTGCTAGTTATAAGAGCAATGTAAGATAATGCTGAAGTACTTCTATACTGAATAGTTGAAAAAATCTATATATATCAGAACAGAAAATCAGTAAGCATTCAAAGTAATTTTTGCTAAATTAACTTAAAATATTTCTAATTTCCACTCATACCTAACTGATACCATAGCAGCAAGTTAATGCATAGCAAAGAGATGATGAAGGCTGCCTTAGGGGACTCTGTTAATAATTTTATTAGGCTGCATACATATGATAATTTAAATAATAAATATCCTCACAATTATTTTAAAAGTCATATTTTTACTACCAATAACAATGTGTTTTATAGTATGTAGCAATCAACAAAATCAAAAGTAAATTAGATAGTGACTTGCACATTTAATTACAGCACCTCATCAGGAGAGAAAAGTCCCTGAGATGCCAAGGAATATGATGCTGAAAGGTGTTGATCCAACACCCACCTTTCCATTTATAGCTTATAAAAAATAAATTCCTGTGCCTGTAGATTTATTTACCAAGTTTATCAGAGTTTGCTTGAATCATTCTCTATTCTTTAACTCTGGCTATTTACACCCAGATAGGTTATTCAGGCAGATGTTTTATGGCTGAAGTAATCTCTAGTCAAAGTAGACAAAAGGAATAATGCTAGATTATATTTAGATGACCAAGATATTTTAATGACTTTTTCTAAGATTAAATTGTTATAAGCACTAAAGAGTTTTTCCTGGAATTTTAATACTACTACCATTACCCTTAGTCAACTATCTTATGTAAGTATAAAATTCACTATTTGGAATTTATTATTTTAAACTAGTATAGTTAAATCTTTGTAGCAGAAACAAAAGGATCACATAAGGCCAGATAGCATAAAAACAGTGAATCATATCCTGTCTGCCTATTTTAAGTGACTATATAATAATCAACATGATTTTTTTAAATGATAGAATTAAATAATTCATGCTTAGTATAGTCTATGTGTTGACCACATATAACCTGAAACATCAAGCAACTATTTTCACTCTCTAAACCAAAAACCAAAAATCAAAAAACAAACAACAACAAAAATTTTGGCCTAAATCTATTCAGTCTGATCAACATATTCTGGGGGAAAAAAAAAGATTGAATGAATTCAAGTTAAGTAAGTCACCATAAATACATAAATTTAAAACTGAGATGAAGATTCTAGAAATATCCATTCGACTTTGGCACAACTGTTTTTTTTCTGTTAGAAGGTATCTGCTCCCCAAAAAGACCAAACTCAGACCATGTTCAAATAGGCCTTTGTCTATAGTAGACAAGTATGTTCAAGGCTAATCAATAATTTAAGTAAAGTTTTCTTCCTGTTAACCTATTAATTGTACAAGTGATGTCCTATAAAATAGAACAAAATAGAGAAGTCTAAAATAGAGAATCTTTGCAGAGAATGAATATAATTTTTATTAATCATATTGTTTTTGAAAAAGAGTTCCCCAGTAGTTGAAGATTAGTTTATTGCTTTGAAGTCATGAATTGTAAATAGATGAGTCAAAAAAAATTCTAACAACATTCAGAAAGAAGGTGAATTTTGTAAAACCATTGACATGGCCTCTTATTCATTTCAGGTATTCAACCAGAAAAACATCAAGATGTTTTAAAAGTTTAATTAATGTCAGCACAGTTTTTTTTTCTTGCCTTAAATGAATCTTCTCATTTATATTAAGTTCAATTTTTTTTCTAAAATATCTATTTTTCCTCCCCTGTCTTTTGTTGTTAGATTCTACTGGTGATACCAGTTTGTTGTCATTTTTAAGTGCAAATATACAGCCCTTTTAAATGAAGTCATCCATGGATACAAGAAAAGCTAAGAGCAATCATGATTTCAGAAATGAATCTGTAAATAGCTAAATGAAGGAAATTATTCTTTCATCAACCTAATAGGTTATGGCCTTAATATATCATTATTTACTCATTTTGTAAATGCAAATTGTACAAATTATTATTCCAGACATGTAGTTTTATTCCTAGAGCTTTCACTCTAAGGTCACATTATTAATAAAAGAATGAATTCTCTTCATTGTTTTTCTTTAGTGCCTTGTAAAAACAGAGTGCTGAATAAGGGGGAGGGTACAGCTCAGTGGCAGAACATGTGTTTGGCATGCACAAGGTCCTAGTTCAATCCCCAGTACCTCCATTTAAAAAAAAAAAACCTCCCCTTTTCAAAAAATAAATAAAAAATAAAAAAGAGTGCTGAATAGTTGTTTGTTGTTTGTAATGTAATCAAACATCTAAAGAAACTCCCCAGAAAAAGTAATTTTATACTATTCATTACACTTTAATTATATTTATATTTAAAAAAATAGAAAGGACATTATTAAAAAAGTGGTCTAGAATAGAGAACCCTATTTATAGAAAATTTAGTATATTAAATTATTTAAACTAATAAATTGCTCTGTATATTCTTAGTTTAAATTGTCATGTAAGAAGTTTTGTTTCAATTAAAGTTAATTCAATTGCAGTCAATGAATTGAGGTTGGTATATAAAATACATGTATGTAAAACATAATCTAGGGTATTTTCATCAATGAGTAAAAGCTGCCATTAATGTTGTATCTGCTGAGTGTCAGGTCTTATGCTTAGCATTTCAGATACGTAATTACATAAAACCTCTCATCTTTCCTCTAAGTAAATAGCACTTACCCCCATGTCCACTAAATCCCATGTAGAATTTAAATAATAATTCTAACTAAAATATGATTTCTCTATGTATATATACGTTCAGGGTCCTTTTCTTTCCTGATACCCAACACTGCTAAGCTACTTGAAAAGCATGTTGGTCACTGCTTTGAGCTTGGTCCTGCCAGAGACATTAGTTACAATGGAACTTAGTGTCTCCTAGGGGAGAAAAAAATGTAAAACAATATCTACAACTCTATTTTATAGGCTTTGTAAAAGAAGACTATATGGGGAATGGTTGATATACAAATAAAAGTGATAATTTCTTTATGGCTAAAGTCCATTTCTTATCTGCATTATTGAGAAAACACTCTAAATCTTGATATATAATCCAATTTTTAAAGGTTTTTTTTTTTTGCATTCCAAGCACAATACCACATATCTAAATAAACAAATACCTGAAAGATCAGCTTAAAGACATGTAAAGACATACTAGCATCAGACTGAAATTTCATGGCGACATTGGATTTGCAAGAAATTTACCATAATGTGAATTAATGAAGGCAGTATCACATGTCCCTTTTGTTTATAGCTATATATCTAGTACCTTGGAAAGTGTATTGTTTATTAATACTGAATGAATATTTGTTAAATCTTATGAATACACATTTATTTTCTATGATTTATTTATTTCTATATCTGGTACAGATAGTAACTTTTGACTATTCTATATTGTTATAGTCCTTAACAAGAACAAGACCACAATTTTAAGGAACAAGAAATTAGGGAAAATTAAGTACAGATTTTTTTTTTTTTGGTATTTAAGTGACTAGTACAATAATTGGCACATAGTAGATAATAAATATCTGTAGTAATGCAGAATTGTTTAAGAAATGCTGTGTGAATCAGGTTACCTGTTTTTAAGAATTGCATTCAGTTCTTATATAAAACTATTTGTAATAGACAATTTTAATTACAATATTTTGGAATTAGATAATGGCGATGGTTGACAACTCAATACACAAAACAAAACCCTGTACTTATTAGCAGTCTCTTCTCATTCCTCCCTTCTCCCAGTCCCTTGCAACCACTAACCTACTTTCTGTTCTTATGGAGTGCCTAATCTGAACATTTCAAGTAAATGGAATCCCACAATATATGCTCGTTTGTATCTGACTACTTTCACTTACTATAATATTTTTGAGGTTCACTCATGTTGCAGTATGTATCAGTAATTCATTCACTTTTGTGGCTGAATGATATTCCATTGTATGGTTATATCACATTTTGTTTATCACATCTTTTGATAAACATTTGGGTTCCTCTCTTTGGCTATTATGAACAATGCTCTTTTAAACATTTGTGTACAAATTTCCATGTGGGCATACATTTTTAATTCTCTTTTATATGTACCTACGAGTAGAACTGATGGGCCATATAGTAGCTCTATGCCTAACTTTTTGAGAAACTTTCAAAGGGTTTTTACTGCTAAAGCGAATCGTATCATTTTAAAATCTTACCACCAGTGTGAGGTGAGATTCTCCACATCCCCACCAACACTTGTTATTTTCTTTTTTTTAATATCCATCGTAGTAGATGCAAAATGGTATCTCACTGTGCTTTTGATTTACATTTTACCAACAAATGATAAAATTAGTATTTTTTCATGTGCTTCTTGACCATTTGTATCTCTTCTTTAGAGAAATACCTATTCAAATATTTTGTTCCATTTTTAATTGGATTATCTGTCTTTTTATTGCTGCGTTTTAGGAGTTCTTTATAGATAATGAATTGTTGATTGTTATCATTTATATGATTTGCAGGCACTATCTCCCATCCTGTGGATAGATCTTCCAATTTCTTGATATTGCCTTCATTTAAAACACAAAAATTTTACATTTTTATCAAATTCAAACCTTTGATTGCTTTTGGTGTCCTGGCTAAGAAACCATTGTAGAATCAGGTCATGAAAATCTACACCTATGGTTTTGTTTAGAGTTTTATAATTGTATCTCTTACTTTTAGGTCTTTGATCTATTTTAGATTTTTTTTTTTACATGATGTGGGGGCATCTCCAATTTTATTTCTTTGCATGTAAATATCTAGTTGAGAAGTATCTACTGAGAAGAATATTCTTGCTCCATTGAATTATCTTCTCACTCTTATTAAAAATCCAAGAAATGCATGAGTTTATTTCTGGAATCTTGATTTTATTTCATCGATCTGTATATGTTTACTTATGCCAATAGTACACAGTCTTTTTTACTGTTGATTTGTATTAAGTCACAAATAGTAATGTGAGTCTTCCATCTTTGTTCTTCTGTATTGTTTTGGTATTCTGGAGCCCTTGAATTTCTGTAAGAATAGAATCAGTTGGAATACATTTTTCAATTTCTGCAAAAAAAAAAAAGCTGAGATTTTGATAAGAATTGTATTGAAGAACAATGTGGGAATATTATCATCTTGACAATTTAAATTTTCCAATACAATAACTCCAAATGTCTCTACATTTATTCAGGTTTTCTTTAATTTCTTGCAATCAGATTTTGTAGTTTTACTTCTGATTTCTTCTTTTTGCCTAACTGAAATGGCAAAAACTTCCAGTAAAATGTTAAATAGAAGTGTCAAGAGTGGACATCCTTGTCTTGTTCCTCATATTAGGGAAAAATTATTCAGACCTTCACACTAAGTGTAATACTAGATGTGAGTTTTTTGTAGATGTCCCTATCAGATTGAAGAGTTTTATCAAATGCATTTTCTATGTCTTTTGAGATGATCATATTCGTTGTTCTTTTCTCTACTAATATTGTACATTACACTGATTGATTTGCATATGTTGAACCATATTGGGACACATCCAATTTAGTCATGCTATATAACCTTTTTACATTTCTGGAGTATGTTTGCTATTATTGTTTGGTTTTAATTTACATGTTCCTAATGTTGAGTATCCTCTGGAGGTTCTAGGGAAGAATCTATTTTCTTGTTGTTTCTAACTTATAGACCTACATCTCTTGGCTTGTGGCTGACTTTTTCCATCTTCAAAGCCAGTGATGTCACTCTCAAGCTATTCTACACTCAGCTCCCAGCTATTCATCAAAATTTCCACTGTTGTATTTCTTTCATTTAAGTTTCATTTGGCCTATGCAGAGGCTTCTGCTCCAGATAGCTAGACTTTGGCTGTGTATCTGTGGATAAGCTTGGGGTTCCAAATCTGAGCATAGTGATTTGTTCTGTCAGTTTCAGATGGGACCAACAAGAGTCAATATTTTCAGTTTGTCTCTGTTTTCTTTTCTTGGGAATTCTTTTCTTGGGAGTGAGAACTCCTAAGTTCTTGACATGTCTGAATTAAAATTGGACACCCAGCCTATTTCTTTCTATTCACCTTTTCTGGCCCTTCTTTCTCTTCCAGACATCTCCATGTTACACTGCCATGTTAGGTTCTAAGTTCTTTTACCTTCTCTAATTTTTCTCAAGGATTAAGTGAAACCTTACAAAGTTGTGGCCCTAATAACATTTAAATATATATGATTTCAAAAGTTATACGTTTAACACTGAAATATCCACTGAACCCCAGATTTATACACTCAGTAAACCTAGTATTTCTTACACACACAATCTCACATATCTCTGTAGGTTTGTGTATTGGGGAGGTGGTCATTGGGGAGATAAAATTATCAGTGGCACAGCTATAGAATCTTCAGTTTAAAAAGAGGAATAAGATTTATGTCAAAAATAGGACATGCATAGAGTCACCGACCCTGGAGGCATGCTAACAGTCAGTGCCCATACCATAAAAATAGCTAGTTTCAACAAATACTTAATGAAGAACATGGAGAATTATTTGCACTAAATTCATAGCTAGATACTTACATATATTATGAAGTTTATTTATATTAATTTCAAAGTATTTGCTAATTATAAAAGTATTTGGAGATTAAATCCTTACTTCAATTTTAGAATTTATGTTTTCAAAGGTATCATATATATTTTTCTAAATAAAAACTTTAAGTATCTTAATCTTAAAAATAAAGAAATTTCTGTGTAAAACTTTTCATTTGTTTTTCTTTAAAAGAAATAATTGTTGAGGACTCAGTGGGAATGTTGTGCCAGGAATGACAGCTTATTCCTGAAGAAACTCTAAGGCTTTGGTTAAAAATAAGAGAAAACAATGATTTATCAGGAAATGAGAGAGTGAAATTAGCAGGCTACCACACTGCAGACATTTTAAATCCATTTGCTTCAAGTGAACCAATATACATTTTTGGAATACAGCATGTTCTTTCCTGTTATTTTTAGCAAAATGGATTCCTTGCTGTGATAAGTGGAGCAATTGTTAATTTCAGCTCAAAATGGATTCTACCAAAGCAGTAGGTAATGTTTTCATTTAAGCTGCTAAACAGTTATTCAGTGCTATAAATAGTCCAAAATATTATATTAAAGATTTTCTATTTAAAAAATAACATATTAAGGGAATTGAAATAATATTTATGGGTTGCCTCTACACTTCGTATATTTTCTGATTTAATCTTTAAGATAACATATCAATGCAGGTACTGCAAGACACATTTTATTGATTCAAAAACTGAGTTTCAGAGAGGTTATCTCACTACAGGCACCATGGGTAAGATTTAGCCAAGCTAAGATTTGACCTGAGTCCTGCGGGGTTCCAAACTTTATGCTCTTTGCATAATATTAGATGCCTCTTATAATTGCGTATGATTGTAACTTTATTAAGGTTCAACCTAAGAATACACATTAATATGCAAATATTAGCATGAATTCAATATTATGATATAAATTAGGGCAGCCATTTAATTTATTGTCCAAAAGTGGACACTTTTGAGAGTAAAAGGGATGCCACTAATAATGTTATAGTAACAGATGTAAACCAACACTGCTATAATCATCCTGGGACATGTTTACTCTAAAATTAGTAGAACAACAATTTAATGCATTATATTATAAATTAGAGAGAATGTGATATGGAGGAATGAATACAGTATTTAGTTATTCCTACTGATCCTGAAGGGTTTAAAAGTTTTTGTAGTATATCATGCAAGTCATTTACTTTTTTTAAAATAAAATCAGAAAACAAGATAATCTCTGTGATTTTTGTTTTATATAGTAGAAGTGTTTATTGTCTCATGTATCCAATAAAGCACACTTTATTGATTTTTATGTGAAAGGAGCGAAGATAACTGCCAAGATATATGAAAATACTGCAGGTGCTCAATAATCCTGGAAATGTCTTGTTTAGCAAATAGGCCTAAACCAATCATCAAAATATTGGTAGTGATTATAGTTTTTAACAGTGATGACTGCTTTGGTTGCAATTCTGGTTGAAGACTTTTGACAAAATAATAAAGCAAAACATTGTATGATTCAAAGATGATGCATCATCAATTTCTGTTAAGGTAGTTTTATTGATCAATGGGCAGAGTATTTTTTCAGGTGTTCTATATTGCATGTTTCACAAATTCTAATATTTCATTGCAAAATATCTCAGGTCTAACCTAAGTCAAACTTTCAGGAACACATTATTCCTCAAGTATGAAGAAATTACCTTTAAAATGTTCATATTATCAAACACTCTTTTAACATATCCTATTTAACAATAAATGGGAAATTTTCATTTTTCAATCTTAGTAAAATGTAATATGACTATATGTCACCAACAATAAAATTAACTTTCCTAAGAAACCTTAGAGTAACTTTTTATCATTCAATATCATATTGAACAAGAAACTTTAAAAAAAGAAAGAAAATAGCAGGTAATAGCATAAACACCAAAAAGTATTTTTGAATTATTTTTGAGAATGCAGAACATTTTATTTATATATGTTTTCTAATTTGCCTTGTGGTTAACAAATTCTGCTTTTTTAATACTCCAACCTAAACTATATTTATAATTAATACATAGTAAGTACTAAACATATGGCTTAAATAGCACATATACAGCTTGTCAAAGATTGCTTTTGGTGATAGTTATTTGCAAACCCAAAGATCATCTGAAAAAAAATGCCTAATCTTCTAACCATAAAGATCTAACCCCCCTCTACTTGCATTACAAAGGTATTATGAAATACCATCCATTTCTTTTTCTCCATAAGTGAAGTCAACTTGTATAATGGATATTGTCTAGCTTCTTTTCTTCCAGGGTCTTTAAGATACAATTTCACACA
Organism: Vicugna pacos; assembly: GCF_048564905.1. Lineage (NCBI taxonomy): Eukaryota > Metazoa > Chordata > Mammalia > Artiodactyla > Camelidae > Vicugna > Vicugna pacos. Next base: position 23,251,929 of record NC_132994.1, on the reverse strand, counting down.
TGATCTCTCAAAGAAACAGGTTCTGAAAATCAGAGGATATACCCTTCCAGGATTATGGTATTTTAGGGAAGAAAATTAATTTCCTAAGAAAATGTTTCATGAAAATATTTCTTTCAAATACTGTCTTTTATAATATATAAATGAATTTTATCTCAGCAAGTAGTAAATCAAATATATAAATCAGACCTCTGCTAGATGACTCTAGATGGCATGGTTAATCTCAATAATGGTAGTTCAACTAGAGGACCATTAAATGTCCATCTCTTTCTCTGGAAATATTTTAAGCATTTTGGTACATCCTAAGAAATACTTGGGTTATCCATGGGCACAGTAAATAAAAAAATCAAGGGAGCCCAAACTAAAGCTTAATTTACCTACTTTAAACCAAAAATAACAATTAATCCTGCTAGTGTTCATTCAAATTAGATTGAACACTGAGTGGCTGTAGAAGAATGAATATCCATGGCTCTTGAAACATACAGAAGCTATACTAATAAAGGAAAAAAAGGAGAAATATTATTCATATTAAAATGTTTATATTGTTCATAATAAACATTTTATATTGATTTTGCTTCACTTAATGTCATAAATTTATCTTCTTTATATTAGTCTTAACTATATAGCAAGACTATAACAGAAAATTAAGAAATAGAAGCCCTAGTAACAATGCAACTGTCCTGTTAGATGAGGCAAATCACCACATTTCTTCCTTCTCATTATCCTTACTTTAATAATAGTAATTGTTGCTTGCATCACCAGGATATAAAACAATTAATTTCAGTAGAGCACATGGTTCTACTGGCCTGATGAACATATCTGAAAAGTGTATTGACACTTTGCTTTAGTTGTCTATTTTATATATTGTCTGGTTTTTAAGGCCTCATCATACGAACCAGGTAGACAGAGCTTCTTGATATGCTTATGCCTTTGAAGTAAATGGAAGTTATGAGCTTGGAACAGATAAACTGGATTTCTGAAAAGTTAGAGATTCAGTCCACATTTGAATTGCTCAGATTATATTTTAATGGAAAATGAAGCTTGAAAAGAAGAAATCGGCATGCTGTCAGAATATCTAATTCAAGATGGTAGTCCATGTTGCCTTACTCCCTTTCAAGCTTTAAAAGTTTTATTTTCAATTTGAATATTATACTGTGTTGAAGCATGAAAATCCTCCCCACAGGCTATGGTCAAATAGTGTGCTGCAATACTAATGTTTATATCTTGGAAACAGTTGCTGGAATGTGCTTCTTAAAGAAATGGATCTTGAAAGAGAATAAGGATATTTCTCCTTCAGTGAGATAGTGAAAAATGGTTCACTGCATTTTTGAAATAGGTATTGAATTGTTACAAAGGGAGCAAGAATCCAGGGAAATGAAGGAGAAGTGACAGAATTATAATTTTTCTACATGATTACATTGGAAAAGATTATTAAACTTTAAGCTCTGCTAACTTCCAAAAATAGAGCACAAAATCTAACAGATAAAAGATGTTATTTTTGTTATTTTTGTGTATAGTTTGTATTTGATTTTACATTTATGTGTATTTTTGCAATATATGAAGGAAAAATGAACATGTAACTTTTATGAATGGAACTATTCAATTAGTTCGCAAACACTTTCCATATCAGTGAAGAAATATTTATTCACAATTAAGAGTCAGGTACATAACTAAAAAAAAATACCAGTATAATGGCATGGATGTTTAGAATTCTGTATTTGATACTACTACTTATAAAGCACTCTTTATGACATGCTGAGAATTTTTAATCTACAGTTGTTTTGATAGGTCAATATCTAATATTGATCTAACTAGTTTAAGTAATAAGTCCAATTGAGAAAAATAAAATAAATAACCAAACAAGTAAATAAATCTACATGCTTTATCTGAAAATTTGTTCATAGGGTTTTAAAAACCACTGCATAGAAAATTAACCACATACATTTATTTAATGTTTTAAACATTATACAATTTTTATTTACATGTTTTTAAAACACAATTGTGCCTTAGCAAATTAGTAGGCAAATTAAAAGAAGACGTATTTAATAAAATTATTTTAAAATATTGTTTATATTGATCTTAAACTCCACCTTATTATACTGCATACTGCATTAGTTTAAAAATTTCATATGACCTGTATACATTGTGTAATGTACTAAGATATTATTTGTATAATAGCATATTACTTTTAAAGTACTATTAAAAAGATGAAAAATGGCTGTATTTTACAATTACTAGTATTTTGAATAAATAAACATGAGCATTGAAATATTTTTGGGATATCAGAGCTGAATTCTATCAAACAATAAAGCAGAAACTTTGGTTTTCTTTTTATTTCATGAATAGATGATTTTGAAATGAAGTAAACAAATGATTTCTTCCTTGAGAATACATAGGAAGTAAGTTCTCTCCAAAATTCTGCCGCTTTTGGAAAATATGAAGTGTCTAGTATTTCAACAATCACTTTAAGTTGTGATGACAACAGTTTTGCTTTCCAAAGGAACATTTCCAGTGCATATGTCAATATGGAGTGTGGACACAAAGATACTAGCACTATCAATTACGCAAATATATTTTTTTAAAAATCTGTTTTAAAGATGAAGATTAACAACATACTAAGCATTTAATTAACTAAAACCCATGCATACTGAATTAACTTCAATTTCAAATAAACTTTTTATTGACATTTAACACAGAGAAAGGTGTAGAAAATTATAGTAAAGATCTTGATGAATTATCATAAGTTTAACACACCTACGTAACCCCCCATTGAGATCAAGAATAAATATTACCAATATCTTAGAAGACCTTTAAACCCACTGCCATTTACTACCCCCTTTTCTTGCACACAAAGATAACCACCTTACTGACTTGGAATACTATGGATTTTTTTTGCCTATTTTTCAACTTTAATAGAAACAAAAGGCATGCATTAGTTTGCTTTAGTTTCTTCCTCTCCACACTATTTTTGAAAAATTCATCCATGTTGATATATAACACAGGAACTCATTCATTTTCATTGAAAAATATCAGTACCCATTGGATGATTATAATACAATCATCTATTCCACTGCTTGTAGACATTTTTTTCCCTGAGTAGATTTATTGTGAACAATGCTAACGTGACCATCTTGTGCATTTGTGATGCACATATGTGAGTGTGTTTGTTGGCATATACTCAGGTGTATATGTTTGGGAGTACATACTTAAGGTGAATTGCTGTGCCACAGGATATGCATATGATAAACTTTAGTTGATATTGCCAAACAATTGTCCAGGGGAGTGGTTCAGATTTACACTTGCAACAACAATGTATGAGAGTTCAGGTTGGACATCTTCTAGAAAACTCCTAATATTATCACTCTTTTTAACTTTAGCTATTTAGATACTAAAATAGTGTAATAGTATCTTTTTGTTTTACATTTTCCTAGTGCTTACCAATGTAAAAATGTTGAACAAGCTTTAGTACGTTTATTGGCCATTTGGGCAAACTTTTTTGTTAAGTATCTGTTGAAATCTTTTGCCATTTTTTAGGATATGTTTTAGATAGCACTCAGTTACATATAATGCAAACATCTTCTACAGCTCTTAAAATTAAATCCTTTGGGAAACATGAGTCAAACATTTCACATAGATATATAAACATAAATCTATCCCTTTCTATATCTTTGTCTAGCTACAGCATTCTAATTTCCTATTTATTAACTCTCCATCTGTATCTAACTTTCATAGTGGTTATTTTAGGGTACTCATGAAATATCCCCTGAATGATCATCCATTTAACAAAAATAGAGCTCACAAGTGTAACAGAAACAAATTTTGATTTTTTTGAGATGACTATAAAAGTAGAAGTGGACATATCACTAGGGTAAAGAATGCAAAGAGAATACAGATAGCTCCACCTCAGGAAACTATGTAGGAGATACTAAGAAATGTGAGAAAATATAATTGAAAGAATTTATATTCTCACTTTTTTTCTCATATGTTTCTATGAGCATTCCTCATATTGTATATTATATTATAGTAATTGAATTATGTGAATATTTTACCTGTTAAACTGTAACCTCTCTGATAAAGTCTTCAATTCCTATTTGGAATTTCATGGACATTTAATGAATTAACAAATGAAAGAGATTTTAATCTAGCCAGACATAATCAAAGGGTAAACAGCAGATAAATAACTTCAATATCATATTTGACATTTTTAAAACATTAAAATATAGTTAAAATAAATGTCATTAGTTTAATTTCTAAACTAAAATACAAATCATCAGTATCAGAAAGAGACATATTTAGGGGCTAGAAAAGTACTCAGGAAGGTAGATAAAATGTAAATATCGAAGAACAGAGAGGATTTGGGGGAAATTTTTCTTCCACCTGACTATAGTACCAGGGGGTAGTTCTATTGTGATGACCTCTTTCAGAGCACTTCAGTAGATAGTGAAAACAATAGGCACCTCTGTCTCTTCTGGAGGGTAATTATTAGCACAACCTCAGTAGTCAGCACATTGGAGCATAAGGTGGCTGAAGAGTTTCATCCTAGTTATGCCCTGTTGATAAATAGCATAGGGAATTCATGGTGTCCATGCAAAAGTGAAACCATATTGCCATGTCTAGGACCAGGTAATGAAGCACAGAGTGTTATTTTATGGCTAGCTGAGCACTCAGTTCTTTTAAGTGTTAAGATATACCTTAAGACACACTTTTACAATTTATATATAATTGAAGTTTCTAAATAAATGTATTTTAAATTATTCATCCTTTTGCTTCACTTGACTGTTCCATACCTTTTCTTTCCTCACTTTAGAAAATTTATTATATTTTTTCAATGACATACAAGTGGGAAACATAGTAATAGTTTTAGAAAAATTCCACTGTGATGAAGTCTCCATTGTGGTAAAGTCAGCTGTGTCAGCGCTGGACGATAATCACTTCTTGCTGGTAATGAAAACTAATTTTATATTGTTAAGTCAGAAATACTTAGTACGTGGTTTCATATATTTCCAGACTGCAGGATAATATATCATTTGCAGTCTTGTGTGGCAATATCTCTTAATTATTTTTAATTATTAGAGTCAAGAAAAATGGTAACATTAGAAAATTATGCTTTAGATCAAATAGGCCAGGTGACAATATGGACTTACAAGTTTTAAGCAGTGGGGAATCACATAACAATTCATATCCAAAACTCATTGTTTGAATGGTCTAGAGAAGGGGGCCAGATTACATGTCCTTAGCTGCTCTTAGACACTAGGATAATCCAACAATTTATTCTGCACCCCAAATCTCTGCTTAACTGAGTTGTAATTCCACCATTTAAAGTTAGTATATAATTTTCTTAACATGCTATTTGGCACAGGTAGACCTCCAGTTGAAGAAAAAGCAAAGTAGTCTGTAACTGTCACTACAAGCTGAAAATATGAATGGACTTCACTTTAAAAGTATATTATTTAGCAGTGACAATTGTAAAGCAAAATTCCTTCAGCTACTTTGCCTGGGAATTCGGTGTCATTATCTTGATTATACAAATGAAGAGGCCAGGGCATGAAAGGGAAGGAATCTGCCACAGGTCACCTGCCTGAGTTCACAGGATATCCAATACTAGAATTGCACAGGTGTTGCCTAACCCACTGCAATATTATTGTTATTATTATTGCTGCTGTTGTTGTTATCATTATTATTTCTAAAGGTTTTCTTCTAGTTAATGACTATTTCACAAAGAAGTAAAAGGTATTTATAGAGATGTTCACTGTCACATATGTGCCCCAAACCAAAGAAGTGACTTTTCTTACAAGTATTTTCAAATCATAACATTAGTTGTTTAAATAATACTGGACCTCCTCTGCATATTATGAAACAAAAAAATAATTCAGAATAGAATAAAAGCAACCAAATAAAACTATTACCACTGCAACAATATGCTATGGTAAAACAAAGAAAAAATAGACTAACATTTATACTCACTGTAAAATTTGGATATAGATAGATCATAGATAGGAAATTAGGTAGCAAGAAATATAGAGTTAAATTTATGTGTGTGTGTATATAAATATATATATATTTAAAATATATTTTATCTCATTCTACCCAAACAATTCTTAAAAGAATATATTATAAGTTTATGTTACTAGTTCATTGGTAAATATATAACATACATATTTTTAAGATAATCTTCTACCAAACTATATTTCTCTGTTATATACAAATATTGAAAAGATAACATAATGTTAAGTAAAGTACCTCTATTTTCTTTTAGTGACATCAGATAACAACCTTACTGAGATTTGGGTTTGTCAACAACAATAATCAGTGTGTGCGTGTGTGCGCACACGCAGGCATGTGTGTGCAGGTGCGTGTGTGTGTGTTGGTTCAGGGGCAGTGAGTTGATCATTTCTGTGAACATTTCCAGAACAAAAAATTATATTCAGTAAGCTATTATTATTCATTCAATAAATAGTACCCATATGAGCCAGCAGTCCTACTCCTGGCTATATATCTGAAAGAAATAAAAACACTAATTTGAAAAGATATATGCACCCTAGTGTTCATAGTAGTATTATTCACAGTTGCCAAGATATAGAAGCAACTTGTGTTCATCAACAGATGAATGGATAAAGATGTGATATATTTATACAATGGAGTGATACTCAGCCATAAAAAAGAACAAAATTTTGCCATTTGCATCAACATGGATGGACTTGAAGGGCATTATGCTAAGAAAATTAAGTCAGACAAAGATAAATATTGTATGATATCTCTAATATGTGTAATCTAAAAAATACAACAAACTAGTGAATATAACAAAAAAGAAGCAGATTCACAGATATAGAGAACAAACTAATGGTTACCAGTGAGAATGGGGGAAGGGGCAATATAGGGGTGGGGTAGTGGGAAGTACAGACTATTGGGTATAAGATAAGCTCTAGGATTTACTGTACAACCCAAGGAATAAGCCAATATTTTGTAATAAATGTAAATGGAATGTAACCTTTAAATGGTATAAAAATTTTTTAATGTAAAAAATAGTACCCAATAAAAATTATTGAGCAACCAGTATTAGCAGGGTTTGTTTTTTAGCCCCTTGTAAAATATCAATAATCAAAAGAAACAGATTTCTGTCTTTATGGAGCCTGCCAGAAAACATGAAGTATAGTGAGATTCCAGCTCTTATTTTATGAGGTCAACAATATGTTTGTCAATAGATTTCTTCTGTTAGTCTGCTCTCATTTTTATTTGGTACATAGGAAGTGACAAAAATGTGTAAATAAGAAAAGTTAAAGGGAAAAGCACAGAAAACTTTCTTTAGACTCATTTCACTCTTCACATCCCTTAAGTTTACAAAACTTGATTTTTATTTTTTTAAAACATGGAAAAATCATCAGGTCTGTGACGTTTAAGTTACTATGACACCCAATATAACATTATCTCTTTCTAGTGTCTGAATGTTGTGCTTTCTGTAATACATGGATTACAAACTTAAAAACATTTAAAATAAGAAGGAAATCATCATTAGTTATACAAAGTTAGGTTTACTTGAACTTATTAAACCAGGTATATTCCAACTGACAATAAAAGTAATTTTTTATGATGACCAAGTTCAATAATAGAAACAATGCTTAATCCACATTTTTCTTAACATTTAAAAATATCATAAGTCTATACAATCTAAGTTGATTTTCCACAAAGAGGATTTTTTACTATAGTCAATACTTTTTACTCAAAGACTATTTCTACACCTAAAATGAATGTCTTTCCCATTACTAAGTAAAAAAACACATAATCATAGGAAATGTCTCAATCAAGTGTAACAGAATAAATAATTGTACACTTGTGGAAAAAATTATAGAAAATATTTTATTGGAGCAAACATGAATTGTAAAGATTTTACTGGTTACTTATCTTAGAAATATGAATGTTTCTGTAGAAGTAGTAGTAGCAACAGCTGCAGCAGGATTAGAAGTAGTAGTAATATAACAGTAATAAAATCAAGCAACTTTCAAACCCCACTTGAATATGGACACCTGAAAATATTCAGAGTCAAAAAGACAGAAACTGTTGCTTGGATTGAACAAGTCAGCTAGACATTTATAATGCAGAGTTTTACAGATGAGGGATCAATAAAGAGAAATTTGTTGGCAAAGCTGCATATAGGTCCTATTCATCTTCAGCCAAATATCAATCTGCATGTTTATTGTGTGAAACACACTAATCTCAGAAATCACATGGAACTCAGAGACACGTAAATTCTCACAAGCTAGAAATACCTTGTTGAACTCACAGTTGAATGTCTTACTGAATACCCCGGCAAGGCTACATCTTAGGAGTGGGGCTAAACTAGTCTCAGGTTAAAGGTTACTCTAGGTGTGCCATATTAAAGCTTAACAACAAATTTCAAAATGAGTAAGCTAATCTGTAAGTAACTCAACTGCCTACCAGAGCAAAGTGTAAGATTATTTACTAGAGCAAAAAAATAAAAAAGAAAAAAAATCCAACATTCAATAATGTAAACTTTATAAATCTGGCATCCAATAAAATATTATGATATATACAAAAAGTAGAAATATTTAACTCATAACTAGGTAAAATAAGCCAATTGAAATAAACAGAAACATGACAGAGATGATAGAATTAGCAGATATATATTAACCCTACAGTTACAAATATACTCAACATGTACACAAATGTAAAGACAAACACGAACATAAAAGAAGAAAATATATAAAAATAACAAAAATAAACCATTTAGAGATAAAAAAATATGTCTTAAATGAAAACTTCACTAGATTGGATTAACAGAAAATTTGATACCAAAAGAAGTCAGCAAACTCAAAGACAAAGCAATTGAAACTACTAAAAATTGAGGGCATCTAAAAAAATGATACTGAAAAAATAAGTAGCACTTCAGTCATGTATGCAAAATATTAAGGAATCTAATGCACTTGTAATCAAAATTCCAGATATGGAGCAGACACACAAAAAATGTTCAAAATATGATGAGTTATTCTTTCATTTGATGGTAAGGACAAGCCTACAGACTAGAGAAACTCAAAAACCATAAGCAAACTGAACTCAAGAAAATAATACCAAGATACTCCATAATTGAGTTGTTTACCACCACTGCTAAATAGAAAAGCAGCAAGAAAAATAAATGGTATATGACATACAGAAACAAACATAAGTATCATTACAGACTTTTTATCAGGAACTATGTAAGCCAAAGGTAATGTCATCCAAAAACGCCATGAACACAGCAACCAAAAACTGAAAGTGGAGCTGTATATTCAACAAAAATATCTTTTTAAAATGCACATAAGGGATTTCTAATTTCTGCCTGCGATATATAAAACTGGAAATAGCATTGTTTCTACTCTCACAGAAACAAACAAAATAGCTGGACAAAGTGTAAAATTTACCACTTTTTTTGAACCCTTCAGGGATCTGAGTGTGCAAGGCAAAAACTAACTTGAAATCTATGGAATCTGAAATCTCTGAAATCAATGCAAACCTGCAAAAAGAGAAAGGGCATGATTACATAATTATCAGAGTATAAGCAGCCTGACTCTGATGAGGATTGTTAAAAAATTGAAAATTTTTAAATAACTGGTAAAGGCTAAGTGTAGTCTAGCAGAATATAGAATCCATCGGGGATGTAAATGCACCCACTTCTGTGCTCTTGCTCATGAACTTCACTAGGAGCTCACTAAACAATTGAGAAACTTGAGAAGCATCTCTGGTAGCAAAGGCCAAGGGAAGAACAACAATAGCTGCTGTAGGAAATATATGATACAACTCCTTATCTCCTACATCTAATAAAGAAGGAAAGCCTTACATTGGAAGAGAAGGGCAACAAAACATGTCACCCTTAAGACAGTGGAAGGAAACAGACACACACTTTTCTATCCCTGGGGAAAGGTCAGGAATGCATGCCGTACCCAGAACTATAGCTACAGGAAGAGCAGAGACAATGAAAAGGCCACACCCTCAAGGCACAGGGAAAGAGTGGCTGCCTAAGACTGAGGCTTAATAAAAGTAGTTGAGAATGTGTTTTTGCCCAGAATCCAACAACTACCTACCAGGCTAACCAAATCTAAAACAAATAGCAGTGAAATACTCCTAGAGAGAAATTCTCTCTGAGATACAGCAGAAAAGGAAGGCCTAGAGCTGCATGTGGAACAGTGACTGAAAGAAAACCTTTGACAGATAAATCCCTACTCAAACATAAGTAGTCACTAAAAGAATGTAAAACCTGTGGGGCATTGAGGGTAAACACAGAAATAGCAATATCCAAAATCCAGCTTCACTCCTGAACAAATTACCCTCAAACCTCACATGAAAGATCTAGCAGAAGAAAAGATATGAAGGTATGTTCATTTCAAAGCATACATTTTGTTCATTTCTGTCTTTATTATCTAACATACTTTCCTATTTAAAAAAATTAAAAATTACAATGTTCACCAAAAAAAATCAAGAAATAAAACATGCCAAAAATGCAACAATCAAAAGAAAGACTCAGATATAACAGGGAATTTAAAATAACTATGATTACCATGCTAAAACTTTAGTGGGAAAGGTAGTCAACATGCAAGGTAATATAAGCAATTTCACCCTGGAGTTGGAAACTATAAACTGTAAATAGAGAGACAGGAAGGCAGACTTTCATTTCATAGATGGAAGCAATGTGCTAAGCAATATAAAAAAAAAAATTTTAAGATAGGTCATTAAAATTTACTCAAACTGAAATACAAGAAAAAAATGAATTAAAAATCAGAAATGAGAATTCAAGAGCTGTGAAAAAATATCATTGTACTGTATATGTAATTGAAATACCAGCGTATAAGGGAAAACAATATAGAAGGAATATTTAAGGAACGTAATGGTCAAGAATTTTTCAAAATCAATGACATCCTCCAAAGCACAGAACAAAGAACTCAGAAGCCCCAAGAACATCCAGCATGATAAACACACGCGCGCGCGCGTGTGTGCACACACACAACACACACATATGCAATCCTAAGCATGTCAGACTGCTACAAAACAGAAGGCAAACAAAAAAATCTTGAAGGCAGAAAGAAAAAAGATACGCATTGTATACAAAGAAAATAATTATAGAAATTTCTTGTCAGAAATCATCCATAATGGAAGAAAATGGAGTGACTGCTTTTAAATGCTGAAATAAAATATCTGTCAACAAAGAGTTCTGAACTCAGAAAATATATTTTTCAAAAATATTGAAGTCAATATTTTGTCATACAATAAAAAGTACAAAATTTACTGTCAGTAGAACTGCACTATAAGAAAGGATTTTTCAAACAGGATGAATATAAATATCAAACAGAAAAATGTATCTACATGAAATTTGAGGAACACTGGAAACAAAATAAATGTTAGTGTTCTTATTTTTTAATTGTTATAAAATATAAACTTCTGTTTGAAACAAAACAGCTGCAATACCATGTTTTTAAAGCATATGTAAAATTAAAATGCATAACATAAATAGCAAAAAGAATTGGAGGAGAGAATTGATAAAATATTACTGTAAGTTCTTTATAGTAGAGGTAAAATGACATAAATTTACTTGAATGTAAATATTTATTAATTAAAAATGCATATTTTAAACCCTAGAAAAATCACTCAAATGTTTCAATGTAAAAATACTAATGGTAGATATATAATAACTATATGATATCTATAAGACACCCAAGCTTTAAATATAAGCACATAGTCAATATAAAAAGAAACTGATAGGTGAAAGCTAAGCTATTAATATAAGACAATAAAGCTTTCAAAATAAGAAACATTTTTAGGAATAAGGAAATATTACATAATAATAAAAGAGTTATTTCTCCAAGAAGGTATAATAATCCTAAATGTAAATGCAACTAAAAATAGCTTTAAAATACATGAGGCAAAAACTGACAGAACACAAAGGAAAAATAAATTGGTAAAATCAACAATTCAAGTTGAAGTCTCCTATATTCCTCTCTCAGTAAATGACTGAACAGAAAATTAGTAAGAATATAGAAGGCCTGAACAATACTATTTACCGATTCAACCTAATTGACTTTTACAGAACAGGCCGTCAAACAACAGCTAAATACATATTTTTGTCAACTGCACCTGGAACATTCACCAAGATAGACCCTATTCTGGGCTGTAAAACAAATCAGTAAGTTTGAAAAAAAAAATGGTAAGCATTAAAAGTATCTCTGTGACCACAAAGGAATAAACTTGAAATCAGTAATAGAAAGATACATGGAAAACTCTCAAATATTTGGACATTTAACAACACTCTTTAAAATAACACATATCAAAGAGGAAGTGCCAAAGAAAATTAAAACAAAATATGTGAAACTAAATGAGAATCAAAATCTAACTAGTGCATTTGTAAGACACAACTAAAGCAGTTCTCAGGGTTCTGAGAACCTCTTAACCTATAAAAGAACATCTAAAAAATATCTACAAACAACTTCATATGTAGGGTTAATGCCTACCCCTTAAATTGGGATAGAAGGTAGGGATATACTCTTTTACCACTTATTCAGTCTTCTTGTACTAGTTTACAGGATGCCCTAGCCAGTTCAAAAGATAAGAAAAATAAAAAGATAGAATGCATATTGTAAGAAGACATATAACCAGTCCTATTAAAGATGACATGATTGTCTTCATAGAACGTCTCAAAGAAATCCATGAAATAAAATTTCCTACAACTAATACATGAGTTTAACAAGATTGCAAGATACAGAGTCAATATTCAAAAATCAAAATGAGGCATCTTTCTTATTTAGTGTCTGGGAATTTTGACTGCTCTTGCAATTGGGTTTGTTTGGTACAGGGTACTTTCTTTGATAATATTTTAGAAGAAAATAATACATAATAGTCAAGAAGACCTAAAACAAGATAATAGTGTGGGGATGCTCTATTGTCTACATGGTTAGTATAAGCCTAAGCAAACATACAAAGATTTAGAAATTATGTACAAAAACAATTAATTTCTGGATTCTGTTGTTAGCATGGTAGACAGAGTATATTTTAAATGGTGAACAGTCATATTTATGCCTTAAAAAGGCACCTGGATCCCTTATTCAAGATTCAGCACTAGGAGAACACCATTTAAAAGGTGATTTTTGAAATTTGAGTTAAGATTGGTAGGTCTATTAATTTGAGAATGCCAACTAATTTTGATGATTTCATGACATTAGGTTCCCTATGTTCAAAACAGCTACATCTTAGAATGTAAGTAACTTACAAGTTTGGTTAATATTAAGAGAGATAAATACAAATAAGCTAAATTTAATTTAAAGCATTAATTAGAAAAAGAGAATAAGAGTTTTGCTTTTTAATCTTAGACTGAATTCAAGATATGTGCATTGTGATGAAGTGCATTAGGAACCACAAGAAACAGCTATCTTAGGCTCCATATGCACTGTTAATGCATCCATAGTGAGTGTGTTGTCCCACTTCATACTAGCTAGGTTCATTCTGAAACACTATGTTAAGTTCTGCTTTTATTATTTTAAGACTAACAAAATCAAAATAAGACACACCCAAGATCACGTGAAAAGGTTGCTGAAGAATCTCAATACCTCATTATGAAAAAAAATGGTTGAAAGAATGGATGCATTTTATCTAGATTTAAAAATTAACAAGGACAAAATAGTTAATTTTAATATAATTATTCATTCACTAAATTCACTGAATAGAAACCACGTGAGGGTCACTGATTCATGTGCTGAAGAGAAAGTTGTATAAAGAATGGTATAGTCTCTGATTTCATGGGTGTTATAAATCAACTGAAGTAAAAGACAGTAAAAAGTAAACATGTTCATGAATAAAAAAATTTCAGATAGTGATAATAGCTATGAGAAAAATAAAAAAGAATGACTTTATACAAGGCAAATCATTATGGCTAATTTAGATTGAGTGTTCAGACATATCAGAGCTTCTGACCTGAGCTGTGAATCACAAGAAGATGCCATATGAAAATCAAGCAGCATAGTATTCCAAGCAGAGGGCAGATGGTAATACAAAGGCTTTTGGGTGGAACTGAACTTGACTTGCTTGAGCAACTATAAGATAGTGTCACTGGAACCTCATGGAGAAAGAGAGGTAAGAAAGGGCTTTGAAGGAAAAGGCAAAGAGTAGATTTTATTCTACATTCAATGGGAATCAGAAGCAGTTTGGGGATAATTAGGTAGAAAAATAATCTGACTTGTTATTTAAAAGATTATTCTGGATGCTGGGTGGATACAGCTTGTAGAGGTTGAGATACTTTAGGTGACTGTATCATTTAATATCCCACAAAAACTAGCATACACAGGACTATTTCTAGTAAATCAGAACACATGATCTTCCTAGATATAGCAAATACATTTTGTTTGTCTACTGTGTTCCATTGTTTTTCTCTTCCTTTCTGAGAAAAATTATATATATATATTTCAAGTATCCACCCCTTCTTACACAGCCATGGAAAATTTGGCCCAATTCTGCTCAAGGAGGCCTGATTTGTCGCTCTCATTTTCTTAAGAGGAATTATTTCATAAAGGGGGTTTTAGCCAAAAGACTCTGAGGGACATTTGTCTGGCAATTCTGAGGGTTTCTCCAAACGACTGTTTCTCTCTGTTCCTATGCCACATGGATATATCATCTAACTATGCGCCTGAAGCTGACACACACAATAGATCAGAGCCAGGGGATCTGCAGTTAAATGAGCCAGTATCAAAAAATTAACTCAACTCTGAAGCCTGTCCCTGTACTTCTAGTTTTGTGAGCCAATAAATGTCTTTATCATTTAAAACAGGTTGAGTTGAGTTTTCTCTTAGTCAATGTGAAACAGGGGCAAAAGTGGTAGCAAGGAAATCCATTAGATGACTATTATACTTGGCCAGGTAAAAGTGATTATGGCTTGGGTGAGGAGGGTACCAGTGGATGGAGAGAGAAGTGGGAAGTTTTGCAATATACTTGGAAATAATAAAAATAGGCTTTGCAATAATATGGGTGTGTGTAGCAGCCCATGGAGGAAGTGAAACATGACTATGAAGTCTGTCATGTGTAAGCAGACCAGGCTTTTCTATAATATTGTTGAGGAGAGATTCAGAATCAGTCACACAGATTTTGACTGAGTATAAAGAAATACTTTTAAAAATAATTTGTCTTGGCAAACACTTATCCACTTCAAAAAATGATACTGTTTTACTGTTTAAACAGTGAGATATGTCTATTACTGAATCTAATCAACATGAGATACATGCTTAACTTTCATGGATATTGCGAATAGTGTTCTTCAATTAGTAAGTATAGATTAGACGTTTAAATTCTCAAGTTCTTGTTTATATTGGTGATATAATTTGGAGGCTTCTATTCATTTTAATAATGTAAAGCAGCTGTTAAAAATATTGTATACCAAACTTCCCACCCAAAAAGAGCTTGGAAGTCATCATCCCCCTCACAACAAGAAAAAAATGCTGAATAAACTGAAAATCAATGACTTTTCTTGGACCCAACAGGAAGTTGAGGTCATTCAATAAACCAGCTTTACAAAATCTAGACAGATGAGGGGATGTAAAAAGTCATAGCTGAGATCTCCTGAACTGGAGCAGAAGCCACTTGTACCAACTGATAGGAGTATAAACTAACAGAAACAGTTAAGTGGTAATTTTGACAGACTGATGAAGCCTGAGTGTGGACTAGTTTGAAAGTGAGAAACCTGTGGGGGCTACAATCTTGGGGGGAGGCATACTTTTGTGGGTATATCTCAGGAACACCACCAGGTTTTCACAGTGAAGAGTCAAGAATAATCCCCTCTTGGCTCTGGCAGAAGGGTGGGAACACTAAACATTTTAAAATATGCCCACAAAATTCTCTATAATAGAGGTCTACTTCCAGGAAAAAGACCTTACAGAGCCTTATAAAATCTAGAGGGTAAGGCATTTATCTAATTCCAGCCCTCTCTAATCTTTACTCAAAGAGGTGAAGGAGCTAGGAACCCTTGTAAAGGTTACAGCGTTGCAACACAAACCCACTTAAAGATGAGAATTAGTCATAAAATTATAGAATTCTCCCCCACACCTTGCTACCATGCCAATAGGGCTACAGGAAAATGACAGTGAATTATAGCTGAAACAGCTGTAAAGTGCAGAAACTACTTAAGGAGGAGGCAAAAACAAGAGTACCAAAGGAATTTGAAGCCTCTAGCACCTACAACTACAATAAACAGTAAATGCTTATCACTTACTAGCCAGATAAACACAAAACCTCACACCAAAGGCCTTTTACCTCGGTTGCTATTACCTGATGAATCATATTCAGCATTCATCAAAATAGTCCAGCACATGCTAATGGCAAGAAAAGCAGTCTGAATGGACAAAGCAAGCATCAGAACCAGACTTTGATATGACACAGATTTTGGAATTACTTGACAGGCTATTTAAAGTAACTATCAGTAAAATGTTAATGGCTCTGAGGAAGAAAGTAGACAACATGCAAGAAGAGATGATAACATAAGCAGAAAGAACAAAACTCTAAGGAAGTATCAACAGGAAATGCTAGGTATAAACTCAATATAACATAAATACAAAATGCCTTTAAAGAGGTCATTAGTAGCATGAGGAAAGAATCAGTGAGCATGAAGCTATTTCAATAGGATCTTTCTGAACTGAAGTACAAAGTGAAAAAATAAAAAGAACACAAAAAGTGGAACAGAATATTTAAGAGCAAGACTACAATTTCAAAAGGTGTAACATATGAAAAAGTGAAACACCAGAGGAGAGGAGAGAATATAGCAGAGGAAATATTCAAAATAATAATGGTTGAGAAGTTTCCAAAATTAATGACAGATATCAAATCACAGATCCAGGAATATCAGAGACCACCCAACAAGAGAAATAGTAAAATATCTAGGGATATCATATTCAAGTTGTAGAAAACCAGAGGCAAAGAGAAAACCTTGAAAGATGTAGCAAGATCCTGAGTTCCTATAGGGGAACTAGGATAAGAATTACATCAGACATCTTGTCAGAAACCAGCAAACAAGAAGTGAGTGGAGTCAAATATGTAAAAGGTTGAAAGAAAAGAAAAAAATATGACTATAGAGTTATATACCCAGTAAAATTATCTATTAAAAGTAAAGGAAAAACAAAAAATTTCCAACACAAAGAACAACAAAAATAAAGCCTAAAGGAATTCAGCAGCAGCAAATCTACCCTGCAAGCAATAATAAAAGAAGACCTTTGGGCAGGATGAAAATGATTTGGTTCAGAAATTCATATCTACATAAAGAAAGGAAGCATATTGTAGAATGAATATATGAAATCAGGTTTTTTAACACCTCTATTAAATTTATGAAAAAAATTTTAAATACATGTACTAAACAGTTTATTGTCACTTTTTAATCATTATTAGGATGCTGCATTGATATAAATACCATTTCCAAAAAAAATCTTGCCTCAATGACACTTATAGCCAGGCCATCCAGTTAAGTCAATGGTAAAAAATTCTGCTGCTGGTAAAGATTCTGTACCAGTTTAAAATGGTGATATCATAAAATACATCATGATATCATATTATCATATAAAACTGCTCAAAGTACTTTCCTTTTGAACAGAAAACATATATTTTTTAATTCTCAGGATTTTCAAACAGACACATGTTATACTCCAATATTTTTAATTTATTCTCATGTGGTCAGTATTCTTAATACCTACTATACAGGGAAACTGAGGAACAAGAATTTAAACAATTTGCCCAAGTCACACTTCTAGTAAAAAGCATAGAGAGGATTTAAACCTATATTAACTTACTCCAAAATGCATGCTTTGAATCCACATATCTCTTCAAAGGGCCAATATGTTTCAACATTAATTACTCAAAATGAAAATTGTATCTTTCACCTATTCACATATGCATATAATAAATTTGAGGGTATTTTCTTATTTTCTATTATAAAAGAAGATAATTTAGGCAGCTAGAGAGAAGTCAGAATTGCTTTGCTCACCTTCTTAATATCAGCACAGAAAAAGAAGCTTAGCTCTGTATACTTATTAAAATCTATGGGCTATCATGTAAAACAAATTAAACAGAGAATTTTACTAGAAATATTCAGGCTTATTGTTCAAAACATTTATAACCCTAAAATTTATAATTTGTTTATCTATTTTCTAATTCATGCATTTAAAATTGCTTATTAAATTTATTTTAATTGCCACTGAAACACTTAGATGTGTGGATTTGGGATCCTGTCAAATGCATATGTAATTCATCCATGTAGATATTTAAATAAGAGAAGG
The DNA here is from genome assembly GCF_048564905.1 of Vicugna pacos. Lineage (NCBI taxonomy): Eukaryota > Metazoa > Chordata > Mammalia > Artiodactyla > Camelidae > Vicugna > Vicugna pacos. The sequence goes on along the minus strand of NC_132994.1, from coordinate 23,233,651 downwards.
TAATTATGCCTGTGTGCTACTTTAGTCTTTACTCTTCTGATGTAAATATTGAGTAAAAGTTAACCTGGGGGAGTACTACTAATGCCTATCAGCTAGAAGTTCAATAATTAAGATTATATTTTCTACAATGAAAACCTTTAGTGACTAAAGTTTACAAAAATTCTTATCTAAATCATAGAAGTAGAACTGAACTGTAATACTGTACCTGCTAGTTGTGGCCTAAAGCAATTACATAATCACAATAGGCTTGTGATTTCTCACATTAAAAAGAGAAAAATGTATTTCATATACTTCTTCTTACTTATCATTATTTAAATAATGAAGTGAATTAAATTTATAAAAATTAAAAATAAATAGTCTATCAAAATTAGAATTCTTATTGAGATAAACACTTTTATACTTGAAACACAGTATGCAAATTGACATAGATAAAAAAACAGAAAAAATAAACAGATAAATACAACAGAATAGAGAATCTACAAACCAACCCACATATAAATAAACAACTGATTTTTGAAAAAAGTACAAAAGCAATAAGGTGGAGGAAGATTATGTGTAAGTTGAACTTTGATACATATATCAAACTTTATAGAAAAATTAACTAATTATCATGAATCAAAACAAACTTAAAAATTAAAATACCTCTTGAGGAAAATACAAAAGAAAATCTTGGTGACCTTGGTTTAGGCAAAAATTTCTTAGCTCTGACTCCAAAGCATGATCCATAAAAGAACAAATGGCTAAATTAGATTTCATAAATATTAGAAACATTTTATCTTGGAAAACACCATTAAAAGAATTTGAATACAAGCCATAGATTGCTAGAAAATATTTATATATATGAAAATGACATACATGTTAACACAAATACACATATACAAATGTGTTAAACAGCTTTACCTGTAATAGATTAAAATAGTGAACAACGCACCATCAATTAACAAGTGGAAACAAAAAGCAAATTATGATCATTCCATACAGTGAAATACTACTGAGTCCAAAAAAATAATCAAATGTTGATTCATGATTTGATATGGATTATTCTCAAAATTATTATGTAGAGTAAAGTAATACAGGCAAAAATCAGTATAAAATATATGATTGCATTTATTATAAAATGATAAGGAAGTACAAATTAATATATAGTGACATAAAGCTGGTCAGTGGATATATATGTTCAGTGTTTTGATTTTGGTAATGATTTTACAGATATATACAAATGTCAAAACTTATCAAATTGTATATTTTAAATATGCACAGTTTATAGGTCTATTATGAAAAATGTTAAAATTTGAAATCCTTGTTATGTGTGTTGGATTGAAAATATTTATTTCCACTTTCTATTGAAACATCAATAAAATGAAAGTGGAATATTTTAAAAGATATATATTCATAATGAAGATATGATGGGAGGTTGTGCTATAAAGAATAATACATTTGAAAGGCAGAAATGAGGGTCTGTTATTTAGGAGAAAGCTAAATCTAAGTGTCTGCCAAAAAGAAAACCAATAGGAAGCTGGATGGTAGTTTCTGCCACAGAACTCCTTCCCTGAATGTTCAGGAAATAGAGGCAGTAGCTGTCTTGGAAGACTGGAATGAGAACTTGGAAGTCTAAAAACAAAGCAAATTATTTGAAAATCTTAATAATGTAATTAGATCTGAACCCTAGGAAGTTAAATCCTTCTTTCACCATTAGGAACATAGGCATATAATCCTTCTTGTACTTAGCACAGAGATCTAGAGATCACACCCATCAAGCAGGCACTGGAGTCTTTGCTCCTGGGGAAATATCTACCACCAGAGAAAAGTTCAGAAATTTCTGATATTTGGATATCCTTCTCTTTTATAACCTTGCAGTGAAGCCACCTGATCAAATCTCTGCTTCTCACCCAGAAATTCTAATGAGCATTTTAGTGCTTCTGTCTAAAATATAAACTGATAGCTATACATTGTTAGATATATGAGGACAACACAACCATAAAAATAATTATAGGACCTTGCCTAGGTATGAATAAGAGAAGATATTTCAATATGAAATAAGAATAGGATGCTATTTAGAAAAGGGTCAAAGAAAAAGAAAATATTCTTAGGAATTAAAATTATGAGGGCCCCAAATTAATAAATATGGTAACCAAAATTAAAAATATCAGAAGAAATAAATGGTTATGCTGAGGAAATTACACAGATATGAGATTGTAAAGCAGGTAGAGATGGGCAATAATTGAAAAATGAAAGTATAATAGAGGTTCAATTCAGAAGGTACTAAGTCCATATACTAGGAACCCTAGGAACATAGGTCAAAGAAACAAGAGAGAAAGAAATTAACAAATATTAATAGAAAAAAAATTTCCAGAACTGAGGACACATGTTTCTATATTTTAAAGGGCTCAATGAAGCATAATGAACAGATACACATCCAAATAAAATGTTGTGAATTTTTCAAGGATAAAAATTATCATAATTTCTGAAGAGAATTAAATAATTCACATATAGAGAATTAAAATGATAATGCCATTAGAATGGTCAAGTTTAACACCTGAACGTAGCGTAATGGAGGTAATGCTATTCACGTTTTAAAGAAACATGATTTCATCCAAATATTCTACACCCAGCCAAGCCATCAATCATATGTGAGACTAACATTAAAGTATTAACAAACAAACAGTGGTTTTTAAAACAACCCTCTCAGGAACTTCTCAGTAATATTCTGAAGGATAAGTTTCACAAGCAATTAAAAAAGAGAAAGATATAAGAACCACGACATATGAGATTCATAGAAGAGAATGGGAAGACCTCCAAGAACAATCTGAAATAAAAAGACAAACATTCCACCTTGGAGAGAGGAAGAGACCCTTTAGAAGGAATGTCTCCAAAGGGCAAGAAGAATTCTGACATGTTTGCACTGAGTCGAATTTTAAACTTCTGCTGGAGAGTTGGGGGAACAAATTATTGAATGATACAGAGGAAAGTAATCAACATAAAAAATGTGTGTGCAACAAAGACAATGTGTTTATTAAACATTCTTAACTCACCTGGATCTTTAATAGTCTTAAGAAGAGCTTTAATAGTCCTTATATCATTGATAGTCATGGGAATGTAAGAAATGTATATTCATTTAACTGATCATTGATTATTTTATCAATTGTTATATTTTTTCTATTTTAACAACACTGAAATTAGAATGTATTTTATAATCATGCAACAGCATTTTACAAGAGCTCTCAGCCAGGGTTCCTTTATGATACAATGAATATAATGCCCTTGCCTGTACATGAATAAATATGGTTGTTAATCCTGGCGCCATGCCTGGACAACTCTAATACTTGATTTTTTTCAGGCAGCTAACTATTTAATTACCATTTAAGGAAGAAATGAGAGCACTAGTAGTGGCCTGAAAACGTTCCATTGACATGTTCTCTTAAAACCAAGAAAATGGCAGGGTGTTAGAGGCTTTGAAAAAGTTTAAGAGGCAATAGTGAGGTAGTCTTGTAGAACACCCTGCATTTCCAGCACTCATGATTGTATAGAGGAAAATAATTTTGTTTTGGAAAAAAAAAAACATTTAAAGAAAACCTGAGTTGAAAAGTAATTCATAAGTCTGATTCTCAATGGAAAAAAATTTCAGGGAAGCCTTAACCAATCATTTCTATTATATTTTTCTTTGTTTATGTAGGCAAAAGTATAAGATAAAAACATTCCTAAATAAGCCTTAAAAAGCTCTTTAAATAGATATAACATAAAAACTCTTAATGATAAGAAAAACGTGTCATAGTTTAATTAGCAGCATTTTATTTAAGTGATAGCATGCAAATAATACTGCATCTTATAACTGTGGCAGCTTGGACTTGACTAAGTCAGTATTGCAATGGAGGATAGGAATAAGAAAGACTGCTGTTGCAAAATACAGGATCCCTACTACTTTGCCCAACCTTGTGGACATCATTCATATTCCAGTCTATACATGCAGTGCCTCTTGGAGCACAGGTTCAAAACAGCAATGTGGCAGCTCAGAGTGAATGAGTTCAAACATTATATTTCTTGGAAATCAATACATAATATCTAAACCTAAAGGTTAGGGAACAATAATTTCCTAATAGTGAAACATTCTGAAATATGAAGAAAAATACCAGGAAAAAAACTTTAAAAATAATTGAAAGGCATCGCTTATAGGCAGTAAAGGACAAAGGCCATTGACTTCTGTTTTTCAATAGTAAAACTGGTAACTTTGTTTTTAAACTAAGCCATGGACTACCTTAGTAATTTTTTTAAATAAAGAAATAATACAATTAAATAATTTTAATACAGCAAAAGGTTTTTGAATTTTCAATTTAATTGAGCAGAATATTGGAAAATGTAAAAAAAAATAAACATTCATGTTCAACTGGACTACTTCTATTTTCTTTGTATTTATTTTTGACCATCACTTAATTGACAAAATTTTAGACTGTTCATAAAATACTTTATCTGCAAGATAATCAATACAGGACAACTTTTGCCTTTAGTATCCTATATAACAGTTGTTTTTTGAAAGAATAACATGAAAGTGTTTTACAGCTAATCATAAAGATGATTTTTTAGACCTGGGTAACACATAGAAAGAACAAAGGTTTTAGCAAAATTGGGTGCGGCAGGATGGGCTATGAAAAGGTAGAAAGGACTAGAACATGTGCCAATAGTTGATGACAGAAAATCAGGGACAAGGACTGAAGGATGACATTGTTAGGAGATTGCCAGAGCAGACAGGATAACTGTAGATTTCCCTATTTTAAAAGCAGAGCATGCTTCAAATGCCCAGAGGTCTCTTACCTACTGTAAGAGAAAGTTGGATGATCACTTTTCCTTTCCTGACAAAATTGGAGGCTGTTCGAGTGATTATCTGCCATCTGTTGTCTACAGCAGTTCAATTGCTGAAGAGTCCTCTAGAAAGAGGGGAGAAAGCTCACTCTTGATGGAAGGTTGAATGTACATTCAGAGGTAGATTCAGCTGAGCAAGTGCCCAGCTAATCCCCTTTGCACACAGGGACAAGGCTGCCACCAACTCTAATTGATTCTGAAATGAATCTGTATAGAAAATTAGAAGGTTTTGGATTCCCATGTGAGCTTCAATAAAGAGCCAGGATGTAAGCCTGACAGCTGAATGGATTCAGAAATGAAAATCTGATAAGCGGCTTAAAACTGTACTTAAGTCCAGAAATGATTTGAATGCTGTTGTTAATGGCACATTGTATGTTGTCACCTAGTTAATTATCTCTGAAGATGAGTTCTTGCAGAGAAGATATGTCATTCTTCCACAGCTTTTCCTCATCACATATTTATTAACTCCCTCCTCCCCCTTTCCCAACTAGCATTGCTAGGAGGCAGAAAGAAAGGATTAGGCCACTGCAGCTCCTCTGTGGCTGTCAGTTCACTGTGCCAAACTTCAAATATGAACTGTTGCATGTACTGTCACCGACATTTCCTTCTACATCTTCATTTGCAAATGAGGAGCTGACATTTGTTAGGCCTTGTATTTGCACACAGTTCCACCACATGAAAAGCAAACACTGTCACTGCTGGCTACTTTGTTTATTCCTTTGCAGATAGTATATGGCCTATTTAGAAATTTTCTTCAGATTTATTTTTTAACTAACGGAGATAGTCACAGAGCTCCATGTCCTCATATTTTATTCAGGAAGCCGTCTGCAGTTTATGGAGCGTGCATGGCATTTGATAGCTATTTAAAACTGTATTTTTAAAACCGATTTGCACTTTTCAGGTTTATATTCTTTGGGTTTATTTTCTCTAGATAAATGTAGGTTCATTTTGTGATTTAAGGTTTCTTCCCCATCACCCATCGATTTTTTTTCTTTAATAATAAGAAAATATTTTCCATCAAATAAAAACAATGAACTGAATTAAAAAAGCATAAAGCATTTTCCAAATACTGTTTTTGGTTTATAAAATTTTCTTCTTTTCAGAAGTAGCTTGACAATGTCAACATATCCAACATCATTAGGACAATAATCTGTTATTATTAAGGGCCTTTCTGTGAAACAGAAGCTTAAAGACAGCCTCACAGAGCCTGTACGTCTGGAAGTGAGCTATATCCCAGTTCAGAAAGGTGGAGGTCTGCTTGCTTAGGTGAACGCACGCTCAACTCCCAATAAACTGAGAATGATGTGAGGGTAAATTTTAAGAGTTTTGTAAAAATAATAAAGCAAAATCATATTTTAAGACAATGGCATCAACTAGAAGAGAAAAACAAAAAGACTATTTCATGGTAATTAGTAAATTTTAAAATATAGTATATAAAAGATCCTCATCCTATTTTTATCAGGCATCTAGGGTGGTATTTGTCAGTAATTATTCCCTATAATATATAACACAGAAATGTTTTCCTCACATATTTAACCATAAACCACAATCCTTTCTCTTACTCCCCCAGTCCAGTGCTACTTCTTTTTACATTTCACTGAACACTATCAGTTCACCAAAGTTTGGAAATTTCTGCTTTTTGCCTCTCACCTACTCAGCAAGTCAAGAGTTTATAAACAAATTAAATATAAATGAAAAGTTTAGAAAATTGTAAAAAGCCAGTGTTGTCTTTATGCCAAAGACAATAGAAGAAAACGACTTATAATCTGTCATATGTACTAGGTGGTAAGTTCTTGGGGGCAAGCGTGTGTGTGTGTGTGTGTGTGTGTGTGTGTGTGTGTGTGTATCTTTGTATCCCATACTTGCCTTTTCTAGCAGCTAAATAATGATGAGCTAAGGTGAACTGAATAAATAATGTCACCTTCAATCATTTAAAATTTTTTCCTGTACTTCATATTGCCCTGCTTTGACATTTTACAAAAAAATAACACATATGTTACTAAAATACTATATTAATTTGATGTTCAAAAATACAAAGGATGATAAGTAAATGCCAAAGGGAATATCTGCCTAGACATCATGTCAGTGACAAAGAATTAAAAATGGTGAGAAAATGTCAGAAGTGAAACAAGTGAAGTTTAAATAAGCTCAGCTACTCAGGCTTAGAATAGTTTCAACTATTTATCTGAAAATGGAGGACTGTATCACAAATTGGTTTGAAAAAAGGAGTACAGACTAGATATGAGGGGAAAAATTCCTCTATTAGTACATGACTCTCACTGAGATTTTTGTTACTTATGCACTATTTTTCTCATAAGAAAATAATAAATTTGAAACAAGTGACATTCGATTTCCCATAGAAGATTCTTGTTATTTAGAGGGCCTTAGTGAAGGTAACTAATAGGAACTTTTAAAAGTATCTTTTAGTGTTTGCTTTTACCAGCAAAAAAAAAAAAATTGTAAATAGATCACTTTGTGCCTTTCTACTGAACATTTAAATATTTCTCACCAACTTAACATTTTATGGGCCTATTATCTCCTGTAAGCAAGGCAAGCTGAGATCAGTGAAAGGAGCAGGGAGATCTCTCATTAAAACAACACCCTTCCACCAGATACCAGGATGTTTACACTAAGACTTTTTTGAAAGTATCATGAAAAGTGTCGATTATTTTTGGTCTTTCACCATTTTTTGATTATTTAATTTATTTACTCACCAGCTAGTTTGGTATACCCTCATGTTGCCTTTTTTTTTTCCCACTTTAATATTATACCATTTTCTTTTCAATAATTGGACATCAGCTACACTCTTATCCTTATTGCAATGATAGTTAAAAGAATGTCATTTTTGCTCATCATTTATCTTTTCATAATTGCTTAGATAATTTGTTATCATGTTTGCATAAATTATCTTCTTTTCCAGCATTATAAAACCAAAATCTTACGTTTCGCCTCTCAGATAGTACCATGTTCTAATAATTTCCAACTACTTTAGTTTTGCTCTTTTACTAAAAGATAATTTGTAATGCTTTTAAAGAGACAAATTATATCGACATATTGAGATGTTCAATACTCGCCTTAGAAAGTACTTTTTATTCCAGGTCCTTTGTTTTGGAAATTATTACAAAAATGCAATAATCCAGGTCTTAGTGGTACTGGATATAATTCTGGAAGTGGTTGCCAGTTGCACAGCTTGCTTCCAAGCAAGTAGTGAGAAGCAGCTCTTAACACACAGGAGGTCACAATTAGTACAACATGACTTCCACACAGGCTACAATTTACTGGATGAGGAACCAGAGAGTAACACCTCCAATTAGGCTAGACAGTTGCTCATATAAAGCATGAGAGAGTGCCTAGCAAACTTATAACATGCCAATTATTAACTGATTGGCTCTAATGGATCTTACTTTGGGCTCAGTCCTCTTTTAAGGGGTGTAGCTTCAAAATGTAGAAAAAAAATACAGAGTATATAGCAGTAAGAGAAGTAGTTGCACAGAAACAAACAAAAAAATAAAAGTAGTGACTAGGATTCAATTCACTATCTCCAGAGTGTCTTCAGACCCTAGCTGGAACATTAGCTTTTTCGTGGGTCTCCAGCCTGCCTGTCTATCCTCAAATATTTGACTTGCCAGCCTCCTCCACAATTGGATGAGACAATTCCTTAAAATTCTCTCTCTCCATAGATATAGCTGGGTAGGAAGATACATAGATATTTTAGTCTCTTTCTCCGGAATAATCCTAATACAATATACCTTCTTTGTATCAAGTAATGTTTATTTTTATCCATCAGTGGTATTACATTAGCATTTAAGCATCTACAGGGCCTAAATGAGAATAATGTTAGGGAGATGTCAAAATTTCAGACAGCTCTTCTTGATTTAAATGCCCCTGTACTTAAATAAGGGACATTTTTTGCCTCTAGGCACCTTGAAGAATCCCCTTAAAAAATAAAGTAAAGTTCCTATCACCCAGGGTAATCAGGAAAACTCCCACGCTCTTCACAGAAGGAAACCCGGGTACAACATTAATCTATATAAACCACAGTATAGTACGAGATAAGTGCCAGTATTTGCATTTGCTTTTAGTTTCAGGGAGTTACATGGCAAAGCCATACTTGACATGATTGCTGAGCCATTTATCCCTGGTTACACAGTTTGGTAATCATGGTCACATGGATTAATGAGAGATAGAATCTCTAAATTCTGAGGAGTGTCTATCTTCTTTTTGATTCGCATTATCATTTTTTTTAGTGGTTCTCTTGATAATTTAATGTCATATTTGCAGGTTAAATAAGGCACAATATACATCAGGGAAAGGGAGAGAGGGAGAAGGCATGGCTGTTGGGGTAACTGCTATGTGGCAAGGGAAAGGAGGAGGGAGGTCAGGGAAAAGAGAGTGAAGCCTCTCCCTCAGCCTGGTCCCCAGAGACTGTTAGAGCCTGCTCATAGGGATCATGCTGAAGTGGGTAGAGAGGAGAGGGAGAAAGTTTTGTAACAGAATAGCCTGTAGCACTGCACCCTCCCACCTGTCAAAGTCCATTACCAGGGGCTGGGGAAACACAGACCTAGAGTTAACTTCCTTGATGAGGTAAAGAGGTTCATCCCCTTCCTGTTACAGACATTGCCTTTTGTTGCTCTAATCCCCATGATCCTAAAACTAAGAACTGTCTTCAACAGAGCCCTCTTTGCTCCTTCTGAGAAAACAAAGCATTTATTCAAGAAATAAGCCAAGAGAAGATCCAAAACAGATACTGTGTTAAAACATATTTCACATGTTAGAGTGAATAGATTACCTTCCTGCCAGTGAAATCTTAGAAGGGAATGCTAAAAAAAGAAAAGTCTTGTGTCCCCTGCATCAGTCCAGATAGGCTAGATTATACTGTTATCATGGGAAACCCCAAAATCTTAATGGAATTTTAATTAAAAAGTGATTCCTTTTGCTTATCAACGTGCTCATCACAGGGTCTCCTAGAAATTCTGCTTCAAATCCTCTAGTTCCACCTCTCAGGGTGAAAAAAACATATATCATGTAGAATGTTTCTAGCCAGTGATTCAGGGAGAAGGAAGATGGCAAATAATTCACTAGCTTTAGCTGTGTTTACCTGGAAAAGACACAGACACTTCTACCTACATTTCATTGGCCAAAGCATTAGTCACAACTAACTTAAAACAATTAGGAGTCAATCTTACTATAAACCAGGAAATGGGATAATCAGAAATATTTGATAGCATCCCTTATCACCACACCCTCCCTCCAGATGTGTAATGTAGGATGGTGACTATAAGCATTGTATGAAGAGGACATTATGGGTGATTAAGATGTGCAGAATCACTAATAAGCTAAAACTAATGAAACACCTACTAGTCAATGAGAAATACTCAGTCATTTATGTGTACTTTCTCATTTATTCCTCACACCAACCTATAAAGTACTATTATTTCCTTCAGTTTTATGGGAAGAAGGCTGCAGATTAAATATTAAATTTGACCAAAATCATACTAGTGAGTTATGGAGTCAGATTTCCAACTCAGGAGTATCTGATCTCAGAATCAAGGCATTTGAATGAATCTGCCATTCCATAATACTTCTAATGTTCTTAATCGAGTTAAGGGATTGGGGACACAGAGAAAAACTATGACTAAAGAATTAGAGAAGACAGATGAGGGATAATCAGAATGTAAAAACATGAGGTGACTTAGATAAATGGGATGATGTTGGAACAATTTTATTGTTCTCAATATACTTTAAGCCCAATGTATCTAGAGCAACATTGAGAACCATCAAAATAGTACTTGCAAGGGTAAGATGTGACTTACTATTCCATGTGAGAATTACTATGAATTGAATGATTCTGAAAACTTATTATTTTGTCCCTCAGTTTTCTTCTCTCTTAATCATGGTGATAATAATATCTAACTTAAAGGCTATTAAACAATCTAAGTTAGAGGATGTAAAGTGTTCAAAATAGATAAAACACAAGTATTCAATAAGTGTAAGGTATTGTTCTTTTACATATGCCAGACTCTAGTGTCATTTCATAAGACAATTAGAGGGTTTTTTTTAAGTTCTTATTATTTAAGAACTATTAATATTGTTATTTTATAGCTGAATAAACTGAGACTAAAAATAGGTTAAATAATGATAGAACCACAAGTCAAATCTACATCTCTGATTTGAGGATCTGTAATCTTTACCACAAAAATGTTTTTCTATAATAAAGAAGAAAACTGCAGCCTTTGGATATTGAAAGGAAAACATCACATTACTCCTTTATGTATGATACAGACCACTGATTTACACTGTTTTCTATGGCATCACACATGTACACATACAAACCAAACACGTTGGAATACCGATTTTGAGTATTAGTCATCGAAGCAGGAAATCTCAACTTCATTTTTAACTAATAATTCATTTTGGAAAAAAAAAAACATGTTATGCTTCCTTAAAAATACTAAATCTAATAATCCCCATTTCTTTACACCACTCTCAAGAGCCACACACCTTTTTCTTTTTGTCTGTCATTGAAACTATCCAAGGTTTGACTATTCTATACAAGCTACAATATTGTAGCCATTCATGACAATCACTATATTACATATATTATGCTTTCATCATTTATTTGTGTTGATATTGTGAAGCATTCATTCAGCAAATAAATACAGACTTCTTACTCTCCTACCTACTCTGTTCTAGGTACTGAGAATACAGCAGAGAACAAGCCAGAGAACATCTATGTCTCATGGAAGTCATATTCTGAAGAAGCAAAGGTAAGGACTACACTAATTATTCATCAAATTCTATGAAACATATCAATTGAAATGATTTCCAAATGAAAAGGATCAATGTGTGCTATTTTGGGGAATAAAGGTCTAGCTAGAAGGCACGACTTGTACAAAGACCCTTAGATGGAACCAAAATGAATATATTTGTGAAAAGGAAAGGTCGCTAGTTCTGAAGGTATGTTGTAGATGAGAGAAGCGTGATACAGAGAGCAAAGCAGTAACTAAGTCATCCTGGTATTGAAAGTAAGAGAAGACATTTTCACGTTATTCTTTTTGTGGTGTAAGTCACACTGATGCAGTATACTGGTATTTTCATGTGCACCCTGAGAGCAGAATGGCAATGTACTTGCCAAATCCACATTACTTGGCTCCTGGTCTGCCTGTTGGAGTCACTACCTATTAGGGCTCATCAGAGCAAGCACTACAGGACAGGAGGATCTGGGGTCATTGTCTCTTATGCTCTTTCTTCCTTTTCCAAATAAAGTAGAGCTACTAGAGAAGGATTTTCACTTAGCACATCAATATATTTTCATTAAGACTAGCAATTTATTGTTCTTTCAATATCCTCATCAGTCACTTTAAAATACTCTCACATACAACATTATTTTTCTTTGGTAGAAGATTAAGATGAATGACCTGAATGAACACGCTGTAGCTCACAGTTAGGGGAATTTCTTGAGGGAACTTGAACTAATTCACATATGCAGAAGTCCACTACAAAATTAACACTAGTTTCATAGTGCTTATGAAAGATATCCATTGTCTTGGAAACTTTTATTGAAAATCATAAAGAAAGCTTTCAGTCACAAAGGAAGTCATAGAATTTCCCCCCATGACTCAAGGTACCTTTTAGTGATGAAATAAACATAGACTGGGCCTTTTTTCCCCCTTCCTAAGAAAGGCAGCTACAGTTCATTCTCTTTGATCTGGCATATTTCTAAGCTTGAAAAAATCAAGATGTGGAAAAATGTATTCAGTGGGTAAAATATTGTTTGGAACACATATAAATTTAATATCTTAGATGGAAATTGGCATTGGTTCTCTTAGAGTATACTAACAATTCTGAGGATGGGTTATCATCTGAAAAGGCCTCAGTGGATAAAATCAATGAAATTTCTTTATTGAAATATTGAAATTTCTTTATTACCTTTTTTCATTAATATATGCTGCAATTATAATGAATTTTCTGTGCATGAACTGAGCCTGACCTGTCTGCCTATGTCAGAAGCCAGGAAATGCTACTGAGGCAATATTTTAAGGAGATTCTAACACACTCTGGCAAAAATCCAAAGTTAACCTATTCCAGTAAAGAAATATCACATTTGGGAAATTAAAGTAGGTGTTTGACTTTTTTGGTGTGTAAAGAGTAGAGGAGGGTGAAGGAAGAACCATGAGGACAACTTCTATAAGTCTATCATTTTAAGTTGTCACCTTGAAAATGAAAAGTTTTGGAAAATTTAGCCAACTCTCTATTCAATAATAGCATTTCAGTGTTTTAGCTTAGAATAATTTAGTTAATACTCTATTTCTTTCAACTGACACAGACTTGAGATAGCTCAAACAATAAAGGAATTTGATCAAAAGGACTCTGAGGCAATCAAAGCCAGTAGCAAAGGTTATTCTTGGTAAATATGAAGTTGGAACTAGAAAGCTAAAAGGGACCAGAGATCGTTTTCTACTAATCCTATCTGACTCTGCTTTACAGCTCTGATTTAATTTTTCCTCATGTCAGTTTTTCTGTATGTCCATGTAAATTTACACCATTACACCCATTCCTTTGTGAAATCTGAACACCAGTCCCGAAGTCTTTTGGGTTCCCATTTGGGAGAAGATGTGTGTCTCTGTAGTGACTATTTATAGCCATGATTTTGTTGTCACATCATTCAAACATTGGCAGGAGACTTATTTGTATTGTGGAAGAGTCTTTTCTCATGGAAGAAAGATATAAAATTGATTTCTTCTTCCTATATGCAGAGGAAGATGTTATGTGTTCTGATCTAATATTAGAGCACAGATGTCTCTATTATGATCATGGTAATAACAATCTCTGTGCAGTAAATTTATTGCAAATAAATCAATACGAAAATGTGTGTGTCTTTCCACTCTCACCTCTGGGACAAAAACAACAACAACAACAACAAAACACATTTGAATAGAACTTTATAAACTTTAAGCACATATGCACACATTTTCTTACTTTTCATATCCAAAATTATTCCCTGACATATTCATACATTAATGTAATTCAATTTTTTAAAATTTTCTGCTCTTATAAAAGTAACTTACTTTCTGGAATAATATAATGAATAAAAATTTAAAAAGTCACTAGCACTAAATAGTTTTACAATTAACTATTTGCAAAGGAGACTATCTTCCAAGGCAAATGAAGACAAAACAGAAACAGCCCAAAATATAACTAAGGGAACTAAAATATTGTTTAAGGAAAGTATGACTAAGTATTTTAAAAAGACCAGTAGTGTAGAGGGTTTCATTACCATATTTAAGAAAAGACTGTAATGTGATATCCATGAGTATACATAAATGAAGCCTATGTTTGAATTGTGATGTTTTCTCTAAGGTTTTACACTGTCTCTTGATTCCACTTCTCCTCCATTTTCCCTCTCTTGATCAACCCTTTACTTTCTTTTATAAATTAAAAAAAATAGGAAATCAATTAAGAAGGTAAGTAATTCACCCAATATCATGTGCCAATGCCAAGTATGTGTTTTCTAATTTTTTTCAGTATCAAAGAATATGAGGGGAGCCTTAAAAAGGAGAAAGGCTCTACATGGTCACATAGTTCATGGTAAAAGTGTGTGTGTGTATGTATGTATGTGTGTGTGTGTCTGTCTGTCTGTGCGTAAATAGAGAGAAGCAATATATTTCCCCTTTAAAGGTGGTTAGAATCGTAGACTGAATGTGTGACAGGCCATGAAAGACTAGAAAAACTTCCCTTCAACCTTGTCGGCGCTTAGCTCCCACACGTTCCTCCCCACCCACATTGACCAACCATATTTTCCACTAACAGCTTCTAACCCACAGCCCCAGTCTTGCTGCTTTATATCTTATTCAACAGTTAACAAAACCTGCATTTGTCCTTACCTTCTGCTAATCTGAACAGTGAACAATCCTCATAACAAAACTAAACATCAACTGCTCTCCCTCAGTCAATTCCATCAAATCTTTAAGCTACCTGTTCCTCCTGAAATGTTCATTTTAAAGCTATTCTTATTTTTGTTATGTTTTAATAAAAATTTGAGCTAAGGAGATTTAAGTGTGCTGTTAAGTCTCCTTCAGTTTTTGTGCCTTGCCCTCATCAGGACTAGACTTGTAATTCTACTCTGAAGAGAAAAGATGTATCAGAGACTCATTGCCATTTCCCCTTTGGGGCTCCCAAGGGTAGACCGCCATAGAGTTCTGCTCCCATCTTGCACTCTGCTTGATATGTCAGAGTGCAGCTTGAGCTTCAACAGTAATGGTCCTCAATTGAGAACCCTCCACTTTTTTCCCTTCACCTTCTAGTGTGCTTTTAAATGCATAAGTAACAAAGTTGTGGTGTCATATTAAGACATATACATGCATATGTATTGCACTGGTAATGGCACAGATATTTGACTATTTGGATCATTTTTAACAAGAAATTTAGAAATACAAGGACTACTTAGTATTTTGCAATGAGCAAATTTGTTAATTTGAGAGGAACTTTAGAACAAAAGGAAGAAATCTTCATGAGGAGATCATCTTTTATGCCTTTATGAGATCATATAAAAAAGAGGCTATTTTAATTTAACCCAAATATAACAAATCTTTCTTGTGTGTGTGTTTGCACACACATGTGAGTGTATATAAAAATAGACCTCCTGCATCTAAGCTCCCTATTCTCTTTGAAAAAGGGAGATAATTAGCTCTTTATAATGAAAATGTCTTGTCTGACATTATCACCTCTGAATTCTCCTTTACCTATTTATTTTTACTTCCTTCCCCAATCCTTTCTCCAACTTCTTAAAAATTTTGCACAGTACTCTATGAAACTATTCTTCTTTCATTTGTGTGCAATCTAGGAATATATAGTCCAGGTAGAGAGTAAAGTAAAAGAAAAAGAAAAAATACTAAACTGCATTTCTTTTTCTTTAAAATCATATTTAAAGAAAATTCAACATACAGTTCTGATTAAAGAAAAAACTAAGAGATTTAAAAGAGGCATTAGAATTTAGTGTAATAAAAAAAAATACATTAATTTTGTTACAAAAATGCTATTTTAATATTCTTGATAAAAAGTTATTAATATTTATTTAAAGTCTACTTTAATCATCTTCTAGATTTTATTGTATAAAAATTAATCTTCATACAATACTTCTGTTTATATGAGGCTAATCTTAAAATCACATAATTTGATACATTTAAATTTCTACAATGGTTTTCTGTGTCAGTAAGTTAACATTATTTCTGGAACTGTTTAAAATTTCAAATTTATAAAATTGCTTTTAATTAAATTTAACTTAATGACTGATTTTAAAATGTTTAATCTAATTTCTTATAATGTGTTGTATATTGTATAGGCTTAATAATTATAAAGGCTTAATATGTAGGAGTAAATTATAATTTTCATATTCTTAGCCAAATTTAATAAATTAAATTAACATTAAATTGTATTTATTAGTAAATAATATTGGGGTAATTGGATAAATTCGAAGTAAAAAAAGATTTAACATATTAGTCACTGTATTTACTTTAGATTTATCCTTATTCATATGGATTACAGAAGAGCTAAAATGTATCAGCATATCCAAATGCCTCTGGGTAATATTATATATGCATTTATATATCAGTAAATGTAAAACAAAATAAATTTTCTTGAAGAAAAATAGTTAAGACATTTGAATTTCCTATATCCTAATTTATCTGGGTCTACAGGAACAAAAGTTGGTTGTTTTGATTAATGATAAAGATTACAATAAACATTTGAGATTATACTAGATACAGCATTTGTAGACATAAGAATATATACAAAATAATGAATATGATCTATCATTTTCTGTTTTTTTAATTTTTTAATATTTGGAGGGGGCAGTAATTAGGTTTACTTTTTATATGTATATATTTTAGAGAGGGTACTGAGGATTGAATCCAGGACCTTGTGCATGCTAAGCATGCACTCTACCACTTGAGCTATATCTTCCCCCTCAATCTGTCATTTTCTTAAGGAAACCATCATATTTTATCAAGGTAGTATAATGAATAGAAAATTTACATCAATTTATTTGATATGTTGATAATTTTAATTATATTTTAAAGCTAAAGTCAATGTTTAATTTTATTACTTATATAATAAGTAATTATATATTTGTATATGTCTTATCCTACACATACATAATGTTACATGTACACTATGAATATAGATACAAATATAAATAATAAATATGAATGAAAATAATGAAATATGTTAAACATACTAACAACTCTGTCTCCATGTTAACAGATACATTTATAGGGGAAAACTGCATAGTTCCTTTCCTGAAAAACATTACCAGATAAATACAAAAAAGGTAAAATTGAAATTTTTTTCTATAAAGTGACCAAGTTATCCTCTGCTGAGATAAAAAGCTTTATTTTTATCATGAAAATATTCTGTTAGTTCTCAGTTCTTCTAGTATATTCTTGAGCTAAATCATTTTTTAAAATGCCCTCATTTTGAGTAAAATTTAAGTTACTAAATTAATTTCGCCTTATTGCTGCCCATCTCTTATTTTGAAAACATATGGCTTTTCTAGGTCTTACATTCCCTGGTAAGTGTTTTGTTTCTGGTTTTGTTTCTTCTTTCTCATATTCAGGCACCAAATTAAGACTAACATGTATCTGTAGGTTTCCTGGAATGGCCACCAGGTACCGAAATGATTGTGTCCTTCCCTTTATGAAAGAAAGGTTACAAAATCAATCGGGTGTTTGGCATTTCAATTTTTATAGTGCATTGTGCGTAAGTAAGATATATTAATATAAATAAGTTTTAATGACTGCATATTCCTTAGTTCAAAAGCATATTAATGTTCAAGCACAAAGACATACAATATTTGTCTAAGAGCTGATGTATGCTTCTAAATTTTATGCACTAGTCACTCAGGGGCAATCAGTAACAACTGTGGTATGTTTCATGGTATAAGTCAAAAGGCCCTAGACAATTGCCAATGTCCTCACCTTGTATAATATGTTCCCACTACCAGGCAATCATTGACTACCTGTTTAGAAACTAATTGTGTGCTATCCCTCAAGAGAGATTTCCATTCTCTTTCATTCTGATAATGCTGGCTAACATAATTCATTACCCAGAACAGTTTCATTTTATGCCCAAAGCATAGATAAATTATCTACAATCTTAAACCAGCATTCATGAGACTATTTCACTCAAAATTCCTGAGGATGTTTCTGACATATAATCCATCTGCTAAACTTATAAACCTGGTACAACTGTAAAGTAAGATCTAAAGGTCTATTTAAATATTGAAAGGTAGATTTTAAGTGTTCACCTTCTTCAGATAACAATAAAAATGCTGTTACCATTGTCTCTCTATTTTCCAAATGGCTTATTTTCATCTTAAATTCTTTGTATTTCCAACTGAGGGTATATTAAATTACTTATTCAATAACTGAAGTCCTCATTTTACAGGGACTATAATTAGAGATTTATAAGACATTACTTATCTGGAAACACCACATCATTATTGTCTTTAGTTATCAATGAAAATGGAAAGAATAACTGATATATTTAAAATAAAGCTTGAAAATCATCTACAGGATTATAACTGCCATGGTGTAGGAATATACCTTTAGCTTTAATGCCTTTCAGATCTTCAGCAAAGGAAATCAGAGGTTATCACCATATGAACTAATCACAACTCAGCCTGTGAGACTAGAATTACACCACCTATAACTGATTATAATTTTTACAAGTATAAATGGTCTATTAGTTTGCTTAGGCTGCCATAACAAAATGTCACACAATGAGTAGCTTAAACAACAGAAATTTATTTCTCACCATTCTGGAGGCTAGAAGAGTAAGACCAAGGTGTTGGCTGACTTATTTTCTGTTGAGGGACTTCTCCATGTCTTGCAAACAGGCCTCTTCTCACTGCATCCTCACATGACAGAGAGACAGAGACAGAGAGAGAGCTCTCTGTTGTCTTCTCTTATAAGGACACTAATTCTATTGGACTGGAGCCCCATCCAATGATCTTTAACCTTAATGACCTCCCAGCTCCAAATATAGTTCACACTGGGGGTTAGGGTTTTAACATATGACATTTGAATAGTCAAATACTTGGAGGTTTAAGGCAGTATATTCACCTTTATAACTAACAGCTCCAAGTGACTTCTCTCATGAATAAACCATAGGAATCCCTACACAGCCTTCAATCTGGAGCCCTAGTTTTACTAAAAACGACACCAACATAAGACTGCTCTTGAATTTTGTTGAAAGAACCTGATCAGGTACCATTAACTAAAAATACAGCACTTAGATTACAAGGATTGGATAACCAGACCTGCAATTGTCAACTCAAAATAAATTATCTCATTCCCTGACCTGGAGGTCTCTACAACTCAGAGGTCTATAACTGGGAATCTCTCGGATATCCAGAGAAAATGGCATAGAGAAGGAGACACATTTCCCAAGAAACCTGTATCTAGTAGGAGTCCTCCTCCATATGGAAGCAACTTCTACCCCCCAAATTCCTGGACAAAGACCCCCAAATGTCAGGAGTCAATGACTGCCATCCCTTTCTTTGTCTCTGTCTATACCTTATTTTCATAGCAAACTTTTTCCTCATTTAGTTTAAGATGCTAGTCTGCTAATTATCAAAAATGGAAATTAAGATTTTTTCCTTTAATTTCATGCATTAGTTTCAAAGAGGTAACCTTTGTTATAACAATAGCTGACTAATGATAAAAAGAGGAAAGAAAAGAAAACTTAGAGACCTTGCCACTAGGCCATTTTCTGAGTCATCCATTTCAGGCAATTCAGATGGAGCCTGATATCTGATTTCCTGACTAGGACTATGTAAAACTGTTACATGGGAAAGAATCCATGATTCTACTTTTCATGTTCCATGGCATCCCAGTCCCATCCTACACTCTTCCCAGTCTTAAATGTCTCTAAACAGCTGATAACTTGGATCAATGAATAAAGTCCCCACAGAAAACCAAAAGTCACATAACAAACTGATGACTGTGCTCATTACTTAAGCATCTCCTGTGATCACAGAATTGCTTGTTCTTTAGATTCAGAAACTTCAGAGAGTAGTATCTGGATTCTAAGATCTGCCTTAAGCATATTGACCATGAGGCCCATGTTGGCCAAAAGATGACCACAAAACACCTTGATGGCCTAAAGTAAGGATTTCATTGTAACGATATGAAGTCTTGGCTATTTCTCCCTATCCCTCTTAGTAAATTTACATTATCCAAGCATTGTTGCTAAACCAAAGCCCCAGTAATGCTGTCTATACATTCTATCCCAAAATTAATGAAACCTAAGCTGTCTCCTGAAAAGACTATCCATCGGCCTTAAAATAAATATACTTAAATAGGTAAAATTATATTTTACTAAATTTAATGAAATTATTTTGTGCTTTTTATTGCCAACATATACATTTCAAAGCTAACAAGGCATTCTACAAAAGCAACAGTTAGATTAATGTGTGCCTGCACTTACTTGGGTAAACGAAACATAGACCTAATAGAAAGATAGGACATCAAAAGGTGTTTTGGCTTTACAGTGCTCATGATCAGATTCTGTGACTATGAGTAACATTTTATCTATTACTATGAATTATTTTCTGTATATTTTAACATGATGGATCTACAGTTGTACCTGTCTTATTCAGCAGATTTTTACTGAGTATATCATATATGCAAGCATTGATCTACACTCCTGGAATTCAACAGTCAACAAAACAGATGAAAGTTATTTCCCTCCTGAAAATTACAGCCTACTTTGATTACATACAAGTGGGCAACAATATAGACCCAGATGCCCAGGAGAATCCCAGTATATGATTATTGTCACTGAGTTCCATCCAGTTTAACATATTTACAAGATTTTATTTTATTTACTTTATTTTTATATGTTCTTTATTCTTTAACTTTTTTTTTTTGGAGATACATTCAGATTCACAGGAGGTTGCAAAGTTTGTTTGGGAAGGAGCTGTGTACACTTTATTAGTTTCCTCCAATGGTTACAGCTCACACAATTATAGTATATATCAATGTGAAGAATCTGATATTGGTACAATGTATGTGCGTAGTTCTATACCATTTTATCACACAGGTAGATTAGTGAAACCACCTCTGCAATGAACATATGAGGATTCCTTCACCACAAAGATCTCCCTCTGCCATCCCTTTATATTCATATGTACCTCCCTCCCTAGCAAACACAAATCTGTTTTCCATTATTATATTTTCATAACTCAAGAATGTTATAAAAACAGAAGCATGTAGTTTTGACTTTTTGCAATTGGCTTTTTTCACTAAGCATAATGCTCTTGAGAATCATCCAAATTGTTGTGTGTATCAATAGTTCATTACTTTTTATTATTAAGTAGTATTCAATGGTATGAATTTATCACAGTTTATTTAACCACTAACTTACTAAGGCTCATTTTACTTGTTTCCAAGTTTTGGCTATTACAAATAAAGCTGGTACGAAAATTCATATACAGACTTGTCTGTGGCCGTTAAGTTTTCAATTCTCTAGGATAAATGCAATTGCTGAGTCTTATGGTACTTTCATTTTTATTTTTGTAAGACAGTGCCAGACTAGTTTCCAGAGTGGCTGTATCATTTACATTTCTACCAGCCTTGTTCAGAGATTCAGTTTCTGTGCATACTAACCAGCACTGGGTATTATTATTATTATTATTAATTATAAAATTGTAGCTCTTCTAATGGGTGCATGCTGCTATCTCATCACAGCCTTAATTTGAATTTTCCTAATGGCTAATCATAATGAATCTCTTTTCGTGTGCTTATTTTACAGTTTTAGATCCTAATCAGTGAAATGCCAATGTCTCTTCAGGTCTTTTACTCATTCACTAATTGGATTTTTTTAGTTGATTTTTGAAAATTTTTTATATGTTCTAGATATATGTTCTTTGTCAAATATGTGGTTTGCAATGATTTCTCCCACTCAGTAGCTTGTCTTTTAGTCTATTA
The DNA here is from genome assembly GCF_048564905.1 of Vicugna pacos. NCBI lineage: Eukaryota > Metazoa > Chordata > Mammalia > Artiodactyla > Camelidae > Vicugna > Vicugna pacos. The sequence goes on along the minus strand of NC_132994.1, from coordinate 23,211,809 downwards.
ACTCAAAATTTCACAGAAGAGAAGTTTAAAATTTTGATAAAGTCCAACTTATCAATTTTTCATTTTATGGGTTATGTGTTTAGTGTCAAGTTTAAAAACTCTTCACTTGGTCTTAGGTACCAAAGATTTGAGCTTATGTTAGCTAAAAAGTTCTAATTTTTCTATGTGGATCTTGTATACTGTGACATTGCCGAACTCATATATTAATTTTAGGAGATTTTTTGGTGAGTACATTTCTCAGGATTTTCTGCATAGACCATCATATCACGTATAAATAACAAAAGTTTTATTTCTCCCCTTCTGACCTATGTTCCTTTTATTTCCTACCTATTATCCTGGCTAAAACTTCTAGAATAGAATAGAATAGATGAGAATGGGCATTCATATCTTGTTCTCAAACTTAGAAGGAAAGTGCTTAGTTTTTTGCCATTCAGCCTTACATGATTAGCTGTAGAGTTTTGTTTGTTTGTTTAAGAATTTTATAAATCAAGTTGAGGAAGTCCTCGCTATTTCTAGTTTTCTAATAGTGTTTTTTTCCCCTAAATAATGAGTGCTATTGGATTTTGTCAAATACCTATTCTGCATCCATTATCATCTTGTTTTTTTATTTTTTTAGTCTGTTAATATGTAGGTTACCTTGATTGATTTTCAAATATTGAGCCATACTTGAAGCTCTGGAATAAACAAAGGTTTATTCCATGCTTGTGCTATATAAATTATTTTATATACTGATGAATCCTATTTGCTAATATTTTATTAAGAATTCCAAGACTCATATTTATGAGACATATTGTTTGTTTTTCTTTCTTTTTTGAGGAGTATAATCTTTGTCTGATTTGCATCAGGGCAATATTGGCTATATAGAATAAAATTGGAAATGTTACCTTTTCTTCAGTTTTCTTGAGAAAGTTCATAAAATTGTTGTTTCTTTTCTAAATAGTGCAAATCCAAACTGTTAAGGCCTCAAGATGACTTTTTCATAAGGTTTTTATAGCGAACACAATATCTATATTAGTTATAGGGCAATTCAGATTACCTCTTTCATATTGAGTTGTGGCAATATGTACTTTTTAAGGAACTTATATAAATTGTCAAATTTATTATTTTAGTCCTGTTTATTTTATTCTTCATTATAATTTTAATGTCTGTCGAGTCTGTAGTAATATCCTTGGTTTCATTTCTAATACTAGTAATTAGTGGCTTATCTCTTTCTCTGTCAATCTTGCTCAAAATTTATCAATATTTTTAATCTTTAAAAAAATTTTTTGTGTGTCAATAATGTTCTCTGTTTTCTAGTTCTCAATTTTGCTCTTAGCTTTATTATTTTCTTCTTTCTCCTTATTTTGAGTTTACCTTGTTTTTCTTTTTCTATTCTCTCGAGGTAGGAAGTTAAATTATTATTGATTCTCTTATTACTTCCTAATACTGATGTCTAGGGCTATAAATCTCTCTCTCAGCAAGTCTTGTGTTTTCATTCTCATTCATTTCAACGTACTTTTTAAATTCCCATTTATATCTCCCCCTTGACCCAGGCACTATTCAGAATTGTCCTATTTAGTATCTAATTATTTGAAGATTTTCCCACTGTCTTTCTGTTTTTGATTTCTAATTTGATTCAATTTTGGTGGAAAAATATAATCTTTGTTATTTTAGTTCTTTTAATTTTTTGAGGGCTCAGGATATGGTCTACCTTGCTATATGTTCAATGGTCACTAAAAATAATGTGTATTTATGTTTGCTGATGACATGATACTATACACAGAAAATCCTAAAGACAGCACCAGAAAACTACTGGAGCTCATCAATGAATTTGGTAAAGTTGTGGGAAACAAAATTAATATACAGAAATCTGTTGTACTTCTATACACTAAGAGTAAAATATCAGAAAGAGAAATTAAGGAAACAATTCCATTTTCCAGTGCATCAAAAATAATAAAATACCTAGGAATAAACCCACCTAAGGAGACAAAAGACCTGTACTCCAAAAACTTCAAGACACTGATGAAAGAAATTGAAGATGACACAAATGGATGGAACAATAAACCATGTTCTTGGATTAGAAGAATCAATATTGTTAAAATGACCACACTACCCAAGGCAATCTACAGAGTCATTGCAGTTCCTATCAGATTACCATATATGTGGAATTTAAAAAGATGATACAGATGAGCTTACTTACAAACCAGAAGTAGACTCACAGACATAGAATACAAACTTATGGTTACCAAAGGGTAAAGGGAGGGGGGTAGGATAAAGTAGTTTTGGTTTAACAGATATACACTATTATGTATAAAATAGATAAACAATAGGAAATATAGCATAGGGAGCTATATGCAGTATCTTGTAATAACCTATAATGGAAAATAATCTGAAAAAAAGATATAGACATATAACTGAATCACTTTGCTGTACACCGGCAACACTGTAAATCAACTAAAGTTCAATAAAAACACGTATTCTTTTGTTGTTGAGGGTGTTGATCTAAAATAAATAGATTGTCAAATGTCCAGCAAAAATGAGTTTATTCAGAATCAAGAAAGAATTGCAGTTTAAGATCTACAACCATGGCAAGCTACGTGCAAATCACTGCACAGCAAGGGAAGGAGAACTCTTTTATACAGGAGGAAAGGAAGCTGGGAGAACTATAATAAACAAAGAGTCCATAGCCCTTCATTGGCTGAATTGCTGCCAGAAAAAAAGAAGTATTTTTTTTTTCCTTCCCGTTGGTATCTGGTATTACAGGGAATGAGAGCACCCCCTCTGGTATTCCATCTGTATTTAATTGAGATTTCTGTTTACTAAAGTTTTACATTTCCTCTTTGATAAAAATCTTTCTCTGAAAGCATTGCTGATCAAGAGTCAGATTTTCAGTGTTCAGTGGCTTTTTTTTCCCCCCTCAGTGCCAGGAATGACCTTAACTGGTTGTGGTACCTTGTGTCAGAGGGAAAGTGGACAGAAGTGAAACCTATTGAGGTCATATTTGTGTAACAAGGAGAAAGGAGGAGAGTTCTCAGGCTCTGCTTATCTAAAATTCATATGTTATCAAGATCACAGACACTGGAGGTTATCTGAAGCATTATGTTATTATCAAAGGTTTGGTGACAAACGTCCAACAGGCCTGGTCCAGATATCTTCTGAAAGCTTTCTCTTTATACGTCTGCTTCAAATCCAGGAAATTTTTACTTTCAGGTCACCAAGTCCAGTCAATGTTCAGTATTTACTTTAGGTATGTAACATGAATTCAAGAGTCTACTCCCTGGAGTTTGACAGTAGAAGGGTTGGTTAGAAGCATCTGATTGGAGCCTTTCAAATAACATAGAAGAGAGTCTTTCTGGAGGTGTTTATTCTAATGGAAGGAATCCCCAGATTGCAAAGTGTGATACTTAATGTTTTCATCTCCTGGGAGCACACTGTAAAAAATATTGCTCTACTAAAATGTGGCTATTTTTAATAAAAGCTTTCTAGGACTTTATAATAGTGGAGTATCTCTCCTTTTATCAGTTGTGGATCAGAAGCAGCAGAAGCCAAGCACATTGAGTGTCCTGGGACTAATTCAAAGAATGAGAGTTTATGAGTTACAAAAGGGTGGATCTAAGATTTAGAAGGACCAATAGCAATGTTTCTGGCCAAAGTAATTTGAGTCCCTTTATAAAAATTTTAATTGAGTCTTAATAATGCCATTAATGCATTCAACTAAACCAGAGGACTGAAGTAGGTAAGCACAGTGAAAGTGTTGTAAAACCATCCACACAGTGCAGAATTGTCAAAGTACCTGAGGAGTAAAATGAGGTTCTCAATCACTATAAAACTTGAGAGGAGTTCCCCAGGAAGGGATAATCTTTTCCAAAAGGGTTTTAGTCAAAGAAGACTCAGTAGCCTGTTGGTAAGAGAAGGCTTCAGTCCAGTGTCAAAACATACAGACTATGACTAGAAAATATATTCATGAGAGGGAAGAAGTTTTGTGAAATCCTTCTGCCAAGCCTTGAATGGTGTATCAAGCAGTTTAAAATGTGTTGGAAGCAAAACAGATAGGTTTTCCTGAGTTGTACTTCAGACAAGTGGGACTGGTGAGGTAGGAACTTTTTAGTCTTGTTAATGGTTCAACACCAATATTGAATCATGAAAGCTATAATTTTGTTGGTAGACCAATGGTTTGATGCATGTAAAGTTGAGAGAAATGGGAATTTTAGAGCCCCCAGTAAAACTGAGTAGTTATTTGGTCCAAACCAGAGCTTTCTCTTTTTATCAAACCAACAATTGTTGAATTTCCAGTCTTGTTTTTCCTTTCTCTGAAGCCAATTTCCAGGCTACTCTAGCCAGTTTTTCTGAGTTATCATTTGGGGAAATATCCCCTTGGAACATGACAAAGATTTGGCTGCTATTGGTTACCTTAAGAACAGCATTGCTTATGGACATACCAGGAAGATGATTTCCATTAGCCTCCAGAAAGTCAAGTTTGGAACATCCTGGAATCTTAATAGTTAAAGTAGCAGGTAAAAGTATTGCACCCAATGATTCTTGAACACAGAGGCCATTTTTATATTTCTGTCTTTAAAAAATATTTATTTTATTTTTTATTGAAGTAAGTCAGTTACAATGTGTCAATTTATGGTGTATAGCATAATGTCCCAGTCATGCCTATATATACATGTATTTGTTTTCATATTCTTTTTCATTAAAGATTGTTACAAGATATTAAATATAGTTCCCTGTGCTATACAGAAATTTGTTTTTATCTATTTTTATATATAGTCGTTAACATTTGCAATCTCAAACTCCCAAACTTATCCCTTCCCATCCCCTTTATCCCAATAATCATAAGATTGTTTATATGTCAGCAAGTCTGTTTTGTAGATGAGTTCATTAGTGTCCTCTTTTTTCTTTTTCTTTTTTTTTTTTAGATTCCACATATGAGTAAAATTACATGGCATTTTTCTTTCTCTTTCTGGCTTACTTCACTTAGAATAATGATATCCAGGTCCATTCATGTTGCTGCAAATGGCATTATTTTATTCTTTTTTCATCTCTGAGTAGTATTCCATTGTATAAATATACCACAACTTCTTTATCTAGTCATCTGTTGATGGACATTTAGGTTGTTTCGATGTCTTGGCTATTGCATATAGTGCTGCTGTGAACAACAGTGTGCATGTATCTTTTTGAATTAGAGTTCCCCCTGGATATATACCCAAGAGTGGGATTGCTGGATCATATGGTAAATCTACTTTTAGTGTTTTGAGGAATATCTGGAAGTAAGGAAGCTATGTTGCTTCTACATATTCCAAAGTTATGAACTACCATGAGAGCATATCTATTATTGTATAAATATTGGCAATTTGACCCTTGGTTAAAGTACATGCCTACATTAAGAGTGTATAATTCACTTGTTGGGCTGAGGTAGTCATAGATAAAGATGTTGCCTCAACAATATCAAAAGTAGTAGTAATAATATACACAGCATAATACTTGCCATTTTCACCTTTTAAATAAGTATCGGTGAACTATGGGAAGTCAGTTGCTGAAAGGAATTTCCTGCAGATCATCACAAGGAGTTAGGAGATGGTCTCTTAGCATTAAGCAGTCATAAGAGACTTCATCAGTGATGGAGGTGAGAAGAGGAGCAGGGTTAAGGTATTACAGTGTAAAAGAGTTATCTGAGGTATAGTTAACAAAAGGTCTTCATAGGAGGTGAGGTGGCTGGATGAGAAATGTTAAGTGTGATAAGAATTCAGGAGGGCCTCTACTGCTTTGGGTACAAAAATGGCTAAAGGGGACCCTACAATGATTTTCTTGGTGGCTTTAACCAACTCTCTCATACTCTAGTTTACTAATTCTTTCTTCTATCCTCTCCATTGTGTTGCTGAGATTATCCTCTAAGATTTTTATTTTGATTATTGTGCTTTTAATTCTATAATTTCCATTCAGTTCTTCTTAAATCTGTGAGACTCTTTGGTTACTTGGGGAAAATCATTGGCTATAGCTCACAATTCAGCTTTAATTCAGGGAATATAAGAAATTATGGCTTCAGTCTCTCTAGCCTCAGAAGGCTTAATTTTAGTGGGACCAGTTACTAATAAGCTTGGAGGTAATGGAAATGGAGAGAGTTTTGGAGGAAAAGGGAAGCTCTGTAAGAGAATTAGTAAGGGGAATTTGAAGGTATACAGGATTTGTAGGTGTCATAGAGGGAAAGAAGATGGCACCAGAGAGGGAGCCTGAGACAAAGTCAAGGAAAAGGAGTCTATGAATTTGGAAGTCAGTTTATCTTTCTTTAATTGTTTGTTTATCTCAGTTAATCTTAAAATCTTATTCTCCAGAGAGGCAATTTTAGGCTCCTGCTAATATTTGGAAGCTTCAAAGTATCAATCAAAATGGACAATCAGTTTTGGAAATACTAGAGCTATGATAGTCCAGTTTGATTTTAAGAAAATTAAGTCTGTGGATTTCAAAAGTTTCCCATAATAGCCATTGATATTTTAAATTGCCTTTGGTCAGGTCAGTGCAGTTATTTAGAAATGCACATATGTAAGGGCTATGGTTTTTTAAGATAAACTTGGCTGACATCCCTATAGAAGGGCTGCCTTCAAAATATTTAGATAAAACAGGATCCCATTTCTCAGAGGTTTTTCTCTAGAGTAAACTAACAATTTTAAACAACTCAAACATCTCACAGCACAAACCACTTGCAACTCTAACAGCTCAAACAACCTGCAGGCTTTTTACCAGCCTTTTCTAAGGGAACAGCTTGGTCCTGAAGGAGCCAAGCTGAAGGCTTCTTAGCTCAGTTCCCAGAGAACATCCCTATTCCTAAGGAATAGACTGAAGGCTAGCCAATTCCAGTAAAACAGTCTGATTTCAAAAGCAGACCAAAGTGTGAAATGGGTAACTGAGTACATAATAAAATGCAAAGAGGGCAGAATCTCAGATCTAGGAGAAAGATGTACTTATAAATTTTAGGGTTTGCAAGAAAAGCCATGACCACAGTGGGCTCAGTGTGGGTACCCTACCTCTTTACTCTCCAGCCACAGCAATGTCAAAGGTTTTCTCTGGAACCCCATATGGGCTACCAAAATAAATGGACTGCCAGCTATTACTTGGGCAAAAATAGGTTTATTTGTGATCAGCAAAGAATTGGAATTTGGTGACTGCAATCATGGCAAGCCATGTGAAAGTCCCTACCTACCAAGGAAAGAAGAATCCATTAATAGAGGAGAAAAGGAAATTGATAAGGCTGTAGCAAACAAGAGTTTATGGTTTTTCATTGACTGAGTTGTTGTCAGGAAAGAAGAGGCCACATTTCTTTCTCCTGCTGGGCTCCACTGTTGTTGCAAGCGTAAGAGCTCTCCCTTCTGCTCTCCCAACTGTAGTTAATTAACATTTTTGTTTATTATTTTTATACAAGGCAATGTTCTATGAATGTCCCAAATGGCCACCATTTGAATGTGTGGAGGGGTGTGTGTAACACCTCTGACTCTGTAAAGCATAGCTGTTCTGTTGTGCTTTGCTTTATTGCTCTTCACAGATACTGCATTTTTTTAAAACAAATTTAAGGTTTGTGGCAACCCTGCATTGAGCAATTCTGTTGGTGCCATTTTTTCCAACAGCATTTGTTCATTTCATGCCCTTGTATCACACTTTGGTTAAGTCTCACAATGTTTCAAAATTTTCATTGTTATTATATTTATAATGATTAGCTTCGATTAATGAGCTTTGATGTCACTATGATAATTGCTTTGGGGTACCATGAACCACTCTCGTATTAGATAATGAACTTAATCAATAAATGTGTGTGTTCCAGCTACTCTGCCTACCAGCCATTCCCCTATCTCTCTCTCTCCTCAGGCCTCCCTACTCCCTGAGACACAATGATATCAAAATTAGGCTAAGTGATAACCCTATAATGGTCTCCAAGTGTTCAAGTGAAAGAGTTGCATGTCTCTGACTTTAAATCAAAAGCTAGAAATAATTAGCTTAGGGAGAAAGGCATGACAAAAGCTGAGACAGGCTGCAACAATTAACTGTGTTGTGAATGCAAAGGAAGACTTGAAGGAAATTAACAGGGCTACTCCAGTGAACACATGAATAATAAAAAACAAAACAGCCTTATTGCTGTTAATGAAGAGTTTTAGTGGTCTGAGTAGAAAATGAAACCAGCCACAATATCCCCTTATACCAAAGCTTAATCCAGAGCAAGGCACTAACTCTCTTCAATTCCATGAAGGCTGATAGAGGAAAGAAGCTGCAGAAGACAATTTGAACCTCGCAGAGTTTGTTCCATGAGACTTAAAGAAAGGAAGCCATCTCCATATCTACAAGATCTAGCTCCTTTCCTGATCTTTTTGCTAAAGAGAGAAAGCTTTTCTTATTTTCACTTGTTTGTATGTTTCAGTTCCTTTTTTCTCTTTTAATTGATATTTCTGGCTCAATAGCTTCTCCAATAGCCAATGTGGGTTATTAGAAGCAATAAATTATCTAGGAGACTCACTGCCATACCAATCCCTCAGTTCCCTGGTCCCTAGTCAGGCTGCCTTCTTTCTTCTACTTTTCAGAATTTTTGTATAGTTCTTTTCTATTTTACATCCAGGGATTTTAGCTGTAGTGATCAAGATGAATATAGAAATGTCTGTCTACTTATGTTCCCTTAAACAGAATTCTTATTTTTAAATGAAGTATTTTATTTACTTCACATTAAAATAAGTGAGGGTGGGTTTCTTAGCTCTTATAATGATGTACCTCCAGTTTCTACCATCATTTTTAGTAGTATATGACACATGTGTACATTGTACAGTTTTTACTTTAGTATGACTAGCAATATAATCTCTATCTCTCTCCCAGTACTTTGCAGATGTGATGTAACTAACTCCTTCCTTTTAAGCACAGATTAAAGGGAGTTCATTGTTAAAATAAAGTGAGTTTGGACAAGAGTGTGTAGGAAGAGCTAACTCCTTCTGATTTATTTTGGTAGTACAAAAATAATATATGCTGCCAGCCAGTTGTGCCCTCATCTAGGCCTCGGGCTCCAAGATGCACAAATCTACCAACTCACTATGGAGAAAATTAAAAAATTATAGGTTAAGTGTATGTAACACATGTGTGACAATGTAAAGGTCTTACAGTCCTAATAAAGAAAAAACTAGCAATTTGAATACTCTTGTTAAAGTGCTTGTATTATTTACTGTATGTCTTAAGTCTGTACATTTTTTTTTTAAATTTGATTGTTTGGCACCTCTTTTTTGTTGTTCTTGATTCCTTTTGGCAGCAATAGACTCAAAAGGACAAACAAAAAATCTTAGGTATAATGAAAACTTAAGTACTGGATTTCCATATTTTATAAAAGTTAATGGTGAGTTTCAAAATATTCCTTACCAACATTCTCCAGGAAATTCTGTGAAAAGTGGAAATAATAAGTCCATACTAAAAAAATGCATGTTTTAGAAAAATTTCATGACACAGTAATAGAGACAGATATAGATGAAAAAATGATAAGAGAATTGTGATATGTACCAAGAATAACTATTCTATTTTAGTGTCCATGTATGTTATTTTTAATGTTCATATTATAATCAATATAGAGAATTTTTTTACTTTGTCTTTTTTACATGGATATTATTTTTATTCTGTAGAAATAATAGTTTTTAATAGAACTATTTCCTAGATTCTTCAATATAATACAACCGATTGGTTAATAAATGTATTTTTTAATTTTGTGATTTTAATTATTTTTATGATCTCTTTCAGACTCAAGTGTTCCAACTCTGTGATAAATTATGTCATCAACCTAATTTTTACTATGTTAGAAGTTGATGAGAGCTATGGGAAAACATTTTAAAAAGCGGAGAGAAGACTTATTGGAAGTAGCAAGACGGGGACTGGGCAAGGCACATGACAAGTATAAATGGAGAGCTCAGGTGACAGGGGATATCTGAGCAAGGACTTGAAGGAGATGAGGACATGAGTGATGTAGATGTCTGGGGAAAGAGTGCTCTTGTTGGAGGGAACGGCCGTTGCAAAGGCCTCATGGCCTGATGTGTCTGAAGAGCAGCAGAGGGTTACTGCGGATGGAACTGGAAAAGAAATAGTACGAGGAATTAGAAAGAAGTGATATTAGACAGATAATATAGCCATGGTGATAGGTCATGGGCTATTTTAAGGACTTTTTTTTTCCTTCGGAAGATTTTGAGCACAGTTGTGTAATGATCTGATTTTTGTTTTAATTGAGACATTCTGCTTCTGCTTCCGCTTTCGTTTTTAAAATAGATGGTAGAATGACAAGTTAGCAGGCTAGTACTCTAATCCAGGCAAGAGCACGAACCAGGATGGAGGGAGGTAAAATCTGAAAACTGTAGGCTACACCGGATAAGACAGAGTCTAAAACAAATGCTTTCTTCAGAAACTGGTTCTGGGTCACCAGTCTGCTTTAGATTCCCAATTCTTAATGATAAATTGCTCTCAGAGATTCTCATCCTCCCTGTTCTCTTATGAAATTCAGCTTCAGTTGAATTCTCCTTCCCCAGACCATTAGAGTACATTCAATATATACATTTCAAGAGAAATTTTCATATTCAAATAATTTTTATCTTACTCTAGCAAGCCCTAAATTCCTTGCTACAAGAGTATTATCAGTTCAGCTGTTTGGATGCAGGAATTAAAATAAAAGAAGTTAATGTTCCATATTGCTATAACAGATACCTTCCCTGTCTGCCATAGTTTCAACCCTTTCTGCCTGCCTTTTCATCCTATTATTACCTTACTATGTCATGAAAGATACACATACTAAGTCATGAAAGATGCACTTCTGTTAGACAATAAGGACCAATTTATATTATAAATTATTGTACATAAGTGACAATAGCCTTATACATTATGAGAACCATAGAACACAGTTTTTGAAGGCACACAATTAAAATGTTGGCACTTAAAATTTCTATAACCAGCTTACTGAAGTTTCTTTGTCAATAAGGTGTACACATGACAATTTCTACATTTATTCTAATCACTGTCCTATAATTGGACCATGTACAATCCTCCTTCACATTCTGGTAAAATCATCCTGAGTGGATTAAATAACTTTGTGATCAGCCCAATTTAATTTTGTAATTGTATACCTGATTCAAAGCATTCCTCTCCTCTACTGTTGGTAGTGAGGCTTAGGAGAGATAGAATGGGAGGAGACTAGTGGTCTGATTTTCCACTCCTCCTCTATTCCTTCCTTGGCATTGCCCTACAGAATGGAGATATGGAAGTCAGATAGTGGAGACAAGGGTCCAATTCAGCAAATTACCATACTAGAGCTGAGGTAAGATCCTTGCATGGCTCTGGTTTGGTTCTGTTTGATTTTAGTGGTCTTTATCAATGCGGGAAAGAATGAGTATGCATTTGAGATACTACTCAACTCCACATCCATCCTATCCATTAATAAGGCCTCTCTCATAGAAGGTGGCTAGGTCTCCCATTGGTCCTGTATCTTCACTTCTCTCTCCTGGTAGGGCATAACCTCACTTGAACCAGTGGGCACTTGGACAGCTCTATTTTCTTCTTCTTCCTCTTATGATCTTCTATTCCTTTAGAGATTCTTCTTTTCTATTTAGACTCTGTATTATAGTCTCTTTTCACTCTGCTGGTTATATGTCACTCCAACATCTGTGAGTCTGGGGACTCTGCAGTTCAGTCAGGTAGCCTTCTCTTTTGTAGGCGTTCTGCATCACAGGTTTTTCTCTTGGAGACTTCCCATTTGCCCCTTCCCCCACATTCCTCAATTTGCTTCAGACAAAGAAAATAGCTCTTACTATAAATACTTTACTTCCTTCAAAATAAATGGTTTTCTACTTCTATTGTCTCTTTCTTTCCATTCCTCATTCTTTTTATAAAGGCAGAAGGTTGTGATGGTGTCTGAGATTTGCAGGGATGGTCCTGACACTTCATACTATGTCCTAGGAGGAGATTTTCCACTAATATCTGTTATCTCTCTTTAAAATTAGTATGCATTTTACATGATAACAATTAAGTCTACTCAGCTTGGTAAACTTTTATGCAGGTATTACTTTTTAATTTTGTATGGATCTACATGCAATTATGGCTACTTGCTTTTGTCTCTAAAAACAAAACTTTTTAAAGGAAGATTAACTATTTATTTAAAACAATTAAATTTACTAATATTTTAGCTAACTTGCAGAGCCATAAAGTTTCTATAAAAATGAGAAACATGAAAGTTGGATATATATTTTAGGTTCAATATAATTTGACAAGAAATCTTTAATATCATTTGACAAGAAAATGTTCAATATCCAGAAGTCTTCCTGTGTGTCAGATTGGCAAGTATCAGGCAATGTCAAGCAGTAAAGTAATGAGCAGGTTTCAAATAATGTATAAATAATGCAGGTTCACTGTCACTGCACAGGATTTTTTTGTTTCCTGTGTCATTTTTGCAATTAAGAAAAATGTGATTCCAGAATAAAATAAAGCTCAGTGAAAACAAAGAATGTTCAAATTTCAGTTAATATTTTGAAAATCTGCTCTACATTTAGTCAATAAGGTCAAATAATGACCAATAGTATGCATAAAGCACTGGGGTAAAAGTAAATTGGCTTTGGCATTAGATCTGAGTTTTAATCCTAACTCTGTCAATTACTAACTGGCTTTTAAATAGTCAGAGCCGTTCCATGGCCCATAATTCTATCTGTAACACTGAGACAATAATGTCTATGTTACAGAGAGATTGTAAGAATTACAGATAAAATAAGTAAGGAATAGGGGACAGAATATTAATTTCTAGCAATGATTAGCATTGTTATCATTAGAATGTTAGACTGAAAACAGAGAAGAGAACTATTCAGGGTAAGAGCTGGAAAGTACCTCTCGCTAGCAGCTAGCAATGAAGATACAAGCAATGTGGGCTGCCACATAAGGACTTTTGATCTGTCTTAACTCTCTCTCTCTCTCTATATATATATATATATATGTATATATATATATTTATTTATTTATTGAAGTATAGTCAGTTACAATGTGTCAATTTCTGGTGTACAGTATAATGCCCCAGTCATGCACATACATACATAATCATTTTCATATTCTTTTTCATTAAAGGTTATTACAAGATATTGAATATAGTTCCCTGCACTATATAGAAGAAATTTGGGGTTTTTTAAATCTATTTTTATGTATGGTGGCTCACATTGGCAAATCTCAATCTATAGATTTAATGTGATCCCTATCAAATTACCTATGACATTTTTCACAGAAGTGGAACAAATAATCCTAAAATTAATATGGAATCACAAAAGACCCAGAATTGCCAAAGCAATATTGAAGAAAAAGAATGAAACTGGAGGAACAACCCTCCCAGACTTCGGACAATACTATAGAGCTACAGTAATGAAAACAACATGGTACTGGCATAAAAACAGACATATGGATCAATGGAACAGGATAGAGACCCCAGAAATAAACCCAGAGACCTACTGTCAATTAATCTTTAACAAAGGAGAAAAGAAAATACAATGGAGAAAAGACAGTCTCTTCAACAAGTGGTGTTGGGAAAACTGGACAGTAGCAAGTAAATCAATGAAGTTAGAACACTCCCTGAAACCATACACAAAAATAAACTCAAAATGGCTTAGAGACTTAAATATAAGATATAAATATAATATAAATATAAATATAAATATAAAGGCATGATAAATCTCCTGGAAGAAAACATAGGCAAAACATTCTCTGACATAAATCTTAGCAATGTTCTCCTAGGGCCGTCTACCCAGGCAATATAAATAAAAGCAAAAATAAACAAATGGAACCTAATTAAACTTATAAGCTTTTGCACAGCAAAGGAAAACATAAGTAAAACAGAACAACAACCTATGGAATGGGAGAGAATATTTGCAAATGATACAACTGACAAAGGTTTAATTTCCAAAATATATGAACAGCTCATACAACTCAATAACAAAATACAAACAATCTAATACGAAAATTAACTCATTATTAATCTTACTGATCTAGTTTAACCAAGGTGTACTATTGTAACCAAGCAGGACCCTACAGGGACTTTCCAGGACAGACATCCCCCTTCCCCACTGTCTCCCATCTCTTGCTTGTAGAAAAACTTTAGCCTCCTAGGCCTTCCCCAAGTTCCAAAGAATAAATTCAATCAGATAAGTGAGAAAAAATGCAGAAACAAAGGAAAATGGTCAAGCAAGACAAACTAATCATAGTTTTGCCATTAAACAAAGTCAAGGACTTTTAGTTCCTTCTCAAGGGCTACAGAAAATATTCTGCATCATTATCTTTCGAGCTGTTTTGCAGATACTGAAACTCCCATCAGGTGGAAGAAGTTAACTGTGTGCTGCTCACAAGCCCTTAGACCTCAGATTAGCTGGAATCAGAAGGCTGATGATGTTGACTCCCAATTACCTCACTATCAACCTATCAGAAGAATGTGTACCAGCTGATCATACACCGTACAACAACCGCACCCCACCCCTCACCATTTAAAAACCATTCCCTGAAAGACATCGCAGAGCTGGGGCCTTCTGAGCATTAGCTGTCCTACATTTCTTGCTTGATGGATCCAATTTTTGATTTGTTAACACTATTACTAGTGTAAATTATCATTCTAGCCTAAAAACTAGAGCATGTTCTCATTACTTCCCAAAGTATATTTCTGCTATTAAGTTATCAGCAGTATTTCCATTTTTGCAGACTACTTTCATAGTTATCATTAGTCTTTAACAGATTTTAACTGCATTTTTGAGGCAGTCTGAATGACAGGGACTTAAATATGGTAGTGACTAATGCAATCAACAGCTGTTGATTTCAACTCAAGTTACTTTGCAAATGGTTGAATTGTGGTTCTTTCTTAGACAAAGGTTAAATTTAGGGCATCCTCTTGAGTAAAATAAGGGAGAATATTGATGCTATTCAAGAACTTTATTATCTACTAGTCTCTCACCCTTTTGGTGGATTTAAATAAAACAAATGCATCATAGAGTGAAATTATTTGGACAGATGTCAGAGTAAACCTAAAAAAAGAAAGAAAGAAAAAAAAAATCCCACTGTGAAGAACTTCTCAGTTACCAAAGAAGTGCACAGGAGGTGTGCAGACAAATCCTATTACTGAGTAATGGGATTTATTCGCGTGTCCAGACACCAGTTTGAAAATGTGATTCTGCTCAAGACATAAGCAGAAGAGTTCTTAAATGGGGCAAAATTCTGTCTTCAGGAAAGATGGAATATATTTCACTAAAGTCAATCTGATTCCTTCTTTAATAAATTGCTTAAAGGAAAAAGAGTCTGCTGACACAGGAAATTCTGAAGCCTCCTGAGCTTAGTCCTTTGAAGTAAGGTCTACAGTAGGCTGTAGACAAGAGAACAACAGTAGGAAGAGGTAGGCTCAGAAACAGTAGCGATTTCTGGATAAGTGGAATCACTTATTCTTTCTAAGTAAGGTCTAGAGCATGAATAGTAGAGGATTTTAAAGTATTGCATATTTTGTACTACATAGATAGTGTTATATTTACAAAATACAACATCAATATCTACTCTTCACCTCAAAATAAAGGCACATGACTGAATGTTAAATTATTATTCTAATTGCTCAAAAGTTTACAATAATTATCTAAAAAAATACATTAACTAGAATTATTCCATCTTAGAGCAGGGACTGGCAAAATTTTTCTTTGAAAAACCAGATAGGAAATATCTTAAGCTTTGTTGGACAAAAGGTCTTTCTCACTATTACTATTCCACTCTGTTAATGCAGCACAGAAGTAGCCATAAACAATTCAGGAATAAATGGCCGTGGCTGAATTTGGCCAGAAAGTTGTAATTTGCTGATCCCTGATGCTAGTCATTCAGTATTTTTATCAATATAGTCCTAGTATCCTGTGCAGTTCCTGGCATTCTACAAAAATGTAAATATCAAGAAAGACAAAGGAAGGCTGAATTAATGTTCCAAAATAAAAGAGACTAGAGCAACATGAAAAACAAACATGATGAGTAGCCCTGGAATAGATCCTGGATCAGGAAAAAAAAAATACAAAAGAAAAGCTATAGATGGCATTTATTGGCAAATTAAATATACACTGTGGATTAAATAATAACATTAAATCAATGTTAAAGTTCATTAGTGGGCTTATGAAAAAGAATGAACTTGTTCTTAGGTAATACACCCTGAAGTACTTAGTAATGGTAGTTGGGTTAATGTTTCCATCTCACTCTCAATGATTCAGACAAAATATTGTACATACATATAAACTGGTAAACAGAATAATAAAGCAAAAGGGGGCAAATCAAGATAAAGAAAGTATAAAAGTTCCTTGTAAAAAGTTATTTAAAGTACTATTGCCTATCCCTTTCTGCTCTCCAGATTTTGATACATATGAAGTAGGAAACATCAAGACATTTTCATAGATGATTTTTAGCTCTACCTAATATCTTTGTTTTGAGCAGATGAATGAATAAAATAACAGACACTTGGTACAGCAATGAGTGGACTTAACATTTGTAGAGACTTCTAAAACTAACATGTTGGTAAGTTTTTCCTCTAGGAAAATCATTCTTAAAGCATTTCTAGTAACTAAAACTATTATGATTTTAAGTCTTGAAAAATTCAACCAAGGAAATTCTAAGAGATTCTCAAAGTAAGCAATCATCAGGAAACACCTAAATACTTTCTTCAACTCTTTTTATCAGATTATTTTTTGCCTATAAACCAGATCGACAAGAAAAAGTACACAGTGTTTGAGCTGAATGCTGAGTAGGGGCACAACAAAATAATTCGGTGAACTCAGATCACAAGTTTCCAAAATAAGACTGAAAGGGAGAAGTTTTCAGTCAGATGGAGCCTGAAAGAATGAGGCGAACAGTGAGAAGTTACAAATTCCTGAGGGTCCAGGCACAAGTTGGTTAGAAAACAAATGTTTTTCTGGATGGATACCCTGCTGGGTTAGAAGAATACCCTTTCTCTGGGCAATTTTAGAAGTATTTTGTGTTCATGCTACATGGCTTTGCCTTTAGACAGGTTTACTTTGCCTATTTTCTATTTAGTATTTATAATTATTATAAATGTATAACATCTAAAGCTCTACCTGCTGATTTATACTAAGCTCTTCCAATTTAGAATACCAAACAAATATGGAAAATCTTGAATTATCTTAAACTACTTTTTAAGAAAACACTTTGTTGAACTATAATTGAGATTAGGAAAAGCTATATATATTTAAGATATACAATTTGAGCTTATAGATAAGTATACACCTATGAAATCATCATCACAATCAAATCCATAAGTTTATCCATCACTTCTACAACTTTTCTCCTGTCCCCTTTATTAATTTATTTTTATATTGATTTTTTGTATGTGTGTTAAGAGCACTTAATATAAGCCCTATCCTGTTGGCAATTTTTTAGATATACAATACAGTATTGTTACAGTATATAGATCCTATGCTGTACAGCAGATCTCCAGAACTTATTCACCTTACATTACTAAAACTTTGTACTCCTTGACTGACTTCTGTTTTAAGGTTAAAGACAAGTCTGGATCAATCACAGAAACCATGGGTACCAAATCTAACTATTTGAAAAACAGGGGGAACACAATGAACCTCAAAGAACATCACCAGGTTTAATTGAAAAATATACATTGAGTTATATAAAAGAAGTTAACTTGAAAAACAGGCTTATTATTATTACATCTACTTTTTAAATTATGGGCTGAACTGAGACTTATGAATCATTATATAATGTCATTTCAGGAAACCTGAAAACAGATCAATTTCTCTAGTTATGTTTTTAAGGAGCCAGTACATTCTGTTGGTATACGTATACCTGAAAGCAGCAAATGGCAAAGTTATAAGATTAGCTTTATAGCTAAGGCAATTCCAAACCAACTAGTAAAACAATTCCTTGAAAATTAAAGTATCCTCAAATTGTGATTTTTCTAGAAATTGTGTTGATATATTTACTGCTTTGCAGCAATATCAACTATTTTGATCTGAAATTGGCCAACTGACCTCCATAAATTGCCATTTATCTTACTCCAGAACTTGCAACATTTCTGCCTCTACAAACTCTTTTCAAATTATAGATATTGTTATCACAGTGGAAGGTCATTTTAAATCTGTTTGTTGGTTCAAATAATGCTTAGAATCAATAGTATTTCCTGCGTATCTCCACACTCTGCTTGATTCAGTGGGTAAACTGCCCACATTCCACAGAATATAGAATTTTTGCTGCTGAAAGTCACCTTTATCAAACGAAGTAGCACTAGGACCTTATTTATTTTTGTTCTGAAGCTTGACTTTGATTGATTTATATTTTACCAATACCTGTTTCTGACTGATGTTTCTTGAATATGAAGTATTTTAATATGATTACAGATCATAACTTGATTTAAGGATTTTTTATGGATCTTTTGGAATCATTGTACTAGCCTTTTTTTAAACAAAGGCAAGTAGTTTGTGGAAATCAGAAATAGTTATCAGCTAAGTGACAATTACAGGTATATTTTTACACACACGCACATACACATAGATACATACACACCTGTGTGTAACTGTTTGTAGGGAGTCATATTTTCAATAATTCCTGCTCTCTATTCCAGTTTCAAAGGCATTTTGATCCTGGCTGTTTGAAACATGCCATTTACAGCCCCTGGATCTAACCTACGATTTGTCATTCTATACCTGTAACAGCAAGTATAGCACTGCAATTGTTATTCCCCCTTAATAAACTGCACCAAATGATTTGTTTTAAATTATATATTCTTTTCTTCAGGATCAGAAATAAACATAGATATGAGGTGATATTTTATCATTATAATTGTTTCTATATATTTGTACTGAAGAGTCCATATATGTATATCTTTTTTGATATTTAATCACAGCTCCTTCTCATCTCAAAAACTGAAAAGATTTTAACAGTTACGTTAATTTGTCTTGGACTTAGTTTTAAAATCTTGTACTTTTTATGAAACTATCATCTGATTTTATAGGTAGTTTGTTTTAAAGTGTAACATTTCATTTTTCTATAACAAGCATAAACACTTATATAGGCATATTTTTATAAACACACAACTATGAGCCCATATTATCAAGGATTAGTAATATAATAATTCCTCTTTCATATCATAATATACAAAGTACATTTTCATAAGTGTAAAACTCTACTGTCTAAATCAAATCTATAGATATGCATGTTCTTCTACAGTGTGCCAATAGGGCTACCAAACTGAACTTAAGTCTCATTGCCCAACATGCAGCAAAGCCAATCTATTGGCATGGGGTTGGGGTAAAAGAAAACATAGCATTTATTGCAGTGTGCCAAGCAAAGAGAACAGTCAGATCGTGCTCAAAAGACCCACACCCCAGATGGATTTCAGGGAATGTTTTTAAAGATAGTGTGAGGGAGAGGGTCACAGGGTGTGTGATTAGCTCATGCACAATTCTCTGGTTGATGGTGAGGTAACAGGGTGATGTTTCAGGAATCTCAGTGATCAACCTTATGGTTTCAACTGGTCTGAGATCTACATGCTTTGTTCAGTACTTTCCTGGTGGAAGTTTGGCTTCTGTATAAACAACTTAAAAAAAGTGTCAGACATTGTTATCTATGTACTTCAGGGAGGAAGTAAAGGTCCTGTGATTCTGTATATGGCTAATCTATTGTTTAAGTTGTTACCAATTCTTCTGTCCAACTGCTATTCTTTTTCTCTGAATGTTCTCACTAGTCTAATTACTAATCTTTGAGCCAGACTCTTTGAAATTCAGGGAAGGTTCAAGAGACTGAAGTTTTTCTTTAATTGAGAGGTGAGGAACTAAAATCTGTTACTGAGAGGTCTGTTGGGGGATTGCTCAGTTTCAACCCTCTCTTTACTTTAGTACTCCTCAGTCCTGAGGGAAACAGGGACAGGACAAGAATAGGAATAAATTATTAGAAAGAGAGGTTAATCATAAACTCAGAGGAGGAACTTGGTTTCATTAGTGTTGGTGATTTGGGGATGATTTATCTATCTACATCTATACCTATTATTAATCAGATAAGAACATTTAATTCCATCCCCCGCCCCCCACTGCTTTGCTAACAAGGTAGCTGGGGTGGATCAGCAGTATGTCTGTGCAGGTAAGACTTTGGGGCAGGTTGAGATTTCTAAACCCATCACTCATCTAGTGTCTGGAGAACTGATGCAGATAATCAAAGACAAGGGCCTTGATGCCAGGGTTATCAGTTAAGGGCAAAATTCTATAAAATTAGAAATCTATATCATCTTGTGTCACTTATATTCATCACCCCAAAATGCAGTCATCTCAATAAAATAAAAATAAATATTTTAAGCATTCTCTTTACACTTAGAAATGAGATAAGGATGTCCACCATCTTATTTCTATTCAACATTGCTTGTAAGGTCTTAGCCAATGCAATAATATGAGAAAAAATAAATTAGAGACTTAATGGTGGGGAAAAAATGCAGCCAAAAGAGGAAGTTCAAAATAAGACCAAGTGTATAATTAGAGCCAATTTCTTTATTTACTCATGACAATTTTTGAAATGTGCTTTTTTTTAAAAAAGAAGAATATTATTTCATGTCACTGAAATCTCTTTGTGTTTAAATCCCTTTAGCTCTTGCTTTAAAATCTAAGTGGGTGATCTTATACATACCAGACTGCGTTAGTTGTAGAAAGCAGGTCATTATGAAGGCCTGTGGAAGTGCATAAGCACTTGCACATCTGCACATAAACTTGCTGAAATATACATATATATATATTTTTTAATTGAAGTACATTCAGTTACAATGTGTCAATTTCTGGTGTACAGCACAATATCCCAGTCATGTGTATGCATACATATATTCATTTTCATATTCTTCATCATCAAAGATTATCACAAGATATTGAATATAGTTCCCTGTGCTATACAGAAGAAATTTTTTTAAATCTGTTTTTACATATAGTGCCTAACATTTGCAAATCTCAAACTCTGAAATGTATCCCTTCCCACCCGCTTTCCTCCAGGCAACCATAAGATTGTTTACTATGTCTGCTAGTCTCTGTTTTGTAGATGAGTTCATTAATGTCCTCTGTTTTCTTTTTTTTAGATTCCACATATGAGTGATATCATATGCTATTTTTCTTTCTTTTTCTGGTTTATTTAGAATGACAATCTCTAAGTATGTATTTTAATAATTATCATTGACAGTATTTTTGAATGATGTAAAAGGGCCTTGCTAGATTTCACTAACACTTATCAAAATCACATTATTAGAAGTCAAAAATACTGCATCTTTGTCCACGTTCCAACTGTTACCAAACATTCATGTTGTTAGTAAATTAATATGATCTGAAACAAAAGGAACGCATGATACTGACACTAAGCAAAAACTCTAATGAGGGTGTACATGTAAAATTCATATAAGTTCTTGTGAGATAATGAAAATATATATATATTGGTATTTGCCCCTGGTTCCTAGCATAGAGCTTCTTAACCCTTTTGTAATTTAAGTGACAAGAGCACTAGGAACATCTTTTGTCTTAATATTTGATCATTGACCCCAATTTCTGATACATGACTCTCAAAACCCTTGTAATTTCCTGGGTAATAGGAGAGTCTTTTGTTCTAATGAGACAGTTTGGATGCTTCCTGGATGAGAGCTAGTCTCTGGAAAGACCAAGCCATAATTAGCAGCTTGGAATTTTCAACTCTGCCCTTCACTTCCTTGAGAAAGGAGAAGGGCTGAAAACAGAGTTAATAATCGGTCATGCTCACGTGATGAAGACTCTATAAAATTCCAAGAGTGCAGGGTTTGGAAGAGTTTCCCTCCCCCTCACCTGTGTATCTCTTCATCTTAATGTTCATCTGTATTCTTTATCATATCTTTTAATAAACTGGTAAGTCTAAGTGCTTCCCTGAGTTCTGTGAGCCATTCTAGTAAGTTAATTGAACCCAAGGAAGGGGTCATTAGATCCTCTGATCTGTAGCCAGTTGGTCAGAAGCACAGGTGATAACCTGGGCTTGAGAGTGGCATCTGAAGTGGGGATTCAGGGGAAGTCTTGTGATAAGGAGCATTTAACCTGTGGGATCTGACATTATCTCTAGGTACACAGTGTAAGAACTGAATTAAATTGTAGGACACCTAGATGATGTTACAGAGAATTGCTTGTTTTGAGGAAAAACCTTCACACATTTGGGGACCAGAAGAGTCAGAAGTGAAGTAAAGGAGACATACAAGGATGAAGCACACAGTAGGAAAGAACTGAATTTTTCTTTTACAGTTCCCTATGGCATCATACACATAATATAAAACTGGGCTTTGCCTCTAAATTATTACATCTTAATTCCAAAACAATTAATTTTATGATTTGATGCATAAAATTAGGAATATATAAATGATAGTACCATTCAGAAAAAGGACAAAATGTAAATATTTGCTGTGTCTTTAGTAGCATGACGTTTCTTAACTTGCTCTTTCTTATGAGTTAATTGCAATCACAATACATACGTGTTTGGGTTATTAAAATGTCATCACTTTACAAGGCTTTTTTTTTTTTACTTTATTATAGGTAAAGTTGAATATATTTCTAAACAAGATAGGTTAATGGTGTTAATGGACTATAAATCATGTTCAAATGATTGTCTTCATTCCCTAAATTTAACTTTCAATTCCACTTATTATTTGACGCCACGTGCAGAAAGTTGTGTTTAGCTGCTTTTAAAACATCTTTTAAAACATCTCCGTTTCTTTGCTTTGCTATTGGGTACACTAACTGAAGTTAAAAATATAGACAGGAAACTTACCTTACTTAATTTTAAAATGTAGCAAAAAAAAAAAAAACTGAGAAGAAAAACATGTAGTTTCTGTTGATCATTTAAGCTTCTGACAGTATAATGCATATTTAGGATTAGCATAACAATATTAGCTAAGGGCAATGTAACCGGAGGAGTTTTCCTTTTAAGTCCTTTATTTGAATTTAAATCAGATCACCAGTGAGTTACTTCTCCACATTACTGGGAAACTATTTCTGGACCCAGAGCACAGAGTCCTTTTGAGACATGAAGGGGGCAGGGCACAGCCATTCAAGGAATGATACAGCAATTAACATCAAAATGGTGGAAGATTCAAACCCCAGTAGGCCTTGAGGCTCAAGATGATGGCAAATTTGACTTCTAGCAAATCTTGAGCTTCATTATATGCCCATTGTAAATATTAGCATGGTGAATAACATGCCCACAGGTACCATGGCAGCCCCAAGGCTAGCCACAAAAGGTCAAAGAGTGGGAAATAGCCAACTGTCTGGGAATCCCAGCCCCTTCCCCAGGCTAGTTAGCCTGGTCCTTCCACTTACTAGCATATGAAGCCACAGAGCCCATAAAAACTGGCAACACAGCGCCTCAGGCTGCTGCCCTCTCTCTCTCCCTTTTCAGAGAGAGCCTATACTCTGTCTATGGAGTGTGTGCTTACTTTTAATCTGAGCACCCAACCCCCACAACTCATGGCTTTTCTCTTGCCTTTCAGTGTATCTCTCTGAATGAATCTACCTTTACTCAACTGTGGCTCGCTCTGAAATTCTTTCCTGCTTGAAGCCAAGGACTCACACTTGGCGGGGAATGTCCCACGGGCTCAACAGAAGCCTGGACACGGCCCTCCTAACTCCCCATATCCATTTTTCCTGCATCACTTTTACTTTACTAGCAGTCTCATTAAAATCAGCACAGATAATAGTGTGTTGGATTTAAATAATGGCAGTTACAAACTTTAAATAACAATAAATAGTACAGATGTTATTTACTGTTTATTTTCTATCAGAAAGATTTAAGATTATTTAAGTGGTTAAAAATACGTATTGAATCCCAGCTAAAAATCATGTGCAGTGACAGACAGGCTCTGGGGTAATTGCGGCGAGAGACACAAAGTGCCTGCCCATAAGGAGTTCTCAGTCCAGTAGGTGGAGTAACATTTACCTGCCCACGTGGAAATTCTGAGTTCTGTTAAAACAGTCACATCTTGATTTCTAGGCTGTATGACTACACTTGGAACAAGAAAGTATTTGATTACTATTAATCCAATAATTCATTAAATTAGAACTAGTTAAGACTCATTAACTAAGAATAGTAGAATTTGTTAAAGAGAAAGAAGGGAAAAATCTGAGATGTGTTGTTTTGATTTAATTCTACCTGTGACCTTGGGTGACGTGTTCTTTGTGATTGGCTCCTTCTTCTGAAACATGGAGAAACTAATTTATTCATTCAGTAAACATTTATTAATATACTTTGTGTGAAGCAGATTTTCTGTTCTAGATTTGGAAAGGAAAGAGATGAAAGACATGATCATGGTTTTTAAGTTTCTTAGTTTTGTGGACAGTTAGCATTTCTCTCCTGGCTTTCTTCTCCTGAATAACTTGCAGGCACATTTATAGACTACTTTATGAAAGAAACAAACAAGTCAATAAACAAAACTATGTTACCAGGCAGCCACAGAGTTATTCTCAAGGAATCAGGTAACACTGAAGGGTAGAAATAGATTACGATCATTTTTCTCAATTAACCTTTAAATCTAAGGATACAGATTATTAGTTTTGATTGAACTCTATCAGAAATTTATGTTTAAAAATTAACATTGTTAACAGCTATGAAGAACATTACTGTAGACATTTTAACTGAGATACTGAAATATTATTAGCATTTATGTATAAACTATAATCCTTATCCACCCAAAAAAAAGTGTTTAGTTCAGTATGCAAAAGCAATGTGTGCTCTGGCATTCTAAAACCATGCAGAAAGATTACTACTGTGAAACATTGTTGCTTTTGTTAGGTGGTTAGATAAATGGGGCCACTGGGCAGATAGGTGGAGGGGAGGGAGAATGATCCAGGAGATCTGCCTCCAGTATAAAGGGACTTCACTTCTTCCAAATGAGTGTCAGCAAGAAACTGGTTAAAACCCGATAGCCCCGCATGGTAGAAGAAAGGACTTAACCAGACAGGACCAAATGCCCATTGTATTATAATTAACATTGTGGTTTAGGCTCCACCATGGGTTTTTCTTTATACACCATGGGTAAGGACATGCACAGTGGGGTCAAACATGACTAAGCACTCCAGGCCCAAGAGCTGTTAATCAATCAAGAGACCACCTCTAAGCGAGGGTATAAAAAAATGGAAAGACACACACACACACACACACACACACACACACACAATGCAGGATTCCTCCTTGAATCAGCCCGCCTCCTGCTGGGAAACGTACTCTTCTTTTCCTACATAAATCTTTTAGAATCTTCTTTCTGCACAATGCTTTCCATCTCCCATCTGTAAAACGTATCTTTTGGGTAAGACAAGATTTTTTCTTTTCCTGTTTCTCTTTTGGGTATCACTTTGCGTATTAAACTACTACTTACTTGGAATACTTACACCATTTATTGTGGAAACTGTCAATTCAAGAAACAATTAAGTATCAGAAACCATGCTAGCTCACTAATCTCATTTACTTGTCAAAGCAACTCATCCCCCACTCTCCATACCTCACCAGAAACAAGTGTATGAAAACTAAAATTTGACAAGCCCACAACTTCAAAACCTTGGAATTGAATATAAAAAGTGTATTTGAAAATGTCTATTCCACTTGTGGGAGAAGAAAAATGCTTAATTACTATTATACTTTCTTCATCTTCATCAACTTCACCCATACACAAATACATGAATATAAACTAAACATTCATTATAATCATGTCTATAATGAGTACACATATGTATACTATATTCATTATATTTGACCACTATATATAATTTAAACACATCCACTTGCATATAAGAGACATGTTACCACATAATAACACGTACCACAACGTCTGCTGTTTGCTTACATGAGTTAGCTCATTTAATGCACATAATAATACTATGAGTCAGGTAATAATGTTATTATTCTCTGGATTATATTGATAATGGAAACGAGGGACTGAGAAGTTAAGTCATTTGTCACTAAGAACATAGTTAAATAAGGTAGGACCAGGATTCTTTGCTGTTAGAGCTTGCACTTTTAGCTTACATTTGTGCCAAAGTTTTCCCTATCTACCATCTTTTATCTATGCATGTACCAATATAAAATACACACATAATGTATGATGAAGGTAGGAGATTTTGATAAGAATAATTTATAATATATAGTTTATATTATACATAGAGGTATATGATACCCACATCATCAAAAAAAAGTGATGAGTATTATAACAGGATTATAAGTCACTTTATAAATACATGAATCTTCAAAAACTCTCTTTTCTGTAAATACACTGAGATGTTGATTCAATTCTCTTCCTCCTTAACTCTAGTTAGTAAGAGTCTATTTCATTGCTGAATCATGTTAGTTTCTTGACACTAACTGGAGTGTGCTTTAGGATTGCTCCTCCTCTAATTCATTCAGTCTCCCTGTCCTTCATGAGCTCAGACCTTGAACTTCTGCTCTTCTTCTATACTTACTGATTTCAAAAGCTTATCAGTTCCCTTCAATCTCCCCTCTGTCAATATGATCTCTATGACCTTTAGATACACCTGTCTGTAGATAACAGCTACATTTATTTGTCATCACTAACAATCCAAAATGTCTAAAAGAAAATTTACTTTCCCTCATGACAGAACTTTCTTCTTAGCCAACAGCTTTATTTTTATCATTAGTTCTATAACCTTCTTTGTCCTCAAATTTCTAAATCTTGGGGTTCATTTTCTTTTTTCTGTCCTTTGTAAGAGTCCACCATTCCTCTTCATTTCTCTGCCATTCTTTTCATGTCACACTGAAAATTCTTCATTGACTTCTACCTTGACTTCTTGGCTTCTAATAATTTTGTTTCTTGTATCTTATTGCTGATCTTGCACTTTCCTAATGGATTGATATCCCCAAAAGCTTTCCACATAATATCAATTCCTTTTATAGGAAATTTACTTTGGGCCTCTATTATTCCTCAGGGAAAAAACAATTGATTTTCCATGTAATACTTAAGGCACTTCATGGTGCCACTTTAATTTTATTAACTCTCTCAAATCAAGTCCTCTATTTGAGTCAAGCTGCCTTCAGTATTGTGCTAATTCTCACTTATTTGTTATTTCCCTTATCAGAAATGCTCCTATGTATATTTTGAGCTGTATTTCATAATTTTTTCAACACACAGTAAAGAGACACCTTGATTTATTCTACTCCTTGGCCACCTTTCCCTGCTTTCAATTCCTTCAGCATTTGTAAATAAAGTTGGGTAACTTTATATATTTCTTCAACATATAGCTTTGGAATTAAACTCCAAATGTTTTCTTGTACCATACAGGACTTGAATGTACACATAGACTCTAATTTTCCTTAGGACTATAACCCTTTTGTTTATCTGTCATGGGAATTTATTTCTTTAGAATTTATAGGAGATCTAGGTCATGGAATGTTTTTATAAATTCACTATAATTATTGCTGCTAAGAACCTGCCCCTTGTATTTTGATTCTGTGAGGATCATTTTCCTCTTAAACTGATATTACTATGTTGTATTTCCTCTGCTCTTTTGTTTGCTTGGTTTTGTTTTTACTTAAATGCTGATTCATAACTAGAAAAAAAGAGAAAAGAAGGGAAAGGCTATAAAACTCAACTTCAAATCTAATATGTACTTGTTGATATTTCTAATGGAAATATTCTGAGAACCGTAAGTGTCTTGTTAAAACAGGAAATCAATAACATTTGTAGAATTACATTAAAACAAAATTATTCATAATAGTTTCTTGTAAATATTCAATGCCAGCTAGATTTTTCATGCAAACTGTTAGATTAAAATAAAGATCTGTTTATTTTGTGGATTTCTTTTTCCTTATATCATTTATGTCTTCTTCATACAGCAAGTACATGCTTTTAGATTCTTCCCTCAGTGGAAACTGCTATTCCCTTGCCAAGACTGAGAAGATTCTAATAAATAAGCATTTGGTTAGTTGCCATTTACTGATATGGGAGAAGGAGAAAGCCAGTTATTATTATTAGTACCTCCCCATTTACCATGCTTACTTATTTCCACCTCCATTTCCTTCTCCCCAATATTTCTGCTTCCTTCCCAGGCACTTTGGAAAAAGAATATAAAGCCATTGTTTCCTGATACACTTCCAACTCCCTTGAGCTGGTATCACTAGTGAAAAGAAATTGCACAAATCTACAAATCCTAATTACAGTCATTCGTTTTAGAGATTTCTTTTTTCAGGAACAGGAGACGAATGTATGTGTATATATATATATATATATATATATATACACATACACACACACACACACACACACACACACACACAGAGAGAGAGAGAGAGACAGAGACAGAGAGAGAGAGAAAGACAGAGACAGAGAGAAACTACATCAGTTCATACCCTAGTGTTGTCTCTTAAAATTGGACAATTTAACTCACTGGTGCCTCATTTTATTCATCTATCAAATAGGTATAGTAATAGAACTTCATGTATAGTGTTTTTGGAGCATTAAATAGTAATGATCGATGTAAAGACTTTAAGACAGTAATAGGCACATGTAAATATAATTAATGTTATGTTGTCACTGATTAAATTGTTATTAATTTGCTAGGGAATTGATACACAGTAAACCAAAGTTTGATGTCATTCCCCAACTCTTTCTAAATCACTAATGGGATTTCTTTCAAGTTATGAGGTTGAGAAAATTTTAAATGAGCAATTGCAATTATCTTAGTCCTACATTAGACCTCAGTCCTACTAAGAAAGCAAAACAGTGCTAGTGCAGTCACTAGATAAACACATCTCTCAAATCTACTCCCCTATTTCTTTGTTATACTGTCTGTAAACCTTACTTCCAATTGCACATCCTTTCAGCATCATATAAGAGTGTGCAACTAAAGTGATGCACACACAGCTTGATTTCATATGCAGATGTTCCAGCTGTGTTGACAGTAGCAACCATATGTTTCCTATTCCACCTGGGATATTCAGGCCCACTTTGTTTTGCACCGTGGGAGTAATTGGTTTCAGTGAGAAGCATGGCTTGCTGAGACAGTGCACCTTTTCAGGTGAGAATGCAAATAAGCTGTAGATAAAAAGAAATCACTGTATCTGATAGCAGAGAAGTTAGTGGAAGGAGAATGCACAGGGATCACAGTCAGACTGTGTGACAAGAGAGAATTAGAAATAGACAAAGGAAGGCAAAAGGAAGGGCTGAGAGCACCCAGGGCTGACTCAAGAAAGCACTTACATTGCTTCAGCATTAATCTAGACATCTTTGGCAAGTATTATGAAATGATGCCCTACTGATTTATTAGAAAATTAGAGTATGGCACTGAGGACCATTCAGATCAGTGATCTGGCAGTGAGCAGTTTTCTCAGCACTGGTCCAAATATAGGAATTTACAAAAGTCAATAATTAAGAAATATATGCAGGAAAGGAGATTTTAACAAGGGTATTGTTAAGGCAGAGCTATGAATAGATAGATAACTACTGATACCTGGTGTCCTCCTCAAAAGTAGCTGAATATTAACAAGGGGAGTCCTTACCAGGACTCACAGTGCCATCATTATGCAATACCTTACCCATTACTTAGTTAATCAGAGGTATCTCTAAAAAATTGGATTTCTGAATGTAGATGTAGTACATTAACTCTGAAATTTATTTGGTATGTGCTTCTAAAAGGAGTGACCAGATTTATAATGTAGATAGAAAAAGTATTGAAATTCTCTGAAGCTATGGCTAGTCACCACACCTGTGCATGATTCCTGGCTTAGCATTAGTTAAGCATATTTCTAAAGCAAAACATATCACCGTTGAATCTGGGAAAAAAAAGCTGCTTGTTTCATTTTTTTTCCTAAAGAGGGCTTTTAAATTTTTTCTTCAGGATTTTGACTGGTGGGAAGCAAAGACAATAGTTTTGAAAAGTTCATACATTATTGTTGGAAGTCCATGATATGCAAGTATGAATATACAAGTATGCAAACAAGTGAATTTACTTTGCTTTAGTTTAGATTAAAGTAACAATGGCATCTTGCATTAAATTGAATATATTACCATACATCTCAACTGCCACTGGCAGTGTATTAACCAAGAATGCTATAAAATAACTCCACTGCCTGTTTTTGTATAGTCTAAAAGCTAAGACAAATTTTCACATTTTTTAAAATGGTTGAAGAAAGATCAAAAGAACATAATTAGTTTGCGACAAGTGAAAATTATAGGAAATTCATATCTGTGCTTACAAATAAAGTTTTATTTGAAGCCAGCCATGCTCATTCATTTACGTGATGTTGATGGCTGCTTTCCTACTACAATGATAGAGCTAATTGGTTTTGACAAAAATCTTATGTCTTATCCAGAAATAGTTTACCAATCCCTATTATAAGGCAAAACAGGATAGTACATTGCTCCTTCCTTAGCAGACTTAATGGTCCAAGAGTTGATTCTGATAGAAACTAAGGGTGAGAAGATTGTAGACTAGAGCAGCTAGGTGATTGAATTGATAGAAAAACCACAGACTTACATGTGAAGGGTCAGGACACCCAGCATTCAGGATATCCTCTTCCTATCTATGTTTATGTAGGAACAGCCAGAAATACCTGTGACTCACTTTGAGCCCTCTAAGTCTTCTTTTGATTTTATTTTTTCTCATTTTTAACTTCATGAAAATTAAGAGTTAAAAGGTAAATCGATGTATTTTCTAACAGAATATTTGTATTTATTTAAGGATAGGAAAATAAGAGTGTGTCCACCCCTCTGATGAGCAGAGGTCATCCATCACACTCCTATTACAACGATAGTCCATTAGTGCCAGGGTAAAGATTCAGGGCAAGACTACATCACCCTCTAGGTGCCTTCAGTCACTTACCCTTGACCCATGGAAAAGTTGCTTTGAAGAAAAGGTAAAAGTTCATGAAGAAAGGTTATATTTATGTGCTGCAGCTACCCAATTAGTGGGGCACAGTGCTGAGCTTAAGGAACAATTATAAGAAATAAACAGACTTACCTACCCATAAGTCCCTTCGAAAAAAGGAATGATGGAGTAATTGATCACAAAAGTCACAAGAAAGTGAAGTGTCAAAAGATCATAACATGTTTACAGCAGCGACTTTAAGAGAACTCAGAGAATGGGAGATGTAATCTTTTGGATGTGGGGTTAAGGTTAATTTAAGGCTGATTCAGGAGATTTTTTTTTTTTTGGTCCTTTTGGTTTGAATGTTTTTAATCCCTAAGCATGAGTTGTTTCCCACTTTCCTATGTTGTTCATTCACAGAGATCCGAAATACAAGAGGAGGAAGCACATTTATTGCACAGCATGCATTCTTTAGCAGTGATGCACTGACAATGGGGCTTATTAGTAAGTACATCTTGTGGCAGTCATTTTAGCCTGATACAGATTCTTTTGTAATTTGTTCGATGGCAAGTGGTCACACAGATTATTTTCTAAAAATCTAAGAGCCTCTTAGAAAATGACAATACTGTCTGATCTATCAAGCATTCACTAACAGCTCAGTTACTTGGGTTCTTTTGGTGCAGTATTGAATAAATACTTCACTTTTTTTTTCATTCTACTCATTGGTCAGTTACAAGAATTTAAAGGCCTTGTCAAAATTGAGTCTTTCTTTAACTTTCCTTGATATGCAGTAGAGGATAAATGATTTTGCTCTCAACTAGCCAGCATTTTACTTGATTTTGTCATATTGACAGCAAAGGGCTTACTCTGAAGCAAACATAAAATGAACGCTGTCTTGTTAAATATATCTAAAGTTTAAAAGGAGAACTCAAAAGAGCTCTTTTGAATGGGCACTGTCTACTGTTATACTAACCATATTATTCTATTTACCTCTATCCAAAGTTTAGTGGGGCATGATATATCATTAGGCAATAGAAATAAAAAATGGAGAAAAGAATTAAAAGGTGTTTGCTTATAAATTAAAAATCCCTAAAATGAAAGCATCTAGCCTGCCAAATTAGTATGTGTTCATCATCTTATTTGTAACTAAAACTTCATCCCGTGAATTATAAGCTTACTTTCTAAAACATAAATAAAAGCAAGCATACAACATGATGATGAGAGTTAACAACGCTATATGTTATATTTGAAAATTGCTAAGAGTAGATCTTACAAGCTCTTATCACAAGAAAAAAAATTTATAACTGTATGACGTGATGGATGTTAACTAAATTTTTTGTTGTAATCATTTCACAATATATGTAAGTCAAGTCATTATACTGTACACCTTAAACTTATACAGTGCTCTATGCCAATTAGGTCTCAATAAAATTGGGAGAAGAAAGTAAATGATTAGTCACCATATGAAAATCAGTAAAGGAAATTTCTTACTTAGGGGCTCAGAAATTTTATTGAAAAACATATAAATATATTCCTTTCTTATACTTTCAATATGATATTTGATACATTTATGTAATGTGTATACAAGATTATCAAGAATAATGACATAGTGAACATCCAAAAGCTTACTGTAAAATTTAACAAGAACATCACCAAGTGATTGTTTTCTATCTATATATTCTCCTCATCCCTCCTTACCTCTACCACAGGGGATAACAGTAGCTCATGTTTTGTATTTATCACTCTTGTGATCCTTATAACTTTATCATATTTATATGCATGCCAAACAATATAATATTATTTTGTTTCTTATCTTTATTACAATATATCTTACTATAGGTGATGTTCTGGCAATTACTTTGCTTAATGTTAGTTTAACATTTATATATTGTTGTAAGTAGTTGCAGCTTATCCATAGTTTTTTATTTCTATATAATCTTCCATTGTATGTTTCTACTACTATTCATTTGTCCATTCTTTTTCAAGGTATATTTTCATTGTGTCCAGATTTTAGATATCACAAAAATTGCTGCTGTGAACACTGTTTTATAGACATAGATACATAGATACAGATATATAGATATAGATATATCTTCTGGACCAAATGTGTAAACATTTAATGCACATAACTGGATAATCTAGGGATATGTGAATATTAAGGTAATGGCAACTATTTCCCTAAAGTGCATATATCAATTTATACACTAACCAGAGTGTATTAAAGATTTCTTTAATCCATATACTTACTTAGTGAACATGTTTTGTCTTCTATGTAGCACTTAATTCCTATGATTTTCTCTCATTTTTATACTGCATTGTGTTCCTGCAAACTTTCTCTATCTCATTGCCTTAAAGAGTGTACTCTTTCAGTATTTAGTTATATTACAGCAAGAAGATCCCTCAGAGCACCATGCCAGAAGCCAGCAGAAATAGTTTTGACCATACATAAAGATGAACAAAAACAGCATGTAAATTCAGAATTAGAGAGATTTTTCAACTTTAACACCCACACATTACGTATAATAAATATCAAACCCCAAGGGAGTACAAAAAAAAGATTAGGATTGAGATGTTAGTTGGGGCTCCCATAAGCTAGTACCTTAGACAGGAGTTTGTCATTACAGATAGTGGAAGATGCCAAAACCAAAAAAATCAAGCTGAATCAAAAGCCAAGAGGAAATCCAAATCTCAGAAATCCAAAAGGGTTTCCAAAAAATTATCAGATGGTAGAGCAAAAGCAAATACGAAAGTCAGGATGAGGAGCTTGTTGAGAAAGACCAATGCAAGGACAAAAGTCCAAGTGTGAACCAATCTCAGAGTAAGTGGGAAGGTGCAGGGCAATTGCATAGAAGTTAATGCTTTTGTCAGAGATTTGCTCTTATGCTACTGCCAAAATAAGGTGAATCAATTGGACAGCTGAAGTTAAAAGGACCTAAGAAATGATGGGCATCATATTGTGATCTGTCTAAGTTTTCATGGCTTATTCAGAGCCAAGACTGGAGTCAAATCAAGTTATTATAAGTACAATATTCTTTGTTTGCTCTTCAAGGAAGAAAACATATATAGATTTAGAGAAAGGTGTCCCAGTTACCAGAGGTTCACATAATGCTTAAGTCTAGGGGAAAGCTGGGAAGGTAAATGAAGGTTTAAGAACTCATAGGAAGCATGAATAGTGATGACAGATGATTAAATTGATTAATGTTAAATCTGAATTGTTCTCAGTTTGCATAAATTTTGTAGTTTGTTAGATTGTGCAAAATTGATTTCAAAGAGGAACTGTCAATAAAACTTTTATTTGGCTTTATTAACTCTTTATTTGCCTTAATATGTATCAGTTATACTGCAGAGAGCAGTAATAACTATAAAGAATTTCAAGTCAATTTTGTTAAATTATTTTCAGCTTCAAACTATTGAACTATTCAATAACTTCTTCTGTAGTAGGATTAAAAATTTAATGGTTTATTTTTGCAACTGTATATATATATATATTTTAAATTTTTACATACATTTTTTCCTGAAGAATGTGATAAATTTATATTATTAGCTAAATAAAGAAAGAACTACTATAGTATACTGTTCTTCCCATATGAGGATCATACTTTCGATCCACTGAGAGTGGGGTGATGGATTGGGACTGAGTTTAATACTTTTGCAAACACACCTCACTGAGATGTATGGGTACCTGGAGACTTTTGCCAGATAAGTATACTATTCTCAAACTGTAGTTTACATGTTATGGCAAAAATCTCTCTTGATCCAAGGAACATTTGAAGATTTAATAAGGCGATTTTATCATCAAGATAGACTCAAGAGTTACAGAATCTAATTGATATTAGA
Source organism: Vicugna pacos (assembly GCF_048564905.1). Classification (NCBI taxonomy): domain Eukaryota; kingdom Metazoa; phylum Chordata; class Mammalia; order Artiodactyla; family Camelidae; genus Vicugna; species Vicugna pacos. The sequence goes on along the minus strand of NC_132994.1, from coordinate 23,177,154 downwards.
CCTGGCAATCATTACTGTACTCATTTCTTTACACTGAATTTTTCTCAATATACTATTTAAACTTTAGGAGCAGGTTTTTATTTCAACAGCAAGCACAGAGTTAGTATTATTTTATTATCTATCTTCTGGGGTAGCTTAATACCATCTAAAACCACATACTACCTGATTAGTAGTTAATTTCAGGTTTCCCAAAAATTGTACAGACATAATATCAACATTTGATCAAACAATTCAACACATATCAAAGGAAACATATTGTATCCTTAAATTTATGAGTATCTTTTCTATGCAGATTTAATCAATCAAAACAAAAACAAATAAAACAAAGTCTTACCATTTCTACTTAATTGTGGAATTTTTTTTGAAAGTTCCTTTTTGAAGTAGTCACTTTTTTTTTTTTTCTAATAACCCATTGTACATCACTCCTTGGATCTCCCCTAGAAGGTCCCTGGCCATTATACAATGAACTTGTCCACATTTTAAATCACTGCCTGTACACGTCAAACATGCTCCCTGTCTTTTCTCCTTTAACCAGCTACCAAAACTAGAAACTGAAAAGTCAACCCAGATCCCTGCCTCTCTGTACCCCTTACTTCCAACAGTTCAGAAACTCCATGCATTTCCACATCCTAATGTCTCTCAAACATAGCCTTTCCTCTCCTCTCCACTATGTCTTACTTCCAGACCTCATTTTTCTTATTCTTTTAAAAATTTTCCTTTCAATTCATTCTGTACATTTTTGACTTACTGATCTTTCCAAACAGATCTTTTTATATCAGTTACATTATATAGCTCCTTCAATGACTCCCTGTAGTCTAGGATAAAATCCACTTTTTAGCATGACATACAAGGACTATGCCTACCTCCCCAGCCTCCATGTCACTCTTCTACCTTGTACACATCTTCATTATATTTAATGCTGTATTCTTCTTTCTACTGCCACAAATGACCATTTCATTCTTTACTGATGAGCTCCTAATCAATACTACTAGAGATTCAGCTTTACCATCACCTCTTCCAAACTCTTTCCCTGTTCCACAATCATACTAGCTGTACTTCTCCACAGCATTAATCATAGTCAATTATAGCAGTCTGTGCTCCATCCCCATTGCCCCACAGTTGACTGAGCATCTTGAAGGCTGGTACTGTGACTTTAGCATCTATCCTCATGACTAGTATAATTTTCACTTAATGAGTATTTGTTTAATGAATAATTAAATGAATAAACCCTATTTATCTGTCAATAACTACACTATTCATCTAGCAGCTATTTCATTTACTTCCAGAATTCTTTGGAAGATCATCAAAGCTAGCTTTATTCATCAAAATATAGAAAACAGAGCAGTATATTTAGATTTCAATAGTAAATTGAGTTCATGAGATAAAATTACTTTAGAATAATTTATTTAAAATAGTGATTCATACACAAGTAAGAATTTCTTTATGTGACTATTTAGATATAGTTGGAGAGAACTGGATTGAATTTATTATGTCAAAGGGACTTTTACATTAACAGTATTACTGCTTCAAAACACTGGAAAAGTAGTTCTGGAACACTATGAAATTTTCTTTGTATTGATTAGACATTTAACTTTTAGTACTTTGATGGTCAGATATTTTAGCAAGTTCAAACATCAAGAGATAAGAGAGAATGTGTACCTCAAGTGCAGCTTGAAAAAAGGGCAAATAAAACAAACAACAACCACACATAGAAATAAAACTTCTAAAAAGTACTTGGGTTACTAAAGCAAACCATCCATCAACATGAACTCTAAGTCAATGAAATAGCATTTTTAAAGTATACCAAAAAATACTTTTAAAAAAGCTATCATGTTTTCACATGAAAGTATATTGTGGCAATGTAAGTTTAATTCTATTTCTACTCAAGCTAATTTAATGTTAGGCTCTATTTATGAAAACATGAAAAAAATATGTTTAGAATTCTGGTTCTATCACATATTAGTTGTATTAACCTCTATAAGCTACCTGTTTCTCATTTGTAAAATATAGAAAGTAATAATATATTAAGAAAAGTTGTGAAAATTAAATGAGATAATCAATTGAACAACTAAGCACAATGTATGTAGCATGTAATGAGCATTTAATATATGTTAACTATTCATTTACTATAAACATAAGTAAAACCTGGGCAATATTTGCATCTATGACTTAAAAGCAGAAACAAAAAAATAATTTTTTTTTAGTTGACATTTATTAGTTTGAATACATAGTGAAATCAAATATATCCACTTCTTCAGTAGTTTGATGAGTTTCACTTTTATTATGCTCTTTTCTTTCCAATGTTATGTTTGGTATTATGTAGCTATTTCCCTCTATCATTTTCTAAATTATCAGAGGGCTTATTCTGAGAAATTGATTCAAAATAAAAATTTTACTTAAGAGTTGTTTCATTGTTGTTTTTAATGACATTTATTAGAAATATATGTATTTATATTTATTAAATATAATAAGGAAACTAACTGCATGACTTCTAATCATAATATGAATAATTAACATTTTTAGGAAAAATGTATTTGTCGTCAAAGTTTTGTTATTTATTTGTATTGACCATTCATAAGAGTTAAGTTATATAAGTATAAAAATGTCACAGAGAAATCTTTTTAACTGTTTTCTTATATTGAAATCATTATAATGAAAAATAAAAGAATAAAAATGTTCCATATAAAGTCAGTCCACAAAATCTTTAAATTCAAACTTAGCTATTCTTGAAGAGAAATTGTTGAAGTATCATTTTTTTTAAAAAACCATCTCTCGGTGTTAGAATTAAATAGGTTCATATTAAGTTTTAAATGTACAGCTATTGTATGCACTCCATTTCAACTCTTGACAATTATTTCCCTGTTGATTCTAAATCAGGAAATAGATGCCAGTAAGCTGAACTATTGTTATGCTACAGCTGCAGCTGCACCAATCTCAAAAATAGCTATGATAAAACAACAACAACAACTACTACTGTAGAATGATTTGGAAAAGGTAGGGAAGTTATCTTAGATTTCTAAGAAATCTCAGTTGAACCACTTGCACCTGGGTTCCCATGAGGTACATTTTCTTTTAGATGACAATAGTGTGACAACAGTATAGCTGGGAATTCCTTTATCATGAGTACAGAGGTATGTTACAGCTACTTAAATTTTTGTTGTTATTTCTATCTTTTCTTATCCTTGGAGACAGTAAAAAAATTAGTGACCTATATCTTTTATTTGTTTGCTTGTTTCTGACTTTAGGTTTAAAATGCATGTGTGTATTGTATGTATGTGTGTTTTATAACAACCATCTTTGTTATAGAATTCATTTCTTAATGGGTACTAAAGGAAACACCAATGCTTACCCATGTTAGAATAAGGGAAGAAAAATAAGTTTTGTGTATATATTTAAGGTTATGAGTCACTCAATTAAATAAGAAATTTTCATTAGACTTATCGAGGTCCAAGGCATTTGCTAGGCACTTTGTGGGACTGACAAAAGTACAGAAGTCATACTTCCTTCAAGAACTCAATATTTTCACAATATGGAGACAGTGAAAGAATAAAGATGATGGTAAAAGGAAAAGTCAACATACCTGTTTTCTAAATAATCTAGTATAAATAATTCTCGTTAATCCAAATCTTCAGTTCAAGGGAAATACTGGCAATTGAAGGTTCTGGGGTTGTTTATGTAAATATAGAAATGCATTTAAGGTATTTTAAATATCTTAACCATAGTAGAAGTCTCTCTTTCTGTCTTTTAGTTTGTACCACTTAATCTCCCTCAACTATTTTATTTCTCTCATCCCTTTACCCTCCTCCCCTCTGGCAACAACCATTTTGTTTTCTGTATCTATGACTCTGTTCTGTTATGTTTGTTAATTTGTTTTATTTTTTAGATTCCACATAAAAGTGAAATTGTACAATATTTTTCTTTCTCTGCCTGACTTACTTCACTCAGAAGAATACCCTCTAGGTCCATCCATTTTGTTGCAAATGGCAAGATTTCATTCATTTTTGTGGCTGAGAAATAGTTCATGTGTGTGTGTGTGTGTGTGTGTGTGTGTATACATATCACATTTTTATTCATTATTATAATAAGGTCCCATGTATCTCAGAAATAGGAAGTGACAAGTTAAGTACTTCAGAAAAGAAGGCCTATTAAAGTGAATATAAAAGTAAATTAGAAGTGACTAAAACATTTGTAAATGATAATTTATGAAGAGGAATCATAAATAAGTGGAAAATTAAGCTTGGGTTAAACATTGAAAGTTTTGAGTTCCTTTTTCAAGAAAAGAGTTTAGGGACCAAGAGATGAAAGTTCTAATCTCAGCACTGTCACTACTTTCTCATTTATGATCTTCTTTTCTTATATATAAAATGAAGGGATTCATGTAAAGTTCCTTATGCCTTAATATTCTGCGATTCTCTCATTGATATGTTATGGAAGAGAGCACATCCTTTGACTTGTCTTAATCAAGTGGCTTCATTAATTTTACCACAGAGCTTAATATGGTCAACAGGTTTTCTTCATTCAGCAGAAATGTTCATTGATGAATCTACAAAATTAGCTGTAGATGAGGCATTATGGAGAGAAAGCATCACACTTAAACAGAAATCTGTAAACTATTCCTTCCTTATGAGGTGCTGGTCGATGTTCTCCCTAATTGCCCTCCACACAAAATTCCTGCTTATGTTTATTTATTAACTCCTAATTAGTTGAGCCTGAGCATTCATCTGAGTGAAACAGGAACTAAACTTTCACTGTATCAGTAAAGTAGTTGAGAATCCCTGTCTTAAATATAATTTTCTTAAGTTTAAATGGGTCTCCAGTTATATTTTAATATAATCTCTAAGTTAAAATGCTGAAGTGTTTTTTATAAATGATTTTCAAAATAATTATAATATGGTTATTACTTGTGCACTAGAATTGACTAAAATTGGGAGGATTTCTCAGTTTATATATCTATGTGTACTTGAGGGGAAAAAAAAAAAACTTTAGCTTAGGATTTTATGTCCAAAAAAACAAAATAGCCTTAGTCAGAAGTAAGACCATTGTGCATTTGCCTGTTTCATAACCTTACTGTTATTTGGAGAGCATTTTGAATTATTACTGAAAAAAAAGCTCAAAGTTTACAGTAAATAAGTTCACACCAATGGATTTTTCTGTAACTTACTTTCTTCAACATTCTCTACTATTCTAGATTCCTGCTTTACCTTTCACACACACATACACACATGTTTTTGTTCACATGACTGTTAACTTTCTTGAAATGCCAGCTTCTCAATTACTATTGGCGTTCTGTACCCTTGATGATGGACAAAGTATCATAAACTTTTCACATGAACAGTCACATGACACATACTTAAAAACAGATCATCCCATTCCAGATCACTGTGATACTTGCTGTTTAGTATCATTTGTAGGCTGTTAGCAAGAGCAATACTATTGTAACTTTTCATAGCCAATGTTATGGTGGCTACACTGGTATTTCAGGTTTAAGAAATAAGATTATTCACTATTAAGAAAACAAACAACCTATTTAAATAATAAGTCACAGATCTTAACAGCTCACTAAGGAAGATGTATAGATGTTAAATAAGCAGATGTTCCATATCATATTTCATCAGGGAAATACAAATTAAAACAGCAATGAGATATGACTGCACACCTACTAAAATGACCCAAATCGAGAACAATGACATCACCAAATTCTGGTGGGACTGTGGGCAGTAGGAATTCTCCTACATTGCTGGTGGGAATGCAAAATGTTGCAGCCACTTTGAAGATAGTTTGACATTTGTTATAAAACTAAACCTATTCTTAACCATATGACCCGGCAATTGTGCTCCTTGGTTTATTTACCCAAAGGATCTGAAAAATTATGTCCACACAAAAACGTGTAAACATAGCTGTTTATAGCTGCTTTACTCATAGGTGGCAAACCTTGGAAGCAACCAAGATGTCTTTTAGTAAGTAAGTGGATAAATAAACTGGTACAACCAGACAATGAAATAATCATAGCTTAAAATGAAATGCACTATTAAAGCCATGAAAAGACATGAAGGAAATTTCCGTGCATATTACCAAGTTTAAAAAGCCAATCTGAAATGGTTATATACTGTATGATTCCAACTATATGACATGGAGAGAGTAAAAAAGTGCTTGCATAAGGATGATGGCATAAGAGGGATGAACAGGTAGAGTACAGAGGATCTTCAGGGCAGTAAAAATACCCTATATAATGCCATAATGATAGATATATGTCACAATACATCTGTCCAAAACCATAAAACGTACACCAAGAGTGAAATGTAATGTAAACTATGGATTTTGGGTGATTATGATGTGTCAGTATAGGTTCATCCTTGGTAAAAGTGGGCCATTCTGATCAGTGATGTTGACAATGGAGGAGACTGTGCAGTACATGGAGTATCTGGGATATCTCTTTACTTCCTTCTTAATTTTTTTGGAAATTTAAAACTGTTCTAAAAATATAAAGTTTGTCATTTTCACTTTTTATAAACTATGTGTGTGAATCATTCCTTAATCTACTCTTCTTTTATTCTATAACTAAATTTTAAAATCATTTTAGTAGAATTTTCTTCAATCTCTAATTTCATGATACTTTTATCTCAGGGAAAGTAAAGTTCTGAACTAAAATGTGTAATAGGAACTCATTTACCACATATTATACACAATTTTTTCCCACTTGTTTGCCAATTCTACATACGCATAAAGGGAAGGAAAAAATGAGATTTAGATGTAGAAAATGTTAAACTAAGTGTTCAAACAGTTCTGTACATCTTAAATCCACATATTCTTCCCCTTTGGCCAACACTCATGCCCTTTCAACTGCTTGTAGGGCAGTTGGCTTTTAAGGAGAATGGTGCTGTGTTTAAAGAATCATGACTACCTTTCTTGATGCTTGCAATTTTTTGCTAAATTTCACTGTTGAGTTCACCAAAGACACTTCTGTATCTTGAGAGGACCCTCTGTAATGACTACCTGGTGCCTTCTGTGTCACAGTGGAGTGACAGAAGCAGTTTGTCTACACCTGGGCAGAGCAGTTTGTCAATGGCCAAGAGAAGCCTTGACTGCCACTTTCTCTTCTCTCACCTTCACTCCATTCTTCTCCATGATAGACTGAGACTTTGAAGTTCACTTCTATTCCAAGGAAAGGTTATTCTTGATTCCTGCCTTTCCCTAACTACTTTCCTTAGATTTGTTCTTAAGCATAAAGAGGCTTTGCAAAATAAAAATGCTACAGGATGAATAGCATTTGGAAAACATTGACATAATGAAGATAAATTTCTTTATAGCAGGACTGTTCAATGCCTACATATGCTGATGTGCATCATGATTCTCTAAAAGGAGGAATGGTAGTTTTTTTTTCAATCTTATTTGATTCTGGGAATTTGACTTAGCTGAATTCCTGATATGGAAAGTCCAGTTTGAGAAACACAGTCTTAGATAGCTATCAACTATTTATACTTTAGCATAAAGGAAGGATAGGAGAGTAGGGTTTGATAAGAGTAATCTAACAATGTCAATGAGATTCCAAATACAGATGCTCATTTTGGAGACAGATTTACTTAGGACTCAATCTGCAGCAGGTCACCATTACAGGTGTAGCTGAAGGGCATAGTAGTAAAAGGAAACAGACTCTTTGTTTTTGCACTCTCTGTTTTGTCAAGTATGTGCTGACAGTATAAATGCAGTTGTTAATTTTTACCACAAGGTTGTAAGCCCACCTGCATAAATAAGCCAACACAACCTGCAATGCAAGAGTAGAGTAATAGGTGTCTTTAGTGCAACAGACAACAAACAATCAGGTAATAGAATAATCTTATCTAATGTGCTAATAGGCTACTGAAAAAAAAAAAAAAAAAAGAAAGAGACAAACAAAGATCAGATCCAGGTGAGCAATTTCTCATTGAACCAGATTGTTTTTAATGTCAAAGTCACTTACAAAATCACTCTCTCTTAGGAAGTTAGGAAATTAAGAAGTTGGTAAGCTGCTTGAGGAGTCCATTTAATTATCCCATTAGCACATATGTACTTAGTTTCTGTGTCAGGAAAGAGATGTAATAATGCTGGAGTTTATTTCTGTATGTATAGTGCTCTCTGTTCTCAAGTAAGTGGTGAATTTAAGGGGAATCTTACTTGTCTATTATTTTTCAGTTTCTTCAGTGCTACATTGCTTTTTACAATTTGAGTATTTAACACATTTGGTCAACTTGATGCTCAGGCAAATAAGGCAGAGCAGCCTCTTACAGCTGTAATTTAATAAGCAGGATCGTTCTAGATTGAAGGAGTTCAGATGTGTTCTTAAGTAACTAGTTTAATGTCTGGATTTACTTAAATCGTAGGGTGAATCAAGAGATTACCTTTATTTTGTTCTTCAAGAGAATCACTTATTGCCACCACTGACATCACATTTTCTAAATAAATACTTTGGTATGAAAAATCTAGGAGTGATAAAGTGTCTTCCCACATGCAGAACCGGAGACTTTACCACTGACAGGGTGAGTTGTTGAAAACGTTCTTTACACTGTTAATTTTCTGTTAAAAGTCTTGTAATACTAAGATGTGAATTTTCCTTATAATATCATAGTGGATTTCAGAATTTTCTCAAAATAAGGAAAACAGAATAACCTGCCATTTCTCTTTAACCTGATCCTTCACTCGCAAGCTACACATAGGGATAATTATCACTCAGTTACAGAAGAAAAATTCTAATTTTGACGTTTACACTGCAAAAGGTGTATATTAATTTTATTTAATGAAGATCTAAGACACTTTTCTGAGTCAGTAAAGTCTAAAAATACCTAGTCAAAGGCCAGGCCCTCGGAGCCTTCGTGGGTGAGCTGCACTCTATTTACCCGAGTCTGGCAGTTGATGCTTCTCCTTCTCTCCTTTATTAACAGTACTAATGGACTTTGAAAGATTTGCATTTCTTCAGCAGCATTATTCTGCCTCATTTTCTTAATGCTATCCTGTGGGTTTTGCCAACTTCCCCTTTTATCTACTTCTTCAGCTTAAATTAAATTCAAGCAAGCGTAGATCATTCTCTATGAATATTATAAAACCTAGAAAGCAAATTCTTTTGTGAACATAGTAAATGATACTTTTGAAGGTAATATTTAAGTGCAATTTAAAGCAAAGTCATTGCACTTTGTAATGGAACTAGATAATTAAACAAAATATACTGCTTAACATAACATTAAGAAGTTGGCTGCAGGAAAGCTTGGCAAATGAAGACAACTGAACTAAGGTATTTTTTTCTCTCCTCATTAGTTTAGGTGAAGTGCCTAGGTATGCTGTTCCTCCTCTCGTAAAGACTGTTTTGTCAGGTTTCTGATTAGTGTCCCTGCCTGTGAGGTTGCTTAATAAGCAGGATCCTCAGGCATAGAAAACACAGAGGGCCTCAGTACAGATATCAAGACCTATTTCCCCCCAATATCCTTCTCATCCCAGCTGCCATTCAATATCCTGAGAATTCTGGTAAAATGTGAAAAGCAGGCCTCAAGGCTGCTGTTACTTCTGTGAACTACAGACTTTCCTCTCAGGAAACCTAACTGCATATCTAAAGTCAACTTGGTAGATTCATAGAACTAGACCTAGTTTCCTCCATGTGGCTCCCCTATGGTATGGACACACTTGAATTTGTTTTCCCTTTGTCCCAGATGGGAAAAAGGATCTATGTAACCAAGGCAACTGATTTTGACCCAAAGCATGAAAAACAAAAAAGAAGTTGGTTGTTCCCACCGGACCCGCCTTTTTAAATAGCTGGCAGATAACTTTGGCTTCTGGCATTTCCTTCATCTTCTTTGAGGCCAGGACTTAATCAGAGGCACAATCACATTCTAACCTAAACTTTCTGTGCTTTTCTGTCTGATGCTCACGTGTAAACAAACAAAAGACTGCAGAACATACTGCCCTTTCTTTATGCTATATCTCCAAAATTTATTGAAATGAGCCATAAAAATAAATGTAGACCTTTGTCACCTATTCTTCCAAGACCCTGTGTTTTTGCTCCCCTTTCCTAACTGCATAAGAAAGACAGACCAGGTGTGCAAGAGAAGGATTACTAGGGCTACCTCAAAACCACCGGAATCCAGGCAACTAGAAGCAAGGAATATAGATATTTCAGAATCAGTATAATATTCTTTGCTATAATATACTGTCTTCCATTTAATTATTTCCCCTTTTCTTTTTAAGATAAGGTAGATGGTTTAGTGCTTTCATGTTTGGTACCTACAGAAAGAGGTTACAGTTTTAGTAAAAGAGGTAAGAATTCTGAGCTATGTCTGAATAATATATCAGACTGAGGGCCCAGTTTGCTCTTCACAGAACCACAAACTAGGATAGTTATGAAGCCAAATACAAAGATACTGTACTTTATCTCTTTGATCCATCTGGGGCCTTCTTTTCCCCCTGGCAGCCTATGTAACCATCTCTACTCTGGGGCTTTCTCATGGCTTAGACCAGAATAAGGAGGCAACTCCCAGAGTTCCTGATGGCACTGCACTCCATACTGTTATCATTTCAAACCTTATCTTAGATCTAATTTTCTTCCTATTTTGGAGACCTCCTTGGGTAAAGAGGTACTTGAAACCACTTCTCAGAGTCCTTCAGTGCAAAGCTTATATTTTCTCCCACTCTTTTTTTCCCCAAACTCCCCATCTGGGGGAACCTTTTTCTATTATGAGGATGAGGAAGATTATGAATCAATACCCCTCCAAATATTTTTTGTCATACCTAGGTTAATGGTTTTAAGTTTTTCAAAAAGAGAATGTAGATTTTGATGGTTCAGCTTCCTGTTTCTGATAACACAGTTACTTCTTTAAAGCAAAGGTTTCAGTGTAAGCAGGGAATATGGGGAGATGGTGATAATAAACTACTAGTATATTATAGTAGATTTTTTTGATTGGGGTTACTGGTTGGTTGTGTGATAAAAGTGTTAAGGCAATAAAGAGCAGTAAAGGACAGTGGTTAGAAGCACAGAGAAGACTCATCTGACTATAGGAAATTTTGTTATATTAATATTCAGGATTGAGATGAGGATTGACATATACAAATTACTCATCACAGTAGTTGACACATGGAAAGAGGTCTACGAATGGCTATTATCAATTATTAAAAATGATATAGAAAATATCAATTTCAAAATAAAGCGTGACTTCCATTGCTGTTTGTACTTCAGTAAAAGTGTATCTTGTCTATTAAAATAAGGCAAACAATTAACACATTCTGTATTAATGGCTCTTCTAAATTTTTTTCTGTGAATTGACTCAGCTAAGTGAATGCCAATAATCTCATCATAGGAGATCCGTATGTGACACTCCTGAGGAGAAATGTTTTTATGAGCCATTCTTAGGGAAGAATAATACATATTTGTTTTTTTAGCATGGGAGAGAGTACAAACAGATTCTTCTCCATATTTCCAATATTCTCTGATCTCCTGCTACACTACCACTGAGTAAAATCTTACCCATTTTTCTAGCCAAGGAAAGACTAAGTGAGACCCTTTCCTTATATGTCAAGATTCTAAATTTGGTGGGGAGCAGGAAGTGAGAATGAGGTAGGAGAGAGAGAATGAGCCAGCTAGCCTGTGTGTTTGAATGGCACTAAAGGAACTGCATTCAGTTAACCTGATCTGGGAGAGGCAGTGGGGTAAAACTCTACCTATTCATAGCATAATGACTTAAGACACTGTCTATGAGTACAACTCAATCTTTAACCCACTGGGTTTCTGAATCTGATGAAGGGTTGGCAGGGAGTGGAGCTCCTTGAGGTATATCACAAACATTTGAGTATATCTTATGCATTAATCATACTGTTGAAAAACCCAATTATTTGTCCTTGATATCATCAATACTTGTCATTTTTTTGCTTACTTAACTTTTTGTCAATATTTTCTTAAATTTATGATGTCCTTTAAATATGTCAAAATATACACTTACTTTTATTATAAACCAATACATACTCACTAAAAACACAAACCAGTCACACCAGGGCAAATACTGCATGATTCTACTTATATGAGGAATCCAAACAGACAAACTCATAAAAGCAGAGAACAGAATAGTGTCTGCAGGCAGGGGGAAATGACGGTTGCTATTCAGTGGAGATAATGTTTTAGCTACACAACGATTAATTTCTAGAAATGACCTGTACAGCATTGTGCCAACAGTTAATAACACTGAGTTATACACTTGTTTGTTAATTTGTACACTAAAGTTTATTAAAAGGCTAGATCTCATGTTAAGTGTTTTTATAATTATGTATGTGTATATATATATATATATATATATATATATGAAACAGAAAAAATCCTCCATAATTCTATTTCTGTCATTTTCTCTATGCTTTTCAGCAATCACTTTGGAAACCATATTTTAAAAGACATGTAGTCATTAAGTATGTTGATTTTTGCTTGGTGCTTTTCTGTTTTTCTGTTTCTGAAGTCATAATACTTGTGATTTATTTTACTGGATAAATGTTTTATCATATGTCTCCTACTGAGGTACATAATAATAAGAGGCTATGTTTTTGGACCAGCTGGGCTAGAATTAGGACTCCTTACTTATTACTTGTAGAAACATGGGGAGGTTTCATGTTCACTCATGCTTTGGTTTTCTTATCTTTAAAAGAATAGTATCCCCTACTCAGCCATAAAAAAAAAATAAAATAATGCCATTTGTAGCAACATGAATGGAAATAGAGATTGCCATTCTAAGTGAAGTAAGCCGGAAAGAGAAATAAAAATACCATATGATATCACGTATATGTGGAATCTTAAAAAAAAAAAAAGACAAATGAACTTATTTACAAAACAGAAACAGACTCACAGACATAGAAAACAAACTTAGGGTTACTAGGGGGTGAAGTGGATGGGAAGAGATAAATTGGGAGTTCAAGATTTGCAGATACTAACTACTGTATGTAAATAGATAAACAATAAGTTTATACTGTATAGCACAGGGAACTATATTCAATATCTTGTAGTAACCTATTATGAAAACAGATATATGTATGTATATGAATGATGGAACTATTATGCTGCACACCAGAAATTGACACAGTATTGTAAACTGACTATACTTCAGTTAAAAAAAAAAGAAGAATAGTATCCCATCTTAGGGTTTGTTGTGAGATGTAGAAGAGTTACTAAATGACAAATGTACCTGGAATAGTGCTTGACACACAGTAAACCCTCAACACATGTAAGCTTCCATTATTCTTATCATTGGACATGCATGTGGTTTCAACTTTCAAAAATTGCCAATGCAATCCTATTATGAAAAAAAATTTAATAGACATATTTTACATTAGACATTACCTTAGATATTAGATTTCCTGAGATTTTTTGCATCAAAATTATTATTTTTTTATGCAGGGAGTAGGGGGGCTTTGATAGGTATCTACTATCTTCTAAAATGCATGCAAAACTCCAAACCAGCTATTAGAGGTTTTATGTGATAGAATTACTGGAGGTATCTTCATCAGGTTCTATTAATACGTTAATATATAAATAAACTTTAAAATTGCCCCTCTGTATTATGACAACTCACCTACCTGGCATTCAGTAATTTTTCCAAATATATCTTATAAATATATAGACAAAGTATAAGGAGTGAGGAACAAAAAAACTTTTGAAGATTCTTAATTCACATCACACAGTAAATGAAATAATGCTCAAGTACTAAATACACTCAGATTCTTATTCACAGCCATGCAATCTTGTTTTACATGAAGTCCTCCTATCAGCTTTTTCTGAGTTGCCAGTAGAATAGAAGCAAAGTAAACTGAATTAAATTTTAAAAGTGTAAAATAACATAAAACTCAATTGAATTAAATTAGAGTAAATTGAAATGCACACTAACAGTTTCAGTGAAAGCAGTAAAATACGCCAGCCTACGGCCAAGCATTGGAGGAAAATACAAAAAATCCCACAAAATCAGAACATAAGAACTACAAATACAGCACAGTGTAAAGTAATTCAAAATAATGGCAAACAGCCTTACATAACTCAGTATGCCCTGGGGCATTGCTATATTATATCACAAGACAATAATTTAAATTCCGACTGAATCATCAATGACAGTTTAAATGGTTTTCAATGTGCTCTCTTTATACATACAGGAAGGTATATAATAAATTTCAAAAGTCTATGACAAAAATGGCTATGATTTTTAAGTGCCTTTGTTGTAAGAGTTAGGAAAAAAATCATAAACCAAATTATTCAAAATGATTCATTCGCAGAATATTTGCATTGTGTTTCAGAGACAGTCACAAGCTAGTGAAGCTCTGTGCCTATTTTCCTTCACAGGTCTTCATGGACACATTGACAAGGGGAAGCAGAGAGGGGAGGGGAAGCCTAGACAAGGCAGTTGTTACAGTGAACCATGAGCCTCAGCAACCTGTCCTCTGTCCTGCCGTAGAATTGTCTAATGAAAGAGATTAATCTTTGAAAATTACACAACTTGTATTTTCCATGTTCTACTTCTTACAACATTTTATAATTAATAGTGCCATTGGTATAACATAGTACATTTCTTTCTGCCACTTATTTTAAAGAAAAATACTGACATTGTATTTTCTGCATTTTTTTCTTTTCTTTGCTTGTTCACTGTGGAATACCCCAATTTTATTAGAGGAAGACCATTCTCTTAAGAGCTATCATCCCACAGAAACCATAGCAGCTTAGTCAAGAAGAGAACAGAACTATTGGTTCTATATTCTGCTCCAGTAAGCCAGGCAAGGCTGTAACATCATAATGAGACACTCAGCTGTATAATTTATTCAGTGAAAATAATATTATGGTTATATTTATCCATTTCAACCACATTACAATTACAATTGTCAGCCCCTTCCAATGTTTATATAATAAAACTGTCTTTTATAAAATATGTGTTAGTAATACTTCTCATTCATACCGCTCTCGATATAGTAATAGGTTCCTTAAAAATTTAAGTAAAGCATAAATATAAAAGGTTCCTCATTTTATAAATTTATTTTGTATTTAATTAAAACCAGATCCTAAAGACAATATCTCAGTAATGCAATCACAACACAAAACCATTATTTGTAAATATATGGTTAAGATGTTTAAGAAACCAAAAAAAGAACAAAATTTACCTACAGATATATATTTGACTATTAAGATTGTAAGTGGAGTTTTGACTCTTTTCCCCCCTTTAAATGCTATTTCTTAAATTGCCTGAAAATACTGCCTCACAGAAGTGCTCTGGCTAATACTGTAATTTAGAAGAGCACTGAAATGTGCCCTCAGCTAGGAAAGTCACAGGTTCTTGGTTCTCCTGTTACTCGTGCAATAGGGAGTTTATAATGGAAATGACAACAGACCATTAACTATAGCACTGCTTGCGGGCATTGATATAAATATCATTACAGATTAAAGACCTCTGCAAGAATTCAGTCAAGTAGGATTAGCAAATAAACTATTAGAGCTGAAGATTAAATTGTGATAGACTAAATAAAGTAAATTTCCTGCTATATTCTTAATTTCATTTGTTTCCCAGAGTGGCAATGTGTCTTTCTTATTTGGAAAATGCCTCATAAGTGAACTCTGTGGCTAGAAAATGCAGCCAAGAGGTTTGGGGAAGAAAAACCTAAGGTTACTGCTGACAAAGGATAGGAAAGGAGAATTGGGCTCAATATGTTTCAACTGTGGCTCACAATCCTTAAATGTGTTAGAAAAGCTGGACTATCAGAGCCATTAATTGTTGTGCATATCCATAAACGCAGGCAATATATAATGAGTATTCTAATCTTTTGGACTTAATGACCTTGTCAGATCTCATAGCAAATCTCTGAGGATTTGAACTTCCCTGTGATAATGATAAGGAGTCATTTCAAAATGATAAAGATTTGAATAGATATTTACAAGTAATACCTTCTTGATATATAAGAATATAGTTATACATGTGTAAAAGTGTGTATTTGTGAATGTGTGCATATGTTCCCTCTAAGAAAATATATTTCTTATCTCTGTTTGTCTTCCCCTATTCACTGGATTTGTTTTTTTATGGATGTCATGACCCATATAAACAATGATATTTTTATCTTAGTATTTATTATTGACAGAAATTAAAATTGCATCATGTTCACAGTCATCTTTAAATGTATTCAGTGCATTAAAGATTTTATTGACTTTTGTCTATATTCATACTTTGGTTTTGATGCAGGAAAATGGATGCAGGGCATGAGGAGGGCTGTGTCACAGGTCTTGGTTGAGCCCCTGGAACGTGACCCGTCAAGTGTGGGTCTTTGACTTTGTGCAGAAAAGAATTCAATTGTGAGCCACCGTTGAGTAAAGGTAGATTTATTTAGAGAGATACATACTGCATAGAGTGTAAGGCAATAGAAAGGCAAGGAAAGAGGTGTGGAAATTGGGTGCTCAGGTTAAAGTAAAAATAGGTACATACTCCATAGACAGAGTGCAGGCCTTCTCTGAAGGGGAGGGAGCAAAAAAGGCCACTAGGCGTGGTGTTGTCAGTTTTTTATGAGCTCAGTAGCTTCACAAGCCTACAGGTAAGACCATTCCAACTGCTCTGGGGAAGGGGCTGAGATTCCCAGGAATTGGGCCACCACCCATTCTTTGGCCTTTTGTGGTTAGCCTGGGGACAGCCATGGCGCCTGCAGGCATGTTATTTGATCACGCTGTTACAGTGAGCATATAATGAAGCTCAAGGTCTGCTAGGCCTTAATCCTCAAGGCAAACTAGGATGTGAATCTTCCATCATTTTGGTTGTGTCATTCCTTGAATGGCTGTGCCCTGCCCCTTCTATCCTGTCTCAGATTCATGTGCTAAATTTCCACCAACTTCTAAATTATGCTATAATACAGTTATCTCTGTGAACACATCAAATAATTTTACAGAGAACAATGAATTGTGTTCATTTATACATGTATATATTAATTCTTTCTTTTCGTCATTTATTTTATTTAGATGTTCAAAGTTTGCACACATTATAACCCTGAAAGAAAGTCCCAGGCCAGCTCTGCTTTCTTTCAAACAATACAGACCATGAATTAGGAACAAAAAATGGCACTAATGTACTAGAGCTCCTGCAGGAAAATTAGCTGTTTCTCTGGGTCACCCCATTGCAGAAAGTGAAAGCAATAGAAGGTTCTTGCAAGCAACAACATACTGAGAATCTGAACCGATGCATGAAATAAGATATATACACTCAGAGCACTACTTGGTTTTACATCTTTTTTCTTTTTCTTAAAAAGATACAAAAAGAAAAAAATTCAGAGGCCAAGGTGTCTCACCAAAAGCCTAGCATAGTGATAAAGAGCTGTAATAGGAAAGCTCAGAAGGAAAGATGGATATATATCATGGTTGAGAAATACAAAAGAAAAAAAAATGGTTTATGACGGTAAGGGCTGGCAGGACCAATGAGCACTGATCAACAAACAGAACCAAACAACACATGCAAGAATAATCTTTCTGCTTAACATCAGGCTAAAACTGGTGGTAGAGATAAGAAACCATTGATGGATGTAGGGCTGCTAACAAAGGATCACACTAAGGCTCCATCCTTGGTGAATAACACCAGGAAGTTAGGTGGTAAGCAGTGTGGCAAGAACAAGAGAAGTTCTAGCTCCTAACCAACAGCAAGAACTATGGCTTCCATGCAAAAACATGTGTGAGTAGTGTGTGTTAGTATGTGTTTTGATTTTATGTTGGGACAGAACTTTTGAGGAAATATAATCTTTTTCCTTGTGACTTAAAGAGCATATTTTGGCTAAAATAAATATCTTAGATCATCAGACTCACTTATAATTTAGTGCTTGGAGCTCAATATGCCCATGAATGTCTTATAAAAATTTTAAGCATTTATATTTCTATCAACTTAAAAAAAAACACAATATAGTGCTTGTTATGTGCTAGGCATTGTTCTAAAAATTTTACAAAATATTTAACGCATTTAATTCTTGTAACAATGATATGTGGTTGATACTATTAATATCCTCATTTTACCGATGAGTAGCCTGAGGCCAAGGCCCTGCTAATAAGCCACAGAGCTGGAATAAAACCCAGGCAATCTGATTCTGTATATTTAGGAAGTCATTTGTGATGGCTTCTGGCAAAAGAGCACTTGAGTATACATTTATGAGATTGCCTTTATATTCCTGGAACACTTAGGAATGGAGTTAAACATTTTGCAGAGAGATATAGGTCCAGAACTAGAATTTGGAATATGTGTGATTTTTTTTTTTAACTTTAGCATCTCAAGTATTCACTGGTGTAAGAAATTAAATCTACTGTATACTTTGAAAGTATATGCCATTCATAGTAATAGAGGGTCAGTTATATGGTAAAAATAATAGTAATAAAAGTAATAGTAGTAATTACAGCACTTAATTGAAGATGAAGGTGCTACAACAGCCCCTAAGTTCTCGAAGTAAGTCTGAAAGTAGTATCTGTTTTTCATTAGACTGTACTATTTTATTATACTGATTTATAGTATATCTTTTCTGTTGTGGTCTGTGTGAAAACGTATACAAAGACGTATGGGTAGGACCACTGCATGAAGTATGCCTGTATGAATGGGAAAAGGGGTTCTCTTTCTCTTATTTTTTTGCTATGCTTTTATTTTTTGTACTTTATTTAATCTTTCATAGTGTCATGGAATTATAAATGTATACTGGAAAACTTTATTTCTATTTTTAGTGTTGTTTGGAATTGATATTCTAATATAGAAGCAAGCTTATTTAGACATTTTGAGAAAATTTAGCTAGCAAAAACCACTTTTAAAGAAAATCATTGTAATTAAAATTACCTATGAATAAACAAGCTTATATTCAAGATCTTGGAAGGAGGCACAACTACTTATTTGGAGACTATCTATTGGTGTATTATACAGAATAGACTAGGCCATAAAACTGTAATAGATTAGTCTCAAAATATCACTAGTTTAATCCTGTAGACATTTATTGCTCATTCAAATAAGATGGAATGGCTTTCCTTTATCTTATAACTATACTCTCTGGAACACCTGGCCTCTGATATTGCTATGACCTGGGAATATAGTGATAGAGAAAGTATATAATTTCTGAATGCTCGCAGATTGGAAGCCAAGCACGTTGTTTATCCACCAAGTCCACTAGGTAGAACTAGTCACAAGACATCAACTTAATTTCAAGGGAATGTGGAAAATAGAGGAGCATACAGAAATATTTGAAAGACTAAAGAATTATTTTTTCTCTCTGCTACAAATTAATGTTGGAAGGAATTAGAGTCTTAATACATAAGAACTAGTAGAAAGCTAAAAACATATTTTTTTTAATTGGAGTATAGCTGACTTACAACATATTAGTTTCAGGTGTAAAACATAGGCCACTGAGTAACTATAGATTATACTCCATCTAAAGTCACCACAAAATAATGGCTCTATTTCCCTGTGCTGTGCAGTATATCCATGTAGCCTTAATCCATTTTATACAAAGCAGTTTGTATATCTCAATTCCCTACTCTCATCCCACCTCACTCCTCACTTGGAACCACCAGTCTTTTCTCTATACCTGTGAGTCTGTTACTGTTTTGATATATTTATTCATTTGTTTTATTTCTTTAGATTCCCTCTTGGTCTATCCCTGTTGTCTTCAAATGGCAGAATTTCATTCTTGTTTATGGTTGAGTAATATTCCACATATACATATACACACATATACATATATGCTACATCCTCTTTATCTACTCATTGATTGATGGACACTTAGGTTGATTCCATATCTTGGCTATTATACATAATGATGCTATGAGCATTGGAATGCATGCATCTTTTCCAAGTAGTGTTTTTATTTTCTTGGGATATATACCCAGGAGTGAAATTTCTGGATCATACTGCAGTTATATTTTTAGTTTTTTGAATATCCTACATACTATTTTCCATAGTGACTGAACCAGTTTACATTCCCATCAACAGTGTAGGAGTGTTCCCTTTTCTCCACATCCTTGCCAACATTTATTATTTGTAGACTTTTTGATGATAGTCATTCTGACAGGTGTGAGGTGATATCGCATTGTGATTTTGATTAACATTTCTCTGATGATTAGAGATGTTGAACATCTTTTCATGTGACTATTGGCCACCTGTACATGTTCTTTGGAAAATGTTCTTTGGAAAATTCAGGTCTTCTTCCCATTTCTAATTGGGTTATTTGTGGTTTTTTGATATTGAGTTGTATGAACTGTCCACATATTTTGGATATTTATCAGTCATATCATTTGTAAATATTTCCTCCCATTAAGTGGGTTCCCTTTTTGTTTTGTTGATAGTTTCCTTTGTCAATGTGCAGAAGCTTTTAAGTTTAATTAAGTTCCATTTGTTTATTTTTGTTTTTGTTTCTTTTGCTTTGAGAGACAAATTCAAATAAATATTGGTACGATTTATGTCAAAGAGTGTTCTGCCTATGTTTTCTCCTAGGAGATTAATGGTTTTACATTTAGGTCTTTTATCCATTTGGAGTTTATTTTTGTTTATGGTGTGAGAAAATGGTCTGATTTCATTCTTTTACATGTAGCTGTTCAGTTTTTCCAGAACCACTTATTGAAAAGACTGTCTTTTCTCTATTGTATATTCTTGCCTCATTGTCATAGATTAGTTGAACATAAATGCCTAGATTTATTTCTGGGCTCTCTATTCTGTCTCTATTCTGGTCCATTGTTTTATGTGCCTGTTTTTCTACCAGTACCATGGTGTTTTGAAAACTGTAGTTTTGTAGTGTAGTCTAGAGTCAGGGAGTGTGATACCAACAGTTATGTTTTTTTCCCCCCAAGATTGCTACGGAAAGAATGTATTTCTTTATTTTTTAAAGACATAGTACCTTATAATGATGCTACTTGCTTACATGTTTTTAAAAATGAAAGTTAATGAAGACTAATATGCTAATATATGTGTCAATTATATTTTAGCAAAAGTAGGATAAGTGAAATTCATGAGGGCTGGCAACTAGGAAAACAGGCAGATTCAAAGGAGCAGATACAAAAGGTGGCTAGTGAAAATATTAGAATATGAGCACAGATTACTTTACTCAAGTAATGGTTAATCTTATTGTTGAGTCAGCTGTTCACTTATCAAATCAGAATTTTCCATTAATATATAAATTATTGATGGAGAAATGTGAAAAGCTGAAACTAGGCCAGCTATGATATATCAAAAGTTGCAAAGGAATAGGGAAAACATATAGTACTATTATAATCAAGGCCCCACTGCTCTCATTGAAGTAACTCTATTTTTATAAAAAGCAAAAATAATTCAACAAAAATAAATGGTTTTTCTCTTTTTTTAACATTGAAAAGTAGACCAATCTCAACCAATAAACTGATACACTAAGTCCTAGATAACTGAGAAGCTGCCTCTGGAAAATTATTAGGAATATTGATTCTTACCAAATAGTAGTAAACACTTCTTGACTTCAGTGATGAAGAATTCAGTGTGATGACACAGCTGGACATATATTTAAGGTATACATGGGCATAGGGCTTAAACACACTGAACCTCAGTAAAACAGCATAGAGATTCTTCAAAATTTAATAACAGAAATATGATATGATCTATCAAGTCCATTCTTGAGTACTTATCTGAAGAAAACAAAAAACACTGATTAGAAAAGATATACAGAGCACGAAGTTCATTGCAACATTATTTACAATAGCCAAGATATGGAAGCAACCTAAGTGCCCATAAACAGATGAATGGATAAAGAGGATATGGTATACAGTGGAATATTATTCAGCCATAAAAAGAATGAGATTTTTCCATTCATAACAACATGGATTGACCTAGAGGCTATTATGCTAAGTGAATTAAGTCCAACAGAGAAAGATAAATACTGCATTTTTTACTTGCATGTGGAGTCTAAAAACAAATAAAATGATGGCCATTCTGACTGGTGTGAGGTGATACCTCATCATAGTTTTGATTTGTATTTCACTGATAATTAGTGATATTGAGCATTTTTTCATGTGCCTATTGATCATTAGTATTTCTTCCTTGGAGAATTGTTTGTTTAGGTCTTCTGCCCATTTTCGGATTGGGTTGTTTGTATTTTTCTTATTATGTTGTATGAGCTGCTTGTATATTCTGGAGATCAAGCCTTTGTCAGTTTCATCATTCAAAAGTACACAAATGACAAATGCTGGAGAGGCTGTGGAGAAAACGGAAACCTACACTGCTGGTGGGAATACAGTTTGGTGCAGCCACTGTGGAAAACAGTATGGAGATTCCTCAAAAGACTAAGAATAGACTTACTGTATGACCCAGGAATCCCGCTCCTGGGCATATGTCCAGAAGGAACTCTACTTCAAAAAGACACCTGCACCCTAATGTTCATAGCAGCACTATTTACAATAGCCAAGATATGGAAACAGCCTAAATGTCCATCAACAGATGACTGAATAAAGAAGATGTGGTATATTTACACAATGGAATACTACTCAGCCATAAAAACGACAACATAATGCCATTTGCAGCAACATGGATGTCTCTGGAGAATGCCATTCTAAGTGAAGTAAGCCATAAAGAGAAACAAATACCATATGAGATCACTCATATGTGGAATCTAAAAAAAAAAGAAAAAAAATGAACATAAATACAAAACAGAAACAGACTCATGACATAGAATACAAACTTGTGGTTGCCAAGGGGGAGAAGGGTGGGAAGGGACAGACTGGGAGTTCAAAATTTGTAGATACTGACAGACATATGCAGAATAGATAGACAAGATTATACTGTATAGCACAGGTAAATATATACAAGATCTTGTGGTGGCTCACAGTGAAAAAAATGTGACAATGAATATATGTATGCTCATGTATAACTGAAAAAATGTGCTCTACACTGGAATTTGACACAACATTGTAAAATGACTATAACTCAATAAGAAATGTTAAAAAAATAAAATATAAAAAAGTAAATAAAAAACAAATGAAAAATGAACAAGTATAACATACTAGAAATAGACTCATAGATACAGAGTTAGATTCATAGATACATACATACAGAGCTAGTGGTTGCCAGAGACCAGGAGGTTGGGAGGATTAGTGAAATAGGTGAAGGCAATCAAGAAGTACAAACTTCCAGTTATAAAATAAATGAGTCACAGAGATGTAATTATACCACAGGTAATATAGTCAATAATATTATAAGAGATTTATATGGTATATAATCTATAAAAATATCAAATCCCTATGTTGTGCACCTGAAACTAATATAATAATGTAAATCAGCTATAATTCAATTTTTTAAAAAATTTACATAAACTCTCTGATCTGCTACTAGATTCTTTTGGTTTTGGTGACCAGCAGATTATGGTTTTATTCTTGTTGCTGTTATTCTGTCATTTCAGTGGAATATTCACATCGAAAGAAAAAATTATATTTTTAATTATACATTTAGTATATATTACATTATATATTTAATCAGTCAACTGGAATACAAAGCCCCTTCTCTAAACAATAAAGTGAACATAAATTTATATAAATATAAATATACGCAAATATATATTCATACACGTACTTAATACTATGATCAGAAAGTCAACTGAAAATGCAAATTTTTATCAGTGAAATGTATATAATAAATGTTATTATATTTAATCTTCTAATATGTTCTGGAAACTATTCAAACTATCTCACTTGGTCTCTACAACCCTTAAAACTAGTTTTTATTTTATTTACATTTGTACATGAAAACTGAAGTCAAGTGAATTTGCAGTCAAGTAAATTTAAATAATTTAACCAGGATCATACAATTTTTCAATATTTAATTTCATATTTGGACATGCATTTATCTGATTTTAAATCCAATGCCTTTAGTGTTAAAATGTCTCTGGATTTAATAATGTATAAGCATGCAAGAATGAAATCACAAACTGTCTTTGAGCAAAAGATTTTGTTTCAGACTAAAATGATCATAAACATACGTGAAAACCATATTTGTGGGAGAATGAAGATAAGCCTTCTCAGAATTACTGTATCAAGTGTAAATCAAGTGTGTTCTGATGATATATTATTCTTGAATATGTATAATAAGGCGGTATCTCTCAGTCCATTGCTGAAAATATTCTGATAATAAAACTCAGTGACTACAAATTTTTCCTGGATCTTTTCAAGATGTCACAATGTCCTGATTATCCAAAACCAGACAAAAATAGAACACCCATATAACCTTTGTGAATAAAATTCTTTTTCTACTTTTAGTTATTGTAAACTGGAAAATATTAACTTTGTTGGTAGTGGAGAAAATTACATATTAAGAAAATAGGGTCAGTAGCCAATGCTGCCTTATGTATTTACACATCATTGGGCTTTCATGTAATAAATGTTTTCTTTTTCAATTCACTAGTGTAATGCTGCGGAAATAAGCTATAAGTACAAAGAAGAAAAATATTTTTGTTGAATTAAAGTTATTCAGATTGTTAGATTCAATTCTGTAAAGAGTGAAAACTTAGGTGAAACTTTCCTAACAAAAGTTCAGTATGATCAACTTACTCTTTCCTGTTTGATCAAACTCTTTCCTAAAACTGTTGGAGAAGAGAAACGTTTTTAATAAAAACAATGTAAGCCAATATCTGCAAAACCTTCAATTCAAGCTGCTGAAATTGTGTGATTTCATCATAAACTCACTATAGAAGAATGATTCAAGAAATTTCAGTTATTTATTCAAAGAAACAATTTACCCTAAAAAGTAATAACAAACTAAAGTTTCAGCCACAAATATGCAAAAGTTCTCGTAGAAATCATGATGAACAATCCTAATAAGCAGACTACATGGCAATGCATTTAATCTCTCTAGCGCACATCTCACATTTTAAATTCCATTCTTTTCTCTTTACCTGGATTCACTATTACTCCACTCTAGTGAAACTAAACCCTTCCTTCAAATCCCAGTTGAAATTCTACTGCCTTCTCTGAAAAAGCTAGTCCAATAAATATCTCTTAAGCACCTTTGGTATTTATTGTCTTAACTACTCAGGCCATTTTATATTTTATGCCTTAGGTAGTTGTTTTTTGTGTGTGTCTTACATCTCCAGTTAGGGTTCATAATCCTGGAAGACAAGTTCTGCTTGCCTATTGCTGCAATGATCACTTCCAACCCCACACATCAACACAGGATCATGTGCATTATTAAACAGAAAGCCAGGCAAATAGTAAGCACTTAGTAATTTTTCTTCAAATAACATAATCTAATTATATTTTAAAAGATAAACTTTATATTTGTTGATGGACATGATAAATGTGTGTAGGAAACAAAGGAGATAAAGTAGGTCTTAGAGACGCTTTTTTGTTTTTAAGTAAAAATTGGTATCTTCTAGAAGAATTAGCAATAAAAAAAATCCCTTTGATTCCTATTCCAACATTGTGTGTGTGTGTGTGTGTGTGTGTGTGATATGTGATGCAAGTTCTTAAAACTGAGAAAATACGGAAGTAAGAATTTAGTATATTCAAGGACTTTCTTTCTGCTAGATATAGAATGAATAGTGTCAGATTTAGAACATTTTGGACATACAGTAATGCGCCACTGTGGGAAGAAACAGACACCTTGAGAAATAAATGAAGTGAGCTTAGCACAACCCCACTAATATCCTTTCACTTAGAGGCACGTGTACAAAAGGCACCGATGCATCAAATCAAAAGAAAAACAAAAAGCGTCAAATAAAAGAAAATCAAAAGAAACATACAGATTCATCAGCAACTCTAGCAAGAAACTCAGATCCAAGAGGCTACACTCCTTAGGGATCCTAAACTTGCAGTTGTTTCTGGTTTATAATTTTCAGAGATAACCATAATAGGTGAAAAGTAAAGGCACTGCTAAATATGTTTTTCGAGACTAACTACCATGCCCCATAAACAGTGGGAACAATCATCTACCAAAGCAGGAAAGCCATGTCTAACACGGTGGAGGGAAACCTAACAGAGACGACACTATCTATTCAAATTAAATTGAGATTCAGCCACCTTACCTTTCCTCAAGCTACTGGATATGTGAAGCAGATAAGTGCACTACAGAAAAATTTTTCCTCTTCATTTGCCTGGATCTGAAAGATATAAACATTTAATTTCAAGTATGAATACCAGGAAATTAAAATAAAATAATAAGAAAAAGGAGCTCATGAGCTATATAAAAAATACTTTGTTTTAAATAAAGATGGAAACCACACTAAAAGACAACTGTAAGCAGTGTTATAATAAGAAACAAATTTAGAAAATGTTGTATTCAAGTTCTCAACACAACTCAATGAAATTTATGCAAGACTAATGATTTTCTAACTAGGATACAGAAAAGGTAGCATATGACTATATGACTGCATAAATAAAAACCACACATGAGATTATATCATCAGATTTGGCATTAAGTAAAATGAAATTTAAAAATAAGTAACAATCTTAAGAAATTATCTCAGAAAGCAGAGGGGAAAAGAAAGCAATACTGATTAAGATGACCTAACCCAGTTGTACTTTCAAAGAACTTCAAAAATAATCTCTATAAATAGCTTTTTGTAGAAAAAAAAATTAATATCTACAAAAGGGGAAAATACCTGGCCAAATCCAAACTCTCTGAAATTAGAATGCCGAAAGACAGTGATGATTGTGAAATAAGAGTCCTAGATAAAGCCAGTCTGATCTTAATGTAGAGAGGCAAAAAATAAAAATAAATTTTAAAAGTTGCGCTTAGGTAACAAATGTCTCATAAAATATGCCATTCACATGTACTTCTTAGGAAAAACAAGCACTCAATGACACACTCCAAATAACTGAGATAAATTAAATTCTAGAATCCTAGAATGAGATTTTTACATACTGAAGTAACATTCCATGTATCGGATAAAACACAGGGAAAAATAGATGTAATTACTTTAATATGATAAAAATTTATTCAATTATCTAAAATCATTATTGTAGAAATTTACTTACTTGAAATAATGATATTAACATGAGTAATATTGAGTTATAATTCTGTTTATATAAGCAAACCCTCAACAGAGAATAAAAGAACACAAAACTCTTGTACCTGTTAGCAAACACAGAATATAAATAGACCTAAAATGTAAAATTAAAACAAGATACAGACTATAAAATCAAATTATTGAAAGATATTTAAGAAGTAAAAAATGCTGAAAATTAATTAAGGACAAAATCAATTTCTGAAATGATACCAACACATAATTACCAAATACATTCACACACATACATAAATAGAAAATGTTAGCACCCATTCACTCTGAGTAGTAGGATTACTAGTGTTTAATATTTTCTTTTTTTATACTTTTGCATATTTCATAATTTTCAAAATAAATACATATTCCTTTTATAATCAGAAGAGTTTTAATAAAAACAAGTTATTCCAGTAATATAGATAAAATAAAACTACTTTAATATATATCATAATTTTTTTCAGTTTCCTTAATGGATAGAAATCAGATTATTACTCTTAGTCTAATGGATACACATTTTCTATAAATGGCTCTGTAAGTGGTTGTCTTAGCTGGGCTCAAATGGTTATTGGCCCTGTGGAGTCTGGTACCAGACACTGATGATCATTTGCATTAGTGAATATGCTAGTGGGCTTTAGTTGCGTTTTTCTGTTCACTTGCTTTTTTTAGATAAAAGAACAAGAAATGAAGCACAAGAGACAAATAATAATGTCCAAAGAAATGGTAAATGGAGAATTGTCTCCTAGGAGAAAGGGGTGCACATACGATCCTATGCTTGTTCTGAGGCTTGTTCGATTCAGCATAAGCATTGCTACCTATTTGCAGGTGGATGGAAGACAAAATACACCATGGAATTGAAGAGAAAGACCACAGCTTTGCTAATTCTTTTACTGGTTCTGGGGCAGCTATGGTATGCAAAGGCTTTGGGACCTCAGTCAGAAGATCACTGTGACAAGTGCAAAAACAGGGATGTGTCACTGAATCACTCTAATTCCATTTTGTCACTTCCATCTTAGGCCAGCAGTCCTGCCCCTTTCCCTTTTCACATGACTGAGCTTTAGCCTAACTCACAATGGAATGCACCCAAGCCAGATAAGCTCCTTATCAACCTTTACCCTTGCCTTCATCTGACGTGAAAACTGGAAGAATGCTGTTTGCTGATGCAGATGATTAATAGTCAAGAGACCCCCAAGGAGAGGAAAAACCCCTAGCTCACAGTGATTATGTGCTTCTTGCTTGGTAGTCACTTACTTGGTAGATTCTGTTTTTAACTTTGGCTCTTTTAAATCCCCCCACACCCCTTTTGGTACTTCAGAATGCAGCTGGAAATACCTTTGGATTACCTTGCTCAGTCCTGCCTGTGTGTAAGTTAACCCACAATAAACTTCATAATTACACTTTATGGATTTGCCTGCTTGTTTTTCAGTCTCAAAGTTCCTTCTCAAGTTGGGGGCTATTATTCAGCATCTCCAACTTCCAACAAGGAGAGATGGAAGCTGTCTGCAGAAGAAAATTTCCATGAATGAGAATAGCAACATGAGACGGAAAAAGTAGTGTCCAGCAGTTTCTTGTGCACAAATTAGAATAGAAGAGGAAAACTGTTGGAAAAACTATTTTGATAACTGTCAGAATGGTTCATGAGATGTCTTTGAGATTCCCAATGGTTCTTCATCACATTTCCAATATACTTAGAATAACGGACCAGTGCTGACAGTGGCCAGTCTTTGTTTATCTACTAGGGCATATGCTTTCTTCATCAACCTCATTTGTTACTTATTAAACCCACACTTTCTCCAATAAAATTTTGCCTGATCCACTGAAAGTTGGTTTTGTTTTGTTTTTGCTTTTTAACATCTTTTTTCCCCCTTGCATTGGCTAGTATTATTAGATCACTATTACAAAATGATGGTACACTTTCTTTATTCCTTGTAGAGTTTAACAGAAATGCTTCTAATGTTTCAGTGTTTTAATAGGACTTTCAATGAAACATGAGAATATTATAGACTGGTATAATTTTTTGCCTTTTCAGTTACATTAAGGAAATAGTCATCTATTGCTATTTTGCTAACGGTTAAAAATTAGGAATGGTTTTTATAATTTTGTCCTATGCCTTTTCGGTACACACTGAGATGGTCATATATCTTTTCTTTTTTGATCTATGACTATTTATATGAGTGGACTTCCTAATATTTATTATCTTTACATCACTGGAATGAACATTTTATGCTCATAGCTTATCTTTCATTCAGATCACTTCTAATTGAAATGAGCCCTTTCAAAAAAAAAAAGTTGTCTACTCTTGTTGTGCTCATGTCTTTCCTTGTTTATATCATTTACATTTGTCATTCATGACTAATGTCACCTCCTGAAAGAGAAAATTTACTTAAACGTGTTCATGAAAATAACCACTTTCATCCCACACTCCCTTCTGGAATTACTGTTTATCAACTTGCTCTTCTTTATTTAACTCACAACTTTTCTTGATATCTGCAGATTTATAATTTATACATTTGTGTACATTGTTAGGATCTCAATATCCCACCATGATGAAGGCAGTGACTTCGTCCCATTCATTGCTACATAACAGCACCTTAAATAATGCCAGAAATTTACAAAGGGGCAGGGAAGAGTGAGAGAAATAAGAAGATAGGGTATGAGAAGTAGGGAGAAAGTGAGGAAAGAAGAAGAGAAGAAAAAGCAATATATAAAGGATTTTTGAGGGGTACTGCAGGAGAAGATAGTAGTCAAACCTGGGAAGTTCAGTGGTTGTTGATAAAACTGTCTACTGATGAGACACAGGTACATGTGCGACAGAGATTTGCCACTGAAACAAAAATGAATAGTTATATAAGGATTATTTGAATAGGTTTATTTACAATTTATAGCTAAACTATCTTTTAGAAGGAAGAACATTAGTGTTCTCACGAAATAAAATGTGGGAATCATTTTCAGCTTTAAAAATTACATATTAGAAAAATATAATATTTTATAAATTGAGAGACTGTAATGCTATTATTTATTAGTAAACTTTCACAATACTACAAATTAGCTGGGTGACAAACACTAGTATCATAATTTTAAAGGTATTTAAATAACTTGCTCAGAGGTATAAATGAAATAGGTCCTGGCCAGATGAGCTATTCAGAAGGTTGTTTGATCGCACTGCTCTCAGTCATGGTGCTTTGTTAAAAAACAAAACAAAACAACAAAAGCACTTCAAACTTTCTCTCAGTAACCCTTAAATCAAGGCCAACCATTACCACTTTGTCATTATTTTCTTATAACATCCATAAAAGCAAAATCTGCATTTACAGGGCTGTATAATGTCTGTGCATAATAAGTGTGTAAAATTCGCTAGTTATATTTATTGTTAAAATATTTTATCCTTCCTCTAGAATGTGTGAAATTTAGTCAAGCAATTTTTTTTCTTTAAAAACAGTTGGGTGGTTAATTACATTATTACTCTGGATTAAATTTATCATCTTTTGGGCAATTTATGGACTAGTGTGATTTTTGTTTAATTATTATAATGTCAATAAATAAGAGCTCAGGACACATTCCTAACACATAGTTATTGTAAATATGCTACCCACCTCATGTCAGCTACCTCAGCTATGCAGTCACTTGGGAAAACTCAGTCTGAGCATTCAGATGTTATTTCACTTTGATTTTTTGCAAGAGTAACTAGATAGAAATGACATGTCCATGAAGCATATTCACATAGGCTTCTATTAAAATTAAGTGAAATGTTTTCTAAGAAACAGTATAGGCTCCAAAGACTGAAACATCCACAGTAAATGGAGGAGATAGGAAGTATCTGAAGGATATCAAAATTACAAAAAGACGATATATGTACGCCCCAATGGCTGCTTAGAAAAGTGATTTTTTAAATTAATTATCTTTACTCCTTATATTCTACAACCAAAAAATATTTTAGGAGCACTTGAAATGGGCACTTGACATCAAATGCTTATAAAATGAAACTATAGAAACACAAAGAAATTCTGTGAAAGAAGATACTTAATTTTGAGTAATTATAGACATCTTTAGCTTCTGATATAGCTTGCAACCTTCGGGTAAACCCAGAGAAAATATTAAAATAAGAAAATTTTAGTCATCTTTTAATTTGATTGACTCATTTTATACCTCTTTATCCACTGGCTATTTTTTAAAAAATCAAAACTATTGTGAAGTTTCTTACTTGGAAAGAATAGATGCATTATAATTTATAAAAGGAAATTTTCTTCCTCTGTGAACAATCACATCCCATTGTTCATAACATTTATAATCATGTGTGCTTATGTACAAAAATCTTGAAAAATACTGCTTTGCTTGTGTTATTTAAAGCTGCCAATTTGCCCAAGCTTATTAAAATCAAGGCTAAATCATACCAGTGAGCAAAGTCTTATAGTTTTAGTTGCATTGTCATAGGCCTAAAAATAAATTAAAATGTAAAACTCAAACTTGAGAGACATTTAAATGATCAAACTAAAGAATTAATACAGGATAAACCTAATCTTAGCATTACAGGAATGAGGCTTTACTAGCAAGTCTCTTTCTAGAATCAATAAATGTTAGTGAACAATATTAAATGATGTGCTTAATAGCCCAACCATTAATACACTTAACCTGGTTTTCTCAAAAGAGAAGGTTTGACCACCTTGGATAGAAGCAGTCTGATGCATTAAAATGTAAATTAAATGTCTCTTTCCAGGAGATTTTTTTTTTAACTGCATAATCTATTAGAATCAAACCTGATTTTTCTAAATGACAGCTAATCATTTAGTTTGCATATAGTACAATTTCGATATAAAAATCTTAATACCATAAAATCTGGATAGGTCATCTGGGCTTATGCAATCTCTTTGTAATAATATCTCTTGGTAAAAATAAACATGCATAATCAGTAATTTTTACAGACTCCCTTACAGTCTACAGATAGAACTAAAGATTACTCTTCTTATTTCTTTTTAATTTAAAAACAAAGAGACATAACATTAAGCCAAGGTGATCTAAATGACTCAAGTGTAGCGTATACTTACAAACGTTTAAGGGAAGCCAGTTGTGTAATATGGTCATTTAGATTTTGAACATTTTATTTCACATGTGCTTTGACCATATATTGCAACTGTCAGGACTTAAAATTCTGTGTAACTTAATTTAAAAAATATGTTTGTTGTTATATATTGTTAATATTTTATGTATTTTGCTCTCTGTTTTTTTTCATTAGATTGTAATCCCTTTGAGGTCAAAATATCTATTTGTCCCACCCCATAGCACACACAAAAAGTCAACCATCTGGAAAAAGGTTTATTCCAGGCAGTTGTACTGATTCATCAACTCTCCTTAAATGGCTAAAGTTGCTTTGCTTTTGTTTACCTGGTTCTAATGATCTTTGCTATCTATATTCAGTTTAATCTCTTGTGGCCACATTTATATGGTGTCATCACTGTTTTGCTTATTGGACTTCAATGGCATACTTTGCTTTTCGTTCTATTAAAACATCCCACCCTCTACGTCTTTTGCAATCTATGTGGTGAAGTTTTGTCTCTCAGGCTCTAAGCCTGATTATAACCAGCCCAAGTTAGCACTTTTCTCAGTGCCCAGGAGAGAGGGAGTCAGACACCGTTATCTACAAAAAAGGTACTCTAATAACTATTGTTCATTTACGAATCTTTGCTTTTAAGAAAATATTTTTATATAGTGGCAAAATTGAGAGAAATATACACACACTATATTTTACATACATTGCTATTCTAGAACTTGGCTGAAACAACCTGTATATTTCACCATGGATCAGATAAGTCATACAGTTTTTTTCTTATCACCAAGACTGGTAACACACTTATTATCCCCATTACAGAAAGAGAGAAAACAAGTCAATTAGTTAAGGGCTGTACATTATACTGATTGAACTGTAAAGTGAGCACTAAGGGACTCTAGAAGAAATAAAATAATTTATAAAGGCTATATGATGTAAACATTGTTATTTTAAATAATATTTCAATAAATAGCTATCTATTTAATTTATTCTATTATGTGTTAAATACGGTTCTAGCAATAAAATAAACAGAAAAATCTGTGCTGTCATGGAGCTTATACTCTAGTAATGGGAGAAAAAGTACAAAACAAGATCTAAACAAAATATGAAACAATACATTAGCTATTGATTTCATAAGTGCAGGAGAGAAAAGGAAAGATGATAGAAAATGTTGTTGAGGAGAACACTTCACTGAGAAAGTGAGAGTTGAGCAATGACCCACAGCAGAAGGAATGAGCAGTGAAGATACAATGAGGGATTTCAGTCCAGACACAGGAAACAGCACATGCAAAAGCCTATGAGAGCGACATGTCTGCTGTGTTGATGGAGTAGAAAGGTGGCCACTGAGGCTGGTGTAGAGCAAGTCCCATGAAAAGTAATAGGAGATAAAGTCAGAGAATCCTGGGCATATTTAGGCCATGAAGCAGATAAGATTTGTGTGCATATTTGTGAAGGAAAGAAGTCAAGAGTGTTTTTAAGACTTTTGGATCAAGTAACTAATAGATGGGATAAGTGTACAGGGGAGAGGTTTGGGGAGATTATGTTAAATTTGAGATGTCTATTGGACATCTGAGTAGAAACACCAGTAGGTAATTGATATAGATGCTGGGAATTCAAAGGAGAGAATGTTATAGATAATATACTTGGGAATCGTCAGAATATAGATATCTGAAGTTATGAAACTGGATGAAATCACTTCAAAAGGGAGGATAGATTAAAATAAAAAAAGTGTTCTCTCACTGAGCCCTATTAAAGAGACCAAAATGTTGAGAAATTTTTTCAGATATGAAGACTGATGATGCTACATGTACACCAAGAGGGTGTGAAAATATTTGTTACTTACATAAAGCTTTAAGAAGACAGCAGAGAAGCCCTCCCAAACTAGTTCAAAATGGCTTGAGAAAGCAAGGAAGACTGACTGGCTTGGAGTTTTTATTATGGTTGGGAGGTCAAAGTGAGGGTTCATGTGTACAACCAAGGGCTTGTGTAGTTTAAAACTCCTGCTGTCCCCTAAACAGGGAGCATCCCAGGCTTTCTTACCAGTTTGTTCAGATATGGGACTGATGGGGAAAAGGGAGAGGTAAGGCTGAAAAGATGCCAGCAGTCAAATATCAAAAGATGAACTCAGATTTTTTTATTTCAGGTAACTAGTGAAAGTTACCTTTGAGTTAGGAAGCATTTCAAGAGAAGTAGAAAAAAAGATGCTTTGAGCAAGACTGAATTATCAGCTGGGCCAAATATTGATAAGTCAAGTAATACAAGTGCTTGAATAACCACTGGATTTGGTACTGTGAAGGTTTTAGAAATAATATCTTCAGGAGAATGTGGGGAGAACGTCCTAGTTAGAGTTATCTCAAGTAAGAATGGGAGAGGAGAAATTGGAGGCTGTGAAATTAGACACATCTCTACCCAAATTTTATCAGTAAGGAAGGAGGAAGGAGAGAAATAGAAAGAGGGAGAAGGGGGTGGAGATTAAGTGAAACCAAGGGAAGCTTGTACATTTAAGTGAATTTGATGCCTAATATCAACAATTCAGTCACCTTTACATGAACCTCAGATATCCCCCTGCGAAACAAGCACTTATTTAGAACTTCCAATTCAATATTGTGAACTTAACACATAGTTTTAGCTATATTCCTACCAAACTTGCACTCAAATAAAATAAACCAATTACAGTTCTGAGAATTATGGGGTTAACAATTGATCTTTCGTTATCATTTGATATTTAATTTAAGAATGAGAAAGAGTAGAGGAAGATAGAGACCAGAACATGCTTATCAGAGTACAGAATGATAGCAAGGCTCCCAGCTTAGTGGATACTGAGAATAATAATAGGCTGTGAGAAGATAGTCAGGATTAATCAAACAAAAGATGAACCCAGAAAAGTGAGAATCTCCTACATATATGACCCTTCCAAATTACAGTTATGGCAAGTTGTTTTATTGGTCCCCATATCTCCCTGTCCAAAGATATTTGTATTCTCTAGTCTAAAAAATCAGTAAGTCTGGGAAGGAGTAGGGCATCTGATATGGCTTCCAAAAGTGAAGCTCTTTTTAATTCTGCATTAGTATAGATCCCAGAATGTCCATCTGTTTCTCATCATTATACCTGAAACTGAGTCTTGCTAGTCAGAAAGACCTCCCCATACACTTAATTCACCCAAGTGTATCTTCTAATACCAGTAAGACACCTATTGTGGAAACATAACGCCATATACACTAGTTACTCATCATAATTCTAGTCTTAAATTCACCATTTGCATAAGAATTATCAGGCATTTGAGGAAAATTAATAGTGTAAAGAATCCAGTTGAAGAAAGAGAACTTACCCTAAAGGAAGTAAAGTCTTTAAAACATTAATTATAAGTGACATATTTACAGTTATTCATAATGAAAAAGAAGGATTTAAAAAAATAGTTCTGGAAAAATAAAAATATAATATAATTCTCCAAAAATAAATAAAACTTTAAAAAATAAAGTCCAGTAGAAATAATGGAAGAAAAAATCCTAAAATATAAAATAGAAGAAAAGTTATGAATTGAAGTTAAACATGTTTTCAGAGTTAAGGGCTCCATGAGATAAATGAAACACTTCCATTCTGACATGTGACTTGTGCAATTTCAGAATATCTGAGAAAACTAGAAGCTACAAAAACTTGGAGACGAAAATCAGCTTATCATGTAAATGTATAAAAATCAGACTATCCTCAGACATTTTATCAGTCACTCTAGATGTTACAGAAAAAATGGAGCAATGATTTCACCATTCATAGGAAAATAGATTCTACCTACATATCCAAAATATACAATTATCAAATAGAAGGTAAAGGCATTTTCAGTTGCTTAAAAATTCAAGAATTAGATTTCATTTATTTTTCTGTCTATGGTGGATAAGAAAATTTAAAAAAATGGGAGAAGACCCTCTTAAGTGGTAAGGCCTATTTTCCGTAAGAAACTTGATCATTATATGAATATGAGAGATAAAATACTGAAGTGGCTGAGAGCCTCAACTCATACGTTCCACTGCCTGCTGCAGCACTTACTAGTTCTGTGGTCTGTGTCAAGTCATTTTACCTTTCTGTGCCTTCGTTTCATCATTTGTAAAATAGGCAATAATTGGATCAACCTCATAGGTTTGTCATGATGGTTAAATAACAGTATGTGTGAAATACTAAGAACTGTGCTTTAGATATAACAAGTACTATGTTACTCATAACTATTATTGTCATTGCTATCACATCAGTAATAAAGTGAACACATGATATCAAGTTATTCATTGTCTATCAAAAAAATGAAGTATACATCAAAAATTGAAGTATAAAAATGCAAGTAGAATATTATTAAGTATAATTGTGTGTATAGGGAAATGGATAAAAGGAGAAGGAATCAAAACTGGAAGTATGGTAAGAAAAAACTCCTAAGATTCAATCACATGATGAAATAGAAAGGTATTACATTTTTTGATGTATATGTAATCTTTCTGTAATATAAATAATATATGAATTAGTGGAAAATAAGAGGACTGGATGAATTGGTGTGCCTGATAAGAAACTATAGGTTGAATAAAGAACTTGTGTGAAGCTATATCTACAAAGGTTAAGTCTAGGCAACTTCTCAGTTTCTCTGGTAGGAGGATGTGGTTAGGGGGATGATCCTTCTTCCTGGTTACAGCAGGCTCTGGCTTCAATCCACTCTATCGGCTAACACAACTCTCCAGGGGTAAGAAACTGTTGAGTATAGTAGGATTCACCCTGTTCTAAGGGGTTTGAGTTGCCTCAAACTGAGGCACCTGGCTGTGAGCTTCCCACTGTAGGAGCTACCTTAGAGTTAGTTAACCAAAAGTTAACAAACTTAGCTTTTCCTAGTCTCCAGAGAGGCAAGATGGCAAAGACCAGGAAGATTTCCCACAGTTAGAAGTTTAAGTCAGAAAATCATTTTTAATCATAATATATTGAACACCCTATTAATTTTTATTTTTTAGACATTTAACAGAAAATGTACACTTTTCAGGAATGCATATAAATTTTATTATGATTGAAAATATAAAAGTGATGATATAGAAGAAAGAATTAGGCAGGTTTAAAAGACTATGGAGAAAGAGAGAGTGTGACCTTATTTCAACCAACTGGAATGAATACTTCTCTTAAGAATCAGCATTGTTTTGGTGTTTACTCAGGCAGAGAAAGCAAACTACACAGCAGGGACTGGATCTCAAATTACTTGACCATCTTCACCTTATGAAACTCCAGCGAAAGAGGAAAAGAATTAACAAAGATGTTAGGACACTAAGCATGTTTATTGCTACCCTAGCAATCCATACACAGATATGCACAAAGTAATCATTGTTAGTCAATAAAATGAATTAATATTATCAGTTGATTCATCATGAAACCACTCACACTCAACAAGCATATTTATAACCTGCACTATTTATTTATTTATTTATTTATTTATTTATTTATTTATTTATTTATTTATTTTCTGTTCAAAAGAATAAACCACAAGGAATCAAATACTCAAGATAGTCTTGAGGTGAAATTGCTAGTTAATGAGCTGTGCTGAATAGTTTCTTCAGCCTCAGTTATAAACTACTTCAGACATGCTGGCTGTTTCAAATGAGCCACGCAATGGTGAACTAAAGATAGAAAAAAGACACTTTTGAACAAGATTTGGGGGACTCTGTTAATGTGCTAAATGACATTATGCACAGTTTCTTGATGAGACCATTTCAACATTTCCTAATTTCTACCACAATTTAACAGTTACAGCAGACATAGTTTCCCTGAAATTTGGTGTGAAGTTAGTAATGAATTAATTCTACCTGCACTAGATAAAGAATTAAAGAACTCATTTTGTCTTAAAATAGCTCTAGATCCTATTATGTCTGACTACCAACAATTTTGTCTGCCCAAGAAATCTTTGTGAATTATTTACATCCCCCTTAGGGGATTAAAGCTAAAGAATAAAATTAACAATCTCTCAATATACCAAATATTTATATTTATGTCTTTAGAAGATTTCTAAATCATGAATCACAAGCAAATATTTGATATTTTATGTAACATTTTTCAATAAAATATAATATCTATAATTTTTCTTAATACTTTTATTTATTCCCATACCATTTGCACTAGAGTAGTTGTAAATTTAAAACTGCACTAGAAACTGTTCCATAATTTAACAATTCCAGATTTGTTAACAAAACCAAATATTAGAATCTCAATAATACATGATTTAATATTTTGAAAAAATATATTTAATAGAAACTACTGAATATATGCTGTGACTCTTTAAGTTTTCTTATTTCAATGATTTTTTGAAAATGATAGAAATGTAACATGAATTTGTACACAGGAAGTTGTAATTTGTTGCAAATTCACAATTTGCAAACCATGTCATAAAGTCTTAAGTGTGTTTCAGTCTGCAGTTATTCTACCTATTACTTTTTAAAAAATAGATCACAGCAAAAAAGTTCTGTTACTGAACTTAAGCAAGTGCTTCTCAAACATTGCAACAAATTCCTAATAATTTGAGGAAATTAAACTTGTTGTTTAACTGATTTTAAAGTATTCAAGAAAATCCTATAATAGTAAATGTTTCGTTATCAATACTGATTCATTAATTACATTTGGTACATGTTTTATTTTATATCTTGTCAATTTTATAGCTAGGAGTTTCATGAAGACCTCTGTGAGTGGCACAATACTCAATAATCAATGACCTACCCTCAGTAGTTTTTGTATTTTCATGTCTACAGTTTAAATTTTCTGTTTTTAACTGATCCATGAGCCAGATAAAATATAATTATAATTACATTTTTAAAAAATAAATGAAATAGAGCAAACATGGTGTCTATACCAAAAATAAATTTCAATATTTTTGCACTATCTTTTGGGTGACCATGTGATTTATTGTTCATTATTGTTATCATTCATATTAATTCTGAGAGTGAAATAAGTAAATTAATAACAATCTGGAAAATAGGCTTAGATTGGGACTTCCCAATGCAAAGCAGACAAATGATTATCCTAGGTATTAGGGTGCTACTGGGGCAAGAAGTAGAACATAGCATAGTTATCTATTGGCAAACAAAGTATTTTCTTCATTAAGAACCACATTTGGAGTTGCTTTGTGGGATTCCCTGGTTTTGATGTGATCAAAAGTTTAATATGAAACAAAATTTCAATGGGAAACAGTAGCTACAACATTGTTTAAACAGTATAACTTTGTTTAAAAAAATGGCCTTGTAGATTCCCAGGGGTTGGAAGGAACCAGCAGAAAACTTTCATTCCCTGGAGAAGACACTGCTAGTATTATCCTAATTTCACCTCAAGATACCAGATCCTGTTCATTTTAAAAACTTTATTTCCATCCAGTGTCATGATTACAGAACAAAGAGCCTTTTAAAATCAGTATCTCCTCCTCACTCCTCCCACACTTCCATTTGTGCCTAATCTTTTCTCAAGTCTCTCCTCTTCTTTCAAAATTATTCTCATCATGCCACTTTTCACTTGCAGCCTTCCCTAATTATCATTGCAGAAATGTCCACCTGTACTAGAGCACTTATTTTTTTCTGCCTACTCTTACGATTGTATATATTTGAGTATATTGAGCTTCTTGAGGTGGTATCTTCTATACTTTCCTTTGTCTAATCTGTTGTACTTCCGAAAACAGAGTTTCACCAATACTTAAAAAAGAGGAAAATGGGTCATTAAGGCCCCACAAAACAAATAGCTCTTTCCTGAGATCCACAGGACATCTAACACTCTCCTGACAATTATCTTCCAAAATTTTTAGGTCATATAAGACCTAAAAACAATATAAGGGGCTGTTGAGGTCCCAGAATATCACAATAGCTTTCTATTCACTATAGGTGCCTAAAATAATCCAGAGTATGCTTGAGTCTGTAATGGTTATATTTTTCTGCATCAGGGAAACATGTATTGCAGGAAAAGGACCTTGACTAAAGAACTTTACTGTATCCTACATCTCATCATTTGAAGCATAAACCTTAGTTTGAGTGAACCATAAAATTCATGTTTTTAGAGAGCTATGTTCTTCAGTCCACTTATGATGTATTAATTTACTGGACAATATACTAGAGAGATGATTGCTGTAATTCACCTTAATCCCTCCAGTAATGGGAACTCATTATCAGCTGAAGAAGTCTCTTCATTTCACAGTTAATGCATTCTTGGGGCTAATTTAGAAAACTTCAGTGAATTTAGGAAAATATTTGAGTATGTGGGAGATGATAGATAGATAGATAGATAGATAGATAGATAGATAGATAGATAGATAGATAGATAGATAGAAAGAAAGAAAGAAAGAAAGATAGATAGGAAGATTGATTGATATTTGAATATTCATAAAATATGACACTGTTCATCAGTATTCTATATTATTTCAAGCTATCCCAATGCTTGCTTCCATTCATGTAACTTGAACTTTTGTGTTTGGATGATAGGATAGAATGCAAAATAACAAGAGTCTTGACAGGAAGTTAAAAACTTGGCTTTTAGGGGTAGGATATAAAGATCCCATATCATAGCAATAGTGTTAGACATACAATTAAAAAGTGCAAGTGATACATCTATTCCCTGGAGACTAGATAAATAACACTTGCCCTGAGAAGGGAGGGAGTCAGAGAGAAAGTAAAAATAACCAGGATGCTGGTGTAGGTCCCTGAAAAGTATGGATACTCCCCAGCCCAAATTTTTGTTAGTAGGGAGAGTTGGCAATAGAAACATCAATAATTTTGAGTGATCCAAACTGAGATATGATAAATGATTCTCCATTGATCACTCCTGCCCCCAGTAAAGGCTGAACTATTGCAAAACCTGGAGATTTCCATCCTTATACATCAGTTTCCCAAGAAAGAATGCAGTGTTGAGAAGTGTAAAGAATGGATCTGCAGAGACAAAGAGAAAATATCTGATAGAAATGCAGTAGGATTTATGGAAAGTCTGAAGGCTCATTTGAAGTTTGTGGCCAACAATTCAAAGAAAGACCAGTTGGTGAGATTACCGTTCTCCAGTTCCCACATTCAGCAACCTGAGTTTACCACAGAAGTAACTGGAGAATTTTGGTTTTGTCAGGTTAAGTGCCATAGGTAGAAAGAAAAAGAATATTGGGGCAGAGGTTGTATTCATGTTATTGATAATAGTGCCAGTTTACCAGGCTGTAAACTGAGAAAGGAAACATGACAGACCTCCTATTCTGAAAATAACATAGGGTTAATAAACTAGAGGTAATATTCAAGTTGAAACATTCTAAAATTAGGATACTAGAACAGGAAATAGGATAAGGAATTGGAAAGTAGGAGACAGTAACCAAAAACTGGAACATTTGCAATCTGAGATGTTTGGAAGTGACACACTTGGTAATTCAGAGTTGCCCAGGCATGACAGTGTGTTGCTGAAGAGATATGTTAATGCAATAAATTCCAGGGCCTTTCTAGAAGATACTTTCTTCTATTAAACTACACTAACTTTTTTTTTTTAAAGGGGTGGGTTGTGGAAGAAACTCCTGGTGTTACCTTGTCCAGGAAATTTCAAACCCTTGGATGGGCAGTGATTTAAAAAAATTGTCACAGGGGTTTCAACATAAAAATGTCAGTCAACTAATTTTACATATTGAAGATGCTGGTTCCTTGCCACGGAGGCAAGAAAATTGCCAGTATAAGGCATGTAGGTATTAAATACATATTTGTTGCATGATTTTCCCATTTGAAAAATGTTTGCTCATTAATAATTATTCTTCTTTGTGCCACACATGAACAGAGGAGACCGCATATTTGAAAGCTTTCTATGTCTTAAAGCTTCATAATCATTACCATTTTCTATAATCTTTATTTATTAATATCCATTAAAATCTTATTTATAGAAAGAATGCTATAGATAGAAGATGAAAAAATTCCAAAATCTTTAATATGAGATATAAATCAATTGGGTTTTTAAGTTGAACTTGACATCCTTCAAATGCATAAGGAATAGCTTTGAAAAATATAACCTTGTTTATTGTTATTCAGTTCCAATAATTCTGTGTTGTTTGTCTACTTTCTTCTTCATACAATTGAGAAATGTTGCTTTAAAAGACTTTGGGCAAACATACTAAATCTTTCTCCTCAGTGTCTACCTTTCAAATAATAAGTGAAAAAAATTATGTTAACCTTGAGAGCAAAAACATGAAGTAGAAAGCATGTAGGCTCTGGATTGAGGCAGATGTATTTAGAACCTTAGCTTTATCACTTAATAACTATGTGATCTTGGACAAAACATTTTCTCTCTAGTTCTTTTGTTTATATTGGAATAAATATATTAACCTTGCAAAATTGTTGGGAGACAGACAATCATACATGTAAGCTATTTTATATGAATTTATGAATGATATATATTCAAAAGGCACTGCTGTATTGATGGAGAAGGTATATTTGGAGTAAATAATAAAAAATCTGTGAAGACCTGTAAAAATCTGATAGTCACCTATAATTGAGGAACATTACTTTGAAACTTTGAGATAAAATACAATCACACAACCATAGCCTATGATTATAAATTGGGAAATAATACAAGCTGAATATATAACTCCAGAACAAAAATCTAGCTACATATTTGTTTAAATTTTTAGCCATTTTTTCAAATTGGATAGATTAATTCTCAATATGATATGCAATGTCATTTGACATTAGAGAAAGGAGAATTAAAATCACAATGAGATACCATTACATACCCACTAGAATGGTTAAAATTTAAAAGACTCACCATGTCAAGAGTTGGCAAGAATGTGGTGGAACTGAAACTTTCATATACTGCCAGTAGAAATGCAAACCGATATAACCACTTTGGAAAATAGTTCGATAGTTATTGAAAATATAAGAAAAACATTAACATGTGCTCCAGCTATTAAACTCCTAGAGATTTAAACAGAGAAATTTAAGCACATCTTCTTACAAAGAGTTGTACAAAATATTCATAGTAGCTTTATATGTATTATTCAAAACCTAGAAACAACTTAAATGTCCATCAACGGATGAATGGATAAACCAATTGTGTTATATAGTACATTCATACTATGCAATACTAAGCATCTATAAAAAGGAATAAACTACTGACATACATGACAACACAGGTGAATTTCAAAATAATTATACTGAGTGTAGAAGTTAGACAAAAGAGCATATCCTATTTAATTTTATATTATATATAATTCTGGAAAATGCAAACTATAATCTATTGTAATAGAAATGGATTGGTAATTGCCTGGGCGTAAAATTAAGGTGAAGGTTTCGGGGAGGGTCACAAAGATGATGCAGATATTTTTGTGGTGATGGATAAATTATTATCATTACTATAAAGATGGTTTCATGAATCAAATGCTTATAAATCATACTTTTAAACAGTTATTGTTGTTTATCAATTTTAATAAAGCTATAAAAGAATAAAAAGTTTAAAATTATTGAAACACATTTACAAATAACCCTGATAAAAAAGAAAAGGTGTGAACAGGTCACTAATCAAGGAGTGTCCACATTAACTCATATATATAGATATAAGTCACTGAATTAAGGATACATATTATGGAGAAAAAACAAAGAACAGTGTAATACCAAATATATCATTTGGAGTCAAGCCCAAAATTAGTGGAGGTCCAGAAGAGACTTTGTTTTCTATTTTTCTTTTTCTTTCCTTCTCTCCTTTTTTAAATAAAGGCTTTATTTTTTTAGAGCAGTTTAAGATTTACAGAAAAACTGAGGGGAAGATAAAGAAATTTCATTGTATCCCCTGTACCCTCACATACATAGCCTTCTTCATAATTAACATTTTGAGGGCACATATGTTAAAAATGATGAATTTACAGCAACAAATCATAAATACCCAAAGTCCACAGTTTACATTACATTTCATTCTTGGTGTTGTACATTTTGAGTTTGGACAAATGTATGGCATGTACCCATTATTATGGCATCATATAGATATTTATACTGCCCTATAAATCCTTTCTGCTTTGTCTATTAATTCCTTTCTCTGCCTTCTCTCCCTGGAACAACTGATCTTTTTATTGTCTCCAAAGTTTTGTCTATCCTCAGT
Organism: Vicugna pacos; assembly: GCF_048564905.1. Taxonomy (NCBI): domain Eukaryota; kingdom Metazoa; phylum Chordata; class Mammalia; order Artiodactyla; family Camelidae; genus Vicugna; species Vicugna pacos. The sequence goes on along the minus strand of NC_132994.1, from coordinate 23,133,062 downwards.
GTCACATAGTTGGAATCACATAGTATGTAGACTTTTCAGATGACTTATTTTACTTATTAATATGCATTGAAGGTGATTCCACATCTTTTCATGACTTGATAACCTTTTTTTTAAGCTCTGAACAATATTCTATTGTCTGGATATATCACAGTTTATCTATTCATCTACAGAAAAACCTCCTAGTTGCATCCAAGTTTTGGCAATTATGAATAAAGCTGCTATAAACATCCATGAGCAGGTTTTTGTGTGGACATAAGTTTTCAACTCCTTTGGGTAAATACCAAGGAGCATGACTGCCGGATCATATGGTAAAAGTATGTTTAGTTTTGTAAGAAGCTGTCAAACTGTCCTCCAAAGTGGCTGCAACATTTTGCATTTCCACCAGACATGAATGAGAGTTTTGGTTGCAGCACATCCTCGTCAGCATTTGGTGTTGTCAGCGTTTTGGGATTTTTGACCATTCTAATGGGTGTATAATGGTATCCTGGTGTTGTTTTGATTTGCATTTCCTTGGTGACATATGACATGGAGTTTTAAGAGGTCTTTATATATTTTGGGTAACAGCCCTTTATCATTTGTGTCTTTTGAGAATATATTCTCCTAGTCTGTGGAGAAAAGTATTCTCATTCTCTTGACATTGTCTTTCACAGAGAAGGAGTTGTTTTTTGTTTGTTTCTTTTTAGTTTTAAGGAAATGCAGCTTATCAAGTATTTAATTCATGGATTGTATCTTTAGTAGTGTATATAAAAAGGCATCCATGTATTCATGGTCATCTAGGTTTACTCTCATGTTTTCTTCTAGGAGTTTTATGGTTTTGTGTTTTACATTTAAGTCTATTATCCATTTTGAGTTAATTCTGTGAAGGTTATAAAATCTGTGTCTAGATTAATTTTTTTGCATGTAGATGCCCACTTGTTCCATTTGCACCATTTGTTGAGGAGCCTGTCTTTGCTCTATTGTATTGTCTTTGCTCCTTTGGTCAAGATTTGTTGACTATATTTATGTGGGTCTCTATTTTGTTTCATTACCTATTTTCTATTTTTTCACCAACATTGCAGTTTCTTATTTATTGTAGTTTCATAGTAAATTTTGAAGTAGGGGAGTGTTAGTCTCTCTCAATATTGTGTGGGCTATTCTAGGCCTTGGACTACTCTATACAAATTTTAGGATCAATTTGTTGATATCTACAAAATAACTTTCTGTGATTTTAATAGGGATTTCATTGAATCTACAGATCAAACTGAAAAGAACTGATATCTTGACAATGAGTCTTCTTATCTGTGGACATAGAATGCATTTACTCAGTCTGACTTTGATTTTGTTCATCAGAGTGAGTAGTTTTCCTCATATAAATCTTGTACATACTTTGTTAGATTTATATATAATGGTTCATTTTGGGGGATGCTAATGTAAATAGTGTTGTTTTTTAAATTTCAAATTCCACTTGTTTATTGCTGGTATACAGGAAATCAATTGATTATTGTATATTAACTGTGTATCCTGCAACCTTGTTATAACTGCTTATTAGTTTCAGGAGTTTTTTGTTTATTCTTTCAGAATTTTACATTAGCCACTATGTCATCTGCAAACAAAGACATTTTTTATTTCTTCCACTCTCCTCTTCCTTCCTTATTTATTTATCTAGTTATCTATCTATTTACTTATTTATTTTCTTGCAGGAGCAGAAACTTCTTTTCTTCTTCTTCTTCTTTCAAGAACAGAAAGAATGGCAGATCATTTCACTCTCGGGACGGTACATGATTTTTCTTGTGCTTAGGAAGCTTCAGGTCCTTTCATGATTTGCCCATCACTGTCTTTTAGCTCTCAAATCAAATCCCTTCCTAGACACTGTTACAACTCTAGCACATCATTATTCTTTATCTTATCAAAACACTTATCAACACTTGAACTCCTTTTGCCTTATCTTACAATCTAACCCCCACTGCCATGTAAGATTCTTAATGTCAAGGATTCAGTCTGTATTTACTCAGGTGTTCCAAGCACTTAGAGAAGTGCTTAACACATAGTAGGTTCCCAGGGAATACTGATCACTTTTCTAACAAACATTGATAAATATTTAATTCTTTTGTTTTAAGGGTTCTTTAATTAATCATATTTAAATAACAGTTCTCTCTGAGACAGCCTCATCTGGATCCAGACACTTCATTAGAGAGTTTAATAGAGTTTCGGTATAAAGAATTATAAACCAGGTCTTAGAGAACTACAAAGACAAAAAGGAGACATTGAGGTATCACAGAAGGAAGAAGCTACCACTTCCATGGCCAGGGAGGACAAAGAAATAAGACTGGAATCAATAACATGTAAAAGCCTGTAGAAAGAGTTTTATGAATCTGGAACTTAGACCTCTGAGGAAGGGGCAATGCTAAGTTGGGGCTACTATGTGATAACACAGCATGGAAAGCATGTTTTTCTATAGCATAGAAACAATGCAAACTGAAATCAGGTGCTGCTACAGAAATCAGCTCTCTATTGCTTCAAAGAGTTGCTGTGTGATAGGGACATGAACAGGAAACAGAAGTAGCATGTCCTTCCTCCTCCTCCAAGTCTCACTCTATTTCTACTGAAAAACCTAGTAGGAACCAGCCATCAAAAGAGAAATGTGGTTTGCAAAGTTCTAGCCCCAGTCTCACGAAGCAGACTACAGAAGGACAAGTTTGAAGCTGACATCAATTGTTTAATAATCAGAATATTCCCTAGGCCAAAATATTTAACTTATAATTTACTTAGGTAACTTTCTTATTGCATTTAAAATTTTAAGCATTATTTTAAATACTTAATATACTTTATTTTTCATATCTTTTATTAAAAGTTTTGAATGTTCTAATTTTAAAAATTTTTAGTTAGCAATTTATCCTGTCATCACTCAATGAATAGTTCTGTCCCTCTCCCTATATAAAATCACATCTTTTTTAATGGAAGTAAAGTCAGTTACAATGTTTCAATATCCAGTGCACAGCACAATGTCCCAGTCATGCATATACATACGTATATTTGTTTTCATATTCTTTTTCATTAAAGGTTATTACAAGATATTAGAGATAGTTCCCTGTGCTATACAGAAGAAACTTTTTTAAAATCTATTTTTATATATAGTGGCTCACATTTGTAAATCTCAAACTCCCAAATGTAGCCCTTCCCACCCCTTTTCCCCGCTAAACATAGGACTGTTTACTATGTCTTCGAGTCTGTTTGTTTTATAGATGAGTTCATAATGTCCTTTTTTTTTCTTTTTTTTTAATAGAATCATATCTTTATCACACACTAAATTCTAATGAAGGTAGACAGATTTTTTTACTTCCTTGTTCTACTTTTTGATTTTCAGAAATATTTTGTTCTTATAGTATTTCTGTCTTTTAAATGACACTTTCAGTCAGAAAGCTGGATGTCAACTTTGTCCTCACTCTCTGTACTTTCCCTCTTGTCTTTCTGGTTCCCCTGAATTCTGATCCCATTTAAAATTTGTTCTCTCAGTGCAGCCAGGGGAACTTTGACAAAACACAAATAGAATCACTTTTTCCTCTAATTTAAAATGGTCTCCCTTTGCTCTTAAAAACACATGATTAACATGTCTGAGCAGGACTAATGTCACCTGATATGTACCCACTATCACAGTCTAACTTGTAATGTACTTCTTTTGACTCACTGTGTTTTAACTCCACAGTAGTTTTTCCCTCATACTGTTATGTTTCTGCCCCAACCATGGTCTTCACTGTAGGTTCGCTCTGCCTTGAAGAGGCTACCTACTTCCATCCTCTGCACCCAGGAGCCTCTTCAGTTTATTTTACATTTTAAGTGAATTGCCTCTTTCTTAGGTAATTTCTTGAACTTCCTGACTAGACTACCGCCTTCTGTTATATAGTTATTTTTACAGTGCCATATGACTAATCTGTCTCTGCAACTCAACAGTAAGATCTGTAAAAGGCAATGTTTTGGCTCACACATTTTATCCCTGGAGTACCTGCCATACACTCACTCAATAAATATATGCTCAATGAATTAATAGAGACAGTATCATCTATTTCCAGGTATATATATCCAATCATTTGTCTGCTTCATTTTACTTCCAGGAAACATTTATAATATACATTTTAAAGTTTTGTATACTTTATTTCATTTATTATTAGACATTTTATATTTTATATTGTCATATGGAACTATTTCCACTTAATTTTCATATGAGATGAATTTTTTAATTCCAACAATGTTTTAATTAAATTCCTAGGGAGATATTTTTAAGAATATAATCACTTCTGCAAATACTAATGATAATTTCCTTCTTTCTAATATCTAGTCCACCTGTTAGTTTTTCTTGATTATTGTCTAAAACTTCTAGAAAAAAAGAAACATAATGAGAAGAATGATAGTGGCATTCTTATAAACAGCTTTAAGAATATTTGGGGGTAAAAAAGGGAAAGAGTATGCTACAGTAATAAGTAGTAGAAAAAAATGGAACTTTTAAAATTTCTATTTTACACTTACCTTCTCAAAAATACTGTTCCTGTCCAGTGTGCTGCCATTTCACCTCCAAGATAATGTTTTTTTTTTTTTCCCTTGGATTCCTATATCCATACAGGAAGTTTCTTATCCTCTTTTTTTGGGTAATATATGCAGTTTAATTTACTGCTGTTTATCATATGTTGCCAAAAGTTCCAAAAAGCCCAGAGCACCCTGGACAAGAATATTCAGATTTGAAACCTTGCTCCATTCCTTACTACTTTGTGACTTAGGAAAGTCATTTGATTTTGCTGGGACTCATTTTCTTATCTGTAAAATGGTACAAGAATAAAATGAGTTAGTATACATAAAAGATTAAAAGATCTTGAAGATTTGCAGGGCTATTATTTAGGATTCTACATTTACACAATCACAAACACAGAATCATAGAATGTTGGATATAAAATTATGTAACACAAAGAAGTCATCATTTTTATCATTTAAAATTAAAATGTATCTATAAAATGTATCATTTTTACTCTTAATTAGTAGTGCCTTAATATATTTTAAATTATTATAAACCAAAAATTCATAATTCATATAGTTTAGAACAACTTCTATTTTATCAAAGAGCAGTAAGAGGTCAAAAATATCACAAATGCTTCTGATTACTTTTAGCAGCTCAAGGACAGAAGCAAGTCTTAAAATTTATCAGAAAGAATTCTGAGAATGAGTTTGAAAGATGTGTCCTTTTATTTAATAATAGATTAGCCAGGATTAGCCAGTGAAGAGAAAAGATGAAAAACTAAGGAGTTAACATTTGAGAGTTGCCATCTTAGAAGTATCTCATCCTAAGGGACACTCTGTAAATACATGGGATATCACCAAATCCAATCAAGATGACTAAAGTAGACTAACAGGGAAAAAGTAATCATTAAACTTATAAATAGTTATAATCTAATCACTGTTATCCTTCAGGAAACCTTCTGATTAAAATTCAGTCCTATGCATTTTTATGCCAGGTGGGATGCCAAGAATGATGAACATCAGTGTTCCAGTCCCTCAAAAAGCAATGGCATAATCTTCATAGTGGAAGTAATAAATTGCCCATAGGCTTAAATCTAATTATCCCATGTGTTTTTCATTGGGAATAAGTCCACTGAATCTGATTGATTAAAATAAATATATAATTGATTTGAAAATTACAGGAACCAAGTAAAATCTTTATTTTATAATAGATACTTGGGGTATACCTAAGACAAATCATTGGACTTAAAACATGTTAAATCAATATTAAATTTTATGTATATTTGATTATGAGGATGTACTTTTGCAATCAGGTTTACATGAGATACAATATATTAAAATACATCTTGCTATTCCTGATATCAATAAGCAAAGTCTCCCCAAAAATGAGCATCCTTTTGTTATGATTCTCAGGAGTCAATTTCTGAGAATTAAGAGCTTTAATACTATCGATGAGGGTTTTGGTGAGTTATGACTAGCATGAAAAACACTAAGAGATGTTATGTGAACAGAGTTTAGAAAAGGAGATTAGACCACTTAAAATACATATAATATTATATGTAAATATATATATTCTGTCTTCTCTACTCTCCTCTAAGAGGACATTATCTATCTACAAGTGTGGTTTGATCCATGAGAGGAAAAGATTATTAGTTTAAAAAAAATCTAAAGTCATAAAAGAGTTTTAAATGCTGTAAATGACAGATTTAGTAGGTAAAAGTTGAAATCTTGGAAGTTTTGAACAACATAATTTGTGAACTATTCTAATAGATATATAAGTAACACAGCTCTACTCTCTAAAATTTAGAAATGCACTTTGTTTCCTTTTAAAATTTTTAAATAAAAACTACATGTTTAAGGTGTATAGTGTGATATTTTGATATACGTATACATAATTAAATGATTACTACAGTCAAGCTAATTAACATAACCATCTCTTCACGTAGTTACCCTTTATTTTTCCTCCAGAGTAGGGTGTGCCTGTACCCTCAGTTCCCCAAAACAGGCAAGATAGGAGCTAGTTCCTTGAGTAGCAGCTGGAAAAGCTGAGGCGCTGGATATGTGCTCTGATTCCCTCTCCTCAGGAAGAACCTGGGAGCTGGAGTGTTATCTCCCACTTGCTCTGCACAAAGCTGGGGAGAGACGCTGGGGTAAACGTAAGCACTCTAGTACAGACCACACACTCTTTCACGCCATTGCTTTGCTCTCTGTCACCGCCAGGGACAAGAGAATGTCCAGCCCCTTCGGCTCTCGGGGATAAATGGGTTAGCTAGAGGTCTGGTTCCATCTCTGGAGTAGCTGTGGCGGAGGCTGCAGGAAGTGCCCGCCCGCCATTTCTAAATCTCTGGAGACTATCGGTTGCCTGTCCCACACTCTCAGACAGAAACCAGTTCAAATCCAAACCCTTAGGAAGTAGCTGGAAAGTTGAGGCACTGGAGGTGCAGTCTAACCCTTTCCAGAGAGACGCTGGGAGCTGGACGTCAGCACTGGAGGCAGGCAGGGAGGGACACCTCAGGAGAGTTGGACAGTCACTCAAACTGACGCAGTTTTCTCCTAGACCCAGAGGGACTACGAATGCCAGTTTCCAGCAGTAGAGGGACTAGCGAACGCCAGTTCTCAGCAGTTCCCAGTCACACAAGAATTAGAAGCCAACCCCTCAGGAAGCAGCCGGAAAAGCGCTGGCAGTAATCCCCACCCCCCACACAGGGGCAGTGGGAGGAGCACCGGAAGTGCTTGGGTGCCTCACCCCGCCCTCTCCGCAGTCAGCGGCTGCCGCCCGCTACCACAGAAGAGCTGCTACCACAGGAGGACGGCCGTGAGTGGTGACCCTACTGAGTTTACTCAGGTCTCACCAGCCAGAAGCGGGTCAGGCTCCCGGAGGACGCTGTCAGCAGAAAAGGTAGGCAGACTGGAACCTGGGCCCTCGGGCAGCCGTCAGAGGGTCTTCAGAAGTGTCCGGCGGTAGAGGTTGCAACCTAGCTCCTTCCAGGGAGGAGCTGGGGGCCTGCTGCTCTGTGCTGAACCTGGGGACCAGCCCCTGGCAGAACTTCTCTGTCGTCCCAGGGGCCAGTGAATGCCCCGCCCTGTCAGCGGCCAGAAATAGCAGAGTTAGGGGTCATTCCCTCAAGTGGCAAGAGTAGAAGTTGGTGCGTTAGGTGTGCAGTCCAAACTCTGTTCTCAGGGAAAAACGAGTTGGGGCTTCTGTCCAGAGCATGTGGCGCTGTGACAGAGGCCAGGTTTTTGATGAGTGTCTTGGCTTTTCCTGTCTTTTCCAACGTGGGTATTTTCTCAGTTGCTGGGCGTGTAGGAGACTCTCAACTAGTTTCTGGATTTTTCTCAAAAGGAATTAATGCATGTGTAGTTGTTTATTCTGTGCATCTGTTTTAGGGAAGAGGGAGAGTTAGGAGCCTCCTATCCTGCCTTCTTGTTGATGTCACTCTCCACATTCCTCTCAAACATACATACAACATTTATTAAAAAAAAAAGTATTGCTTCTCGGTTGCAAGTAAAGTTTCATCAAATTACAAAGTATCAACTCCACATAGAGAAACATTCCCTGACTACGATATAACATTAGTAATTCAATAATAAACATACTTTCTCAAACCTATAGATCTTGAACATAAAAATTTATGAATAGTGAATAAGTAAAATTAACTACTATAGGCTAATTACGATTGAATAACAACATAATGTGTGCCATTTAACGATGCTAAATAAGAACCTGAAGGGAAATTTATATTCTTAAATTTGTTTTGGAATATAGGAAGTATTAAACATTAATGATCATTAGTCTACACTATCCTACATTATCCTATGGTGGAAAAAATATTATCAACTCAAAGAAATTGTAGAAAAAAATAATGAAAATTTAAAAAGAAATTAATCAAAGGTTAATCAACATAGACAATCAACAAAATAAAAAGCTATTTTAAAAATCAATAGAAATATTTTAGTATAAGAAAATATAAATGGGTAATTAACTGACATAATTAAATATAAAAGCAATGTAGGAAATCACAAAAAATGCTTCAAGAACTTGGGCTATTTTAAAATTTGAAATCTTGCAGTTCAAATTATTAAAAGAGAAGTTTTAAATACAGTTAAGGAACTGGAAAAATATTTGGCACAAATGAAAATGCCCAAACAGTCTTAAACAAAGAGAACATAATCCTTAGAAAGATTAATGAAAGGCATAAACTGCTCACAAAGAGGGAATACAGTTAAAATTAAAAATAAAACTATCTATGATTCATCAGTTTCACTTCTGAGCATATACTTAAAGGAAATGGAATCTGTGTCTTAGAGAGATATACGCACTCCCATGTTCATTACAGCTTTATTCACAGTGTTCAGGATGTGGAAACAACCTGTTTATTGATGGAGGGATTAAAAAATGTGGTGTATATATACAGTGAAATATTATTCAGCAATAAAAAATAAGGAAATTCTGCCATTTGTGACAACATAGATGAGTCTGAAAGACATTAGGCTAAGTGAAATAAGCCAGATAGGGAAAGACAAATACTGTATGACCTTACTTGCATGTGGAATCTAAAAAGTAGAACTTATAGAATCAGAGAGTAGGATAGTGGTTGTTAAGGGTTATGAAGTGTGGGAAATGGAGAAATGTTGGTTAGAGGGTGCAAACTACCAGTTATAAGATGAATAAGTTCTGGGAATCTAATAGACAGCATGGTGACTATAGTGAATAATACTCTATTGTATACTTGAAATTTGTTAAGAAAGTAAGTCTTTAATGTTCTTACCACACATACAAAAGTAACTGTGTGAGGTGATGATGTGTTAACTTGACTGTGGTAATCATTTTACAATGTATACATGTATCACATCATACTGTTGTACACTTTAAATACATTTGATTTTGTCAGTTTTTCCTCCATAAAACTGGAAAAAAAAAAAGCCTTCCAGGTGATTCTGATGTACACACATAAGTTTGAGAACCGCTGCCAGAGAAATTTTAATTAACATTTATTAAAAATTACACTTTTCACTTTTTGAAATTTTTAGTTATTACTTCATGATTTATAAATAAAATACTACAATCTAGTAATTTCTTCATGATTTACAATTAAAAAACTAAAACTAAAAATACTTGTTTAAATCAAACAAATTAAAATCAATACATAAGATAATTTTTGTATATGCAACTAAGCAAAATAGATACATGTAAATGATAGAGATAAATGATGATGGTGATGGTTAACTGTTTTGAATGAGCATTCTTATACTCTAGGACAGAAGTTTAAGTTGAAACAAACATGAAATCAATTTAGCAAAATGTCTTAAGCGTTGTAAGAAAATTTGGTATCTGGGCCAATGAATTATCTTTCTAGTAACCTATTAAATGCACACACAGACACAGAAACACAATGATTTATCTGCAAAGGAGTTTAACAAGACATTATTTATGTTAATAACAAGTTAGAAACAGTCCAGTGTCCCCAAGTAGATGGCTAATTAAATCAATTGTGGTATATAAATATTATAGTGGACATTTGTGAGGGACTACCTATCCTTCATTATTTCTTCTCGCCTTCTAACAGTACCTGGATTTTCCCTATTTTAAAGCATCTATATGGTTTTTGTGATGTAGGCCCTGATTGGCACCACTTTAAAATACATCTAAAGGGACAGAAATTAGTGAGGTGAGAAGCAGTAGACCAGACATAAGCCGAGACATAAGCTCCCATTATTCTCTCTGGGTTTAGTGGTTGGTTCAGGGTAAATGTATCAGGTGTTGTTTTCACCTGTGTATATCAGAGAACCCAAATTATAGTGATGTAGCTATATCAGGTAGGCTGGTACTGGTTCGCTGGCTCCATAATCCATTGCAATAGTAAGTTCCTTATGTCTTTTCTCAGCCAACCTTAGCAGACAGTATGTTTCATACCTGTCTCTACATAGTCCCAAATTGGCAGCTTCACGTCTAGCAACATGCCCACCTTCCATTCAGGAAGAAGGGAAAGGGCAAAGGGCAAAATATGCATTCCAGTGAGTTTTTCACTCTTCGAGAACTTACTCTGGAGCCATTCAATTATTGTTTGCAACTTACAGGTCATTACATAGGAAGTCTTGGAAATACTCTTTTTAGTTTTTTGAGGTAGTGTTACTAAACAAGAGGTGGAGACTAGGTAAGGTTAGCCATTAAGTAGTTTCTGACGAAGGTAGATATCAAAAATCAGTTGTTCCTGACAGAGTGATGTTCTTGACTTTTTCCCATGGTTCAGGAAAAAGGTTTGCTTTAAGTACTTAAAGACATTTTGAATGTTATTTTTGTGTGAATCAAATAATGTTTGATTAGAATCCATCATCAGTGCTCAAACATTTTTAACTAACTGTTTTCACTGATAGCAAGATGATAAAACTGAATATTCTGTGAAAATAATTTGCATTCTTATAGATATAAGCTACATAATATTGTCTCTTAAATGACAACCCATGCAAATTATTTTTCATTCCATAAAATATTTGCTGTTAATATATATACATTAATATACAAATGTATATTGTATACAATTTATTGTAGGAAGTTAAATATGCCTTGAGTATATCCTCTCTCTGTAGTTGATGTGCAGTGATAGAAAGAGTAAGGGGTTTATAATAGGAAATTTAGATTTGAGTCCAGACCTCATATTTACTAATTATGGGCTCCTAAGCAACTATCTGAAAATCAGTTTCTTCATCTATAAAATGGAAGTAATTATGAGTATACTCAGAGGACTCTTGCAGGGATTAAAGAGAAAAATCTTTGAGAAACATTTTAAAATACATCCAGTTCTACACACATGTTTTTAAACATTACTGTTTTATTCTTTTTTAATACCCCTCCCTTATTCACTTATAAAGCACAATGTTACTTATTCAACCCAGTTATATAATATCATGTAACCTCGGTTCCATTCACAGCTCTGCCATAATGAAATTTTATGTCATTTATACTTTGGAAACACTCTGGTGCCATTTCCTGAGCAGAAACAAGGGGAAACTAGCCCTCGGCATGGGTCTCACAGGTTGGGCTTTCCCAAGCATATGGGCAGGCAGTGCTTCAGTGGAGAGATCAAAGCACAGTGGATGGCCTTTCTCTGGATGACTTCCCCAGATGCTTAAAAGTTCTTGAAACAGCTGTTTCAATCCAGGCACAGCAGGTATCCCACTCTACTCTCCTCAAATTGTGGATTCTTTGCAATGTCCCCAATGGATTTTTTTCTTTACAAATTGGCCTATAGATTAGGCATGACAATTAGCACTAGTCTACAGGCTTAGAGAAAAAGAGAAATCAGTCTGCAACTAAAAGAAAACATGCTGTGCACTAGTAAAACATATGATATAAATTAAATCAGATGATTATAAATGATGGAACTAAAAGGGACCTTTGAGACTGCATAGCCCATTGTCCTCATTTTACAGATGAGGAATCTGATGGTGTATTTTATTAGGATGCTCATGGTCACCATCCCTAAAATTGCTAAAAATGTGGGATGGAGGGAGTAGGGAAGAAAGAGAGTTTTGCAGACTCATCTAGTGTATGGCTATATTTTGAATCTATCTAAGCATTAAAGGAGAGACTTATACATTTATTCAAAGCATAGCAACCACTTAAATCTTTATAATCATAAAAGAATACTCCCAAATTAAAAAATACATTTTTTTCTTTTATGAAGGTTTGACTCAAATACAGTTTTTATTAGTATTTTAAGTATAGACTCTTTGAGCTCTGGCCAAATCTTATTTTTAATGCAAATCTGTCATATCTAATTGAAAAGCACTCTTAAAATATTCACTATTCATATAGTCATAATTAATTCATTCATGTAATCATACAGTGAATATTTACAAAATGTCTATTACTGTTTTTGTATTGTACTAAACATTGAAGACATAGAAACAGAGAAATGGTTCTTGAACTCTAAAAGAGAGTATAATGGTTAAGAAAACCAGCTCTTGAGTTACCTTGTCTAAGTTTGAATTTTGTCTTTATTATCTTCTTACTTAACTTCTGTGACCCTTAGTTTCCTCATCTATAAAATGATCATAAAAACATTATCCACTTCATAGGGGTTTAAGAGGATTAAATGAGGTAATCCATGCATAGTTTTAGCATACTCTCTGGCAATTAGTAATCATTGAATGAACATTCATTATACATGGCATTAGAAAACTCCTTATCTTGTGAGAGATAACGAAAATGCACCACTACTCACAATATGATAAAATAAGGTATGAGAAAGATACGCACTTTCATATGCCCCTGGAAAAATGTGTCCCTGTTCCTGTGGGACTACAGTGATATGGCATCAAATCTGTGGTTGGAGGATTTGGCCACTATTCTCTAAATTAATGCTTGAGTTGCTTTTTATAGATTTTTTTCATAGTTACTTGATGATGATTTAGGAGAAACAATATATGGAGTAAATATTCCAAGCAGAGGGATGCATTTGGATTTTAGAACAATTCCTTTAACAGTGATATGGAAAGTGGCTTTAACTTATTCTGAAGGCAGCTGTTATGAAGGTGTACTATTGTTATACTGCAGCTGAGAAATTATGGTGAAAGAGTAAGAGAAGACATAATTGAGAAAAATTTAGAAGATAGAATTAGCTAGACATAGTTGCAGATTGCATGTGAAAACTAAAGAAGAGGAAGGAATTCTATAAAAACTTCTAGTCCTCACCCTTTAACAAGTGGCTATAAAGTGAACATATTTACTGCAATAGGAAGTCAGAAGACTGAGCTTGATTAAATGATGAGTCTATGCGTCTCACTTTAACCCCTCTGCTTATACCTGTAGGATCCATATTTTCTTAATAATGCAACTTTTAAGTAACTTTGCATTGACTGATTGAGCCATAAATTCATTTGTGTGTTGTAAGGTGAAAAAAAAAATAACCAGAATTTATTTATGGAACATTTTATTTCAGGAACATTATCCTATTTGATTACAAGGTATTATTTGATTATCCAAGTTAGAGTGAAAATTGGAATGTTAGGAGAGAAGGAATTGACTCTGGCAGTGAGTCTGTATTTCAAAGGCGAGAGTCTCTTGGTTGTGAGAAATAGAGACTAGGAAGAGGAAGAGAGAAGGAAGAGGCAACTGAGAAAGCAGATGGCAAGAAGGTTGTGCAGTGCATGATATGAATCCCTCCATGGGAGCATCACTGTATTCTGTACGAGTCCATAGAGTATCAAATATCATGACTTGAGTGGATTATTTCTTTTATTGACTGTTAAATGGTCAAAATTAATTCTAGAAAGTCAGATGTCAACCCAATGTAGTTTCTTTGTAAGAAATCTTTCTCATCTTTTTGGCCTGTTTTAATATTTTCCCTTTGACTTTGTCTTTCAGTAATTTCAATATGTTCAGTCTTGGTGGAGACTGCAGTTTATTTAACCTGTTAAAGTTTCTTCAATTTTTTTTAAATATGGGCATAATGTCTTTTTTTCAATTTGGAAAATTCTCAACCATTATTTTTTACATACTTTCTCTACCTAAATTTGGTCTTGCCCATTTCTAGGGCTCTATTAAATCTTTGATCTCATTGTATATACCATTTTTCTTACCATCTCTTTCAAAATATCTATCTGTCTTTTTATATCTCTGTGCTTATTCTGGATAGATTCTTCTGATCTTCCAGTTTACTGTCTCTCTATTTGGCTATTCTGCTTTATTTAATTCATTTTAATGGTATTTTTTTCTTTCTGTGGGTTTAATTTGGTTGGTTTGTAAAGCTTCCATGTCATTTTTAAAAGATTTTTTTGTTTGTGTGTTTCTACATGACATTTTCAAACATGTAACTCTTTCTTAAACAGTCTGTTGGAATGGTGATCTACCATGGGCCCTTAAATTTCTTGTTGGCTATTCCAAAAAATGAAGTCTCTGAATGCTTCTTATTTGGACCAGTTCTTAGGGTTGTATTTGCAATGAGCAAACTGGGAGATGAGGGAACATCTCTCTCTGAACAAAAATCAGGCATTCTTTTTTTTTTTTTTTAACCATAAAAGTGGTGAATCTAGCAAGTTCTCCATTAACAAAACCCATTGTGTATGTATGCAGGTATCCACCCCAGGCACTGTGTCACCTCATGGAGCTTGTGGGACATGGGGAAGCAGTGTGAACATCATGCTGACTACATTCTAGCTGCTGCTTTGACCCTAAATGATACAATAGTTTGCCTCTGACCCAGGAGGCTAGTTTCTTCTTTCACTATCAACAAATATGGTAATAGGCTAGCTTTTTATTTTGTCTGTTTATGCCCAACACCCAATGAAACGAATAGAATACATAATACACATTTGAATCATCATGAAACAAAGTGCATGCTAACTATGTATTTTATGCTCTTGTTAAACAAGAGCTTGATAGAGAAAGACTGTCTTAAGGCAAATATATTACAAAGTTATGTAATTAAATATAATTTATTATATTTAAAATAATTCTATGTCAGTTTATAAGTTATTTTCCCAAATCTATGGGGCTACTCTGCAAAATTTTAATCTTCTGAAGTGAATATTTTTTTTTCTATTCTTGACTGAAAATTTGGTTTGTCTTAGATCTGGTATAAGATAGTTACTTGCAATGAAATGATTATGAATACCTTATCTGGACAGGTTAGATTAAAATATTTTGCTATCTCATAGAAAAGAAAAGTAAATGAAAGCTGTACTTACATGTGCATACTTTCTAGAGAAAGTGGTTTATTTGGAAGTAAAATAAGTTGAATCTGATTACCTAGTGGAGTATAATAAAATAGCATTATTTTAAAGAGCCCAATGGATAGTATTTTAATATAAATGTATTCAAAAATTCACATTTCTATAGTGCATCGGCCTTGACAATGAATAAACTGAGTTAAATGAAAAAGCCTGAATGAAGTCTTACTTGTAATTTATATAATTTTAAGATATAATTTTAATATCAATTTTAAGTCATTTAACTCTAAGGAGAAACTTTATCAGGTACATAGAATTCGGGAGAGAATTTTTTAAGTCAATTTTTGGTCACTGATTTTTTTATAGAAACGGATCAACTTTATTTTTCTCATTGTAAATTCCTTTATTTCAAGCATACATCTTAACAAACAATTATTAAGCATTATTTTGAAAGAAAATAATTCTATTTGTAAGGGTAGTCTGGGACAAGCAGCTTCACATTATGCCTTGATGCTATGTAGGTGTATATGCCTGTAAAATGACTGTACCAATCTGATTTGCACTGAATTTTCTTATTGTTTGATACTTAACCTGGTGCTTAACAAGATCTATAGAAGCCTCAAAGTTTTGGTATGAATGGTGCCAAACATAAAGCAGAAAGCACTGAGTTTGATCTGAAATCCACAAAATCAAAAGTTTGCCTGGCCACAAATCCAACATTTTACTGTCTTAGTATAGATTGTAATGAGAGCTAATGTATTGCTTTTATTCCTTTCATCCAACATTTTGTGGACTTGATGTATAGCTGTGAGGAAGTGAGATTAGGTGTTAACAAACAAAGAAGAATTTAAACATCCAATTGCATATATTTCTTCAAAGATATACCCTTGGTACGTGATACACTTGCTGATTCTTTGGTTAAATGGTTTTACCTAAATTATGTGGCCAATGGAGGAGAAGTCTTCCCAGTCTAGATTTTTCATTGATGTGGCTTTAGCAGAATTGCTCTGTGACCTATCATTCATGTATCCCACAAACTTAATGTTATCTAAAATGTGGACTGATATTATAACTCATGTAACTCCCAAATTGTGATAGGGCATCCAAAATGTCCATGTTTGAGATGGAGATAATGTATAAGTAGACATACCAAATACTTCTTAGAAGAGGCCAAATTATTTTGGAAATGTGGGATGGAGGAGAGGATTTCATTGTATAAACCAGGCAGCTCAGAAATAACCTCACAACTGAGCTTGGAACAGTGGGCCTATATTTTGACCTGTTAAACTCACACATCGGCATATGTTAATTGTTGAAAAACAGTTTTGTAAATATCTCTTTTGAAAACATCTTCATAAATCTCTTGCCATTCTGACTAAGAAATTGGAAATATATTCTAATATTCACTGACATTTCTCTCCTATTTTTTCATCCTTTTTTCTGCCTTCAGTCAACTTAGATTGACTCCTCTCCTCCCCTCAAAAAGCAAAGACATTGTCCTGGGAAGGGAAGTATGCAAGATAAAACAAGGTTCTGAACTGTAGCCTCACAAGATCCCATCAGAAATAAGCCTGAATCATATAGATACATCCATGTGGTGCCAGGTATCTGTCAGTGCCCTAAATTGATAGCATGAGTATAATTGAGTGAGGAATATGTATTCAAATTGCCAGAAGTTGAATCTCAGTACATAGCTAAGTATCTGTGTCTGATTTCTTGAATAGCAATTTTTCAAATTGCCCCACAGCTGCAGTGAATATGAGACAGTCCCTTACTTTCCTCTATTTTGCAACAAAATATTTGCATTGAGTTGCTTGCAGTGTGAATTAATGCTAAGTATTCAATATGAAAAGTGGTGTGACATTCATTTTTAAATTTCATGCTCCGTGTCACTTCATCTCCCTCCTTACTAAATTACATTTGGTCACACTTTAACCACACAAGATGATGCAGCAGTGTTATATCTGGAAGAGGGGCAAATAGGTGGAAAGGTGCAGAAGTGTAGTGCAAAAAGATTAAATACACACACATATATATATATACACACACTGAGGATTAGTTTATTCCTTTTATTTTATTCAAATGTAGTCATTAAAATATTTTATATATTAGTTTTGCGGTAATCATATTATGAGATTTATACATTAAAAGTTTAGATTTATTACATTATCATCACTTGTATAATGCAAGTTATATATAATGTTATATTCTATAAGATCCTGAAGAAATAAGAGAGAAAACATTCTGTAAGATCTTTAAGAGATAAGTGGAAATTAAAATGGACTAGTAGCTTATATTAAATGCTTAAATAGCATTGATTCAATAAATAACTACTCAGTGCCTGCTATGGGTAAGGTACTCCTTAATACCCTGCAATATAAGTAATCCTCATTTTACAAATAAGAAAACTAAATCTTAAGAGAAGACTTTGTTATTAGGCTACACTAGTAGTAAGTAGGAATCTGGGGGTTTTGTCCAGAAATACCTGGCTTCAGAGTTCATGACTTTTACTAGGTATTTCATAACTTCCCTTCCAGATCTAATTCTCTACTTTTAAGAGGCTTAAAGATTGATTAAAAAGCAGAGATAAAAAGAGCTAAGTATAATAAAATTAGAGTGAAATATGAACTAAACAAGATATGATACACTTGTTGCACCAGTAAGAAATGATGAAAAATATTAATGAGATCAGATAAGGTTTGCTGGAGAAGGTATTCATCTAATCAAAGCTCTCTAACAAAAAAATAGGTTATATACAATTACATATAGTATATATGCATTTATCAGACTCATGAAGAACAAAGACATGAATGGGACTAAACACTTGAATTTTTGCTTTTATATCATATGCTCTTTTCTGTACAACCCATTGCATCTCCTGTGAAAAGGTGGTAATTTACTGCATATCAAGATCAAATGACACCATGGACATGGTACTCAAGAGCACTAGAAGTAGTATGAGTAAGGATTAAAAGTCTCACAGTTTGTACCAGATGGCACCCCTTTCACCTTTGGGGCAGAGACATCCTGGTGGTGATATAACATAGGAAGCCATGAAAATTTATATGTTTGGTAAAAATAGTTGCTTCCTTCTTGCCCTCTCTAATTTCACAGATGAGGCTTCCAGCAAAAATACTGGAAAACAAGCAGTTTTTATTATATTAGACACTGAATGCTCCCACCTGGATAAAGAAGGGTGAGGAGAGAAGAGGGAAGCACCGTATTCTTCTGGGCCCCAAAGCATGATCTGAGTGATCTTTTACTTCAAAGAAGTATCTTAAGTTCAATTTTCTATGTGATTGGGTATCTTAATACAAAACAAAACAAAAAACAAACAAAAAGAACTTTTTGTAACACTTAGATTTCTAGCTGTTACTGTCTTTTAGTTTTGATTTAAGAATCAGTCAACACCTCATTCTTTCCAAGGACTGTTGCTTGAGGCCCAGAGGTCGAATCAAGTTCTTTAATTTGAAGGAGAAGCTGCATGTTTGCAATCACTTTAGAAACCTAGACTAGTGTTTCTTTATGCATCTGCCCACCACCCGCCAGCTTACTCTGTGACCTTTAAATTAGCTTCTCTGGGGTATAAGTAGGCAACTGCAATTTAAAGCTTTTTTTTCAAGGTATTCCCGATGCACACTATTGCTTGAAAACCACTGGCCAAGTGACAATAGTGCATCACCAAAGAGCAACCCATTTTATCCTTTTGCAAATGATTTTCATTAGGATTATTTCATCTAGACTTCTAGGGTTTTTTCTAATTTCCTCTGGACCATTTATATTGGTAAATTGTTCCCAGTCTAAGGTCTTCTTTATATTAAACTTATAGAATCCATCCATATTTCTAGTGAAGTAAAAGCTTCCTATTAAATGTAAGCCTTTCTCTTTATCTTAACAACTTCTCTTGACATTACATGAAAAAGGAAATAAAAAACTTCTCTTGTATGAATGTCATAACTTGCACAATCTAAATAGGGCTACATCTATTTAAAAAAAGTCCTTTCTCCTTTTTGAATAACATATCTTTCTCCTGAAAAAAACTGAGATTACAATAGGAAAGATGCATGCCTACCCATGGCCAAGGTTGTCTGCAAAATGGTGTACTCTTATGGAGATAATAATAATGATGTGTGTATACTTGTATATTTTTATTTGAATCAGATATAATTCTCTCACATTATTATAGCAACAGAAGCTTTTACCTTAAATTAAAACTCACAAATCTTGACCATGTTGCATTTTTAATTTATTTATCTTTATTGATACAAAAATATTGAATTTCCATACAACATTCTTCAAGAGAGGAAGCCCTTTACTTTCACTTGGAATCTGTAAAGCTTTGAAATGTTTGCTTTCACTTGACCCATCCCATTGCTAAAAGAGCAAAATGATCCATGAGAGTTATCAATTACAGACTTCAGTGCTACCTCTGAATATCCACCACTGTCTACACTCTCAGATCCAAGTAGTAAAAGAGAAGAATACAGAAAAGCCTTCACTCAGTCATATCTGGTGTCATTTCTAGACTGTTCCCAGAGAAAGCTTCTTTTTGCTCTTACCAAACCAGAACATTTATATTAGAAAACTCCTCCCATTCAAAAAAAAAATCTGTAAGCAATATATTCTTAGGCATTCCTTTCAAAATTTTACTTTTGTGCTTCAAATCCATAAGATCTCCCCACGCTATGCCCACCCTGTAGTATTAAATCTTTCTTCATTTATGCTCCCACTCTCCAGTTATTGCCCAGACTCTCACTTTTTCAACCACTCATGATGCAGAGCACCACATCACTCTCCAAGTGTCTCCCTCCTCACTTGAATAACATCACTTGTTCATTATTTCATAAGGTCTTCTGATTATTTCACTTGTGCTTAGTAAATAATTTTTAAATGCCTTCTTAGAAGACAACTTATGCTGAATGAACACTTCAGTTTAGTTTTATTTTGAAAAAATTTATCCTTGCTAAAGATCTGGAGTAATGACTTCCAACCTGTAAGCATCAGAGTTACTGCAAGGTGCTCCAGAATCTATATGCATACCAAACTATTTGTAACATGCCTATGGGATGATTTTTCAAGTGTGTGTTCACAAAATGCATGTCATTAAAATCAATATCACCAGCTATTTGGGGTGTATTATTTATTTAAATCAGTAAAATACAAATATCACACGAGAGGTAAATGCAAAATTTTCACCTAACATATTTTCGGGAGGCGTTACCTGGAGAAGGCACACCTGAAATTCCAAATAGTCACTTTATTCTCAAATAAAGCTAGAATAGTCCTATTCTCTTTACCCCTGCCTCCAGCTCTGTGTATTTCGTTTTTAGTTGAAACTAGAACTAAGACTCTTCAAAATCATCAGAGATCAATAATCATATGAAAGAACTTCAGTGATTTTCACTGCTATGTTTTTCCCTTTGAAGACCTTATTAAGCAGATAAAGACGGAATATTTTCACATTCTCTTTTTTAGCTAAAATATCACACAAGTCTTCTATTATTGATTTCTACTTTGACTCAAAATGAAAAACTTCCTGAGGATACAGAAAAAATCTATCCTATCAGAGGATCTCATTTATCATTGGATTAATTGTTTGTTTGTTTAGGCTCTTAAATACCATAGTCCTCATTGAGAACTGAAGTGAATTGGTTTAGTGGTTTAGGCAAAGGCTACTTAAAAAGATTTTCCCTCCCAAATCCTGCACTGTACCATGGTACAGTTATGTTACAAAATGACAAGAAGGGTTTCCCATTATGATGCTTGCTTAACCCTATTTCTGAAGCTTAAAATAGCCCTCTTTGAGAACTGAGAAGGAAAATATGAGTAGTTTGTACCTTGGCATCAGTGACACTATTGAGTTTATTTGATATCACTGATAATCTGGGGTCGCATGGTGAGAGTCATATCATAGAGATTGCCTTAGGAAATTTGTTACTGTAGCTCTGGCTTCCAAATTTTCACATCAAGGATCTATCCAGTGCTAACAGAATCAAGGTCATTTGAAAAGTCCTACTGTCTTTAAAAGGCAAAATTTATACAGAGAAAGAGAGATACAGGGAGATAGATCTTTTCTGTTGCTTTGGTAATGTCTTTTTCTCACCATCTATTTTAATATTGAGAACAAAAAAGAATGTTACAGTCGTAGTAGAACTTTATCCATTGATAGACTTATAGAAGATTTTGTTCTTGAAATACTCCTTTAATTCAATACAGACTTTTTTTTTTTTGGTAAAATGTATGACTACAAAGTAGAACAATTTCTCATGCTCAGACTCCAATAACTGCATCTTTTTTTTTTTTTGCTAAACTGTTATTTGCTATCATAAATAAAACCACATCACATATTGTAAATGGAAAAATTAGAGACTTTTCAATGTCATGATATATACCAAGTACAGTACTCCCTAAGTTTTGGTTACTCTTATCCCTGAAGTTGTGCTGCCTTTACAGTCAAATGTGAAGTACCAAAATTTTTTCATACCAAAACTATAGTGAACATTGTTAAGTATTTTAATTATAGTTTTTACAATTATAAATCAGGATCTAACTGCATATAACAGAAAATATCAACTGACCTAAAAGTACCCCTTTCTACTTTCTATATCCTCAGATGATTTTTGTGGTTGAAAGATCCAATTTCCTTCTTAGAAAACACCAAGGAAGGAAGTTAAGATTATCAAGATTGTGTCAGCAAACAACTAAATGAATTTGGTTAATTTTTCCAACAATTATTTGATTTAGTGAAAACAGTTAGCAAGCTAACAGTTAACAAGCTAACTGCTTAACCAAATTAGTAAATCACTTGAAGGAATCAATCATGTAGCCCTAAATCTAGCTTTAATCCCAGGAAGGAAGAACTAAACTAGGAAACATGCAGTCAAGTCTTAATTAGTATTTTTTGGTTGAGAATTCCAAAGTAGTGTTTTACAAATAAAGCTCATTTTTCTGAAATAACTTACACATTATTATATGCAATTTAAGGAAATAATTTCCAAGCAATTAAAGTGTTTGCCAAATATTTTAAATATTAAATGTGGAAAGAACATATACTTAATAATTAGTGATCTAAAATAGCTGTTTTTTTAATAGTGAATCAACATACCAGTTCTTATGCTTTCTTGAGAACATTTTTTCTAAAAATATACTTGGCATTTTTAATCGTCCATTTGTTTTAGTAAATATTCTCCTTTTACTGTGATTTTCATTCGTTTAGTAAATACTCTCCTTTTACTGTGATTTTCAAGTTGTCACTAAGTATACCCCATTTGTTTTAGTAAATATTCTCCTTTTACTGTGATTTTCAAGTTGTCACTAAGTATACCCCATAAGATTTTTTTTCAATATTATGAATTTCTATAAGCAACAATTTTGTATTTTAGGATGCTTGTTTTATTGAATATATTTCCAAAATGTTAACCTGAGAGCATTCTATACCGTTTTCTCAATAAGCATTTCATAAACTTTGCTGTATATTGTCTAATTGGTCTCCAGAATAACTGAACAGATTTATAACCTACTAACATGTCTTAACATGTATATGCTTTTACATAGCCTGACAAGCCACAGTTAATGATTTTTATTAGATTAACTGATATAAAGTCAAATATTAAAATTGTTCTGACATGCATTATTAGACATGATTTCAATTATTAATGAAGGTATGTATATTTCCTTAATTAACTGAATTTTTGTCCTTTGTAATAATTTACCCACAGTAATTTATCTTTAACAATATCTATAATTAAATTTAATTCTTACTAACTTGTAGAATAATTGTGTCATATTTTCCCATTATTGCTACATTTGTTTGATTACATTTAATTTTACCAAAAGTTTGGTAATTTATGTTTATATGCTTCTATTAATATGACAGTTAATTTTCTCTATTTCATTAACAGTCCTAAAGTTTGTCCCATCCTTACTGTTGTGTCACTTCTGATCTTTCATTATCAGAATAGCAATGATCTATATTAAATTGCATCCTACCTTTTAAATTAAGATCTGGAATTTTTTTAAATGCCTTATGTAGTACTTGTTCCATGTAACTCTGTCTTTAAAACGATGAGATACCTTTTTTCCTTTCAATCCCCCATAACAAGTATTTTGGACTGTACCTTCAGGATTCCCTTTGATTCATTATTTTAGTATATTTACATAAATTACATAGCCTATTACCTGGTGGCATAATTCTTTTGAAAGTGCCTACTATGTGCAAGGCCACTTTCTTTATTTATTAAATCCTCACAAGAGTGTGAAGTATTTTTTATAGTCCAGGTTACATCTCTGTCAGAGTCACTCAGAGTGTTTCAACAAGGTCTGGTGAGTCAAAATCTTTTTGAGAACATGAGAACTGGGTCAAGGGATGCTATCTTTTGTTTTATTTTTGTTTTTTAGCAACTTTTACTGGATTTTTTTTTCTGTACACAAAATTCTGACAATCGCTCTTCAATAACACAGTTGTTACCACTCTCATTCTAAAAATGAGGAAAATAAAAGTTAACAGAAATTGTATTTCCTGCTTAGAGCCACATGACCTGGAAGCATGGGATCAAGATTAGAGATCTGGTAGCCTTTCTCCAAGGCTATCTTCCCTATTAACACCAACTCACAACCCCTAAGGGGATGATTCTAAAAGCCTGTAACTTTTTATTCCATCTAAGCTAAAATCAGCTAGATTGTATCTAGTCAAATGCTTATTGGAGAATTAAAACTTGAAACTAAAATTTTTGTGTAGATTTGGATGGCATTGAGGCTAAAAAGAAGACAAATCTAGCAGAAATAATTGCTCATGAAATATATGCTTTCAGAATTATAAATATATCACCATAGAATCTATGGCACAAGCTATATAGTCTTTTCCATAATTCACATATTATTATGCCTATTACTATATTCTCTGGTGGACATCTGGCAGGAAAATAATAAAGTGCACATGCACACGCACACACACACACACCTAGATACATACATATACACACCCAGCTTAAGAATTACTACTCCAACCTAATTCTTTTTAAATACATCATTTCACATTTTTGATGTGCTTATAATAATGTGACCCTTTATGGAAGCTCAGAATTACAATATATTTGTAGAAAGAATGACTGCAGATTGTTACAAGAATAATTATATGATTTAACAAATGAAATGTAGAAACTTTGATTCTAATAAATAATTAATATGAGTTAGGAAATTCTATATTCATGGCTTGTGGCCAACACAAATAGAGAAAATATCTTTTTACATAAATAAATCTATAAACCAGTTAGGCAGCTTTTAACTAATTTGAGAGAAAAATAACACAAAAATTCAGAATAATCTAATTTTGAATAAAGAATAGAGATATAAAATAAGCTTGAGCAAAAAAATCAGATTCATGTAATTTTAGAATAAGAAATAGGGAACATATAACAGTTTTGAAAAAAAAATACATGCTCGAAAATAATGATATGTTAGAATCAAGGGAAATGGAAGTGGAAGAAAATAAGAAATATGGTAGAGGGTGAAGAAAAAGAGAAGGGAAGTAAAAATTGACAGGCAGGGAAGAGAAATATATAGGGTAATAACAAAATTTTATATTGTGCAAAATGAAATGATAATAGGAGATGGGCTGGCAGGGGTGGCAGTGCTGTCTGTGAGGTAGGGGAAAAAAAGTGTCATGGAAGATGAAGCCTTCCACTTCACTAGGTGAAGTCTAGTGGAGTTTACAGTGGTCGGATCATATGTGGAGATGGCCAGCATCATGAGGACACCTGTGGGATGTCTCTCGCAGTGTGGACAGGAACCCATTAGTACTGGCAGTGGTAAATTAGGCAGTGAGTAGGGAGTTGAGGGAAAAAGTCAAGGATATTCAATTTATTTTTCCTGGCCAGAAAATGCTTTGAGCAGAGCTGTTTTAAAGATTGGTGCCTCACTTCTGACCCAGAGGAGTAGAAACAGAGGAGTAAAGACATAGAAAGAAGAGAACAGAATTAACACACAGAGAATGAAACAGGAAAGAGGAAAAGTTACAGAAACATATCCAGATAGAACAGTAAGTTCTTATGAAGAAAGCATCCCTTGTCATTTAGAGGTGGTGACTTCTGAAGGATATCACTTATTATTATCTTATAAAACAGTATCTGATTTTGTTTACAGCCATTTATTTTTTATCCTCAAGTTATGAAAGTATTCCTTTGTTATAGAACTGAGAAGGCAATGAACCAAGAGATAGATTATTCTATAGGTTTTAGTGTCCTTGACTATCTATTATCTCCAGAATCATATGGAATCAATCAGATTCCTATATTTATGCCTATAAAATCACATTTTGCTTGTCAGTATACAGGAATACATATGTGATTGAATGAAATAAATCATATGACCAGAGGACTTCAAATAGAACATGTACAATTATAAAATAATAATTTGTTAATTCACACCTCTATGTCTAATGCTTATCTTCCTGTGACTAAGAAGGAGACAAAAGTATAGAGAGCTCAGTTCTGCACTTAGACACACTTGAGTGGGAAATTTTGCTCCTCACTTACTCCCTTAAGCAAGCTGCTTAACCTTTGTAAACTTTTGTGTCCTCATCTGTAAAGTGAGGACATTTATAGTACAGACCTCAAGAGGCTGGAGAGAAAATTTAATAAGATAATATATTGCACATATTAAGCGTTCACTAAATGTTAGCTATTATTATTAAGAAGGTCAAAAAAGCCTACAAAGCTTCAGCTGTGCTTTATCAGAATATCTTTCTTGAATGGAATCTTACCATACCATTTCTTTCTGAACATGATGACTTCTACATATTATAAGCCCCATAGAAACCACTGCTCTATAAATAGCGCAGAGCACTGACAAAAGTAACAAAAATGTTTTTTTTTAACTGAAGCTTAATTTAGGGGAAAATGGAATAAAACAATGCATTCAGCATACATCTAAAAGTCCCTGAAGCAGCCAACCATCTATAATAGCTTTTGCTTTTCAACTTGATGGCATTCCTGAAAATGTTTTGGATAGAGATGGCAGAATCTATCATTCCTCCTTGTTGCATTACTTTACCTGAAATCGCAGTTATCTTCTCAAGTACTTGGCTTGCTGAACTGGACATTGGAGAATGTTTCTAAACTTCATTAGCAGACCAATATCACATAGCTGTTGACAATAATGACACTAAGGATTGATTTCTCAAATGACAAAGAACTAGATCATTTTAGGACCTTTTTAACAGTTTATTAAGTATGACTGGTACATGATAATCTGCACTTATTTGTAGTATACTATTTCATAAGTTTTCATACATAGTTATAAATTATCATACCATTATGACAGCAATCTAATTAGTATTCCCAACACACCTGTAAGTGGCTTTTTGTAATACTTCTCTCTGACCCCTTTGTGCCCACCTCCATTCTAGGCAACCACTGATTACTTTCTGTCACTTTATGGCATTTTTATGACACTTTCTGTGTTAGTTTGCTATTCTATTCTAGAATTATATAGAAATGGAATGATACAGTATACACTTTATTTTTGTGCTTTGTTCATTAAGTATCATCCATGCTGTTGTGTGTATTAACATTTCTTCTTCTCTTGCTGAATAGTGTATTCCATTGTATGTGTATAACACAGTTTGTTTATACATTGATCTGATGGTGATGAACATTTAAGTTGTTTCTAATTTTTGGCTTTTAAAAATTGAGCTATTATGACTACTGTGGACAAGTCTTTGTGTCGACATGTGCTTTCATTTTTCTTAGATAAATATCTAGGGGTAGAATATTTGGATCAAGTGATGGGTTTTTGTTTAACTTTTTAAGAAACTGTCAGACTGTTTTTCAAAGTACTTGTACAACTGAACATCCCTGCCAATAGCATATGAGAATTCCAGTTTTTCCATATCTGCAACAATATTTCAAATGGTCAGACTTTTAAATTGTGGACACTCTTAATATATGTGTAATAGCATCTTATTGTATTTTTAATAGACTATTTTTAGAGCAGTTTTGTATTCATAGCAAAATTGAGCAGAAAGTATAGACAGTTTCCATATACTCCCTCCCCGCCGCCGATATCAGCCTTTCACATTATGAACATTCCCCAATAAACTAGTGCATTCCTAACAATTGGTGAACTTTTTTCCCCTAATTTTTAAATTTATTTTTAAGGGAGGTACTGGGGATTGAACCCAGGACTTCTTGCATGCTAACCATGTGATCTACCACTGAACTATACCCTCCTTCTTGATGAAATTTTTTGATACATCATTATCACCTAAAATTCATAATTTGCATTATGGTCCACTCTTGGTAGTGTATATTCTATGAGTTTAGACAAACATAAAATGAGTATAATGGCATGTATTTATCATTATGGTTTATCATGCAAAATATTTACTGCCCCAAATCTCTTCTGTACTCTGCCTATTCATCCCTCTCCCCAACTCCCAACCCCTGAAAATCACGGATCTTTTTACTTTCCCCATAATTTTGGACATATACAGACATACCTTTTTCCAAGATGTCATATAGTTAGACTTCCTCAGTATATAGTAGCTTTTTCAGGTTGGCTTCTTCCACTTGGTAATATTCATTTAAGTTTCCTCCATGGCTTTTCATGGCTTGGCAGGTCTTTTTTCCCACTGAATAATATTCCATTGAATGGATGTACCACTGTTTGTTTATTCATTCACTTCCTGAGGGCATCTTGATTGCTTCCAAGTTTTTGCAAACTGTGAGTAAACTGCTTATTGTGGTTTTTAATTTGTTTTACTCAAATGATGAATATGCTGAATACTAGGTATATATTTGACATGTGTATATTTTTGTTGATGCATTGTTTAAATTTTGCCATTTTTAACTGCTTTATTGAAGCATAATATAATAACATAAATTCACCTATTTTAACTCTACTGTTTAGTGTAAAAGAGTACTGCAGTGATCATCAGGAGAGAGTTCCAACACATTTTTGTCATTCCTCATAGTTCCCTCATACCAGTGGCAGTCAGCTGCCATTCTCATCCTGTCTCAGAATCTGTTCCCATCCCCAGTTCTGCTTAATGCCAAATGGTTTTGCTTTGTCTAGAAATTTCATATAAATTTATTCATAAATTATGTACTTTTATTCCTTTGGCATCTTTCACTTAACATAATATTTTTGAGGTTTGTGAATTTTGTAGGGTATGTTATCCCTTTTTATTTCTGAAAAGTATTCCATTATATACCATACCTATTTATCCATTCACCAGTTCTTGTTCTTTTGGATCAATTCTAATTTCAACTATTTTGAATAATGTTGGTAGGAAGATAAACAGATAAGTCTTTGTGTTGTTATATAATTCCAGCTTTCTTAGGTAAATGGTTCATATAGTAAGTATATATTTATTTAAAAATTTTTCTGCAAAATGGCTTATCACTTTACATTCACACCAGCAATGTGTAAGGGTACTACTTTCTTTACCTCATTGACAACACATGGTATTGACAGTCCATGTGACCGTAATCATTCTAGAGGATATGTAATGGTATTTCATTGTAATTATAATTTACATTTCCCAAATGATTAATGATGTTGAGCATTCTTTTGTATTTTATTTTATGGAAGTGTCTATTCAAACTGTATACCCATTTTATAAATTCACTAGTGAATAGTATATAATTGATTTTATATGTTTATGGGGTTCAGTTTGCTAATATTTCATTGTGTCCTTGTTTATTAGGGATATAATTCTCTAGTTTATTTGGCTTTTTTAGCAGTGTGATACTTTGTAGAAATTTGTAAGTGTTCTGTCCTTCTATATTTTGCTAACTTAAAAAGCTTATGTAGACTTGGTGTTACTTCTTTAAATATTTAATAAAAATCATTAGTGAAACATCAGGGCCTAGCCCTTTCTCTGTGGGAACATTTAATTACTAATACAATTTTTTACTGGTTATAAGTCTATTGATTTTTTTTACTTCTTCTTGGGTCAATTATAGTAATTTTGACTTTTTAGATATTTGCCCATTTCATTTAAGCTTTCTAATTTGTTAGGATAAAGTTGTTTTTATTAGTCTCTAGTAATCCTTTTAACTTGTACAGTGTCTATAGTGATGTCCTGTACACTTCTGTTTCTGTGCTAATTTGCATCTTCACCTTTTTTTCTTGAAAAATCAAGCTAAATGTTTATGTATTTTGCTCATATTTTGAAAGAACCAATTTTTGGTTTTATTGATATTCTCTATTGATTTGTGTTGATTTTTCAATCACTTAAAATGTATTTAGACTTGGTTTACATATTGGTATATGGTCTATCCTGGAGAATAATGTATTTGCTTTTTAAAAGAATGCATATTCTACTACTGTTGGGTGAAATATTCTGAAATTTCACTTAAGGCAAGTTGGTTGATAGCATTGTTCAAGACCTATATTTTTACTGATTTTCTTTCTAGTTGTTCTCTAAGTCATTGAAAGGGAGGTAATTCAACCTCTCACAATTGCTGATTTGTCTGTTTCTCAGTTCATCTTTTGGCTTTAATTTGATAATTTATATTAATTTATGAGCAACAGAAAAATAATATCTCATCAAGTAGTTTGAACGGGTGCTATCATATCCATTGTTTCACTAAAGTCTTAATGTGTATGACTTTGAAAATGAACACAGGCATAAATGAGAAAAGAGGCAGATTCCTGTGGTTTGTATGGCCCTCAATATAAACTGTCAATGAGTCATATAGCTAATTAAGGAGTAAAAATATATTAAATTTTAAATATTTATTGATGATATTAAGAAACTGGAAAAAAAAGGATTGTTTCTCTTAAAATACAAAATTAAATATAAAATACTAGAAATACTGTTCAAAAGGAACTGCAGATTAGCAAAAGGAAAAATAATCACCGAAATTCTTAAATCAATGTGTAATATACTACTATTTGGTATATATTTATAACTGTATCTTATCCACAATCTATATTATTTTTAAAAAGTGATACATTGATCAATGCACACTTCTATATTGATCAACAAAATATGCTCTAAATTTTTGTTTCTTGGGCAAGAGGACATACTGGTGAAAAAATTAATAGACTATCTTTTTATGTGCTGAAAAGGGGAAGTTCATTGTGATCATGCTAATATGTATGTATGATAGATAAGGCAGAAAAAAATGTGTATATCTATGGGTGATTGGTTAATACAAAGTCAATTGTCATTGGTCTAGGAAGAATCTTCAGTGAGGTCCAGTGAGTCTGGCATAGCAGTGTTATTCAAGGCTCATGGTCATTATCAGCATAAGACATGTCAATTCAAATTCATGGGTGTTATTCAGCTTTAGCTGGTTAGAACTGGTTTTAGTGAATTAGAATACCTGATTTTAATACCCTCTAGCCAAATGCTGCTGCATGTAGAAAGTCCTTTGACAACCCTTCTTTATTTCCTATATGGATAAATGTAAGGACGGATGAAAAACATAGGCAGATTATCAGGTTTCCAATGTGTACCACTATCTTGGTATTGGGTGACAATCTCACACAATTCCATTGTTCTTATTAGAGATGCTCCAGTCTTCTTTTGATATAGAATCATCTAATTTGTAAATGTGCAGGATGTTAAGTGTGCATCAGCATTTTAAACACTGATAAAATTGACAAGAACAATAATTAGCAACAGCAGTAGAAACAGCATAACCAATATTTGTAGAGCAAATCTCTCAGTGATCTAATTCATGAGACTAAATCTCATGGTCCTACTTGTCCTCCCTTGGCCATTTTCCTCCCCCCCCACCCCCCGCCCAGTGTTAATATCGAGCATACCATACTACGCTTTCCAAAAGAAAATACTAATATTGGCACAATACTATTAACTAAACTACAGACTTTATTTGGATTTTGCAAAGCTTTCTACTAATGTATTTTTATGGACCCAATTCTAAAGCAAGACACCACATTTCTTTTAGTTATCATGTTTCCTTGGTCTCTTCTAGTTCCTAACTCTTAGTTTGTTCCATGGCTTTGACACTTTGTAGGGTACTAATCAGTTTGTAGAATCTCCCTCAATTGGAATTTGTCTGATGTTTTCATATGCTTAAAATGGTTATGGATTTGCAGGGAAATTTTCACAAAGGTGAAATACTTTTCTCCTTACATCATACCACAGGATACATTGATATTTATAACGTTTACTGACCATGTTGCCTTTGATGATTTGGTTGTGGTGGTATCTGCCGAGCTTCTTCCTGTAAAGTTTCTATTTTCCCTTCCCATTACAGCTTAAAGTTTACTGTATTAATCTTGTCTACAGCAACTATTGCTGTCCTATGCTAATGGTGTTTTCTATATCCTTTATTCCTTGTACATTTATTCTTTGGAATTCTTCTGTAAGAAAGATGTGTCCCTTCATCCTCATTTATTTATTTAAATATTTATATCAGTATGAACTCATGGATACTTTTTTGGTTCTTTAGATTATAATCTTATATTCTCATTATTTATTGTATTGCCTGTAATTATTACAACTTTGACGATTGAGAGCTCTTTCAGAATGATTCCTTGGTCCCTGTATCCCTTATACATGCCCCTATACTTTGTTTTATGGTTTTTTATTTGTGTATGTTTGTAAGTGCTTCCTCACTTTTACAGAACTATAAGCATTTGACCTGTTTTTGACTTGTCATGAAGCAACTATCCTAGTGCAGCTAAAGGTGTAAGCTACCAAGCAAATGACACATTGTTCCGCTAGTAAATAAACTAAAGCAATTTTATTGTCTAGCAAAATAGCATCCAGCAAATTAAAGTTCTTTTGCTGAGCTTGTGTTATAGCAACACTTTTATTTGCAGTGATTGTTATAATAAAAATATTTCTTATGCCACATTGCAGTTGGAAAACATTATCTGTGCTTCCTCTTGGGATATCTGCACTTTGATGGGCACATCAGTGTTAAATGATTATAAGGACATTCTAGATATTACTAAGAAATATAAAGTTTTAAATTTCAAAATAGGATAAACCGTTTCTCTGTGGCAAACTCCCTTTTTCTAATGTGTACATCGTGTGGCAATTATACCCTTATGTAAATACGCAAAGTAAGAAGGACCTTACTAAGAAAAAAAAAAAAGGGTGTATCTTATAAGGATACTTTGCAAGTATCTAGGATCTATATAGTAAAAATATTTCTTGAGTTAAAAGATGGAAAATGTAGATAGTCTAATCAGTGACATAATACGTTTTTTGATAAATTACTTTAGGTTAAACAGTACTAACAATTACTTCCTGTGAAGTCATACCACCAGCAAGAGTATGAATTACAGAAAATACGTCATTCTCTATAGCTGAGGTACTTACATATACAAGGATCATAGTAATGCCATTTTTATCCATTTAAAAAATTTAACCATAATAGTTTTGTTTTTCCTCAAAACTGGTTACTAAATGATATTAGTTTGAAAGCTAGATTTTTAAAGGTAATATGATTAACTGTGGTTCAATCAGAAACAGAAATTAATATTCACAGATGAACCTTACCATAAATGCTGCTGCTTTCATTGTAGTAGAATACCATAGGACTTTCCCACTTTTCTGTGGGAAAAGGGATACATCCAATTATTAATTAAATTTTCTATTCATTTAGAGTCTTATTGACTCTAAAACAATATGCATTCTGAATAGAGTTTATCCTAGAATTATCGTGATTAGAAAAATAATAATGTACATTAACAAATGAGTTAAAATATATGTAAAGGGCCCTATTTATAGGTATTGATCTTGACCTATTGTTCCAGTGGAGCCACTTTGTATTGCTCAATGGTATTAAATTTTTAAAGACTTTTTTTCTACTACTATAATAACAATACTGCTCTGTACACATACAGGCATACACATACACATGCACATAGTGACAGATATTTATATTAAGGTTTAAATTCTGAGATTTACTGCAAGGAATTGCCTTATGCGATTGTGGGGGTTGGTTAAACAAATCCAAAATCAGTAGAGCATGCAGTCGGGAGGGAAGTTCATGAATAGTATAGCACTGTACTAGCATAGACCAAAGGTATTATCCACAGGTAGAAGTTCTTTTGTCTCAGGAAAGCCACAGCCTTGCTTTCAAGGCCTTCAAGCTGATTGAGGCAGGCCCACCAGATTATCTAGAATAATTCATCTCATGAAGAATAAACTGATTAGAGAACTTAATAGAATCTGAAAAGTCCCTTTTCAGCAATACCCAAGTAATGTGCATTTGAATTATTAGGGACAATAGCCTAGCCAACTTGATACATTTAAAAAGCTATCACAGCTGTTAACTTAATAGATAATTCCACGTCTCCTTCTCTTACATTTTTTAACTTTAATTTAAAAAATTTAAAAAAATAGATAACCTGGATATTTGAAAAATTAAAACTTTTTCCCCCAAATCATTGAATTTTTGTTTTAAAATTATATGAGTACATATTACTATGTTCATATGATTCAGCACTGAAATTAGAGTTATAATTATTTGATATTTAGAAATGTGGCATTTTCTCAAAGGGATATTGTTAGTTTTGAGCATAAAGACCCCATCATGTTTAATACAGAGCAGACAGATAAAGTACCAACATACAACAAAAGAAAGTTATAAGGAATGATACTAAGTCAGCATCAGTGAAGTCAGGAATAGAAAAATATTAGTTATTGAAGTCCAAAATTTTAAATAATGTGGGAATCTATATGGCATATACAGTGGTATTTGGAATACATTCCTTATTAAAGTACATTTCGGGATATTACATTTTATTCATAATTAATTTTCTGTTAAAATACTGCAGATGTCCCAGAATCTTAGATAAGTTTAGAAAGGCAAAATTTAGGAAGGACAAACTGGACTTATATTTATGATTTACTACTATCTAAATCTAAGTATGATTTAGACTTTTAAAATCTATTTTTTAAATTAAAAATAGGTTTACAAGCTTCCTAGAGTATGATTTGAGAGAGCACTTTAACAGATGATTTTTTAGAGGGAGTAAGAAAAATTTTATACCTGCTTGAAAACAATGTTTAGAACATTCTGGACAGGCCCCAACTCTCTGACCAAAAATTAATCTATATAGATAAGTAAGGGAAAGGCTCAATTAGAGACCACATTTCCATCATTTCTTGAAGTTCACTCTTATTACCACCTAACCCTAAATTATCTGCAACATAAATACCTGAAGTGCTTGTTAAAAATCCAATTTCCCAGGTTCCAGCCCAGAAACTACAGAATCAGAATCTCCATGGTGGAACCCAGGAAATCAGCATGATAGAGTAAGAACACTGGATATTCTCCTGTGCACTTAATTTTGAAAACAACTGCCTTTAGGTAGACTTATTCCATAAAATAGGACTTCGGATGTTTAAACTTTCACAAAATACTCCTTTCTCCAAAATGCATTTTTGACTGTTCTTCAGGAAAATAATGAGGCAAAAGTCCACATCAGCTAGTTTAGGTCATTTGAATTAATCATTAATTCGAAGCCTGAGAAGGCTTCCTACCTGTCTCATCAGTTGAACAACTTATTTAAGGAGCTCTGTCAGATACAATCCGATTTACTTTATTTTGTTCCCTGCTGATACTGTCTTACAGGGGATTGCCAGCACGCTGAGAGCCTGAGGGATCTAAAGTGAGATTATAAAAGCAAACCCCGAATGCATGCTCTCTAGAAGGTAGACTCATATGGGCTACAATACCAAATGTTTAGAAGTGAGTCAAATAAGAACGACAGCACCTTGCAACCATTTCCCTTTAGGAGATGTTCTTAATTCTGAGCCTCAGGAAAAGATTCTCATGGACAGATTACAAGTGTTCAGAAACTTGCTAGAGATCATAGCACAAAGCCAAGCTGCGTACACATTCTGCAGCCAGAATTCCAAGTCTGGTTATGACCTAGGGATGAGACAATAATTCAAATAGTGTCTTCTCCCACCCTGTCCTCCATCAAATAGTTGTTTCACTTTACTTTTGCTAAGGATATTGTGAGAAGCATTTAGATACTTTTTCTATAACCCCAGGGCAAGGTAAATCCCTCAAGTGGAGATAAATGTCCCTGCTCTTTTGCTATTATGTATGGAGATTAAGACTTGAACTAGAAACATTTGTTTTCCTGCTGTTGGAAGACTGAAGCCAACTAATATGCTTACAAAATAAACAGTTTGTAATACAGCAGGCTGAAGAGTGTTTTCTGAAACCTATCAAAGAATGAGATGTAACTGAATTTTAAAATTCACAGTTGCTCATTGCCAGTTTGTAAAGCAAACATGGTGATCTCCATTGGAAACTGTATCAATAACCAGAGCTTTCTTCTCATTCTTCTACTGAGCTCAAATCTTAGTTAGAATCTTATCTCTTGGAAAATTTACATTGTCCCATCAAAGCCACTTAGACCATAGTACCTGAAGTGGTTCAGGCAATCTCATTTCTAATTGGGAAAAATGTGCAGGAACCAAAATGGAACAAACAAGGGGGCCTTCACTGCTGTCAGCTTATAAATGAGAGTCCTCTCACCACCAGCTCATATTTTTCACTCTACTGATTAGCCTTCAGAGAGCTCACATTTTTCCTCTAACTACTATTGTTAAGCAGATTCAATATTCAATTCAATTCAGTACTCTTCAAGACACTATGAAAGGCGTAGCAGGCATAAAAAATAATAAAAAAAAAATGTGTCCTCAGGAAATTTACTCTTAAAATCATGTGCAAGAAGACAAAGTAATTATGAAGATAATGTAGTACCTTAAGTGTCTCAAAAGAAGGCGGAAGTACCATTGAGGTTCAAAGGCAGACTGTGAGTCCCAAGTGTTCAGAAGTGATCCTGGCCTCCGCATGATAACCAGAAAACTACTGACTTGGAAAACAGTAAACACATGAGTGCTTAAGTTTAGAGTAAAGAGAGGGATTTTTAACATACTGATTTGAACATATTGACTCCAAGCAATAGCACATCAATTTTGAGACTAATCCATCTGTTCAAACTTGGTGAAACATCTTAGCTTCTCAAATTATGAGGCCAACAGAGTTCAAGAGAATGTGAAGTGGCATGACCCACAGTACTACTTCAGGTTACCTAAGGTGATAAGTACATGACCTTGAGCTAATTACTTTTCCTTTGACCCTTATTTTCCATATGATTAAAAGGGTGATGCAATAGTACCTAATTTTTAATACTGAATGACATGACTTGAGTAAAGACATAGTAATTTCTAAGGCTTCTTACAAATGCCCAGCACAAATGAGGATGTGCACACACAAAGTCTTAAGACAGTTTGGAGTTCTCCATCTTAAATATTTGGTGGGTATTACTACTCTGAATTTGTCGTTAGGGAAAACCATTAATCCTAGAGCAAAGACATATTGGAAAATGTCTCAGCAAGAAAGAACAAGAATATATATTTTGCCCTAGACTGAGTCATGAATTCAAATACCTATCATACACTAGTAAGTAATGTACAAGAATAAGATGGGCCACAAATAAATATATTTATTCCCATTTTTCTTGAAACCTGCAGTCTATGGGTCTATCTTTTGTCTTTCCTCTTTCAACAGTGACATAGATAGAAATACTATTTCAAAACTATGAAGAGAGCAGCAGAATGAGTACAACAATAAATGACAACTGACACTTTATTGCAATGTCATGAGAGTGAAGGGCAATAATGGAAACTGTGTTGAATCAGACAGTTTATGTCCCTTTTAAAAGGAGCAGCTGCTGCCCCGATCCTGACAACTCTTGTCATGTGGAAATTCAGATCTGGTGTTAGCAGATTTTTCAAGAGAAATTGGAAATCTGGATTTTTAAAAAATAAAATCTACCAGTTTAAATGTTGAAAACAAAGCAAAATACCCATTTACACTCATTCTGCTGAACAAACGTGTCTGAAATTGCTCATATAACCTCTGCTCCAGTGTTCTATTTGATGTAACCATAATGTGTGTATTACTTGTCTATCTGTGTTAAAACCAAAGGCAAAGGGTATTGGGCACCTCTGAGACTTTTCTTACTGCCTAACTCCTGCCATTGTTTGCCCTCGGCTTCAGAGAGAAATCAGAGGAGCAATGTTATCACATGTTTGGCATCACTTCTGAAAAGTTGGACACAATTTATAATTTAGCCTGACAATTCTAAGCGCTAGCTTATATTAAAACTACCCAACTTTTCCTGATTTAATTAGTTGCAAGTGGGTCAAGATTATCAACATTATTTTAAAGCTTTCCACAAAGTTCTTATATATAGAGCTACCAGTAACTGCCCTAGTTTGGACTTATATTTGTACACATAAGGAAACTGAAAACATGGGGACATAACA
Source organism: Vicugna pacos (assembly GCF_048564905.1). NCBI lineage: Eukaryota > Metazoa > Chordata > Mammalia > Artiodactyla > Camelidae > Vicugna > Vicugna pacos. The sequence goes on along the minus strand of NC_132994.1, from coordinate 23,095,624 downwards.
TAATTATAATAGCTGTTGTATAGTACTAATTCCATACTATGCCTAATATGTGTGCTAAATGTTAATGTTGGTGTATGGCTGCTAAAGCTGTTCCTTTTAGTCTAGATCTTAGTTCCCAGGCATTGTTTTCTATGCTAGGCCTTCTATCTTGGCACAAATTATACAGTAGACCAAACAGAGCAACAACTGGAGTCAAGAACTTTACTTTCTGTTATCTCAGCACGAAAGTTTCAGCCCATAAGTTCCTTTGAAACTACAACCAATGGGCTTATTCTGTCAGATGAAACACTGAAATGCTGCAGATATTACCACAAAATACATCTTCTCCTGGGTGACACCTGTAGTGGTCCTGTTGAATCATGTTCTTTAGTACTTAAAGTGCTTCACCTCTTGTTTAATATGACAGGTGTTTGAAATGGTTAGTCATCTTTTCAGCAAACCCATAAAAGGGCAAGAAAAAACATGATCTGATCAAAATGAAATACATAATAACAGGATATAATCCTCAAGGACCACGAATTTGCATAGGGACTTAGAATATGACCTTACACTAAATGAATGTTGTAATTACACATATCATTATCTCTAGGATTGTTTTCTCATACGTGGGGAGTGTTTTAAACTAGTTCATAGAAAGGTATATTTTATTATTTGGTAATGTTTTAATTGAGTTTGGAACAAAGATCAGCAAACCTTTTTTGTGAAGGGTCAGATAGGTAAATATTTTAGGTTTTGCAAGCCCGATAATCTCTTTTGTAATGACTCAGCTCTGTTATTGTGGGAAAGCGATCATAGACAAAATGTTAAAAAAAAAAAAAAGGCTGTATCCCAGTAACTTTGTTATAAAAGCAAACTTCAGGCTGCAGGCTGGAATGGGTCAATGGACCATAATTTGCCAACCTCTGTTATAGAAGATAGTTAATAAATAATTCCTGATTTCTGAATATTGTTCTAATTATAAATAGATAAACATCTCTAACAGCTGTAGAGATCCTCATCTGATTCAAACTGAAAATAAAACTAAGCAATATGCACAATTAGTGAAGTAAGATGATTAAGTCAATTCTGTTTAAAAATATATTGATCATTTGCTAGACTAGTAATAGAGAAGCTAATATTCTATAAGAAGTTGCCAAAATTCATTAATTTCCTTGATAACTTATGTACTCATTGTTTTGAAAAAGTAGGTCTAACCTATTACTTTTGATGATTCAAATTACCCAAAAACTAAATAAATAAATAAAAGTCATAGACATATTATATTATACTACAATGGGTGCTCATTAAAATCATCTCATTTCTCTTCACCCCTATTGTAGATAATAATTCCATCAATTTCTAATAAGATTTCATTAAGACTGGGATCCACACTTCATCAATTTCTAAATTTTGCGATGAGACATTAATCCTTATGTTAATTCTACCATTTCTACCTTTACTGAATAATAAACACCATGGCAGTTACATGTGTCTACATAGTCCCCTACTGAACAGATGCAACAGCTGCTGGTAAACATTGCTTAGGACTTTCTTACTCAAACTGTGATTTATTGTCCAACAATATGTATGTCATCTGGGATCTTGTTAGAAAATGAGAATACTGAATCACAATCATATGTGTATTAAAGTTTGAAAACACTGCTTAGGACACAGAGAAAATATGCACTGAGCTACTCAGTGGAAATCTGAGATGACTTTATGATCTTATAATTAGGAATTTACCCTCAGGTTGCCTTAACAAGTGGGACTCAAACTTTGGCTAGGACTTCAAAATGAATCTAACCTAACAGAGAAAATATTGTGTAGCCAAAAAAATCAAAATGTACAATTGAAAATTTTTACTTTTTAGCCAAAAGCTCTTGTATCGCATTAAGGGAAATACTTATGTTCAGGGAGTTATTCTTATTTTGTGGTGCATTGACCCAAATGTTGTTTTTATACTAACAATTAAAAATGTGATTGCTCCACAGAATGAGATGACTGGAAAGGAGAAGGTGGCTGCATTTACAGGTCACTAGAGAATACACTGTATCTACCTTAAAAGTCAGTACAACACTTCCCTCTTAGAGGGTGAAGGAGAGTTAAGTCTTCTTTTCAGAGACCTAATAACACTTTAGGCTATTATTCCCCAGAGTAGACCACTTTGGTCTTGATGCAGGTTCCGTTTGAGTTATACCTTGATGTTAGGAAACTCACACACGTTTGCTGTAGACCAGGGGTCTCCGGAGTAGGTGGTTCTGTACTTCTCAGTAGGTGTGCAGGGTGATCCCTAGGGAGCAGGATGACACTATTAAACTTTTATTTCCAATTATTTTATTCCAACATGCTTACTTCACTTCTCTTTCTGTTCAATTTATTAATACAGAAGTATGCATTAATAACTAAATCAGTATTAAATAAATATTCATGTATTAGAGATGTAGACTTAGTTTTTTTGTTTCACTTAGAGTAGTATATGTACAAAATACGGAAACTTTAATAAGTAAAAAATTAAGAAATCTCCAGATTATTATCAGAATTCTTTTATATATTTATGGATCTGTATTTATATATAAGAATAAATTTAAGAAGCATTTTTTAACAAAATTGATCAGTATTTTAATATTTTATTGTTTCATTTATAAATTTATATTTTAGGAGAGCATGATTACATGATGTATAGAGAATCAGACATTATATGGTACAAGAAACTTGATTCATAATATTTACAATAAAATATCAAAAAAAGGACATTATTTCTAAAGCAAGTGATATTGGTTACAGCCAAGACAACATATAGATCTTAAGTGTATAAAGTGTAGTCATTTTTATACATGTAGAAGACTTATATTTTAACTCATTTTGGCTTCTATTATTCTCACTAGATGCTTAAATTTTTTATTGTATAATAACTCAACATAGTAGTCCTCAATTTATTTTTCCTATGTTTCTATTCTAGCTGTCAGTTTCAGATATAAACTGAGTTTCTTTTAAAAAATGTTTCATCCTCAACCCTCCTAACTGTTATAAATGTTAAGTTACTTGCTAAACTGAAGTCAGTCATTGCCTTAAATCTGTACCTTCTGAATATTTAGCAGGATTCTATATCACTAACGTTCTAATTTAATGGAAATAAACACAAATGCCTTTAAGTAAAACAAAAAAGTGCAACTTTGTGCTTTAAAGAATTTGAAATTCATGAAATATAACTCTGATCAGTTTAAAGTGACCACATCCTTATTGGTCTGTGTTTATAAACATTAAAGATAACTTTTTTTCATAGTTATTTATAATATGGAGGTTGTTGTAAAATGAGATTCATCAACAGCTCTGTTTAATATTTCTACATCTGTTCCAGAGATACATGCCTATGCTTAACTCCACTTTCAAAGCAGCAAGGGTAGATTCCATTCCATAATCCTATTTGTTAAGACATCTGTAGTTTTAGAGTATATTAATAAGAGTTTAGAAATTTAAAGTATCTATTATGATGTAGTTTGACTAGGATTAAACCAAATATAAATGACCTTTGACTGATAATGTCACTTAAAGTTTAGGCAAGGATCCCACTGAAATCTTAAAGACCAGGGTCTACTGGCTGTTAGCATAATTTTGAAAAATTTCATTATACTACAACAAAGTCATGATAAGCATTGTGTATTGGTATGAATTATTTTGGCTTCAATTTCCATATTTTTATTTATATCTCTGTTGCATTTTAGACTTTTAGTTTGTTATCTGTTTATCCGTTAGTATGAATTAAACTCATGCAATAGAGGTTAATATTGTGTTTAGATACCTGTGTATTTATATTCATAAATATGGTTTTATATAAATAAACACTATAAATGTTAATGGACTTGTATAATTTTTTATTATTTCTAGATAAAGTAACAACCTGGGAATTGGAAAATCTGAGTTTGAATCCACTACTAATTAATGGTATACTTTTGGGTATGAATGTCAGTTAACTTTCTGGACTTAGTTTCATCATGTATAAAATGGAGACCAAACAAACTTTATGGATTTGCAGTAATTTCTGAATTACAGAAAAAAATAATTTGAAATCTATAAAACTCTAGTAAAATGTGGCTTCTTACAAGTAATTTCACAGAAAGAGGTGTTCAAGAAGTAAGTCAATCAGTCTACCCGTTGGGCTCAATGACAACTTAATTTCATGTGTGTGTATTTATGTATCTGTACACATTACAATTTATATTTTAAAATTTCAAATTAACTTCTATCAATACTTTAATTTTCTCACCTTAGGCTACAAATTCTAACAAGGTTTGTCAGTGTCTCACTGTATCAAAGTGACACTATTTCATTATACATCTCATATGAGGTAACAAAATTATTGTTCAATATGTAAACATTCAGAAACTTAAAAAAGTCTACTAAAAGGATATTTTTCTTTCATTCTGTATAATTGCTATTAATCAGTGCTTAACATGAATAACCTCTGCCTAAAAAAATAGAAAGTAAAAATTCAGAAAAACTTAAAAATAATTTTTATAAACCATTAATGAAAAAATCATTTCTTTAAAAAAGTAATTTCAAGTGTATATTTTCTTACGGTTATATAGGCAAAATCTTTGGTCTCAATTGAAGATGTAATGAGAAAGCAATTCTTAGTAAGAGAAAAAACAAGTTCCAAAAGAAAAAAATCTTTTAACATAACTAAAGATGTTCCAAATTTGCTACACCATTTGCCTCTCTTCAAAGAAACCTTTAAGATGATAAAATAAAAAGTAATAAAATTGATATTACATATTTATTTGCTTAATGATATAATAAATAACTTGGAATCTTCTCACTAAATCTGAAAAAAATCTATAATTTGTCACAAGCCATTTATCATTGACCCTTCTAGCAGAAGTAGCTCTTTCAAAATGCTTTGAGTTATGTATGATTCTTCAGTAATGCTAATAAAAATAATAAAATTTATTAGTGATAAAACCAACAGAATCCCCAAATGGTAGATTTACTTGAGCAATTGTTGATCTGAACATAGGATAGAAAAATAAATATGTTTTTTGTTTTAAATAGTTTTAAAATGTCTCAGCTATACTCAATAGCTAATTATTGCTAGGAAATAACCAGGTAGCTTTATTGCAGTTTGAAAAGTTAAGATTGTTTTTGACCAAAAAGTGCCATTTTTAAGCAATTATAAGATTATAAGTTTAAAAAAATGTAAATGGATAGTGTTCCAGATAATAACTACAAAACTATATGAACAATTTCTCATTTTTAACTATTAACAAAATAACCAGTTGAATACATTCATTTAAATAACTTACTGATTTTCACCAAAAATAAACTTGCTTGATGGTTTTTTGGCTGTTTATCTGAAGTGTCTAGAAATATCCCTTAAAATGGTAGATGTTAAATGTGCTGTCATAGGCCTTTTACATTTGCAGAGAGATAGGAAATGTAGCTTAAATCACATAAACAAAACTACACTTTGTATGAATTCCATGACAAATTGTGAATGTGGATTTGTTTTTAATATAGATTATTTGTATACATTCATTTTAAATAGTATTAAGGCTTAGTGCATACTTTTGCTCCTATAATATCGTGTGTGTACGTGCATGTAAACAATTTTTGAACTTTCAGAATTTTAGGTTCTGGCAGAAATGATGGAAAAACTTTTTCTTAAATTTGGAAATTTCCAGGAAGAACTACTTTTTTGGCTTTGCAGAGACGCTGGTAAATATTAAATGGAATTTGTGAAAAGCCCTGGAGATTCTTCAGTTGAGCAAGGCTTTTACCTAAACTAAACAAAGGTGTTTGAAATTGTTGATGCTGAATTTGATTCATTCCTTTACTATTTCAAATTATCTTCATTTTTTTAAAGTTTACTAGTCCTGGAAAGAAATCTGTTAATGATTCACACAGCTAAATTGGAGTTAAAAATCTAAGAAAATAATTTCTAATAAACTAAAGCTTTAAACTATTTTATGGGATGCTCTTAGAGTTTGTGTTCCTAACATGTCTAACTTACTGCAGTGGATTAGGTTGTAGTTATATGAACACAGTTACTGAACCATGGCATGGTTTGTTTGGTGAGCTCAGCCATCTTATCTGATTTGAATTACTCCACAGTCAATCTAATCAATTCAGCTGTGATCAGTTGTTAAATATGGCTGGGAAAAAAAAATCAACCATGAAAAAGTCAATTTAGAGGCTGCCTAAAATTACAGACATACTGTGGGGAAAATAGATTCTAATGATAACAAAAAAATTGAATAAAACAGCTAAAAATAAGTTGAGATAAAATAGAATCTATTTTAACACTTGAAATCCTCTAAATATTTTGGGGGGATAAGAAGCAATTTCTCAAGATAATGTGGACCTTTCTCTAATCCAATTGCCACTTTATTTCTTTATGATTTTTTTTTGTAGAAACAAGAGAAATAAATCATAATTTATACAGACTTTTTTTCTAGAAATATCCTCTGTTTACACCACTTATTCAGTCCATTCTTCATTCAGAGAGTAATGAAAAGCTTAATCCTCTGCTAAGTTTGCTGTGGAAAATCCCATTGCATCTCAAAGCAGTAATCTTTCTAGTCAAAAGATAACGTTTCTAAAGGTTGAATTGGACCCCTGTGTTTTTCTTAACTAGACACCTGAGAATGAAAAACACAACTGTCAAGCTATCTCCTGGCTGGCATTACAGGAAACTTAATCCATTTACTCACTAGTGTGATGTTTTGCTAGTGGGAAGCCAGAATATACTAATAAAATGTTTCAATTCTTTACTTAAATGCCTATATTCCTTTCTCCCAACAATGATGTCCACTGCAGTTTTAGGGTTTTTGAAAATAATGAGACAGCTATTTTCTTAGAAACTAGGTAAGTAAAGAAACATATTGCAAGTTAGATATTTCAGCCACAAAATAAAAAACAAACATCTTGAAACATGGTAAACATGTGTAAAGCATTTTTTAAGACAGAATATTTTAAGTAGTCCCACATAATTAACTGAATTTATTTAGAATCTAAGGCCATGCCAAACAAGCAAAAACCCATAAAACCAAACAACAGATAAGTGACCAAGTTTCAAAGAACTGAAGTAGAAAAAGTTTATAGGACTTCAAACTAGGATTGGTATTGCCATTATAGAACCTCTCTCTACCTTAAAAGCAGATAATACATATGAAGACTAATTAAAGGATGATCATTCATTTTATAGAGAATACAGCCTCTCCCTGTAAAGTTGATGAGACTGTGAAGACTTAGCCAAACTTTCAAGACAAGTTTTGGTTTTTTTTTTCCCTTCTCATCAAAGCTAGCATCAATGACTTTAGAATGGACATCTATTCCATATGTGTACAGGTTTATGTATACACTTGTTTGAATACACATTAATATGCATATTTTGTATGCATATGTATGTGTTAAAAATCTTTTGAACTAATGCAGTGGCCTGTTGTCATTAGTTTTCTCAAGTACTATTCAGAAATCTGCTTAGTTTCTCAGAAATTAATGAAGAAATGAGAAATGTCTCTTAAATAGCAGGGGCTGACATTATAGTGTTCTTTATTAAGCAGCACCTGACATAAACTAGATAAAAAAGAACAATGAAATGATCTTGCGGTAAGAGCTGTATCAATGGAAAAATATTTACTGTTCCTATTAAAAATGAATTAACCCAGACAGACAGCCTTTTAATTGAAATCTTTATCACATTTCCTTCCTATTTAAATGCAAATGTAAAATCCTTTTACAAACTAATGCAAATCAGAAACTAAAAGGTGAACTACAGCTTACGTGATTCAGTAACCTCCAATATAACGTATGAAATAATAAAAGTATTAACATGTCTTATAGACTTCAATATAATTTGGCTATTATTTTAAAAATTTCTAAAATAATTTCTTATTTCTAGCTTATTGATATTTTAAATATATATTTTTTGTTACTAACTTTCTTAGAATAGTAGAAAATCCTATTTTTGTCTTTGATAAATTACTATTTACATCACTAATATACTGCATTATAATTCTTTTTCCTACGTGAAATATAAATAAATGCTTATACTTGAACACAACATTGCTTATTTAAGCTTAAACAGAATAATGCATACATTATGTACTTCTACCAGATGTGACTTATGCCACAGTCTAAGGGAAAAAGAAAATTTGAAAATTCCTTCATGGCTCCTATTGCAAGGAAAGAGCGCAGAGTTCCCCAGCATGTGATTGACAAATTGGGGGTTACATTCTGAAGTAGCTCTGGTACCTGGTAGTGCAAAATCTTCATTTAATTTATTTAACCTTTCTGGACTTGAATTTTTTAATTATTCTATTTTTAATCTAATATTTTAAGGACCTATGAGAGCTAAAACTCTCATAAATATGTTTCTTATGAACTCACATAAAAGGGTATGTTCCTTACCAAAGGTAACCTGGTTCTGTAGGGGGCAAGCGGAAATGAGACATCCAGTTGCTTAACCTTGGGTCAGCCTGCAGAATTTGATGCAGTATACAGTGCTCAGGTAGTTGATTTAGTATTTAACTGTGTATGCGTGGTGTATTGTACATCTCTTTTGATCTTTTGTCCACTGTTTAGCTTGCAAAGATCTGAAGCCAATGCTTCACTGAAGGAGAGAAGTGAAGGAGAGAATGTTTATGGTGCTGGCTAAGCATGAGATGTTATTCATTTAAAAAAGTATAATCTTAATTACCCTACTCCCTTAACTTCTGACACTTATTTAACAGTACTTATTATGAAATGTACTTTGAGCCACTAAGACTACATCTTTTATTCTAAATTATTCTCCCTTTATTGAAAAAGTTGGCATTGATAGACCTAAATCATTACTGATTCATAAGATCTTGAATCTCAAAAATAAAAAGATACGTACCTATACACATTAGTTGCAAAATTCTCAGGGTACAAATCTGTAGATTTTTGGTTGTGCAATATTTGAAAATTTTTCTAAATTCATTTCAAGTCTTTTTTTTTTTTTTCAATCTTGTTTGAAGGCTTTATCAAACTTCTTTGCAGCCAAAGTATATGTATGTAACCCATGCTTGGCTCATCAGTCACTCTCATTTTGAATTGGAGCTAATGACATAAAAACTAGGACCTGCAAAGTACTCTTTTGGCTGCAGAGGCTGCGTTGTGATACCAAGGATCTTTAATTAAGACAGCAAGTTAGTTAGGGAGGTGACTAGCATCAGTTTCAGCCATGCTGGAGGGAGATCTGAAGATGCTAGTGTCCAATGGCCATGATAACAGTGCTCTCTCTGGGCAAGATTGGGGGTGTAATTTGGATAGCAGTTCCAAACAGATAACCTTCTTAGGTGTGTGCCCATTTTCCTGAGCCTGGGACTCTCATCATGATTTCTTTCAATAAACTTGCTTTTTGTATATATCTCAGGGATAATATCCATTGCTTATAAATTAAAACTTTGACAAACATAATGCCCAATAAAGAATGTAAAGCATTGTTAAAAGTTCTCATGTAAAACTACTCAAATACAGAGAAGAATGTGGTTTTAAATTTAGCACATCACAATTTAGTTTGATGGATATCACTTTGAGTCACTGGGAGATTTTGGCTTTTGTTTGCTAACATGGTTTAATCTAATGGTGATTTTTTTGTTCCTTAATATAGGAGAATTGGCAAGCCACCTCTAGTAATACTTGACCTATTCTCAAGAAGCTCACGTTGGGGCGTGTAGAGGCTGCTTTCCTTAACATTTAGAGGGAAGACCATGACTCTGCTTCTTGGGTATAAGAAATAGTGTAGTCTTTGCCTGGAAGGACACTCCCTGCAGTTTATAAGAGTTTTGTGATTTCATATGAATCTACTTTCTAGAGACACTAATAGTGTTCTTGAGTCCATCTTAAAACTCTGCCTTAATGCAATTTAGTAGAGGCCAAAAAACTAGAGTAAAATCTGGGATCACATGATTATGAGGTCAAATGGGAAAAATAGGTGTGTTTGCATGTGTGTGTTTTCTGTTGGTCTGAACACTCACCAGAAGCACAGACTTATATAATAATCCTAAGGGATTCTCTTTATGTCCCTTCTGTGTTGATTTTTTTTAATGTTCTTTGCCCAGGTATTCTGTGTTTTGCTTTATTCTCTCATTTTGTAGCACCATCTCCTCTAATAGTTTTCAGGGAGCATATACATGGGAGGTAAATTTTTTGAGATCTTATATTTCTAAAAATGTCTGTATTTTATCTTTTTCTCGCTTGATTATTTAGCTTGGTATTTCTTTAGAACTGAAATAATTTGTTATAGACATTTTCAGACACACACAAAAGCTTTGAAGATAATGACGTGATCTCCCTGTGCCCTTCATTCAGCTTTCTGCTACACTTGTTTCATCAACTAATACTTCTTCATATTTTATTTTATTTTGCAAGGGGAATGATGAGTACAGGAAAATTTAAAGCAAATCCCTCAGATTATAATGTCAATTGGAGATATTTCAGGATGTATCTATACCAGATAAGATCTATTTTTTAAACTAGAACCACGATAGTAATGATACAACCAGCAAATTAAACATTTCTTTAATATATATTTCATAAATAGGTCATGTTTAGTCTTCCCACTATCTTTATTTTTCTTTTAAGGTGGATAATGAGAATAAACATCCAAGCAAAAAGGCCCCCATGATTCATACATTGTATTTTGTTGATATTTCTCTTAAGTTTGTTTTGATAGCTAACAGTTCTCCTCTATCCCCACCCTCATAGCATTGATTTATTGAAAATGTTGGTCATGTGTCCAGCAAAATTTTGCCGATTTTGTCTCATTGACATTGCCCTGTTGTATTGCTCCACTATCTCCTAGCTTTCAAGGTTACTCTGAGACATTCAAAGAACTCTCTATACACACTACTCCATCACAGGCCAAGGACATTGTAGAATTTCCATTTGGCTCCTTTATAGTAATGTATCTTGGCTTGGGTCTGTTTTCATCTAATTTGCTGGCACAATGTTGGATCTTTCAATTTGGAAACTGAAAGCTTTTCTTGAATATTTTATTAATTTCTTCTTTTCCCACTTCCATTTTTTATGAAATTACGTGAATGTATATTTTGGACCTTCTAGGGTGATTCTCTATATTTCTTATAATTTCTATCTTATCTCTTACATCTTTTCCTTTTTGTATTTTCAGGAAAGTAGCCTCACCTCTTCTTTATGTTCTCGTGTGTTTTTCTTTCAGGCTAACATCTTTTTTAATTTCCAGAAAAATCTTTCTTTATTCTTTCTCTTTTATAGCTTCCTGCTCTTTTTTCAAATTTATAATACCTACTCTTTTCTTTCTTAGAATATTAATGATTTTATTTTCCCAATCCTTAGTTTCTTATTTCTCCAAATTGGCTTAATATATCTCCATCCTGGTGTTTAGCTTTCATGTTAAAGGGTTTCTACGTACACTTGTTTATCTCTGATTTTCTTCTAAATCTTTGACAGAGTTAAGTATAAGATCTTTGCTGTCCTGATTCTCATCTTTGGACTTTACTGTAAGGTGATCTGGTTGGATAAACTAAGCCTAATATAGGTGCATTTATGTCTTTCCTCTTAGGCTTTTCAGATTATCCAGAGAAAGCTTTACCTGACTATCCTAAAGGTAATCTTTGAAGAAAGAAGTCTTGTATCTCTGTGAATAAACATTCACTTATTTGACTTTTGTTAAGTGTAGAATTCCTGCTTCTGACTCTCCCTATCAGTCCCCTTTTAAGAAAAGACCCTTTACTTTATAGTCTGTTAAGAATAAATCACCAGTCTTCTTCAGAGATTAGGAAGAGTCATTGTTGCAGGTTTGGTTTTGGGGACGAGGGCTCTGAGATTGAATTTGTGTGCAGAATGTTTTTTAAGGCAACCCCTTAGGTTCAATACCCATAGACAAGAAGGGAAGAAATTATATTTGTATAGAAAGAAAAGAGGAGCTGTGACATAGTCCCAAAGACAGACTCAGCTGGCCCTACAGAGTGCTCTGGAACTGGAACAAACAGCTTCAAAGTTGTTCCTATTTGGGCTTAAATAGTTAGGCCTTCATCTGGTCTAGACCTCTGTCTGGTGTTAAGTCTTTAGATATCAGCCACCCTGAGTAGGGGTGAGACCTTGGATTAGATTGCTTTGTGTAAACTGAGTTAATCCTTGTGGGGACTTATACTGAAGTCTGTCTGAGGCATCTGTCACAGCAGTGGGGTCACAAGTCATTTATTAAAGGGGAATCTGGGCTTTATATTGGACTGTCCAGTAGTACAGGCATTCAGAGAGCTGGATGGGTGGACAGAGAGGGATTCTTACTGATTCTTCAACATTCTTTCATACAGTTTTCTTGTTTCCTTTTTGCCTTTTCTCCCACTTTAGGAAGCATCCAGTGTGGCAAATCTCTGCATCTTTTTGTGGTTCTATTAGAATTCAGCTCTCTGTGATAGGCTAAATCAGTCATGTGCATCTATCATCAGTCCAGATTCCAAAAAGTTAGTTGCTCTTTTATCTTTCACTGTTTTCTTTACCCTTGTAGGTTTATAACTTTTTGAAAACCCGTTTCTCTCTTTTTAGTGGAAAGCAAAAATTAATGGGTGTGTTTAACTTATCATCTTTATCCACATGTCCCTGGCTTCACTGTCAATATGTGAAATTTTATGCTTCCTTCTACTGCACCTTTTGCTGATGTTTTTCAAAAGTTTGCTATGTATTTTATTTACTTTGTACAGTTCTCTTTCTTTATACGTAGAAGAATTAAGAGGGAATTGTTTTTTTCTAATGTTATCTCAAATTTTATCTGATTTTTCTAAGTATTTATCTAATAGTCTCTATATTGTCAATAAGCATTTTTCTACATGTTTAAAAAAAGATGCTTTTACTCTCTCTACACAGCACACTCTGTTTTAAGGTGTTTTAGAGTAGTCATTATAGCTAGGATAGAGGGATACGTTTTTCCCCTGATTTGGGTCCTTCTACTTATTATTTTCCTATTATAATGGGTTCTGAACAGAAACCAGTCTTGGTAGGTATATAGGACTTCTCCCTCATGAAAAAGTCTGTGTATAGTATAAAACTTTTTGTTGTATAAGTACTTTTAAAGAAGGAAGTATTGTGGACTTCCTTCAACCCCTATCCCTATGTAAAATCATAATATGTTTTAAAAGTTTCAGTGTAAAATAAATGATATTGGAATTTTTGCTGAGAATTTTACCTTCATGATACTTGAGACTTGAGATAAATATCTTTGATTGCCCTTAGTCTTGAAATTTATTTTCAAAATACATCTGAAGCCATTAATAAATAAGGGTTCATAATGTATATTCATGTAGTAAGTGGATACATGCCCTGCACTAAGTTTTGCCCTTTAAATCATTTCTCTTTTGGGTTTACCATTTCCTTCTTACATCTCGGTTTTGGGAAAAAAACATAATATAAAAGAACAAACATTTGGAAAAGGGAAGGAAGATTAGTAATTCAGTTATCATAACACTGATGCTGTTGCTGAGTGCTGTGAATAGAAACATTTATCATTTGTCCCAAAATAACAATGTTAAGATCTGTCTGAGTAATCCAAGACCATAGAAACAGCCCTGTGCATTTCTTGGGTTCACTCGCTCAGGTCAGTCTTGTGAATATATGCTCTCAGAGCAAGTGCCTATGTGAAAGGAGTGAAAGGTGCCCAATGATGAGAAGGAGTCTTGCTCATTATTAACACTAAATGCACAGGGTGAATCATACATTACACAGGGTGACATACAGAAGGATATCCTAATACATAAGTAAGCTGAAGTTGACCTTTTTTTCCTCCCCCAACCTGGAAATCTGGGAAATGCTGAATAAGGCTTTTATTTGATCTTCCTTTAATGCAAGCATCAGCTGTTCAGTATAGAGGGAGCCGATAGAAGAAAGAAAATCAGACTCCATCCCCCCAACACTTGTCTCTAAAAGGTTTCTTTCTAGTAAATGGCAGTCTATTAAGGTTCTTTCTAGACTTAATCAAAGTGCTGCACAGAAAGATCTGCCTCTGTGTGAACAGCTCTCTCCTCTCTCAGTGAGAGCCCAGGTCTCTAATTTTATAGCTGGCCTAGTCCTGCGAAGCCCACACTCTGCACAGTGTGTGGCTTCTCACTCCCTGTGGTTCTTAGTGGCAACAGGAAGTTGAGGGAGAGGCTGCAGTGCCAGGCCTGCAGGCAGGGATGCTGTCAAGATTGCCTTACTCTCTTCTCTGCAAATAAGGGGCTAAATCCAATTGACACACACTGAGGTAAACAGGCAGTGACATATTTGTAGACAAATTGTCATACAGTAGATTATTCACCAAACAAATTGTTTTTGATTTGAACTCATAGATTCGGGGGAGAAAGCCTGCCAGCACTAACAGCTGCTCCCTTTTCAAGGGAAACAGGCATTTAATGAAAAAGTTAATTTAAAAATAATGTTCTACTGTTGCTAAAATTCCTTAGGGGAAATGTTTAACACTGCACAAAACAAAAAGAAAAGATATTAATTTCAAGCCCATGTAGAAATAGTCTAGTTTCCCTTGGGAATGTAATAGGTCTGTGGTTAAGTTATTGGAATCATTTGAATTTTCTTAGTGTTGAGAGAATATTTTTTAAGTAATTATAATATAATAGAATAAATACTCAAATATTTTTCCTATGACTCTTTTCTCATTCATCAAGCAATTAATTGTTTCCTTAGAGTAAGATTTGAGCTTAAGAAATTATGGCATCTTTATGAAGAATCTATTTTGTTCATTAAGATACAAACCTGTATCCATGGAGAATGTTTTGGAATGACCTGGATGGCACTACTAAAACTGCTCACAAGGAGAATTTACATGGATTCCACCACCATCTTAAAGACTAGGTCAGTTTTCACCAAGACCATGATCCATTGTGCTTGCTTCAGGTGGCACCATCACCTTTTAAGGCCTCTTCCTGCCTTTAGTAAATCAACCTTTATTGGTATCATTGATTACAAACAACCTTCAGTGCCCTGTTACCTAGTCCCAGATCCTGCTTACTAATTCCACTACTCTTATGCAGCTTCGTAAATCTATAATTCCCTCACTCGATTATTTCAAGGGAAATTACATTTTCTATATTTTATTTCTTTTGGTTCAGCTGAAGTGGTCACCTAGGTAATCTGAGGAATCAATTTGAACCTGTCATTTATTCGAGAATGAGAGCATATCTTGTAAGAAGTATGTGTGTAGGCTGATTGTTTTATATCATAAACTTTTTTTAAGTGGAGAACAAACATATTTTTTTTAGTCTGACCTGTCAGTGCTACTTTAATCATACTCTATAGTTTGCCACGTAGCCTAACCTAATCTACCACCTTGTAGAACTAATGTTGCCTCAGGGTGCCTCTTTCCTTTTCTTTCTCATTGTATTAAGTTATAAAAAATATCTCTGAGCTGTGAACATTCTTTAGGTCTGATCAGGTAAACCAAATATGGCAAATAGAGTTAATATTTTGTGACTTAGTTTTCATCTTTTAGCATTGCTATTTGAAACCCATTTTTCTCAATTTCTCTTATCCCATTTCCATCTGTAATGACATTATGACTGAATGCTTTAATTTATCTACAATCATTGCTTTGTATAATTTATATTATATAGTATTTCTTGTCTTGAATTATTAAAACCTTAAAACATTGAGAGTATATCTCATATGTTTTTATCCCTAAAGATAGGATCTTATATTCTATTTAAAAGCATTCCAAATATTAATTTCCTTTTTACATTTATTATCGTCAATATTTGATCCCAAATGCATTGCTTAATGTCTAAGTCTCTGAAAAATAATTAAGAACATAATATTTGTCAAACTATGTCAGAACCAGAAGGATCCCTGTAAAATTTTTGAAGTTGTTCTTTATTATAGACAGTGATTGCATTATTTCAAAAAGAAGGCAAATGTGGTCTCACTGGTCTCTCCTATTTAATCTCTCATTTATGTCTCCCACTACCAGATAGTAATCCTTCCCCTCAAATATTCCAGTATTTTAAAGTCATTTTTATCTTCTCTTCTATTAGAAATTTATTTCAAGAGAAGAACTGACAGTTACTTACTACATGTACAATAATTTAAAGATTAATTGTTAAAAAGCAGCCCAGTGATAGGCACTTCTTTCCTTTTACTGTACCCTGTCCAGAGCACTGTCACCCTGCCCTAGAAGCTGCTTCCACAGCATCTTTAATCTCCCACCCAATGTCCACCCTACTGGGTGGTCCTAATTGCCATCTCTAAGATAAATGGAGGGGAAGTAGAAAGGATTCTCAGCAAATAGAACATCTTTACCTTCTGGTTCTCAAAATATAGGATTCAGTGCCAACATAATGACTGTGGTTGAAGAGGATGTGGAAATGAATAAAATAAGATTCTTGAAATGCAATATCTAAGGGGAGAATCAAATATGGAAGCACAAAAAATATTGTGGTCAACATGATAATAAAGTTATATACAAAGTGTTCCAGCTGCAAAAATGTAGAATTAAAGTCTTTTGGAGATGATAGTGTGGGGGAGGCTTCACCAAAGAGATAACATTTAAAATTAGTGGATTAGTATTGGATATGAAGACCTCCATGTGTTGCTTGAGCAAAGACATGGGTATAAGAAAGAACATAGTCTGTTGAAGAACAAGGTGGAGAAATGCTTATAGGAAGCACTATTATGTCTGAAGCATTAATATGTCTTGAAGAGTGAGTTAAATCTAAGCTTTTTGCACAAATCACATGTAGAAGTTCTGGAATTAAATTCTGCTGAATTTTAATTTTATCATAATGTAGACTATGGACTGTTGATCTTGCATTATCCAACTGAAATCAGTAGGAATTTGGAGAGGCCATTTAGGATAATGTTTAAACAGTTGGGCTTTGAAATTAAACAGAGCTGTATTAGAGAAATGGCTCCATGACTCACTAGTGGTTTGGGGTAACAAATTTAAACTCTTCAAGCCTCAATAATTTATCCACAGAGAAAGAATATTACTTACCTCTGGGGTCCAGTAGGAGTCAATGAGAAAACATGTTAGAATCTGATAATATTCTGATTGAACATGTTCAATAAATGATAACTATTATTCTTTATCACTGTAGAAAAAATGCAGAACAAGGTCATTTCATTGTATAGCTCAATTCATTTTGTAGACAGCTTATTTTTTACTTAAGTCGGTTTTGTCTGTGGTGTCAAAGGAGCAGCAGGTTAGCGAGGGGTACACTTCAGAACAGAAGGTGCATACACCTGACCAGCCACAATATTGAATCTCTTTGTGGGACAGGTGTTGGCAAGCCAACTCAGCAGTAAATCAAGAAGTAAGGTGAAATCTTTATATCTTAAGCTCAGTTGGTTTCACTCTCTCTCTGTCTCTATCACATATGTTCTCTCACACTTGCTCTTACTCCAAATCTATCACATCTAAATAAATAGCTTCTAAATTGAACTCATTTTCTAACCCCTACCACATTTTTACTTTAACAACCAAACAACTCTGCTCAAATTAGAGAATGTAAATCAATAATACATATTAACTTTTAAATCCATGGATTCTACTTTCAAATTCTTACTCCCCTCCTCCTCCTCCAACCCCACTCCAAGTGCTCTTGTTTGAGTTATTTCAACATACTACTAACTCTTTGTGTCTTCTCTAATCTTTCTTTATAGAACTGGTAGACTTTTGTTTGTTTGTTTGTTTGTTTCTTAGCACAAACATAGTCATGTTGTTTTTCACTCCATAATCTGACCCTTGTCTAATTCTTTAGCCCTTCAACATCTCTCCCTATCTTGGCTCATATCAGCCTAGGTGTCAATATATTCTCTTCTTTAAATCAATGTATATTGACTTGGACGGCAAATTTTTGTGGATTTGAATCTCAAACCAATCATCACTAACTAGTCTGTAAAAAGAATATTTCTCTCTGAACTGCAGTTATGTCATATGTAAAATAGTAATAATAATACCTGCACTGAGATGTGTTTTGATTACTTTAAATACTATAAAGTACCTAAAAAAGTTTCTGACAACTTGTAAACTTCTGAAATACCTGTTGTGCTAATGAATAAACAAAATAATGAGTGGTATCTAAAATTAATAACTCAAATTGTTAGTACTTTTGCACCTGTCTTTGCCTGGGATGCCCTCTACCATCTTTTACAATTAATAAAATTATACTCATAAGACTCACCTGATTCCAAATCATTCCCTTATTTCTTCAAGTAGAATGAACATTGTAGTGCACTATTTCCTACTCTGCTCTATGGGCCCACCCCCTAGATGGCTAAGGGGTTTAAGCAATTTAATTGGTCCTAAGTTTGGCTATATGATCTTACTTAAAATAAATCAAAATCTTTCATAGGCCGTTTTGAGTAGTATTAAAATGTACATTTTGAAATTGAATTTTGGTAAGATCCAAAGTAGAGATGTAAATTGTCTTGTCCAGTGGGCTACCTCTTACTCAAGCATGGGACCAAGGGCAGCTGTCTCTGTTGTCTTCCTCAAGGAGGAAACATTGTTTCTAGTTTTAATCTTATTCTCATCACACTCTGGCATTTTTGTTTCCTAAATAGTTTCTGCCATTAGTAAACTCATGGAGGGCAAGGCATTTTTTTTATTTATATGTTTATAGTGTATTTCTTAAACCAAACCAAACTGGAGAGAAGTGGATTGACTTGCCTCAAATGTATATGGTGAGGAGACAACACTGATAGCATAGCTATAGGCATGTCAGGGAGTTCTCAAAAAGGTAATGGGTAGGTGTTAACAGTGGGGCTAGTGACAGAGGCTGACATGGAAATGAGTTTAGAAGAAAGTTGTCTGATGAATCAGAGAGACTAGGCAATTAACATATATTGAATTAACATATATTGATGATCTAGGCTGCCTAGATTCAAATCCCAGCTGCTCTGTGTGCTTAGTTCTGTGATCTTGGAAAATTTTTAATTACTCTATGTTTAATTACTCTATGTTTCAGTTTCTTTTTTTTTTAATTTTATTTGATTGAGTTATAGTCAGTTTACAATATGTTTACAATATGTTTCAGTTTCTTAAACTGTCCCAGCAAGAGGATTATAACAATTATGTAAGATGAGATATAAAAGTGGCTTAGAGCAGTATTACATAAACATTACTCTTACTATTGGGGAAGGTTGGTAGCAAGGCATTATTTAGAGTCTAGTATTAAAAGTCTTAGAGGAATTGGAGTAATGTTATCAAAACTGTGACTTAGTAAAAGGAGAAAAGCAAAGACTCAGTCAGGAGAACTATGTTTCCAAGGTCAGTGGTTTTAGATAAGCACAAGAAAAACAGCCCAGGTGCTAACATTGGATCTAATCTGGGACAGGACCAAGACTACATACAGGGAACTGTGAAGGGAAAATTGTCAAAGGATACTTGAAATGAGGAGTGGAACAATGTTGTGACAGGGCCCTAGAAAGGCCTTTGGAGATGATTTGGAAATATAATCAGACTTTAAAAATGTATTTATTTGGGAAAAATGATAATCTGAACTTCAAACAAACAACTTGTAAGTGAATATTTAAAAATCATTTCATCTTAAAATTGTCTTTTTTATCTCATTTAGCCTGATAAAATGATCTGTTGTTTTTAACATTCAGAAACAAAACAAATTACAGCAGACCTTTAATATATAGATGAAAATTTAAATTGCTAAAGAGTACTGAAAATTTAAATTATACTTTCATGATAGTCAGTGTTCCATACCAGTCACAGCATCTCCATGAGGTCAAACTGGCCATAGAAGCCTTCAGTTTTCTGTTTCTTTGTGACACCAGTCTGGATCATCTTTTGCCCTCTCACCTTCTTTCTCAGTTCGTAGCTATCACACCATACCACAATATTTCCTACTTCTTTCTAATTATGCCCATCAAACTAAAGTATTATAATATAAAGTTATGTGCAAGGAGCCAGCTGAGTGTTAAAACTGTTCATGTTTGCCCACAACCCTGTCAGAGAATTCTCAAAGGCAGTGTGACCTCCCTCCAAAGGGCAGGAAGGATGAAAGGAGCACCTCTTCATGCTTTGTGCTATTGCAGCCCAAATCCCCAGTGGCTTGGAGGAGCAGAGCAAAAGGGAAAATTAGAGGATGAGAGTAGCCACACCTACTTAGAGTAGCTAGGCCCTTTTTCCTACTGCTCATAGCAGTACAGAGGTCACGATTTCCAAAAGAAAGTGTGATGGAAGAGGTTAGTTCCCTAAGTCAGAGCAAAGAAAGCAGTTCCAGTTTAGTGAAGGAGGGAGTAACAGGGGGACAAACAATAGGGAAGTTACCTCTATCTGACTGGCACTTCACATTTGTCTCAGACCTGACCTTATTTCATCTTCTCAGCAAGTAGAGCTTATAATCCATCTATAACTCAAAATCACTCTGTTTCTCTGATTCAACAAAATATATTGAATAATGCAAAAGAGCCTGCTTTTATTGTTTTCCAAAATTAAAACTTACCTGAAACATTTTTGTTACATTTTTGTTTTATAGGATAGGATTTTTTTGTTCTGTAAGTGAAGTACTTAATGGTTTAAAGTGTCAAATCTAAAATTAGCCTAACTTTTCCCTGAATACCTGAGATGAAGTGAGTCAATGGAGTACTTTATGAATTAATAATAGAGTCTACACTTTAGAATTAATGAAAGAAAGGAAACTACTCACTGGTCCATATAAAACAGAATTGTTTTAGGATCAGCAATAAAGCAATGACATCAATATAAAAAGGACCAAAATAAGCTTTTTAGTACACACCGGTCATTCTCTGTTGTACTTTTTTTTTTTTTCATTGCTTCTGTTTCTTTATAATTGGACTAATCTTTTTTGACATTAGTAAGGATGCATTGTTTGCATTTAAATTCTAAGTGTGGCATCTTGACACTTTCAAAGGACACTTATGATGAAAGTCACATAAGTTAGCTAAACTAATTAATGTACATCAATTTTTCTTGATACCCTTCATTTCCCACCCCATCTCCTTGATGGCTGGTTATAGCATTTAAATGTTGATGTTTCTCCATGGTTCATATCCAAAGGCATTTATGAACTCAATTTGCTTTTCACATTCTCATTTTCAAGGATTTATGGTAGGATGAAGTGGTAACACATGGTAACTTCCACCAGCCTGGAGTACCAGCTGGTGGTGCTTGGTTGTTAAATAATCGCTCAGCTTTGCTTTTGTTGTCTGGAGAAAAGAAGGATTAATAATACATTTTAAATAAAAATTTAAAAATAATAATAATGAGCATAATGTCCTTGATAATATCTATAGAAGAGTGAGGTTAATCATCGCTGGAAATTTTTCACCTTCTCTGCAGATTGGTTAAACTGATTAACAACCAAGAACAAATTGCACAACAGTTTAGCAGGTGGACTAAAAAAACATACTAGTGGGAGGAGATGAGGTCATTAAAATGCAAGTTAAGAGTGACTATGGGCAGTGTACTGGAACACACCCCCTTGAATTATATGCCATGGGTATTTTTACAACCTCTGCTGTATTACTAACTAAAATAATACAAGTTTAGTTTTTCTTTTGTAATTGAATATTGGCTTACTTTTCTTGCTAGTATTTTTCCAGAAGTTATATTAATTCAATTAATAATACCACAGTTATTTGAATAAAACTTTACAAAGCATTTCCAAAAATACCCACTCAAACTGATAAGAACAATAAAATCAACATTCAGTTTTACAAGTAAGGCAGCCAAGGCATAGGAAGATATTTCATTAACAATTCAGTGTAAATTAAAAAGCAGAATCAGGATAAGAATACAGTATTCTGAAACAAACTCCTCATCCTGATGACACTGGTCTATAGAGAGTGGGATTATAGACACAGATCAGTCACATATTAATTACAAATTGCCTATGATTTTTGTCATTTCTCCTGAATGCCATGGTGCTTATTTATGCTTCTTACATGTCTACTGTGTAAATTATTTCATTAATTAGCATTGTCAGTTCATAATTAACAGTCTACTTCTTGTTTTTGTTTTTCCCTAATCATAGCAGTAGACATTGAGTATGGCCACCTGAAGGGCAGAGCATTCTACACCACTCCCTCCGAGGTAGTGATTCAATTGGAACCAAGATAAAAACCTCACCACAACAATTTATTTAAAATGTGCAATGTAATTTCCATTTAAAAACAGTCCTGTAGAGGTATCTCTACCCCAATTCTTAGCTACAATCTATACAAAAAAAAAAAAAACCAACAATAAATGAGATTCAGCATTAACAAAAAATCATTTTCAGTGAAAGGTGGAATAGTCACAAACTCAAAAGTGTGAAGAATGATTGTAAAATGCAATAATATTAATCACATCAAAGGACACATGTCAGAGTAAAAATATGACCCCGAAGGTTACTGGGCAAAATAGGAAAAACAATCACTGGGAGCAAATATAATATATACAATTTATCCAAACACAAAAATATTTGACATAGCAATATTTGCAAATGAGATTGAATTGTTTTAAATAAGTGAATATTGTCATATTTGATTAAAAATAAAAGTTTCATCCCCTGCCATATGCTATATAAATACTTAAAATTAAAGAAAAACCCTTTTACTTGGTAAATGTTAATCAAAATAAATCAGTAATGATATTAGTAGTAAGTCAAATTTAATACACAAAGCAAAGGGAAGGATAAGGATAAACTGCAAAAATCTACAATGGGAAATTATTAAGAAACTTTATATATGGATCAGAATTTATAAAGCAAAAATGTCCATAAACACAAGAAGGAATAAACAAAGCAATTGCAGGACACTTAAACTCAGTCCATTACTGCTTATGTAGGTGTAAACAAGTAAAGATATTGAAAATATTAATAACATTTAGAATGCTGTAAACTGATGAAAGGGAGATGCAAAATTCTCTTTATCTCACTCTGGATCTTTTCACACACACACACACACACACACACACACACACACACACACACCCCTTCAAATATATTTTATACCCTGAATATAAACAATGTACTTTCATTTTCCATGCTCATGAAACATGAAAACCGATTTTGATAAGTCTTTATACTTCGAGAAATTCTGTAAAAAGTAGAAATAGTACGTACCATATTCTCTGGCCATAATGCAATGAAATCACAAGTGAGTTTACCTGAACCCTAATGTAAACTATGGGCTTTGAATGAAAATGATTCATCAGTGTAGGTTCATCAATATAACGTATGTACCAATCAGATGGGGAACATTGATAAGAAAGGAGGCTGTGAAAGTGTGGGGGGCCGGGACTATATGAAAAATCTCTGTACACTCGTCTCAATTTTGCTGTAAACCTAAAACTGCTCTAAAAAATAAAGTCTATGAAAAAATTAGTAATGAAATTCCAACCACCTTTAACTTACCAAAAATCCAAATAAAAACAAAATCACCTAAACTTATCTTTTCAAATATTCTTGTTGACAGAATGAAAATCAATATCTAATTTGCATACAGTCTAGAAAGAAATATACTGAGAACGCTATGCATCAGTACCTATGTGGACAATTAAAGAAGTTTTCAAATGAAGATCTATGCCCTAAACTCTTTTATTTTCTAAACAAAAAATATTTAAAATAACAGACTTAAGCATTCAACTAAAGGTGACAGAAAAAGATGGCCAAAATAAATGTAAGGGAAGATGGAAAAGCATTAATGAATATGGGAGCAGAAATAAATGAATTATTAAAAATATTTAATAAATGCAAAATAATAAAATAGTAAATATACAGCAAGCTTAATCAAGAAAAATGGTGAGTGTAAAAGCACATAAAAATAAAAATGTCTAAATAATCAGAATAAAGGGACACTAATAACTATAAGATAATTTGTTAAATACAGTTCATATAAATTTGGAATCTCTGAATGAAGCACATAATACTTCGAAAAAATAAACATTTTTAATATCCAGTACAGCATTAAAAATGACTGATTCATCAAAAGTAAACTAGTATAACCATAAAAGAACAGAATGTAGGAAAAGATATTTGCAATGCATAGTTAACAACAGTAAGATTTTATAAAGAATTCACAAATCCACATGGGAAAGGCTGAAAATCTAATGGAAATACAGGCAAAAAATTTAAGTATTGCCTTTGTAAAGAGAATATCCTGATGGACAGTGAACATACTGTTTAATGTCATTAGTCATCAGGGAAATGCCTAGTAAAACCACAGTATATTACCAATACGTACCAGATGACTATTTGTTGGTGAGAAGGTAGTGCTGATGAGGAGATAGGGCAACCAGGACTCTAGTACACTGCTCCTAGAAGTGTAAATGGCTGCAAACACCTGGTGAATGCTGTCAGTATCTATTAAAGTTGAAAATAAGCAAATTCTATGAACCAGTAATTCTTCCTCTGTACACATAACAGAAATAGGTGAATGCATGCTCTCACAGATATATATATAGATAGATAGATAGATATAGATATAGTTATATATAGATATATATATTAATATTTATAGCCACTTTATTCTGATTAATTGTCCTCTTAAGTATTAATTATGTGTATCAAACAAATTTTTTTTCTAAAATACATATTTGTGTAACTAGGTCTACATGTAAAAACACACAAAGTCCTGAAAACCTGGATCCCTGCCAGCCTGTGACTTTGTTTGTTCAGGGAATGGTGAGGATGTCTTTGAGCATTCATTAATCTTATTTTTTATGGAATTGTTGTATATTTCCAGTGCTTAGCTGGAGGGCATATGGAATACTGGCTAAGTTTTGATCTCCACTCACCCTGTACACTGGATGTTCTTCTGCTGGACACAACCAGCACAGCCTTTTTCAGTAGTCTCATTATTTCTTTATGCCCTTGCAGGTCGACTGCATGATTTTCTGTTGAGATTTTCATGTTCTGAACAGATACCACTATCATTAACCTAGAAATGCCATCAATCATAATTTACAATAAACTTGAACTCACTTTCAAATATAGATTAAACATTTTTCAACTCTCTGTGAATGGTAGCTCAGAGTAAAACCTATAAGACAACCTTGGATACATTCCTTAATTAGTGACAGTTTCTTATCTCAGTCAAAAGAGCATTCACATATTTAGAAAGTCAGCTCTATTTTAAAAAACAACATTTACTGGCCTTCCTAGTCCTTGAAATCATGTATGATAACTATGTCATACACTCGGGCTTCTATACATATTCCTTGTTATATTAAAAAATGAGAAATGAAAATTAACATTTATTAATCATCAAGCTCATGTCAAGCATAGTGCTGGAAACATCATTACATAAAAATACTTCATTCTTATAATGACTTGAGAGGTAGAAGAGATCATTTTATATTAAAGACAGAAAAATAAAACTCAGAAAAGTTAGGAAACTTCAAAATGATAAAAAATCGTATGTGGCAGAACTGATATTTGAACATTTGTGCCTAACTCCAAAGATCATGATCTTCTAGTGGGCCGAAGTGAATAGGTCTATATGTGCTGAGAACCTAAAACTTCCATCGGGAGGCAGCACAGCATAATAATCAGGACCATCTACTCAGGATTCAGACCACTTTGGTCTGAATGCTAATTTCAACACTTTGGCTACATGACTTGGATAAGGAAAGTTATTTAACATCTCCTAACACTACTGTCTGGGTATAAAAGTAGTTTATACCCTGTCAGGTTATAATGATTAAATAATTTATCTAATTATTACAATTAATGAAAATAATTTAGTAATGCATAACACACTTAATAATTGTTAAGCATTTAATAATTTTAGCTATAACTCTGATTTTGTTTCATCCTTATTAGTATTATTAAATATTCATTTTTAATGAAAAGCAATACCGTAATTTATTTTAAAAGAAGATAGAATCATCTTGTGATTTACTCTGGAAATTCAGTACATGGATTTACTGAAATAAACTTCTATTAGTAAGTACAAATGTTATAAACTACTGCTGAAATTTTTTCCTTAAGCTTCTTGCTTATTTATGCTTTTGAGAGAGATGAAGTATTAGTTTTATTAAGTTTTTATGTTTTACCAATTCCTAATTTTATTGCTACAGATTAAATACCATTGGTTTAATAAATTCTCTGTATCTATTTGAAAAAGGAAGTATATATTACTACTAACAAAGATGCTTCTGACAAGAAGAGTTAAGAATAAAGTTTAGAGACAAATTCAGTCAACACTTTCTAAAGAATATTAGAAAAAAATATTTAGAACAAATCTACACATCAAATAAAACACCTGTTTATTAGTGACTTACTAGAGATTTCCACCATGTTTCAGCACTGAAACTTTTACCACTGCTTTCAAGAATTTAGTATTTCAATCTCATAGGACTCAAATTTGATTTTTTTAAGCTCCTCCAAAAAAGTTTATTTAATGTTCCACAGTTTCTTAACTTATATTAAATTAAGGAAATGGGATAAACATTGTGTTTCTTTGTGAAAGATTTGTTGATAGTCTAAGTTCTTAATCATTTCAAAATTATTTCTTCCCCAAATGTATATGGCTGCTGTGAAAGACAACCAATATCATTTCTTATCTATAAGATTTCTATTCCTTTATTCTTAGTTATGGTGTTTACATCTTTGAGGCACTTTTTAAAAGGCCATTTGAGACTTTTTGTATTTGAATGAATACATTTGAGTGAAAAAACAATGGCCGAAACAACAGAAAATTAAAATGAGTTTAAAGTGAAGAGATTGGCTTATTTTTTGTCCTTATCTTTGCTTAAAATGAACTTAAAAAAAAAATCAGTGTTTCTGTGCCATCTACAAAAGGTAAATAAAGATTTCTAACATATTTCCTCAGAATTTGAGTGAAGATTTATGCCATTATGCTTATTATGGTGTTCAAAGTCCTTTGAGACACATGGAAACAAGCATAAGAATTATTTGTTTGTTTATCTAACAGATATTTATGCAAAATATACCATGAACCAGGGTATTTCTCAGCTCTGGGACAACAAAGAACAGGTTCCCCATTCTCGCAGCACTGTGTACTGAGTGAAGTGGGAACATAGTCAATAAATTACAAGTAAATAAATTAACATAGTAATTTCAGATTGTGGTTAATTTTAGTAAGAAAACTAATACTGAGTGATAGTGAAGCAGAGAAATAACTTTAGATTGCCTCATGGTCAGGGCTACTTGGATGGAGAGCTGAAATCTAAGAAACAAGTCTGCTAGTTGAAGATTCAGGTTAAAGTATTCAACACATTAAGGTATTCAACACATTAAGGCAGAGCCTCTTCAGTAAAAAAGGAGGAAAAAAATGTGTATAGTGTCTGAGTGACAGGGGGAAAAAAAAGATAATATGGTTAAAACATAGATACCTGGACAAAATAGTTGGAGATCAGATCTTGCAAAGGCCTATAGGGTTTTTGTTGTAGAATTTTCAGCAGTATTCACTAGCTGTCCTTTTCCTTTTTGTAATATCACTCTAGCTTTAAATTGGAGAGTGGATTATATTGAAGAAAAAGGGAAATACAGAATTCTGTTGTTGTGGTTGTGCAGGTAAGGATAGTGACTTAACCCATGGAGGTTACAAAGCAGATGGAGATAAGTGGAGAAGTATGAGCTATAATTTGGATAGAACTCATGGTGAACTGAGTATCAAAATCTGAGTAATATAGAGGACTCATACCTTTTGGTTCTAAGTAAATAAGTAGTTGATACTGTCAGCTACTGAAGTAGGGAGGAAGAATTTGGGATACCTAGTGTTCTCTGCTATGTCAGCAGTTTTCTTTATCATCACTTTTATCATTTTTGTTTTTTAGCCTATGTCGAGTGATGTTGTTTTGACTAGATGTACGAATGTTCTTAGTTCTCAATACTAAGAATTATCTGGATAGAGAAATTTCTCTAAGGAAACTTCTGATAGGAAACTATTGGATTGTTCTCTTAAAAATGCAACAATCAGTGCAAATGATTTAGAGAAATTTCAAATTTAAAGACAACTGTATTAGTAGACTACAAGAATGTGCATTAATAACTGAACTCTAATGAGAATAATAAAAGTAATAACAATAAATTAAATAAGTAAAAATAAAATTAACCCCTCCCCTCTTAAACTATTTTCATAACATCATTTAAGCCCTGGTCCTTGCTTTGGTTATTTATTGCTGCATTACTAATTATCTCAAAATTTAGCAACTTAAAATGACAGCAATCATTAATTTTGCTCACAATCTACAGTTTTTGCACAGTACAACAGGAATGGCTTTTCTACTTGACGTAGCATCAGCTGGGATGGGTGCAGTGAAGCTGGAGGATTCACTTCCAAAGTGGCTCACTCAGATAGCTGATAAGTTGGTATTGGCTGTCAGCTGGGAGCTCAGAGAGGGTGGCATCTGGGTGCCTCAGTTGAGCCTCTCCATGGATCTGCATGTGCTTCCTCACAGATTGGCAAATAATTTCAATTAGTAAGTGTTCCAAGAGGCCCAAATGGAAGCAGGGAAGATTATAACTTAGCCTTAGAAGTTTTAAAACATTCCTGCAGTATTCTATTGGCCAAACAATTCACTGAGGCCAGCCCAGATTCAAGGAAAAGGGAATTAGATACCACCTCTCAGAAGTAGGAAAGAATTTGTGGTGATCTTTAATGCACCACAGATCATCTTAATAAGTCCACAGTGCTACTACTAAGTAAATAAATTAATATATTTAAAATAAATTATGGTGTTCTGATGGCTTACATTAATTGCTATTAAGGGCATTTCTGATAAAATTTTTATGGGTGCTAATGGGTATGCTTATGGTCCAATGAAAATTTGAAGAAAGGAAATCCATATGTGTGGATAAACCATAAGCTCAATTGCAGGTGATTATGACAAACCAAATTTTCAAGTAGAATTTTTGTTACAATGATGCAATGCTAGAAAACAAATTGAAATGCCAAATAATGTTCAGTTGAGTTGTGTCCTCAGATAACACTTTTCTAATTGCTGTTCTTGCTTTAGAGAATAGCAATTAGAAAATTACATATGCCAAGAAAAGAGGCTCAGAAAAGGCCTTGAGATTCTGGCTCACCATTGTTAATGAAGTCATACAATCTGTCTTTACTTATTAGGGTTTTTAAGCAGAGAGCAGCTGAAAAGTAAGGCCCATTTAAAATGAAATTACAGAAAGGCAGAAAAGACTTTGATAAATATATTTGAAAGAGTAGTATTTTTTCACCTGTTCATGTGGTGAACATCTGTGGTTTTTTGGCAATTTGTGTTTCCACTCTAAAAGAATCTCCTAGTTCAAAGACTCATCCTCCCTTGTATCTATTTCTTTGAAGTGTTCCCTTGGATCCCTTAAACTATGGGTAGCCAAATGATTTTGGCATGTGGGATATAGATTCATTATAAATTGAGTCTCAGGATTCAATATTTTATCTTCTAGTCTGTCACTACCTGCTTATGCTTTTAACCAGGTTGTTTAACCACTTAGCCTTACAGTTAAGCAGAAACCCTATTTTCATAGGCTAAAGAACAGTGTAACATGAGAGTCTTTGCCCACAAATTTTCATATGAAAAGAAATAGAAAACGATGGTGAGACTGTTAACTGATGGTGATAATAGACAATAGAGAAGGCATACAGCAATAGAGTAAGTTTTCTGGATAAACTTGAGTGAAAATGATTATACTACCCAATTTTGGATTTTGTCAATACTGAAATGCAGCTTACTCTTTGAAATTTAGTTTTAGGAGTAAGGTGAGAGTTAGATGGGTAGAATCATATTAATTTTCAATAATAATATTTGGTTAATAAAACCCACCCATTACCAATGATGAAAGCATATACCATTCAGGGTTACTAGGTTTAATCAAACACTAGAGTAATCACAATTCTCTAGGAATTTGCCAACATACTTTTAGAAACAACCTCAGATTTTCCATATCTTGTGTTAAATAAATATTGGCCTGCATTAAAGATACTGATTCTGTCCTGAGTTGTTTTGTTTTGTTTTGTTTTTTTGTATGTTTGTTTTTTTCTGAAATTATCATGGTAAGAAATTTCAAAGGGACATATTATTGTAGTATGCATTTATTAAATTGCTCTATATTTTCTCCTAAAATTAATAGTTATTCCTCAAATTTTTTACTAAATGAACATCTAAATTTTTTCTCTTTCTTGGAAAGGCTATGATGTGTTTAGAAATACAGAGCTTTAAAATAAGAAAAGGATGATCAAAATTCAGGTTAATGAAGTAAGCCTTCTAAACATTCAACCAAGTATTGAACTGATCTTCTGTAAATGAAAGGCATATTGTTTCCTCATTTATTGTCCAGAACATTTTAACTCAGTAATAGGCACTAGACACTACTTGTTACAGTCACTATCATGATAAAATCATACCTGGGTTTCAGAAAGATCATTCTAATTGTAAAATGGTGAAATGACTAGGAGTCTTTACAGACATCTAAGTGAAATCTGATGCTGTCATACATTAGGTTAGTGCAGTCTGATGGAGATAGACATGTTAGAGACATATTTATTTGGTAAATAAACAGGGCTTGGTTATTGATTGAGGATAGCAGAATGAGGATGAGGGAGAGATCAGTGATGCTTAACATCAAAATTCTTATTAAAGCCCTAACCTCTAGTATCTCAGAACATGAATGTATTTGGAGATAGGGTCTTTAATGAGTTAATTAGGTTAAAATGAGTCCTTTAGGGTGGGTCCTAATCCAATATGCCTAGTGTCCTTATAAGAAAAGAAATTTGGGTGCAATTAACAGAGAGAGGATCTAATGAATACAGAGGAAGAAGATAGTCATTTACAAACCAAGGAAAGAGACCTCAGACAAAATCAGCTCTGCCAACACCTTGATCTTTGACTTGTGAAAAACAAAAACAAAAACAAATCTGCTGTTTAAGCCACCCAGTATGTGGCACTTTGATTTTGGCAACCATAGCAAGCAGTACAGGGTGATATCCAATTTTTTGACTTAGGAAACTAGGTGTTTGGTAGTTGTGCTCCTTGATACATGACAATTGGGAGAAAGGGTCATTTGGGGAATGGGAATCAGAGTTTACAGGTTCAGTTGAGTTTGAGATGTCATTGTGCACTCGAATTGAGAAGCCATGCATACAAATCAGCCTATGGATCTAGGGCTCAGAGAGATATCTGTACTAGAGAAGCAATCTGTACTGGAGATGAAGTCATATGTAAAATACCATTGAAACCTTATACAAAAGGTGAAATCAGTCACAATATCTTTCTACTTGGGTGTAATTGTGTAGACTTGTCCTGTGTTTCTCTTTCTATGCAGTGCTGTTAAGAACCTCCTACAAAGGAGTGAAGATAAAGCTAATGTCAGTGCTAGAAGAAAGTGCTTCATGAATGCAGAAAATAGAAAGTGGAATCAGGATAAAATGCTTAGAATAGAAGACCACGATCAGTGGAAGAAATCTACAAGGGCCATAATGAGTTAATCTTAATTTGAGCCTCCCCAGACTTTCAAAGGAAAATGCAGTGACCCTTAAAGACCAAAGGAAGCACTGAGGGAAGACATCATTAGGAATCATTTAGAATCCATTCAATGACAGTTTATAGACCTTTCACAATTTCATTTTTGATATATCATTTGTGATAGGACAGAAGAACAATAGTGATAAAACAAAAAGGAAATACTAGGGAAGTTAGTATGCTATCAAAATGCAACCCACACCTTCAAGGGCAAATAACTGTAGGTAGTGCTATGTGGCAGCAGCAATATGCAGGCTGGCTAAGGGGTTGTAGAAGTCAGAAAACACAGGATTTGCACTGACAAAAGAAGTCATCCTAGGGCACATGGCTTGCAGTGACAAGGGGCTAACAGAGAGGAAAGAGATTTTTAACCTTCCCTCCTCTTGATTCAACACGTTGGCACATATGAAAAGCCAAATTCAGATACTGGAAAAAAATGTTTGATTTCATCTTACAATTTCACAGTAGGTAAAATGACCTTTTGATTTTAATCTAGGTGCTTGCCTTTCCTCTTTGGTTTGAGAAAACCAAGAGTTTTCTTTTAATAACTCTGTGCTCAAATTCATGAGTGCTTTCCAACATACTTGACCCAAATTCAGTGCTGTATAAAGTTTTGAATTCTTTTTCTAAATATGATGATGGCAGATTTTTGAGGTGACAGTATACTTTTGCAGTGGACACAACTAAAGATTTAACTTCTTGAATCAGAATATGAAAATCACCAAAATTTTTCTAAATTACTTCCTAAGTCTATGGAAAACTTCTTGCATTTCTATTTACTTTTTTGAACATATAAAATAGACTATTGTAAACTATGATGTGGAAAAACACACTCAGCAATGGTAAAGCCTATTCAGAATTAGTCTCTCCAAAAGTCTACAACTTTTCAAGTTGTAGGAGTGCTGCTTAAAAATATCAAATTGCAAAGATGCACTTCTAGAAATTATAAGTAATTTGTGCATCAAACAATATGTACAATAGTACTATACAGTAAATTGGACCAGCTGCCTATGCCTACCATTACAGCTGGTTGCAAAGTATATAATTTATGTTTTCTGCAGTAGAAAGTGGGAAGGCTTTTTAAAACTGTGTTCATGCTTTGATAAAGAGCCTTTTCCTGTTTAATTTTTTTTTAACCATTGTAAGCTCGAAAGAGGTGCTATTTGGCTGTTAGGTTTAATGTTAATCCATTTCTATTACAGTTAAAGGGTCTATCAAAGCACTTTACCTATGACCTCTTATTCCATCCTTATAAGTAGATGATTTAGACACATATTTATTTTGATGATATTCTTAAAATATGAGTTTATTTTATGTTTTTTAAAAAAGTCATTGGCAATGAGTAATAAAGGTATACTTATAACAAATAATTGGCTCTTAAAATTCAGTGAATGGAATGTATTCATCTAAAAAGTTAAAAAAATGTTTTCTATTGATAAACTGAACAAGCTTCAGAATGGCACTGTTGAAATTTCTTTTGCTATTTCTTATCTCTGTACATTTGCTATTTGATAACTAACAATACAAAGTATTTAAATGTCATTGTTTTACAGTGTCTATAATGGAATGGCTCAAAATCTGAAGAAAAGGCTAAATGTAGAACAACTGTTTAGGAAAGTAATCTCTGACAAATTTATTTTATGTTAAAGTAAGTTTTATTTCACTACCATATGTTATAAATATGATTTGAAAAACAAGAGTGTGTACATTAATGCCTATAATATCTAGTTGGTAAAACAGAAATGCTGAAAGTTTCAATATCCTTACCATTATAATTTTGATCATCTATATAGGGAAGGTTTAAAAAACTGGTATTTGATTATTTTATCTTCTTATATTCTAGAATGTTCTAAAGAGACTTAATTTTGAGGTTTAAAATATCTGTCCCATTTTCAAATCTTTCCTTTTAAAACTTTAAAAATAATTCATTGTTTGGTTTGGGTTGTAAAATTTACTTTTTAAGTCACTAGTGCCATGGGAAAACACAAAATATAGCTTAATATCTAGTAGAAATGTTGATGGCTTATGAAATTTTATTGAGGATTTTAGATATTTTTGGTGGTAAATTAACATCATCAAGTTACATACATTTTAAGCTTTGGGGTATAGATATTCACATTATCCAACTTTATTCAAATAATTATTATGCATTTAGAATGTAGACAAATTTTTCTTAAGTAAATTTCATCCTTCAATTCATGATGATCAAGTGATTTGACTTACGATTAACCTATATAAATAAAATTAATTGTGACCTGACTGACTTTAGTGTAACTTTTAATATTAATATTTATCTCTTGAAAGTAAAATGCAAATGTGTAATTGAACACTTAATAAATTCTGGAATTCTTGGAATATTTCCAAGTTTTTTGGGGGGTTTTTTGGTTATTTCAGCCACTAATCTGGCTTAATTATGATTCTGTTTTGATTAACAAATGGTGACAAGAAATACACTGTCAGTATTTTGCCCATGTTTCCAGGGTGAAAGGAGCTGACACCTAATGGAAGAATGTCTCCATGCACACCAGCCCAAATAGAGGGCTGTGAGTGTACATGATGGGGGAGAGATTTCAGACTTACTCCAGAATGAAGGAAAATAATTTAGTTGTCTTAGGGCAAGATAAAAAGAACGGTATTGGCTCTTCAGAAAAGCTGCGTCTTCAAAAACTTACCCTAATTCTTAACATGCCACCAGTTAAGACTGCAGTCTGGAAGGAGCAACTTGAGTTGCCAGTTACATAACTCAGCAGATAAAAAATAAGGAGGAAAAACAAAAGCTAAGTTTCATTTAACATGAACCCTTAGAAAGTGTTATTAGCCCACTTCTGAACAATAGTTTTTACATACCTTTATATAATTCTGAAACTTCCACATTTATATCTTTTATATAACTAGATTCTAGTATCTTAGAAATATAATGATGTCTCATTGAAACAAAGCTCGTGATCTGATGAAAAGTTCCAGAAAAATGTGTATATAAATTTAGTTACAAAAAATAATGTTGAATTTCCTTTCTATGTTTTATCACTTTAACTTTCTATTCTTTCAGTCTACTTTTGTTTATCTAAAGATAGGGTGCCCTCAAACAGGTTATCCTCTATGAATCTGTTATCCATAAGACGGTGATAACACTAACTATCCATCTTGATGATTGAGTATATTGGAGATGATAGCTCTAATGAGTCTAGGACAGACCTGTTTATTATACTGTGCATGCTACTATTAAAATCCCTCTGATGGTTTTTCACACTCTGCCACTTTGTGTAAGTAAATGAAAGATGATTTACTTTTTAAAGAATAAAGTAGAATATGATTCCTTTCAACAGGAAAGTAGATAGGTAAAGGGGTTTTTTTTGTTGTTGTTGTTGTCAGCTTGAATAAAGATAACCTATGTTGTGGGTTTTAACCTAAAGATTATGAAATTGGAATCAAGCAGATTTGGGTCAAATCCCATCTATGCTATCATAGGTATTAGTGACCTGGGTTATGATTTATTTAACTTCCCTGAGAGTCACTATCCTCTCTGTAAAAATTGGAATTAAATCTTCTTTTTATGATTACTGTGAGGATTATAAATATCACAGGGACCATCAGAGTAAAGGCATCCATTGTATATGTAGTTGGCTTTTGTGTGTGGGTGGGTAGAGGATTTTTAATTATCCTCACTAAAATTATTTTGTTGCTTTTGCTTACTTGAAGAAAAGCTTTAACTTTTTTGCCATACTGGTTTCCATTGACCTGAGATAAATAGACTGCCTGATATTTCTCCAGCAAAGTTGGATTATTTGAGATCAGCAGATGATTGCAATTCAAGGTCTGCAGCCATGGTGAGCCCTGTACAAGTCCCTGAACAGCATAAGAAGAAAAACATTTTTATAGAGGCAAAAAGCATGTTGGGAAGGCTATAGAAAACACAGAGTCCATGGCTTTCCAATGGCTAAGTCCTTGTCAGGAAGGAAGAGGTGTCTTTCTTTTTCCTGTTGGGATTTGCTGGTGTCTCAGGGCATGAGAGCTCCCCATTCTGATCTCCCACCTATATTTAAATGATGTTTTTGTTTATTAATGTTTTATGTTTCCTTTATTAATCAAGATATTTTCCTGAAAGCACCACTGATCAAGAGTCAGTTTTTTCTAGTTTCAACACTATTTTGTCCCTTAATGCTAGGAAAACTTTCCCTGGGTGTAGTGATTCACATTGAAAGGAAAGTGTACAGAGAGAAAATCTGTTGAGGTCACATTTGAGTAACAAGGAGAGGTTGGAGGGAGAACTCTCAGGCTTTTTTTTTTTTAATGTAAAGTCCACATGTTATCAAGATTGTAGAATCTGGAGATCATCTGAAGTGTTATGTTATCATCAAAAGTCTGGTGACAGACTTCCTGCAGGGCTGGTCTGGATATCTTGGGTAGGCTGCTTCATCAGATGTCATCTGCTTCAATTCTGGGAAATCTATATTTTCAGATCACCAGATGATATGCAGGTCCAGTCAGGGTTTGGTGCTTACTTTAGGTGTGTCATGTGAATCCAAGTGTCTATTACTTGCAGTTTGGTCACACATAGATTGGTTAGCAGTACCTAACAGGAGTCTCTGGTATGGCTGAGGAGAGTCTTCCTGGAGGTGTCTTTACCAATAGAAGAAATCTTCAGATTGCAAGGTGTGATGCATAAGGTCTTTGTCTCCTGAGAGTGCACAGTGCAAAGATTTCTCTATCAAAGCAAAGTTATTTTTTAATAAAAGCAATTAGGCCCTTGCAATATTGGAGTACCTCTCTTCTTACCATTTGTGGGAAAGAAGACTCAGGAGACAAGTGCTTTGGGCATCCTGCGATTATCTACAAGGGTGAGAGATTATGAGTTCCAAAAGGGGTGGTTCTGAGACTTTGAAGAACCAATGGCAATACTTTAGACCAAAGGTTTTAGGGCATCTAAAACTGTACGAGTGGAGTGTTTATAATGTCATTAGTGTATTCTATTAAACCAAAGGATCGAGGGTGGTAAGTACAGTGAAAGTGTTATAAAACTGGGCAAACAGCACAGACTTGTCAAAGTACCTGGCCAGTAAAATGGATTCCCCAATCACTGAAGTTTGAGAGGAGCTACCCATGTAGAAATAGATAATCTTTTTCAGAAAGACTTTAGTCACAGAAGAGACAGTATGTTGTCCTCAAGGGTAGGCTTCAGTCAAATATGAAACATACAGATCATGAATAAACATATTTATATTCATAAGATGGAGGAAGTTGTATGAAATCAATTTGCAAGACCTCAAATCCTTGGGTTGTATTTCAGACAAGTGGGACAAGTTAGGTAGGCTCTTTTGGCCTTATAAATGTTTTCCCACCAATACTGATTCATGAAAGCTATATTTTGTCAGTAGGCCAGTGTTTTAATGTATGTATAGGGGTGAGGAGTGGGAATTTTAAGAGTCTCCAGTAGGAGTGGGTTGTTAGTTGTCCAAACCAGAGCTTTCTCTTTTCATGAAATTAACAACTGTTGAACTTCAATCTTGTTTTGCCTTTTCTGGGGCCAACTGATGGATTTCTCTAGCCAACTTTTCTAAGGTGTCATTTGGGGAACTATCCCTTTGGACCATGGCAGAGGTTTGGCTGCTGTTGATCTCTTCCAGGGCAGCATTCCTTGTGAAAATGTTAGCAGGATGATTTCCCTTAGCTGCAGAGAGTCAAATTTAGAATACCCCAGAATCTTAATAATAGCTAAGAGACAGGTTAAAGTATTGCACCTGATAATTCCTGAACACAGGAGCCATTTTAATTTTATTTCTGGTAGAAGTAAGGAAACCACATTGCTTCTACAACATTCCAAAATCACAAACTACTCTTGAGAACATGTCTATTATCAGTATAAATACTGGCAATTGTGTACTTTTGGCTAAAATACAAGCCAATGTAAGGGCACATAATTCAGCCTGTTGAGCTGAAATAGCTATGGGTAAAGATGCTGCCTCAACATCAAAAAGAGTAGCAAAAGCATACCCAGCGTAATATTTGCCATTGACATCTTTTATTAGGAACAACCTGTGAATTGTAAGTCATCATTACCCAAAGGAATATCCTGCATATCATCACAAGGAGTCAGGAGGCAGTCTGTAAGCATTAAGCAGTAGTAAGGGAGTTTGTCAGTGATGGAGGGGAGAAAAATAGGGTTAAGGTTATTAGAGTGTAAAAGAGTTATATAAAGAGAAGTTAACAAAAGGACTCATAAGAGGTGAAGCAGCTGTCTAGGAGATGTTGAGTTGATGAGAGTTCAGAAGAGCTTTTATTGCATGAGCAATAAAATGCAATGCACAAAAATGGCTAAAGAGAATCCCACAAATATTTTATCAGTGGCTTTAACCAAAGAACAGTGGCAATAATGGCTCTAAGGCAAGGCAGAGTATCCCCATCCTACAGGGTCCACTTGCTGGTTATAGTACCCCAAGGACATTTTCTTCCTTTTCAAATACAAAAAGTAAAAGAGGAATCTGATTATTGGGTTGCTCAAGGGAAGAAGATTCATTATAAAGGTTGTATCATTGGGCTCTTCCTGTAGTATTTGCCAGGCTTGTTGTTCTTTAGTAAAACATACAGGGGTTTATGCATAAGAGAAAAATTTGGAATCCAATTTTGACAATAACCAACTAGCTGGAGAAAACCTCACAGTTGATGCTTAGTTTGGGATTTTGGGAAACTTAGGATGTCATGAAGTCTATGTGGATCTATGTCTAACAATCTAATATCAGATACCTTATATATTAAACCAGCCCAGCTTTTGGGCAAACTGCAATTTTTGTCTGATGACCTTATGTCCCTTTGAGACTAAAAGTTAAAGCAAGTGCATGTTGTCTTCCTGTGAGGAGGCCTGATAAGGAGAACAAAGAAGCAAATAATCTATACATTACAACAAAGTAGAACCTTAGGGAACTTTATATCATCCACCTCAGCCTTCAGGATTTGTGAGAAATAAGAAGGACTCTCAAGTAAAACCTTGAGGCATTACTGTCCTGGTGAATTGTTTCTCTTCCCAAATGAGAGTCATAAGATATTGGGTAGCTTCATCAACTGGAATATTAAGAATGCACTGTATAAATCACTCACAGTAAAGAATTGACTTCTGGTGAGAATGGAGGTTAGTGCATGAGGGTTAGAAACAGTAGGGTGCTAAGGGATAACAATGTTGTTTATTGCTCAGAGGTCCTGAACAAACCTACACGCTCAACTCTTAGGTTTTCTTATTGGTAAAGTGGAATTGCTAGTGGTATAAGGAATAATGAAGTCTAGAGGTTTGTAATCGTCTATCATGGACTTTATGCCTTGAAGAGCTTCTTTACTTATAGTGTGTTGATTAATTCTGAGGAGAGGTTTTGAGGGCTTTATTTAAATCCTGGTGGGAGGTGTACTGTGGATTTTGCTAATGTCAGTTGGAGATTTTGCTAATAAGGAGGATGATAGCTAATTCAATATGTACAAATGATCAGTGTTTCCAAAATCAGTTCTAGTACTATCAGTTACAGAATGAATAGGAATATCAAAAGGCCATTTAGTTCACTTTGATGCTTTCCTTTATATTCTAGAGTTAGTCTCCCTTTTTGGAGAAAAAAAAATTCTGGCATGATGCTCTCTAAGAATTATCGACCTAATAAATGAGTTAGGGGCAGAGGAACTAAGGAAAAAATGGTGTGTATCACTCAAAAGGTCTAAACAGAATGGAATAGGTTCAGAGATAGGAACCTGTCGAAGTTCATCAAAGATCCTCACTATTTGAACCATTTTAGTACTCCAGTGGATGGGCTTCTTTATAGTAATGACGTTGATCACCAAGGGTGTGGCTCCAGTGTCACTTAGGACCAGAAGAGATTCATCCCTAGTCTGGAATGTTTGTCCAAGCTAGTGTAGAGGTAAGATTGGGAAAAAGTCTCTGTTCCTCAGAACCCTGCCTCTGAGAATTGAGAGGACATTAGAAAGGCTGGTTAGGAGGCTGAAGGTGGCTAAAGCACTTGAATTTGTAACAGTCTTTTTTCCAATGTCCTGGCTGTTTGTAATAACAGCAGAAACTAGGAGGGTTTTGGTTTTGTTTAACAGCCTTCATTTGTTCATGTTGAAGATTAAGAATTTTGGCAGTCTTCCTGTGAGGTGACTCATCTGGAGTGTGAGAGAACTGGTTTGTTGGATTAACTAAATCTTGAGTGGACATAATTTCCCATTCCATCTTGACCCTTTTTGCTGAAAGTGAAAGGTCTAGCTGGTCTAGCTTTATACCATTAATAATTACCATAGAGTTAAAAGCTAACCTGGGTGGAATCAACATTTGAAGGAAGACCAGAATTTTCTTTAAAAACAAAGTCAATGGTAATAGTCATGATCAAATTCCTCAGATTTTTATGTGTAAGTCAAAATTTTATTACAATCAGCGGCCCTAGAAATTGCGAGATCAAGTTGCCAAGTGATTGCCCAAGTCCAATCATGCAGTAAATTAGTGGGCTGGTCTCCCAGTTGTAATCCTAGAGACCTTTCCGGATTTTACCAGTTAATGGTTTTCACAAAATGCTAGGCCTGGCTTTCACCAACAAGCATAAGAACTAACTGATGTAAATTAGAGAGACCAGATTGGTAAGTTTGAATGACTATATTAAGTTTCTCAGCAAATCTGTAAAGATCTTCAGTTACTTTTGGAAAATCTTTGACTAATGGTTCACAGTTCAACTTTAGTCCAAAGAATGTGAGAAATTAAGGGTTTAGTCTCTAGATCCTCAGAAGACTTAATTTTAAGGTGATGGGTTTTAATAAGTTCAGAGGAAAAGATAGTGGGAAAAGTTTCAGGAAAAAGGAAAGTTTGGGAGAGAGAACCTGTATGAAAGAATTGAGGGTATGGAGGAGGCATAGGTGGTACAGAAAGGTAAGAAGAAGATGGCACCAAAGACAGAGCCTGATTATGAAGGAGCTAAGGGAGAGAGTCAAGATGGTGCTGGGGCAAAGAGTCAAGAGGACAATGAGACAAAGAAACAAAGGAAAGACAGACTGAGGCTTCAGG
Source organism: Vicugna pacos (assembly GCF_048564905.1). NCBI lineage: Eukaryota > Metazoa > Chordata > Mammalia > Artiodactyla > Camelidae > Vicugna > Vicugna pacos. Next base: position 23,055,194 of record NC_132994.1, on the reverse strand, counting down.
AGAAATTTTATCTTTGTTTGCCTCAGTTAATCTTAAAATCCTATTTTGCATAGAGGCTGTTTTAGACTTCTGATAACATTAGAAATCCTCAAAATAACAATTGAAATAAGCATTCCACTCAGTTCTGAAAATCTTTGAGCTGTTGTAGTCCAATTCAGTTCTAAGGAAATTGAGTATGAGATTTCAAAATTTCCCTGTAATGGTCATTGATATTCTAAATTATTTTTGGTCAGGTTGGTCCATTTTGTTAAAAATGAGTGTGAGGAAAGATCATGGTTTTTAGAGATAAAATTGACTAGAGTCCCTATAGTGGTTGTACCCTCAAAATACTTAGATAACTGGGATCTCATTTCTCAGAAGTTTCTCTCCAGAGTAAAAGAATAATTTTAACAGCTCAAACATCTTCCAGTTTAAACAGCTCAGTTCAAACAGCTTGCAAGCTAGTACTAGCCAATTCTAAGAGAAGAGCTTGGTTAAGGAGCTAAGCGAAAGGGTTTTTTCAGCCAATGTCCAGAGAATAGCCTATTCCTTTGGATATTGACTTGAAATCAGGTAGACTGATTCCTCTGACTTTGCTTTTCTTTTTCCAAATTGCTTCAGCTCTTCTAGTTCCTTTGCCTTTTGATACAAAATTTAGGATAATGTTGTCTATATCTACAAAAACTGTTTCTGGAATGTTGTTAGAAATTGCATTAAGCCTGTATATTAATTTTAGATGAATTTCAAAAACCATTTTCCAAGTCAATCAATAGCTATTATTACAACCTTTAGAACAGTGTTAAAATCTCACTTGACTATTTTATTAAACAATTATACATTAAATTATAAACAGTTCAGGGAAGAGCTCTTTCAGTATCCATCCATTGTTTCTGAGGTCCAGCTAGTTGGTGTGCAATTGAAGATATTCAGTAAATCTTCACTTAATAAATTGTATTAGAATATTATTAACTTTAGCAAGTTACACTAGACTCTCAACATTTGTTTTCTGATGCATTACTCATTATTCAAAATAATGCCATTCTTTTAAAACTTGATTCATTCCTCTTTCCTCCATGATGATATCCTTTTATGTGTTACTTTGGTAGTTTAGAAAATACTTCCATTTGTCTGGTAGTTAATTCCATGAAAGCATCAAAACTTATTTTAAAATTTGCATTTGTATATGTAGGCTTTGAGAAGAATTGTTGATTAATACCTAGGAGTTTACATTTACAAATTAATGTTAACAGATTAGTCATTTGCAAGGGACAACTAGAGATCAAATCCATTGGATTTTTTTCTCTCCATTGTCTATGTAAAGCCTATGGCTACAATGTACTCTTCAGCATTCATTTTTCTTTTAAACTTTTTCAAGTCAATAATACTTTTGTAAAGCTATGTTAGCCATTTATGTTTGTTTTTCCATCAGTTCAAAAATAACCCATGGACCATACAAAAATAAGAGTGTTCTATTATATTTTTTTTTATTTTGGATTACATATCACCGTAGGCAGCTTCTCTTACCACTAATAATATTCATCTCTTTTCACACAATGTGCATTCTTCTAGATCTCTCTTAACTAAATTCCTTTCCGATCAAACATACCTGATGAATTCTTCTGTTTATGCATAATATTGAATATACTCTATCATTTAATGGGGAATCAAGTTTACAATTTATTTTAACAGTTCTTTTAGTGCCATTTAACTATTACTTAAATATTACCTAGTACTTTTTTTTTTTTTTTGCTGCTATTCATATGCTTTTCTTTTCTTTCCAGCTGTAGATTCCTGGAACTCTACAGTATGTAGTATATTATAAATATGTGCTTCTGATTTGATTTGAATAATATTTATACCCAGAGAGCACAGTAAATGGTCAGTTGCAACCAGAAGCTGTGCTTTAAAAGCCTTTAGCAATATCTTTCTTCTATTCTTATCTTGAGAATATTGGCCAAACAGTTGTTCAGGACATTTTTATTATAATGAATATTCACGTGTTCAGATCATATAGTGGTTAAGAGTTTTGTTCTCTGGTCAGATGGTCTCCATTCAAAAATTTGCTACATTTTACTTCCTACCCTGGCAACTATGAGTTAATTACTAACTTTTCTTGTGTATATTCAAAATGAAGATAGTAAAAGTATTTTATTTTATTGTAATAAAAATTGCACAATGTTTCAATTAAGTATTCAAATTTCTCTTTGATAAAATTTCAGTAAATATCATGTATTTTCTGTACCTCATTGCTTTGAAGATGAAATGAAGACTGCTGTGAGAATGAAATGAAATTATGTATGTAAGCCTCTTGGAATGTGCTTGTAGTATAGCAAGCATATCATTATTAATAGTATATCTTTGAAGTGAATGCTTTTTTTCCCCATTTACATTGTATAAACTATTGCAATCATTTAGGAGAATGTTACCAGTTACTTCATATTATTATGTTTACTGTTACTATCCTAGAAACGGTTATAGCTCCTGAAACTTTTGAAGACAGATGATGAAAACCTCAATTTTGAGTTTTTCCTCTAAAAATTCATATGTTGTATTATTGTAAAGAATATTTAACTTACTTGCTATAATGTGTTATTAGTATTAATATTTTAACTATTGAATTTGTTCTGTCTTCCTCAACAACATTCTAGAGCACATGTTCAATTTTAATAAATCCTGATTCTTTAGAAGTTCATTACACTCATTATAGCACCACCTTCCTATAATAACTTTTATCAATAATGCTGCCTCTATGCTCTGGCAAAAAATAGTCTGATTCTTTCTGATCAAATTTCAGTAGTTTGTGCTTCTGTGCAGTGTATCTCATTGGCTTCTGTTTATCTCCTGGGCATGATTTTAGTTAGAGGGCAAGCCTTAGGGAAAGAGTTTTGAAAGATCCTTTAAAGAAAAAATTGTCTTTCTGCCTTGGCAACAGTCAGCTTATCTTTGGTCTAATCCCAACGAAATTGATACTCATGTATTTCTGAAGGTTGTGTGAGAATTTACATCATGGCTGTTCTAGCTTAATCTTATTGTTTATCATCCCTCTAGGTTAATTTGGGTCCTGAGTGATTTCAGAAAATTGAAATAGTGAAGTAATACCAATTGAAAAAGTGATTGCTACTTATAGAGTATTAATCTGTGGAGTTCAAACTCATTAATCTAGATCACCTCCCTTTGAGAGAGCAAGAAACGTATGAGAAAGCAACTGAGAGGTCAGATTGCAGAAAAAAAAAAGTAATATTAAAGACCTCCAAGGTTACATAATAAAGCAAAGGAGAGTTAGAACATTTACTGAACTTGTAGTTTGCTTAAAAGGGGATAGTGGCACTCCTTAAAGCTGAATACAATTATTTTGGTTTCGAATGCCCAGAGTTTAAAACCTCAGAATTGAACACAATAATACTTATGTATAGAAAAAAATTCTATTAAGAACAAAATCTTGAATTTTTTTCTTTCATGGCACTATAAACTCTTCAGTTACCTCTGAAAAAACTCATTCCAAGAATATAATCATGCTCTATGTGACCATGATTTGCCCTTTTATTCTTTGTTAAAGTGTTACTTTTTGGAGAGTTAGAGATAGGTATTGAGAATGGATATCATTTGTTACTGTAACAGCTGTGGCCATTTGGATGACATGAAAGACATTTGTCAAAACATATGTATCTCTAACTTGGCAGGTGAGTCCTTAATGACAGTAATGGAGCCTGGTAGCATACTGGGAAAATGACAATAATATCGTTGTCTATAATGTTTTATATAAACATCCCATAACAATACAGGAACAAATACATGGAGATGCTTGTGGAATCTAAAAAATAAATTTAATGCAAATTTCATAGCTATAGAACTAAGAACATAAACAGGGTTCTTGGGAGTTAAAAAACCTGATTAAGCAAATATTACTACTTTGCTGAGGAAATTCGTTGTTCAACACAAATGTTATACAAGCTTAATATTCAGTACACAGATATTCATGAAACAACAAACTACTATAAATAAAAGAAGTATGACGAATTTTAAGTGTCTTAAAGGATAAGATAGCATTTAATAGGGAACTACTCAGAAAAAAATGTCCTTATTGGTGGCAAGTTCAAGACTTGAAAAACCAACCATGTCTAAAGTGAGGTTTTTGTTTTTACTTTTTTTGTTTGTTTGCTTGTTTTAGGATTGTTTACTGTATTATATGTCTGAAAGAAAACTCCAGGGACCATAGAAAAATTTTAGTTAATTCCTCTTAATCACTTATGGTTTCTTTGAAAATTAGAAAAGACTTTAAATTATGTGTCCAGTGGGACACACTGTAATATAAGACCCAAAGAATGAAGGAGAGAGACATGAGATAACATTTTCATATGAGAATGTTTTAAGAAATATAAAGGCACTTTAGAGGAGACACTTTATGCTATAGTATCCTTTTACCAGTAAAACTATTATGTTTGCTGATTTAATTTTAATTGTACAATGACTACGTTTGAAATAGTCTCAATTTTACTGCCTGAAACAAATGCCTTTTCAAATTTCCACTTATTATTCAAATGTAACAATGGTAGAGTTGAAAATATTCTAAGAAGTAACATAATTTAAATTTTTTAAAAAAAGCATTCTGATGCCCAGTTATAATTATGGAAGTTAAAGAAAAGTTTTATGTGGCAAGATTGAAGTGCATTCGTATCTTCATGAAGTTAATTAAAGGAGACCAGTAGAAAATGGAAGTAGTCAGTGAATGAAAATGGCTCTGTGTTCTTTGTGTGTAGAGAAGAGGTATACATGAAATCTATGTATTTATTTTAGGTATTATTTATTTTTGTATTTTTTAAACTATTTTTCACAGTCTACATTACTACTTATTTTAAATGTAAGTTAGTATAACAAATATTTATATTGTTGGTGATTGGAACCTAAGGTTGTTTGTTGTCAATATATATTTACTTAAAACACTATGTACTGATGACTACTGAAGTTAAATGTTGTACTCTTAGAAGAAATATTCCAAATATTGAGTTATGTTTCTTATATCCAGACCATTTTAGAGAAAACAATCAGTGGTGGGGAAGTAAAAACAAAATGTAATCTCAGTTTTTTGCCTTATTTCGATGTTAATGAAGAGAGAGAAATGGGAAGCAAATTTAAGACTGGAAGAGCAAATACTTCTGACAGGTGCGTGGATTTCATGCAGTATACAGGGTATTCAAACTCTCTTTCTCTGTTGGTGGCTGCCAGGTAGCTATGCTTTTCCGTTTCTTTATAGAATTAAACAAGATCACCCAGCTGGATAAGAATTAACTGGTAGGATAGTGCTTCTTTTCATCCTTTTTGTGGCACATTGTCCTTTTCCTCCCTTAACAGCTTTCTTAATTCTAAATTTGTTTGCATAACAAGTAGTTGAGAAAGATTTTCAAATACTGAGCTCTAGAAATCAAAAACTCAGTGTCTTCAATTTCAGCTTGACAGTAGACTCCTGACTTTTTGTCTCAGGACACTCTGTTTTTGTGTTTTTGTTTTGTTTTGTTTTTTAATATCACAGAAACACCTGTTATAAGTAAATAATGTAACTAAGGTATGAGGATGTGAAGGGTCATATTAATTAGTCATTTTTTAGCAAATAAATGTGTCAAGTATTTTTAGGTTGATGCCAGCCTTCTAGATCTGTAGCTGGAAGATAGTACCTGCTGACCCAAATAGGAAGGACTCCAGCCCCTTCTCCCACTTTAACAAGGATGCTCACTTGGATACATTTTTACAACATTTTTCAGTAAGCTTTTAGATGATGAAATGTCTTGTAAATTAAAAATAAATGTTGAAAATCAAAGTACTAAGGCAAACAATCTGCTATGTCTTATAATATTTAAATGTCCAAGCTCAAGAACCAGACTCTTACTAATCTTGACTCAGTCACTGAATGAGATAATAACAATACTGCCTAGCCTTATAGAGTTGCTTTGAGAATTAAATGCATTAATTCTATGTAGAGCACTTAGAATAATGCCCTGCAAATGAACAAATTGATAAAACTTGATAGTATTAATATTTTATTGTCATTACTGCTACACTTTTATCATTATGCTCTTCAGCCCTTATCGTATCTCTTCTTCTATCAACATTGGAGTAGATGTCTAATTCCTCTCATTAAATTGTAGGTTGCATGAAGAGAAAAGGTAGTATTTAGAGGCTGCTTACAAGTATTGTGGTTGAACTGAACATCCCTGCTCTTATAGTTAGAAATTGTCATGTACCTTTCTTTTGTCATGGAAATACAAATGGAAGTATGTATGTCACTTTCAGGGAGAAGTTTTAACAGCCATTGCACAATGTCCTGAGTCCCATCCCTGTGCCTTGATGATGATGGAAGCAAGTGTTAAAATGGAATCAGAGACTTTATCACTGCCCAGCATTTAACCTGCAGAAAAAGCCAGAAGTAAATTTGTTGCTTTAAGCTGCTGAGAACTTGGAGTTAGTTTATCATTACAGCATAAATTAACCTATTATGACTTATACAGGAACAAAGTATTGGTTTTCCTTCTCCTTTTTCCTCATCTCATCCAGAACAGTATCATGTCAAATAAATGAAAGAAAATATCTTTACTGAAATAGTTGTTTATCCTTGTGAAAACACATGAATTCCACAAACTCTGCTGTCTTCAATCAAAGGATTATTTTTACCTTGTGTTTGACATTTTAATATCAGTTGACTGTTGCCTAATCCTGTTTCTTTCATTTCATCTCATCATGAATCTACCCCATAGAGCTGCTTTCATTGGAAAATTTATAGAGAATTTCAGTGTTTCATTATAAAGCCACACTTTGACATTTATTTCCCTGGAAATGACAATGAGAAAACAATTGTTCAGTTGATATTATGAAAATATTTTGTTTTCTTGGTGTTGGTTACAGAAAATTGGAAATTCTTTGTCCCAAAAAGATGTAGTTTCACCTTTTTACAGCACTAAATTAAGATTTCAGAAGATATCAGGGTGTGGGGGATTTAATAGAAATGGTTGGGGGGCAGTGGTTGTTGAAATCTCTGGGAAAGAAGGAAGACTTTGAGAAAAGATATTTATTGGCTTCCAAAAAATTTATTGATGCAGCTTTCTAAAATCTTACAGGTTTTGTGTCTCTGGACACACAAGAGATGGGCACATGCTGCTTGCATGACAGTATGTTGGAGAGAAAGTAGCAGAGGCAATGGGACACATTTTGTCAAATCCATATTTTCTTTTGAAGGTATTGTGAAGGGAAGATAATATATCTTCTGTGCTATTGGCTGATATTTTAATAGATTTTAAATGTTTAAGTTCTCCCTTAGATTCTGTTTTCCCTGAGTACAAGGTCTGCATTTTGTCACTGGATAGCCGATGGCTGGCTCAACTACACTGTGTGTTGCATTCTGGTTTGGGCAAGCATATTCCTAGCTGTTGGTCTGCACAAGAACAAAAGAGTCCTGACTAGTGAGTAAACTGAAGAGGCTCTAAGCTACTTATGTACTCCTGACCTATCCTAAACTTGTGCACATTGACTGAGAGACTCGAAAGGGACCAATAAACAGTAAAAACAAAGACAGACCTAAAAATAAGCTGAACATTGAATGTTCATCCCCACACACATGCACAACATGTAAGTCATGCTGACTCCAGGCATTTAAACACAATCTCTGTCCAATCATTGAGTGACTACTAATATGCAGAAATCAAGATCAATTCCTAAGAAGATAGGCTTACAAACTGGAACAAGCATAACAGCAACAAAGCCAAAATGAAGTAAAATAAAAGAAAAATAAACAACAAACAAACAAATAACTGAGCACAGTTTTCAGTAGCCTCATACCACAGGAGAAACAGTTATCTATAGATTTAGGTCAGCACGTTATGAAACACAGAAACAAACAATTTTTAAAAAATGAAAAGTAAAAGCAACAACCTTCAAAAACCCCTCAAAATCCAGAGTTACTACAAAAATTGTGTGAAATGCCCAGTTTTCATTTAAAAATTATGAGACTGCTAAAGAAAAAGGAAATTGTCATTATATTCAAATTAAAAACATTCAAGAGAAACTCTTAATTACAGATGTAGGATTTAGCATCCTTCAAAGGGCCTGCTATTAATATGTCCATAGATGTAAATGAAATTGTGTTTAACACATTTAGGGAAATATGACAACAATGAATCAACTAAGAGAGTCTCAAGAAAGATATGTAAATTATTAACAAGAACCAAATAATTCTGGAATTGAAGCATGCAATAATTTAAATAACTGTTTCACTGAAGAATCTCAATAGCAGATTCAAAATGACAGAGAAAGAAATAGAAATTACATCAGCTAATAAACAGAAAGAAAAAAGATTGTAGGAAAAAGAAAAGAGCCTCAGAGACATAAAGGAAAAGATTAGGTACACAGATACCTGTAATTGGAGCTCCCATAGGAGGTGAGAGGGAGAAAGGGACTAAAAACAGTATATTTTAGAAAATAATGACTGGAAACTTCTACAATTTGATGAAAAACATTAATCTACAAATCCACAAATCTCAACCAGTTCCAAACAGAATGAACAGAAAGAGATCAACACCTAGAGACATCACAGACAATCTTGAAAACCAAAGACGAAGAAAGTATCTTGAGAGGAATAAGAGAAAAACAAATCATCATATATAAAGAGTATCTATATGGTTAATGACTACTGTCTCATCAGAAATAATGTCAGAATGCAATGAAATAATGTACAGTAGTCAAAGGACTGATAAAAAATTCATCAGAGAATTCTATATCTAGCAAATCTGTTCTTGAAAAAATGAAGCTGAAATAAAAATATTCCTGGGTAAACAAAGAATGAAATAACTTGGTGCTAGAAATTTTTTTTCTAAAAAACTCTAAAGGAAGTCCTTCAGGCTAAAAGGAAATGCAACTAGATGATATCTCAAATTCACAGGAAGAATTCTGTTCACCTTCTGTTTTTTTCTGAAAAACCATTCTCCGACAATGGTTATTGTGAAGTTTTCTCTTTTTCTTGCTGATTAACTTAGGTTCATCAGTCTATCCCATACCACTGCCTCAGTGACCAGCTCAGGGATATATAGAAAATTTAATCAGGGTCAATGAATTCCAGGGAGAATATTCTGTTTCTAGGAAAGAAACACATTCTCTTTGTTCTGTCAACATTAGAGAGGACTGTCTCTCTGACATTATCTCTTTTTGTGAGAAAGTGAAATTTGTACAGCTGCCACTACAATTTACAAAGCGAAAGAGTCTAGGGAAGGGCATCATATAGAAAGAAAATTAAAGATAAAACACTTCAGAAAGCAAAGAGGAGTTATGGGGCAAAGACAAGTCCTTGGTGGTATAATTTCAACCACTAGGTCAAGCCTCACTAACTTTTGTATTTTTGAAATATACTTTATATTCAGAGCATTTTTAGGTTCACAGCAAAACTGGTCAGAGAGTTTTCTGTATCTCCCACACACACACAGCCTCTCCCAGTAACATCCCACATCAAAGTGGTACATTTGTTACAACTGATTATGAGTCTACATTAACTCATCATTATTACTTAAAGTTTACATTGAAGTTCACTCTTGGTATTGTACATTTTGTGAGTTTGGACAAATGTATAATGGCATATATCTACCATTATAGCATCATGTAAAGTAGTTCTGCCATCCTAAAAATCTTCTGTGCTCCGCCTAATCATTCCTCCGTCTCCAAGCCCAACCCCTGGCAATCATCGATCTTTTTTCTATCTCTGTAGTTTTGCCTTTTCCAGCATATCATGTAGTTGAAATAATACAGTATACAGCCTTTTTATGTTATCTTCTTAAACCTAGTAATAAACATTTAAGTTTCTCTTGTGTCTTTTCATGGCTTGATATCTCGTATCTTTTTAGCACTGAGTGATATTTTACTGTCTGCATGTTCTACTGTTTATCCACTCACTTAGTGAAGGACATCATGGTTGCTTCTAAGTTTTGGCAGTTATCAGTAAAATTGCCTTAAATATCTGTGTGCAGGGTTTTGTGTAGCCATACATCTTCAGTTTATTTGAGCAAATACCAAGGAGCACAACTGCTGGTTTATTTGCTTTAAGAGTGTTTTGTTTTGTAAGAAACTCCCAAACTGTCTTCCAAAGTGGCAGTACCATTTTGCATTCCCACCAGCAACGAATGAGAGTTCCTGTTGTTCTGCGACCTCAGCAGCATTTGATATTATGAGTGTTTTGGATTTAGGCCATTCTAAGAGGTGTGTGGTGGTATCTCATTGTTTTAATTAAAAAAGAAACATCTTTTCCTATGATTATTTGCCATGTGTACATCTACTTTGTTGAGGTGTCTGTATGTTTTTTAAATAAATAGGGTTTTTATTTTCTTATTGTTGAATTTTTAAGAGTTATCTATATATTTTAGATAATATTTCTTTATTAGATATGTATTTGCAAGTATTTTCTCCCAGTCTGTTCCTCGTCTTCTCATCCTCTTGACCTCTGCACTTTTTAATTATGTGAGCAAATATACCCCCCTTAATTTATAAGCCATTCAAAAAGTCCAACTAATGGAATATTTTTCAAAAGTATAATTGCATGGTGCCATAACCATAGAGAAAAGAGAATTATTTCAAAGTACTGTGAAACAATGCATTTTGACTATGTATCTCTAGTGAGATACAGGCTAACGAAATAAAGGAGGGAGAGAACTCTTGAGCCACATTCAACAGGATTATTAGTTGCAGTAATATAAGTATTTTCATTTTGAAACTAATTTTTGTATATTTAAAGAAATTAGCCAACATGCTAATATTATTTGAACTAAAATTTTGTTATAGGGAAAAAGAGATATGAACATAAAATCAGCTAGGTCAAGTAAAATTCTATAATCTTGAATTTGAATTTGTGATATAGTATAAACTTATTTTTTTCCTCTGAAAAATAAGTATTCCCTAGTTCTACCCACAAGCAAAAATCAAAAGCAGTCCATTGACAATGAGCATCCACTTGTGGTTGCTAAATAAAATTTACCACTAAGGGAACCAGGACTCCTTAGAGAAATGACTGACTCCAGGTCTAGAGCAAGATATGGATGTACAAAATGAGTCTACAGCATCTTTTCCATGAATCAAGGAATTTGGCAAAGACTAATGTCATGTGAAAAGGACACATGAGTCAACCTGAAGAAGCTCTCACTGGCATATAAGAAGAAAATCTGAATATAGAAAAAAAGACTATAATTTATTAAAACAAAATAAAAACGAATTCATGAACTCACAATGGTATTCTAAAAATTAAAAAAAATGATTAGTCACCATCGAAGGTTGTTAGGATAATAGTCATTTTCTTTGAAAATTAAAAGTAAATGGAAATAATAATTTTTATTAAAGAGCCAAGGCTTTATTTTTCAGAAGTCAGTCCACATATAGTTAAAAGTAGTTCAGAAAAATTAAAGGTCATTAAACTTTACTGTAAATTGCCTAGTCAGGTACAAAGTGGATGTGATTCTTAAGTGTGAAAAAAAATTTAAATGTAGTCTACATTAAAATTCAGTGATAAAAGGAGATGGGTGTCTAATGTAATTAATAGAAAATAGATTTTACTGAATCTAGGAACATGAATGCTTTTTTTTTTTAATTCCTGATACTGGTTATTGTACCTTCCCTCATTCAGTCTTGCCAAGGATTTGATGTTATTTTATTAGCCTTTTCAAACAACAGCATTGCCTTTGTTCATCCATTCAGTTTGTTAGTTTTTATTTCATTAAAATCTGGGCTCATTTTTATTAGTTATTCCTTCTGCTTTTTAAATTTATGTTCCTTTTATAAGTTTTGATATGAACACATGGATAATTAGTTTTTTTCAATATTTTTCTAATGTGTACTTTGAAGTCTGTGAATCCCCTTCAGAGCATGGCTTTAGCTGAATCCCACAAATTTCAATATGTAGTTTTTTCATTATAATTTAGTTCAGAACATTACCAAATGTTATCTAATTATGTTAAATAGTCCTCTGACTCATGGATTATTTAAAGGGATATAATTTTTAAAAAATTAGAATTTTTTACCTTTCATTTTTGAATTTTAGTTTAATTATATTGTGGAAAATAATCCTATTCTTTATAATTTTAATCCTTAAAAAATTATTAAAATTCACATCATAGACCAACATATTGTCTTTTTTGGTAAGTATTCCATGTGTACTTGAAAAGAATAAATGTTATCCAGTTTTTAGGTGTCATATTCCATGTATTTCAATTAGCTAAATTCTTCATATTTGCTCCATTCTTCTATACACTTACTAACTTTTGTTGTTGTTGGCTTGTTATGCCATTCACTGAGAGAGGGGTGTGAGAATTTCTCACTCTGTGATTGTGAATTTGTTTATTTCTCCTTTTACTTCAGACAAGTTTTAATCTCTTTTGAGGAATTACTGTTAAATGCACTTGAACTGAGTATGTATTCTGATGTCCTGGTTGGAATGTTCTACAAATGTCAATCAGTTCAAGTTGCTTTAAGCCTTTCATAGTCTTACTGATCTTCTGTCTTCTTGTTTTAATTATGAGGGATGAGTAGTGAAAACTCTGATTACAAATAATGCATTTCTCTTTTATCTCAATCTAGCAGTTTTTGTTTCATGTATTTTGAAACTCTATTGTGAGGAGTATGGACATTTAGGATTATTAGGGCTTCCAGATGAACTAGCCCCTTTTATCATATGAAAGGACCATTTTTATTTTTCGTAAAATTCTTTGGTCTGAAATTTACTTTGTCTGAAATTAATATAGTTAATTCATCTTTCTTTTAACTAGTGTTGGCACGGTATATCTTGTTCCATCCTTTTACATATAGCCTATTTGTGTTTTTATATTTAAAGTGTATGTCTTGTAGGTAGTAAATCATTAGATCTTGTTCTATTCTCCATTCTATCTCTAACTTTTAATTGGGAATGTTTAAATCATTTACTTTCCATGTGACTACTGATGTGGTCAGATTGCAGTCTCTTATCTTGATACTAGTTTTCTATCTCATATGATCTTTGCTCTCTTTTACCACTTTTTGTGCTTTATTTTTAATGAAATATTTTCTACAATTTTCATCCCACCATTTATGACTTATTTGTCACGATTTTGTTTTGTTATTGTAGTGATTGACTTAGAGTTTATAGCACTTATGTTTAAATTACAACAATCTGCTTTCAATTGATACTATACCATGTCACATGTAGAATAAGAATCCCCCAGACTTTATGTTATTATTTCAATACATTGTGCATTTAATATTATAAACCTACACTACATTGATGCTATTTTAAAGAGAGAATTATATTTTCAAAAAGATTTACATAATAAGAAAACATTTCTTACTTATTTGTCCATGTAGTTACCATTTCTAGTAGCCCTGTTACTTTGTGTAGATTCCTATCTTCATTTAGTATCACTTTTTTTTTTCTACCTGAAGGATTTCCTTTAATATCTGTTGTACTGTGGGCCACAGGAAAGGAAGTATTTTAGATTTCATATGTCTAAAAAGTCTTAATTTGCCTTCATTAAAAAAAAATTCAAACCGTGTACAGAATTCTGAGTTGGCCTTTTTTTCCCCAATAACTTGTGTTCCTCCACTATATCTTTTTTTCCCTTTTCTATTCTTTCTTTCTTTTTTCTTTTCTTTTTTTTCATTTTTCCCAATAGAAAAGCTGCTGTCAATCTTAAATGTATTCCCCTATACATAAAATATTTTTATTGGTGTGTTTAGGATATTTTTCTGCATTCCCGATTTTGAGCAATTTGATTATTATGTCCCTTGGCACTTGTTCTCGTTATGCTTCTTTTGCTTGGGGTTCCTTGAAATTCTTGGACCTTTGGTTAATAGTTTTTATGGAATTTGGATAATTTTCCAGCTTTATATCTTAAAAGTAGGCCACTTAAAGTTGTTCTACAAGTCAGTGATGCTCTTTACAGTTTTAAGTTCTTTTCTCCTCTCTGTGTTATGTTTTGAATTGTCTATTACTATAACAAATTCAATTCAAATTTAACAATATTTTCTCTGTATTGTCAAACCTGGTATTATTGTATCTACTGTATTTTTTATCATAGCTGGTATATAATTTAATGCGAGAATTTTTATTTGAGTATATCTTCCATGTCTGTAATTATCTTTTTGAACATAGGCCACATATACTTATAGCCATTTCAATATCCTTTACTGCTAAGTCTAACACCTGTGTCATTTATGAATCTGTTTCAGTTAACTTGCTTTTCTTTTCCTCATGAGTTTCATTTTCTTGCTTCTTTTCATGCCTGGTAATTTTTCCATTGAATGCCAGATACTGTGAATTTTACATTGTTATATGCCTGATATTTTGTATTCCTATAAATTCTCTTGATCTTTGTTATAGAATGCAGTTAAATGAACTTGGAAACGGTTTGATGCTTTCAGTACTTACTTTTATTATTAGTTGGGCAGCACCAGAGCAGTGCTTATTTTAGGGCTAATTTTTCTCCAGAAATTTTTCTCTGAATCTCCACCTAATGTCACATGAATTATGAAGTTTCCAGTCTGATTGGTGGAAACCAGCTCTAGTCCTGACCCTGTGTAATTGCCAGCTAGGCACTATAACTTGTGTTCTTATGGGTGTTTTCTTTTGTCTTATATAGTTCAATCAACACGGCCTGATCAGTACTCTGCTGAATACTCTAAAATGATCCTCTGTAGATATCCATTTTTTTTTCTATGAGAACCCTCCACCTGTCCAGAAGTATGCTCTATAAACTCCATTTGCCTTGGTCTCTCCAAATCTCAGCTCCATCTTCTAGGCTCAAGGAGTTGCCAGAGAACCCACTCCTTGAACCATAGCCTGGAAATTCTCTCAAGCTTGTATCCTGGGCAATTATTAGATTCATCTATTTTCTTTTTCTTGGCTTTAGAGGTAATTTTCTATCATTGTCTGAAGTCTAGTTTCATGAAAACTATTGTTTTAAGTGTTTTCTCCAGGTTTTGGCTATTTCAAGCAGGAAAAATTCTGAGGGCAAAATTTGGTTCCTGTTACTCCATTTTAGTCAAAAATAGAAGACCTTATTCATTTAATTCTTAATCTTATTAATGTACCTTTTAATTCTGGTCTTTTTACTTAATTTTCTTTTAGTCTTCTGAAATTTTCAATTCATCCCTGAATTTATTCAATTTATTCAACATTTATTCAATTTATTAATCACAATTATGTATACACATTTGTATCCAATAACTTCAGTATAGATTTCCTATTGGTCTATTTAAAAAAAAGGGGGTTCTATTTTTTCCCCTCTTAGTTTCCAGTGACCCCCTTGTATTGTTCATTGCTGGGCTATGTTTTAATGAATGATGCATATTATACATGAAAAAGTTAAAGATACCTTAATATTATCCTCCTCCAAAGGCAGTTTAGTTTTACTTCTAATACCATAAACTAGGAGGTCTCTTTATTCTAATCAAAATTGAACTTGTATTAAGGTGGGTGTCAGTCCTTTATTTCTAGGTATAATGCTTTGGGGCCTCAACTAGGCTTTTTTTTTTTAACCAAGTTCCCTTGTCTAAAATGTATGTTAAATTTCCCCTCCCCCCTTTTTTTCCACATCAACCAGGTGAGTCTTCATAAACTCTGTGCAGCTTTTCAGCTATGTTTGAATCAGTACATGCTTTGAAAGAAGAGCAACACCAAATATTGAGCTCTCCTCTTTTGATTTCCCTTCTGCCTCTGGGATTAAGTTCTCACTGCCTCGGTAGCTTTTGGATGACTTCAAACAGATTTTTTTCTGTCAAGTTTTCAAGTGGTTTTCAGCTCAAAGGATGATCTGAAACAAACTAGTTCACCAGAGCTAAAAGGAGAAACTCCCCAATAATATATTTTAAAATAACTAGAAAAGGAGAAGATATAGATTCTGACTTAATGCTTTCTTGGTTAAGATATAAAATCTAATAGATATCTGTTGGCAAGGAGTTACAATATGTAAGAAAATCATTAGAGATTTTTCTCCATTGATTCATTAAAATATTCATTGAGTTCTTACTACTAACTAGAATAATTATATTACATTAAGCATTTTAAACATATAAAGGAATGTTTATATTTTTACAAAGTGTCTTTTTATCTTCAGAAGGGAGTTTGAAATAGGTAAAGCAAAACTTTTATAGATTTGAAATTTGAGACACAGTTGTTTTATAACGTTACAGGATTCTTAATTATAAATAGAAGCAGTAAAGGAAATGTTCAAACTGGAAACAAAGAACTAAGCAAATTACAGCTGATTTATTTAATCAAATAGTATGTGATTCAATTCAAAAAAACATTTATTGAATGCTTACTTTTGCAAGTTACTCTGCTAAGCACTTATGAGAGGAAACATTAATATGGTCTCCACCAGTATTATTAATTTGGATAGAATCATTTCACCCTTATATGTAACATGAATATATTTTACCCTTGCTACTGCAAAATTCAATTGTAGAGAGACAGATCTGGTAGTCATTTGATGCTATGAACATATAAAAAATGGTTAGTTATAATATCTTATGTTGAGAAATGTTGGTTAAAAACCTACTCTCTCAATGACTCATCATCACCAACATAATATATTCAAATTATTTTATATGTGCCTTTTGCTTATCTAACAAGTCTAACTGTTCATCACTCATCATTCAACTACTTACTCTTCAACATGAAATGTTTGCATATACTTATTTCTCAACATGGTAAAATCTTTTCTACTTCATTTAAATGGAAAACTCCTACATAAACTTCAAAGTTTATTTAAGTTATTATTACATCTCTGAAGCAATTTATGGAAGCTTTATCTAGGCTTAGATTCTTTCATAACAATATCTTTTATGTATAGTCTGATCTTGTTTGTGTGTGTGTTTGTTTTGAGATATATATTGGAAAGTTTCACTTGAGAAAATAACTCAAATAATTCAAGCTTATTTCTGAAAAAGTATGGTAGGCAAATTTTACCAACTAGGTTGACAGAACCATGCATCAGTAAATTTGGCCAAGTTCATAGTTCATTCTGCCTACAAATTTTAAAATTATGCACATGTGATAAATTTTTAATTTGAAGTTGATTCACTCTATTTTAAAGTTTTTATATAAAGTAAAACTTTATTAATGTTTTATGTACTCTTTCAAATTTGCCTTATTCAAATTTGTATACAATCCAATTACAGTCCACCATTGTTATGGCACTTGTTGTGTTATATTGGATCCATCTAACCAATAGACCTGTGTAATCCTCAAGGATGGAAAGATATTTTTTCATCTAAATGTCACCAAAGCCTAAAACCAAAGTTGGGAATCGTGTAAGTGTTCGGTAATTGCTGAATGACTTAAAAAACCAGAATAGACAGACCTGGTAACTAATACATTGTTTGAAGGTGACTTATCTTCTCCATAAGAGGAAAATTAACAAAATAAAGAAGGGAGAGAAGAAAAGAAGAAAGGAAGGAAAGAATGAAAGAAAGAATAAAGGAGGAAGGGAGAGAAGGAAGGAAAGAGGGAAGGAAAGAAAGGGAAGGAAACTTGTGATCCAAGAATCCATAGAAAAACAAAAAGTATGTGTGCTTGTATTTATGTGTGTGTGATTATTATGTATGTTTGCATATGTCATTGTGTGGGTTTTCACTCTGACAGACAGAAAATATTAATACTGATTAATTATTGATCAAAGTCAATCAGTAATTTAGTTGTTCCATTTCCTTTTAATGTAATTTTTGCATTTGTTAATAAACAGTGTAGTTGCATTCACCTCACGCACTATAAATTATCCCATTTGATTTTACATATAAAAGTGTTTTTAAAGAAGTTATGATACAAACCCTGTTATAGCTCATCCACTTGTTAAGAATTCTGGATTTTAACAATTTAGTTGAAAATGAAAATTACAACAAATCAGTGTACCTTCTAGAATTATTCTGTACTCTCCATTAAAAATGCTTTAGCATTTGAAGATATAAAAATGGATTTAGAAAGAATAGTAAAAACAATGGATTTTCTTTAAGTTTCACTTTTATGTTTATATGCTAAAAGTAAAAAAAGATAAATTTTACAATTTTTGACACATTGCATAAATGTGACAACTTAGATACTATACATGATTCCTTATGTTTTTTTATCTGTTTTCAGATCAATTGTATAAGACATTTTTACATGCTGTAGGTGCTTATAATTGATTAAAATTATTATTTGAAATACTGAATATGTTTAGTTACCTTGGGATCATACTTCAGTAGAAAATCTCATAAAATAATGGACAAAATGTCATCACATCAAGAAGAGTTAATTTTTTTTTCTTTCTGGATTAACATTTGAAATAGCTAATTGAGATTGCATGTATATATCTAATGATCTAGGCACATACATTTGTTTCCTGAAACTTATTTGTATGTACTTATTGAATACATCTACCTGCTTCTTATTAGAATTACTGATAAATATTTCAGTTGGCAGCATCATAAACCTCACAGGGCAACATCCTTACCCTTAAATTCTGTGACAGATACCAGACCTATATACTAATAACATCACTGATGTTTTCTTGCAAAATCTGGGGAACTGGAGATGACAGCAAGTTTCCCCATATGTGATTCTGCCTTCCCATGATATAGACTTGGGTATTTTTCTTTTATTTAGGTGAAAAATTTACATCCACTTTAGGATGGGAGGAGAGATCCTCATGATAGACTTTTCTTTTTCCTGAGTGGCAAAATGCAAGTCTGTGAACTTGAAAACAAAGCATATATGCTGAAATTAAAAAGGCTTTGTAATTAGCTTCATGCTATGAAGAGAAATTTGCTTATGGAAAGTAAAGGTCCAGAGAAATTTATGGAATTAGAACTGGTCTTGGTTGGAAGTTGGCAAAAAGACTCTTGACAGTGGAGTTTTGTCCAGAATTTTGCTATAGGTTTTACAGTTAATGAAAAAAAAGAGAGAATGAAGGAAAAAAGAACAAAGAAAAAGGAATATGATATTGGAACATTTATAATTCAATCATTTTCAAGCTTCTTTCTTTGCTTCTTTCCATCCTCTTTTACCCATGGACAAATGCCATATGCCATTAAAGCAACTGGCTCTTTAAACTGGACACTATCCAAAACCCAGTGTGTAAAGATGAAAAATAAATAAATATTGGAGCCAGGATGTTACACATTTTATCTTTGGAGAGTTGTTAATTCAGAGATACCATATGTGATTACTGTCTATGGTTAGCATGGTCAAAATCATTATTAGGCATATTGAACCTCCAATGCTAATTCCAGTGTCATGAATTCAGTTTAAAGGCAATTCTTCTGCAGTCAGGTTCTGGCAAAACTTCAAAGCTAACATTCAAAGTCGGAAAGCTTAAAACCGTGCAAGCTTATTTAGATTCCTTAAATGGTCTGGTTTATGAGATTTCTGGGCATTTGAAGCTTTGTAAGCCATTGCAGAGTGAAAAAAGTTTATCTGTGAAGCTACGTTTTCAATAACGTGACATTAGATTCATTTCAAAGGCTTTTCTTCTTGGGTATCAAACCATACTCAGGATTCCTCCAGGGTGTAGGACACTAGCTCTTCCTTATTTATTTATTTATTTTTAATGAAGGAATTGCTTCTCATGCTGAGGATTATACAGTTAGACTCTAATATATCTGTGTTTTTTGTTTTATCAAAGGAGCAAAAATGTGCTGTTTTCTAAAAAATATGTATGCCTGAGCCAAGAGGGAAGCTGCATTTTTAAGCAGGAAGTTCCTAAAAATATAGGTGAACTTTGGAGTGAAACTGACATTTGTGACTGTAAGGGCTACATCAACATGATATTTGAAAGACAAAATTCTGAATACACAGTCTCTCTGGCTCTCTCTCTTTTCCCTCTCATTTCAGCATTTTTAGAAATCATCTATTCTCTTAGTAAGATGTATGAAATGAATATTTTTATGTCATTGACTATCTAAGCTTCTTTCTATATAATTCTTTCAAAATGCATTTTTAAATTTTAGGCAACTTAAGAGTTAATACCAAAAAAAAGGATCCTGAGTAGCCAAGAAATAAATGTTTTAGAAAACAAAAATTTTATTTCTATTTTGTTATTTTTGTATAAGAAATTTTTTTAGTTAATATGTTTTATCAAATTATTTTTCCCATAAGATAAGGAAAATTCCATATCAAAATGTGTCATTAATAACTTACTCAAATCTGTATCAGCGAGAGTCCTTGCACTTGGGAATATTTTTTACTTGAAATCTTGGCATTGGAAATTTTGAAAACTGATATAATTAGCCACATAGACTGCCTTGAGTTCTTTTGTTTGTTTGTTTTTCTTTGTCTTTTTAATGACAAACTAGATCTCACCAACTTGTGTCTGGATCACAGCAACTTCATCTTAAAACATATTTTCGTCTCTCTGAGTACCTTTCCTAGTAGTCTCCACAAAATAGATCAATTTAAGCCAGCTTTGGGTAAATATATGAAATAATGAATCATTGAATTTTGATAATTATTTAGAGTTACACATCGTTGACTCCAAACCCAAATTGAAAATTAAGTTCATCATGCATTTCTTTTAAAAATCAGATTTTTTTCTGAAGTAAATTATGTTCTTTCTATATTATTTTTCTAGCTCTTATATTATTAAATGGTATATATTTTCAACAGCAAAATTGGAAGCATTTCCAAAAATTATATTAAGAAAATTATGTATATCCATAATGATATGGCATGTAGTCATTAAAACAATGATCACTATTTTTAATGTCCTTTGTCAACTCACCCTCATCTCTGCCACTTCCACCATCTCAGGGGAGAAACCAGAAGTTCAGTCCTATAATCCCTTTCCAAAACAGTCCATTTAGATTCTGAAGGCAAAGAGGAGAGCCCTTGTTTTCTAGAGGCAGTTGTACACAAGCATCCTGTAGTTATGGAGGTCCCACCAGAGGATCACCCACTTCAGTGCTGAGGTACCTAGAGTTTTGGCACCATTCAGGTGCCTCTAAAATGTTTCTTCCAAAACATTATCTTTGCAAATTTGAGACACGGCTGTAGGCATTGGTGGCAACTTTTTTGCAGTTTTTTCACTTCCAGATTGACTTGAATATGGTCTTCCTAGTCTTCACTCTCCCATCCCATTGAGCAGCACCTAAGCCTGTAATTTCCTGTATTATATTTCTTTCTACTCCGTTTTCCTAGAGTGGCTCCTGTTTCCTGATTGCACCTTGAATGTCTCATTTAGTTACATCATACATTAAATCTGTAGATATGGCAAGATGTTCACCATATATTATTAAGTGGAAAAATTAGACAGGATATAAATAGTATGCATAAAATGGTACTGTCTTCCTCCCCTTGTTTATTTTTCGAATTGTAAACATTGGAAATATCCAAAACTTTATGATTAATGTTGGCCACATGTTAGCAGTGCTATTTTTTCTTTTTTCTAAGTTTTAAACAGGTAACATAGACTATATGTCCAATAAAAATAAATAGAAGAAAAATCCAAATGTACTAATACATAGTTTAGTATGTATGTATAAATAAATAAATAAATAAATAAATAAATAAATAAATAAATAAGATTATTTTAACTTCGAGAAGTAAACTGGAAAATGTGCTTAAGTAGAATATTCAGCCTAGATTAGCCTGGGAATAATAAGTGCTCACTGAGGCAGACCCTTGTGGATTTGTCAGATTGCTTTGTGCTTCCTGGACATAAATCCTTTCTCTGGCAGATGAATGATAGATTAAAAAACATATCATAATTAAGGTGAGGTGATCCACAAACATGAGGATATTTTTAAAATGCTAATACAAGACAAATGTTATCCACAAATGACTGTCCTGAACTACAGATTTTCTTAAAAATATTCAAAATATTTTGAGCTTTGTTGTTGTTTCACCTTGCAAAGTTGAAAACAAGTATCTTACGATTAATTTGTTGTAGAATATAAGCAAGAACTTACATAAACTTTTTCTGTTTCTTTGGGGTTTTTCCTTGCTTATAAATTATTAAAAATAAATTTTGTTTCTTCTATTAATTTACTTGGTAGATTAAATAATAATCTCATAATCTTTGGGTCCCTTTTTGAATAAATAAGACCCTAAACCAAAAATATGTAAGGACTACAGGTTTTAGACAGATGCCAGATTAAAAACAAAATAATTGTTGTTACAACATAGTTAAAAACTAAGTTAAATTTTTATTTTGACTGTAATCTGATAGGTTTCTCTGAAAATATTTGTAAAAGTTAATTTCTTACACAAATAAATTAAATTGATACAGCTATAGTATATATCTTTTTTGGCAAAACATAAAGTATTTTTACTAAATTATTTGAAATGAAAACATATTTTACATTTAATGCTTACAATTGTTTTCTCATTTTCAGGAAGGCTTTTCATAAATCTGATTTTATACCCACTTCACAGACTACTTTCAGAAGTGTTTTCTCAAAATAATGGACAGACTTGAAATGAGCACTGCTTGTGCTCTAAAAAAAGAAGGCCCACTGTATTCTGGAAGGGTAAAAAAGACTATTGTAAGTGAGGTGCTGTTTGCAAATACCTAGGAGACAAGATGGGAAAGAAAAACTCTTTGTCGTAACAGAAGGAACCTGCCATTTTAGCAACAAAGCATTTGAAATATGAAAGATGAATGTAGGAGTTATCTGTAAAGCAACATAAATGTGTTCAGTGCCAGAAACATACTTGAAATACTTGGCTATTTCTTCCTGTTTAGGAGAAACAGAGCTGAAGTCGGAAACCTGACATGGTCCATTAGTAGAAATAGATCTGAGAGCTAAATTAATTGTGTGTATGTATGTATATACATTGATACTTTGATCATACAAGTGAATAAATTCTAAAGTAAAATTAATATAGAATTATAAGAACTAAAACTAGTTAAATCAGTAAAAATAAATGATGACTATAACCTCAAGTAGGTATGACTTGCCTAATGAAAATAATCTTTTGGTGTGAAGGATCATCATTTTAACCAACTTTATTTTATAATAATACAATGTAGTTAAAATGTAGATATTTAAACAGAATTCAGAGAGAATCATGCCAATGTATTTTTAAAAAGCTGTTGTTACTGGTTTAAGTAAAATAGTAAGTAGGCTAATTAATATTATCACTGAAACTGCCTACTAATGATTTAGCACTGTGCTCTGACACACCACGCAACCCATACTCTCGTCCTAATGCCTTCACCATGCACCCGTGAATTCATAGGTGTAGGCAGCATCAAATGAACGCACTCACCATTAGGTTAACCTCACTAAAGCAAAATGGTTTTATTTTACATAGTGAAAACTAGAACACTACTCACACAACTGCTGACATGGAAGCAGTTTACATAAGTTACTAACTTGAAATGTCTATTCAGATAAGCAAGGGCAGTATCTCCATGTTTCAACTGTTTGACACAATGATGGATTATTTATTTACTGAACAGCACTGGTGGCCAGAAAATCTGATTTCCATGCATGAAATCCATGAAACCTCAGCCACTGAACAGTTTCTTTTACATGTGGCAAAGGTCATCTATCAAGGGATTTTCTCACGTTTTGTGTGATTGGTCATGCCTCATTTCCTTCAAGAAAATATGATTTCCCTAAAGTCTGTGCATTTTAAAAGACTCACAAAAGGCCTAGAAAGTTATTTCCTCTCAGTTTGTGATAAGCACAGAATATTGAGGCTAACCTACAGGGAACTACAAGCAACTGTTTGTAGCTAGAAACCATATTTAATCCTATCATTAGAAAGCCTTAGCACTCACCAGGTATAAAAGGGCTGCAAAATTAGACACTTAACCTTGTCATTTAACCTTGCAGAGTTTAATCTGCATTCAGACTTTAATAAAAATATCCCAAAGACCTATCCTTACATATTAGAAAGGATTTGTTTCAGATAATATATGTCAAATTTAGAGTCATTTGGTGAAGGACTATGTGAAGATTTGGCTACTTAAAAAAAAAAAATCACCTTTTCTAATTTTTGACCTGAAAAACCAATAAGACCAGTAAGAGATTACATTTTTTATGAAAAATTTTAAGAACAATAAATATGAAACATAGTGAAAATCAAGAGCACTTTAAAGAGCACTGTTTGAGAAGAGATTGACATATGATTGCTGCAGATTAAAGAGGAAAAACCCTAGTGTCCTACCTTAATTTAACTGTGATCATGAAATATTCTTTGAATCACGGTTAAGAAATAGAGTAGTGCAAATGTCCCAAATCTCTCAAAGCACACAGGTTCCGTCTAAAAACTTCCAAATATCGAAGGCTAATGGACATAAGCAAAAGTCTATCCATGCCTCCATCGATGTGCCCATGTTTCAATTCAGGCAGATGACGCAGGAAGATCAGGAGCAATCTCTGATTATTAGTGTTATTGTTATACATTATAGAGACAACAGCTATAGGGAGTACACAAAAGGATATATGATAAATGATAAATAATACTCTGTCAGTTACTGAGTAGAATATAAAACACTGTCAAAAGCACTAGATTTGTTGTGAATCTACTGAAATTTGAGATCCAAAGCCCTTAATTGTACGAGCTGTGACCAAGGCCTTGCATACAATTTTAAATTAAAAATTACGAATTATTTTTCTTAATGAGGGCATTTCTGAGTTAATAAGCTTCAGAGCCTCAAAATTTGAATCCATCATATCGTACCATACCTGGATTTCTTTTCTATTTTTAGCTCCCTTGTGTAGTAAAACATTCATTTGTCTGCCTGAGACTATTCAAAGTTAGATTTGGAGGACAATGAATAGGAGGTTGGGAAAATCATACCATGCATATATAGTGTACTATAGCTTTCTCATGCGAAGTGTGTGTGTGTGTTTGTATGTGTGTTTACTATTGAAATACGTTTAACTTGTACTGAGATGTTCTTAGGAATAAAGAATGTAATCATTGGGCACAACCATCATAGTCAAAGTGGTGTTTAGAGAAAATGGTACAAAAAATAATAGTAAGTTATCTGAAGGAGTTGCAAAAGAAAGAGACTTTCACAAGCAGATAAAACCAGTATTTTACCCACTGACATTTGGATATGAACAAACTATGTTAATATTTCTTGCTTTTTCTTTACAATTGATATATGTAGAATTTGGGAGAAATTACCCTTAATTTGTTATTTTGGTTATAGATCTTCCATAACTATAGTAAGCTACTTTGGTGTACCAAAATGAATAAAATAATATAAATTAAATATATTTACACACATGCATGCCCTTACATACACACATATACTATCTTTGGTTAAGTTAGTCTCTATGTATATTTATGTTTGTGTGTTTATTTGTATATGTATATACATCATTGAAACCAAATATCAACTCAAAGGGATTTAACTTCAATAGAAACACAATTTCTCAGGTACTAATGTTGAATAATTGAACTGTGTTGACAGCATAATAACTATTTGACTGACTTAATATTAGACATATATTTCCTAACTTGGTCATAACATTTAAAATCAATAATAGAAATATTAAGAGTTATACTTTTTGTCAATAATTTTGGTATAGATCATTGTATAAATTGTTTCTGACATTGTTTCTAAGTCTTTAAGAAAGGTCATTTCTGACTCTTTATAATAACTTCAGTTTTAATATTGAACTTCTGTCAAAGTGTATTACTTTCAAAGAAAGAATACTGGAGAATTTGCTACAAATAATGAGAATATTTCTTTAAATTATTTTAATATTATACTCCTTTCAGCTATAGGTTCTCAATGTTTCTTGAATTAGATCAATTTTGACAGCAAATTATTTTTTCTACCTAATGCTTTAATATTTATTGCCAAGGGTATTTTAAATTATAAACAAATGTTTTACCATTGCCACTATGAAGTAAATATATTTTATATAGCTATTGATGTATTTCTCAACTATATAAATGTCTTTCTTTTGAAATTATAGATAGAATATGTACACATGGATTTTTCTACTTCATATTTCTGTGGTATGTTTACGACACGTATTTCTTTATAATACATCACATTAATGTTTAAGCTGTATAGATTTGTAGACTTTTCCCTGGAATGCTTAGTTATGTTTGGCCCCTTTACACATGTTTTTACCCATAATGTATACAGAAAAACCCATAGGAGGGGGACGGCAGCTAAACTGCAGTGTTAATTATAATACAATGAGCATTGGGTCATGCCAGGTTAAGTCTTTTCTGCTACCGAGTAGTTGCGGCTGTCTGGTTCTAACCAGTTTCTTGCTGGCACTCATTTAGAAGAGGTAAAGTCCCTTTATGCTGGAAGCAGGTATAATGCCATCTTCCGGACCATCTTCTCTCTCCTCCATCTATCTGCCCAGTGCCCCCACTTATCTAATTACGTAACAGAACCAGTCCTTTTTTATGTTTTTAAAAAATAATCATTACTTGTTATAAATTTTGAGTTTAAGGATTAAAAAAAAAATTCCTATAAAACTAATACCCAAATTACCATTAAAAAGAAACCTGTTTCATTACTATTCACTAACACAGAGTTGATTTTTATTATTTGAAATAGGCTGATAGTGTGTTTTACTGATTTATTTTTTAAATTCTGTAATCCATATATTCAATTCATGTGAAATAAAATGTAATTTATATTGGCAAAACAATGTTAGTCACCAGATTTGACAATTAATTATACATGAATAAGAGCAGTGTTTAGTAATTTGCTGACTATTTAAGAAGAAAACTGGTAATCTTACTTTTTTTTTAATGTGTAAATATAGAGAGGTCCTCAAATGGGGCTGCTCACATGGACTCCAATGTGAAGAGCTAACAGTGTTTCTAGTAGCTGTACACTGCAGCCCCTGGTGCCTTATGCTCCATGTTCCCTAAATGCCTGAGGTGATGGAGAGTCAGTGGACTGCAGAAACACTAAACTCCAGGAGAACATTTGTTGCTTTGGTGTTACAAATTTCAAACAAAGATGCAATAAAAAAGTAGGCTGATGAATTTCCTAGGACAAAATACAGAAAAGAAGTAATAAGAATCCCCCAGTTCCCTAGTATTCAAAAAAATTCCTCTGATTCAAATAAAAAGTCCAGTTCACAGGTGACTGGTGGAATTCAGTTTTCCTAATTTCTGCCTTATTGAAAACATGCAGAGGTCCCTTGAGAAAAGAAATGCTAAGTTTCTATCAAATAAATGTAAAATATGTTAATATAGTGATTGGAAAGTCAAGTGCATATGAAGCCTGACACTAGGGATCGCTTTGGTTTCTAATGTTACAGTTTGTGACAAAGGTCAGAATTATTTGACACAGTAATTAGTTACCCTTTTTGTTCAGGTTCAGCAAAACAATCTGTTCCATTACCCAACACTCAGTCCCATCTTCATTTTTCTTTCTTTTCCTCATTTCTTTATGGAGAGTATTTTTCATTCCCATCAATTCATTGGCTAACCCTTTTGTTAAAGTATATGTTTTATTTTTAGATTTATCTTATCTTTCCTTAATTTAAGTAATAATATGACATTTTTCCTTTTTATTAATTTATTTTTTTGTCAGGAGAGTAATGGATCTAAATTTAGGGTTTCAGTGAATAAACCTAAAAATGCAGCATTTAAAGATATAGTATTAAGTTCACTTCTATTAGATTACCAGATTTTTCTGTGTTACCCTGAGACAATATAATGTTCATATTTAAGCATAATAAATTCTACATGCTATAATGATTCATATTCAAAATAATTGAAATCATGCTACTTTGTAATTATTCAAACCCAATATAAATCCTTGAAACGTTTAAAATAATGTAAATGAATAGAGGAAGAAATTGGTTTTGGTAAAAAGGCTTGGATAATAGTTACATGCCTATAAATTTGGAGGACAAATTATAGGTGACTATGGATGACTAAAATGACTGCTTATTTCATAATGTGGGGGACATTTGCTTTTTTAAACTTGGAATCTTAAATAGATTACTGCACTAAGCAACAGTTCTGGCTGTATGCATTTCTATTTTAAGGAGCAAGGAAACATGAAGCTGAGTTCTGAGAACTGGGAATAAACACAGTTAAAATATTTTTAGATTTCAAAATACTGAGAGATGGTCACACAACCCTGGCATCCCATAAAGTCCTACAGGGTGACAAATTAATTACCTCAGTCTCTCACAAGAACTCTGTCTTTCTTGAAAACTCTTGAGATTTAATTCCTTTGGCTATGGTGAATATTTAATCACTACCCCACTTTTTCTATCCGTTACTTCCTAATAGATTTCCTCCACTCCAGTCAAGTTGAGCCCAGTTTTTTTTCTCACCAGAAATACATTTGATCTTACTCTTCTTTTAAAATATGTAGTGTTTTCATGTTTCTTTCAAGCCTTTTTTTCTTCCAGTGCAGAAGATAGTCTCTAAGAGAACAGCGGTATTGTCAACACTTCTTACCACTGAACCCCCAAGACAAGAATAGTGCTTGGGACATTTAGATGATTAATAAGTGTTGTTTAATTGATAACAATACATGAAAGATTATAATCAATCAATAAAAACATGATAGCCTTGATAATAGAATTTAGTGAGTACATACTGTATGCCAGGTTTCTCATTTATTCTTTAATACTTATAATGACTCTCTGAGATAGAAAGCACTAGTCTCACCTTCACATATGAAACTAAAGCCCTTAGATTATTTTGACAATAATGTTTGAAGGTATATACCTTCAAGGTCATCTAGAATCTTTCCTCTTATACTCTTGATTAAGTGTATCTAATGGTGATACTCTGTATATCTCTACTGCCACATCATATCATGGATTGTTAGTGCTCTCTTTACTACTGGAGGTAGAGTCATAGTGCTTTTAACATTAATCAGGTCAAAGAACCAATTCCAGAAACATCAGAACCAATTCAGAAAACTGATCCTTAAGATTGTGGTCCTCTAGAACAACTCTTGGCACCAAAATTTTTATTAGTCAGGGTTCTTTAAGGATATAGAAGTAATTATATATATAAAATATATATATATAAAACTCTATATATGGATATATAATTCCTTATATATAGATATCTATATGTGTGCTTTCCTCTTATACTCTTGATTAAGTATATCTAATGGTGATATTCTGTATATCTCCACTGCCACATCACATCATGGATTGTTAGTGCTCTCTTTACTACTGGAGGTAGAGTCATAGTGCTTTTAACTATAATCATGTCAAAGAACCAATTCTGTCTATATCTGTCTATATCTATCTATTCATCTATTTATTTACCTATATATATATATAATTTATATTTATTATATATATATTTACCTATATATATAATTATTTTATATATATATTTACCTATATATATATAATTTATATTTATTTTATACACACACACACACACACACACACACACACACATATATATATATATAAAATAGGGAATTTGCTCACACTATTGTGGAGGTTAGCAAATCCAAATTCTGCAGAGTAGGCTGGCAGACTGGAGACCAAGAGAAGGATTGACACCTTGATTCCCAAGGCAATCTGGAGGCAGAATTTCCTCTTCCTCCAAGGACTTCTGTCTTTTTCTTCTTAAGACCTTCAACTGATTGGATGAGGCCCACCATGTTATGGAGTGTCATCTGCTTTTCTCAAAATTTATTGATCTAAATGTTATATGTTAATCTCATCTAATAAATACCTTACAGTCATATTTAGACTGATGTTTGACCAAATAGCTGAGTATTGTGGCCTATGTTGACACATGAGATTAAGTATCACTAGGCAGCAAAACTCAGTTGCTCTGGACTTCCAGAAAGCATACTCAGAATGCTTTCAGAATTAACTGTCTGAAGGAATGGGAGGGGGCATTTACTCACTGGTCACTACCCCACCACCACACACACAAACACACAAATTGGTTGAAGTATACCTTCAGGGGCACTAGACTCTTAATTCTTCCTGGCTGGACTAAATGAGTTTCTGTGGCATTGGAGATGCTTGTGGACAAATTTATAAAGACCTAGTTGCATCTGAGCTTGTAGATAACTGGCCTTCAAGTAGCTGAGCTGAAATTGGGAGGGGGCAGAGGAAATGTACCTTTGAACATTTCCCTATCCATATTTCTAGCCCTGACAACTTCACCTCTGTATCTATAATCTTAATTGTCTAATAATCACCTCAGACATTACATATCCTGATTAGCAACATTTTTTTCTCCACCTGCTGGTCTTCCAGTATTTTTCTTATTAGTGAATGTTGTCAATGCTCATCAATTTGCAGAGCCTGTACAGAAGAAGTTATCTCGATTTTATTCTTTGCCTGTACCAATGTATTATCTTGGCTTTACTTATCTTCAGTGTGTATCCTAAAGCTGGGTGTTTTTCCCCACTTGCACTGCTGTCCTTGTACTCCAAGTCACTGTCAATTCTTTCTGAACAAACCAAAATACGCTGCAGAATGAGCATTGAAAAATGTAAATCAGATCTTGACACTCATGTTCAAAAGAAGCTAGTATCTTTCCATTGCAATTATAATAAAACCCAAAGACTGTACATAATCTGCCCCTTCCCTATCCTTGAGCTCTTTCTTTTTCCTCTTCCCATTCCCTCATCCGTTCTACTCCAGTTATCTTTCATTCTAGTGTCTGCTCAATGCAGTCTTCTCAAGCAAGCCTGCCCATAGCCCCTTATCTAAAATTGCCATCTTTTCCCTGCTTCTCACCACACTCTGTGAGTCACCCTGTTTTCTTGGTTTCATAGATTTATTAATATCTGACATTGTATTATATATTTCTTTATGTTTGCTTTTCCCCTTCATTAAAATGTAAACTTCACAAGGGCAAAGTTTTGCCTTATTCTTTATTTCCTATACCTAGAAAATGAGATGAGCACACAATTACACAAACTAAATAGTTGCTGAGTGAAAGAATTTTTATTAAATTCAGATGTGTTCAATAGTGGCTAAGAGGGAAATTTAAATATTACAATCAATTTTTGTATGATGTAATTATAATACAAAGGGATTCATTTGAAAAACATCCTGGATACTTTTGAAAAAAAAGTAAGCATAATAGTTGGAGTATGCTCTTACATTAATAGGCAACTTACTAAGAAATATACAAATGTTAAATTTACTAATAATGTTATTGTTAATTTACATAGACTTTTAACTACTCAGATCTTTCCACCTAATTTGCCAACAATTATATAAGGCAAAGGGCTACAAAACTATACAGACATATAATATGTATTTTTGTTTATATCTGTTTTGAAATTTATAAATATAATTACAAGACTCTGTGGAATATATATTTTTTCTCATTTTAAGGTTAAAAATGTAAATAATTTCTCTGTTGTTTTCACATTTTTTCCTTAGTAGAATTACTTTTCATTCTTCCTATCACTTCTTTGTAAACAAGGATTTGGCATCTTAGATTCCATCCAATTTTGCCTCAGTAAATATGCACTTAAATGTCTAATTAAATGACAACAACTAACACTGAAATTTGAGGCAGATTCTATGCTAGACTTGCTATATTAAAGCATCCTGAAAATAACTCATACAGAAAATAAAACAAACTAAGGACAGAAACTATTTCTCTGGCCTTAACAGTATTAAATTATCATTTGAATTCATAGCTTATTATTTGACATTCTCAAAGGAAGAACAATAACATTTTGAATGTTTAGTTGTAGTGCAAAAAAAAAGAATGGCCTTATATTTAACCTTGAAATTAAAGTATTAAAAGAGTCATTGCTGTTATGTTTATAATTGATTCATGGTTTTTACTTATATTTATTGAATGACTGAATAAGTAAGTTAGACAGAAAATATCTGCCATCTTTTGTTTTATGATCAGTCTGAAATCATTCGTGACCAAATTTGACTTTCAACAAAGCACCTTGAGGAACTAGAGAAGTATTTTAAAAGTTTTTTCAAATGGCAGATTTCAGACCTTCCTTAAAAAATCTCCAAATTCAAAAGCAGTTCCCCATTATGATGTTGACTTAATGGTCTATTTTTCTCTATCTTACACAGTCTTCTCTTTATTCTTAATTATATAGGTTTAGACAATTTTATATAAATTTTCTCCTATATCCAGTGTGTAATAATATTTTCTCATGAAAATTTTTGAAAAGATAATTTTGTCAAAAAATCAATTCTCCATTCATATTGTTTCTATTTTTATTTCTTCCTCGCTGTCCTCTAATTCATCAACATTTTTCCTACAGTTAGGTATCTGAATAAGATATCAGTGAGGTCAGACATTGCAAGAAATCATGTTTTCAAATGCCATGTCTCATTTCCGATACATACCAAGTCTGATTTCTGTTATCAATCCAGTACTTTCAGCCTAACTTGGTTTCATATTCCATATGACCATTAAGTGTTTCAATGTTATGTTCTGTTATTTTCCTCCAGGCACAATTCTTTTCTCAAATTGAATTTCTTTCTACTTTTTTCAAACCAAGGAGTGAAACTGATAGTTTTGAACACCCTTAGATGCTATCTTCGGCTTCACAGTGTAACATCATCACCATCCTACATCTGCATAACACCATCCTGCACAAATCTGCCACTCCATATGTTGCATCATGCAAGGAGATTACAATGGGCTTGAATTTGGATCTCAGTCAGAGATTCCCTGGAGACATTCCACAGGAAAAAATATTGCTCAAGACAACATTTAAATCTTTGCCTAGAGCTACCCCCTACTCCAGAGAGAAATATAATGAGAATGAAAGCACAGGTCCCCAAATTCAATGGCCACTTTGTTGTTGTTGTTTTTTGTTCTTGTTTTTTTAATCTTCTTTTGAGGAATTTGTCATGTTCTCCTTGCTGTGATTCTTTTCTGTTGGTACTGGCAGTTGCCAGATGGGCTTTATTTTTAAATTTAAATACTTTATATTGTGGCAGTGTTGCCCATTGCATCATATCCAATGCCAGCTCTTATTCCTTCAAAATACAAACGCTTGGCACATCCTTAAATTGTTTAAAAATCAGTTACTAGGAACCTAATGTAGAGAAAGGGGGGAAGTATATGTTTCTATCACTCCAATACTAAGAATTACTGAAGCATAGAATGGTTATTAAAGGGAATCTTTGCACCTAGATACGTGTTTCTTTCAGTCACAACTGGTGGATAAATACAGCTCATAACATGCCAACAAATAATAAAATCTAGGAGAAGGTGAGCTATTAAAAAGATTCAACAATGCAGAGAACAGAGATACCTCAAAAAAACAAAGCTGATATATTCCAGTGCTCAGACTTTTCCCTTACCAATATACACACAATGGGCAGAAACTGGAAGAGCATTGCAATTTAGAAAGTCATTTACTAATAGCAGAAAGTATTCAACTTGAAAATACAAGCAAAAAATCTACTATGTTGAAACACTTTTCTCTTATATGAATATATTTATATATTAATATTTATTAAAATGAGTAGAATTTATTGTTTGGTTATATAAATTTTTCAATAATATTCTTTAAATCTGGTTTGGCAGACTAGTTAGAGACTAAAATTATGTATAAAGGTATCTTCTAAATACCAATGACCAGTTCCATTATGCGTGCAAATTACTACTTGGGTCTCAGGTAGAATCCATGAGTGAGCAAACCAGCTCCTCATTATATCTTTCAGGTACTGAAAATTATTTATTTTTCCAATTTATTCATTCCAGTGGTCAATAGTATAAAGTGCACCTCACTTCTGTCTTTCATCTTTATTTAAAGTACCGTCATCTGGCAATTTCATCATTTCAGAACATATTTCACATGGAAAGGGGAATCATTGGCCTCTACACAATGACAAAATCATTACAAATCCATACACTAATGTGTGTACTCCTTTAGCAATTACTTTTCCCTTAGCCTTTACCCACTCCTCTCTAAAACTCTCTCTGCCTAGAGATACATTTTTCTCCTTTCAAAACTCAACTTAAATGCTTCTCTGACTCACAGGCAAAATTAGTTGCTCCCTCCTCTGCTTTGCCATTTCATTTATATTATACCTCTTCATTATGTGTTTCTCTTTAATTATGCTAAAGTGTAAGAATTAATGAGCAGAGGCAAATGGATTTATCTTTATATTTGCCAACCAAATTATTTATTTCAAAGTAAACCTCAATAATAACTAATTATTGCAAAAATGAATTAAAAATGTCACTAGGTAAAGTTTTCACTTTGAGATCATTGACCCCTGCTTTCAGTTGTACTATAAAGATTTTATAAACAGACCAGAGATAAAACATGTGAAGCATTTGAGAAGAGCCAGGAACTAGGGAGTTATTAATCAAAGACAATGATTATGATGATGATGATGATAATAATAACAACAACAATAATAATAAATAGACAGTAATCATGAATGTGAGACAGAAGAATTTCAAAAAGAAAAACAAATAAAAACTAAGTTGTAGTTTATTATCATAGGACATGATCACTGAAGTTAAAAATTGCTATCTAGAATCATCAAAAATATTACTGTAGAGAAGTGAGTGACAAAGGAAAAAAAAAGATAAACATTCAACTATGTGGTTTTATCATTGTTATATGTGACAAAAGGTGAAGTACTGAAAAAGTCATCATAAACACTTGGCATTGTAATTTTTGAGTGAGAAATCTGACATAGTAAGTGTGATATTAGAAAGCAAGATTTGTCTAAAAAATATATAAATGATTTGGAATAAAGTACTATATTTTTGCCAAAGACTAATTCTCTAAGTAGAAAGGTTTTTGAATTTTTTGTTTTTGATGAAATGACAAAACAGTAAAAGAAATATTGTCCGTGGGATTGTCGTGCAGTGACTAAAGAAGAGTTACTGTCCTTGTTTAAATGTTTCCCTAAGACTTTTTTTGTGCTGCTCTGTTCATCTTTGTAGGCACCACCTCAGGGAGCTCTTTAGATCATGTAGATAGAATGAAACAGAAGTAGAAGTCTGATGGGATATGTTGAATCATGGGGCATCCTGAAACAACTAGCTGACCACTGAGGAGGACAGTTAGTTAAGAACGAAAAAGTAGACTGCTGCTGCTATAAACCCAGAAGGGCTTCTAAAGATTGGTAGAACAAGACAGCAAATGATCCTCTTTGCTTTCCACTTGCCCATTCAAGTTCTTCAAAACTAAGAGAAAAGCTGAAAAGATGAAAATTGTGTTGCAGTACAATCTGGAGAATATTAACACATCAGTCCTTCCCTTTAAGCAGATTTGTTCCAGATGAGAAGCCCACATGTAACATAACTTTGCCATGGAACCAACAAGGTTTTGCAACTGAAAGAGCACAGCAGAACTTCTTAGCTAAGAATAAATGTTTTGTAAGAGTTTAATAATTTTTTGTAATTTAATAGTATATTGATCCTTAATAGTTTCCTTGGTTCAAAGATCATTCTTATAATAACAAAATAAAAAGAAAAAAAACCTTTTTACCATTTGCCCTCATAACCCCTGGTTGCCGTTTTTCTCAACCTCTAATTATTTCATAGTTAATAAAAGAGGAGGAGTTCTTTCTAAAACTTGCTTGTGGCTCAAGGTTTGAACTCATGCTGCTGATTGTATTAGATTAACTGAAAAGGGAAAAGCTTAATTATGCTCTACAAGCAGTTCTAAAATTATTTTATTTAACTGGTGACTGACCAAAATCTTTTTCTTTGCGGAAAAAATGAAAGAAAATCAACTTGAATTTTGACTAGCAAGAGAAGTTTAGTGTACATAAGATAAATGTATTTTAAAATGGAAGAACCACTAAACATTGATTATTATAGATCTGTGAAAGAATGAGATAATGTACTGTCTTTTAAAATTCATAATTTAAGTAAGCTGTATTAGAATCACATAAAATTTGCTTCTGAAAATAACTTTGCAAAGAAGAAGGCTTTAAGATTTGTTCCTAATTAATAATGGGATGAACATCTTTATATACTAGTTGATACATTATGAATAGAACAGTAAGGTCACAGTCTACAGTAAATTAACACAAATTTGTAGAAAAACCTCTCATACCTAACATAGCTACATCTTTATTGAATTAATACAATTTTCTACAATTAAATGACAGTAAATGCAATTTTCTGAAACAGTATATATCCTCAGTTTTACACAGCAGCATACCCTACAATAAAACCATAAAAGAAAACCTTAGGATGATATAGAAAGCCCTTTGCTCTTTTGAGTAAAGTGATAGGGAAATGCAACTTCATGGTGTTGATAGGATATAAGATGAGAGGCGTTAACTTAAGTAGAGCTGGCATTCAGTTTTCTCTAGGTTTTTCCCTTATCTTTACAAATATACTAAGCACTTTAAATTCTCAAAAACTTTTGTGTCAACAATTTATTTACTCAAAGTTTCTCATCAAGTATATTCATAACATATTGTCCTTGGTGGGAGAGGGGTGGTCAACCAAAATTGTAACCTAGGTTAAATCAGAGTATTTTCACATGACACTAATTTTACTCCATTGAGTAAAGATATGAGAATCATGTGAGAATCGTATGAGTCAAATCAGAAGATTTAATGCAACATGTATTTTTAAAAATTACTTCGGAATATATGATTTCTTCCCTAGAAATGGTTCTTCTTGCAGAGAATGTGAAAGTAAAGAAAGTAGAAGTCTTTACAATCCTATTTAACCTTACCACTTCTCTGTGACCTGCTCATCTTCCATGCCACTTCTGGACAGTTTCAGTTACTCCTTTATTAATGAAGCCCTCTGCATTACCTCTTCCAACACTGTGCCCTTAACAGCTTGTAGCATGTGCATACCCCAACCCTCAAGAGGCTTAAGAGCACCTTGGGTACAACACTCAGCTTATTCCCACAGCTAATATGGTTAAAAGCATAATAGATAGTAGAACCCTAGTTTTTTGCTTGTTTGTTTAATGAATGGCCAATGTTTTTGAATCGAACAATGTGATTAGTATCTCATCTTTCCCAGGTAACAGTGATTTTTAAATTCTAATTTAAAGAATTAAAGACAAGAGTTACATGTATCACAGCATAACATTGGAAAAAAAGTTTTCTCAGCAAATATTAAATTCAATTTCTCCTAAATAAAATTACCTAGATATCAATCCCTTTCTACTTATTTACAGCCTCTGCATTTTCCCTAGTAATCAAACAACACGAGATAGTTGATTATTAGCTGAAGAGTAGGATGGAGGATAGAGCAGAAGTAGATGGTATTCAATTTGACACTGTATGTAAATATATAAATGAACAACAACATCCAAAGATTTTTCCATGTTGATACTAAGAAGGAAATTTTTAAAAAGGTAAATTATGTAACATTTAAAAATTCTCTGCTAACATAGAGTGAATTGAAAATCTCTACAAAATGGTCAACAAATGCTAGACATCTCTTTTATTCTAAATTAAACATCAGTAAAGGTATTATAATAGCAGCTATTTAAAATATAAATTAGGTTAAATTCTCTACTTATAGTTCAGAATGTATAACTGACCCTACTTAAAAAAGCAAGAGAGAAAGGGACAGAGAATAAATGTCTCAACTCCCATACTATCTTTATGTGGCATGAGCAGGATGTTTACAAACCCCTCTGTTGTGTCCATTTTAAATGTGTGAACAACACCCTCCAGGGCATGTGATAAGTAGCTGCTGGGTGGCTATAGCCTGCTGAGACAGGCCAATGGCTTCTTCATTTTGGCGACTTGGCCATCTGGCTTCTACTAAGTTTGCAGATTTGTGGTCATCTTGTAAGTGTAACATTTCAGTCCTTTTTATAGAAAACATATCTCAAGAACAGTCTTTCATGGGTATTCTGATTAGGTTTGTGTCAGCTGAAAAGCAGAGTACTTGAGGAGTTGAGAGAGGTCTACACAGTTTCTTCTCATTTTATCTATAGGAAAAGAAATGATTATCAGCTTTCACATGAAATGTATGATGTACTCGAAAAACTTCACTTTAAACCATCACTAATGTGCCAAAGTACCTCAGTTTGAAATGTGAAGATCATTATAAAAAAAATCATAAATTTAAAAAATAGTCTTGAATGTAGATGATACATTACCTCAAGTTATCTAACAGGTTTGACATTGATATGTCAGTGTGAAAAAGAGAAATATCAGACATAAATGGATGTTGTCTACACACCTTTAAAGAAATGCATCGGGTGCACGAAATGCACCTCTCAACAACAGGACTAAGGACTGGGTGTTGTTTAAGATACATGCAATGATATTTTTCTCAGTCAGCTTTTGTCTACCCACCCATACCCCTTCTCTCCTCCTTACCCCCTCATACACACTTCCTAATACCGTGATCCTACAGGTCACTCTTCATTGTTAAGGTCAAGGCTCCCGCACAGTATTTAACCCTATTTGAATAAGGTTAATTGAATTAAAAGTTAGCTATTAAATTTGATTTTGTAAGCACAGCTGTATTTTTTTCAAAGAAAGGAAGTCTCTGACTGTGGTAAAAAGTAGATGTTGCAGTACACACATAACTTCAAGTCATAATGCAACACCTCAAGTTCCCCAAACTTCAGAATATCCCTTCTTTTAATACCTGGACAACACAGATCCTCAAACAAAGCCTCCTTTCTACCTGTCTGCAGGAAATCCATACTTCCCTCTTCCTTGCTTCTTTCCTTCCACATAGCTCATTTACTATTGCTGAAAATAACCCCAGAATCTGGTTAACTCAGATGGATTGTTATCACCTCTTAGGATTTGCTGAGGCATTTCTTTGGGTCAGCTGTTACAATTTTTCCTTGCCACTTCAAGTTACAGTGGTTTGCTTTTCTCCAAACAGAACAAAGTAGAACTGATATACTTTCCAAAAATCTTAATGAAAATGAAAAATTTATAATGTTGTGAAGGAATAGGAATTTTAAAAAAAGATAATACAACTCTGAGAGTTCACCAGTATGGCCCATATTTGCCATGTTTCTCTTTGACTCCTTGGCCTGTCATGATTGCCAAGTATCTTTTTACTACTCACAGTGCCCTGTACACAGGGCTTTATTCACAGGCCAACTTTATTCTTACTCAGACCCCACTGTTGCAGCCTGAGGAGTACTAAAAAATTACCTGCATTAATCTTTATAAATATTGAACCATGTCCCCAGTGCAGATACAGCTTTAATTTTTAGATTAACATGCCTGCAGTTGGATTAATTCACGGGTATATCTTCTGAGAGTTGTGCACTTACATTAAATTTGCATGGCCCTCAGTACCTACCCCCAACCTGTCAGCTCAGAACTAGGACAAAGGTCAAATATCCAAGTACAGATTCTACTCAAGTTGACAAAGACTTACGACCTCCACATAGTAATTCTGCAGTCAACTAATTTAGATCCCACTCTCATAACAGAAATATCACAGTTCTTTCCCTGCAATGAACCTCCCTCCTACACACAGAAAACAATTTTTAAATGTACATAAAATGAAAAATAACACCTTACCCATGTGTACTCAACATTTTAAAGTCTTATTTTATTATAATATTGTTGCTTGTTGAGTACACGATTTTAAGGCATAAAAATATACACCCACATGCACGCACACATATATGCTACATACTGAATGCTATGATTTCCTTAACTTTTTCCATAATTTGTAATTAAAATGATCAATGTATTTAGACAAAAGGCAAGATGTTCACATCACTTTCTTTGGTAGATGGAAATTCGTTTTGTTTGAATTTGTGCTTGAGTGTCTAATTATGTTGTTTTGGAGACTCTGGGGATTTTATAATTACCTCTTCAAATGAAAATTGATCAAGGTTGAATATCAAAGGAACAAGAGAAAACCTTTTAAATACGCTTGGTTTCAGAAACTTCAGAAGTATACTCTAGTAGGTGCTATTTCTAGTTAGAATTTAGTGTCTGTTTCTTAGTGTTCGGTACTACTCAGCTACGTGAACAATAATCTACCTAAAATTTGTAGGCTTCTATTAGGATTATCAGCTGATAAATATTTGGTGTAAAATGTAAATGAAACCCTGAACCTAGGTTTCTGTGTATTTACTTATTCTACAAGTTTAGTATTTACTTTTTTTTTTCTACTGAATTTTATGTTTGATTTGTTTTCCTCTGTGTTTTTTGTTTGTTTGTTTGTTTACTGTAAGATATAAGGATATATTTATTATAGACTGCTACTTGTGTGGATTCAAATTTAGAGCAAAGATACATTAACATTTATGTATAATAGCTGATTGAAATTTTTCAAAGTAAAATGGAATTTTAAATCAAATACCTTTGCAATGCAACTCACTTGCATTTTCTATTATAAGGAAACATGAATTTTTTCTTCTTCTGAGTTGACCTGTGGGACATGGCTATATCAGACTGTCTCCATGGTTTGGAGAGGGTTTCTGTATCAGTGTGTCTAAAGATTAAACTGTGAACATTATTTATTAAAATCAAATGTTTTTATTCATGTATAAAGCTATCATCATTAGTAATTATGCATTCACGCCCAAGAGCAAACAGAAACATGACTCATAGGATTATATTCAAACAGTGGAAACAAAAAATAATAATTGAATTAGTTAGTGAAATGTGCCATCATAGGCAAGGGATAAATTGATCATTTAGCAGTAGACCCACAAGTTGATTTTTTCCTACTTTTCTACAATTATATGTCAAATTTGGGTAAAAACTATAACATATGAATATTTTTAGTCATACATACCTGTGGGAAAGCCATGGAGCCATTAATGAGCATTTCTCTTCTTATTTCTTCAAATGTAACATGTAAATTTTGTCAAGACAGTGCTCTCTGGGAAACATGAATAACAGGTTATCACTTTGCTTTGCAAACAGTTTCTAACCTGAATTACTTTAAATATTTTTTAATTTGTGGGGGGGGGACATTTAGAGTGCCATTAATATTTACTCTATTAGAAACAGTCACAGAATGTTTGCTGACTAATTTGTTCAAATAGGTCAGTTGTGACTTGCTGCATGACAGCTAGGAACTCTACACAGAAGTGCTGTGTCTGACCAAGTTATTCTTGAAATGATATTGTAATCACCCCTGATACTGCATTCATAAAAACAGCCCTAGGCTATTCTCCTAATACATCCTGTTAACACTTGTATATTGGTATTACAAGAGATATTGGTGCTCTTCTGAAAGAAAAAAAGAAAAAAAAATTCCAGAGAGTTTTACCCATTAAAATCCCATTATGGAAATTATGCAAGTTATTTGTACCCAGGGCTGGCCCCAGGCAAAATCCTGAAGTTAGTGCTTGTTCTGGGTCTTGTGCAAGGTTTTGCTCTTAATGTCTGGAAACAATTACATGCAAGGTACAAAATGATAGACTTAAGGTGGAACCTCTCCTAATATTCCAAGTATTTTTATAAAGGACTCAAAAAACCCAAAAATCTTTATGACTTTTTGTGTATCTCAGTGAATGGTGTTACTACCCATTCAGTTGCCTGAGACAACAAATAAACACTCTTGATGTCTCCTCAACTGTGATATGCAGCTGTTTATCAAGTGCTGTTGGCTCTCCATCCTGAGGATGCCTTACATACCTCCTTCTCTTCTTTACACTGACTGCCAGTGCTTTAGTTCCAGTGTTCATAGTATCCCATGGGACTATTGCAATGCCCATCTCTGCCTCATCTCAACCCTATCTCTACCTTTAGCCTTCTTTTATTCTAGTCTTTCGTCTACAATTCCTCAAGAGTTGTCTCTTTAAAGTACAAATATGACTTTATTTTCCCATTTTATTTCATTCAGTAGCTTCCTACAGTTTTACAAAATTTCTTTGGTTGTCAGGTCTAATTGTTCCTCAACATAGTCCCCTCAGCTCAATGAAGAAAACTATGATTACCCAGATATAATGTGCTCTTTAATGTCTTGCTGTGCTTTGTTGCTGTTGTTGCTTGTTTATGTTTTATGTTATTAGTCATTGGCTTATTAGTCATTGGCTCACCAGCAATTATGTCTCATGCATTGGATGAATGAAGAATGGATGAGTTGAAGCTAAAAGAAAAAAAAAACTATATGAACAATGCATAGGAGTGTGACAATATGAACAATCAGTTGTAAATATTGTGGAAAGCAGCGCAATTATATGTTCCAATATGTTTTTATTTCTGCGTCTTTTTACCCAACAATTTCACTTTTTGGTGTCTATATTTAGGACATACCACAATATAAAAAATATAGCCATTATAATAAATAGTAAAATAGTAGATGCAGTTGAATGTCTAGCAATAATGGAATATTTAATTTATAGTATATCCATAAATAAATTACAATGTAATCATTAAAATTATATTCATCAAATATTTCTAGGAAGAAAAACTGTTTAGGCTATAATATTATTTGTTAGTATTTTTAATTATTAGTAATTACAATTAAGTAGTAATAAAAGTATTACAATATACAGAGTAAATGTATAGCAAAATAACAAATGAAATACATAAAAATGCAAGGCTGTTAAAATGCATTTGAAATGAAGAAGTCAGCAACTTAAAATGATTACAAATACATAGATTGTTATATATAAAATTCATGGTAACCACAAACCAGAAATCCATAATAGATACATACATAAGAAATCAATAAATTCCTAGAAGCATGCAATTTTCCAAGACTGAATAAGGAAGACATAGACATCTGAATAGTAACAAAATTAAATCAGTAATTAAAAAATGCCCAAAAAACAAAAGTCTGAATTCAAGTGGCCTTACAGATGAATTCTATCAAACCTTTAAAGAAGAGTTAACACCTATCCTCTCAAACTATTCCAAAACATTAAAGAGAAAAGAACACTTCCAAACTTATTTTACTAGGCCTGCATTACCCTGACACCAAAACCAGACAAAGACAATACACACCCAACAAATTCAGGCCAATATCCCTGAAAAATATAAATGCAAAAATTCTTAATCAAATATTAGCGAACAAAATTTTACAATACTTTAAAAAGGGTCCTATACCATATGATTCATTCCAGCCATGCAAAAAAGTTTTAATATCTGGAAATCCATCAGCGTGACACACCACATTTACAAAACAAAGGATAAATTCTCATAATCATATTAATAAATGAAGAAAAGTGCATGGGAAAATTCAACACCCATTTATGATAAAAACTATCAACAAAGTGGGTATAGAGGAAATATACCTCAACATAATAAAGGCCATATATGACAATCTCACAGCTAACGTCATGCTCAATGATAAAAAGCTGAAATCATTTCCTCTAAAATTAAGAATGAGACAAGGATGCCACACTCTCACCGGTTTTGCTCTACATGATATTGGAAGTCATAAACATAACAATAAAAGACAATAAAATAAAAACAATAGGTAAATAAAAGGCATCCAAATTGGAAGCGGAGTAAAACTGTAACTATTTGCAGATGACAAGAGACCATACATGTGGAAAATCTTAAATATTTCACAAAAATTATTAGAATTAGTAAATAAATTCAGTAAAGTTATAGTATACAAGATTAATATACAGAAACCTATTGTGTTTTTATACATTAAAACTAATTTCAGAAAAGAATCCCATTTACAATTGTAATTAAAAAAACTCAAAATACCTTGGAATACCTAGGAATATATTTAACCAAGGAAATGAAAGACTTGTACTCTGAAAATTGTAAGCCATTGATGAAAGAAATTGAAGACAACACAAATAAATGGAAAGAAATACTGTGCTCATGGATTGGAAGAATATTGTTAAAATGTCAGTTCTGTCCAAAGAAATCTCCAGATTCAGTGCAATCCCTATCAAAATACCAACTGTGTTTTTTCACAAAACCAGTAAAAAAAACCCCTAAAATTTCTGTGGAACCATAATAGACTCTAAATAGCCAAAGCAATTTTAAGAAGAAGAAAGCTAGAGGAATCATACTCCCTAATTTCAAACTAATCTACAAATTTATATTAATCAAGTGTATGGAGCTGGCACAAAAAAAGACACATGGGTCAATGAAACAAAATAGAGAGCCCAGAAATAAATCCACACACATTCATGTGGTCAATTAATCTATGAAAGATAGGCAAGAATATATAATGGGAGAAAGACAGTCTCTTCAATAAATGGTGTTGGGAAAATTGGACAACTACAAACAGAAGAATGAAACTGGACTACTTTCTTATACCATATACATAAAAAAGTCACAAAATGAATTAAAAACTGAAATGTAAAACATGAAACCATAAAATTCATGGTAGAAAACATAGCAGTATGCTATTTGACATTGGTCTTGGAAATTTTTTATTGAATATGTCTCCTCAGGCAAGCCAGCCGAAACAAAAATAAACGAATTAGATCACATCAAACAAAAAAGCTTTGCACAGTGAAAGAATCCATCAACAAAATGAAAAGGCAACCTTCTGAATGGGAGAAGATATTTGTACACAGTATATTTGATAACAGATGATATCTAAATTATATAAATAATGCATACAATTCAATGCCAAAAAACAAATAACCGAAATTTTTAAAATGGGAAAACTTTAATAGATGTTTTTCCAAGAAGATATACTGATGGCCAAAAGACATATTAAAAGATTCTCATCGTTACTGCTCATTAGAATAATGCAAATCAAAACCACAATGAGATATCACCTCACATGGGTCGAAATGGCTATTATCAAAATACAAAAAATAGTAAGTGTCGGTGAGGATGTGGAGAAAATCCTCATGCACTGTTGGTGGGAATGTAAATTGATGTAGCCTCTATGGAAAAAAAGATGGTGTTTCCTCGAAGAATTAAAATAGAACTACTATAATATCTATCAATTCCACTTCTTGGTATTTATATGAAGAAAACAAAAATACTAATTTGAAAAGATATATGTAATTCTATGTTCATTTCAACACTATTTACAGTACCCGAGGCATGGAAGCAATCCAGGTATCCATCAACAGATGAATGGATAAAGATGTGAGATACACACACACACACACACACACACACACACACTGTGGAATATTATCCATGAAAAAGAATGAAACCTTGTC
Source organism: Vicugna pacos (assembly GCF_048564905.1). Classification (NCBI taxonomy): domain Eukaryota; kingdom Metazoa; phylum Chordata; class Mammalia; order Artiodactyla; family Camelidae; genus Vicugna; species Vicugna pacos. The sequence goes on along the minus strand of NC_132994.1, from coordinate 23,010,324 downwards.
ATTTGCAGCAACATGAGTGGACATAGAGGGTATTATGCTAAGTGAAATAAGTCAGCAAAAAACAAATACCATATGGATTCAGTTATATGTGGAATCTAAAAGTCAAAAGAAATGAACAAACAAAACAAAACAGAGACAGACTCATAGATGCAGAGAACAAACTGGTGGTTGCCAGAGGGGAGAGGAGTGCTGGAATGGATGAAATAGATAAAGGGGATTAAGAGATACAAACTGTGTAATATATATACAGGGAATATAGTCAATAATATTGTAAGGAGTATGTATGGTAACAGATGGTAACTAGATATATTGTAGTGATAATTTCATAATGTATAAATATATTGAATCACTATGCTGTACACCTGATTCTAACATAATGTATGTTAATTATAATTCAATTAAAAAATAAAATAAAGCTGAAATAGTTTCTGCATGTTTATTGGGTACTTTTGTTTATTTTCAGGCTAATTTTCATTCTTTGTTCCTTTACCCATCAAGTTCTTAACTTTTTCTTAATAATCTGAATGATGTCTGCAAATGTAGGAATACCAAAGTTTGTTCTGTTTGTTTTATTATTTTCAAGTTTGTGATTTGCATTTAAATACATAAACTGGATTACAGGTAATTTTACATTTAAGATGCACAATCTAGTTTTTAAATTATTATTTATAAAATTACTTAGTTTTAGAAGTACTCACACATTAAAAATTGATTAAATTAATTTCTATTGTACTTTTTCCTTATTTGTTTAATTTCTTTCTATTGAATTTTCAGTCAACTCTAATTTCAACTGAGCTATTTAGGCATTAGGAATTTAGCAGTTTTATCAAACTATTATGTAAAAACATGCAATTATCATTCCTTGACCCTTAGGATTTTTCAGGGGATTAATTAGCTTATTCGAAAGTGACTTTCTAATTCAAAATCAGTTCTGCTGTAAAATATAAGGAGGACTAGAAAATAAAAGGCGTTTTTCCAGACATTGAAATGAGATAGATAACATTTTGGGCAAGGGGCTACCTAACAGAGTCTAGACAGTCCAAGATTCCTACCATAGGATCTGCTTCCATAATTCTCCATAATTTTAGGATTTATCCTCTCCTTTTATTTTTGAATTCATGGGTTTTCTCAAAACTCTGACCAGTGGCTGCAAGATCATGGTTAGTTGAATGGAAGCAAAGTGAGTAGAGGACAAAGGGAGAGTATAGGGAAAGTAGAAGCTCTCTGTGTGCCTACGCATTTGTAAATGGCCCAACAAGGTTTTTATAGCCTTTTAATGGAAGCACATATGCTTATTTAATAAGGAATCCACTGTTATGGTGACAGAGAAAATAAGCTTCAAAACAATTTGGAATTAGCATGCTATCTATCAGTCATTAAGAAATGAAATGAAATACAGAGAATTTGAGTAAGTGAGCCAGAGAATGTGACTGGTTCATCCCCTACTTATTTCAGAGTCAGTGGACAGAGGAATCTATATTAGCTATAACAAGAGAGTCTTACATTTACTATCATTGCCAGGAAGTGAATTCCAGTAATAGAATCTTTCTCTTAGTAGGCCAATCATGTCTGATTTTGCCATTGTCCTCATTGCATACACCTGCTATGGAAATTTAATATACTAAACAACATGCCTCCTTTTTCCTGTTGCTTCCAATTGGATCTCATACATTTGCATTTAGCTCAGAAGGCTGTCAAATTATATGCAACGATTCAGATTCAGCATAGTTTAATCACATCTAGAGACAATTAAAAGAAAATTTTAATCATCCATTTTCCTACTTTGACCTAATTTCTTATTAAGTCTGTGCTTTGTCTTACATTTCAATTTTATAGAATATTCTATATAACATTTTCTATTTAAAAGGATAGAACATTCTTTAGAAATATGTTAATATGGTAGCAATAGGGATGCAGTTACAAGAGTTTTACGATCATTCTCATTCTTTTTTCAGACTACACTGTTTGTAACAACCCCTCTGACTTCACAAGGCTCAACATTTTTCCTTCATGTACATTTCTTTTGCCCTCTCACTTCCAGAATGCTAAGTTGAGGCCATCAACATCTGCCTAGAACAGATGCCCCTTAAGTTCTTCTAGAAACATAAAATTTCCCTCAAAGCCAAAAGTATAAGTATAATAAAGAAAGGCAGTTTTTTAAACACAGAATTTATTGTTTTCTGGTTTTCTCTCTGGGCATGATACCATTTACTTCTTAAGAAACTTTTCACATGATTATTTATTTCCAAATTAGATTAAATTTATGCTATTGTTTTTAACTTTATATTCTTCAAAACTAAGACTTGTTGAAGGCAGTTTAATTTTCATTAAATTAAATCCATTGGTAGTTTACCTATATTTTCAAAGTGTAGTGAGTAATAGCTTTTTTGTTGCAAAGGACATAGAAATAGTTCAGAGGACAGCATGCATGAGTGAAAATTCATGAAAGATATTCGACTTCACTGGAAACAAAACAAAGTCACTTTGGAAAATGAGATATACATATTCCTAGTAAATTGTCAAATATTTAAGAGAAAGAAAGAGGGAAAAAACTCTCTTTCCCTATCCTTTGCACATTGGCTCTGTGCTAAGGCTCTTCTTCATCACTTGGCCAGGCCATTTTCACCTCTGCCATTGCCTTTGCTTCTTGCCTACACTGTGCCTGGAGATCACACAGAGGTGGAAAACCTAGTATCTTCTCAGGTGTTTACTGAGCGAGGGTCGAGGCATGCACGCTTCTCTCAACTCCTTGGTAGGTATACATGAATGCTTTTAAGTGCCCTGATTTTCCAAAGAAACTCTCTTTCCAGCTTCTCCTTCTAGGCTATCAGTACATTTTGTATGTGTCGAGGATGTAATCTTTTGACACAGGCTGCTGTGGGTTGTTCATTTACCTTCCAACGTTCTTGAGAAATGTAGTTTACTTACCTTGAGGTGGTTCCTAGTTAGGCAAAACAAAGACAGACACTCTGCCTCCGTCTTTCAATTAGCTCCCAGACAGGTTAAAAATGACAAATACAATTCAGTAAGGTCTGCTCTGCTCCCTTCATAATAGACACAGCACAGGGGAGGAGATGGGGCCAGGGCAAATCAAAACATCACAAAGATTTCCTACTCTTTAAGTTGCTTTTCCTTGATTCAACATTTGCTTGGTTGCTGTAAACCTTTGTTTGTCAGAGTTCTTATAAAGTTGACTCTGTCAGTTTTTGCTTCATTTTTAAAAGTTTCTGGAGAGAGTCATGTGGCTTGGAACACCTACTTCATTTTCGCTCCTGTTACTCCCTACTTCTTTATATTTTACTACATTTTAAATTGCATGGTAAACAATGTAGATGATCCATTTTGTGGAGCTTTGTTCTGACAGGGGGTTATATTTGTGGAAAATTCTCTTCATCCTGTCAATTTTTATTGTTTTTGTTTTGTTTTGTTTTGGCTTTTTCTGATGAATTTATTTTGATTTTGCCTTCAGATTTAGGTTCTATACCCGAAAGCATGGCAGTTCCTAAGGTGCCACTCCTCTGGAGTCTCAGTCAAATGTATGGGATACTCAGTGCTTTTACTTCTATAGCCTCTGGAATCTCTGTTCAGCTGTTTGTTTCCAGGCAGTCCCTCCTTATCAACTTTACAGAGTCCTGCTGTACAGGTTCAGCAACCCATCTTTGGCCAAGAATTTAGATTCTCCACATAGGCTTCTGGGTTATTTCTACCCAACCTCCATGAGTCCTGCTCATGTCCAGTGTTCTTTCCTGAAAATTCTAGCCATTACAGTCATCCAAAACATATCTCTTTCTCTTCAGCCCAGAAAAGGCTGCTTTTCCTTTGGGCACTGTCTCCTTGCATGGTAATCTGGAAAGTGCTTACAAGTGGAAACCTGTGATAACTGTGGCACTCACCCAATGCATTGCCCTTCTCTCCATGATTCCACCTATTTCTGTTATTCAATGCCTGAGAACAGTTGCTTCACAGATTTTGTGTATACTTATAGTCAAACACAAATTATTCTGTCTTGACTGGACATAAAAAGTCAAAGATATTCATTCTTAAAATGATTATATTTTTCAATGCAGTAATCTTCTAGGAAATTATTTGTGGAAAATATCCAGAAATTTTCACAATGTTATGTGCTCAGTTTCACTCACTACAATTGTTAATGTTTTAAAACAATTTTAAACAACCTATATTATACATATAACACATATGTAAATGGCCCTTATTCCTTTGATTACTTCTGTACAGTCATTTTCACTGTAAATCATTAATAGTGTGGAAAATATCTACATTATATTACATTATAAAATAGACCAAAAATAGGATATGCAGTATGATCCAATGTTATTAAAATATTTGTGTTGGTATATATATGTGTGTATTTACATGCATAAATTTGCTCATATATACCACTTTTATGTCGTCGCAAAATATAATCAGATGAGTTATTTAAATGTTATTAATTCTTTCCTGTTACTATAAAATTAATGGTATAAATATATAATCTTCTTTCCTTAGTATTCCAATCAAAGTCTCATTCTCTTTTCCTTTGCTTCTCACTACTTGTCTTAAAGCAATCTGCATCTCTTCAACTAAATTGGTCTGTTTTACTAGGATGCTCAATATTTTGCATGAGTATCTTTGTCACTCATGACTAAATTATTCTCTAAAACTAGTTCTACAGAAATCCTCCCTATTCTTCAGCTACTGTTTCAAAGCCACCTATTTCATAATCAGGTTTTTTTGACCAGATTTTTCTCCTGCTTCTTAAACTTTTGAAGGATTTTTGGTATTTTGTTTGTAGTATTCACCGCATTCTACCTTCCACTATAGCTGTTTGTATATCTGATACGTTTCCTTTCTTTACTAGTTTGTAAGCTTTATGAGAAAGGAAACAATGTCTTATTTTTTCTCCTAAGTCCTTATAATAATAGGCCACTGAATAAATACCAAATATGTTTTATATCTCTCTTTATTTTACATTCTGAACCGTAGATCTAAGGGCTCCTGACCTCCCCATTTTTTTTCCTCACTTGCTAGTTGTTATTTACCTTTTAATTTTGAACCATACTTCCATCAGACTGTATAGGAACCCTTGATGAATTTATATATGTGTATATAATTGTATAATATATGCATTCATGTATAATCTACAATGTATATAAATTGTAATCTCCTTTGAGGAAGAGACTCTTATTTGATGCAGTTGCATAGTACAGTCCTTGACACACCATAAACACAATTATTATTTATAGAATGTACAAAGTAATTAAGAAAGAGTAATTGGTGAGCTTTTTACACTAAAAGTATATCCTTAGTATTCATGAAAAACAAGCAAATAATTTCCCAATTGTATGAAGTTAGAAAAATAGAAAGAAAACATAACCAAGAACTAATCCATTACTTTCTCCAACCTTTAGAATACTGTAAACTTTGGATATATAACATTAAACTGGGGAAGGCAAGCTTATGGATTTTGATTAAAAATAGGACATTTATTTATGCAAAATTTTGACATACATATCAATAAAATATCTAACATGAATTTTTATTTTATGTGGGTCATTTAGTTTATTTATCTTTTTTGGACTTTAGCTACATTTCTGCTGTTTATAACATACACATATTACTTTTAAAGTTTTATACTATTGAAAATATTTATCAGATGATCATGAGTCCTATGATTATCAGTAGAGTAGATTATAAAATGTTTTTTATGAGTAGTGTAATAGCATTTACTGTCTAATGATGACTGTTTTCATACTTCAAAGATAACCTATGTCAATCTGAATTATTTTTAGAAAGAAAAAAGTTACAATAAAAAAGTAGGTTAAATTTTTTAAAAGTTGATTCTAATATACACTGTAAAACATCTATATGTCTGTCTGTCAGTCTATTTATCTAACATTTAATTGCCTGGACTGCAGCACTGAAGGAAGAATATTTATCATTGAGAACAGATAGAGCCTGAAAAGAAGTTAAAGTGATGTCCCTCACAGGTCTGCCACCATATCCCCCCATTGTAATCCTCCGTATATTTCTTAATAGCCGAGATGGCATTGCCCCTGCAACTCATCACTGACTTAATTATCTTTCTGCTCTTATCTAGCCAGGCCAGGAATAGAATAAGAAAATAAATGACAATCTTTGTTGTTAATATTATTTAAGCAAATTTCCTAAATGACAGTTACTCCTGAAGGAAAGAAATTATATTGAATTATTGGTGGCAGAGAGTGAAGAGTATTGTTTCCTACTGTCACTCAAAAACTCTGAGGAAAACTTGTGTGTAGACAAATAATTGCATCCCTTTTAGGGCTATGATGCTCAGTAGCATGCATATTTATTTCATTTCTCTTTTAACATGATGTTGCTAAATCAGTATGATAAATATTTATTTTTAAGTTTCAGCAGTTAAGAAACCCCTTTCACCTAATATCCTAAGGTGAAGAGATAGGGATCTAATGAGGGAAGGGAAAAAGGGTGAGAGTTGCTCTGAAAAGAAAGTAAGAAAGAAGAAAGTCCAGTTTCCTTTTTCAAGTGTATCCTCATCAAACACAACAAACATATTTCTGTCTTCAACTGTGAATGAGGAGAGGTTAAGCCTTGATTTGGCTAGTATGTATTCTTTTATATCAGTTATGAGAAAAAGAAAGAAAATGAATTAGTGAATTTTTTTTTGTCCTCAGGAAAGATGGGAAATTCTTTTCTATTTCTACCACTGATTAGTTTTAAGAGTGAAAGTGCAGTACCTTTTAAAAACCTGGATACATAACTACACATCACCAAATCGGCTGTAATTGTTGGATTTTTATTTAAGCCTTAAGCCTTTATATTTACCTACATATTTAAAAAAATTAGAAATCATAAGAAATCAGTAACTCAATGAGAAATTATTTTATTTTGCAATAATAATTATTGCTCTCTTATGATTATGATTTATAGACCATATCAGGACATCTTCACTTTGTGATATAATATAGAATAGCAATAATGACCATAGACAGCTGAAACTGTGCAAAACAATTTTAATAATCAATGGTAACAGAATTATTCTGTGATTGTTAAAAACTTTTGTCAAAATATTAAAATTTGTTTCACTGGCAGTTATAAATATATAGGGAAATGAAAAAATAGTAAAATGAGCATTTAGTACACCATAATTAAAACTTTAGAAATATTGAAAGTTAAAATGTTTTATTTCTTTGTAAAAAACATCAAAAGCTTTTTGAATAATACTTGTCTTCTTCATCTCATCATATAACTTATAATATGGAGTGAGAATATTTTCTATGCCTTGGCACATTGTCATACTCCTTTCTAAGTTTGGCACAGCTCCCAACATTTTATGCTTTGCACTTTCAATGTCATGAAATGTCTTTGAGAGTTTCTTTAATGTAAAGCATTTTTGCCAATGCCACTTCCTCTGGAATATTTTCTTCCTTTGTGTTACAACTATTTTCTTCATTTATGAGCACCTAATTAAAAATTACAATATTAAGTGGAGGACAATATCATTTTGATGTTTAAAGAATGAACAGATATCATAAATAATGTAGGGATTAGAAGAAAAAATTTAAAGGTTCCTTGTTGTCAAAAGATAATAGAAAACGTTATATCTGAGAATTCAAAACATTTATCAAATTGCTATGTAAACAGAAATGATAGAAAAGTAAATGTGTAAAACAAAAAATTTATTTTATTTTTTAATTTTTTATTGAAGTATTGTTGGTTCACAATGTTGTGCCAAGTTTTGGCAAAAATTTTAAATAAAACAAATATTATATAAACCATTTTGTGCAGGCCAATGAAGAGCAAAATTGACACTAAGGAAAACCAAGCTAGTAATTTTGGTTAAAAATCCTGAAATAAGTCTCTCAAAGAATTAAAAAGAAATAGAGGAAAGAAGAAAACATTTTCTAATATAATAATTGGAATGAAAAGAAGAAAGACAGAGATGAAGACAAGTTTTTAGAGGCGATAAAGTCTTAAAAATACAGATTGAAAGTTTACCGTATTATGGAAAAAAACAACACAAATAGTAAACTCAACAACATCAAAAAATTTAGAAACAAGGAAATGAACATAAATTATGAAAATAAATATTTCTCCCATTTAGGAAAAAAGGTCAAATTAAAAAGTAAATAAATCTATTTATTAAAATACATAATAAAACAAAATATTGTATTATTTCTGATGAAACTAAAATCAACCTGGCCTCATGTTCTTTGCAACAAAAAATGCCAGAAGACAATAAGTAACATTCATAAATCTTTGAGGACAAAGGTTACATGACAATTTTTGACAACTATATTGACTTTCTCATCTTGAAGACCAGGAAAGAAAATCTCACTTATAAATAAATCTCACTTATAAATAAATAAGATCATAAATAATCTATCTAATTTTTTAATTGCTTGAATGCATAATCTAATAAATCAACAAATTAAACAAGTCACAAATTCAAAATGGATAATCTGTGATATGAGTATTGAGAAAGTCAGTTCCAAAAGTTGTTGTCAATTGTGTTAGAGTTGAGGCATTTAGCTAGTTGGGCATCATTAGTGTGTAGCAATACTATAGTGGTACATTTAAATTACTCACAGAAGTGCTAGGCTTTGTTACTCTCTATTTATACCTTAATATGCTATATGATAATGAAGTATAAAATTATGGTGGCAATATGTAATTTAAGTGTGGCATAAATAATGCAACTACATAAACAAAAATGGGCAATGTGATAAACGGTCTTCTTCCCTCTTTTCCTTTTGTTATAGCTAGAAAGTGATGCCCCAGAATGACTTAGTTTTAAGGGACTATCCAATACTGTGGGTCTTCACTAGCCTAGTGTGGATGCCCATCTTCTCCTTTTGTTCCAGTCCCTCAATATTGCCCCACAATATCTCTTAAATATGTCCTCTTTGACTAATCTCTGCTATCACCACACTAATCATAGGTCACTTACTTGGACTTCAGTAGCCAGCCACCCACTACATCCATTGATTCTGGCATAAAAGATTCCAGTTCCATTCCATTCAACCTCAATATTCATACTGATATAGAGCCTTCCTTTAAAAATGAAAGTTTGATGGCATGTATCTGCTTTACTTCTCCTTCCTTTGTTCTCACAAAGTGTAGGCTCCATAAAACAGACAAAATATATTGTATTAGTTTTCTACTGATGTGCAAGAAGGTACTACAATCATAGTGGCATCAACACACACACACACAGACATTATCTCAGTTTCCACCAGTCAGGAATCCAGCTCATCATGGTTCAGTTCCCCAGAAGTTAAAATCAAGGTGTTGGCTGAATATGTCCACATATGGACACTCAACTAGGGCCATTTCCAAGCTCTCTCAGCTTGTTAGCAGAATTTATTTGTTTATGATTCCATGATGGAGGTACTTGTTTTCTCACTAGCTGTTGGTCAGGCACAGCCTTCGGCTCCTAGATGCTGTTGAAATGTGTCTCCCTCAATTGGCCCTCTCACACTTTCACTCTCTCTCCTGCTGATTGAACTCAAATGTCCCCTCTCTTCAGGAAAGGTCCACTTCCTTTTAGAGCCTCTCTGTTAGGTCAGGTTCTGCTAGGAAAAATCTCCCTTTTTAAAAGCAAACTGAGCCATATAACATAATCTAACCAAATGTGTGATATCCATCATATTTACAGATGCCACCCATATTGCAAAAGAAGATTATACAGGACATACACATTGGTGGGGTCGGGGGCAGGGATCTTGATGGCCATTTTAGAATTTTGTCTACCACATGCATAGTATTTCTCACTATTTTATTCCCAGAAACTGTCACAGTGCCTGGTCTAAAATAAATTCTTAATACAGGCATTTTACTTCAGATCTCTTCCCTGAGTTCCAACTTGTATACCCATCTGCCAAATTCATTTCTCCATGTGGATATCTTGTAGCTATGTATATTTATTGTGACCAAAGAAAAATGTTTCATTTATGTCCCTCACTCCTCAAGTCTTTCCATGCTAGGAAATTGTATTACCATTCAACTGCTTCTCAAGTCAAAACTTTGGCCTCATTTCTGGCTCCTCCCTTCCATTTCATCTCATATCAATCCATCTACAAATCACATCAACTTTACTTCTAAAATATGTGCTAAATCTGATACTTCATTGTTTTTCCCTTTTCTTCATCCTAGTCAAATTCATATTATTCTCTGGCATAACTGTCGGATGCTTCTGGCATCACTGCTTCCATGCTCAGCCCCCACACCTCTTTTTGGTCTGTTCTCTAGACAGGTCTTTTAAAATGAGAATGCAACCATTTCTTTCCAATCTCATCTTCTAGCCCTCTCATCCTGTCTTCTTATGATCCAGCCTCAAAGGCTTTTTTTACTTTTTCCCTCAGACATCCCTGCTTCAGCACCTTTTTTCTCCTTAATACCTTTTTGCATGCTTGGTTCCTTTTACTGAAATTCCAATTCAAATGTTACTTCTGCAGAATTGCTTCCACTGACTTCCTAAACAGAAGTTCTTCACATCTTTCTCATTCTCTGTCAAGTCACCCATTTAGTTTTCTTTTTATCACTTCTTGCTCTCTGAAATTCTCATGGTTGTGTACGTGTTTGCGTATTGGTTTTCTGATTTTACTTACAGCAGTGACTGATACATGATAGGTGTGCAATAAAAATATGTTGAATTAATTGATGCCACAAATGATAGGATTTAAATAGATTTTAAGGGGTCTTCCGCTTATCATTCTTGATAGGCTGAACTTCCTGACGTTAGACTAACATATGCTTTAACTAACAATGGAAGAAGGGGAGCACAATCCCCTGGAGACTGCAGTGAAAATATACTAATTGGGGCAGCATGCAGCTGGGCTGTATGGTTTCAATAGAATGGACTAGTTCCATAAAACAACCTACTTAATTACTGTGAACAACAGTGTATGAAATCTGATGGTCAGTTTTGGAATTCATATCAGCAATAATTCCTGGAAAATTCTTCAATATCTAGAACATCCTGGATAAAGCAAACTGTGCCATGTAACAAAACCATAACATGCCATTCTGATATTAAGAGAGATGATGTACTTCAGATGCAAAGGTTTTGTGAAAGTGGCTAGCAATTATAAGAGCTGACCACTTTATGCACATTTCACGTATAAGGTACTATTATCTTTGCTGTGGAGAAAATCGAGTCAAAGAAGTAGAAGCTTGCTCAAGGTCCAACAACTAGTCATTAGTAGAGCTGGTATTTGAACCTAGGAAGTGGAACTTCAGAACCAGCGCAGTCTTAATTTTCAGACCACATTGTATATGGAAGGAGTAGAAAGTAAATGTTTTTCCTTTTCCCTAGAGTAGGTCCCATTATTATAATAGCATGCTTAATAAGGAAAAGCAATTAAATCAGAATTTCCCAAAATGTGTTCCATAGAACACTAATAACTCTAGACAGTCTGTGAGGTGAAAATATTCTAAAGTAATATCATTTTAAGAAAACTATATAATGATAGTGCCTTTCTTAAGGAATCCTGTTTTGTGGCAACCTACTGAAAGCTCATCTGGCACCAAGGCACTCCAAAGTACTGAAACAGAGCATCCTCACGTTATTTTTACAATGGAACAAGTCTTCCCCACCACTTTTTTTTTTACATTACACTTATTGATATCCCGTAAGATAAAACACCTTTTGGGAGCCCCTTTTAAGATTAATTCTTAGGACCTCAAAACATTTGGCAGAACTGGCAGCAAAATATCAGAAAAGAAAGTGGGGGTGGTTGTGTTGCATCTCCATCTAGTAAAGACTATCAGCGTTTGCTTAGTTCCCACTTCACTGATAGGCTATTAATGTACAAAGAAACAGATAGACTTGTGGTATGCTAATCTGAAGTAAATCAGCAGCACTTAGGAACACAGATCTCTGTGTGGGTGTGCATATGGGCTGTGAGGAGGGAGAAACAGGGCAGCTGAGAAGGAAAAAGAAGCTTAGTTACATACATATTTAAAAGTCAAGAGGATGTGGTGCTTAATTATTTTTTTCTTTGATTCACTACTCCTCTAATCCTTGACTTTGTTACCTTTAATTTTGCTGATTAAAAGGTATTACATGGGTGGGTTAGTCAGTGTTGTGGTGCTGCTGAACAGCAAGTAGACAGTAGCTGCAGTTCTTTTTTGCAGCAGGACAATTAAAAATGTAATCAGATTTGAAAAGAGGAGGGTAAAAAAGAAACACCATGAATAGACATGGGTCTAAATAACTGCCTGGCTAGCAGACGGTCATTGCACGTCTCCAGAATTTGGATAAAATTCTTTTTAAAATTTGGAGGAGTCAGATTAGGAAAGAGATAATTTTTCTGATTGATCATTGCATACAAAAAGGCTTGACTTACGCATTTTGAAACAGAACACAATGTAAAAGCTGAAAAATAAACCATAAATACAATGCTGAAAATTTCCATATCACAGCTGCCCAGAGTGCATAACAAGGAGAGTATTAGTAATGTCCAGATGCACATAAGTCTACAGGGATGCCTCTTGCCAACAGCAAAATGAAAGGAATGACAATGTCAATCACATCCAATAGACTATGTTAATGTTTTTCAAACAGTTCTTTCACACTCAGAAATAGTGCTCATTAATAATGGATGGTACTGTATGAAGGAGAAGGAATGTTGCCTACAAAACTGATGGGATTCATTGTTCATTGCTCATCTCCTCTCAACAATGCACTGCATTTCTGCAGGATAATTTTTCTTTTGTCTTTAAAACTATGCCAAACGGATTTCAAACCTTTTAAACTAGTTGCTTTCTTTCTTTTCTGAACATTTCATGTGGAGCACTAATGAACTGCCCATTCTCACACTTCCCTCTTCATCCCTACCTTTGCCCATTTCAAGTTAACTCCTTTTTCATCATAGTTTTTGACTAATACTGTTGAAATGTGCAAGAAAGTTCTCAAGCTATCAAAACTGCCTTGAAATCCTGGTGGTAAAATCAAGACTGAGGGTTTTTTTTTTTTTTTTATTCTTCTTCTAATTCTACTGTTTCCCTTCCTCTGCTTGGCTGTTCAAGCAGCTGTCAGTAGAGCCTGTGGGTTTGCTGATATATTTGGAGGTTTCCAGGTTATATAATCAAATATAAAAACTGAAAAAAAAATCACTGAATTTCAGAAAGGTTACCAATTCCATAGAGATTAATTTCCTAATATACCACTTTCTTCAGGGAAGCACCTAATTATCTCTCTTTGACTAAGAAGCCATTTGGAGTCAATTTTGTATAATGACCTCCATTTTTAACATTTTTAAGCAAGCTTTTTTTGAAATACCTTTGAATATCAGACCAACTGCCTTTTATTCTGTTCACATTAAAAGCTACCTTTTAACAATGTATTGGAAAACTCCTGTATAGAAATACAGGATACACATTAGAGCTATAGAAAATATTATATTTATACTAAACTTCACTCTAATGATAATGCTTTTCATGTAAAACAGTGAATGCTAGATACAAGTGACAGTTTATGTTAAGATATATAGAAATACAAAGATAAATTTTATCTTTGGACATAGATCCAATTGCCAGTTAGTTGACAAATTCAAGTTTTTCCATCTCTGTAATTTAAATACAGGAGTGATTTTCTGTCATTTGAGATTCATTTGTCTCAGTTATGTCTTATCAAGGAATGATAAGAAGTGCTAGACATGCCAGCCTATTATTCTAGTTATTGTAGATCCAAATAATAAAGAACACATATGTGGTAGGCAAAATGATTACCAAACCTCCCTCCCCTGACAAAGTTGTCAAAGTCCATATCTCTACCACCTGTAACTATGCTATGTTACATAACAAAGGGAAATTAAGGATGTGGATGGAATAAAGGTTGCTAATCAGCTGCTCTTAAAATAAAAAATTTATTCTGAGCTGGTCCAGTGTAATCACAAGAGCCTTAAATGTGGAGGAGGGAAGCAGAAGAGAAAGTTAGAGGCATGCCTTATGAAAAGAACTCCACATGCCATTACTGGCTTTGAAGATGAAGGAAGGGGACCAAGAGCCAGGGAATGTAGTGGCCTATAGAGGCTGGAAAAGGAAAGAGATTCTCCCCTAGAGACTCCTGCAAGGAGCTAATTTCTATTGTAACCTTGATTCTAGCATAGTGAGAGCTGTGTTGTACTTCCAATACACAGAACTGTAAAGCAATAAATTTATGTTGTTCTAAGTCACTAAGTTTGTAGTAATTTGTTACAGCAGCCATATAAAACTAATGCCGTATATCTGGATTTTTGGGGTGTGGTCAGATTTGTCTTTGCCTTTTAAAATGAAATAAATGACAAACCATAAGAATAAGTTTCCTTCAGATTTCCTTTCAAAAGTTCTGACCTCAGCAAGTTTGAACTGAAGAAAGGGAGAAGAGATAAAGAGGATAGAAAAGTACTTACTTCACTACTAATTCTGTGACCTGGCCTCCAGCTTTCTGGCTCTGGCATGTGTTAAAAACTTATTTATAGATATTTCCATGTGTTCTTTGATGTCTTCCCTGCCAAGAACTTCTGAACAATCCTCCTTGTATCTGTCAAACTTCACCCAGATATGTGGATATATGGATTATTATAAGGAATTGACTTATCCAATTGTAGGGGCTGGCTAGACAAGTCTGAAGTTTACAGGGCAGCAAATCAAGAAGGAAGGATCATGAGCAGATTGAAACTCCATGAACAAGGGCCATTGTCTGTTCCTCACTAATGGCTCTCTCTTTTTCTCCATCAGGGAAGGCTTATGTTCTCTTTTAAAGGGCTAGCAAGTTATTGAGTCAGGTCTACCCAAGATAAATTAATAAAGTCAATTGATTAGGAACTGTAAATACAGCTGCAAAATCCCTTTAGAACAGAAACTGAAGATTAAACAACTGGGAGAAGCTGTGTGTACGTGTGCGTTTAGTTTCTTTTACTCTTTAAACCATTGCAAGAGAGTACTGTTGAGCTGTCCTTTATCGCCAATCCAGGCACATAATAGAAAGTGAATTCTTGGGAGTGTAGTTTTTAGCCTAGAGAAACTGACACACCGCAAAGTCATTATCAACTCTCAGTTTGGGATGTGTCTCTCCTGTCTATTCTGTAACTTTTCAATCTCCCTTCAGCTTCTATTCCTAAGAGAATATGCAATTCTTACTATCAAGTATATTTTGCTCCTTTCAGAGTACCACAGATAGCAGGAATATCATGAGTCTGAAGGCTAACAAGTGGTCACAGATAGTAAGGAGTATATTGTGCATAGTTCTCAGTAATAAACAAAACAGAAAATGTTTAACATTTCATTTTGGAATCCTGTATCATTTCTCTTTGAATTTATCCCCTACCATGCTTCTTGCTTACTGACTATCTTGCTACCAAACTGAAATCACTTGCCTGTTTTTCACCCAGTGGGAGGCCTTTGCCCATTCTACTGCCCTGGCCTGGGATGCTATCTGTAGAATTTGACAGGACTTTCTCCACTGGTTCAATCAGATCTGATCTATTATCACATCCATGTTAGTCACTCTTTATGCCTTCATACTACTTCATTTTTATTCCTAGAATCAATTACTACCTTAAATTTCATTGTATGTTTGCCAACTTCATTATTTTCTGCTCTCCCTTTGAATTTAAAGCTCTTTGAAAGCAGGAGCTATCTCTCTTTTGTTCAACATTGCATAGGTCTAGCAACCAGAATAGGACATAGCACTCTCAGTAAAATATGTTTCATTCTGAGGTTTACCTTAAGTGTATGAGTGACTGAAAATTCCCAAACATTAATGGAAAAATGTCTAGGCATTTAGATATCTTAATAAGTACTAGATACATTTTTCCAACGAATAAGTATTTCACTAATGCTCATAAGACAGGTTTTTTAAAATATTAAAAAGATAAGATTGACAGTTAATTATATTTTGAAAAGATTTTGAGTATAGAATGATTATTTTCTTATTATTGGGAATTTTTAATATGCTAAATAGTAACTCTGAGATGGACAAATTCAGAGAGACCCAAGTTGGATCATAGTTCTGCCACTTCTCTGCTGTGTAACTGTGAACAAAATAAGCCTCAGGGTTTTTTTGTCTTTCAAGCAGGAGTAGTATTAGACACACAGATTTTAATAAGGATTACTCAAGGTCCACGTATAGTAAATCCTTAGTGAATATTATCTACCTATTCATTTCTTAACATAGATAGAATTTCCCATGGAAGTTAACATGTAATTTTATTAAATAATCAGTAGTTAGCACGGTCTATAAAATACTGATAACAGCATCCTCTTACTGCATTAAATGTTTAATTTTAAATGACATGTCTAATTTTATTTTTTATTAAAACATATTTTGTGTGGCACAACCATAAGAATGGCTAAATTAAAGGAAATATCAAAAAAAGAAAAATGTCCCTGCCAAATGGCAAGAATAAGGAGCTAACTAAATATTCACCCAGAAGCCATATGTCCCATCATGATGTGATACCCCAGGGTTACACTTGTTGTTATGGTGTAAGTAATAGAATCTCATTTCATTCTCAAAAGTATATTGGTTTGGCTTAAAAATTATATTGTTGACTTAATTAAAGTAAACAGTATGAAGGATGGAAAGAGAAGCTTGACTATAGATATTTCAGGGATAGAAGAAGATAAAAAAGGATGTTGTGGAAAAAATGCATACTTGTGTATTAGAAAAATTAGATGAGAAATCTATTCATTTAAAAGCAATGTACTAAAATTGATAACTCTATATTAAACTATATAAATATAAACCTATAAAAATATATATAATACATATTATCTCTATACATGTATGTTATATATATAGTATATATAAAATCTGAATAGTCCTAAAAATCATTAGAGGAATTGAATATGTTAAACAACTTCTCACAAAGAAAACACCAAGATGGTAATATCCAAAGAATAAATAATCCAATTTTAACGTAATCCTCACAAAGAGAGAAAAGGAAATAACCTCTCAATCTTCATAAGGCAAACGTAAGTTTAATAATAATATTAGTTAAGGATAATACTAAAACAACAACAAAAAAGAAAAACTAAAAAAACACTCTTACTCAAGAATATAGGTACAAAATCCTAAAGAAAATATTGACAAAGCAAAGATAAATACTTTCCTCGTATAAAATCCAAAGGGGTGATCTAGTGGACATATATATAACACATAACACCCTTAAAATGGAGGAATACACATTTTGTTGAAGACCAAATTGCTATTCTCCAGTCTAAGTCTTTCTCTTTAGATAAAGTCCACACATTAAACTTTTTTACTAGTGAGATTTGATTAGATGGGCCCATAGGCCCACCAAATACAAAATTTCCAAAACTGCAGTTATCATCTATTTAATTAATCTTTCTCACATCCTCTTTTTTCCTACATTAACCAGTTCACCAAGCAAGAACTCTTGAAATCATTATAAACTACTTCTGTTCCTAGTGAGAGGCTTCTTATTGGTTACTGAGTCCTGCCTTTTCTCTTGTTGGCTCTAAGAGCGGCCCTCTTCTTTCCATCTCCAGTGATAATACCTCAATTAGACCCTTGTTATTACCATTTAGACCACTGCCACAACCTTTGATATCATTATCCTCTTACCCATGTAATCCATTCTTCAGTCTCTATTACATAAATCTGATCATTACTGCCTAAATAGAACTTTTTATATTTTTCTACCCCCTTCAGTATAAAAATCTAGTCTCAACATGATATATAGTGGGTTTCTGGCCCCTGACCTCTAGATGTATTTCCATAGTCCTATACACTATGCTCTATCAATACTAAATTACTTGCACCACCTAAAAAACATTTAATTTATGTTTCTTTGCTTTTGCAAACACTTCTTCTTTTGCTTGTAATATTCTTTTTTTCTTCTTCTTCTTAAATGGTTGATCCATATTTTCTTCAAAGAAACCAATCACATGAATCATCTACTTTGAGATTCTTCCCAACTATTTTTTACCTTTCTCATGAAAACTCCCTCCCTCCTTTTTGGTTCCTACTATACTTATCATAATGTGGTTTAATTTTCTTTTTATTTATTTTTTCCTATCTAGACTGCAGGCTTCTTGAAAGAAGGGATCATGGCTTGATCTCTGTGTTCACAGTGCCTAGCATATGCACTCAGCGAAGGTTTGTTGAATAAGTGACAAATGAGTATAAAGAAGTAGAATGTGAAAGCATATGTACTAGTATACATATGGACACTCAAAAATTTGAAAGTGATTCTTTCTATTTTGACTAAATATGAGTTTTTTTCTTTTAGTACCCTTTTTAGTTTACATTTTGAGAAATAATGTATACATATGTAGTTCTTAAGGTGGACAAATCATTAATATGGAAATTCACTGATGAATGAGTTAAAAGTATGTGTTTGGACTTCTTGTATTTCTTTGTTCCTTTTTGGGTTGCTAAAAAACTTTAATATTAATTTTGAACACTTGGAAGAAAAAGAAAGAGTAACCAGTAGAAACTACAACAGTTTTTGGCATGTGGTACGCATTTGCTGAAGCAGAAGCCTGCCATATGCCATCCGTGAGATGCCACCCAACTTTGCCATCATGTCAGTGAATGCATTGTATCCTGCAGCCAAGCCACATGGGTATTACATGCCTTCCACTTTGGCATTTCTATGAACATTTTTCCACTTAATTCTGTCACACATGGTATCCATAATCTGTTAGGAGGAGTTCTGCCCATTTTGTCACCTTTAACATCTGAAAGCTCTTATGATGGTGCCAAATTGATTGTTCTTCTTATTTGAATCAGATGTGAGTTATTCTGGGTAAAATTTCTAAAAGGGTTTCCAGTAGTCACTTTTCCATAAAAATTGGAACAAGAATGGGTAATGGCACATACGAGAAATCACTTGGAGTGTAGTTAATTGCATATATGATTATTTTTTTACTCACACATGTGCATTGACCAAATATTTATTGAACTTTCATGATATGCCAAGCACTGTGCTATATACTGAGGAAGAATTTTAAAAAAAAAGGAAAGAAAAAGAATACTAAACCAGGATACTCCTCCTCAAAAAGGCTGGGGGAAAATGAAAAAAAGTTTAAAGTTTTTACTTTATTCAACTTACTTTATCTTATTATTTAAAAATTATTTTTTCAAATTTTTGTCTACTCAAATTTTCTTCTTGCCATTTCAAAATAAAAGAAAAATACAGCCTAGGAATAGAACTATTTTTTCAAGACAGAATGCCATATAACAATTTAAAATTACAGAGAAGAATCAGGAAAATTCTGTGTATAAACAATCAAACAAAAACTATGCACCCCTTCTATGTGTATATTTTCAATAAAAGTCATTTTGGGGCTTTGACAAAAAAGACTGCATGAAAAACATCTCTATATAAGACTTCTGGTACTTAATTTGGAAGAAAAGAGAATTTTTTTTTACCTTTTTTTAAAATGTATATTTTGGTGGTCAGATCTTTTTAAAAAGTGCTGTCCTGAGAATAAATGTCAAGTAAGTACTTAAGACATTTTCCTTTTTGAAAGAATGTTACAATTAGTGAGAAAATGACTATACACTGAAATAATTAAATAGGTAATTTTCAAAGCTAATTTTTAAATCAAAGACAAGAATATGTGTGCAATATGAAAGTTTATGAAAAACCATTGTTTATAAATGGAAAAGAGTAACTTTCATGGACCTTGACATTTGTATGCCAATCAGAATTGAATTTCTGAACATAAGAACTTTTCTTACTATTCCATATATACTTCTACAGACATTCGTTCAATTTAGATTGAGGGGCATTTATTAAACTCTGTTAGCATGTTTTATCATAATGAGAATTGAATTTGATAAAACTGAAGGTGGATTTTTTGGTTTGAGAGTTTATTTGTCCTATCATATAAATATTAATAAACCTGATTACTTATTTTGTATCTATTGTCCAGAGGTATAATGTAATAAAAATATCTGACAGTCTACATATTGCCATAATAGGTTCCAAATCTTTAGTTAACATCACATTAAAGCCATAGAATATAGACAGAAAATTAGAAAGGATGCATCTTCCGAGATTAAAATGAGAAAGCTATTGAATTCAACAAGACGTAAGGAAATAATAAAATAAATGTAAGGATTTGAATATTGTTAATAGTTTATATAAAAACAGATTACTCTATTGCCATTTTGATAAAAACAAACACAGAATGTTCTCTAGACTCTTACAATTCTAGAAAACTTATTGTTTAGGTAAGTATTTATATTAAGAGAGAACTTTGTTTTTTACCAAAATATATAACTTCTACCTGTTCCTCGTACCTCCAGTCAATTTTATGCATAATATCACCAGCACACTAATTGAATCAATAATCATACCTGAGCAACAGTTAAGATTCAGGCAGCTATAGACACAGAAAATACTTGAATCTATTTAATAAAGATGGAAGCATTAACTGGATGATAAAGCAACTTGTAATGGTCATGGCTGTGGGACTGGCTAAATCAGACCTCTGTCATGCCATCTTACATGACACCGTGAGTTGTCATTGCTGTGATAATGAGCAAGACAAATATTTATGAACTCATTCTTTTCAATTACTATCTTCCTTCAGAAATGTCACTTGTATTTTATGCATCTCTATGAATAGTTTGGCTGTGCCTGAATAAACTGGTCTGGTAGAATAAACTGGTTTGAGAATTGTGACACTTGGATCCTTGACATTGTATGTATCTAAGATCTTAGAAAGTCAGCTTCTTGGAATATTAAATTTCTATTCTGCAACATGAGGAAACTTAATAGATGACTTCAAAGGTGTATATCTCCAACATTCATGACTATATCGAAGATCAGAAAGTGCTTTGTAATAGAATTACAGTTTAATAAATATGTGTAATAGCATTAGATTCATGCCTGTAGACATCGCTGAAAGCTAAGCATTTAGAGCCTCATCCTTAATATTCACTGTTCTGATCTTCATATTTTTTTCTCTTCCTTTGTTCTTCCCTTTTTCCATTCTTCCTTCTAATTCTATAGAGTAGAACATGTAGTAATTTTTTGTTTGTTTGTTTGTTTTGGCATATTTGTGTGTGTGTGTGTGTGTGTTTATGTGTCTGTAAACACAGAAACAGATTGATGACAGAAATTTTCATCAGACTCCCTAGCGATGATGTTGGAAAATTTCAGCCCTATATTAAATTCCTTCTGAGTTTTCTGAGCTATGAAAAATTCCCTTTAGCCCATACATTCTCAGTTCTGTAAGTTTCCTATTCTTATCCACAACACACCTAGACATACATGAAATATTTTCTTTTATTCTAGCCTAAATTTTAAATTAGATGCTTCCTGCTGGTTGGGTATAGAATTCACCTGACATTATACAGAAAAGAAAAAAGTTCTAGTGATACTAGGAAGTTTAAATGATTAGCAGATGATTGTTTTTCCTGCTTTACCAGATGAAAAATTATTAAAAATTTGAAGAGGTACCTATTTTTGGACAACTGATCAATAATTTCATGTTTCTGTATGGAACATGAAAAAAAGACTATCTCTTAGACCTTAGCTAAGTTATTTGGGTAAATATTTACTCATCCACATTGTTATTATTTTAGTCAATAGGTTGAATTTCTTTCTTGAAACCTGAAATATATTTTCTGCAAGTATACTTTAGTTTTGAAAACAGAAAGTAAGAAAATATTATCCTTATTAATGTGGCCTTCATATCTTTTTCCTCCAATGAAACTAGGTTCATCTGTTTTAAGGTAAATATTTATAGATTATTAAGAACAGTCATTTTCTGTATGACTGCACCCACCTGAAGTCATAGTGAAAAAGCTTTAAAAAGCCAGTCATTTGTCATTGAGAGGTATCAAGTGGGTTTGGAGTTGCAGAGCATTAAAGGACATCTAGAAATCTTTAGTAGACTCTGTTCACATGTTAAATTATACTCAAACAAGGGTCCATCTATGCTGTCATGCTACCTGTTTAGTTTCCATAAATTTCTATTTATTGCTTTAAAAAATTTGATGTGAAGTTAACTGTCAGCCAGAATGCTTTTTGCAGTGGTTGAGTAGTCAGCAGTGAACACTATTGTGATCTTTATTTACAGGCATACCTCAGAAATATTGTAGGTTTAGTTCCAGACCGCTGTAATAGAGTAAATATTTCAATAAAGCTAGTCACACAAATTTCTTGGCTTCCCAGTGCATATAAAAGTTATGTCTACTCTATGCAGTAACATATTAGTGTGCAATAGCATTAGATCTAAAAATGTACATACCTTAATTTAAAAATATTTTCTTGCTAAAAACTGCTAACCATTAATTGAGCCTTAAGAGAGTCATAATCTTTTTGCTGGTGGTGAGTCGTACATTGATGTTGATGGCGGCTGACTGATCAGTGTGGAGGTTGCAGAAGGTTGAGTTGGCTATGAGAATTTCTTAAATAAGACAGCATGAAGTTTGCCTCATTGATTAAGTCTTCCTTTCATGAAGGATTTCTCTGTTTCATGCAATGCTGTTTGATAGCGTTTTACCTACAGTAGAACTTCTTTCAAAATTGGAGTCAGCCATCTCATAAACTGCTGCTGTTTTATCAACTAAGTTTGTTTCCTATTCTAAATCTCCCTTTGTTGTCATTTCAACAGTCTTCAAATCATCTTCACCAGAGTAGATTCCATCTCAAGAAACTACTTTCTTTGTTCTCCAACAAGAAGCAACACCTCATTCATTATCATAACAGTGATTTAATCATACATTCAAGTTCCACATCTAATTATAGTTCTCTTGCTATTTTCACCATATATACAGTTACTTTCTCCACTGAAGTTTTGAACCCCTCAGAGTCATTCATGGGGACTGGAATCAACTTCTTTCAAACTCCTGATAATGTTGATATTTTGACCTCTTCCCATGAATCATGGATGTTCTTCATGACATTTAGAAAGGTGAATCCTTTCCAGAAGATTTTTAATTTACTTTTCTTGGATGCATCAGATAAATCAGCTATGGCCTTATGAAATGCATTTCTTGAATAATAAGACTTGAAAGTTGAACACTTTTTGATCCATGGGCTGCAGAATTGATGTTGTATTAGTAGGCATGTAAACATTAATTGTTATCAGTGAACAGTGATGTTTTGAAAGGAATCTTTTTTTCTGAGCAATAGGTCTCAACAATGGGCTTAAAATATTCAGTAAAAAATATTATGAATAGATGTACTATCATGCAGGCATTTATGTCCCATTTATAGAGCACAGGTGGAGTAGATTTAGCATGTTCTTAAGGGCGCTAGGATTTTCACAATGGTAAATGAACATTGGCCTCAAATTGTCTTTTGAAGCTAGGAATTGACTTCTCCTCTCTGGCTATAAAGATCCTAGGTGGCATGTTTTTCCAATAAATGCTGTTTTGTTTACATTGGAAATCTGTTGTTTAGCGTAGCCACCTTCACGAATTGTCTGAGCTAGATCTGCTGGATAACTTGCTGCAGCTTCTACATTAACACTTGCTACTTCACCTTGTACTTTTATGTTATAGTTTATGTTATGTTATAGGTTTCTTTAAACCTCGTGAACCACCTCTGATATCTTGAAACTTTTCTTCTGCAGCTTCCTCACAGCTTAACCTTCACAGAACTGAAGAGAGTTAGGGCCTTGCTCTGGATTAGTCTTTGGCTTAAGGGAATGTGGTGGCTGGTTTGATCTTCTGTTGAAACCACTAACTTTCTTCATATTAGCAATAAGTTTGTTTTACTTTCTTATTATTGATGTGTTCACTGAGTAGCACTTTTAACTTCCTTCAAGAACTTTTCCTTTGCATTTACAACTTGGCTAACTGTTTGGCACAAGAGGCCTAGCTCTGGGCATATTTAGGCTTTTGACATGACTTCCTCACTAAGCTAATCATTTCTAGCTTTTGAATCAAAGTGAGAGATTTGCAACTCTTTCTTTCAGTTGAACACTTAGAAGCCATTGAAGGGTTTTTAAATAGCCTAATTTCAATATTGTTGCATCTCAGGAAATAGGGAGGCTCCCGGAGTCAGAAAGAGATGGGGTAATGGGGGAAAGGCTGGTTGGTGGAACAGTCAGAACATACATATTTATCGATTAAGTTCATTGTCTTCTTTGGGTACAGTTGTGATGCTTCAAAATAATTACAACAGTAAAATCAAAGATCACTGATCACACATTTTCATAACAAATATAATAATAATAAAAAGTTTGAAATATTGCCAGAATTACCAAATATGGCAGACATGAAGTGAGCATATGTTGTGGGAATAATGGCACTGATAGACTTGCTTGATGCAAGATTGCTGCAAAACTAAAATTTATTTAAAAAACGTAATTATCTGTGAAATGCAATAAAGCAGTGTGCAATAAAACAAGTTATGCCTGTATATTCTTTTGTTAACTGACATCAAAGAAACAAATGAGTTAACATTACAAAATGCCTCTTATCCCCTAAATTTTGTTCAGTCCTTTAATGTTCTTTAGAATCTAGGTTCTTATTGCTTGTAGAGGGATAATGAGTTAGTAGTGGTTTGTTTACTCTCTAAGTGATCCTACAATATAAAGTATGAATAAGAGATATTCCTAAAAAATGAAAAATTTATCAACTCCCATTCTCAAATTATTTTAGATATTGCCTTGCTGATTTAGGTTTGCTACTATCAAAGAATAATATCTGCTGTAGCTTTGACAAAAATCCTTATGGATAAATTGCTATTTTGAAATCACTTGTTAGCAGGTCCTTGGTTTAGCTTAAAAAAGAAGGTGGAATAACTAGAAGTTTACATATTATATGTGTATATTTTAATATTATATAATAGTGTTTAATATTCATATATTATATATACACAAACATTTTAATATAGTTTGTTACTAATTGCAAATTTTATTACCCATTCTAATTGTAAATAGACATTGAACATTTATTTACTTTCTTACTTCACTTGTACTTTAAAATAAATTTGAAAGATCTAAATTTAAATATAGCAAACAACCCTGCCTTGAGGGTTATGTACAGAAGGAAAAAAATCAAAGATTTTAATATAGTTTAACACATAATGCTACTGTATTGATCAATGGTATGTTACTAGCTATTTCAAAATGTCTTTTAATATATTAGATTTAGAGTTGCCTTTTTATTAAGGAATCATTGTCTGCATCTTTATTAAGATTCTAAAAATTTTATTAAGTTTGTTCAGGAGAAAGAAAATAAATTGTATAGAAAGGGTATTTTTACTAGTATGTAATTAGATTGAATTGTAACTTAAGAATTGTCATATAAACATTTTCTAATAGGTTTATAACTTTTATTCCTCACAAGAGAATTGATTAGCCAATAGTTTTAACCATTGTAAAGGTTACAGCTGTTCTAATAGCCCTTTAATTTATGCTTTAAAAATCAAATGAAGATTTTACTTTATACAAACAAAAATATAAATAATTCAATGGGACCAATCCAATGTACTTTTTTTTTCATTAAAGAATAAAAGAAAAGTATGAGAACAGTGTTTCATTGAATGGAGAATATCAATATATATAGAAAAAAATTTTAAAGAACCAAATAGAAATATTGAAGGTGAGAAGTACAATAACCAAAAAAACTTTATTAGAGCGTCTGAACAGCATTTGAACTGGCAGAAGAAAAATTCAGAAAATTTGAAGATAAGTCACCTGAGATTTTTATGGTCCAAGGAAAAATAAGGGGAAAATAATAAAGAAAGATCAGTAGTCTCAGCGATCCATGAAACACCATCAGGCTTACCAAAAACACATTACTGGAGTCTCAGAATGAGAAGAGACTGAAAAAAGTGCAGAAAAAATATTTGAAGAAACAAAGAAACTTGCCAAATTTGATAAAACACACTAAATAGTCAGTAAGAAAAAATAACTCCAAATAGGATAAATTCAAAAGAACTCACACCTAGTTACATCATAAGGAAACAAAAAAGAGAAAATCTTGAAAGCAGCAAGAGAAAATCATTTATTTAGTAGAGGAGATACTCATTAATAGTAAGAGCTACTTTCTCATCAGTAACTATGGAGACCAGAAAACAGTGGGATGACATAGTCAAAGTGGTGAAAGAAAAGCACTCAACTAAGAATTCTATATTCAGCAGAAGTATCCTTCAAAAATGAAGGGGGTGCACCCCAGTGTTCATAGCAGCACTATTTACAATAGCCAAGACATTGAAACAGCCTAAATGTTCATTGACAGATGACTGGATAAAGAAGTTGTGATATATTTATACAATGGAATACTACTTGGCCATAAAAATAATAAAATAATGCCATTTGCAGCAACATGGATGGCCCTAGAAAATATCATTCTAAATGAAATAAGCCAGAAAGAGAAAGAAAAATACCATATGGTATCACTCATATGTGGAATCTAAAAAAAAAAAAAAAAAAGACAAATGAACTTATTTATAAAACAGAAACAGACTCACAGACATATAAAACAAACTATGGTTACCAGGGGGAGAGGGGTGGGAAAGGATAAATTGGGAGTTCGAGATTTGCAGATACTGACTGGGTTATATAAAACAGATAAACAAGTTTATACTGTATAGCTCAGGGAACTATGTTCAATATCTTTTAGTAGCTTATGGTGAAAAAGACTATGAAAATTGATATATGTATATTGATATATGACTGAAGCATTGTGCTGTACACCAGAAATTGATACAACATTGTAAACTGACTATACTTCAATTAAAAAAATGTAAAAAAAATGAAGAGGGAACCAAATATTCCTAGATAACCAAGAACTGAGAGTCATTGCTAATAGGCATTCCTACAAGAAATACTGAAGTGTGTTCTTCAGTCTGAAATGGAATGACATTAGGCAATAACTTTCACACGAAGAAATAAAAAGCACTGGTAACTACATAAATCAAAATAAAAAACATATAAATGTAATTAATTTGTATTTGAAACTCTTTTTTCTCCTGTATGATTTGAAAGACAACTGAATAAGAAGTGATTTGTGTTAATGAGCATAAAGTGAATAAAGATATAATTTGTGTATGAAAACAATGCAATGGATGGATGAGGGATGGAGCCACATGAGAGCAAATTTTTTACATGCTAATTCGTTTAGGATAGTATTATTACAAGTTAGTTTGTGATAAGTTAAGACATTGTCATTCACAGAAAATCCCTAAGAAAATAACTAAAAAATACTATAATAAAGAACATGGAAATTGATTCTAATAGTAGAAAATATCTAATTAATACAAAAGAAGCTAATGTTGGAAAAAATAGAAGAATAGAAAAGACATAAGATACACAGAAAAAAACATGGAAATAAGTGAAACGGAAAATAGAAAGCAATAGAAAAAAATCAACAAAACCAAAAGTTGGTTCTTTGAAACTGACAAATCATTAGATAGACTGACCAAGAGAAAACACAGAGATGATTCAATTTATTAAAATTAATAATGAAAGAGGAAATCAGTACCAAACTTACAGAAATAAAGGATATTTTAAGGGAATCCCATGAACAGTTCTATGACAACAAATTAAATAACATAAATGAAATGAATAAACTCCTAGAAGATATATACTAATTCAACTGACTCAAAAAGAAATAGAAAATCTGAATAGATTTAGAACAGTTCAAAAGAGTAAATTAGTAGTCAAAAAACTTTCCACAAATAAAATACCAAGACCAGATGGCTCTACTGGTGAAATCTACCATGTATATAAGAATAATTATCTTTTCTTCCTGAACTTTCTCCCAAAATATGAAATGAGCTGCTAATGACTGTTCCACGGTGATGAAAGGGAGCATGGAATATGGGCAGGAATAATAAAGTCCAACTAGTTTGTATCTTTTTATCCTCCTCTCATCACCACAGCCAGCCTTTTAAATAGTACGTCCAGGCTATAGCTACCCACAAACCACATAACTTTTTTTTTCTCCAAAACCACTTCTGTCTCACTGGGTCTCCTAGCTTTTGGTATTGTTGCTGCATTCTGAATATCACTCCCTCCTCTCTATTTTCCCCAGGGTAGGTTTTGTCAGAATATGGCAAAAAAAAAAAAAAAAAAGAGGTTAATTCTTGTTATGTCAGGAATCACAGGTGTCTTCTTTTCCTCTTTGCTTAGATGTATATTTTGTAAGTTTTCTTTGTTTCAGAATATAATGATAGAGGCTAGTTTAAGTACTTTTAAGTACACATTTTTGGCCCTCTCCTTCTAGTTGCATTAGACAAAAACAAACAAACAAAAAAGAACCCAAACTCCTTTAGAGCAGAGTGACTATCTCATCGCAAAAACTGTTCCTTTCCTAAATAGATATGATACTGTTTTTACTATGACAGTGACGGATTAGAAAGCACTTGAATTTCAACAGCTATGATATCTTAAACCTACAACCCAGCAATTACAATTTTTTTTCTTCAAGTCCACCGAAGCTGAGTTAACCAATCCATAATTATACTTGTACACTTTTTCACTCTGCTCCAATTTATATTACTAATGTAATCACGCACACAAAAAAGTAAAAACAAAACAAAAGTTTTCAATCTCTGATGGCAGGTTAGTCCTTTTATTTTGTCTGCTCTACGTTTAGAGAATTCTCTTGGGTCTTTTTATCTTTGGTGAATTTCTTACCAAGTTACATTCAATAACTGTCCAAGTCATCACCAATTCATTTATTGCCTACTTAAAAAACAAATATGTTATGGATGTCAGGTTTAACAATGCTCTGTGATAAAGGTTATCATAATGCTACCCTTCAGCCATGTTTTACACAAAATAATACTACTTCTTCCATTCCTCTTTCACTCACACACACACAGCACATACTCACACACATACACCGTGATTTACAGTTTTAATTATTACCTGAAAGATAGTTGTCATAAATTTTTTATGATCCTCAGAAATAAGCTCTTCTGGTAAAGTTTTCTGCCAAGGGCACATTGGTGAGAAATACCTGGCTAGCATTTGGCAGCTGTTCTGTACTCATGAACTAAATAAGCTAATTGGATAATTCCAGGTGGAAACTGACTTTGGCTTCATCAGCAACAATGTCTATAGAAGTGATAGAGAATTAATGTGTAACTGCCTGAATATCAAAAGAGTGAACATTTTCATCAACCATAAATGATTGTTCTGTGCATATTATTAAATAGTGGAAACAGAAATAAACACCAAGCATTTTATTTTTAAATCAATGATCAAATCAAAAAGATATGCTACTAAATTTAAATATATATACACATATAGATCTGTGTGTGTATATATATAGTTATATGTATATATATGTGTGTGTATACATATATACATGTATACACACAAACATGAATCATGTATTTGAAATGGTGAGAGTAGTAGTATTCATCAGACAGGGTAAAATACGAATATTTGAGAAACATTAGTTACTATTCACTACAACTAATAATCATAAATGTATTCATTGAAAATTCAGAAAATATGATTAGTTTCAAAATACCTCATATTGACTTGACTAAATATTAGTTTCAGTAAAAATGTCTTGTTAACAAGATAGCTAAGCAATGCTTTCCTACCTAATTATATGTGCATTTCAACACAAAACTTATATGTTGTATATTTCAATACAAAAATTGTTTTCAGCCCTTAAAAAGTTGGAAACAAAGGGACTTGGTTTATAGTTTATAGTATTTTATTAGTTTTTTTCTTCCTCTCCTCCCACCCCAGACATCTGAAATCAATGCGTTAGTTTGTCTACCACCCATACCAATGCATGAGAAGTCAAACATATTTGCTGACCAGAAGATATATCATATTTCGAAATAATTCAACCAGTTAATGAGAACATATATCTGTCTTTAAATTTAGTTCTTTTCTTAGTTGACTTAGAGCCTCTTTCTGTTGAGTGGTATGCCTTTTATTTTGAGTTAAATTAGTATATCAAAAGCTCACTAGTATTTTAAATTTAATGTTTAAGAATAAATTGTTAAGAGAATACCTTATGACTTGCTAAAATATTTTAAAAGAAATTTAACATTTATAGAATAATAATTATATTTCAGCTTTCACTCACATTTGGTAGAAAATTATTATTTTTCACCTGCCGACGTCTACCTGTTTTCCCCCTTCCTTCCCACTGTGCCTCTCTTCTTCTGTTTCTTTAGGCAAGAGTCATCAGATTTTCTTTTCTGTGTGTGTGTAACTACCATCATTCATTCTCTCTTCAGTTCAAGTATGGCTGACCCCACCCACATCATTGGGTGTGGAGACAGAGCTCAGGGTACAGCAAATTGAACATTTCTTTTTTCTGGATACAATGTTTCATTCAGAGATGGGCATGTGATACATGCAAGGCCAATAAGGGCAGGGAAATGCAATTCTGGGACTTATGCTTAAACCTTTCGGTAAAAGGGAATTTTAGCCTCTCACAATGGCAGTCTAGTTTACTTTGCACCAAGGAACTACCTGAGAACAACTGAAATAACTGGAAGGGCTAATATAAAGCATCTGTATGAAGGTATTGGGAATTGAAATTCAGATGGTGAGTCTGCCATTTGATACCACATCCTTCTCAGATATTTACCAAGTAGAAGCTGAGAATGCGAAGAAGAGAATCTGAGCACACAGCTGTAGTTGAGAGGCTGAGATGTAGAGCAAAGCTTTCATCAGTTTTTTAAGATAGAAATTTAGAAATTGGAGTATTCAGATCCTGATTTAAAAGAATAGTGATTATTTCAAAAGTTTTAATGACAATAAATGTTGACAGAAACACAGAAGCTATATAAAATATTCAAGTAGAATTCCAGAAATAAAAATTAGTAAATTCTTAAATTATTGATTGGCATACAGAAAAAAAAGTTATGAGGAAAGATACAGAAGGTTTGAACAGCACAATTATGTACTTTTAGGACTTTTTTTTTAATTGAAGTGTAGTCAGTTTACTTTTAGAGCTTAATGGGTATATATGTAGAACATTTCACAGAACAACTACAGAATACACATTTGTTTCAACTGTTTCTTGTACATTTATAGATAGTAACCATATGCTGCTCCACAAAGCAAGTAAACCTCAACAAGTTTTTAGGGACTGATAATACTCAGAGTATTGATCATAGTAGAATCAACATTAAAATCAATAACAAAAGATAACTAGAAAGTACTAATATATTTGAAAATTCAGAAGTACTTCTATAAAGAGCGAATATTATGTTAGGAAATTCTTATTAAATGTTTTACACAATGCTTGGCATATAATTTTAGATTTTGAAATTTGTTATTGTTATTTTATAAAATACAACCCTGTACTTAGTACTCTAAAATTACATGAAATAACATATCCCTTAGGTCTACATCAATGTTGCCTTATTCTCTACAGTTTTCAACTTTAGTTTCCATTAGTTGGATCCATTCTCAGGGTGTTTCCTGCTTTGTGTAACATGATGGTTGCCTGGAACTACACTTTGCCTTCTAACTTCTCAGCAACCCAAGTTAATACAGTATTTCTATTCCTTAACAATTTAGCTTTCAACTCAGTACAGAAAATGGTGCAAGCATGGATATACCCCTGTATGTGTAAATCAATGCATAGTGAGTACAGACCATTTAACCACCAGCCTCATCAAGAAATAGAAGATGGCCCTCATCTAGAAGCCCTTTTTCTTTGCTTCAGTGGGTCAAAAGAGCAATCGAGATGGAAATTAGCAAGTATTGAACATACTACATACCAAAATTCGTAGGATGCAGTTAAACGACATGATTAGAGGACAAACAATTTTGGACATAGCCTGGACACACATCCAGTGGGATATTATCCAAAATTTTGAGGAGGCTAATTGCAAGATATTTAAAGAAGCTTAAATAGGTAGTTGTACAATGTGATACATGGAGTAAAGAAACTGCGATCAATAAATTCAAATATAAGATTATTATAGTAACTCAGAAGTGAGGCTTTTATATATAGGTAGATAACCATATGAGAGTTGGAAATAAGATAAGGGAGAAAAGATGTATAGTAAGGAATCATTGACTGTAATGTGTCAATTACTTGGCTCATGATGGAAAGGAGGAGTGAAGGGTAGCATTGTGACCTTGTTTCTGAGTGGCAGTGACATTTAAGAGAAATAAGGAGACAGAAAAATGAGTTTAGGTAGATGGGCATTACTTACTATGGTCTCTACTTCTTGGTTATAATCATTTATTTTTGCTACTAAAACAAAAACAAAAACAAATTTGTGTCTGGTAGTAAATATGCATCTTATGGCAATCTTAAAAGCATGTATTTTTACAAAGTGGTTTGGTCCTTCTACATAAAGAGGAAAACCTGCAATACACACTGGCTGACTATGAGATCATCCACTGTCACCCCTATTAGAATGTAAAGTGTACAGTTTGTGCAAATATCAAACATGCTTAACCAAAATCGAAACTGGTTCTGACAATTGATAGAGGTAATTCTTAAACTGGAATCACATTCAGATTTACTGCATGTATTTCCCTATGCATTTGTAAGCTGGAATGCAAACCTGAGGAAAGACGAATGGCAATTTTCAGAGAGTCTTTGAAGATATATGGGCCACAAGAATTATTCAAGAAGTCTTCTAATTTGTATCTCCCTTTAGCTACTATTTGAGATAAGTGAGTGACAGTGTCATTTCTCCAGGTGTTAATGTCCAGGGAGCTTGTCACTGTACTGGGAAAAACATCTGAAGATAGGAGGCAACTTGGAGAGGACAGTTTTAGGCTTGTTATGTGCATACTGTTTCTGAGCAGAATCAAGGATCAGGTTTTGCCACTTGTGAAAATAAGGGATCAGTTCTCCCACCGATGGAATATGCTTGGTTTTCTGACTGCTTAAGATCACTTGCTTCTGCTTCATATGAGGCTTCTGTTTGGCATTGATTTCGTTATTTGGATACTACCATCATTTTTTTGCTTAATTAGTTATAACACATTTCTAATTATATTTTTAAATCCTACAATTTCCTATTTCAGCATCATGAGTGTGCAAAAATCTCATGTGTGTGAAAAGTGTGGCTTGGGTACATAGGAAAGAGGAATTGATGGCTGAAATTTGCAATCTTGTAACACTGATAGTTTTTCTCCAAAATAGAAAAATGCTTTAATTTGATTAAATTTAGCTAAGCTAGCAGATAATTTAAATATATTAATAAAAATGATTTTGAATTAACAGTTTGTGAAATGTCCCTAAATTGCTTCGAGTGCCTAGAAAGTTTCTATTTCCATGAAGTTATATAAAGCAAATCTTTTAAAAATTTATAATGTTAATATAGCATGTAATTGGTATAAAACGTGTTATCTTTATTTAGATATAATAGGAAAAAGTATAGATCTTGGTCTGCATTATGACAAAGTTCAAATTAATAAAATTGTAGTTCATGAGTTCTTACTACATAATTTTTTAAAAGATAAAATTTGAGTTTTGAAGGACTTCATTTTAAACAGGGACCAGTGGGTGATTATATACCATGGCTTTATCCCAGAGTAGTTTAATACATGCAGTCTTGTAGAAGACACTCTCAAGATCAGTGAGGTTACCATGTGTGAAGGTGTGTTACAGCTACTGAATCACTTAGAAGGCAAGAACTCATCAAGCACATTACTACGGGATGTGTCACAGGTTTCCCAGCTGCAGCTTTATCTGTTCCTGTAGCAAACATGTCTGTCACTAACTATGGCTGTTATAGCTTAGCATTCATTTCCCCGGATATAGTGACACTAGAGTGAAACATGGCAGCCTGGGATAAAGAGATTTGGTGCTCTCACCGTGAATTACTCCACACAGGCTACTGATAAGCACTGCCACAAATCATGGATAGCTGGCAAGGTCCTCTGCTCTAATTTGTTTTTTAAATTTTCATTCGGGCAGTGTAACTTCATTACATCCCTGCAAGCAAGACCCCAGGCATTGTGTGCGGGAGATTTACAGCCAAATAAGACAGCCATTTCAGACTGCAAAGAAATCCCTTTAGTTGTACAGTATCTGCACTTTTCTTCTTCGTTTGGGGAAGTAGATTTCATATGGTATTACTCTTTTACAGATTTTTTTAAATCTATATAATTGATTGAGGGAATTTACTACTGGATATGAAGAAGCAACCAGCATTCAGTATTATCTCTAGTACAGTTTCAGTGAAAATCAATGTGTAAAAACTCTCTTTAATTCCTTTACTGTTATTCTTTTAAGCATATTTTTCCTTTTCCTGTAAAAAGGTAAGAAAAATTCAGCAGATTGATCCAGGTGAGGGTATACATTCTGACAAAGGGCTGGAAGTATGATGGAGAATGTTTCATGTCAAACACCTTCAGCCATACTGTTGACAAACCAAATCTCGTCAAGTGCTGGACAGCTGCTTTCCCACCACACTGCCTCTCCTGCTTAAGTTGCAGCGTTAAAACCTGGCAGATCAACTTTTAACACTGACAGAAATGTTGCCTACTTACTATTGCTTGGAGAGTAAACAGTCCAACTGAACTATTAAGAAACCTTGACACCCATAAACAATTTATAAAAACTTCAATTTGGCACAATGAAAACAACTCAACTGAAAAGATTTTGAGAAAGAACATATTGGAAAGAAAACCTATTTCCTAGAAAAGGATAACAGAGGAGCCATTTAAAAAGCATGTGATTTACTGGTTGGAGGCAATCAAAAAATTCTACCCCTTCTTTTCCATTGAATTTTTGTTAGCAGTAGAGAATGTCTAGATCACTTTAAAAAATAATTCATTTTTCTGCCTTACTGATGTAGTTAATATCACCATACATGATAGAAGTTTTATGGAATATTACATTCTGCTT
Organism: Vicugna pacos; assembly: GCF_048564905.1. Lineage (NCBI taxonomy): Eukaryota > Metazoa > Chordata > Mammalia > Artiodactyla > Camelidae > Vicugna > Vicugna pacos. Next base: position 22,975,592 of record NC_132994.1, on the reverse strand, counting down.
TGATTTCTAGAACAATAATTATATTTTAAAACATTAATTAGATTTAATCTAAAGCTGAAATAGAGTGAAGAGATAAGATAAGAACAAGGCCTACCTAGCAGTAAACACAATAACATATAAAAGTAATTAAAACTTCACTAAAGCTTCCTAATATTCAAACATATGTTTTTAAATCATTCAGAGTTGGATCTAGGATGATATATGTCTTTATTCTCATGTGTTTCTCATTCCTTTGATGAAAAGACTTTTTCTGCATTGAGACTGCACTTCAGTATCAGGCTAGAAGGGTGACTCTAAATATAATGCAAAAACATGTTTATTATAATTTCAGTGAATGCTTCATTCATATACTTCTCACAGACTTGTCAGCAATGTGACCAGTAAGAACTGAATTCTCAACTTGTAGCTCAGCAGTTCTAGTGGCATCAGGAGATACACTGATGGCAGTTACGTGGGCCACATCTGCCCTGCAGGCCCTCAGCCTGTGACATGCCCAGGAGTGGTGAACTTTGACTGTCTTTAGTATTGTTTTTAGCGTTGATACAATAAATCCAAACCATGTCAGTTTGAGATGTTGTTGGCAATATGTTTTTACATCCCAAGAGTGAGAGGCATTTCATTATCTTTCCCATAGAGAACATACAGAAATATTAAAGTAGAAAACAAAATAGAATAGAAATGAATACTTTTGTTAACTCTATTTGAGCCAAGCCAAATGTTTTTCTCCCTAATTAAGAATATTGAATACACCATTATTACTTTTGGGTTATTGTACATACACATTTTGAAAACCATGCCTTTGAAGTTTATTCATTAGAATGGTGACTATCCTATTAAAGTATTTAAACTTATTCACTTTTTTGTTAAAATTAATAATAAAACATGTTAATAAATAATATGGACAATTTCTAGAGACAGCAATAAAAAACAGATCACATTAAGAAAAATGGCACCAATGTCTTTATAGTAGAATATGAACATGTTCTCTCTTTCTGCCTTATTTTTTTTCAGTGCACTGAAGAGTCGTGCAGTAATCTAAAGGTGCTCTGCTTTCTCCCAAAGAGTAAATCCATTTATTTCTGTATTCAAGAGCATTGAGTATAACCAAATGCTTCAGAGAAAACACAGCCTTTCCGATTGTCTGAATTTTAACTGGCCTCTGTGTTTAGATTTTCAATTTTCTTTCCTTTCTCCCTGCCAGTTTTGAAGAGTGTTCATATGCCTCACAATATGCTGAGCCCAAGATGATCAGCCAAGTCTTGGCTTCTTTGAGAGCTTAAACCCTTTAAACTCTGTGCTCTTTCCAGCTGGCAGGTCAGCAGCACTGAGCAGACACTGCAGGTTTCTGCTTAGTTAAGTTTCCACAAATGCGCCTCTGCTTATTCTTAGTGAGAAAGGGGAAAGACTATCTGCCCCGTGAACAATTCTATCCATCTTCCTTTTCTTAGCTTGCTGTGTCTAATCTGTTTGGAATTGCAGGATTTTTCTTTTCTTTTCTTTTCTTTTCTTTTTCTGTTCATAAGTTTTTGATTGACAAATATTATTAAAAACAAACAAACAAACCGTAAGATGTTAATGTTTTTCACTCTTGGAGGCATATATTTACTTCTCATGAAAACTGCAAATGTTTCACTCATTTTCTCATATTACATTAATAGACATGTTTGACAAAATAATACTTCATAGATTTACTCCTCAGATGTTAGCTTTTATATAGAAATTAAGGTGACAAAAAACAACATAGACTGTCTTTAATGTCACTTCATTCTTCAAGTCTAAACTCTAATTCAGACATTTCCAACTTAACACTTCAACTCTTGTTCAAATACTGTCAGCTTTCCTAAGGGTTACAAGGATGACTCAAACCAGCTAAACCAAATTTGAATGTCTGTTTATTCTGGACATTTTCTTTAGGTCATTACTAAAGACTTAACATAAAAATAAATGGATTTAGGATAGTACTTAAATCACTAATGTAGCTTGTGAAAGAAAAATATTCAGAATGGGTGAAGTCAGCTTAAATGTATTTGAATTAGGATACAATGATTATATTGCTACATGTTCTTGATTTTTGTGTGTCTCTGCAGATTTAATTACGGTTTGAACTGGTTTTTGTTTGATCAGCTGTTTAACTTTCCTATGGTAGAACTCTGTAAATGGTTGAAATCAAAGAACCATGCAATAATGCCATATATTAGGTAATTATTAGACTTAATTATAGTCCAAATAAAAATAACTATCAATTTTGGCCTTATATGTAAAAAGAGGCCCATACCAATACACTTTATTTTAAACTGCTTTTTCTGAATTTTAAATCCTTCCTTCAACTGTCATTTATTTTTAATTTTTAGCTGGCATGTAATATTTTAATTTGTTTTCCTAAACTTTTAAGGGAAAACTTAATATTTTCTATGACTTCTCATATATTTTGTCCATCTAACTTATACAGTTCACCCTATATATCTTGTCTTCTTGATTAACTAGGGATTTCTGAACCAAGAGGTTTTAAATATCTTTACACAAGAAAACAATCCACATCTGTGTAATTCAAGTTTTATTTAGTGGCATGGAAAATGTTATGGGTAGTAGTGGGGGAAGAAACACTGGAAAGTTATTGCTGAGATGGAAAACTAGGTTAACAGGAATGTGAAATAAGAATCACAAACTTCTATTTAAAGCCACATATAATAATGATAAGGATGATAACATTAAATATTTTTGTCTTTTAGATTATGAGAAAATTATCAAAACCTATTTTTGCCTAAACTCATCTATCAACCTTAAAAATTATTTTTGATAACCCACTGTTCCTCTTTGTCTCTGCTAAACCCTAAAATCATAATGTAGAATAGGTTTTATTTTTGACATCTTCAACCAAAAGCCCACACCTGAGGATAAGAAACATAAATCTCAGGTGCTGGAAAGTCAGCCCCAAGCTTTTGTAAAATAATGACTTTGAGCAAAAATTTTAGAGAGAAAAATAACCCAACCTAGTTATCGTTCAATCTGCAGGAAGGAAACACATGGCACACAGAAGGAATGATACAAGAGATTAATGTTGGGATTTCTGTTTTACAAAAGTGTTGCTATCGTTTAAAAAAAATGTAACAAGGGATGGTGAAGCATCCTAGTGTTTTAGCAGAAAGCTGTTACCACCTCTTTGTGTGAAGAGACAAGGGGAAAAGTTGATACTAGAATTCTGGTAACAGCTACAGCTATGGGAGAGGGCTGCCTGACACTTAGAGAGAAGGTCTCCACTGTAGTCAACTCACAGCCATGCAGTGAGAGATATAGCCTTATAAATATCTTAACTTGACTTTTTTATTAACCACTAACATAGTGCTAGTATTTCCCAGTGACCAAATCAACTGGAAGCCAGAGAGTAAGGGATTCTAATTGCTGCAGTTCATAAAGATCAGCTTTTTGGGGCACAAAGCAAAGTAGAGGAGTGGAGAGCAAATCTGGAGAAGCAAGCAAAGAATATCAGTACAACTAACAAACAGCAATGTACAAAGTATTAGAATCATTAGCTAAATAATACATTTCCAGGTAAAGGGATAGTATACTTAATAGTACAAAACATCATATGTCACAGGAATTCATCCCTCTCCACTGAGAATGAAAAGTAATTCCTTCTTATTTCACTAAATCATCAGAAAAGATAATTTTTCATTATATATTAATGATTAGGTTTAAAATTAGTTTACAGAAAAAAGATGGTGCCTTTTTAAATAGAAAAATCAAATAACTAGAAAACTCTAGTACCTATCTGTAGTAGTCAAATGTTTACCATACTATAGGAGAATAGTATAATTGTTCTGATAACCTAAAAAATTATCCAGTCAAATGGTAATTGGTTATTAAACAGTAGCTATTTAGTTTTTGAGTATAGAATCTATCTTGTGTGGATGCATTAAAAAAAGAATATTAAGTTGGTGAGACATAGAAATAAAGGGAACTGAGAGGGGAAACTATTTGGTTGCCAATATTCTAATCTATTCAACCTCAAAAGTCATAGTATCAAACACCTCAATTTCATTTAAAAACTGACTCTACCACATCCCTATTTCCATCAGTGATGCCACCATGTTTTTAAGCTTTTTGAACTGTTAATCAGTGCACAATGTTTTCTTCTCCTTCCCCATTTTTTGGTCTGAACTATGTGCATGTGCATTATGTTAAAATCATGCTTTTAACAGACATTCTTACAGTGAACACACACAAATAGAACCACACATGGATACACGTATGTGCACATGTGGGCATACAGGTGCTTTGAAGAGGAAAATGCATACTATGATGTTCGTGGAACCTAAATTTAATTTCATGTGGAATAAAAGATTCAGAGGGAATACTGCAGAGAAAATTGTATAGTGATTGGAGCCAATATGGTCAAAAATTACAGAGCAGAAAGCAGCATTCCTTAGCATAGATAGAAAATAGAAGTATATAGTAAAGGATGAAACTGAAATTAGATTGTACTCTATATGTTAAATCTGGGAAGAGGGACAGTTATTACTCAAAGAATAACCAACATTGCTTGCTGGTGATTAAAATAAGATTCCCTTGTGATATCTCTTTATATAAATTGCTAGTGGCTCTTGAATTTACCAGGGGTATTCTAATCCAGAACCTAAACCTCTGATGATATATAATATATTTTATCAACCAAAAAAAAGGAACCCAGCCCCATGCAACTTCAGATATACTGGTCTTAGGATTCTGCTCTTACAGAGTTTAATTTAGACAGAAAGTTTATCTTGGCTTTTCATGTGTGTGTGTGTGTGTGTGTGTGTGTGTGTGTGTGTTAGGAAAGGATGGAAACATGCATTTCACCAAAGGAAAAATGAGTATCATTTAACTGATTTGTAATACGATCCTTTAAGCCATTAGATACTGCTTAAGTTTTTTCTTATGTTTGTAGAATAAAATAGGAAGCAAGAGATCCAGGAGGCCTTTCTGAGTCATGCCCATACTCAAGCCGTTTGGTTGTATTGTGTGTTCTTTTCTACAGAAAGGTCACCAGAAAAAAATGATAGTTTCCCACCTACACATATTCTGGAAAATATCAACATATGTTTTTGCCCAATGATAACTCGGGAAAGTTGTGTAAACAATGTTTCTGTTTCCTTTTGATTATCACTCAGGTTATGCTGTAGGAATTTGCATGTTAATATAGATTTTCTATAATTTGTGTAGTTTTCTGGTTTCAGCCAATTCTTTTAACAATCGATAATAGAGATTGAGAAGGGCTAAAGAGCCAAAGTTTCATTTTAAAGAATTATCAACTTAATCTTGCACTTGTCTGTAAACCTTTTATGAAATATCAGAGGATATAAGGGGCTCAGTAATTAGAATAGTTGCATTCCCATTTTTGTCAAGTACAAAATACACTTTATCAGATCAAAATATTTCAGGTCAATGTATTGCATTTTCTTTCAAGATATGCCTTCAAAGTTTTTCCTGATTATTTATTTGCTTTTTCATGAGAGGAGTTGAACTACTGTCAGGAATATTCTTAATAAAGCCGTCAAAATGGTAGCAATTGCAACAAAAATAAGAGCAACAAGCATATTTAAATGCCTAGCAGTTGTCAAACACAGGGCTATGTATCTTAAATGGAATTTCTCATTAATTCTTACAGCATTTCCTTTTGACCAGTGTTTGCACCACTTACATATGATGAAACTAAAGAAAAGATCTTTTGAGTATACTGCCCGAGCTCCCTAGGACAGTAAATGGACAGTCAGATCTTACTGGTTTCATTTACACTCCTTCTGTGGTACTTCCTTAAACATAACCAACAGGGCTTTTTCTTTCTTTTTTGACAGCGTAAACCATCAAAGGCCTTTTGAAGTTAGAATTTATTAACAATCACAGGACAAAAAATTTGGAGAAATTATTTCTGTCTCAGTCTCACAGAGCAACAACAAAAATATCCTGGACCTTGAACTCAGGCACTACTTGGAGGGGAAAATATTCTTACTGAATTATCTTGACAGGAGCCTGAAAAAGTGACAGAAGGTCAAATGGGCAGACTTAAATGTTTGCAAAGTAAATTTATAAATAGACATTACAGAGCCTCTGTAAATAAACTCAGGAAAGATATGTTAACTTATTCTTCTGTATTAAATGGTAATAAAGAAAATGTATCCCCTAATTTAGAATATCACTCCTCCCTTCCTGTAAAACTAAAAGTGAGGATCCCTCTGTATGTCTAGCAACATGTGTTTAATGTTTATTCGCATTTAGAGTGATACTCTTTAAGAAAAGTAAATAATTATATTTTATTCAAACCTAGATAAATACTCTCAAGTTAGTAGCATACCATGAATGATAGAAAAATAAAGACATTTTTAATATATTCACAGAAGAAGGATGGCCCGTCTTTTGTTTCTTTTTAATTTATTTATACTTGGTCTTTGTCAGAAAGTATTAGATTTCTACTGCGTTTTATTAAGATAGTTAGGAAACACAGATCGTATATTGAATCAATTATATTATGCAGTAATTTATTATATTATGCATTAATTTGCTAGTGTTCCAAAAGCAAAAAATAATGTTTTTGGAAATTTGAAATATATTTGAAATTTCTTCCCGTAGATTTTTCTAGGGACTGATAACACTGTCACATATATTGTAAAGGTATAGTTTGAATTAATTAACATAAGTTTTGTTGTTTGCATTCTATGCATAACTTATCACCAAAGAATAAAACAATTGTGCTTAGAAACTAAAGGAAGAATATCAACAGAAAGGATATTAGAGCTCTCATGTTGTTCTCATGTTGTTGGTCAATAGCCCCATATATAACTGTAAAAACTCTTTATTTTGCTCTTAACTCTGTGTGATTGCTGTAGGCCACATCTCTCTTTCTAAAAAGAGAATTTAGCAACCATGAATAGTTTACATCTGACTGATCTTCAAGTGAGTGAACATATTTCCAAAGGATACCTTAAGGACAGAACTTGGAAAAGTATTACGTTTGTAAACTTGGTGCATCAGTAGCCCAGGCAACTTAACTATCCTGGAAAAACCTATAAATCATAGAAAATATATATTTGATAATAACATTTATTATTTTACAAAACATATCTTTCTAAATTTTTCTTCTGTATTTCAAAATATCTATTTTTAAAAAGTTTTCTCCCAGCAAATAATAAAATTCCTCTCTTTTTCTAAATTATAGGTTACATGATTGAGATACAGGATAAGAAAATTGATTTGTATTAGCATACTCCATATTGCTTACTGGAAACATTTTACAGCATATGACAGAGGAATATATGTGGTTTTTTTTTTTAACATTTACTAAACATCTATTCCACATTGCTTATGTATGTCAAAAAGCTTGCATTCTGGTCCTGGTTTTTCAATTAACTTACTATGCAACTTGATTTCTGAGCCTGTATCTCATATGATAAATGAGATAATTAACTTAGGTGAACTACATGATATTTACAAATAGATATTATGCGAATTTATTAGGAATAGTTGTATATGACTATAATTTCATTTTAAATCTATTCATATTATCATTTTGATGGCTCAAAAAGATCTTATTATAAGAAAGATTGACCTATAAAATAACAAGATAGTTTCTTTAGTGAGGTTCAGAGAAATATGAGCTGATTTTAGGCAATATATTTTGAGTTCTCTTTTTTCCTAGAGGAGGACCAGCATAGGAGACCAAATATATCTATGGTGAACTCAAGTTAAATATAAGAGTTTAATTTTTAGTGTTTGAAAGGGAAATAGGAGTGTCCATAAAGAGGATTAAGCAAACACTGACCTTAAGATTAGGTATATGTGTCTGAACTTTTCAAAGATAGAGCTCCTGTATCTTCTAGAAATCTTCAGGAATTCTAATCATGGGACTAATACTTGAATCTACTAGATACTATTGATTTGGTAAAAGGATATTCTTATTCTAGTATATTTTTTGGTTTTCTAATTTGTTTAATCCCATAGCTGCAGATGAGAGGTATAAAGAATTTGACTTCACTAAGATTTTTCAACTTGTACCAAATGCCCTAATTAACAATTCCAATAACTTACCTCATAAATAGAGTTATACCTTTAGCCAAATTCCCCAGCTTCAGTCATCATGGTCTTAACCATAATGCAATAGAATATATTATATTTTTTATAACTGTAATGCTATTATGTTTATTTCCCTGTCTCCTTCATTAATAATACTGAAATTTAAATTATGCTATTTCTGCCATTACTTCATTTGATCATCCCCCTATTTGCAAGTGGTAACTGCAGTGTTTGTTGGTTTTTCAAATAAGGCCTTTATAATATTACAATGGATGCTGGGATTTGCAGTTCAGAGCTCCATTCAGGACTGAAGGACACAATCCCTGCTGCTGGCAGTGCTTCCAGCTGGTAGCCCTCTTAGGAAATTGTTCTCAGCTGTAGAGAATCATTTCACTCTTGGTCTTTCCCCTTCAAACACCTACTACTGGTGGATGCACAAATATACAGGCCCAACCCCTTCACAGTAAAGCGGAATGCTTCTGAGGAATTCTCCCAGACTCTGCATTCCATGTGGGATCAGCAGATGCTTTCAAGACTGAATTGCAGCCCAACTTTTCCTCTCATCCATTTTTTCTTTCTTCCCTTCCTCAGGCACTGATCCTACACACTAGTCTCCATTAAGAGTCTGCTTCCCAGGGATCCAATCTGGAAAGGTATCAAAATTATTTATCAACTTTGGACATTTTTTAGTTCTATACATAAGGTCTTAGCCATCCATATTCTTGTAAACAAAAAAGATTATGAATTTTCTTGCTAGAAATAATCAGATAAAATACAGTATGCTCTGTCTGTAACAGATTTTAGAGTACAGAAATCAGGCATATATATATTTTTTCTAATAAAATATAATGAATATTCATTGTTTAGCTTTTTTTTTTTACAATTTAGTTGTTTGTTCTTTTCACTAATCTAAATTGGGTAATAACTCCCTTTGAGCATAGGTACAAATGTGACAGCTGATGAGTTATTTGCCTAGGTTTTTCTGTAAGCCATGGAAAAAAAGAATAAAAACCAGACTCTTGATTTCAACTCTTTTTCTCTTTAGCATTTAAAATTATCTTTAAAGGATTTGATCTTATATTTCAAAGATGTTTTCCATCTTTCCCTCTATGTATTATTGTACTCAATTGTTCTCATATCTTTAACTTTTATTGTCAAATTATCATGGCTGTTCTTACATCTTTCCACCTGTGAAAAACAAATAGAAATATATTAGACAAATGTAATAAAGTGTAAGCTGGTTTTAGCAGAATCAGGAATTAGTTTAAACTCACTCCAACTAAGCTCAGTTTATGGAGTAAGGAAAGGATTCTAACCCAAATTTGGCATACTATACATGAGATCTGTTAAAATTTAGAATAATGCGAAAGACAATCAGAATGGGAATGGAAACAGAAAAACACTAATTGTCTAATTAAATCTGCTTCCTGGTTCTGAGTAGATGTGCCATTATATCTGTTAGGTCTTCCACATAAAGTCCAAAAATTCTTTACATGACTGATTAAATTGAAGGTTCTACGTTAATCACCAGCTGTGTGTTTATCTTTCATTTGTTTCTCTTAATTTAAATGAAAAATGGAAAATCAAGTAGTTATCTTCTACAGAGTTACAGGACAAGGTAGCATGCATATCTGGCCTTATTTATTTAAAAATTGGTTAGTTGAGCCTTTTAATATATTCACATATGAACTATCCAATAAACAGCTGCACACATTCAGTTCAGTTGAGCAGAAGAGTAAACTATGTCTTATAATTACTCAATTATTAAACTCATGTGTATTATTTTAAGAAAACTGTCACTTGACATAAATGATTTCATATGGTGAATTCCAACACAGCATGGTATCCCAAACCCAAAGTGTGCTGTTTGCAGTAGCTTCTGCACTTGCTGCTAATCTAAGGTAACAAGTGCTTCACTAGAACTGGGTAGATAAAACAATGCCTCAGGTAGATACTGACCTCAAGAAGTAGGTGGACAACCTCATACCTCCCTCTCAGCACCATATTCCCACCCCTTTATCATAATCAAAAGAGCATATTGATACGGAATAAAATGAAGGGCTATCAGGTTTAACAAATATAAACATAGGACACCCAGTTCAGCTTAAATTTCAGATAAACAATGAGTGATTTCCTTTTTTTTCTGTGTTCTTTCTTTTTTGTTTGTTTTTATTGAGTTATAGTCAGTTTACAATGTTGTGCCAATTTCCAGGATAGAGCACAATTTTTCAGTTATACATGAACATACATATATTCATTGTCACATTGTTTTTCACTATGAGCTACCACAAGATCTTGTATATATTTCCGTGTGCTATACAGTATAATCTATTTATTTATTCTACATATGCCTGTCAGTATCTACAAATTTTGAACTTCCAGTCTGTCCCTTCCCACTCCGCTCCCCTCTGGCAACCACAAGTTTGTATTCTACATCTATGAGTCTGTTTCTGTTTTGTATTTATTTTCTTTTTTTTTTTGAAGATTTCACATATGAGCAATCTCATATGGCATTTTTCTTTCTTTCTGGCTTTCTTCACTTAGAATGACATTCTCCAGGGACATCCATGTTTTGCAAATGGTGTTATGTTGTCGTTTTTTATGGCTGAATATTATTCCATTGTATAAATATACCACCTCTTCTCTATCCAGTCATCTGTCGATGTCCATTTAGGCTGTTTTCATGTCTTGGCTATTGTAAATAGTGCTGCTATGAACATTGGGGCACAGGTATCTTTTTGAAGTAGGGTTCCTTCTGGATATATGCCAGGAGTGGGATCACTGGGTCATATGGTAAATCTATTCCTAGTCTTTTGAGGAATCTCCACACTGTTTTCCACAGTGGCTGCACCAAACTGCATTCCCACCAGCAGTGTAAGAGGGTTCCCTTTTCTCCACAGCCTCTCCAGCATTTGTCATTTGTGGACTTTTGAATCATGCCCATTCTGACTGGTATGAGGTGATACCTCATTGTAGTTTTGATTTGCATTTCTCTGATAATTAGTGATATTGAGCATTTTTGCATGTGCTTATTGATCATTTGTATTTCTTCCTTGGAGAATTGCTTGTTTAGATCTTCTGCCCATTTTTGGATTGGGTTATTTGTCTTTTTTCTTATTAAGTCATATGAGCTGCTTGTATATTCTGGAGATCAAGCCTTTGTCAGTTTCATCTTTGGCAAAAATTTTCTCCTGTTCCATACATTGTCTTTTTGTTTTGCTTATAGTTTCCTTTGCTGTGCAGAAGCTTGTAATTTAGTTAGGTCCCATTTGTTTATTCTTGCTTTTATTTCTATTGCTTGCGCAGACTGCTCTAGGAGAACATTTTCAAGATGTATGTGAGATAATATTTCACCCATGTTTTCTTCTAGGAGGTTTATTATATCTTGTCTTATGTTTAAGTCTTTGATCCATTTTGAGTTGATTTTTGTATATTGTGTAAGGGAGTGTTCTAGCTTCATTGTTTTACATGCTGCTGTCCAATTTTCCCAACACCATTGCTGATGAGACTGTCTTTATTCCATTGTATATTCTTACCTCCTTTATCGAAGATTAGTTGGCCAAAAGCTTTTGGGTTCATTTCTGGGCTCTCTAATCTGTTCCATTGGTCTATATTTCTGTTTTTTTGTACCAATACCATGCTGTCTTGATGACGGTAACTCTATAGTATTGTCTGAAGTCTGGGAGAGTTATTCCTCCAACCCCTTTCTTTTTCTTCAGTAATGCTTTGGCAATTCTAGGTCTTTTGTGGTTCCATTTAAATTTTATTATGACTTGTTCTAGTTCTGTGAAATATGTTCTGGGTAATTTGATAGGGATTGCATTAAATCTGTAGATTTCCTTGGGCAGTATGACCATTTTAACAATATTGATTCTTCCAAGCCAGGAGCATGGGATATCTTTCCATTTTTTGTCTTCTTTAATTTCCTTAATCAGTGTTTTATAGTTCTCTGTGTACAAGTCTTTTACCTTCTTGGTTAGATTTATTACTAGATATTTTATTACTTTGGGTGTTATTTTAAAGGGGATTGTTTCTTAGTTTCTTTTCCTGTTGATTCATCGCTAGTGTAAAGAAATGCAACTGATTTTTGTACGTTAATCTTGTAACCTGCTACCTTGCTGAATTCTTTGATCAGCTCTAGTAGTTTTTGTGTGGACCTTTTAGGGTTTTCTATATATAGTATCATGTCATCTGCATATAGTGACAGTTTTATCTCTTCTTTTCCAATTTGGATCTGTTTTATTTCTCTCTCTTGCCTGATTGCTGTGGCTAGGACTTCTAAGACTATGTTGAATAGGAGTGGTGATAATGGGCATCCTTGTATTGTCACAGATTTTAGTGGGAAGCTTTTGAGTTTTTCACCATTGGGTACTATGCTGGCTGTAGGTTTGTCATATATAGCTTTTATTATGTTGAGATATGTGATTTCTTAGTATAAGTGTGTACCAAATATCACATCCTGTATTTTATCTGGCATCTCTGTGTAATAAGCTTCCAAGACAGATAATAAGAATATATACAAAATTCAGTAAGGAGAACAGAAATAATTTACTTATTTCAAACAGAGGGAATTTAATACAGAGAGTAGATCACATGGGTTTTAGAAGGCCTAAGAGAGCAAAGGGGAAATAATAAAGTAACTCAGACATTAGTAACTGCAGAAAAGAGCCATGATCTGCTGGGCTGAGGGACCGGGTGGAGGGGTTGGGTACTTATTTCCCTGGAGCCCACAATGAAAAAGAAATACTGCATGGCTGTAGGTAACCTTGACAAGGGACCTGACCATGGGTACTGCAACATACAGGAGGTACTACCCAAGTCAGTAGAACCCCAGAAAAATGTCAGTTTGGATAGCAAGACCAACAGGAAGGATCACAGTTCTCAGACTGCTGGCAAGAGGAAAGCAGCCTTCCAGAATGGGTGTCAGCTGCTGCTGAACTAATTAATGATGATGTCAGTCCTTCACCAACCATTGACAGAAGCAGCCAGAAACCAACTGGCAGGGAACTCTAAGAAATATCATTTCCCAGCTCATAAAATACAAAATGGAGCACAGAAAAGTGTGAACAGAGGCTTAGAGCAAATCATCAAACAAAGAATATCTTTTTTAAAATCTGGACAGAAGAATAAGGTTCAGAAAAAATTGAGAAAAGAACAATAATTAAATTTCAAAATGATGAAACTAAAGAATTAATAGCTGAGATGATAGAATTAATATGAAAGACAAAGATTTTATGTGTATGTAAATAATTTCAACAAGAGTGGTTAGGACAATATTTTTCTTATAAAAATGAAACCATCAGGTTTCCTATAAACTTAACAAGGTAAAATTAACATCATTTCAACTAATAGTCAGAAGAGAAAAATTGCCAATGTTGGAGATCAAACAATCAAATGGAAAATGGCCCAGAGAATGTTCTTATGCTGTGGTATAAACACATGAAGAAATGGAAAGAATTAGAGAAAGTAATGAGACATGGAGAAAAATCTGAAAGTTCTAAAGTCAATCCTATGTAGTTACAGAAGTAAAGAAAAGAGAAAAAAAAGTATTTACACAATAAAAAGTACTTCTTAAAACTGAAGGAGATTTCAGACTTTAGGGCACACCTTGTGCCAAGCAAGTGAATGAGATAGCCAGAACACCTTGGTGAAGTTTCAGAATCCGAAGAATAACTGAAATGTAATTCTGAAAAGCTTCCATATCCAAAACTCTAGGTCCTTGCAAAAGGACAAATATTGGACATGCATCAAGAACTTTGGCTTCCAGGAGACAATAGAACAATGTCTTTAAAGTCATCAGGAAACACTTATCTAAATACTTTTAAAAAATGACATTCAAAATTAAGGAAAAATAAAGCCAAATAGAATTTTAGTTTATTTATTTCCAATAGAACTTTGAAGGAAATACACAAAGATATTTCATCAGAATGATAACATAAGGAAAGAAAGAGAAAGATATAATTAAAAACTAAAAAATGGTAATGAGCAAGGAAACCAATAAATCATGATGAAAACAATTAAGCACACACCAGCTAACACAGAAGAAACTTTTCAAGTGTAAATTTATAGAGCATCAAAAGTAACCCTAGGAAAAAAAAAAAGATTGAGCATGCTGAAATTGGTAGATCACATAGGTAAATCTAATAAGGTAGGATTCTGAATGGAGCTAAATAATGATGCTTTGTTTGCTTTATAAACCTTGACAAAAAAACACAAATAGTAATTGGAACAGCAGAGAAAGTACACACAAGCAACAACTTCAACAAAACTGGGTTACAATACTCACCCACTTAACTATCCAGAACGCAAATGCAATGGCAGGACCCTCAAAGAACCCCTAACAGCCGTGCAAAAGTAGCTGGAAGAAGAAAAAGAGAGTTCTAATGGCTCTGAAAGTCTCAGAATCCAGAAATTGCCAGCAGATACCCCCCTACACATTGAACAAAATAGGTAAAAATGGAAAATAATCTATACGCTATAATTTGTGGGTGATAGCTTAAAAATATTCACCAAGCCCAATAATGGGCAGCATGAAGATAAGAGGGTCTTCATGTGGTTAATCTCTGAGGAGCTGCACTTTCAAATATGGTAGCCACTTGTCACATATGGTCATTAAATTAGGCTAGATTGCAGTTTACCAAAAATAAAAGATATTCAGGTTTTGGAGACTTGGTGCAAAAAAAAAAAAAAAAGGAAGAAAGAAAAAGGAAATAATATATACTATCAGTTTTTATTTTGGTTTAAATTTGAAATGGTATTATCTGTGATAAGCTAGATTACGTAAAATGTATTGTTAAAATTAACTTCACCTGTTTCTTTCCAGTTTTTGTGATGTGACTAGTAGAAAAGTAAACATTGCTTGTGTGACGCTTATTTTCATTAGACAATGCTGCTCTAGAGGTTCAAAAATATCTCAAAAATCTTCCTTACAGATTGACAGAGACTTCCATTAGAAAATGCTCGGAGCAAAGTAAAACTTGAAATAAAAAGAAATACTAACCAAAAATTCAAACATGTGGATGAGATATCCAGAACCCCTTGGGGTAAAAGGGTTCCATAAGAGGTAGTCAAATCCAGAATGTTAGACTTACAGGAAAAATGACTCAGTTTTTCTGACAAATGAGTGAGATGGAAAGGGGAGAGTGATTTTAAAGAATGAGACTTAAGAAATATGACCAACACATGCAGCATGGGGCCCTGTTTGCCTCTTCATTCAAACAGAGCAACCATAAAAAGTATCTTGATACCACTGAGTGTTATAAGGAATCAAAAGTTGTTAAACAGGGAATTATAACAGGCCCTAAACTGGAAATCCTGGTGTTGCCATGGCAGAATAGCTTACTACTAATACTATTGAAACAAAGAAAGGTTATGTTTTGTTTTTGTTATGTTTTATCTTGTAGTGATGTATAATTACTGTTTTATTACTTTAATTATTTCATTCTGAACATGAAGTAGTTTATTATTCATTTGATCTTAAATATAAGTTATCTTAGGAGCAGGGTAACTAACTTACTTATTAAACTCCTGCAGCAGCTCTGCCGTGGAATTTTAGCCAGCTCTCGTGTCCTCAGACCTAGAGTAGTCTCTCTAAGGGTGGGCTTTATTTTTAGAAACACAGAAATAAACTGAACTATAGGACACCAACTTACTTAAAAGTATTTCTTATTTGTTTTCTATTTGTAACTTTGAAAAATATATACTCTTCTTTTTCAAGAAAATATTTTTTAACAAAGATGTAAATTCACACATATGAACATATGCATATATACATTCACACACACATATAAGTGTACGGTTTTCACAGATATTACAATAGAAGCATAGCCAAAAAATATGTAGTAACTTAACAGGATTGCCATTTATTTCCAAGGTCTTGTTTACAATGTGACATCCACTTTGCTTACTCTGCTAACAATTTTACTTTTTTCATTATCCAGGACTTTTTATGGAAAGATACACACAATTGCCTTTTACAGCATTCCAACATGTGTAGTCAATTGTCCAGAATAGTGGGACCCCCAATAAAATATGACACAGCATTTCTTTTCAGGATAAACCATACAATTGGGATAATTTAATAAGGTTGAATGAAACACTGTCATTTTAGAATATGTATTCAGTGATGACAACTGCAGTCATCTCTCGTGTAATTTACATAGTCAGCCCTTCATATCTACAGGTTATATATCTGTGGATTCAGCCAACTACAGATCAAAAATGTTCAGAAAAAAAATTCAGGAAGTTCCGGAAAGCAAAATTTGCATTTGCCTTGCCCAAGCAACTATGTACATATTGCACTTACATTGTATTTACAACTATTTACATAGCATTTACATTGTGTTAGCTGTTATAAGTAATATAGAGATGATTTAAAATATATGGGAGGGTGTGTTTAGGTTATATGCAAATACTGTGCCATTTTATATAAGAAATTTGAGCATCTGTAGATTTTGGTATCTGTGGGGGACCTGGAACCAACTTCCAGTGAATACCTAGAGACAATTGGTTGTATGTGTGTGTGTGTGTGTGTGTGTGTGTGGAGAGAGAGAGAGAGAGAGAGTGAGAGTTTGTGTGTATATATAGATGTGTATATTATATACAGATGTGTATACATTAAGATGTATAATATATCAAAGTGTCTTGTGTATGTATGTATACCCACATACATATCATAGAATAAAGCAAGTCTGTATTCTGATCACACATAGTTTAGTAGACAGAAAAGTACATTTGTGATACACATGATTTAAGAGGTAAAAACATATATTTGCTCCCTGTTAAACCGTACGTGATCAGAATAGGAATTTACCTTGCTTCCTTGATGCGTTCCTGATGTTTAATGCCAAACAAGTTGTTAAATGCACAGTATATCAGTAATGTTATTTTATTGCTTCTTTCTATTTAAAAAAAATTCCTCCCATAAAGTTTTTCCCTTTCTTAAATTTCCAAAGCAAAACATAAATATAATCCTACTGTTTATTGCTTAAAAGAATACCAGCCATCATACAGTCCTTTAATTTTTTTAAATTTTAATAAATACACTATCTATATTGAAAATCATGTCTATTAGAAAACACATGCTTAAAATTGTACTTTTCTCTACAGTTGCATCTTCTTTCCTAGCACCCTTATTTACCAAAGGAATAGCAGACCCATTTCTGGGAGAACTGAAACTTTTCTGATGTTTGATTTTGGTTTGAGGCTCTCATGGCAGCCAGTATATATAAAATATATACTATACAAATACTGTGTATATGTTGTACTTCTGTTGATACTATTTATATGTTTCTGTGTGTGTGTGTGTGTGTGTATGCATATAGTTGCAGATAGTAGGCAATGAGTAGGGGTTTGGTTCATAGGTAGGGCATGGGTAGTCTCTGGAAAAAGTGGCAAGTCAGTATTGAAGATTTCATGGGAAATGATCAGGAAAATATCCTGCTGAAGGGAAGTGCTTCTTTGTGATAGGTACAATGACACAAGAATTTGAATAACATGAAGAGAATTATGCCCAAAATAGAGCTGGTTAGTTACTGTTCTGTACTGATGTCCTGCAGAAGGACACTGAGAGACTGTAGGATGGTAATATGCAGGTAATGACTAAGTGTGAGAGCCAGAGGGCCCCTGTGGCCACCTATAAAGAAGCCTTTGTCTTCTGAAGCGCATGACCGAAGCCATAACATTTCAGAGACATTTGAATGTTGAGCCAAGGACAAGTTACTTAAAGTCAGATCCTGATGGGGAAAACCTGGGATCATCAAACATGGGACAGGTGATATATAAGGATATCCTTGAAGATACTGACTTTTTAACTTCCCCTGGACTTTCTGAACTTGTACAGGGGACTACTTTTATGAAAACAGTCAGCACTGTTGTTGTGGTGGAGGGAGTTGCAGAAACACTGTCACGCAAGGCAGTAGATGCCCTCTCAGGAGCTACCCTCATAGTCTTTCCTGGCTGCCAGGCAAAAAACTAAGGTAAAATTCCAGCATAACCTATCTAGGAACTTGCTTGGCTGATAAAGGAGGAAAGAGATCACACATCTAAATAATTGCAAGAACTAGCTGTCATATACTCTCATGAACAAGAGTAATACTCATGGTTTAGATTTTTACATTTCTTTTTAATTTCTTTTATTTTAATTTTAAAATTTCCTTATTAAAGTATAGTTGATTTGTAATATCATTAGTTTCAGATTACAACATAGTGATTCAATATGTTTATATATTATACTCCATTAAAGTTATAAAATATTGACTGTATTCCCTGTGTATAATATGTCTTTTGATCCTTTTTTTTTTATACATAGTAGTTTGTACTTCTTAATATCCTACCCCTGTCTTTCCCCTTGCCCCATCCTTTTCCTCACTTTGTATCTGTGAGTCTGTTATCTGTCATGGGTTGAATTTTAATGATGCTTGATCAAGTGAGCCAGCATTGATGAAAGAATAAGGAATTGACACAGGGGTGCTTTCTCAAGGGATGAAATTTAAACTTCTGGCCAGGACTTCAGGTAGTTCTTTGAAGTTTAGAAATACCTAATAGATTATAGAGAAATACCTAATAGATTATAGAGGGAGGAATCAAGAGGCTAAAAGAAATGGGCATGATGAAATGGATATATTATGAAAGGCTAGAATAACAGCAATGGATTATATTTCTTGAGATGACTATACTGCAAGTGTCCAACTTATTAGCAACAGATACCAACACTATGTCTCCAATAAGACATTATTTCTTTAGATGAATAACCAGCCACTTTCAGACAAGTTGTCTGCATTGGTTTCCTTCTATCCTGGAAGTGCCAGACTTTCATTCTGACAGAATTAGATAACTATTCTAGGTGTGACTATTCGTTTACTGCCTGCAAATCCCTGACCAGCACTAAAAGCTAGGGGCTTACAGAATATCTGATCCACAGATATGAACAAGGGACATACTTCATGATGAAGGAGATGTGGGAGTGGGCCCATTACCATGGAAATCGTTGATTTTATCATATACTACACTACGCTCCTAGAATATTAGAATGACCTTCAGAAATGAGGATGAAACTACAACATCTGAAAGAATGGGGTACCATCGCTCAAGACACTGTATTTATTAGATCAGAGAACTCTGGTGATGTATTCCCAATAGGAAGGTTACATGGTCCCAGGAATTAAAAGATGGAAGCTAGAGTGATCCCTTTTGTCATCACTCTTAATGCTCACTGAGGGAGTTTTTTGTACCTTTGTCCTCTCGGTTTTGGATTCTTAGAGTGAGTAGTCTGATTCCCCAAAGAAGGCATATGGTTAAAAGGGGACACAGTAAGGGTCCCACTGCACTACAAATTAGAGTTGTTACCCAGGTACTCTGGCATTCTTGTGCCCAGCGACAGGCAAGCAAGATGAACCGTCACCTCCTGGCAGAAGTAATTAACTCTGAACAGCAGAATTGTTTTGTTTTGTTTTGTTTTGTGTTATTATTGTTCTGTTTGTAGGGATGTTTTTACACAAAGGGGACAGGGAAGAACATGTGTAAACACAGAAGGTACACTTGAGCACTTTCTGATATTCTTTTGCCCCACTGTACCTGTGAATGGATGTTTCCAGGACTGAGAAAGATACAATTCCCAAGGGTAGTAACAGCTCAGTAATGAAGATTACCACCTGGGAAAACAAGCAGGACCTACTCAGGTGTCTCTACGGGTGAGGAGAATATAGAGTGGCAGAGCTGATCCCTGAACCTTTGAGGAGAAGCAGACCTCTAGCAAGGCTTCTGAAATCTATTGCCACATTTGCACCAAAACCTTTCTTCCCACTGACTGCTCTAAACCAGTGTCTGAACGCAACAAGGTATTACATGAAGGTAGACTCACTTCTGGAAGAACCTTTCTCCCATGGCTGAGTGGATCTTGCATTCTCCTTGAGAGCCTAACTAAATTTTCTTTAGCTTGCATGGCAGTCTAGGACACTTCTACCCATTGTTCTTCCATCTTGGGTCAAACTTGTATTATTGTCTGACAGCACTCCCAGACTTTCATAGTTCCATCCCCATTTTCTCTCACAAGTAATTTCCTTAATAAAGTTTTTGCACATCAAATTTCTGTTTAGCATTTGCATCTTGAAGAAACCAGATCAACACAAATTGCAAATTATAACTCTAAATGTGACTTCGGTCTCTTTCATAAGATCAGCTCTATTCAATATTATAATTACTTCTTTCCAATGTTATAAGCCCATCAAAGGAAATACTTTCAGACTTGTATTAGAGTAATGAATTTTTAATTGAGGCTACTGAAATCCACAGAGTTTAAATGATTTGGCTAAGATCACACAGTACAGAATCTACTCATCTTCTGAATCCTATTGATTTTCTGCTAATTGCTTCATATCTGCAAAAATTTTTTTCCATAATTTTGTCACTCTTCATCAAGCACCATCAAGAAGGAGGAATAAATAAAGCATTTGAGTTCCCATTAATAATAGACACTGGTACTCTGGAGGTATTAGGAAATTTCTCATAAGCATTTTCCTTTTCTGTTCTATAGCTCCTTCAATAATATTGTCCATTATTGTCCAGGATTTTGCTGTCTGTCCATCCATAAGGAAGTATCTTAGTGATATCAGGGCTGTAGGTCTGAGTCTACACTTAAGTCATGATATTGTACCATAGTCCTAAAAACATGATACCATGTTGTATTAGAACTCGCAATGATGTGGCATTTCTTTGCCTCCCAATTTCAGAAGAAAAGAATAAAAGAAAAGTCAGAACCATAGGGAAAGTGAATATAAATTCCAGTCTGTGAGAGTCTTGATTTTGTCTGTTCTGATGTATTTATTAAGAGCATTCATTTTACTCTCAAAAGTGACCAAGTTTTAATGATAAAGTACATGGCCATTAAAATATTATTTTGTTATCTGTACTCTGGATGTCTCAGTCATACTGTTATCAAAAATCATACCCCTACCTGAAACTGCCTATCCAAAGGTCTCTGCTTAGGAGAATCTGACAAAGAAATTTACCATGCCAAAAAGAGCCATTCATTGGACCAGTCTGAGTACTGATCCACATGCAGATCATAGATATTGGTCAATGGCCCTGAAAAAGAGCTCTACCCATTAGGCATCTAACCAAAAAACTAAGTGGAGCTGTCTTGACAAGAGATTATGACATAAATTGGTGAGAAGAGAACAGATCTAAGAAAAGAACCTATAAATATACCTCACAGGATTTGAGACAGTGGCATAAGCTTAGAGTTGTCACAGATTCTGATTGACCCTGCTTCCAGTCCATGTGAGTCGTCTTAGTAAAATCTATCTTTCTCTAATACCATCTGAGTTTGCAGATGCTAATCCCAAAAGTTCTTACCAGCACAGCAAATAACAATTAGAATTTTTCCCTCAAGTCTTTGTCTTCCCATAATCCTTAAACATCTCATAGTCTTCCTTTTTTCTCCCTTGTGGTGATTTATTTTCCAGGAGACCTCTCACTTTTAATGCAGATGAATCCTTCTGTGTGCCCAAGAGGGAACCTCTATCTTCAGATCCACTGCAATAATTAGCCTATAGGATTATGTTGCTCATATCTGATTTCATTCAGATGATTTTTTCAGGCAATTTGGACAATCTTTTCTACACTACATTCTAAGATCTAAAGCATGTGGACTACATGTTTCTCCCATGTCCAACAAAGAACAATAAACAATAAAAAGTATAGTCTTGAAAAACTCTACAGCTGTTCAGAAAAGGAAAGAATCATGTAGACAAACAGGGAATCAAAACAGCATTTCAGGGAGTTTCTAGCTTTCTACTTTCTAGCTTTCTACTTGCCACGGTGCTTTGCCTTTACAAATTTTAACCATTCTTTGTATTGTATTCCTCATCTGTGCAATGGTCATTACAATAGTACCTGTCTCCTTTGGCTAGTTGTGAGAATTAAGTGAAATTACATGTAATGTATAGTTATTAAAAGTGTGCAATATTCCTTTCTTTTCTGAAAAATGAAAACATTACAGTCCAAAACTCAATTATGCACAATACTTAATACTTTTTAAATCTTTTTTAGCAAGAACACTGAAAATTATGGATTGATATTAGTTTATACTATATTCTGCACTTACCTGAATCCTTAAACACAGAGTACAGACCAAGATTTAACCTATTTTTGGTGGCTCACTTACCAGTACAAATAATTATAGTACTAGTCTGAATTTAATGATAACTCAATGCTTGGCTTTGAGCTCTGTCAGCAGGAGGTAAGAGTATATTTAAAGGCTACCAAGGAGACAATCTGACTATTACCCTTTGTTTTAAATTAATGGTTGATTTCCCTGTCATTTTCCTTCTTTAAGTATTAATGATGTATGTCAGCAGCCACTAACATTCCCAGTCCCTGTAATTACCATTTCTTCACTATTTCTAGAAGATCAGAGACATTGCACAAGCCAGTGCATCCTGTATGCACTGTATACCTGTATCCCATCCTTTTTCACTGCAGTTAAAATAGCAATCACACTTCCAATATCTATCAATAATACTCTATCTACCACCAGTGATAGGTTCTCACTGCCTGCTAACTGGTAGGTGATTCAACATCCATCCGTCATGCCTGCTGCCGAGAACCATTCCTGGTAACAATTTTTTTAGGTAATATTTCCTAGAAGCAGAGCCTGAGGCAGGATTTGAGCATAAATGATGTACTGAAGGAGTAATCTTCAGCAAAACCTAGCAGGGAGTGGAAGAAGCAGGATAGAGAAGGGAAATGAGCGGGGCAAAGATGTGGCCTCAAATAAGCATCCTTGGCTTGATGTATGGGGTGGGCAGAAATTTCTAGGGCACAAATCTCTACCAGAGCTGTATCCTCTAGAGATAAGTGGTCAGCCTGCTTTGCTTGACAGCTGTTCCCAGAACACAGGTAGGGGTGCAGGGTATTTAACCTCCGGGGAAAGGGGGCTTCCATTAGCAGAGAGGTATTCTCCAGAGAAAAAGGTCAGTTGTGGTGGTGTGTGTACTGGTCATTGAAGGGGAATCTGGGGCACAAACAGCGTCTACTACAGGTAGACCATTACATAGGTGCAGTTTACAGAAGGGGAAGCTCAAATGTAGGAAATGGAGAGCTTCAGTTACCTGCTCCAAGCCTCACATCTTGGAGCTCACATTAAAGCCAGGTTTTTCTCACCAGAGTGCCTGCTCTTAACCAACCTTGCATATCACCTCACACAGGGAAACGAGGAGTCTCACATGGATTTAGAAGAAAAGGAAAGAGTGGAAAAAGTGGGGACCAATTCAGGGTAACAGTGTGACTAGACTTTATTCTAAAAAGAGGAATGTCAATGAGAGAAATCAAGGAAGTATAGATATAGAATCGTGCTTAAAATAATTTTACTTCAGTTCTCTTTAAGTTGTCTCTAGAAAGAGAGATAAGACCAAAACATTTTGGAACAAGGAAGAAAAAAAAATCTAAAGGAAAAATGATGAAAGAAAGAAGATACAAAAAAGAGGAAGCATTTGAAATAAGCCTACAGGAAAATATATCTTGATTCGAACTATGGGAAAAAATGTCTATATATACACATTTTTAAAACAGAGTCTCAACATAGCTATTTTAAAAGGGGCAAAGGAGGGGCATGGGCCTACCAATATAGCACAAGGATTATATAATATCTGGTTCTCTGCATCAATAGAAACATCAAATTCAAAAAAATCTTTTAATTCTTTTGAATGCTATTTTTAAAATTAATATAAGACATTTCAGTGTGTCTATGCTGATTAATAAAATTGTTTAAATAGTGTCTAAATAGTTATTTTAGAGCTAACTTTAGTATCTGTATTTTCTTTCTAAAGGGAAAGTGTGAAAAAATATTTGATATTACTTTCCAAGTATGGATACTTAAAGTTTTGAAGATACTGTCTTTTTTCCCCATATGCTTGGTCATCAGCACTCTTTATAATCCCTTAACATTCTTAATCAAACCTTCAGAAGCTTAAATTATTATTGAGCAATTTATTTAGGATTATGGCTTAATTCATGATTCTAAAATGAACATACTATCAACTTCTAGGAGTAAAATCACAAGTAACAGCATAATCGTCTAAACCAAATAGGGCTTGAGCAATTTAAAATACCCAGGATTTGAAGGAATTAATAGATAAGAGGATAGATTCATTATGTGGTCAAGAGGTCATTTCATAAAAATATTTTAAATTAAAAAATTAAAAACCTTTTGGTTTTAAGACTGAGGATGAAATGAATTGGCGAGAATTAAAGAAAATGTTGAGAAAGCCTGCAAATTATGCACCTGATTGAAGGGCTAATTAAAATTATCTTGAAGGCACTGAAAGTTTGTATCTGTGAATTTTTCTGTCTGTGAATGACATGTTCTTGTATTGTTTTCTAAAGAAAAATATACATAATAAACTAAATAAGCTCCAGAAAAATTTCAGATAAAATGTAGTATAAAGTTCAGTTTTATGCTTCATTCATGTCCTTCTTATGCTATCCCTAGACAACTGCATCTAACTCAAAGTGTTATAGGAGTACACCTTTACTTTAAGAGCAGAGAGTGATTTAATAATAACAAAAATCCTATTCCTTTGCCTCAAGTTAGGATTCATTGGTACTGCAGATTTTCCCATAGGATCAGATAGTGGCTAGATTTGAGTGGAATCCACATCTTTACCAAGATGTTTTCCCTCACTAATCTACAGGTTTCACCTCAGAAGACTTCCTCAGTAAACTACCTGCATTAAGAGTCCCAATATCAATTTATGTTTCTATGATATCAGTGTACTTTGCAGCGGTTCTCAAAGTTTAGTCTGTCCTAGAATCATCAGGTGGCCTTGTGAAAACACAGGTTGCTGATGCAGTAGGACTGAAGTAGAACCTAAAAATCTGCATTTCCCATAGTTCCCAGGGAACCTGCTGCTACCCTGTGAATACCATGTTGACAACATTGTTCTATGATAATCAACCTAAGACAGTGAGGAAATATTTATAAATTGATTTATTGAATAAACTTAAAAACAGTCATAATTTATAGATATAATTTAGCATTTTGATGTGTAAAATAATGTTACAGATTAAAAATTTTAAAAAGCCTCTATAGGTGTAAACTAACACCTAGTACTAAGGTTCTTTTTTTTTTACTTCCACTAAAGAAAACTTCAAGGTCACAGTTAGGAAGTCTTTGACTAGGCAGATATTCTCTGGTCAACTGTTGATGGAGATATATACAAGTTAGGGAGAGTTTACTACAAATGTGTGATTTAGTACTTTTCATATACAGTCATTAAAAGTATCTCCTCTCAATCTGCCACCTAACTTAGAACTTGATGCATTTCCCTTTTGATGAAGAAATATTTATTTTGATGTGTTTACATGCATCATATTTTTCCTTAACAACGTATGCTTAAGGTCACAAATATATTCTATTTTTGTTCTCTTTGCAGTTTTACTCACACATGTAGGTCTTTAATTCATCTAAGATTATTTATGCATGGTCAGAGATAGAAAAACAATTTTATTTTGATCTGCTGGTAAGCTGATTTTTGCATACCATTTGTTTATTAGTCTCTTTCTTACTGGCTTGTGATGATAGGTATATTATTTTCAAGTACTGAAAAATATGTATCTTTTTCAGGGATATCTATACTTTACATTGGCATATAAAAATATTTCTGCATTAATACCACACTATTGAATTACTATACTGTAGAAAATATAACTTAATATCAAGTCACTTTCTTTGATCTTTTTTTGAAAATATTTGTAACTGTTTAGGAACTCTGTTTTTCCTTGTCTGTGTCTGTTGATTAATTAACTATCCTTGCCCACAAGGGCCTTTTATTCTCTTATAAGCCAGAGTCATCTTTGTAGAGATGAAGAGAAGTAAGAATTAGATTCTAGTCTTGGGGAAAGAATTGGAAACATAAAATGGGTCAGACCCAAGAGATGTTAGGATCTTGGGAGCAGCCAAAATAAACTATTTTGCATTCAACAGAAAAGACTACAAGGGCCTTACGGTTGAGACATATACTAAGTTGGAATGAAAGTATCAGATGATCTATAGAAACAGAAGAGATAAGACATTCACCATCAGTGCATCTGACTGGTGTGGCCATCTTTATCTTAGAAGGACTGATTTGATTTCCTCCATCACGTGTTATTGTTGAGCTTCTTGCTGCCTTTGCTGAATATACTTTCATTTTGCTGTAAAGTTCTTGAACCACATCTGCAGTGCTCAACACTAATATTTTTCAATATATTTATGCAAGTTCTCCTTTTTACAGCAGGATAAAAAATAAGATATAGGAATCAAAGAGAATCAATAGCTAAATTATTATAGAGAGAATTTTTGAATCTTCTAAATGACATAAAACTACAACTGAGCAACAGATGATATGTTAATTATTGCCCAGATCAATTATGTAGAAATCACAACAGAATATTAAGAATTTTAACAAAGTCTTCAAAAGTAAACCTCTTGAAATTTCTTGACTATGAATCTGAATACACGCATAGACCAAGATTAAAAGATGCCAGACTCAGAGGACTTCACTAAGGCTCCAATGCTCCACAGACACAATCTAATGGACAATCAGTATTCCTGTGAGAGGGACTTGAATCATCATCACTTACCAATGAGACATCTACAACCTGAAGAAGCAAATTTGATTGTGGAAGAAATATTATCGGGGACTCTAGAAACCAAAGAGACCTCCCGCAATTGGCTATTCCTCTGATGACTTCTAGATTTTGGAAGTTCCGCAAAATTCTTGATGCTACAAGAACCAGTTTACCCATGTAAGCACCAGAGGCTTCCACAAAGGAAACAAACTATTTTTCAGCAGAAAAGCAGTTGTAAAATTTGGGTATCTTGTTCAATTACTTCCCATAGTCCAGTAATTGGAAAGAAATGGCCTCAAAAAATGCACACTTACACAACAAGCCACAGGCCAAGGGATGTCACCAGAAGCTGGAGAAAGCACGGAACAGATTTTCCCTGACAACATCCAGAGGGAAAAAGACCCTGACAACACCTTGATTTTGGCCCAGTGATAAGACCAATTTTAGATTTTTGGCATCCAGACCTGTAAGGGAATAAATTTCTGTTATTTTAAACTACCATTTTTGTGATAATGTGAAACACCAACAACAGGAAATTAATACAGGGTCCACTTGAATAATCCAGGATAATTTCCAATCTCAAAATCCTTAATTTAATTATGTATTTTTCCATATAAATTACACTTACCCTTTTTCTATATAGGTTAATGTTTACAGGTTCCAAGTATTCAGATATAAAAATCTTATGGGAGGCAATTACTCAAGCTACCACACTAGTCAAAAATTTATTTGGGGAATTGCCCTGTATTTGTTTATTGTACTGTCCTTGTCTGGTTATGATATAAAGGTTTTATTAGCTTCCTGAAATTTTGAAATTTGCTAATAATGCCTTGTCTATGAATAGATAAATTAACTTACTAGTAATTGTAGAAAAACACACAAATTTGACAATGAAATTTCACTTTAGCCCTACCCAACTGAAAAAAAAATTAGGAAATTGAATAATGTCAAGGCAGTCAAAGATTTAAGGAAATGAAAATTCTCAAACACTATTGACGAAATGATAAATTACTGCAGTTATTTTTAAAACAGTTTGATGACTTTTATAAAATTAATTATGTAAATAAGTTTGACACCGCTTTTATTTTTTGGATAATGCTGTAGAGATACTCATGTATAGGGAGTCAGCTTCAAGGGTATTGATCAAAGCATTATTTTTATAGCAAAGACTTGAAGGCAACATAGTTGTCCACATGGGGGAATGGAAAACAAACAGCTTTTATATGCATTCCAAAAAAATTACTAGATATAAAAATATACTTTTAATATATATGTATATATATATGTAATACAATGTTAAGATAAAAATTAAAGACCTGTTTGGATATAATAGAAGGAAACAGGAAAGGAGGATTTATGGAAGGTAAAGTAAGAGAGATTATAGGGTACTATATTAGGCAGAGTTCTCCAGAAAAACAGAACCAATTGTCTGTCTGTCTTTCTTTCTACCTACCTATCTATCTATCTATCTATCTATCTACCTATCTCTCTCTCTCTCTCTCTCTCTCTCTCATATTAAGAATTATTACAAGGAATTGGCTTACATAATTATGGAAGCTGAGAAGTCCTAAGAACTGCAGTTGTTAAGCTGGAAATGCTGAAGAGCCAGTAGTTCCAGTTTCAGTCTAGGTCCAAAGCTGGGAAAGACCAGTATCCCAGATCAAAGATAGTCAGGGAGAAAGAGAGAATTTTTTTTTTCACTCAGCTTTTTATTTCATTCAGGCCATCCACTGATTGGGTGAGTCCCAGCCACAATGAGGAGAAAAATGTGCTTTACTCAGTCCACTGATTTAAATGTTAATCTCATCCAGAAAGGCCCTCATAGATACATCCAGAGATAATATTTAACTGTCTGGGCATCCTGTGACCTAGTCATATTGACAACATAAAATTAACCACCACAGGTACCATGTTTTGAAAAAAGAAAATGAACTGATATAAGATAGCACTGCATATGTTTAAAGACAGATGCAAACATGCAGATATACATATATATATATATGTGTGTATATATATATATAAAATATATATATATAATAAATACATAAAATTTAAAAGGGACATAAAATAAAATAAAAGAGGGATGCAAGTAATTAGTTTCCTCCAGAGTTTGGTAGGGCAGGGATTTAGAGAAAAAAATGAATCAAGTGGTATGTTCCAACTTGACACTTAATATTGGGAAGCATATTCAGCTTCACCTTGGTTACCTATTAGTGAACTCGGTAGGATTTGAGTACCGTGTTTTCCGTTCTAATAACAAATTTCTAGGTACAGACCAACGGATCTTATCTAAGAACTGCCAGCTGAAGAAAGATGAATGTATTTTACAAAGTGACCTATCCTTACTTTTCATTCTTTTTATCATGATTGGAAATTTTACAATACATTCTAATGAATACTTTGTTGAAAAAAGAACTAATTATCCCTTTATATGCCAATCTTTTATTCTTTTTTCCTGTCTACTTTGTAGTAAGATATACAGGAAACACATTTTCTGTTTTTTACAATAATACTATAGTTGCTCTTTCTTCACCTCATCCAATGTCAGCTGGTGTATTTGAGGGGAGGAGGGACAGTGCTACTATGAATTTTTTTAATTGTATTTTATTTCTAATAAGCTGTCTTTACTTCCGAGATCACCCTAGGATAAAAAGTGCCGGCCTAACTTTGTTCTCTTTAGCTCCTTCCTAGGAAAGATGTTATATTTTGTGAAATTTTGCAGGCTCTTATATGGTGTTTTCCTGGCCTGGTAATTTGCATTAATGGGTATTCAAGGAACCAATTTATACAGCTCACTGATGTAAGTTATAACAAAGTCTGGAGACATGTGAGGACACATTTTCAGTAGGCTTTTGAAAATGTGCTGACACATTTTAGGAGTGCATCTGTTTTTGCTTGCAAAAACTCACATTTATGTGTGTAACATGAGAAATTGAATGCACAAACAGGTGGTTTTAAATGGTTTTAAATACTCAAGCAGAATTTAAATGGAGACACTTACAACCTTATTGGAGCCTATTGAAAAATTTTCCAAATCTCACATTTAAACCAATGGCAAGTGTCTTGGTATTCCTGATATTTGTGACTTTATTCTTCTATTTGAAAAAGCACTAGATAAGAAGACTTATAGCTTTCTGACTTTGCTAACGAGGTACTGTGTGAAGCTGAGTAAGTTGTAAATCTTTACACTTTACTGTGTCAAGCATTAACTAAAATAACATATAAATCTAAGAGAGTGGACATATATATGTAGGAAACTATAAATAATGTATAAAATTGTGTATCATAAAAGCAACATTAGGTCTTTAGACATCCATGTGAACATTAAATGCACACACACATATAATGTACATATGTATATATTTATATACTTTAAATTTAGATCCCTTCATATGAGTGATGGTTGAAGTCATTTCAGTAGAAGATGCTGCCAAGATGAAGACCAAGAACTGCATCTGGAGGATGCCAGATTAAGATACGAGCAAATAAATAGGATGAATGAAAAAAAGAAGGAAAGATTTAGAGGTAAGAAGATAATTAGAATAAAGACATATATTCCAATTTCAGGAAATTATCAACATGTTCAAATGCTACAGAGGCCAAGTAAAAGAATTTAAAGTCATATATTAACTTGGGTGATCAGAAGTCCACTAAGAATTTTGCCAGTTCTGAATCCAT
This sequence comes from Vicugna pacos, assembly GCF_048564905.1. Classification (NCBI taxonomy): domain Eukaryota; kingdom Metazoa; phylum Chordata; class Mammalia; order Artiodactyla; family Camelidae; genus Vicugna; species Vicugna pacos. The sequence continues at coordinate 22,945,262 of NC_132994.1, read as the reverse complement.
CAAGTAATGTTCAGAGGGGGTCAAATATTAGAAGTACTTATCTTGGGCGGAAAAAGGAATGTGGAGGTAATGTATGTGGGGGTGGGATTGGAGGGGACCAGGATCAAGGAAGAATTATTTAATATGGAAAAGTCTTCATCATGTTTGTAGCCTTAGGAAAGTAATCAGTAGACATAGAGAAGCTAAATATAAATGAGAGGACAACCAACTGATGCAGTAAGATTTAACAAAAGTGTTTGAGGGGAAATGGTTCAAGAAGTTCTGCCATGAAATCAAGCCTGTGCAAATATCCACAAAGACTGTTGTATTTGGCTATTTAGAAGGTAGTATGTCCCCAAAACTTGTTATACGTCATCCCTGGCTTCTGTGGAGTTACAGCTTAGAGTAGCTAACACTGATTCTGACTGAAAAATAAAAGAAAGGATTCATATAGTCTGATGCCTAAGTTAAGTGATAAAGTTATGCCTTGATTAGATTGTGGATATGATTTGTGGAGAAACATCCCAGGTCTCCAGAGGTTGGATATAGATGCAAACTATAGTGACTATAAACTTACACCTCTTTTGGAAATATCTTCATTCTTTTTCAAATCAAATACTAATGCATATATATGTGTGTGTGTGTGCGTGTGTGTGTGTGTGTGTGTGTGTTTCTTGAGAAAGAGCTCTATTTCTCATGGCACCTGCCATTTGGTAGATCTGATTAACATAACATCATTTGGATGCATTCATATATTCATGGCACAGCAGACTGAACAGACAATGAGAAGTATTTGAATTGCTTTTCATTGAAAATCTTCTATTAGTGTTAATGTCAAAGTGAATGAATCTTTACAAACCATATTAGCCATTAGACCAACTAGAAGTAAAGTAAATCAAGTGGTATATACTCTAGCCTAATATAAAATCAGTAATATTTGTTTTTGAATCACTTTTTTATGTTAATTTATATTAAAAGGTGGAAAATCATAAATCCTCAATGATATTTCCAAGAGGACTTAGAAGAAATTTAAGTATGTATCTAATTTCAAAATTTTGTGGTTATTTTACATTTCATGTACATATGTCTTGCCTCCCCAACTAAATTTTAAAATCTGTGATGGCAGGAAATATGTTTTTGAAAGTAGGTATCTGACTGAGAGCTCTTTGAGGACTCTTAGACATTGTTGTATCTGTTTACTAATTACTTTGCCTGGTGCATAGATCTCCATGCTGCATTGAGGAAGAGCGTGAACAAATGGCATAATTAATTTATAAATGCATTGACACAGTTGTTAATTTAAACACTAGTTCTTTCCTGAGGCACCCTCATTTTTCCCATTGTTTCCATGGAACAAAAGTAAACAATTACAGCAACCCAAGCAGTGTTTTTTTGTTTGTTTGTTTTTATAAAGGTAGAGGACTATAAAATAAATAAATAAAAATACTAATATGATGTTTGAACCTTCTTAACCAAGCAGAGTGACAACTCAGAACCATAAAGGTACATGGACATATTGTGAAAACTACTGATATTTTTGCTTTCAGCTCTTAGTCTGAGTCTTTGTAAAAGTTTTTAGATTGTACAGAAACCTGGGAATTGTCTTCTCTTTAGTCTGTGTCTGGGAAACATCACAGCTGTTCATTAACATATGAATTTAGTAGAGTTTCAAAATTCCCCAATCATTGTTATCTCTGAGCATTTCTTTGTTGTGAAGGGAAGTGAGTTGTTATTTTATTTATCTGAAGACTGTACTGTGTGTCAGTAAGATAAGCAAAGTGTCAGGAATAATCATACCAAATGCTGTCTACCACAATAGCATCCAATTATGCTTTACGTGTCTTTCATGGAGAAAAGAAGTGGAGTTTTTAAATTACTCACCATGACTTGATGAGTTGAACATTTTAATGAAAGTTGCTTAAACTCTGAGTAAGATCATTAGAGATACTAATAACATAGATTTCAGACCTGTCATATGTCACAGCACATAAATTCCCAGAAAATTCCTAAAAGGTACAAAAATTTACTTTAGCTTTCAAAATCCACAGAGTTCACATTAATATGAGTGAAACAAGAAGCAAGACATACATGAATGTAAATATCAAACAGCTAACATTTGTCTATGGGGATTTTCATATATTAGAGGTTAAGAAGAGCCTCCTAATGACAAGAGCCTCTTTAAAGAAAATATAAACAACTCCCTGGGAGGACGTCTCTGCTTATCTTTTCCTTTTTGTAGTTGCCTCTGATTTTGTTTTTTTCTTCTCACCCCTACCACAGAGAGGTCTGATATGAGTTCAGGGATGGTTAAGGAAATATGTTTTGGGAAGCATAACAAAACTAACCAGAACTATTACCTAAAAATAGGTTTATTGACAGATACAGAGCCAAACAAAATAACAGCATTTCTATATTATTTCATTTTCTTATATGGGGAAGTTGTATTATGCCAAAGGTAAGTGCAATCTCTTAGAAAAGTAAGTTTAATAGAGAGTTAAAGGAATGTAAGAAAGAATGGAGTAACACATTATTTAAATACAGGATTTTATTTCAAAAAGATATCACTAGAGGGAAAAGGAAAAGGAAAATGATGAAAGGGATTTATTTCCCATTAAATACATTTATACATTCAGTGTGTACTTCCTCTGGCAATCTGAAATATATGGGTCTATTTTAGCTTTTAGTTTATAATTCATTAACCTCATTCCAACAGTATAAAGCCTGTGAATAGTCTGGTCTTAAAACACATCACACCCCTCAAAGCCCACTACAGGTCATTATTTCCTGCAGAATAAAGAGCAGATTCATTAGTCTGAATTCATTAGCCTGAAATTTAATATGTTCTCACTTGCACTTCTAGTACAACCCTCATACCACATGTTCACCTAGATGTGATTACTCTCCACAATTGAAGCATTGAGCCAAGTGACACGTTTTGAAGAATTTTGCAGTCTAGTTCTTAAATATTTTCAACTTGACATAAGCCACAGTGGGGATATTTGTACCATGGAAATCAGCAAATGCGACTTTTTTTTTTTTACTTCAAAGAGTCAATTTTAACATTTGGTAACGTGCCACTGCTCAGTTCTTCAAACATCCCTGCACTCTTCTGGCCACGTGCCTCTGGCATTCTGTTTTGTCCCTAGAGGCCTCTTTCTATCTTTGTTGAATTTCATCTGCTTTATCCATCTTTCCTAAAATACCACTTATTTGGCCTATTTCTAGCTCATAATCTCTTCTCTTGCTACATTCTTTCTGTCTTTTGATCTGATCTATATCCGTGACATATACAGCCAAGTCCCATACTGTCATCCAACCTTCCTATCCATGGATCCTAAAATTCACATCACCAAGAATTACCAGTCCTCTGTAATTGCTCAAAATTCAGCAATTAAAAAAAGTTCAGATTTATCAAGGCACTTTTACTACTCTTCTGTTCTTATCTGCTGATGTCTAAATCTGTAGGCTACAGCAAACTGTAGAAATTCTAATCTAGTGAGAACAGATCTTTCCTAAGCATGAAACTATTTCTACTCATCCAAATTCCTTTTATAAAGTTCACTGTGTTGCTGTGGTGGGAGGAATTTACTCAGGTAAATAATTTCTAGTTTGAATGCTACCAGGAAAATACTTCTGCTAGCTCCCTAGCACTAAGTTATTTTGTTTATAGCCTCCTCCTATTGGCTTCTATGAAAGCTACTTAGTGGCAGCAGATGAGTGGCAAGCTTAGATTGTTTTCTTTTAAAGTTTAACTGTTACATGGTTCATCATGTAAACTTAATTAACAAACATACACATGTATTTCTTAAAGTTTTGCATATTTTTGGTGTCTAAATTTAATCAATATGAAATTAATTTGCTAATTTTTTACTTATTTTTTAACCAATAAATATTAATCATGTACTCTATACCTGGAGCTGGAGACATAGTAGGGGCACAAGGAAGTCTCTATGCTCACATAGATTCCCTTATAATGCATAAGAGAGACAATTGTCAAGTGAAAAAGTGTGGACACACAGTGATAAGTGCTGTAAAGAACAATAAAGCAGGATAAGAGGATTAAGGGTACTCATAATTAGATACAGAGTAATTTCCTACTGAAAGTCATCTTTATAATAATCTATTCTAAACTATCCTGTGTAACAGGCAATTTCAATCTAACACCTCCTGGCAAAAGCCTCTTACAAATATGAGTGTGCTATGCTAGCCTACATAGCCACCACTTACCAATGCTGCCAGAAACCCTTATATGTATTCTAACATCTAATCTGTCTGATGTTCAATATTTAGGTATTATTACCCCTGTTTTGCAGATGTGGAAAGTAAAGGTTATTTTTAATGTTTACTAGGTAATGTGTTGAAGTATTGAGCCACTATTCAAAATTAGTTTTTTGTGTGTGTGCTGCTATGGTCTATATCTAGCTAATGAATTTTATTCAGTCAAGAAAGGGCTTGTTTAAAAAATCATTTAAATATGGTAATCAACTAAAAATGTAAGTTATGTGATGGGATACTATCTTAATATACTGATGATTGATGTGAATTTTCCCCTATCTGTATTTCTCTAAATCTTTCCCTATTCCCTGGGATAAACCATAAGTCTATCTTCTTAAGGAGGTGTTTTTATAGCTAAATACAGTTAAATAAATTAAGTTCTTAGTTTCTGATGTCCAAAATCCAAGATCTGGGTATAATATTAAAATAGTCTTAAAATCTTCTTGGCTAAGTAATCTCAGAAAATTTTAAAGCTCTACCTAAAAGCAGAGGGGACCTGTACCCTACTTTTAGCTAAAACCTTGAGACACAGCAAAAACTCAGCTCCCTCATGTCATAAAATGGCAATGGGCCTTAGTTTTATCTACAATCCTGATTCTCCCTGTGCTGGAGCATGGTGTTACAAAGATGGTAAAAAGCCTCAAGAGGTCTGAAAGAGTTCCTAGCAACCTTCAGTGTGGTGCACAAGTGGTTGAAAGACAGTTGGGTCTGGAAAGGCTTGCATTCAGAACAAGGAACCACACATCAGCAACCTTGAAGACTAGGTGGGGTCAAGCATGTGTTATGAACGCCAGCGTACAGAGATGACACAGTTCAAGGAAAAGGCATTTTACCCAGTGCCTTGGTGTTCAACTGCACCCCACAGGCCTACAAGCCTTGTACTTGACCAGCTTTGAGACCAAAGAAAGAGCCCAGAGTTAGCAACGGAGACAGCAGTGGTTTGATGGACAAAGGGCTTTACATGTCAAGCAAGGTCACCCCACCGTGTGTGGCAAATAGCCAGGTCAGCAGGCAGGATGTGGCAATAGTCTTCACTACCAGGGGATGGGGAGGTACCAATTATAGGGAGAATTAATTCAGGTGGCTCATCCTTTACCAGGGAAGCTAGCAGAAGGTCACACTCCTCACTGCCACTTTGATAAGCTATAATGGTGGGGATATTCTGATCTAAAGATTGAAACAGTTTCTAGCTGGGGCTGGAGGCAGGTATATAGGAAGGATGGTCATGTGAGTAGGTCATAGGTGAAGCAGGCACTGGCTGAGCAGGGGATGTACAGAGAGCAAGAGAGCAGCCATCTTGGGTGGCCTAATTGTAAACTTGAGGTAGCAAAGGCTATCTGGATAAAGATGCAGCTCAGTGAAAGTCAGTGTGAGTGCTGGGGTATTCTGAATGTACAGAACCAGGTTCCAGACACTGATGGAATGAAGTCTTGACATAGCACATTGACTTGTATTTTTGAAATATAATGTCACATTTCTTGCCAGTTTGCTCTGATGGACAAAGTTTGTAGCCACTATGAAGGGAATGTAATCTTAGAACTAAAATAGTCTAAAATATTTAAGAGGTAGAAACTCTCTCTTTACATTAAAATATGGGGACTTACAACAATAGACTGGAGCAGAAAATAAAACATTTTATTATTGGTAGATGTGATAGGTAAAAAGAAAAGAAAAAAGGAAAATAAGAGTAATATCTCCAGCTTTTGGACTATAGAACATATGTTTCTCTAAAACTTGGGGAAGGGGACAATTGTGTTCAGTATTCAAATCAAATGCTGGACTTAAATTAGCTTAGATTTATGTAGGATTTAACACAGAAGAAATTCAAAAGTGAGCAACACACAGAAACTTAAAAAAAAAATTGCTGACCAGAACCTGCATAGAAATATCAGTAGGTGCCAATTGGGTGCCAATTGCTAAATAATAATAATAAGAAGAAGAAAAATGTCAACATCCAAGTTTCAAAAAATTAATCAGCTTTCATGGCATTTATCTATTTCCTGTTTTAATAATTGAGAATCTTTGTAATGTTCTTAATAGAAGATAACATAAAGCAAGACTGTGCATTCATACCTATAACACGCTTCTTTTTCCTTTTACCTAGTTATAAGCTATTTCTTCTAATCAATAGCATTAGACAGAATTAGGTCCTAGAAAACAAAATGCTTATTTAAATAAGATAGCTTTGCCATTTATTCCTTAAGTTTGATGCTGGAGAAAAATATAATTATGGTAAACACAAGTTTCAGAGACCTCTTTTCTGCACTAAATAGTATAACTTGATTTGAAATAATTTTGTCATGTGTGTTCCTTTTTACACACAAAAAAAGAATGTCTCTGTCTTTTAGTCTTCCACTTCCAGTGTCGTTTTTTAAAGCGGCGATCCCTTGCAAAATGTAAGTCTCAAGCTACACTGCAGAATCTATTTTTATGGAAGGAAATATCCTTCTGTATGATCCTCAAATGAAAAGCTGTCATCCATCTTCTGAATAGGCTTTATCCCTCCTTCAATGGCTAGTTTTTGAAACTGCTGATGACTAGAAGCAATTCTTTATAACTCCCTAAATAAAGACATCAGTCTATCAGCAAGAAACAGTACATGAGCTGGAAGGGGCAGCTGTCTCCAAGGGGGGGCAGGGGAGAGGGTGCTGGGGAAGAGCACTTACCAGCTTAGTTAAAAGCTGCTCAATGTTATTATTGAGTGTGTGTCAATGTGATGTGTCCTTACAATTTAAAATGCTGCTTCAAGCAAAAGGGTTTTTTTTCTTTTTCTTTTTAATTTATGCTATATTAACCTAAGCATATAAATTCTTCCATGCAAAAGATTCTTACCCTACCATCAAAGGTAATTAAAGTCGAAAAGGAAACTTCAAAGCCAAAATGAGAACTGAATCTTAAAATGATCAGTTCATTTTAGGATTAAAGAAAAAGCATTATTCAGAGTTTCTTAGAGAAAAGCAAAGGTGAAGCAAAAAACTCTATAGTGCCTCATCCACATAGCCCACCCCTCCCTTACCCTGACCTTGCCTTTTATTGTACTCTTTTTGTGAAGTAGGATATATTATAATTAGAATCAGTGAAAAGTACAGTGTGATAAGCTATTCAAAAGCAAATGGACAGAGTGAGAATTTATCCTTCATGTAGCTTATGTATTTTCTTTGTAGACTCTCCTCCTCCCTCCTGCTGATTCTTAGAAAGATTTTAGTAACTTCTTTTTCTCCCCCATTTTGAAAACTCATAAAAGTACACCTTGGTATATAGATCTTTTAAAAATCTGTTTTTTCTGGGCTTTTTCGTTCAGCTTCTATAATGTGTAAATCATGTTCTTCAGTCCTAGAAATGTTCTGGAATTATTTTATTGATGATTTCCTGTCTTCCATTTTCTCTTTTCTCTCTGTTGGCCTGTTAGATGGGTCTCCTAATTTTCGTTTTTTTCCCCCCATTTAGTCTTTCTCTGTTCTGTCTCTGTCTTAATCTCTCTCAGGCTCTATCATACATACATTTACACACACACACACAAATTGTCTTTTCTTTTAACCTTGGTTTTGAAATGAAATATCAGTAAGATATTTGATAGGATATTTCTTTTCTGTCTTCCCTTCACTTTTTTTATGGTAGGCGATATATAGATAGATAGATAGGTAGATAGATAGATAATTTCTAGAGCTCATATTAATTTATCGGAACTCCTAATTAGACGCTGTAAATTCACTTTTACTTGTCATATTTTCTAGGACATTCTCTTTTTGTTCTTTTTTCCCAGAAAATTTTCTTGACTTCTTTTAAACATTCTCTTGAAGTTTCAGTTTCTGTTTTTGTATTTTTAACTTTTAGTAGAGCTTTCTGATATTCTCTGATTATTTACCTCTTTTCTGTAATAACTTGTTTTTATTTCATGGATGTAATATTTTATCACTTTGTGTATTGTGTGTGTGTGTGTGTGTGATTTCTGCTTTTCCTATTATTTCCGTTTCCTACTAGCTGTTTTTATTTTTTTGTTGTTCGACTTGATTTGTTTATACTATTCTCTGTCTTTCAAACTATGTAATCCAATGTCCATTCTGTTAATATTTGAGAATGAAGCACTAAAACTGAATTGTAAGGTCTGTGAATTGATACATGTGTCAGAGAACTTTTAATTGGTTATTTTTAGTGTGATATGATTGCTTGAGGGTGTGATCCTGTCATTCTATAAAGGACAATGATCAAATGTGAGTATTGGATATGTTTTTTTCTTGGTATATTTGTTTCCTCCAGATGTGAGTATTTTTTTTTCCTATCCAGTGAGATAAACCTGTCTACCAGAGTTTTATAATCACAGCAAGGCAAATGAATCAGAGGAGAGGATGGGTCTCACTACTCGATTTGTATTGTATTCATTATTTGTCCAGGAAGTATATGTATGTGTGTTCACGTGTGTGTGTTGGGGGGGGATACACAAGAAAATTCCCAGCCAAAGCAATGTGAATATAAAATACCTGCATCTAAACCAGTGTAGTCATTTTCTAAAGTTATGTTTTTCTGTCAATTGGAGAGGACTATAACCATTGAGAGAAAGTGCTAGCTACTTAGAAGTGTTTCCAAAACTTGACTGTGCATTAGCATCAACTGGAGGGTGTTAATTTACTATATTTGACTATTCCCTAAACCATGCCTACTAAGTCAAAATTTTGAGTTATCAGCCCCTGGGGTCAGTTTTATTATGATTTTTATTTTATTCATTCATTCTGATGCAAGTGAAACAATGAGAAGCTTATAACGAATGGCCAGTAGTAAAAGGCCTTATGAAATAAAAAATAAATTCTCAGAAATAAATTATCACAGCACTAAGAAAGCAGTAAATTAGGAAAATTTCTTTCTCCCAAATTCTTATTCTTTAAACTGAGATTCTTCTAGGAAGTATTGGATTAACCTTTGCTTAGTTATTGTTTTATGCTTTCCATTTAGGCTTTATTGTTGCTTCAATTTTCTCCAGTCTTTCATTCTGTAGACTGAGTATAATTCTTAAGTACATTATCTTTCCCTCATGATCTGGAAGTTTACACCTAACTTACATTGCATTCAAATTTAAGTTGAAGTTTAAAAATGAACTACAACACAAATATTTATATCTAAGTTCCTCTAATTATAAACACTTATATCCTGTTGGTAAATATCTTCTAGGATTAAATTAGCAATTCATCATCTTTTATCTTGCTAGATTTTCTAAATTTTAACCCTCTCCCCAAGAATCAGTAGATTTTAAACACAGGTGATTGTTATTTTTATTATTTCAGCTATGTAACAGACATTTTTCTTATTTTAGTTTTACCCCCATTGAAGATACAAAGTATTATCACTTGTTACTCTTTCCACCTGACATAGTAGTAAGAATACTCTACTTCTCTGCAAGATTAATGCTTATGTCTAACAGATCCACGGTGGCATATTTGTGTAATTTGAAAAGAGTTTTCAGTACTTTGCTCATTTGGAAAATGGAGAAAGATAGTGTATTCTCTCTCCTAGCTGTTCTGGTTCCATATTTATTTTATCTATTGTATATTCTTCAAAGTATGATTACTAAGAGCTTGTTGTTTGTTTGCTATGTGATTAAATAAATTTAACTGACTGCATATATGATTTAAATTGGTAAAATGGGATTAGAAATTTTGGTTTGGATATGGGCAATATTTTCCAATAATTTATATGTGATTAGAAAACAGAAGGACTCTGAGGGGAATCAAGAATATTCAGGTATTGCTGACTGGTACTCTCTTATCAAAAAATACAAAAGTCAGAATCCAAGAGTCTCAAGTAATATGAATCTGTAGTAGAAATGACAGAGACTTCAGTACTTTTCAACGATTAGTGATATTTAAGTGAAATTTGATACATAGTTACATACATTTAAGTTATTCTACCAATGCAAGAACAAAGATCAGTAGAATTTTATGTAAATATGTCATCTGAATTTCTATTTTATATAATAAATGTTTTGCTATTTTATTTAATTGAGAAATGTAAATACATTTATTATTTAGTGTTGCTGAAACCAGTTTCTATGTAGGTCAAAAAGTTTTGGTGGGGGAAAAAGATACTTCCTTTGAATTGTATGAATAAAATCAAAATCAGACATCTAGTTCTCTGAAATAATACTTTTTGTGAACATACAATGTAATATTATCTGCCTAAAAACAAACAAAGGAGTAACATAGTAATATGAAATAACGATGAATTAATGAGTTGCATATAAAATATATGAAATATGGTATAGAGAAAATGGACTGTTTAGCAGTTTATAAGATAATAGCTTTTGAAACTTTACAGAGATTGATAAGTATCATACAGAAAAGCACTGATATGATTAAATTTCAAATTTTCTATATGAAAAAATAATTTGATAAAAAATGAAATCAAGAAGGTAGGGCTATATTTTTATTAAGAATTACTTAAAAGGACTATTTTAATAAATATGAAAAGTTTTATCTATGTAAATGAGCAAATAATATGAACAATAGAAATAGAATTATGAATGATAAATAACATTTACAAATAAGGTTACTATTGCCAGTAATCAGGATACAAAAATAAGAAGTTTTGAGACACAATTTAAAACCTATTGGATTGCCCTGAACACTAATTAACAGAATATTTCATGCCAGTAAACTACTAAATTTAATAAAATAGATTATTCATTGCTTGCAGCAACATACCAAAGGCATTTTCAGTGATCCCATTCACATTGTTTAAGCATGCCACTGTATGGAATTTATCCCAGAGAAATAAATATTTTTTCAACAGATAAAAATGACTATTGCATGAAAAATTTGTTCCATTGATATAATACAATGAAGAAAACATAAATGTTCTAACTAAATAAATGAAAACACCTTAAATATCCTACAACAAATGAAAAATTAGATTATATTACACTGAACTCATAGAATATTAGTCAGTGATTAAAATTAAAATCATGAATCATGAAGCCAATCATAAAACATGAAAACATGCATTAAATGACATGAAAAAATAATCACAAGACAAAATTGTATAATATTATAAAAAGCTATATCATATATGAATGCTTGCATATGCACAAAATCACTTTCATTTTAGGTTGTGGGCTTAAGTTTCTACCTTTTTTTGCAAAAGTATAGAAAAACTATCACTGTAAATAATGTAGTCTTATTAAATTATTGCTATCAAAAGAGAAAAAGTGCTATTTCAGAAAAATGAACAAAAACAAAATCTTTTAATAAAGTAGGTATATAACCTAGTTAAATTTGCTTGAAATAATTAGAAAGCATACATTCTAATAAAATTTAAAAGGAAGGATAACAGATATTAAGTTTATTTCTTGTCTGCATGATTTTATAAGATAATTTCTTTATACAATAAATTAATGTCATAAAAGACATTGCAGATGTATTGTTGATTAAGTACAATAAATGTCAAACAAAATGGAAAGATTTAGCAAAAAAAATTATTATATATACAAAAATTATGCATGTATAACTTCCACACACATACTTAAATAAAAAGAAGGAAATCAATGAAGAGCAAACTCCAGTGTTCAACATTTACTCTGTAGTGGAAAAAGGTACAGAAAATACTCGTTCTGAAAGAAACACGTTTTTAATGGCAAATGTAATTCTAAGCATTAGACTTTGAAAAGATAGGAGAATGCTTTTTAATGAATGTGAAGTAATATTTCAAGGGAAAATTATTCTCTAATAGAAAGTTACTATTCATAGAAACTAATTATAAGAGAGGATTTCACTAATTTTAAAGGTGTCTGACCAAGGTGAAAAATTAACAATAAATCATATTGCCATTGCTGATCACCTGGTGATGTGCCAGCACTTTGCCATGTGTAAGTTTGAGCACCCATGGAGTTCAGTGACCCATTCACCACAGATGAAGTTTACCACAAGATTGTTAGATGTATAGAATGTGAAATCATTATGTATTTTAAAATCCTGAATTCCGATGAAAATTCTTTTCTTTTTCACTAAGATATTCATAATTCTTTACAGTGACAAGTAATTACTCTAAGTGATTAATTGACATTTGGACTTTAATTAGCTAATGCTGCATTTGTAATTTTATAATTTAAAGGAAATATAAATGAGTCTGCCATTAATAAAAATAAGTTTTGATTCAACTGATTTCCTTGAGCTTAAAAAAAGTGTCTTTTTCAAACATTTTCTTCATCAGAAGAAGATATCAAAATCTTGACCATGTTAAATTTGCTAGCATTTATCCAAATACTTTATGTGAAAATCTAATTGACCTCATATCTTCATAGCTCACATGAGGTTTGGTAATGTTTTAGCAAACTACCGGTGACTTAGTATAGGAAACAAACAAAACATACTTTTAAAACATAATTCTTCATTTCTGAACAAAAGAAATCTAAGCTTGTATTGCTACTATATATTGTTCTATAAAATTATTGCATGTTTTTAAAAGAATTCAAAACAAGCAAAAGGTTTTGCATATCAAAACAGAAAAATCCTAAACTAGCACTTTCAATAATACACAAAGAAGTTAGTGTGAAATAAATGAGATTTCTGCAGGGAGCATCCACATATATCAAAAAACAGCAGTATCATTTTCTCTATTGATATTGAAAGTTTGACAGTCTTCTTAAATTTCATTTAACATCATTTCTTAAATGATGTTTGATAAATGATGCATATGCTTTAATTAATGTTTTTTGCCAGTGTATTTTTTCTTAAAGTTATGTCCTACATGATCAACATTTTTGAGAGAGAAAGATTCTTGTTTGAAGAGAAAAGAATGACACCTAAAACCTCTAATATTTGTAGAAGAACATTGTCATATTTTTATTTGCCAGAGATTTTTCTATATGTTTTGTGTGTATGTGTGTGTGTTTTCTAAAAAAGGAGAACAAAATCTCAATCATAATACTTGGAATCATCTGTTATTTTTAGCCAGATTTATATATGTATATATGCTTCCTTTTCTACTAAGAGAAAATAGTAACCTGGGATAGTCAAAAGATTCATTTATAGGATCTGCCGAGACTACTTGTTACAGCAGTTCAGTACCACAGGTTGATTAACTTGTTATGCATATATTATACTTATTTAATTTACATTTAAGAATGTTTTCCAAATTAGCTCTCAAGATAGAAGGTCCTTTTACTGATGTCTTTCTTCATAGCTCTTTTCAATCTCAGAAAATCATTCTGTCTTCTTATCCTCTGCTTGTGAGATTATTTCTAATGTACCTCCTGGGAAATGTTCTCTTTGAAATTGGCAACACTTAATGAAAAATATATACATATTCATCATTAAAAGGAAGATACTGAAAAAATATTGCTCGTATATAATCACTCTGAGCAGAAGAATTATTTTGAACATGAAAGAAATCATTAACTGTAAATAATCCAGGGATCAAAGATCTGACGGGAGAGGGGGTGGAGTGGGCTAGAGGGCAGACTCTCCACCCTGTGTGGGCTATCTGAAACACAGTTCAGAGAGGAAAAGAGTTAGCACAGTTGTGCCAGCACCAAGATTTCCTTCAGGATAAGGCCAAGAAGCATTAAAGGAAGCTACGTCAGCCATTACAGATAGTGGAAAGGAGCATGATTTTTGGTTAACTGCTTTCTGCTTCAACAAACATATTAATGATAAAGACCTTTTCTATAATTCTGGCTAACCTTTTAATGAAGGGAAATAAATACATGGTTTTGGAAATGTGCTTTTCTTCACTAAAACTCTTTCACTCCAATTAAATAATGAAGATTCTATTTAATGCATTTCTGTTCATACAAATTACCTATGCAGATTTAGGATTATCAAAATAGATCGTTAGGCTCCATCATGTCATTTTGGGATTTACATTTAACAACTATCCCTACTGTTAACTAGCTGTGTGCATTTAAAATTGGGCTCAATTTATGAAATGTATCATTACATAACATTTTTCTCTGCATGATATTATTTTGCATATATGTATACATATAATATATATATTAGAGTTTTATCAAAAAGCACACATGTTAAGTGTTAAAATATTTCTTTATTTTGAAAAATGCCACTGCATCAGCTAGGAATATATTTATTTTCTGGATATAAATTTTAAACTTTTTGAAGTTGGCAATTCTGTAATAAATTTTTTGTATCACTCAGTTTTAGGACTTCAGAAAAATACAATTAGAAAAATAAAGTAATGAACAAATTCCAAGATCAAAGAAAGCTGAATAACTTCCCAAAAATTAGTTACTATCTTTTGTTCTAAGATGACAATGTTTAGCTCAAAGACTAAAATACAAGAAAGTATATTTTTCAGGGTAATAGTGGAAATAAGATACATTGAAAAAAGTTAAACTATTTTCTACTTCTGTTTCATGACAGATTGAAATATTCAGAACCTATAAATCAAAAAATGAAACATAATAGCAAAAGTAATTAGGTTTAGAAGAATCAAGAATATATCCTCAAAATTATTGTATTTAGATGAGAGAGAGAGAGAGAGATGGAGAGATAGATACAGGGATAGAAATACATAGTTACACAGAACTTCTAAAACAAACTAGATGTATTCATAAAGTATCATCATACAGATGTTTTGATATTATGGGCAAATTTCCAGATCCACTCTACTAGTTTGTATAGTTCTGAATCATTTTCAGTTACCCATTGGTTCTAGGGAAGAAGTAGAAAGAATTGTCTTCAAAGTAAGAAAAAGATGTTTAATTCTAACTTGGCTGTTTATTAGCAGTCTGACATTGGGCAATTTAGAGAACCAGTCTGAGCTCCAGATTGCTCTCACTGTCAAAAATGAGAAGAAGAATAATATATAATTATAAGGTGATTGTGATAATTAAGTTAAGGCATACATGGAATCACAGTGATGAGCAATTGATAGGTGTTTAATCATATAATTTTTTTTTTCCTTTCACTTCCAAGACTCAGAAAAAAGTTTGAGTACCTAGGTCCTGGGATGGACTGAGTTGGGAATAATTTAGATGAAGTCAGTGGGCTTTCCTGATATTAACTGAATTTGGTATTTTTGGACTGTTAAGAATGCATACTACATATACAAAAGTGGGGCTCGAAACTATGCCCTTTTCTATTTCTATTGGTTATAAATTGACCCAAAACATTGTATTATATGGGATTAGTACTATTCATATCCTATATCTAGCTGATAAGATCAGTGAGTGCAACATTATAGCAAAATTACTGCTAGTTAGGATGTAGTCTTTATTTTCTCCAATATATATTGTTTGTGGTTTTTATGACGTTTTGCCTTTGAACATTGATCACAAGCAAAATGTTACAACTGTAGTTATAACTGATGCTTGAGATTTACTTAATACACTTAGATTACACTGTGATTATCATTGAATATATTTTTAATCCTATTGGGATATTGAAACTTTAACTTGGGTGACCATTTGGCAGCATCACTCCTCCAATTTTGACAAGTTTATCTCAAATTCTAAATAAAAGTAAATGCAGAAGCAGGAATGGACCCAATAATAACAAGTGCCATTTCTGCTCCCATCTTGTGTATCCAGCATTAATACTGTCTCTAAGTCTACCAGAATCAGTAAAAAAAAAAAAATTGTCTTAAAGAACTTATATTTTAAGAAAGATAAATATATATAAACTCTATATCTTATAACACCTTTCAGACAGGCTGTTATTTTTGTAGTATATTTGGGAGTTGGTATAAATTTTGTTTGTTCTAAAAGATGAGAGATTTGAATTTGTTTTTAAAGAAAATTGGTTTATAAGAAAGAGACAAATGCTATGGCTGGCTTGTTTTGATTTATCAAACTGAGCTTATTCTCATTGTCATGCCATCAGTGCAATATTTTAGCTATAAACTTTAAAATAAAATTTATAAGTACATGCAATATAGTAATAAAGCTATAACCTATTAATATATTCGTAAACATTCTTTTTAAATACTTCCCCATATTTGTTGATTGTTCAATTACTGATCTGAGACACAGACATTGCTTTATATTTTATTAAATGCAAGTTTACATCTGAAAATTACTCTGACCTCTTTCAGCAAACATATTCCATTCTGAAACAAACATCAAGATGTTATTGGCACACCATAGTTTGCAATCAGAAAAAACATTTAACTGGGTCTTCAGCCATTACCATATTTTACTGTGTTATTATTTTTTCAATAACATAGAACAGAAGCTCAATAACAAAAGGACCTTTTTAAATTTTAAATTTATCACTGACATGAAATAAAAATTTTTTATAGTTTCTTTTATGAATTGTACTTTTTAATGCAAGGTTTTTCTGTTTGGCAGAATGAAGTCAAGTAGTGATATTTTATTAAGTGATACATAATTTATTTTGAGATATTGTGACATTTTCTCTCAAGAATAACTTTAGGGGGCACTGTGCTGCCAGAAGAGAGCTCTCCGTGGGCTTGAGATTATCTTGCTTTCTTTCTTTGCATATGAAAGTATTTTAGCAAGTTTTTTAAGTAATCATGTCAAAAGTGTTAAAGTTTATTAAATTTGTGTTTTTTACTACAACACTGCCTAGAAAAACAGTTTTGAAAGTTGTTGGAGAGAGTATGTTTCCAGAAAACAAAAAGCTGCATTTCGGTAGTAACTTGGAGCTGAAAGTTGTTATCTCCAGTTTGTTTTGGGTTTAGGAAACAACCCATCTAACAAACACAGGAAAAAGCAGAAAGGCATCTCACCTGAAAACAAAGAGGGTGTAAGAATATTTACAATAATAATTGACTGTATTGTAACTGAGAAAAAATATTATTAGTTGTCTGTGTAAAAGAGTAGCTAGCCAGAATCAAAATTCAAGGTGTAAAAAATTTTTAAATAAATTTTAGTTAACAGGAAGGCCAATGGGAAAAGAGAAACAATGATGACAACAAAAATAAAACAATACCAGCATATATAGCCATTTGATGTTTCCAGTGACTTAGCTCTATAAACCTCTCCCCTACCTCCACCCCTACTCCATCAATCATCTCTGACATCTGTATTATATTGGCTCCAAAGCAGGTCTTTTTTTGTCATCTGGTGAGATCAGAGTAAAGGCTTCTGAAGAAACGATTCAACCTGTTAATGGAAAACCCTTCCCTTTGCATGCATCTTTTAGTTTGTCTGATTGTAATAAATTAATTCAGTTGCTTGAGATAGAGCTACCTGGAGGATTTCTGTAGCCTACATCCAAATTATACAGCATTGGCTACATAACATTTATACATTTTTATTTTAGATATTTCAGGAACAATTAAAATGTTTGTCTTTCATATTAGAAATTTATTATTATCTCCTCTTCTTACATTTTCAGGTGATATTTGAGGGTAATGCCTATAACACATGTGTGGATTTCATAGTAAGGTACAGAATTGATTGATTCAGAAGAGAAAACATATGTTTCATATACCTTAATACCTTAAATATGAAAATTACATGTAGAGAAAAGCAAATAGGTCTGAAGACACCACAAATATTGAAATAGAAGATTGTTAAAAAACAGTGAGAAATTTTTTTAATGTTGATTTTGTGGAAACAGATGAACACTCATGTTACTGATAAAAATGAGTTCAGTGTATATAATTGATCTGTTCACAAGGGGTCGTGAGTTGATGTTTAGTATATTTCAATTTACTTGTTGTTTTGCTACTATTTTTAAAGCCCCGTTAACTGTTATAATGGTGAAATTATACAAAGAGTATGAGTAGGTAAATAAGAAGAATTTGACAAACATTTTGTTATCATCAAATTTTTATGACAAATAAGACCAAATATCTAGTAGTGTTCTTAAAAAAAAAATGAAAAGATCTAAGAAACATTGTGGGTGGGTTTTTCTTTGCTAGAGAATAGAAATGGTCAATAAAGATTCAGTTCAATTCCTGATTATTTCTTTAATTAAATACTAAAAAGTTTTTGTGAATGGCTAAATTAATTTTAAAGGCTATTTAGCTAACTTTAAGCCTGTATTTTTAGAATCATTGGTGCTTCAAGTGAATTACTTTCTTCTTTCAATTCTATATTATTGTAACCTATTGGGGAATTATTTGCTGTTATGATATTTAAGGACACAAAGTTATCAAGATGCATTTTTTTTAATGTCAGATGTATTCAGGGCTTCGGAATACTTTTTCTCTAGTTGTATTTCTAAGCATTCCAGTTCTCTTAGGGCTTAAATCAATGGGAAGAATTAAGAAGAGTAGAAGAAAGAATATTAGATAATCCCAGATTTTATATCTTTATCAGTGTTCAATGGAAGAATTTTAGGAGATTAGCAACAGGCTAAGTGGATTTCTTACTTCCCCCTGTGAAATTTAATAATGTTCTTTATCTCCTGTTTATGGCTTTGAAGAAGTTCAACAAAATTTTTAAAGGAATTTCTTGAAACTCTTAGATATGTTCTTCACAAAAAAAAAAAAAACAACAAAAAAACTCTTACTGTGTTTTTGTGTGTGTGTGTGTGGAGTTTCTTACCTAAAATAAAGTTAGTGGTTAGGCACACAAAATGTCTGTTGCTGTATGGATTTTGTGATCCTCGGTAGAAATTTTTAGTATTTTATAAATCACAATCATCGTTTTACTTCTGCTTTGCACTGTCTGTAGTGAATTTATGATTATGCCTAGCACTTTTAGATGCACACTACCAAGGAGCTTTTAATATCACAGTGTATATGTTTACTCTTTAGAATATGATTTTATTTCACAATAAATAATTTACCATTTTTGAATATGTGTTTGAGACCCAAATTCTAGGTAAAAGTAAGTAATTTTATTCCTCTTTATTAAGGTTTACAGTTTTGTTTTTTTTTATTTTTAAACTTGGAGATCTACAACATTTTCTGTAGGGTTGGATTATTTAAAAAAATTAAACTATAAAGAATATATCTATCTATTATTTAGGTCTTTTTTATTTATTTATCTTTTTATTTAGATCTGTTCTTTTCATGGACTAGATTTTCTTTTGACAATTTTACACTGAATTGATGGAAAGAATAGAACTGTCATATGTTAATATGCACGTATATGCAAATACATGTATCAGTAAAAAAAAAAAAAAGAAATAATTTAGTTTAAAATTTCTCACCCTTGAGTAAGAATAATATTCAAATTCAACAATGTTTTCCTGAAGAATATATGAAAACTATAAAGCATACTTACAGAGATAACTGAAAACATTTGGCTCATTTATATTAAGAGCATTCCCAAAAATATACTTAGATTTGTTGCAATCCAACATTTTAAGAGTGAAGTGGAATGGCTATTTGTGGACATAGAAGGATGTATTTATGTATAGAAAAAAGACAGTTTTCCTTGCTAAGAATATTTGTAGAAAAGTCCTTTTTGACTAAATTTTGTCAGCTTTTATTTATTTTTTGAGTTGTTTATACAAAAGTAATAAAATAACAACCTCAGTCTCCACAGGGATAATTCATTTGCCTTTTTTTCTAACACTCTAAATTTCAGTCTTTGTTGGTGCCATCTCAGATCTTCTATTAAGTGTACTCTGGAACCAAAAGCATCAGAGTTTCTTGGGATCTTGCTAGAAATACAGAACATTAAGCCTTGCTGCAGACCTACTGAATCAGAATCTGCATTTTAACAAGATCCCTAGATGATCTCTATGCCTCATTTTTAGAAGCACTACTGAAAGGTAATGGAGTCTTGAAATAAAATTTTAAAGCAATAACCAGAAAAGGCCAGGACAGAATTAAGGAACCCAGTGAAATATATGTATTGCTACCCCTTACAATTTTTTTTTTTATCTCTTGAATCATCTGGCTTTGTTTATGTTCAATGCAAGTATGCTATCTTTTCTCCATGTGTTCTTCTCATTTATCTCCAGAATCCCCAAACCCTGTTATAATAAAAGAATACTGTACAAATATCAAATTCTCAGTAAGAAGTCATAAACACTGAAGGGTATCTAAGGAATGGAAACTTCACCCCTTTGACTATGAAACAGACAAAAAAGACAATGGCTGTTTAGTTGATGGCTTCTTTAAAAAGCATTAATGGAGTCAACTTCCTCCAGCAATGCCTGTCTGACTCAGCCACCCATAGCGTGAAAATCTGAATACCTCATTTGAGTGTTTTTGGCTTCTTAATTGAACTATAATCATGAAGATGTTTTGCTTCATAGGAAAGAAAACGGTGACTATTTTATGGCTTTTGCTCATTCATTGGGAAATTTGAATTTATTATAAAAACTCATCAGGAATTTTAAAAAATTGAGCTATTTTACTTGGCTAACAGAAAAACTAATGATTAGGAGGAAATGAGAACTTGTAAAATCTTTTTCCATACCATAATATATATGGAGAAATATATTAATAAACGTATAAGTATAGTTCCTGGAATATATATTTTATATATTATCTTTTTTTTTCCTAATAAGTACAAAATGGCAAATATGTTGAAACAATAAGTATAGGAACAGATTTCAAATTTTGAAAATTATATTCTTACTTCAGCTCCATGTCTGAAAATATTTAAATATTTTCAAAATATTCAAAATTTATGATTAATGGCCTTTAGCATAAAATAGTCATTCTAAACCAGGTGTTAGCAAACTTTTTTTGTACAAATGAGATGGTAAAGGCTTTGTAAACCATACTGTCTCTTTGTCAACTATTCAACTCTGCCTTTGCTGAAGGAAAGGAACCATGGACAATATGAGAATAGATGGATGTGACTATGTTCAAATAAAACTTTATTTACTATATGAAACAGCAAGCTTGATTTGGCCCATGAAAGTGCCCTTTCTAAATATCTTTATTTATAAATAAACATTTTAAAATAAAGTAAATAATCTTATTCAAAATCCTAAATTAGTACTTTCCTGTGTAATACAAGCTTAAAAATAAAAAAAATATGTATTACCTAAATTTCAGGAAAAACACTCATTTTTACTAGTTTCTGCAGACTGGCTTTTAAATAAAAGTAGATAATTCCCAAGCCTCCCATTACTTGGATTCTGCAGCTTAGATTTAAGGGTCTCATGAGTTAAAATAATGCAATATTTACAACCTTTCATTCCATGGGCAATTTCATTTTATTTGGCTCAAATGGAAGGGGATTTGACTCAGAGATTGTTGGGTTTGGCATGTACTCTTGTACCAACTAGTGCCAAAAAAGAATATTGAAAAATAGGCTTATGTACCCCTGGAATAAAATGTTTACCTTAATGTTTCTCTTTCTTCTGATAAATTTATAAAATACTGACCATTTTTGCCCCTTTCAGACTAGATTTCTTTGCACACATATCAGATATTTGTTGGTTATCATCTAGATTATATAGTTTACAATGTCTCAGCTGTGAATATTGGTATATTTAACAGATCTCATATTTTCTAAGATTTACCAAAAAACACCTATACTGAACATTTCAGCAAGTCATATTTTATTCCAGAAATAGTCTTCAATCTCTTCTAGAGATTGAAGGCAAGGGATGTTTCCCAATGTAAATCATGTTTTCTTTTAGTAGGAGTAGTAGTAGTAGTAACAATGATGATGATAATAATAATAATTATTTTTTATTTAATAATTATTAAAATAATAATAATTATTATTATCATTATTATTATTATTATAATAGACTGATTTAACTTCCAATTTTAATTCTGCTATTATAGTTAGTAGGTAACATTTTTTAAAAGAGACAAGGTTACTGACATGAATTACTTTTTATATTATTTTCCATGATGTGACTTAATATTAAAAAACTGAAATTTAATGGAAATGTACATCATAATATACCATTTGTATGGTTATTTTTATTAGAATCAGTATTTTATACATCCAGTAGACTTTAAATGGTTATGAATAGGAGTATGCCCAGTCCCTAGATCTACTGCAGATACTGAGATACATAACCAAAAATTAATACTATTAAGACACAATGTCTTTCACAAATACACAGATAAAAGGGAGGAAAATGCTACCAGAGTCAGTTATATTGAATTAATCCACTTAAAGCTCCTACATTTCAAAGAATTTCTATGTATTTAGAAAGCCTTTAACAACACTTCTGGCTTCCTTGGGGCTCCTAAAGAGCTATGTGGTAGCAATAAAAAGCTCTTTACCACAGGGATCCCTACAATTAAGAAAAGCAAAGATTGTAAAAGTTTGCTAGTTTTGAAATATTAGCTTGCCTCCTACTTAAATCCAAACAAAAGCACACTATGACTCTAGGTCAGCCCAATACAGACAAAACCCGAACTCTGATTTGCCCCATACAAGGCACTATAATGGAGTGGAAGCAGCAGCTACTTAATATATGAGTTAAAATTACCCGTGACTGAAGTGAGCACATCAATCAAAAGTTTTGGCATGTAGTGAGCCAGACAAATCAGTGTGGTGAGCCTGAGGGCAGGAAAAGCCTCTGTTCTGTATTCAACAGTTTTCAAATTACCATGACATCCCTTTGCATACACCACCCGACTTCCAGCAGGTGGATTTTTGAGGCATTGTGCTTGGAACACAAAGATGGATGAACTAAGAGCATTTGAGATAGTTTCCTGTTTTGTTTTCTGACAATTTGGATTGCATAAAGCCTTCTAGATTCTTAGCATTTTTTAGGTGTTGGGAAAGGAATTAATACAGATCACTAAGAACAGAAAATTCAACAGAGATGGAACAGAAATATCTGTAGATGCTGATTTATGTTTTAAGTAAAAATTGTACATCCGCTTGAGCCATCTCAATATAAGTGCAATTTGTTACTTTAAGTGATTTCATTCAAAGCCCTAATGTTTCTGTTTGTTTTTATCAATTTCAATTAATTACCAAATATCTTGAAAACTGAAAGAGAGCCTTTCTTAATAATTATGTGTCTATTTTAAATAGGAATTTTGTACAAGCATGTCTAGGAGGAAAGTGCAGTACACAGTTTTGGCAGAATACATCCCATCTTTCACACATGCATTCAGTTAGTAATCTCAGAATGAATTCTGCCCACAGCTCTGTATAACTACTTTCCACTAAATCTCTGAGGAGCAACGATGGAAAATCTAAGAACAGAATTTGCTTCAATAAGAACATGGATCTGCAGAAATATGATCAGATAATTCTGCCTGCTTTCTAGTTCATTTTTCACTATGACATAATATAAAGAAGTAGGATACTCTATTTTATTCAAATACCATATCCGTTGTTACTTTTATTAATTAATCATATAAAATAACTCAGTTCTGAGTTAGTATTAACAGTATTTTTAAAATATTATGGCGTTAAAAATACTATAATTGCAGAGTAATAAAGACTCATGTCTCACCAACTTTAAAGCAAACAAAATAAAAACCAGATAGAAGCAAAATATATGCTAAAAGGGTTTTAGTTACAGGATCAGAAAGTAACTGAATTAGTGAATACAAGTTGTAAGAAGTGCTATGTTAATGGTATAAAGCTGGCAAGTAAGTGAGTTTTTAACTTTAATAATTGTGAATGGATCCTGGATGAAAGAAAAAACAAAGAAAAACCTCTCGATCATTTTTACTCACTGATTTGACCAATTGAGACAACTGTGAAACTAACATCTAAATGTTATAATCTCTGAGTTTCAGGGCCCAAATGATAGTTTTCTCATGTAGCATGCCTCTTTTCTTCCTGTCCTTCAGTTGTTGCATGTAATTATTTAACTATGCATGTCCCTAAAAGGGGCAGAATGCATACAACTTCTTTTAATAAAAGAGAGATAAGAGAAGTTTTTTAAGAGATATTTAAAGTACTTTAGTTGTATTCACTATGTACCCACTCTACCATATCACTTCATATATGGATGATGGAATAAGCTTAAAATTATAAATATCTCCTGCAGCATAGGACAAAGTACACAAAGTATTTAGCACAACAGCTTCTATATTTCCAAAAGCACATTAATCTTCTAACAATATGAATTTTATGATTTGACTTTAGTATATGCAAAAGATACAATTGTAATACAAAACACACTAAACTTGAAAAAATAAAATTGCCTTGTAAAACTGAACATTTGCAACCCTTACAGTATAGCAATAAGCTCAGAAGAATATATCCAAGAGAATATTGGCACAAATGTACCAGGAAGTGGTACAAAAATATTCATAGCCCCATTTTCTGTTATGGCAAAACACTGAGGATAAGGTAAATTTTCACTTGCAGAATAATGCATTAATACATTGTAGTATATGTACAAAATAGAATATTATACAATAGTGAAAATAAACCACAACTAAAAGCAATAACATGAGTGAAGCTTGAAAACATAGGTGAGGAACACACAGACAGATGTAAGTTATTTGTAATATTCCAATTCTCCAGTTAAATAAATAAATTAAATAAAAAAAGATGATCTGGCAAAGGACAATTGACAATAATGGTTAAAAACTAGAAATTATGATCAATCAATTCTCTGTACTTTAGATCCTTAATAAGAAAAAATAGGAATGACTGCATGTATAAGTAAGCTTGGTCTGCCATAACAAAATACACAGACCAAGTGGCCCCAACAATAGATGTTTATTTTCTCAAAATTCTGAAGGGTAGAGGACCATGATAAAAAAGCCAGCAAATTCTGTTTCTGGTGAGGACTCTTCTCTTGCTGTGTCCTCACATGGCATCTTCTCTGTCTGTGCAGAGAATCTCTGATGTCTCCTTCTCTTCTTGCAAGGACACCAATACTGTCCAATTAGGATCTCACCTTTCTGACCTCATGTAACCTTAATTACCTACCTAAAGACTCTCTCTCTAAATATAGTCACTTTGGAGTTTGGGGCATCAACAGATGAATTTGGAAGAGACACAATTCAGTCTGTATCACTGCACAATGGTGATGACATTCAAATCTATTTTTATAAATAAAATAATTTAAGAAGCAAAATACTATATATATACTTATATTCAATACTTAATATAAACAAAAATAACAAAAATGAAATATTTTGCTTATTTAGAAATACTTTCTAAAATAAAAATATTCAATTTTATTCCAGTTTCTAAAGAAACTGCCCAGTATGTAGGAGGAATGAAGACATGGGAATATAGGAAAATAATATGATTTTTAAAACTAAAGATATTAAAATTATATATCTAAATATATGTTACTTTCAAGTAAGTTACTGTACTTAATGATGCATGCCCTCAAAAAAAATGTTGATTTTTTAAATATAGAAAGTTCAGTCAAAGCCAAGCCTTGACTATAACTATGTTAAGAACCCCACTTTGAAGTAAAAAAAAATGAGAATTATACTAAAGTTATATCTTGGCTTCATTATTGAATTGATTTTCTTAGGTAACTAATTTGAGGGTAATTGTTGAATGATAATGTGAGTTCTCTT
The DNA here is from genome assembly GCF_048564905.1 of Vicugna pacos. Taxonomy (NCBI): domain Eukaryota; kingdom Metazoa; phylum Chordata; class Mammalia; order Artiodactyla; family Camelidae; genus Vicugna; species Vicugna pacos. The sequence continues at coordinate 22,919,708 of NC_132994.1, read as the reverse complement.
TGCTTGATTAAAACAAATCTTCATACTTTGTAAATACAACTGGTGTATAGAAATATTCACTTGACAGGACCTTTTTGCTTTGGCAAAGAGTAATTAAAGCCAATGCTTTTATTCATATTTGAATTAACCAATTTTGCAGTATTGAGAAATGTCCGAATGATGTATAAAATTATATTTTCCTCCAATTATACAGATTTAAAAATTTGATGCCTTTATGAGTCTACATGCTTATTAGAATAAAATTATAATTAAATACTGCAGAAGTAAGACATTATATTATTATTCTTTTAAAATTTATTTAGCCTCAACAAAAGCTGTTTAGGAAATTTACTTAGGATATTTTTGTCTTCATTTCAAGCTTCTTTTTTAAGCTCTGAATGGACTTTAGCCAGGATGCACATTTATGTATTTTACAGACAAATGAACACATAGACTCATCTCTGAAATTTACAGCTCATCAATCTAGCTATTTTTCTGATGTTTCCTTTTTAATCATACTTTTTAAAACTTAAATGATCATGGAAGAATATTTGGCCATTCTTATAACCCTGTGATTCTGAGTCATGGCCTAGGACTTTGCTCTGAGTGTTCCTCTGCTACTTCTTTTGTAACATTACTTACGCAAATATGGAGGGCAAGAACAAAGGTTATCCATTTAGAGAACTGTGTTTTAAAATTATTTCCCTATACCTACTTGGTGCATCTGTTTCACGGAAGTCTCAGTGAGGTCAGTGAGGATTGAAGGCGTGTGAAGATTTGGATCAATGCTAGTTTATGCTGGGCTACTCTAGATCGGTATTCATAAAAGCCTGCTGAAGGGCTGGTAGGAGCAGCAACAAAAACTCATTAGTGATGGAGCTCCTGTCCAGAGCACGGCAAGACTTGGGCTGCATGCCGTACCATGCCAATGTTTGCACATGTGAGACTTCCAAAATGGGGGGGAGATGAATGCAGGGGATGACAATGACTGAATGAATAATCAAGACTGAAAGAACCCATAAGGCGAACAATATGTTTGCAAGGTGAGAGCCAGGTTGAGAATAGCCTTGAAATTTAATTAATAAAAGTAATCAGGACACTTTACCTACCATTTTCTTGACTAGGTTTCTCAAATTGCAATACAATGAAGCTCTGTGAACACACTTATTGCATATAAGTGCATTCCTGCACTCTAAGGTCAAACCTGAGCTTTTCAGAAGCACAGTGGTCCCATTAGTAGCTGCTTTATGTACTTGCTCCCAGGAAAAAATCCTGATGAGGTTTTCCTTCACTGTCCTGTGACTAACTCATCTGATTTAACAGTAATGACCTCTGCTGAGAGTGACTTCCTCTCACAGGAAGACACCTGGAGACCCAGGTGTTCCTCGGTGAAAGGACTGCAAGAATTGGTGACTGTGTAATAGGTTTAACTGGTTCAAATTAAGAAGTAAACGCGATTTGTCTTTAATGATCCACCAACTTACTTTGTTATGAGATTTTTCATCTGCTAGAACTTAAAATGCCCTTTTTAGACTTAAATAATTATAATTGTTAAATAACCCACACTAAGAGGAGATCCTTTTTAGATCTTAGCCATTTAAATTTAGTATTTTAGCTTTAGACTTGAGATTCAAAGACTGAGAAGTGGTATTTCAAACATTATGTCAGGGAGTCAGTTAGGGAGCCACTCTTCACATTACCCCATGCAGGCTGATGATACTCTGCTTTCAAATAACACCAACTCTTTTCTAAGAATGAAAAGAGCCCCCTAAGCCAGCCTCTTAACCAAACTAGGAAATCCCTGTAGCTACTATCTAGACAGTTGTTCAGCCACAGAGCTCCTTGATTCATGACGCAAGTAGTTTCACTAACTGAAGTCTCTACCAGAGCCTTTTTTAAGCTAGTGAGCTGAAATCTAGTTCTTGTTATTTTTCACCTTCCTGTGCTTCCATGTTTGAATCATAGGATAAGCCTATCTTTCCTTTCTGTAGTAAAATAGATTGATTTATTTGATGCAGAAAAGTATAATAGTGTATGGAAAACTTTTTGGTCAGAAATTCTTTTTTTAATCAAATAGAATAATGATAATAATCTCAAAAGTAACTCTCAAATAAGTATACAGCCAGTGCTAAGTACATTATGTATATTAATCCACTTAATCCTCATAAAACCCTGTGAGTTAGCTGTCATTACTATTATTTCCATTTTACAGGTGAGAAAATTTAGGCACAAAGTGGTTAAAAAAAAATCTGCCTAAAGTGCAGAGCTACTAAGAGGAGAAGTGAGACTTAACTAAAAATTCTTCCAAATGAAAAGTGCATTTTAAAACAGAACCAGCAGTCTCATATATGAAATGTAAATGACAATAACAGTTGACCATTCTGTTATACTTGATGATTTTTTTGGTGGGTAGGTGGTATTACCACAGAGACTACTAAGTACAAGAAGGCATAAGTTAAATAACAAGTCATCACAGTGAAAAATGGAACATTCCATCAAAGAAAGAGGGATTCAAAGAGAAGAAAATTAAATAAAATATTTTGGGTAGTTTGAAAAATATTTTTATTGATCAATTGCAATCAAGGAAGCACACAGTAAAAATGTACATGAGCAAGGGTACAACAACCTCAGTATCCTATTCCGATTGGGGTAATGTTCAGGTACAAGCATGACTGATTTTAAATACAAATTCTTACCTATGCAATTTGGTCCCTTACATTTAACACTCAAGCAAATGCAGCACATATACTGTTTCTTCATGTTTGCCTGGTTTCCTAAATGTTTGAGTAGCTAGTAAAAGCAAAAGGCTTAAATGACTTCATAATTTAAATACATTAATCTTCCAAATACATTTGAAAACTAATAAAGTAAAATAAAGATAAAAATATTATTTTAAATATGTTTTAGTTATGATTTGAAAACACTATCAATCTGTTAAGATAAGCATGCTGTTTTCTACATGTGAGATTATTTTAGAAATTGACAATTTTTAACCCACCATCAATAAGTATTGATTTTTCTCATAGTGAGGATAAATTGCACTAATCCATTCAGAATCTTCTTGAGTCTCAGCAATAATCAAGAACAAACACTGTTATGCATAACAGCAGTCAAAATAAATGGGTAATAGACCCAGAAAAATTAAATTCCAAACTTTAGCTTTAGCATTGTCATGCTAAATAACTTGTTAAACTATTAAATAAAATATAACTAAATTATGAGAATATATGACATATGTTCACTATTGACACTCTATTTCTTTATTTCAAGCAGTTCTTACTGAGCATCATCAAACATACAACAGATATCACATCTGTGATAGCATGGATTCCATGCATTGTGCTGCTTTCTAAGGTGCCATTATTAGGTAGACCCTCGCTCTTTCCCTCAAGGAGACTGCAATCAACTAAATAAATTCACATAAAAGTATATGTACTACAGTTGTAGTATACATTCTTTTTCTCTTTCTCCTTATCTCTTCATAAATATATATTTATAAATATACATTGAGATAGAGCAAAAGGGAAGGAGTGAGAGAGACACTGTAATGCACAGTCTATTTGCTAGTTATTTGTGGACAGAATGCTTTTATGATTTTGTGATAATAGAGGGAAACTTCACCACGGAAATGTCTTTAAAATAATCTTAAAAAAAATAAGTAAATACATTAATTGGAGAAGTTAGGAAAGGGGCATTTTATTGAATGGGGCTTGCCTATACCTAGGTATTGAGAGGCAAAATACATAACGGGTACTTAAAAAGCTAAATGCTGCAGATACACAGGTGGTGTGGGTGGAGTTGCTGGAGTGAGTTTGGAGAAGTACTCCATTACTTATGGCATCAAAGCTATTGGTTTTAGGATGTACCTTATTGTACTTACTACTGAGGAAAAAAACTGCCAATAAACTATAACACAGTGTTTCTTACCCGTTGGCATATATGCCTGTATATCTGCTTCCTTATAGACATAGATTCCTATTCCACTGTGATAGACAGATAGATTGGTAGATAGATAGTCAGATAGATAGACAGACAGACATTTTTACCTATTCAGTGAACTCTTAAAGATCAGTCATTGATCTTTATCATGTATAAATTTTGTAATACATAAAAAGAAAACAAATTGGTTGAGTGAAACAAATTGGTTGAGTTGTTCCAAAATCATTTTTATGCTCATGTCTATCTATCTAGAAACATTCTTCTGAATAACTTTGACTCATAGCCATCAATATCTGTGTTTTCCACATAACAGTGTTCTCTTTGCTATCAAAAGTACTTTCTAACAAAGCGTTCATCTGTTGTTTTGAGGATTTTTTCCCAAGTATTTGGCACCCATTTTGCAGACTGAATGTGCCTATGAAGGCGAAGGCAGCTCTATCACAACTGCTGCCATTATCATCCTGATTCAGTGTCAGAGTATGTAAAAGTAGGTTTCTAATGGTGAAGTGTCTTAGAAAAAATCATTATTTTGGGGGTAGCATTTTGCTACATATGTTATGATTATGTAACAACTTTAAGTTTCAGTAAATATTTAAGTCAAAATATATATTTTTGGAGCAGCTTTACGTGATTTATGGACATAGGTATGAGTGATCTGATTTTGGCATTTTTGATAATATCCATGTTCCTAATTTCTGTTTACCTCTGGTCCAACTCAGCATTTCAAGTTTTTCATAATCAGACTTACTTTTTGTTTTGTGTCCTTACAGTTAATGATAAACATTATAATTAAAAATATGGAAGAAAAACATCTAAATCTTCAATTATTTGAAAAGCATTAATTCATAAAATTGAAGGAAATTTTTATAAAATTGAGGGTCAGCAATTTTGATGTCTACCTGGTACATTTAACAAAGATGCTAACCCAGTAGCCACAATTTATCAAAGCAAATTCTCTCACTGAAATGGAAAAAACAATTAACATGCCACTTTTCTTATGGTTTCTTTGATGGTGAAGCTCCATAAAATACATTGTATATATACTCTGCCCTTAACCTGAGGTTAATAGTCAGTAATATGATTAACAGTATCAGTGGTGAGGACATAAACTAAAGATAGGGGAATATGTTTCACAAGACTCCCTCAATTATTTAAACCCTTACTTCTGAAATATTTATTTAACTATACCAAATCATTTGCTTGTTTAGGTTGAGATTGATGGCAAGACTAGATGGATAGATGGATAGACAGATACATAGATAGATAGATGATACAGAGGGTAGACCTGAAAACAAACAAGGCCTTGAAAACAAATCTTTCAGAGTTGTGTTTAGGCAGGAGAAAACACTATGTCTCACAACATTGACATCATTGGCATAGAGGCTTTTAAAAGGAAAACAAATGTGTAAGACGATACTATTCACTCTAAACTAGAAACACAGTGTTTAAAATAAAATATAAAAATAACACAGCAGCAGCAACAAGAGCATCACCATGATAAGTATTTTAAAACACAGCACTAAAAATAAAAGGCTGCAGAATATATAATATACTATTAGTTGGTTATTTTTTGGATTGTAAAATGGTAGGATTAGGAATCTCCCTATATAATACTTGATCTTGATATTACAATATACTTTTGCATCATGCTATCTTTTCTTCAAGAACTCAAATTAAAACACACGTGGATACAATATTTATAAGATACAAGTTCTAAAAATTCCATCCACAGAAAATATTGTTAATGTTATCTGAGTATTCCTGAGTTTTAATTTATTTTCAAATATTCTGATAGAATTATCCACATTTTGAATATACTCTGTATAACTTGTTTCCTTTTCCAAGTGGAAAATTTATGGACATCTCAAAAAGAATTTTGGTACAAATTCTATTTAGGTGACACCCAATTCAGAAGATTAGACAAATCAATGTTTTGAGTAAGCATACTATGGCCATTCTATTCATTGCTTTTCCTTACTCTCCTTAAAGAACTGCAGTTGATTTTCTCTTAATAATTTACTCATCGTGACAGTAAATCTAATATTTTTTAAAGTGCATATGTTTAGATATATTTTTGTCTTGCTATATAGGTAGCATAATTAAAAAGATTTATCACTGTAGGTCTCTAAAAGCATATCTAAAAATATTCACACACCATTAAAAGAACTGTCAGTATTTTTCAGGAGTAAACCAAGTTGAATATTTTAAATTATTATTTTAAATGTCACAATGTCACAGGAACTTGTATTAACATTAATTTAAAAATTTCAGATACTATACACTGAATTTATGTTTAGGGCAGTGCATTTGGCTAAGAATCAAGGTGGTTTTGCTAACTAAACTACACATTAAATATGATGATTTACTTTTGGTTTCATTAAATTCAGTAACATGTGATAACATGTTTAACTCATGTGATTATTATATTCCATAAAAGTATTCTAATGGACTGGGAATTAGAAACAGAAAAATTAAATATAAAATGAGCGATTAATCACCAATTTTTAATCTTGATAATAGATGCCCAATGATCTGACTAAACAACACTGCATGTACGGTTTCCAACAGCTTTATAAAAACCAAAGGGAGGTCACACATTGAGAAAGATTATAGCTGAGTTGGAAAGAAATCAGGCTCTAACACCAGATGTCAGTTTCATTAAAGTAAAAGCTCCTGATATTGAGAAATCTGCTGATAAAAATACTCAAATCCAGCAAATAATTGGGTCAAAACACAGATTTCATAGGCTACACAGACTGTGGGGGAGTGAGATGGGAAAGGTGCTTTGGGTATGTGGGGAGACAGTGTGATTCGAAATATGAAAGGAAATGAGAAATCAAACGAAACAGACTAAGCCTCCACACTCTTTTCTTTCAAAAAGAAGCCTGGCACAACAGAGTTTATTTCACTTTTGGCCAAGGAAATTGTCCCTTTAAGCTATGGGAATGAATTGTCTCTTTTTAACCGCCTTTTCTCCCTGCAGTACCTAATCACTGTCTGTCACACTTTGATGTCATAATCATCCACTGAAGCTCCACCGTTAAAGAGTAAATCTGCTTAACTCACAAAAAAAAAAAAAAAAAAAGAGGAAAATTGCACAGAGGCACTTGCTTCCCTTGCCTCAATGGCAGCCCATTTGAATTACAGAAGTGCAGTATTATGTCACTTTGGTATTACCGGTGCCATTTCAAAAAGCAAAAGCCTATTTTTAAAACTATATCTTAATCAGTTCAAATAGAAACAGCGCCTATTTGCCATTAAATGAGCATAGTGTTTCTGTGTGCGTGTGTGTCTGTGTGTATGTGTGTGTGCGCGCGTGTGTGCATGCATGAGCAGCATGAAAAAGGCATTAAACAGCTAAAGAATGTTAGTGTATCTCCAAGCTGCCACTTTCCAAAGGCAAAGAGCTCTTAAACTTTGCATCTACACTTTCCTATCTGAAGGAATATTTTGCAATATGTGTTCACTCCTAAGGGATATTTGACATCTTGTCCTCTTCACATCATATGAAAGAAGAATTCAGTTAATCTTGTAAATTGGGAAATTTTTACCAATAATTGTTTTATAATGACCGAGTATGATTTTTATTATTTAATATTTATTAAAAATGAAAACCTAAATATTTATATATTTATTCTTGATATTGATTTACCTAGTAATAATTACTCAATAATTAAAAATCAATAATTGCTTGAATAATTTGTTTTTACAAACAATCCATGGTATAGTTATTATTAGAACAATTTCAATACTAATGAAGGAATTTTTTTTCCCTTTTTGCTACACTCTACCATTCTGCAGCTGGATGCCATGTTAAAAAGTTCACAATTCTCAGGAAAAAAACTGGGTTTCCACACAAGTGGTCCATATTCTCTCTTCTGCAAGCATTTTTTTTCAGTTGGATTCCAGTTTTCTTTGAGTTATGTTATATTCTCCAATAAGAATGTAAAAAAAAGCTGAAAGAAAGCTAAAAATCCCACTTTATCAGTTTCATGTCAATAATACTTTGTTGCACAATAATGACTATTATTTACATTAAGGAAACCCCATAGGAAATTAGCTCACTCTACTTTGTGTGTAAAATACTAAAAGCTTCTATTTGGAACAGAGCATTTGAACTTCTGTTTAATTGGTTCCCTGCTGCAGCTCATGCCCTTTCCCTTTTCATAATAAAAAAAAAAAAAAAAAAAAAAAACTTCTCAGAAAAAGAGAAATTCCTTTCAAAGATTATTTTAAATCAACTTCCACAGTAAAATATTAAATGTTCAATAAATGTTTTATATTGTGAGATTTTATAAAAGCACTAAATGAACTGCTGCATTAGATGCTCAATGTTTATTTTATATAAATTGGATAATCTTAGGTTAATCTTCAATCCTTTAGTAAGGTGGTGAATTCATTTCAATGTAACCTTCCCGATTTAATGGATTTTAGTACTGTGGTTTCCCTTACCATACTGTCTCTAGCTGTCATTTCCTTGCATACATTATAGGAAGATATTTTGATCCTCAGCCTTCAAATGTCCTCAGTTTCATGGTTAGGACATTTGCCCTGATAAGGTAAATAAGGGATTACTTTCCATTGTTCTTATTATGTAAAGGTTTGTTATAGGTTTGTTATTCAAAAGTAAAACAATCCAAATAAAACCATCTTTCTATCTGTCATAATACAGTCAAACTTACTGAATGCATTTCAACCTAACCATTCCTTTGTTCATGATATCTATGATCTTGGAGTTTATAATTACAACTTTTCAATTACAAATTTAGGTGATTCTTCCAGAAACAAGAAAGCTATGGCAAGAAAATGAGATATTTCTTATCATAAAATGAGGACAGATTGCTTTCATAACTTGAACAACGGAAGCAGTACGAGCTTCCTGGACATACTTTGTCAGGTTTTGCTTTTTCTTGCATGTGATACTGTGATAAATTTTGAAAGTTTGCTGATGGTTAAATCCTTTAAAAAGGAAGCTTTAAATCATAAATGTAAAGGGATCCAACTCCATTGTAAAACTGTCCACTGTTTCTTCACACCAAAAGGAGATGCTATTCACTAACAGGAGAAAGGGTTGACACAACAAACAGTGTGAATCACAGTTCACTCAGGGCTTGTGCAGCTGTACAGGCAGAGCCTCCATAAATCAGGATCTTTGGGACTTTCTTCTTTCCCTCTACTTCCACTCCCTTGGGGATTATCCATTCTGAGTTGCAAAACATCATGTACTGTATCTAAAAGTCACTAGTTTTATACTCTGCACCATGTCCCTCACCTCTCACCTCAACCTAGCTCATGAGGCAGGCCTCTCATAGATTTGGTTAATGTGAACATTTGTAAGTGAAGTCAATTTGGAGATTATGTTGGCAATAGCTTAATTCCATCAGGTAAATTTTCAGTAAATATTTAGCAATTTAAAAACCACGATGCTCTTATGGAACTACTAGTTAGTACTACTTTTTCAATGGACTGATGAATGAGATGGAACAATCATGATAAACAGAGGCTGCTTTCTATTATCTATCTATTTATCTATCTACCCATATCTAAGTCTATACATCTATATGTAAAATATTGCATTTGTTAGAGTTGAAAAGCCTCTATTTACAATGATGATAGATAGATAGATAGACAGATAGATAGATAGATAGATAGATAGATAGATAGATAGATAGATTAGGAAGCCAATTAGAGAAGTGATGATTGCATGAAGGCACTAACCTTGTTAGTCATTATTGACAGAATTATTTTGCAGAATTAGTTTGCAATTTACAGGCAAGAAAGTAATGATCTTAAATGTCGTATCAAGTATTTTGCTGCTGAGATACAGGATGAGAGAAGTGGTATGACCGTTTCTGAACTTCAGAGAGACACATCTGGAGGCATTTTGGATAATGGCTTGAAGAAATTGATAAGGAGAATGCAGGGAAGCTAGCAAGAAAATAAAAGCAGACATTCATATCTGTAATTATGAAGACCTGAGTTAAGGATTCTGCAGTAAAAATAGAGAGGAATCAGCAAAACTGGAAACATTCTGTAGGATGCACTGAATATGTTTAGGGACCAGTTAGAAGTCAGTTGTGGTAAGGATGAGTGATGTTGTTTTTGTTGTTGTTGTCTATTTTGTTTGTTTGTTTCTCCAAACCCAAGAATTTTGGATATAGAAAACATAAGTGTGTACTGAGTGGTGACTAAGCTTTCTGGCTTGGATGCCTGGGAGGAGCGTGATGGCGACTAAGACACAGGTACAGGAGGAAGAGTTATATGAGAGAAAACCAAAAAAATTATTTTAGAAGTTGAAATCAATTGTTATACTTAATAACGCAGAATTAACAATAAGAAAATATTTATAACATTTTGTTTATATTACTTTATTACTTGCCTCTTCTTTCTTCATAGCCCTGATACCTGCCTACTCACCAGCCAGTGGAGGCACCCTGCCCTTCTCTCTGGCAATACCAAATTACTCCCAGCCTGATCCCAATCACACAAACAATTTCATTCTCTGTATGTTTATTTAGGAACTTCCAAATATCTGCATTTTTCCATATAGTGTAACTCTGTCTATCCTGTGAGCCCCTGATCAAGAGTTCTCTTCTTTGAAATGGTCCCTTCCCACTGCCTTCACCTCTGCTTCATAGCCCTTGACTCACATTGCTGCCGTAGCATTATTTCAACTCCTCTTCCCCCTTCTGCTCAAAAGATAAATAGATAGTGAGAACTTTAAGAATAGAGGCTGTGTTTTAGTCATACTTGTGTGTTTGACACTTACACAGTATCTATACAAGGACCTCAGTATTTGTCCACTGGATTGAATTAAAGAGATGAAATATGCCACCAATTAGCCAAAAACATTGCAGAGGAATTTAAAAATCAAATTTAATAGCCCATCTTAACCCATGTCATCAGAGATTTCCCTGTCCATTGAAATGTAACTGTTTGCCTCAAGGGTACTTCTCCCTCACATCATTCCTGTTGAAATTCCAGAGAATTCTCTAAGATTTCCTTATGAGGGCCTTATGTTCTCATGTTCAACTCTGGATCTACACTGTTCCTCAGTGACATAAGTCCTTATCTCACGTCACTGTCTCTTGTGTGTTGCCTGTGTTTCACGTTGTTTGGGAGGTAGGCATAAAGCTGAGTTTTAGGTGAGTTTCACAGAAAAACCCCTCCATCATCAAATACGTGTATATATGTGTAGTGGGCTTAATTAAAGAGGCATGAGTCTTAGGGTGCTAATTTTATAGACATAAATTACTTCAACTCTAATATTTGACATTGCACATAGTTTTTCTAAAAGCCATTTGATCGTCTACCAGAGAATTCTTTAGTGATCACTTCCTAGCACATTGTCCCTAGCTTCACACTACCTTTTTGATTCTCCGATGGCTTTCTCCTCTTTCTGCTTCATTACCTCCCTTCAAATTCTTCTACCTTGATTATTCAAAGTGATCCAGCTGTAACCAAACCACATTAACCCCTGTGTCCACCTTTGCTGCTCAGATTCACTCAAGAAGTTACAGTTGTACATGGTGGGTTCTTTTTTCCCCTCCATAACATCTCTGTACCAGAGTTACACTGTCTTTAGTAAAAGTGAAAGTGAAATGAGTTTGTTATAAAATTAGCCTAGAAGTTTGCTTCCAGTACATAGTAAGACTGTAAGAAAAGCAGTCTTCCTGTATCTTACAGTACTGTTGCTTACAGTTTATAATCTTAAATTCTCTGAAAATTCTTTAATTTCAGTGTGTATTTTCTTTCTTAGTGCCTTTTTGGCTTTTTTTCTACAGAGTATTCATTACACAAGTTTTTGTCTCTACTGTCAAAACTCTGGGTATGGGAAGAAAATGATCTACTCTTTTTTACTAGCCTTGTATTCCTCCCCTTGCCATAACATATTTATTTACATGTACACTTTCAAATAAATTTAGATATCTTTTTGTCTTCCTTATGTTTATCTTCAGTATAGACGTAGGACAACTGTTAGCTTCTTGATTTCTTGACATTATCTATCCTATTCTTATCCTGATCCTCAATGTTTATTTTTGTTTTGTTAATTTTGATTTTTTAAAATGTTTACACTTAAGGCTTTGCAATTCAGTTTTTTAAGCAAGATTAAATGCTCTAGGTTTCATAGCCTAAGCTAAATTGTCAAGAAAGCTCTTCCACTGAGAAATCATTAAGCTCTTTTAAAACCAGAAATCATCTTAAATCTTACATATTCTATCAATCTTGTTTTGTTTTGTTACCATCATTAGGTCAATACCATCTCTTTTGTCTCTTAGACATATGGTTCACAGCCATACCACTTCTCATACCACATTCCATGTATTCCAAATCCTGTTTCTTCCTTCACATCTCTAAAACATCATCCAAAACAAACAGTTCTTTCTTCTTCTTCTTTTAAAAACATGTTTTCTCTTGTCCCTGGAGGCAGATACTTTCTCTCACATGGTGGGTCTGAAATGTTTTGAGAACAGATGCTGTAAGAGAAATAATCTTCAGGACACAAAGCTGCAGGGGGCACAGAATTTATTAACTAGAATGCATCTCAGAACCTGGCTGTTCCTCCACCTCTTTTATCCTTGACCCTGGATGGCACTTGGGTAATGCCTGTGTTTAAGTGAACTATGTGCCTTTATGTTCACTACAATGCTTCACTGTCTTAAAGTGCTCCCAGGTGTTTTTATTAGCTATTTAAGATGTTCTTGTAATAACTAAGATACTGATTTTAATAATAAAAGAAAAATATCGACCGCAAGGGTGGCTACCAGTCCAATTATGAAGGAGTACCCAATTAAAAATATGCAGAAGCTTATTACCTGTGTTATCAAACTAAAATGTTTTGAGACTAGTTCATCTTATAAACTCATATTTCCACAGGGACAACCTGACATTTTTCAAAGAGGCTTTAAATGAATGCATCCTGAATGATTCTTAAAGTCAGAAACATAGAAAAACTTTAATATCTAGGAGGGAGTAAACAAGAGACTGATGGCAAAAATTGCTTAGTTCATCATTAATTCTGCTTACAGTAAGAATTCTGCTTCTTCTCCCTTGCAGCCACATGATAGAATTACACTTCATTACTGTCTTGTAGTTAGCTGTGGCCATATGGCTTGCTCCAGCCAGTGAAATCTAAGTGGAAGTAACACATGTCTTTTCCAGAGAAGAACTTTCGCATTCCATCTTCAATTTGCCACATTCTTTTTTTCATTCTGGTGTGGCAATGAGCAACATTTGAGACCATCTCTGCTCCCTCAGCCTAGGCCTCCAAAAACTTCACTGAGCAGAGAGCATTGGTGCCACAAAAGGTCATGCAGGGGAAGTGAGACACCGCTTTACGCGGTTGGGATTTGGTAGTTGTTGCTGCAGCATATCCAAGCCCAGCCCGTTTGACACGTTTGCTTGTCCAACATGCATCTTTGCAAAGGACCCTGGATACAAAATGTTTCCACTATTTACTTTATATAGATTGTTAAAATGAAACAAAGTTTCTTTTCTCAAACCTTGGTGATTTTACACAATAAAAAACTAAAAAAGGAAAGTTAAAACTTTTATTATCACTCTGTTTTCACCAATGGACTACTTCATAATGAATCTCCATTTGGAATGGAAAAGTTTTTTTTTCCTTCTTGTAGATTATGAAAGTGGGGGAACAAAACTTCTCTTTCCTTTGAGACTCCTACATGGCTGAACAGAAATATTCTAGCAAAGCTCATGACAAATATTCTTAAAGCATGGTCTTGAACAAAAACATGAAAGTTGAGAAAATAAAAAGTTCTTAATGTTTTGAAAAATTACCCCTGGAAATGCTTTATAAGCAACTGCGATATGTATTAATGAAGAATCCAAGTGAAACATTTCTTCAAGGATAGTAATTTTTACATAAACACCCACTTAGAATTTTGAAATCGAGTTCTGGAACATTATGTAGAGTTGAAAATTTAGATATTAAATTGTTTCCTATATTTAAGATGTTGATATTTAAATGAAAAATTAAAAATACCAATTTCAAAATCAAAATTATCTCCTATGGCAAATAATTTCCTGTTTACTTTTTTGTAAATTTATTTCAAATGTGTATTTGTTTTTTAAATAGAACATTTAATTTTTAGTGCAGTTATTAAATAGGTATTTACCAAGTTTAGATATAAAACACTGAGTGAGGTATAATGAGGTATATAAAATTATATAACATGAGCTCCAACTCCAATGTACTTACTATGGGAAAAAATATAATGGTATCAGAGAAATATAAATATTGATATAAATAAAGATAAAATGCTCTAACAATTTGAAGGAAAATACTATTAGTACATACTGTCTTTTCTCAAAGTGGTAGTTATCTGGACATACATAGGAAAACTACAGATCCTTACCTGACCCAGATCTAAATTATTTCAGCAGATATTTTCCAAATGAATGGGATTAAAGTAATAATGAAAAACAATTGAGTTAGTAAACAACAAATATATCAAAAACACCGAGTCATTGATTCACGTTTCTTAAACATAAATTTGTTCCTTTTCAATAAATGAGATTGTTTTAAATTGGCCTCCTAAGTAAGTATCATATAACAATGGTTTCTCTTTTTCTGAATTGTCCATTTCATTCAGATTAAATTTTGTGTGGTTAGTGAGAAATATGTGCATTTATAACTGCCTAACTTTGCCTAGCTATAGTTAATTTGCAGAATTAAAGCAATTCATTCCACAATATACACTACCAACTAGTCTTTACAACTTGGAATAAAGTAATTCTAATAGTCAGTTATCATCTAAGTTCACTGGAATGTTGAAATCACTGTTGACTATTCATTTACATAGATAAAAATAGCATAACAGAGTTCTAAACTTGAGTAATAACTTGAAATGTACAGTTGATTTTTGTATTCTAAAGAACCACTCACACTGCCTAAAAATGCACATTTAAATCAAAGAAACCGAAACAAAGAGTATAATTTTATAGGAAATATGCATTAGATCCCAAGTCTTGTATGCGTTTTAATTTTTTTCTCTTCTTTTGTTCTAATAGTGATTTTTGCACAACAACTTCTCAAAGTATTCAAAATTATTAAAATTTAAGGTACCCCTAGCTTCTGTATCAATCCCTTCCATAAATATATTCAAGAGAATTATTCTTACAGGTAGAATATACTTTAAGATTGAAAAACATTTTACTGGTAAAGAAAAGTCTTTCATCCTAGTAAGGCAAAAATAAAATGATTTCTTGGATTTCCCACATGTCTGTATGTCTAAAGAACTCAAACATAACCTGATGGTGGAAGAAGAATGTCCTTTGTCCGGCCACATGGCCACACTGATCCTAGCTCGATGCTCTGTAGGCAAAGGTATGCTATTGATAGTAGTATTGAAATGTATCTACCAGATATCTTGGAAAACTACTACATTTTCTGATGAGAAGGTGGGCGAAAAGCTGGCTCTTAACCTAAACTTTCATTTGCTATAGTTTAGATAGTGTCCTAGCCAACAAGAAATCACTTTCTATCCATAAGAACATTGTTATAAAAGACTTTATTCAGTCTTATTTCAATAGTTTTTTCTTGGTAAAATGAAGGATGAATTAAGTTGATCACAAAAGACTTTCACTACTCTGAATTACCTGTTTCACCTTGGAAAGCCACACAAAATGAACCTCGTAAGCCTTTTGAAAATGACCTTTTTTTTTTCTTTCCCTGAGCAATGATTTATCTTTCCTCTCGAAAATCCGTTTTACAAAAGGGAGTATGATTAAAGGAAGCCAACCAGCACAAACACTTGCTGAAGATCCTGCTTATCTGGAACTCACTTGACAATGTATGTTTTTGGGGTTGGGAATGCTGCAGGTTCAAGGGATAATTCTGCCTTTCAGGCACTTCAATTTATTTCATGCCTGAGCACTGTCATTGTGCACAGACAAGATGAAACGCATCGTTGTGTAAAGAAATTGAAATGGAATCCTACTTGACCCAGCAGGATGGGGCATTATGTTTGACTCAGTAGTGATTCCTGGGATAATATCTAATTCCAGGAGGAAAATTTCTTGATATGGCCACCTGCTGTGAACGGCTTTGTCCAGGGATCACAAGTTGTTCTGGGTGACTAGGCTCAGGACATGCCTAGAAGAATGCAGCCCGTCTCCTGCTGGCATTTAGATCTCTTCATTTTCTCCATGCTTTCTATTCAACAGAAACAACTGAAGGGAACAGGGGGGTTGGGAGACTATGAAGCACTGAACACACTCCAGCAGCACTGAGAGTCAAGGCCCGCTTGACCCAAGTTTCTTATTTATTTAATTTTTTAGAGAACCATCATTATTTCTTCACAGGGCACTTTTTAATTTTTACACTTCTCAGACCAGCCCCCTTGCATGTCTTTCTCTGTTCAGTGTGTGTGAAGTATTTACTTTGAAAAGGCTGCACACCAATAGATTAAATAAAATAGGAGCACTCTGTGTCTCACAAGAGGGAATCGTGCAGACAGCTTTATTACTTCTATCAGAGAACAAAGATTTTTCCCAGCATGCAAAGGATTATTAGGCCAGAAGCAAATAAATGAAATGTGTGATGTCAAAGCTTCAAATGCGATCAAGAAAAATTATCTAATTGATTTTGCTGCAATTATGGCTTTTGGAATACAGTTCCTCATGTTTTGCTTCTGAACTTTTCTTATCTTTTAAAATGTCTAAAGACAAAAATCTAGAGAATATAGTTTTAAATTATCCTCCCTCACAATGAAACATTCAATAGTTAATATGATAATTATCAACAATTGACAATATATTTCCCCCCCACCCTGCACCCCACTCCCCACTTTTTTAAAGAATAATGATGCCATGACATTCATTATCCAAATTCAACATTTCTTATCTTGGTTAGTTAAAAGTAAATTCAGTGAATAATAGGAAACTTGTTAGTGGGTTTTCATTTTTTCTCTTATTTTCTTAATTTCTGTCTGAATATCACCTTGAAATTAGGATTTAGCTAATTTTGAAAACTCACTTTCCATTTCTATTTTATTTTTTCAAGATAGCTCTGAGAAGAAAAATAAATGACTCTTTGGTTTCCCAAGTAAAAGAAACAATACTTTATCTAATGAAAACGAATACTTCTAAAAAATATTATGCATGATAATATATGTATTAACTATGTACACATATATTCACAGTATATACAAATACAACAGTTTAAAATATGACTATATATGATTCACAGATACATCCTATGTAACACAATATACATATCTGTATGGTAATGTCTTTATGTAGAATACACTTAAGTGTTACTGCAAATAATTACATTTTTCCAAGTTTTGTTTAATTGTAAATAATTTCCAATGCTGTGAAATCCATTTAGAAATTATTCACATTTTACATTTTAAGCCAGCAAAAACTCAGAGGTACTTGATTAGTATGTGGGAGTAATTTCTGTACTCCCTTATTAAATATCTCTAGATTTATGTCGTTCGAGTTATACAGGAATCTATTTCTATAAATTCAATTAGAAAGTCTGAAATCACTGACTTTGTTAGTCTTCATTCTTTAATACTGCTTCAAGATAAGAAACGTATGCTACAAATAAAGCTTTTAGAATTTTAAAAAAATGTACTATTTTATAAGGCAGAGTGGCAAAAGTGTAAATGTATTCCTTTTACTAGACAAGTTACATATGTGCAGCTTTGGGATATAGGTGTATTTTATAAAAATATGATGTAAAATTTCCAAATAGTTTTTTCCTTTTCCTTTCCTTTGCTTTTCCTTCCTGGTAAATTCATTATAAGAGCTGTTATGCAGGGTTATGTGAATGGAGGCTAAGCACAGTGAATGCTATCTGTGGTGGCTGCTTGTGAGAGGTTTAGCCCAAGCAACTGTGATGAGGAGGGGATCCACACAGAAGGGTGGCCTGATTCAGTAATTGAAGCAGAGCAGTTTAAGGAGAGGTTTCCTGCTGAAGGCCTTTGGGCATGCTCTGTCAGAGCCCAGCCAGGTGAAGAAGACATATGTGGGGGTGGGAGGCAATATGGAGCTTTAGTGTCTAAATGGGATAAAAATGGCATCTCCAGAGGCGAGGAGATTCAATGCAGCATGGGTATCAGAAATCAATTAGAGTGAGGAGGGCTTCTGAATAAGAGAAGAATCATCTATGGATTTCGGAGTCAATGCGTATGAGAAGTCTGTTCATAGGAGGAGTGGCTTAGCTCAGGCTGGAGCTTGGATAGGAAAGGAGAACATCTTTGTGGGAGTCTGGGGGTGTGATCTGGCAGGGGTGTATGAACCAAAGCTAAGTAAGAGGGACACTGGCAAGGAAAGGCTGCTGACATGGAGGCAATGACAATGAAAGATTGATTATATAAAGAAAACTTATTTAAATGAATAAATATATTGACAATAAGGATAGTTATGGGAGGTGGGGGATATATATGAGAAGGTAGAAAATAGAATAAAGCTTTTTTTTGTTCTAATGGAATTGAAGTTACCAGAGTGAAGTTTGAAGGTTTCAATATATGTAGCTATTTACAGAAGTCAATATATATGAAGATATGATATAAATATGTGTATGTATGTAAATTTGTATGTGTATGCTTATATGTGTACATGCATATACAAACCACACACACATACACACACACATTCCCTAACTCTGTCAACTGCAGAGGCCTAGGAATAGAGACACTCTTACAAAGATAGGCACAAATAGTGCCAGACCTTGGTTTCCATCTACTGAAAAGAAACAGAGCACCTAGAGAAATAGTTTATTTCAAGGCAGGGCAAGGAAAATTAAAAAGTGATGTGGAACATTTGCATGTATAGAAATGAAGAAGTGCTCAGAGAATGATGAAGACATGCCAAAAGGCAAAAACTTGAGATGGCTTCCGTTTGGTAACATTGGGATGATTCTGATTATTAAAATAAGTAATGATAGTAACAAATTGTAAGTCATTGTATAAAATAGGAACCCATAAATTAATGAATAAATTGAAAATTTGATTAGAAACAGGATAACTTCATAGACCCAAAGTACCTCCACACAAAATTATGGTTAATTACAAGAGAAACAAAAATATAAAAGCCTGCTAGACATCATATTATCCATGTGATCAAAGTTAATACCACCAAGATAAGTACTTGCAGAAGAACTCTGAAAATCCACTTCTCCATAAGAATAATGAAAACAGCAGAAGGAAATGTCAAAATTAAGTTTTGAAGAACTCTGGAAATTAACTAAGGACTTCTAGCATTTTGAGGAATGCTTATTCAAGAAAAATAGCTAAATCTGCAGTTGGATCCACTCCTTTATGAAAACAAAAAGTAAACCAACAGCAACAAAACAGAGACCTCCCCCCTCACAAAAAAATGGCTGAAAATCAGTAAGAACAGTGAGCCTTGGGGAAGTTTAACTTACCCTATCTCCATTACATCTTCATAAATCACTAGAAGTATAGAAAATAAGCAGCCTCACAACCATAGTTACAGTGAATACTAGGAGCCTAGACAGCTGCTGGGGAGAGAATAATGGGTTTGGAGATCCCCCCAAAACTTGTCCCTTGATGACTACCATTATTTGACCTCTCTGTTCTTTCGCTAGAAAAACCTCATTCAAAGTCTTGTTTTGTTTGCCCTAATTTAGAGCTCACTCAGTGAGAAAGACCAATATTTCTCATGAACATGCATGCAAAAATCCCCAACAAAATATTGGCAAATCAATATAAAAAATGTATAAAAAGAATTTTATGCTAAAACTAAGTGGAATTTATCCCAGGTATGCAAGGCTGGTTCAATGTTAACAAATTAATTAGTGTAATCAATCACATCAACTAACTAAAAAGGTAAATAATATAATCATATAAATATATGTGCAAAAAACATTTGACAAAATCCAGAATCCATTCATAACAGAAACTCTTAGTAAACTAGGGAAAGAGAGGAACTTCCTCTTTGATAAGAAGATGATAGCAGCAAAACAACATTCCAAGGAAGCCAAGAAAATGGGGGAGGATGTACACAAATTTGAAAGATGTGACAAGTTTGTATGTGCTGAAGGATAAAGTAATCATTATTCCCTATTAAGAACAAATTTTATTCTGAGAAAATTTATTGAACTAACCCAACTGAAGAAACTGTATCACATAAATATCCTATGCCTGGCATCTGAGTACCTGATTGCTTTTTTCACTATGTACTTTAGCAGGACAAGTCACAGAGTCAACAAATTATCTAATTCTTTACCTCAAATAGGTTCTAAAAGAAGAGAATTGGAAATAGCTATGTAACTAACTAGACTCTGGCTAAGTGTTGACCAGTAATTTGCCATATTTAAGCATCTTTTATTCTCCCTCTCAGAAAATGTCTGGAAGTCATCCCAGTAGTGATATTCAAGGATGCAAATTATCACCATACTCCCCTGTGAAATTACCAGTAATTATTTCAGTTTATTACTGGCTATTTATCATTCAAAATTATTGTTTTGGTTCAGTGTTCTTTCTCTCCAAACTGAAGAAATTCTTTTTCATCAGTATGCTAAACTAATAGCAATTCATTAACTCACAAATTAGGGTATTCAAACTACCCCAATATATTTGATTTCTAGGTTTTGAGAAATCATATACCTCATCTACCTCATATATTGAATATTTTGAATATATTAAATATTGAAAATACTGAATCTTAATAAAATATATTTTCTTCGTATTTTCCTCCTCCTCTACCAGTCATTTCTATAATACCATCCATGCGAATTAAATACATAGACACATTCCATGATGTAAATTCCTCTCTAGCAATATAACTTGATTACATAAATAGGTGCAGATGACAAATTCCAAAAGATAGCTAGATATTCGGTCAAAAATAGATTGTTCAGTTATCCATTCTGCCATTGGTTCAGAAAAATACTCATTAAGGAATACCTGCTCCATTTCAGGCATCATGCTGGATGACTATTAACAAGACAGATATGGTCCCTTTGATCCCTGACTGTATTTGCAGTCCCGGAGGTTTTCATTCTCGTGCGAGACAGAAACTAATATTCTTTCTATCCTTGGAAAGAGGAAAATTAAAAATCCTTTGAATTGAAACACTCTGACTGCCATGAGGAAATGGAATTTGGGAGTAGGCAAAACTTGAGACAGGAAGATATGAAGACTTTTTCCTTTAACCTGGCCCTGGATTGAGTAAAGCTATCTCTGAGCCTGGGTCACCACTGCCTAAGGAAGTATCCTAGTCCAGGTGTCTACATGAGGAAGATTCATTTGCAGTTTTATTTCCATTAGGAAAGGATCCATCTTCTTGTGAGGCTTCAGTGGCCCCTCTGAAAGAGCACAGAGAAAACAGACTTTGGAGCAGGGGACAGAGACCATTAGCACACTGAACTCAGACTAGACAGATGGCTCACTTTGGCTTCCAGAAACTTCCAGAAAAAAGCAAAATATCTTCAGTAAGATGATTTTTCTGAATTGTTAACTTGCTTTTGCATTTTTTTTTACCCATATTTTCCCTCCTTATCCTCACCTTATTCAAACAACCAGGCCATTCCTGGCTCATTACCACAAGGGAAGGAGATGTTACTGTGGAAAATAGAAGCTAAGGAATCTTCCTGGTTTCAGTTTTTAAAAGTGCAAAGTACTTAAAGCAGAGATCTCAGATTGGTAGCCTTCAGCCAAATCTCTCCTGGAGAAATGTTTTATTGGTTATTTTGCAGTATGTTGGCCCACACATTGTTTTAAATTAGAAATAGTGGCCAAAATTCAAAATAGGAAGATTTAATATTTATATCTAGCTTTCTGGCTTCTCTAGAAGATTTAGAAGATCTTACAACTGGGTTGATATTCCCAGTGGAAGGATCTGATTCTCAGCTCTCTGTTTTGCTGGGTCACATATTCTTCCTTCAACCACAGTCCCTGCCCACGTCATTGTCTTCCCTCCACTGAGGCACAATATCAGTGACCTTTATCATCTTACACCTACCAGACTCACTATGTTACCTGTCTTGAGTCTGATGCTACCTAAGAAACACTTGTCTTCATGGAATTGATAAGATTCTCATTACAGACAGAACTGGGGGTAGAAATTATGTGCCATAAAAGAAGAGTATTTGAGGACCCTGCAACTTTGCCTGGAGATGACAGGAAATTCCAGGGATGGGAGGAGAAGTGATGAGAGTGTACAGTTAGTGAGTCAATTTAAAGAAAGCCTCCATGCATTGATTTCCTAGCAGAGGACAGAGAGGCAGCAAAAATCCCAACTAGACATCTGGTTCTGAGAACTGGGGATTTATGCCCCAGAGAGGTGGCAACATCTGAGCGGAAATAGTTCTGTGATGTGCTTGGACATATGTTGAATTCAGTAGTTTCAGAGAAATCCCTCTATCCCAGCATGACCTGGAAGCGAAAGAATGATTTCTGTGTGCCAATGCATGGCACAGAATTAACTGTGAAGGCTGCTGTACTTGAAGTCATCTTGCCAAGAGAAGTGAGAGATATCCCAGCAGACACCTGCTTGAACCAATCATGTGGAAGACCAGATGCTAGCACAATCATATCCACCCTGTTTCCACGAATACCTTGGTTTTAAATGAATTTTTGAAGAATATACGCTTTCAATTGACACATTGAATTTCTGTATATTCAATAAATAAATGAAATTATACATCATATGTACCTGGATTTGTGGACTGAGATAAATACTCTCCAAAATTTAGTGTTAAAAGCAGTGCTTTGAGAAAAATCTATAAGAGAAAATAACAACTGAATATCCAGAGTAGTAGTCTATCTTAGAACAGACAGATGCCCTGGACTCCTCCTTAGCAATACTGGCTAAAGGTGATCATAATCTCTTAGGAAAGAGAGATAGATCTATTCCACTTCTCTCATTTATATTACCTGCCTAAGCTGTGTGTGTGTGTGTGTGTGTGTGTGTGTATGCTGATTAAGTTTTGATTTTAAAATATAGTTTTGTAAAGCAAAGTTCTCCTTTTGGAGTATGCATTTTCTTCAGAAATGATTTGTTGTCCTGATACAGGACAACTCTGTGAAATTGTCAACCTCTCCACTTCTTTCTATGAAGAATTTATCTGGACTCTGTAAAAAGTACCTGAAATTTATACTTTAGGTCTTACCTGACTCTACCATCGATTCTGTAGCCCAAAGTGGGAAAAACCCAATAAGCGGATGCAGCCCTGATAAGATTTATTTCTGCCTGGGTGTGTTGCTTGATACACTTGCACCTGATACTCTTGGTGTTTTCTTATGAACAGATCACGTTTTTTCACTTCTCCTTTTGAGAATTCACATCAAGTGGATTCACATATCACTAAATAGGTGTCATCACTATGCCCTTTGCTTTTTCTGACCCCTTCTTCAGTAGTCAAGTGTACTTTTCAAAAATGAAACTGATGATGAAACAGAGGGGACAATGTTCAGAATAAAAGTCTACATAATGAGTGTCTATCAACACTACCATCTCACAGTTTGCACGGAGATGTGGTGAAACAGCAGCCTCAGCAGTGCATTAAATGAAAGTCTCTGTGGCTAATTCATCATGGATTTGAGAAAAGTGTATGAATAAAACTAAATATTTATATATTCTTTATTACTTTGATTCTTTTCTCTTATGTTACCATCTCCTTTCTCTGTTAATACTTTTCCTGGGAACTGGTTTTCTATCCCCTTAGGACCTTTCTTGGGGGTGGTCCCTGCCCTGCCCCCTACTTTTCATTATTTTGGTTTCACTGTGGTATTTCTGGTGACACTGCAGGACTTCAAAGTGGCCCTCGCTCTGTATCATTTATCAACTTTTCTTACCAATTCAGTGTCACTTTGAAGTCTCATTGAGCAGCTGGCAACAGCGCAGCAGGCCTAAAACAAGACAGAACTGTCAGGACCCAGGAGCTAAACTGGGAAACAGTGTCCAATATGAATAACTCAGAAGCAATGTAATGACAGCACTATGATGTATACATGTTCAACTGCCTCTAGGAAAAGCAGAAGTATAAGATACATATAATATATATATGCATATGTACACATATTCTCAGCTTTAGGGAGCATTTAGTATTAAATCATAGGCTGTTTGAACATAAAGGGAGTTCAAAGTTCAACAACACAATATGAGGAAATGGAATGACAGAGAGGTAAGTAGCTCATCCAGCGTTCCTCCTTCGGACTGAGAGTAGTACAGATGGACATAGTCTTGTTTCACTCAGTCTCAGACAAGTTCTCATTCTACCTTTTAGGATATTGCCAAAATATATGTGTGATTTTCTTAATAATCATCAAAGTTTAAAAATCAGCTATTTTAAATTGTCATTTTTATTTTTAATTAATATGGTACTAATATTTGATATCAAAAATTTTTGATTTAGACCTATAAGTTTTCAACTGATGTTCTTTCAAAGTATTTCTATCCTGACAAACCTTAGATTGAAGTTTGTCTCCAAATCATCTGTAAAATATTTTTAAATGTCATTACATTTTTACTCTTTTCAGAAAGATAGGTCTATCTTCCAATCTTTGTATTAAATTTTTCATTTTTTTGCTGCTATGCTTTATGTTACTGAGTACTCAATCTTGATCTTAGAAAATGTCTTTTTTATAACAACTGCTCTTATTGTATGGGTGATATTTTCATTAATCTCTCAGAGAATAATAATTGTTTATATTTTTACTCTTTTTCCCCCACATTGTCTCTCTCCAACAAAATACATTTTTCTCTAAGTTCCATTGTTATTTATTTGTTATTTTTTGTTTATATTTCCCTTCTGATCTTTATCTTTCATGTTAGATTTATCAGAAAATGGAAAATCCTTGACTTATCATAGTTAATAATGAAGGACCAAAAAACTATTTGGAAATTCTGAGTGCAGGCACAGCACCCCAAATGTGAACTTCATTTTTATCTAATATGCCTGGACCACTTCACTGGGGACTTCTAATGTAAATATCTCTTTTTGCAATGGTTAGATTTTGAGAAGCAAAATTCCTAATCCCATACCTTGAATAATAAACCAGTCTACTAACATTCTAAGCATGACTGAGAGAGGAGTACTGGGAATCACAGAATTCAGCATGTAAATGATCATTTGATTACCCTCTTTTGAGCATGATATGCCCCTCTACAGTGGACTGCATGTCCGTCAATCCATATACCTTCTGTTAATCTCTCTAATCTGCCATCACTATGGAGGAGCTATGGCGGTCTAAGGATCTTTTGTATATACTTGAAACCAAGTCTCCTGTTTTCAGCCCCACATTCAATCCCCTTCAGCGGTACCTTTTGCCACCAATCCATACCCCTTTGGATGGCAGTGCATAACATTGCTTTCCTTTCAGACAGTTTTCTCACTTCTGATAAGTCAGATATTCTTAGCTCCTCTGCTTTTACTTATGAGAATTATATTTTAATTTTCTCTATTCTTCAATTTTGTAGATTTGTCTTTACTTTCAGTTCCCATTCTCTGGGGATTCTCTGAGTGAGTATTTCATGTATTCAATCTTTTATCTTTAAATTAATGTCTAACCTCTTTTTTAGGTGCTTATATTGTTATTAGTGTTTGTAAAATCAGTAGGGAAGAACTCTACTTTTTCTGTCCCTTAATATAAGTGCCTGGTGGAACAAATATATGAGAGTAATCCAACTCTGACAAAAACAAGCCAAACAATTCCCAAGATTTAATCTTCTTATCCAGGTGGTTAGACAGGAGATTTCTTCCTTCTTTATCATGTTCAGCCATCTCTTGCTCAATAGGATAACTTTCCCAATAGAAGAACCTAGCTTTCTTTACTTAAGGATAAGTTAGCAAATGCCCTTCCCTATTTGAAGACATGAATTAGTCAAATACATATTCAAAATGGATTACCCTTTTCACTGTCATGAGTTGGTAGCATTCCAAAGCCTTTCTGAATTAGGCTTTCAACAGTAGCACAGTGAAGAAATTTCATGAAGCCAAAGAAATCCAATATAAATTTGAGAGGCTAGGATTTGCAGTAAGAATTGCTCAGGGAAAAGCAAAGGACACTCTAATTGGAACCATATTGATGCCTAGGATGAACAATTATCAGGAGATTAACTGATCTGCAGATTTATATACTCAGCTTACTTGTAACTGGAGAAACACTGTCCACAACTGAAGGAGCACACTTTTTCAGAATAGGGATTAACTGGGGACAGTACTGAGTTGGAGAGTATTTCCTCCCAAAATCTATATCCTTCCCACAACCTCAGAATGTGACCTTAATTGGAAATAATGTTGTTGTAGTTAAGATGAGGTCATACTGGAGTAGGGCAGACCCTTAATCCAACATGGCATGCCTCCTTATAAGAAGAGGAGACCCATAGAAACAGAAACACAGAAGAGAATGACATGTGATGACAGAGGCAGAGATTGGGGTGATGTATCTATAAACCAAGAAATGCCAAGGCTTGCCAGCAACACCAGAAGCTAAGAGAAAGGCATAGAACAGACTCTCCCCAACAGATATCTTTCTCTAAAATCTCTTAACTTTCTCTAAAGTGTGGCTCTATGCCTCAATTTGGGACTTCTAGCCTCTAGAGAATAAATTTCTGTTACTTTAAGCCACTCAGGTTGTGGTAATTTGTTACGGCAGTTCTAGGAAAGCAGTACAGGCACTCTTGCCCCAACTCACAAGATGGAAGCTTTTGGAAGGATGCTGCACCTAACAGAATATGTAGCTGGAGCCTAGGGAAGGCCAACTAAAAATTTAGATAGAAAAGGTTGACCCTTTGTAAACTAGTTCAAAATTTCCATTAAAAAATCCAACCAGAGATAAAGTTGCCTCCAGAGGTTTCCCATGGTCTTCCTAAAATTTTAGAGCCCTTGAAATTTTGGACCAGAGATACAAATGCACTCCTCAACCCCTTACATGTAAATTCTGTGGGAAGATTTTTCATATCACTGAGTCATAGGGCAGTGACCTGAGGAGAATTCAACAAAAAATATATTTGTACCTGAAGAGCAGAGGTGGACCAGACATAGAGTCCAGAGTCTTAGGAGGATGCATGTAAAGAAGGTACTGCTTTTTGACTTAGTAGGTTTTTAATCAAAGTCCTTACAACTCTCAGGTCAAGATAGGCTCTACCTAGCCTCCTTACATGAGGATAGTACTTCTCTAAATATCTTAGAAATTAAAGGAAGAAAATGCAACAAGAGATAAAGAAGAAAGCTACTTGTGAAAGCAGTCATTTCAAAGGAAACAATTATATTTTATCGAGAAACTACAATAAACCTTCAAGAAAACCAAACCATACATAAATACTATGAATCCATAAATAATCATAGTAATAATGATTATAATGTGAAAATTAGAATGTCTCTTCACCATTTTAGTGGTAGAGCCTGTGCCATCTGACTCTACAGCCTGTGGCTTTAATCAGTACACCACACCACTGAAAGTTGAGAGAAGCTGAGGTGATTGAAAAAAAAAAAAGGCAAAATACCACAAAACATACAGATTTGATGGATACAGAAGTTTTTTTAAGTAGTTTAAAGAAATAAAAATATATAGTCAAATCTAAAACATTTATTTTAAAAAAGAAAACTGTCACCATGATAAATCAAATCATATTGGAGTATAATATGACATAAAAAATATGCTTAAGAAAGTGAGGGGGAAAAATCAAACTGGCCTGTGATGGTGTCTAAGAGACTAAAAATGGAGGAAAAATACATGAGAGAATGATTATTCTAAATACTAGAACAAAACAAGTGAAAGAAAATAAATAGTATATTAGCTTTCATGTACTGAGGGATTATTATGTGCCAAGTATTATGTTAATCTCTTTACAAGTATTATTTTATTTTAATCTTCAAATTATCACATTAAGCACTATTGATATCACTATATACAGATAAGTAAATTAAAGTTTGACAATTTTATACAGCTTGAACAGGTTTTCATAGCTATGACACGATGGAACCCAAATCCAGGGGCAGTCAGATTGGTTCCACAGCCTTTGACTTCTGTGCTAACATGAGCCAGTAGGAATTTTCTCAATAATAACAATATTATTCTGCTCTGTTCAATACTGTGACCACCAGCCAGCCACATGTGGCAGATGAGCAATCTAAATGTGTCAAATGTGAAGTGACTGAGAAACTGAATTTTTAGTTTTATTCAATGTCAATTAACTAAAAATGAGTTAAGAACAGGTGGTTAGTGACAACTATTTTGGAGAGTCAGTTCTATAGTTATAATGTCTGTAGACATATAAAACAAAAGGACTAACTCTTCTGCAGACAAACTTATGAAAAGTAACCAATATCCAGATGTATCCTAAAATGTTGAATCTCAAGATGGAGGATATAATCTACCATGTATCAGTTTCCCTACCTTTTTATTCACACACAGGTAAATAAATTAATTTGTTCTGACTAGAATCATAATATTAAATGCCAGACAAAAATGTCCTAACAATGAAATAAAGTCACCAATTACAAAGTATGTACACAAATGCAAAAGATTTAATGTATATTTATAAATTTCGTTTAGAAAATGTATTGATTAAAATAATCCCATCTGTGATAGCAAGCAAAAATATTAAATACTAAGAAATGGAGTGAATGAGAAAAGTGCAGAATTTTTCTTGAGATAAGTTTAAACATCTAAAGATCATACGTTTACTTGAGTAAATAGTTATGACACCTTTCTACATGTGAACATTCAATCATATAATTTTGTCAATTCTCCCTAAACTGATCTGTGAATTAAATGCAATTCTAATAAAATTATACTAGCCAAAAGGACATAAACTGAGTTAAAATGAAAAGGGAACACTCAAAAATTATTAAACCATATATAACACAAGAAAAAGCCATACCTTAATATTTTTATTAAATCTATAAAGATATCTTACACACATAATGAAAAAGATGTAATAGAAAAAGTGGGTTAGAAATATAAAAAAATATATTTTGGAGATCAAGCCTTTGTCGGTTTCACTTGCAAAAATTTTCTCCCATTCCGTAGGTTTTCTTCTTGTTTTATTTCTGGTTTCCTTTGCTCTGCAGAAGCTTGTAAGTTTAATTAGGTCCCATTTGTTTATTCTTGCTTTTATTTCTTCTAGGAGAAAATTTTTGAAATGTATGTCAGATAATGTTTTGCCTATGTTTTCCTCTAGGAGGTTTATTGTATCTTGTCTTATGTTTAAGTCTTTAATCCATTTTGAGTTGATTTTTGTATATGGTGTAAGGGTGTGTTCTAGCTTCATTGTTTTACATGCTGCTGTCCAGTTTTCCCAACACCATTTGCTGAAGAGACTGTCTTTATTCCATTGTATATTCTTGCCTCCTTTGTCGAAGATGAGTTGACCAAAAGTTTGTGGGTTCATTTCTGGGCTCTCTATTCTGTTCCATTGGTCTATATGTCTGTTTTGGTACCAATACCATGCTGTCTTGATGACTGTAGCTCTATAGTATTGTCTGAAGTCTGGGAGAGTTATTCCTCCAGCCTCTTTCTTTCTCTTCAGTAATGCTTTGGCAATTCTAGGTCTTTGATGTTTCCATATAAATTTTATTATGATTTGTTCTAGTTCTGTGAAATATGTCCTGGGTAATTGGATAGGGATTGCATTAAATCTGTAGATTGCCTTGGGCAGTGTGACCATTTTAACAATATTGATTCTTCCAATCCAAGAGCATGGAATATCTTTCCATTTTTTAAAGTCTTCTTTAATTTCCTTCATCAATGGTTTATAGTTTTCTGTGTATAATTCTTTCGCCTCCTTGGTTAGATTTATTCCCAGATATTTTATTACTTTGGGTGCTATTTTAAAGGGGATTGTTTCTTTACTTTCTTTTTCTGTTGATTTATCGTTAGTGTAAAGAAAGGCAACTGATTTTTGAACATTAATTTTGTAACCTGCTACCTTGCTGAATTCTTCGATCAGCTCTAGTAGCTTTTTTGTGGACCTTTTAGGGTTTTCTATATATAGTAACATGTCGTCAGCATATAATGACACTTTTACCTCTTCTTTTCCAATTTGGATCCCTTTTATTTCTTTCTCTTGCCTGATTGCTGTGGCTAGGACTTCCAGGACTATGTTGAATAGGAGTGGTGATAGTGGGCATCCTTGTCTTGTCCCAGATTTTATGCCATTTGCAGCAACATGGATGATCCTAGAGAATGTCATTCTAAGTGAAGTAAGCCAGAAAGAGAAAGAAAAATACCATATGAGATCGCTCATATGTGGAATCTAAAAAACAAAAACAAAGCATAAATACAGGACAGAAATAGACTCATGGACAGAGAATACAGACTTGTGATTACCGGCGGGGGGGGGGGGGGGTAGAGGGTGGGAAGGGATAGACTGGGATTTCAAAATTGTAGAATAGATAAACAAGATTACACTGTATAGCACAGGGAAATATACACAAAATGTTATGATAAATCACAGAGAAAAAAATGTGACAATGAGTGTGTATATGTCCATGAATGACTGAAAAATTGTGCTGAACACTGGAATTTGACACAACACTGTAAAATGATTATGAATCAATAAAAAATGTAAAAAAAAAGAAATATGAAAAAATAGAATTAACAAAATAATTTACAAACATCTGGTCAAGAGGAGGTACAATTTTCATTTTGAAAGACCTTAAAATTTGACGAGTAGTAATCACTGTGTTTCCAGATTTTGGAGAATTATGTTAAGAGTTAGTAACTGACAGTTAACATGTGCCAGATTAGTTATAGAATCAGTAATGCCTATTGGTGGTTCTTGGTTTTCTATATGAACAAGTAATTTGCAAAATGAGCTTTAACACCTCTTGCTAGTGGACTGAGGATGATTCTGTGTAATTGTGTGGCACCTGGAGACTTGGCCAAATGACTCCACTGAACGTTCTTTCAAGCGAAGTTTAGAGAAGGCAGGTAGAATCTCAAGTAGGTAAATGATCAAAAGCCACGGTTCTCACAGAGAAGGCTAAGTTGTAAGAGAAAGAGATTGTTTAACCCCTTTCATAGCATTTAAAGGGAAGTGAAGATATACCAAATCAATTGTTGCCCTGCACTCTGGAAAGGGACTTGCACTACCTGTTTTTGATTAGCATGGCAGGATTATGGATACTGTCATAGTCAGTATTGTCATACAGATGTTAAGGGCGACACAGTGATTTTGATAAAAACTATTATTCTCAAATGAGATATCTGAATAACATTTTTAATATTGTGTATGATATATTTAAGCTTTATGAGGAGAAACTTTTTTTTGTGGTCATTCTTGTGTCTCTATCCTTAGTGTCCAGTGTACATTTGAAGCACAAAAAATATGCAAGTGGATGAATTAATTGATGTTCAATTAAACTTTTTCTCATTCTGTCCAGTTTTTAATGTGCAAAGATTTTCCCTGTAGTCACAAATCTACTCTTGAATTAGGAGACAAATGTTACACAATTTAAACAGAAACATTGTATTTACTTCTTACAACCGTATTACTGATAAAACTTGTATTTGGGTTTTAGTTTTGAAAAATGAATTCAAGGAGGATTGTAAAAGAAAGGAGAGACCATATGTAAAAAGGAAATTAGGAATATAAATTTTACTTATTTTTACTCAATGGACTGCTCATAGTTGTTTTACTTGAAGAAAGAATAATGGAGGTGACATAGGTCAAATCTATTACAAGATACTCAACTGAACTTCTAAAGCAATATATCCTATGGCCATTCTTGTAGTCTTTCCTGCTACATTAAATATTGTTTTTCTGTCTCTTCCAGTTTTGATACAAAAAAGCATTTTAGATGTTTTGAAAATGTATTCTCAGATTTGGTGAGAAAAATGTGTTTCTCCTTTGGTGCATTCTGATGCCTAATTTACATCTGGTTGCTAAGAAAGCCTCTGTGAATATGCGTGCGCATGCTCATGTGTGTGTGTCTGGTTGTATGCACACATGTACATGTACTCTTGTGTGTTCATTTTCTTACTCTCAGAACTGATGTTCATAAAAATTGATGTTTCTTATAAAATGGAGTGATAAAATAGATAGATGGCAAATACTTTTAAGTAAACACTTTCCCACTATCTTCATTGTCATTTCTTATAAGAAAAAAAATGTTTGGTTGAGAGAGGATCTCTATTTTAAGAGCAAACTATAAGAACTACACAGGTTTTATTGCCAAGTACATACTAAAAATCATTTTGCTTTGCTTATGTTTGAATGAAATAACAGCATCATATCTAAAAAGTTAAATAAAAGGAACACTTAAATTATTCCCTATTTTTCTCCTGGAAAGTATATGTAGATAAATTTAGGGACAGTCTATAAGGGGCTATTATTTTTTGTAAAGCTCCCTGGGATATATTATCTCTTAATGACAATTATGGTAGGAAATAACAAAACACTACTTGTGAGATTATTGATTTAACAGTTTTCTTTTGCTGCTGCAACAAGTTATCACAAATTTAGTGGCTTTTTCTCCAACACAAATTTATTATTTTGTAATTCTGGAGAAATTGTAATAGTTTATTATTTTTGCTATTTTTAATTGCAGTATAGTTGATGTATAATAGTATATAAATCATAAGTGTACAATATAGTGATTCACAATTTTAAAAGGTTATACTCCACTTATAGTTATAAAATATTAGCTATATTCTCCATGTTGTACAATGTATCTCTGTAGCTTATTTTAAATCTAGTAGATTTTAGCTCTTGACCCCTTACCTCATAATGCCCCTCTCCCCACTAGTAACCACTGATTTATTCTCTACATCTGTGAGTCTGCTTCTTTTTTTTATTATATTCACTAGTTTGTTGTATTTTCTAGATTTCACATACAAGTGACCACATACAATATTTGTCTCTCTGTCTGACTTATTTCACTTAGCATAATGTGTTCCAAGTCCATCCATGTTGCTACAATTGGCAAAATTTCATTCTTTTTAGTGGCTGAGTTGTATTTTATATATATATACACACACACACGTACATATTATTCCATTATATATATATATATATATATACACACACACAGGGCATCTTCTTTATACATTTATCTGTTGATGGACATTAGGCTGCTTCCATGTCTTGACAATTGTAAATAATGCTGCTATGAACATTGGGGTGCATGCATTTTTTAGTGTTTTTGGTTTTGGGGGTATATGACTGGGTCATATGGTAGTTCTATATTTAGTTTTTTTGAGAAACCTCCGTAATGCTTTCCACAGTGGCTGTACCAATTTTCATTCCAACCAATGGTATACATAAGTTCCCAGGGAAGTCAGTTTCACTTGGCTAAAATGAAGGTACTATCAAGACCTCCTCCTGGAGGCTGGAGGGAAGAATGCATTTCCTGGCTTTTCCAGCTTCTAGAGGCAGCCTTTCTTCCGTGAATCTCAGCCCCACATCATTCCTAACTGCCTTTATCATCACATCGGCCTCCCTCTTATAAGAACTCTGATTACATTACGACAGTTTGGATATCCAAGATAAGATTACCATCTCAATATCCTTAAGTTACTCACATGGAGAAAGTCCAATTTGCCATGTAAGGCAACATACTCACAGACTCTTATGACCCTGGACCTTTCAGGGTCATTATTTTACCAAACACAATAGTTTCTGCACAACATTTTAACTTGACCAGGTGAATCACAGAAGATATTTTGAAAACATAGAGTTTATAAAATGAGCAAGTGAAAACAGTTTCTTCTTTTATCGCTCTTGCCTAAGTCCTTCCTGGGTTGGAACCCAAGGTTAAGGAAGTGGCAAAATATTTGTAGGGTGCTCCTGGCCCAGCCTGGCACACAGTATGTTCAGTTTAAATTTTTATTCGCTAGAGTATGGAATCTCTTTCTTTCATGGAAAACATCAGAATAAGTTTGATAAGTATGTTGTTGTGTTCAGAGGATGGGGTAGCAGGTGGCCATCAAGGATCTATGGATCTTAGATTGTGAGGAGATTGCCTTACTCCACCTCCCTAACCATTAGGCATCACATCAGCAACAGGTATGGCAGGCAAATGACAATTTTTCTCAATCATAAAGAATATTTTGTTGCTATGGCACCTGAGGTTACTGAGGATGAAACATTAAACTAATGTTAGAAATCTAAGTCTTGCAGAAAGTGTGTTTTTTCTACCTTATTTCCTTTTACTTCAATATGAGATTACATAAACTTAAATTCACTTCATGGTCTCAAACACAGTGAAAGCTCAGAGACTCCCACCACAGAACTACATTTTGCATTTCAAAAAAAAGAGTTTAAAAGTACAATCTGAGCAAGGGCATGTGTGCATGGATCTAACTTCAATATTAAAATTTCCCATAAACAATTCTTTCTTACTCCACAAAGAACATTATATCTCTCTGAGTCTCTAATGAGACAAAGAATGTACAGTTCAAAAGATAAAGAAGTTAAATGAACATTAGCTACAGATCTTAAAGGGTTAGAAGCAAAATATTCCACCTAAGAGAAACAGTTTCTCAGTCAGAATATTTTATAGATAACTTTTTAAAGAAATGTTCATCTGGAGATTGAAGTGATTTACAAGAGATAAAAAATAATTAAAGAAAATTGGTTGAGTAAAATAGTATAAAAGAGATTTTAATCCAATGATTTTCTTGATAACTTAGAGAGTATGTATAATTACATACAATTTTAAAAACAGAAATTTAAGTTATTCAACCAGGTTTAGATATGGGGCCAGCCTTTACTAGTTGAAATGTGGTGCCAATCATAGCAAATCAAATCCACAAATATTAATTGATCTTCTGTAATATGTAAGAGTACATAAAGAGAGACTGTGTCTATGATGTTTAAGAAAATTTAAAATCTAATTTGATGATACTACATTATTTTAAATAAAAATGCTTGTATGGCAGCAAAGGTGTGTAAATTGGAAAGATGAGAGTTGGGGAAATTCAGAAGAAGACAATGCACTTCAGACTGAGTAATGGAATGATCAGTGATAAATTTTTAAAAGTTTCTGTTTGATAGAAATTTATTTTTCATTATATACGAAAATTTGACATGTGTCAGGAAGTTATTTAGATCAAGATGAATGTATGGATCATGTTCCATTTCTTCTTTTTCTTTTCAAGACTGTTTCAGTGGTATAGGACTATAAGCAATATTCTTTGGAATTGTGCTAGTTTTTTGAGACCAAATAATTCTGTTACGAAAGGAGTGTGACAATGAATATATATATATGTTCATGTATAATTGAAAAATTGTGCTCTACACTGGAATTTGACACAACATTGTAAAATGATTATAAATCAATAAAAAATGTTTAAAAAAACTATAATTCTGTTACTCTCATACTTTATGGACAGCTAAGAGAAAAGGTAAAATAGAGATAAATAGATTTGCTATTGTGTAAAATTAATCACACAATATCAGTGATGTTAAAACAATAAGCATCCATTCGGTACCCTCACATGTTGGCTGGCTGTGGAGAAATTGTAGATCATATCTAATCTAGGTGAGGTTTGGCTGGGATGGCTTTGGTTCATACATTTTTCCTATTCCTCCTGGGACCACTGGACTAGGCTGGGCACATTCACTGCGTATTGATTACAGAGGCAGAAGTAAGCAATCCCAACAAATATATTTTAAGCTTCTGCTTGCATTGCATCTCTTAAAATATTATTGACCAAATCAAGTCAATTACTGGGTTATATGATAATTCTGTGTTTAACATTTTGAGGAATTGCCAACATGTTTTCCTCAGCAGTTGTGACCATTTATAATCCCACCCATGTATGAGGACTCCAGTTTTTCCACATCCT
Source organism: Vicugna pacos (assembly GCF_048564905.1). Taxonomy (NCBI): domain Eukaryota; kingdom Metazoa; phylum Chordata; class Mammalia; order Artiodactyla; family Camelidae; genus Vicugna; species Vicugna pacos. Next base: position 22,884,054 of record NC_132994.1, on the reverse strand, counting down.
TGCCAACGCTTATTATTGTTTGTCTTTTTTATTATAACCAACCTGGAAGAATTTACCAGTCAACCATTTGATTTTGTATTTTATTTGTAAAAGATTTATTTTATTACTAATTCAAATTCTTTAGTTGTCATACGTCTGTTCAGATGTTCTACTTATTCTTGGGTCACTTTCAGCAGTTTGTGTCTCCCTAGACATTTGTCCATTTCATTTAGGTTTTCTGAAATTTTAACACACAACTGTTATTTTTAGCCATTTATAACCCTTATATTTCTTATTATTCATTACTTTTAGTAATTTGAGTCTTCTTTCTTTTCTCTTGGTCAGTCTAGCTAAAGGTTTAGTCATTTTCAAAATCTTTGTAAAGAACCACCTTTTGGTTTTGTTGAGTGTTCTCTATAGGTTTTCTGTTTTTTATGTCATATATTTCCAATCTAATCTTTACTATTTTTTTTCTTCTGCTTAGCCTGGGTTTTACTTTCTCTTTTTTTCTAGTGTCTTAAAGTAGAGGCTTAGGTTATTTATTTGAGATCTTTCTTAATTCATAATAAAGACAGAACTTTAAATTTCCCTCTAAGCACTGCTTTTGCTGTGTCTCATAAGTTTTGTTATGTGATGTTTTCATTTTCATTCATTCATCTCAAAGTATTTTGTATTTACCTTTGTAATTTCTTAACTGAGTAGTTATTTAGAGGCTTGTTATGTCCATATATTCGGATGTCTCCAAATTCCTTATTTTTGACTCACAATTTTATTCCATTGTAGCTGGAAAATACATTTTGTATTATTTCAATCATCTTAAGTATACTGAGGCCTTTTTTATGGCCTAAAATATGACCTGTCCTGGATAATGTGTCTTTGAGAAAAATGTGTAGTCTGCTACTGATGCCTATTAGTTCCGGCTGTTTCAAATGCTCTATTTTCTTCCCAATTATCCATTAGTGAAAGTGGGATATTTGAGTCTCCAAATAATATTGTTGAATTGTTTCTTTTGCTCTTCAGTTCTTTAGGTTTTTGCTTCATGTGTTTTGGGGGTTCTGGTGTTCAGTGCATGTGTTGTTCTTTTTTTCTATCTTCTTGATATATTGACACTTTTACTATTAGGAGTGTCCTTCTTTGCCCCTATTAATAGTTTTTGTTCATTTGTTTTAAAGGCTTGTTTTTCTGATATTAGTGTGGCCACTATTTCCTTTGTTTTCTGTTTGCATGGTATATATTTTTTTGATCAATTTAATTTCAATCTTTTGGTGTCTTTAAAATTTAATGTGTATTTTGTAGACAGCATATTTTTGGATCAATTTTGATTTTTTAAAAAAATCTGTCTTGGAGTGGTTTAATTCATTTACATTTAATGTAATTACTGATAAGTTAAGATTTGTATCTTTCATTTTGTTATTTGTTTTCTAAATAACTTTTGTAGTTTTTGTTCTTCTGTTCCTCAATTACTGCCTTCTTTATATTAAATAGATATTTACAAGTATAGCAAAAACTTTCCTTGTCATTTATTGCTAATTTTTAAAGTTTTCTTTATTTCTTGTTGGTTTCTCTGTGGATTAAAATTGATATCTTAATTTCTAAAAATCTAGTTAAAATTAATACCTACTTAATTCAGTAGTATATAGAAAATTAATCAAATGTAGCACCATTGCTTTCTCCACCTTCTTGCTTGTTATTTTCATGCAGGTACATCTACAGGTTACATACTGTTTATCCATCAAGAGAGATTTATAATGATTGTTTTATGTAGCTGTAGTGTAAGTCAAGTAGAAGGAAAAAAGAATTGTAAAGAACATTTGCTTATATTTACCTAGTGAGCTGTCTGTACATATGTTCATGTGGATTCTATTTACTGTCTAGTGTCCTTTCATTTCAGCCAGGACTTAAGTTGCTAGTGATAATTTCTCTGAGTTTTATTTCTCTGCAGTCTCTTAATTTTTTCTTTGTTTTTGACAAAAAAAAATGTTACTGGATATAGAATTATTTGTTACTATTCCCTTTTCAGCACTTTGAATATGTCATCTCACTGTCTTCTGGCCCCATGGTTTATTATGGTAAATCGGCTGTTAATCTGGTTGGATTCCTTGTACATGAGGATTCATTTTGGCCTTGCTACTCCCAAGATTCTCTTTTTGGCTTTGACTTTTGGCAGTTTGACTATGATGTATCTTGTGGATCATTTTGAATTCATCCTACTTTGAGTTCAATGGGCTACTTGAATGTGCAGATTCATGTTTTTCATTAAATCTGGGGAAACTGTCAATTATTCTCTTCAAATATTCTTTCTGCCACTTACTTTCTCTTTTACTTTTGGGACTCTTGTTAACTATGTTGGTAGACTTAGTGGTATCCCATAGGTCTCCTACTCTCTATTTTTTTTGTTGTTGTTGTTTGTTTTCTTTCTGTCCCTCAGACTGAATAATTTCAATTAACCTATCTTCAGGTTTCCTGATTCTTTTTTTCTGCTGGTTCATATCTGCTGTGGAATCCTTTTAGTGAATCTTTCATTTCAGTTATTGTATTTTTTAACTCCATAATTTCTACTTGCTCCTTTTAAAAATAATTTCTATCTATTTTTTGCTCTTCTTACAATATGTGAGACGTTTTTCTTTTTTAAACATTTTTATTGCGTTATAGTCATTTAACAATGTATCAAATTCCAATGTATAGCACAATTTTTCAGTTATACATGAATATACATACATTCATTGTCACATTCTGTTTCACTGTGAGCCATCACAAGATCCTATGTGTATATCCCTGTGCTACACAGTACAGTCTTGTTTATCTATTCTACATTTTGAAATCCCAGTCCCTTCCCATTCCTCATCCCCCTCATAACCACAAGTTTGTATTCTATGTCTGTGAGTCTGTTTCTGTTTTTTACTTACAGTTTTGTTTTGTTTTGTTTGTTTTTAGATTCCACATATGAGCGATCTCATATGGTATTTTTCTTTCTCTTTCTGGCTTACTTCACTTAGAATGACATTCTCCAGGAACATCCATGTTGTTGCAAATGGTGTTATGTTGTCAGTTTTTATGGCTGAATAGTATTCCATTGTATAAATATACCACATCTTCTTTATCCAGTCATGTGTCTTCACCTATTGATGGACATTTAGGCTGTTTCCATGTCTTAGCTATTGTAAATAGTGCTGCTATGAACATTGGGGTGCAGGTGTCATTTTGAAGTAGGGTTCTTCTGGATATATGCCCAGGAGCAGGATTCCCAGGTCATATGGTAAATCTATTCCTGTTCTTCTGAGGAATCTCCATACTTTTTTCCATAGTGGCTGCACCAAACTGCATTCCCATCAGCAACGTAGGAGGTTCCCTTTTCTCCACAGCCTCTCAAGCATTTATCAATTGTGGACTTTTGAGTGATGGCCATTCTGACTGATGTGTGGTGATACCTCCTTGTAATTTTGATTTGCATTTCTCTGATAATTATTGATATTGTGCATTTTTTCCTGCACCTATTGATCATCTGTATTTTTTCCTTGGAGAATTGCTTGTTTGTGTCTTCTGCCCATTTTTGGGGATCTGCCCATATTCTAGAGATCAGGCCTTTGTCAGTTTCATTTGCAAAAGTTTTCTCCCATTCTGTGAGACATGTTTTCGTGTTTAGTGCTTTAACATTGTTTCCTTTTGTTCTGTGAATATATTTATAATATGGTTTAAAGTCTTTTTCTAGTAAATACAATATTTGAGCTTCATCAAGGGCACTTTGTGTTGACATGTTGACTGCTTTATTCTGCATCTGGATCATGATTTCATGTTTCTTTTCTGTCTCTTAAAATATATTTGGCAACTCTGGATGTCAGATTCTCCCACCTCCCCAGAGTTCATTGCTGTGATGATGGTGGTGGTGGGTTATTTTTTTGGTGATTTTGTTTCTTTCTTTTTTTTTTTTTTTTTGGTTGACCCTTCAAAATTAATTCTGTAGATTTTATACTCTTTATTGTATTAGGCCACTGAAGTCTCTGCTTGCTTAGCTTAATTGTTAGATGATAATTGAAAAGATATTTCCTTAAATGTCTAGAATCAATTTCTGCCATTTTTTTAAACCAATGACTCCTTGTCTAGTGGGCATACTTTCAGCACTTATCCAAATAGTTTAAAACTCTGCATTATCTTTTCCTTTCTGCTTATACAGATCCTCAAGATTAGCCTGAGGTGAGAACTTAGGACCTTCACAGTGCTTTCCTGAGCATGCATACATCTCTGTGTATGCACCCAGCCCTACACATGAATGTGGGCTTCTGAGTCCCTAGGAATATGTCAGATCCTTCTGTGCTGCCAATGGGCATCTCTTATTTCAGCTTTTCCTCTTATGCTTTTGGTTAGCTTATTGTTTGCCCCAAATGTTATCCACTGCCTTATGCCATTGGGGTGTAAAGTTATTGTCACTGGTTGTTTTTGACAAGCATTTCAGGTGAAAAGGCTGTCCGCCTTGAAGAAGCTCTAAGTCAGATCAAATAAAAACATCTTGGTGAATAGAATTTTTCATGGAACCACAACACAGGTCAAATAATGGTTATTCTCTGGCAATGAATCTTTGAAGGAGCTCCAATTCTATTCTGATCCTTCCAGTGGCTGCCAGGCTGCTGGTTTTCAACATGATTGAGGCTGTTGGTTTTAAGGCTACTGTGGAGCTGAGCAAGGAATGGTAGAAATAAAGCAAGTTAAAATACCACCAAATCTGCTGTTATACCAAGCAAAAGCTGTTTTTCTCTAACATATGCTTCTGATATTTATTCAAGAGTTTTGTTAATTTCTAGTCTCCTGATAAAGTTGATTCTGATAAATTTTGCCAGTGTTATTACAGTTATCAAGGAGAGTATGTTCAGAGGACCTTATTCAGCCATTTATGTTTACATAGATAGATTTTAGGCTCTTGCTTGCAAAACTTTCTAATGCAAGCGTTTACTTTTTCAACCTGAGCAGCTAACTGCACATCAATTTCATAAATTGGGTTTTTGACCCCAAAATTGCTTAACTAGCTCCTTCTTGTTATTCAGATTTTGGCTGAAAATTTGCACACACCAACGAGTTCTTTCCTCACAAATTAATATAAAAAAACTCTTTTCCTGACTACCAATATACTTACACAAACGCACAACTTTCTATTAGATCATTTATTTTCTTAAAATTAGTAATATCTGAAATGATCTTTTTCATTTATTTGTCTATTTTTTACTGTATATATCCACTCTTTAGACTGTCATATTCACTTAAAAAAATCTTTTTATCACTGTATGACCAAAGCCAGAGAGTAAGCATTTATCATTAACAGATGTTGAAATAATGAATGCTCAAATTTTACTTTAACCTTGGGAAAAGGTGCATTCTAGGATTTCTAACTTTTATAGGTTCTAATTGCAGTGAACTCCTGGTTTTCAGATGTAGAACTGAGAATTTGCCCAAACTGTATGTGCTGGAACTCAAACTAAAGTTTTCTCAACAATTGTATCTTTCTTTCCTTCCCCAAATAATTTTTAAACTTTTTCTATGAATAAGTGTTTTAATTGCTCACTTATTTAAATATGATTACTCTTATATTGATTTAAGAAAAATATGAAACATGTTGTAAGCAATAGCTGAAATAGGCTTTACCTGCATTAAAATTATTGGATTCAGTCTTCTTTGGGAAACAGTATACCACAGTAGTGTTATTTCTTCTCTCTTCAAACCTATGAACTCTATAATAAAACATTTGGGCCCACAAGTTTGAAGAGATCTACAATGGGTAATCACCTAGGAAATGAGTAAATGATTGATGATGGATAACTTCTGTTCTTTTCTTCTACTTCAGTATCTCAAAAAGTTCCCTCAGGAAGCTGCAAGATTTCTTTATTGGTAATGTTGATATTCTATCCATTACAATTTATTTTCATTCATGTACCAGTGTATAGTATATTAATACTGCATCTTTAAGAGAGAAATATCTGAACTGACCCTAATCATTTGAGGTTATGCTTTCTTATTAGATCTTGCAGAGTTGCCGTCAAAAATAAAAGCAAAATATTTTCTCTTTCACTAATTTTTTTTCCTTGCAATATTTAGTAATGTAAATAGAACAAATTTACCACATTGAAAGGATTTTTTTCAAAAGTATTTTATGTCTTTATGTAGGTATTTCATTAGACTATGTAATCACATGTTCAGGAAATCACACATGTAATTGAAAGTATGTAAAGAATACATAGAGGGAAAAATTTAGATTTTAAAATTACAGTTATAGTGTTTTAAATAAAATCCCTAAAATATGCTTTTAAGCGAAAAGGATAAAGTACCTCATTATTTCAAACCAGTATTCCATATTACTAAAGCATGAATATGTATAAAATAGGAAAATACTATCATTGACATATGAATTAATTAAATTCACATATCCATGCTATTACCCATAAAAACAATGTTTATTTCTTGTTAACAAGTATACTTAAATATATAAAAATCAAATTCCTATTTTGACATTCTAAATAGGACTCTACTATAATAGAGTTGAGGCCAAACCTTAAAATAAATGGAAAAACAGATCACTGAAAAATAGCTTTGCATTAGTATGAATCACAGTAAACTACAGTAAAAGTAGCTAGCATTTGTAAATATTATCTTACAGTTCACAGGGCATTTTAAAAATACTTCTATTACTTTAGTTCAGTTTCACAATTAACTCATGAGATAGTTATTCTCACTATCTTTGTAATTGGGAATGCTTATATAACTTAAATAACTTACTAAAAATCCCACTTAGTTAGTGACTAAAAAACCACATAAACATAGATCCTTTGACTCACAAACATGTGTACCTTCCATCATACCAAGCCACCACTCACAAAATATTAACATGAAAATATTAATTATTAATATGTGAGACATATTTGCTATAATCATCAAAAAATCCAAGTGTAGATAACTATCCAGTGAGATTTTTGTATTTTATAGCTTGTTATAGCTCATAAAATTATACATATTGGCTACAGGTAACTTGTAATTTCCAGTTGCATTTACTAATTAACAAAGCACTACACCAAACATCTTTTTTTTTTTTTGATGAAAATTATTTTATTTCACCACTGGTCTCACAGAATCAGTATTCCTAAGTCAGATGGTCTCCTGGTATGTAAAGGAGTCAATAGATTCAGATTTGTCTTCTATCACAATCAGTCTTCTATTTTATTTAACCAAATTACAAAGCACCAACTATTTCTTTCACTTTTCTTGGATATTTTCCTAACTAAAGAAAATCCTCAAGTTAACTTCTGGCCCTTAGCAGAGACATCATCGGCTAAAAAGAAGGTCAATTAACATAATTATGTTCTCTGTCTCAAACTCCTCTAAAGTGCATGAAAATCAAGTAGTTGTAGCACCTCTTCCTTTGCATTACATCAATCTTCCTTGAGTCAGAGAGGGAAAAGGTATCCTCTTTCCATCTCCATGGTAGCTGTCTAAACTGGGATAAGTGATTCCACATCTCTACACACCCAGTTCATGCTCTGTAAACTTCCTTTGACTTCTGTTGCTCTTCCTGTTAAGATAGTTTCAGCCTCAAAGTTTTTTAATTTTCTGAATATATAAATATATTGGTCACACTCAGATTGAGACATGAATTTTTCTTCTGGCCAACAAATCGATGCTATTTCATTTATGTGTAATAGTGGGATCAGTACAGAGCGAAGGCAGCTAGTGCACTATCATTCTGATTTATTTGGTAATTCTATAACTTTTATAAAACAATAAATAAAGTAATCTAAACATTCCTTTTTATTTTAAAAATTAATACCAATGGTTAATATTTACCAACATTTTATAAAAATGTGAAAAATATATATTTACCCTTGAAAACTTGTATATAATAATGGTTCTTTGTTAAGTAAGGTGTCTCCCAGAGGAACAAATAGTAGCATTATATTTGATACATTGGTTTAAAACAACTAAGGGCATTGTATTAACCCAAGTGTTGGAAGACATATTTGTGTTGTGTCTTGAGGGTGACATGAAAGTGTTCACCCTCTGTGTTCACCAAAATGTCACAACATCAAATAACCAGACAGCACATTTGGAAAATATCTAGGCACTTTAAAAGCAGATGACAGATATCACAATGCATCCAATAAATATGCCTGTTTTTGGACTGAATTAAAGAGAAGAATTAGAGTTCTAAAATCTGGAATAAAAGAAATGATGCATAGAAAATTAAGCTGTTTTTGTTAGTGTTTCCTTTAACAAACTAAAACTCTTAGTTATTAGTGTATCTTAACTATATAGATATGAATATAATTACTTGAATCAAATGACTTGACAGAAATGAAATCCTCGCCCATAAGAATATTATTTCACTTTCTCAAAATGAGTTACTATTTTTTTAGTTTTTTGTATTTAATTCATAGAATTCACAATAAATATTTTTCAGAAACAAAATTAATCTCTATGTTTCCACACACAAAATAAAAACATAGATATCTGAATAAATAAATTCAATCTAGTATTTCTAAAGACTAAGAATTCAACCACCAAATCAATGTATTTTTCTGGCAGGCAAATATTAAAATACAAAAAAAAAAAAAAAAACCTCCCTTTATCAAAACAATAAAGCTTCTTTCCTATGTGGTAAGTTTCAGCTGCTCATAATCTTCAGTAGGAGGGTTGCCTCTCCCTCCCACTTAAGTTTAAATAAAATTGTTTCTTCTTCCAACCTTCCAATCCAGATTGTATATTGCTCTTGTAAGTGGTTTAAGTTTTATGTCCCTTCATTCATGCAAACATGAAATTGCGTAGACCTTATGAAGCTGCTGTCATCTCTCTTATGGGAAGTCAGCAGCAGACACTACCGAGCAGTAGGGAAACAAACTTTTACTTCCATTCTTGATGCATCTCCTTCAATCAAGTCTATCCCAGGAGATGAAGGAACAATGTTGTTTGTCAAGCCAAATAGCAGGCTGAAAGAAATGTCACTTTTAACTCAGATATAGAGGAGGAGAAAAGAATAGGCCCAGAAATGAGAAAAAAAAAGTTTACTATATTCTCAAAATCAAACTGTGTAAATAACATCCTACCATATTCCCAGGTGTGGAAATTGCATGTTATTTCTGGACTATGGGAAGTAATTGGATTATTATACCATAGTATTGTACATATCCACTCATGTTTTCTCTTCTCTCATTGATAATTCAACTCCATTTTATGAAATCCACTTTGTCATGAAAATCTTTAAAAATAATCCCTTAGTTATTGCACTGTTATAATCAATCTTGAATTTCACCAAGAATGCAGGGAAAATAAAAATTATCTTTAATGGATAAGCTCAATATTATTTTGACAGCTATTTTCTTTTTATGTTTACAGTTTACTAATTGCTTTCATTTGAAGTTCTATGATAATACCACATACTTCACTACACAGACTATCTTTTAGCACCATCATTGTTTTCATGCTTGGAAATATATACACAATGAGATAGTGAAATCGTTAAAGGCAACTGAATGAGTATACAAGATCTTTCAGGTTGCCTAAGAACATCTGTTGTAAAACCATAAACATTTTGAAAAATAATCAGAAACATTTTTTTGTTCAACCTAGAGAAATGCTCTGTGTTTATATTAAAATGAACCATGGCATATTGTTCAAATTTAAAATAGATTAGATCTATTTTTGAGCAGTTCTACTGATTATAATAAAGTGCTATTTTTTTCAGAGATTTCTGAGCTTCTGGCTTCAAGAGTTCCATTTTATTCTCTTTTTCTTTCCCTGGGTACTTGATTGTTTTCAATCACTTCAGTTTTGAAACAAAGAATCTCTAGATACTGGGGAAACACTCCTTATATACAAAGAGCCCATTTAATCATTTGGAAGAGATAATATTTGTGCACAAAGAATTCTAGATAATAGTGAAAGCTCATAGAGAAAAGCCAGTTCCTAGTAGTAATCAGAAAAATAAGCATGTTGTAAAAGACAATTCAGGCTACTTTTAATCAGTGTAGTGTTAGTTTTTATTTAGCTAAATAGAGCAGTGAAGTAGCATTGTTCATACCTGCATCAGTTCTTTTCCCAAGTTGCACTACTATCACCCACATTAATCAAATGGGCTACCAGAAATTGAAATTAAATGACAAGTTTGAATTTTAAAATACAGTCTGCTCACTATACACACCTAGTCTTAGTCATTATAATATATAAGCAGAATTATAATTTGTGTATTTATCCTGTCTTTTTAAAACCTTTGTTTTAACGTGATTGTTCAGGCTTGCTGCTAATAATAATACTGAAATAACAAAAATTAAATAAAAATTGCAAAATCAAACCTGAAAGCATTACATATATTTCTGATATTAATTACAAAAGTATGACAATGTTTTCATCTATTTGACTCATATAACCTATATGTTCATAGAGTTATGAAAGCTCTCAATAGCTATGTTTAAAAACTTAAAATACGCCTTGCTTGAAATATTCTTCAATCTTTCAGTAGGGAAATAATAGTTCAGCTTCCTTAAGAATTTCTGTTCGAGTATGAATAAAAAATACTTTTTAAAATTAATAATAATTAACATTTATTGACAGCTTACCATATACCAGGCAGCATTATTACTGCTTTTTGTTGGTTAACTCTTAAACCATATAACACTCTTACAGAAGAATTATTGTCCCATTTCTCAGAGGATAGGGACACAAAATGTTGAAATAATTTCCCCAAGATGGCAAAGCATGTAATTGGAATTTCTGGGATTCCATCCAAGATAGTCTGATTTTAATATCCTTGCTTTTTATTCGGTACCCTCTAGTCTTTCTTTTCAATATAATGAAGCTTGGTATTGACTAATAAAAATATTTAGGCTAGTATACTAAATATCTATGAAAAGTATCAAGTGTGTATCAATTTAATTTGTGAAATCTGATCCACCACTAGGATTCAACAGAAAGCATTTTTGAAAGCAACTGTGTCAAATAACTATTTCTAACTGTATCTTAAGTGGCTTACAGTGTTACATATTTTGGGAAGAAATTTAGGACATATTTCATTGCTTGAAGCAGAATCTGAAGTAAAAATCAAATGGAGTTAGGTTAGACTTAAGAGCAATATATAGACTTAAAAGAGCAATATAGACTTAAAAGTCAATATTCTTGAAGTCTCTTACCTTAAATTTCACTTCATGTTGCACTAGTTTTTAGACTGAAATAACAATACAGAATAATCGTTTATAATCATTTTAAATTGAATTAATTTTTAGAAAAAAGGAAAATTAAAACGAATAAATTAGATTGAATAAATTTTGTTTATTTCACATAAACCTGCATGTGGTGCTGCTAACCTGTCCTCCATAACCCACTGTGCCTCCACATACTTGCTTATGATTGTCAAATTGCAGAGAAACCATCTAATGTGGAAACAGTCTCTAAGGAAGTTCTATTACAAGGTCTTTGTCCGTAACACCCACCATCCTGTTCTTTCTAAGATTGACTAAACCACCTATTAAAATTACTAAGTGTATTTAGATCTCTCTGAAGCCAAACAGAACATGTATTCTTCAGTTCTGTCCCACTTGAGTTTTTAATAAATATGCAGTCCATTGAGAGGAGCACCTTGTATTTTAAAAATATAAATACTTGAAATGCATTATTGAGCTCTGGAACAGAAGCTTACTTCTGCTGATTTAGCAGTTAAAACATGTTTATACCAAGAGAAACTATTTCTAAGTAAGTCTGAATTATTTTTCTATTAGAAAACTCAGTCACTACCTAGAAACTCTATACTGATAGTTAAAGTGGAGGGAGGGGCATAATTTTCATTTTAAGGATGACTTCTAGGTGGACACAGAGATTTCAACAGACACTTTTTTTGTTTTGCTTTGATTTGTTTTATCTAGATACATATTTTTCTTGCTTAAATTTTATTGGAGTTAAGATTTCTAAATGGATCTATGAAGAAGTTATGTAGAAACACATAATTGCCCTTATGTTTAAATACAATATAATCTGAATCAAAGCCTGGGGATATCCAGATACAAGCTTCATCTGATTTAACATCTTTAAGTGAGGGTCCTGGGCACTAAGACTGTGGTAATGTTTCAAGAAAACCCTTTAAATTACCAAGCTGTATGTATAATAGTGCCCTAATTGCTTTAACTTCAAAAGCAAGTTTCTAAAATTTATCCAAAGTAAAATATTTTGCACTCTACAAACAAGAATGTTATATGTGGGATTGTGCTCTGCTAAATCGTCTGAATTTTTGCTACCTAATTGATCTGTATAGACTTAAAAGTTTATTTGGCTGGTTTCTACAGAACTGAACACAAGGCAAAAAATGTTTATTTATTTTCCCTATTAATCAAGAGATGATTTTCAGATATTTATCAGAAATTTATAGTGCCATAAAATATGGATTTTACAGACCTTACTCTCCTGAATATACTGGAATATTCTCAGAAGATTTTGGTAATATAATAGTAAACAAGAAAGCAATACAAAATAGTAAGGGCCAAGTCAATTAAAATACCATGTACTTACTATAATAAACAACATTCTCAGTTATTCCTATAATAATGAATTTTTTCCATAATAACATTTTATGTATGAATTATGATGAGGGCCAGATTGAATCTCTCTTTGCAACTATACAACTGTAAATATCAAATCTGGCAATGCAAATTTCACTTTGTTGCTTTATTAATGTGCTTCAGTTCTAAATCTAAGGTTCTGCATTACAGTTCTTTGTCTTTCTCCTGAGATTTTCAGCAAACACAGTGATTGTTGTCAATGGAATTATTTCATGCAATGCAAATGATTTAATTTACAATGATCTCCATCTTTTCATTGCCTAGTAGATACTGTTTAAATGGTGAACATTTTTTCACACCTATGAGTTCCTTGGTATAACCCTGACTTGTAAAATTTAAGGCCCTGTACTTTATTACTAATTTATTCTCAACCTTCAACAAAAGTGTTCCTTTTTTGGCATCTGCAGACAATCCACCTCCCTCACCATGACATTTTCCTTATCTGACTTTAAGCTCCATAGTATAATGTGTTTGAACTTTGGATCTTTGATATAGTCAACTTCCTCTTGTTTTAATATCTAAAGCTGTGGCTGGATGCATTATTGATAAGTGCACTGGGAACTTCTGCTGAAGCTGGTGAAATAGTTATTTGGTGTCTGAGTCATGAAAAAAAGAGTCTTATGGAAACTTCATTATGCCTTTTCTTACACACGGCATGTGTTTGATTACTTCTACCACCTTCTTAATGTTGATTGTCACTTTTTATTTTCTTTCTCCTTGAAATTGCTAGGTATCATTTAATGCAGAGAATATACCCATCTGTAGTGTAAATTATGCATGTTTTTATTTTAGATCACTTGCTCTGAAATCCAAATTCTTTTTCTGAACAGCAAAAAGTTAATTTTACATTTAGGCATCTTTCCATGTGCTTTGTGCTTAGTTAGATAAAGTTTGAAAAGCAGTGTTCACCTTTTTACTTGTCTTTTTTAATTAAAAAAGAAAAAGAGCTGAAATATTGTCTGCATTTTTTTTCCCCAAAGGAAACCCAAGTTGGCTACATCATGACCTTGGACCAAATGTACAGTTGAACTTCTTAAAGCAGCCAATATTAACTTATCTCTTATTCAAAATGAAACAATAGTTTAATGAATGCAGCTTTTATCTGATTTCATTTGCTTTTATTAAAGTGATGTACTTTAAGCTCATATGGTTTCTTCCTTCCATTTCTATGAACTCTGGCACAGAAGTATATCCCACTGCTCTCTCTGACAGAGAGGGACTCTCAGTGGTCAGCTAGTTGCTTTTCTGATGAGACTTAAATTCTTGCTAGAAAAAAATTATATTCTTCAAACAGCAGAAGCTAGTACACATTTCAACTGGATATGTTTATAGACTATCTGAATCTAAACCAATATTGACTTTCCATGCTGTATATACCCTCTTCAAGAAACTGAAATCTCACACATATTCTGCACCATTGCTATGTTCTTATATGACTTTCACTATAAGTGAAGGATCTTAAGGAATAAACATATATTTTTAGTTTTCTTGGAATTCAGATTTTTTTATTGTCAAATATAAACTAATTTTCATATTTATTTAAAATATACTGGTATGATATTACACTGAATTTAGTGTTTAAGAAAATAGCTAATTGTTTTTCCCCTTACTTTAGTATTTTTCTGATTATGGTCAACCAAAATCTGTATGTACATGACTGCCCAATAGTTTTCATTACAACCTGCCTAGAAATAGAACAGACACTTAAATCATATAGAGGAAGGCAGATATTTGATAAGTACCTGTACCTATCTTATTTTTCATTGGCAGTTTAATTATGTATACTCACTATTTGGTATTCTAAGTTGTGTTGTTGGGTTAATTATTTTTCTTGATGTAGTAAGAGATTATTATTTTTTATATCACTTTAACTGTAGCAAAGTTGTCATTCATTCATGAATCAAATATTTGTTTTTGTTTTTGTTTTAGGGGGAGGTAATTAGGTTTCTTTATGTATTTTTTAAATTAATTTTTATTTTATTTTTTAGTGGAGGTACTGGGGGTTGAACCCAGGACCTTGTGCATGCTAAGCATGCACTCTGTTGCTGAGCTATATGCCTCAAATATTTATGAGTACCTACTATGTCCCACTTTTTTAAATCTTGGGATTCATCAGTTAGCAAAACAAGGAAAAACCTTGTCCTTGTAAACTTTTCATTCCATTAGGGAAACACATGATAAACATAGTAAGTAAGTAACTTGTATGTAGGTTAGGAAGAGATTAATGCTATAAAATAAAATAGAACACGGTTATGAGGGGCTTGAATTAGGTCAGTAGTGTTTTAAATCGGACGATTTGGATACTCTTGATGAGAAAGTAATTTGAAGGTCATGAAGGAGTTAGACATGTAGATATGGGGAAAGAGTGTTCCAGGCAGAGGGAACAACCAGTGTGGAATTCACTGTGAAAGCATGTTAAGTATGGTGGTGGAAAGCAAGACCAGTGCAACTGGAGAGATGTGAGACAGAAGAATAGCAAGAGATAAGGTGAGAGAGATGAGTTTGGGGTGCAGGGCACATAGTGTAGAAATTTTGGCCTTTGTAAATAATTTTACTTTTACTCAGAGTTTTAAAAACAGGAGTGGTGTGGCAGGGAGGATATAGCTTAAATGGTAGTATGCATGCTCAACATACACGAGGTCCCAGGTTCAATCCCCAGAACCTCATCTAAACGGAAATAAATGAATAAACCTAAAAATAGGAGTGGCCTGACCTCAAAAGAATCACTCTGGGTGCTGTGTTGAGAAAAGCTTGTCAGGATGAAAGGCGGAGATGGGAGACCACTTGCTGAGGGGGTTCGCTGCAATAATTCTGGCCAAAGGTATTCATGGATTGAACCAGAGTGATAGCAAAATGTTTTCAGATTCTTCACATATGTTTGGCATCACTGAAAAGCTAAAAAAAAAAAAAAGTAGGCTTTAGGACATAATTAATGAGTCAAAGTTATTAATTATTTAAGAATTATATTTTTGCTTTATCATTTAATTTTCTTTTAAGTATCAGTATAGTTTATTTAACTACCACAGTAGATTAAAATTCTAAGAATTTGGATCCATTTTACATTACCATTTTAGAGACATGTAACTGCCCTCCTATGCACAATAGGCATGGCATTCTCTATTCATAAACTGCATCATCAATGAGTATGTCC
Organism: Vicugna pacos; assembly: GCF_048564905.1. Lineage (NCBI taxonomy): Eukaryota > Metazoa > Chordata > Mammalia > Artiodactyla > Camelidae > Vicugna > Vicugna pacos. The sequence goes on along the minus strand of NC_132994.1, from coordinate 22,868,349 downwards.
AGCTACCATAAAGGTATTTATTTCTGATGAGAAAATTAGATTTTATTACCCTCTAATTGTTCCTTCAATAAAGTGCGTGCCCTTTCCATCAGCTCATAACTGAAGAAGGCCATCAGTCGCATAGGGAAAGAGGGTTAATTATCAATGGACCAACACATAATACATGTTAACTTCATCAAAAACAGTAACATTATTCTATGAGAAAAAATTCAGTTGACCCTTGAACAACATAGGGATTAGGAATGCTGACCTATATGCTGTCAAAAATCTGCTTATAACTTTTGTGTTTCCAAAACTAAGCTAGTAATAGCCTTCTGTTGACTGGAAGCCTTACCAATAACAGAAACAGTCAACACATATTATGTATGTTAAATATGTTATATACTGTATTCTGATAAAAAAAAGTAAGCTAGAGAAAAGAAGACATTATTAAGAAGGTCATAAGGGAGAGAAAATACATTTACAGAACTGTACTGTATTTATCAATACCAGAAGTTTACATCATCTGTTTACAAGAAGAATCATCTGTAAGTGCCTACATCAGTATTGTCCTAAAGACACTAAGCACTGTAAATGTTGTATGTATTACTAACACCAGATGCCAATAATGAAAAGATAATGTGAACAAGAAATTAATGTTTATTTACAAGTATAACAATTCATGCATTGAAACTAAGAAGCAGCAATATGATTGCTTTATGGTAGCCTAGTGTGACTGAGATGATTGCTTCACAATAGACTAACCTATACACTAATGAATAAAATTTTTATGTCGTATAATAGTATAGTCATTCATAATACACTGTTGGAAACACTGTTACATATTTTTTTAAAAATCACTTACCCATGATGATAGAGTGATACACAATTTATTCAATTATAAGAGAGAGGGGAATACTGTACTTTGAATTCTGTGAAAGCCAAGATATAAAACAGTAAGAAAACTAACACATTATTAATTTTATGCTAAATATAACTTATGCCTATGTAAGGATAGTCTATCCACTTCAGTATAAGTCACGTTCACTATATTCTAACACTTTTATTATTTTATATATTTATAAAATATATTTATTTTAAAATATACAAGTATAAGTGGACCTGCAGTTCAAACCCATGTTGTTCATGGGTCAACTATAAAGAGAAATGGGACTTGATGCTCATTTTGAGTAGAATCTAAAAAATCATGGAATTATTAATCAGTCAGAATTTAAAATTCAATTAGGTAAATACATACTTACCTCCCAAACAAGTCCTATTCCACTTATTCTGTATTTAAAGAAATCTCAGATTGCTTCTTTATGTGATATTCTAAGTTTCCTCATTTGAATAATATTGTATGCACATGTCAGGAAAGAGATAGTTCAAATATTTTCCAGTTTATTTATTATTTTAATTATGTTTCAACCATAGTCCTATATATTTCTGTGGTCCCCTTAACAGTCACTTTTTGCCTTATTGATATTTGTTGCTGTCAGTGGAGTCTTTAATTCAGTTTTATAGTTCTTCATTGTCATATATGCTTTAACAATAATCATTCCTAGCAATCATTTGTACATACAAACAAACACTCTCACATACCCTAGTTATACCTTCCTAAAGCAAATACTTTAAGGATTCAAAATAGATAAGAAACTCTGATGAAAATTAGATACAATGTCTTTTTTATGAGAAATCAGCAAATAGTCAATCGGCATCTTTATTAAGCATATCTAAGGTCCTTAAAACTTGGTAGCAGGTAAAGTAAATCTCGTATTGTAGTACTTACCAGTTTTAATCTCTTAACTCTCAGGATCTTTTCTAATGTTTCTTGCAGTATAAAATCATTTTTCATGTTATTGTTTTCATATATTCATTGGGATGATACTTTGGAACTGTTGAGCAGAAATTGTTTTTCTTAACAACTCAAAATATTTAAAACTACTTTCTTTCTGAAAATGTTCCTCTGAGGTTTAAGGGGTCGAATTTTATTCTTTGCCTTTTACTTAATGGAAAAAGTGAATTCATAGATGGTTTTATAGGCATGGTAATATTTTAACAGGCTTTATTTTAACAAATGAAGTGAGAATTGTCCACTTTTAGTAAGTAGCTAGTGGTAAAAAATGGGTTAACATTCCATCCGGAAAGAATCAATATAATAGTTTCACACTAAAGCCAAGCAATTGAATTAATTGCAAATAAAACTTGACTTTCTGTTCCATTTCCATTTAAATAAAAACCATCAAGTTCATTAAATATATACTTATAGCATAAGGTACACTTTTAGGTCACATATCTAAAGTCAATTCATCATGAGGTGCATTTAGTAATGTATATCAATTATATCTCAAACAAACTGAAAAAAAATAAAATCATTATGCTATATGTGAAAAGTTCAGTGGAACTTTAGGGATAGACCTTGTTCTAGTCCCTTAGTGAATAACATATTAATTTGATTAGCCATGTGATATGTATATTTTTAATATTAAAGAATGAATACTATTAAACAACCCCAAATATACTCAGAAAACTTTACCAATGTTTCATGACCTAATGGAATATGGACAATTTATTTTGCAACTATATTGGTTTTAATGAACATAGAAATTTTGATTAAGGATAAAAATAAATTAGGTACTATATTTAGTTCATGCTATATATTTTCAGTGACAGATTCAATATGTTATAAATAAGACTTTCTTTTAAATGCATGCCATACTATTTTGGAAATAACTATATGCATAAGCATATATACATATTGAACAATTTATTAAATTTTAATTTTTCTTAATGAATATCTCTCATATGTATAAAGCATCTAATAGTCAAACTCAACATGTACAAAAATCTCACATCCTCGAAAATATAAACAGACAAAGCAAAAGAATCTCTCTGAACTCCTCAGTTCTTCAAATAGATTCCTTATATTCCTAGTCACTTTGACTCAAAACTTCTAAGATCATCTATATTTTTTTCTTCTCACTCCACTGTCTCAAACAATATGATACTAAATTCTCCTGTTTTACCTACCTTGAAGTCTACTATAGTCTATCATCTTATTGCTTTTTGCTCCTTTTGTAGTTCAGGCCATTTTGATTTGCTACCTATAGTATTTCATTATTTTTTAAATGTTCATTACTGCCACTACACTGTAAACTACTTTCAAACACAGCTGTAATATTTTAACAGGCATTATTGTAGGGCATGCTTTGATTGCTGTCCCCTACTACTAAGTACTTTTTTAAAGTGCCCACTGAAAGTAAAGGTCAGTTTCCTTGTAATAAATCCATGATGTGACTTCACCTCATCTTCTTATTCTCTTAATACACTTTACTTCCCACATCTAGCTAAATTACAGAGCTCACTATTTTCTAAACAGAGCTTGCATTTTCCTTTTATTTCTCCAATCTGAATTCAGTCCAGAGGCATTTACTGAAGACTTGGACTTTAAAAGTTTCTGTGCCATGAAACAGAACAGATTAGTATTCATCTTCTGCCTTGTGAAGAGTTCTCAAAGTCTAATGAGAAAAAAGAAACAAATTATTACAATAAAATTGTACTGAACACTGGAATTTGACACAACACTGTAAAATGATTATGAATCAATAAAAATGTAAAAAAAATGTGAAATATTCACAGAAATAAATTCAAAGAAGCAAAAAAAAAATGCCCACTATCCACACACACTTCCATGTATAGATTTCTTCTCCAAATGTCAAGATTCAGGACAAATGGTACCACTTCAGTGAAGGATTGTACAATTTAGCAGGTCACTCACAACTGCTCTCTTCTACTCAGAATTACATTGCCCATTGACTTCATCTTCCCCCAGCTCTTACCACACACTGCCTTGTATTAAAGTGGTTTGTGAACAGATATAATATCCCCTGCTATATTGTAAACATCTTGAATAGAAAGTCTTGCCTACCAGAATGTCAACTTCAAATAGCAGCAGTACATATCTACTTGTAGTTGGCAGTCAATAAACATTTTCATGAACGAATGAATGGATCACAAAGCATATCTTTGCAGTTTTCATAGAACCTAACAAGTAAAACCCAAAATTAGGCTAAATTAATATTTGTTGAAGAAATAAGGGTAGAATAGTGTCTTATTTAAGTTTATATCCTTTGTAGTGGTATGTAGGCAAATGCTTAGCAACTAATGTCTCCCTCCCAAAACATATACACACACACACAGATTGATTTGGAGCATTTGCCAGTTTCTTTGGTTACACATTCCCAGTATAGCAGATTTCAGGCTAACAAGGTGATGCCACTGTAGGCAGAGTTGGAAAGAAATGAACACAACAGGCTTTCAAGAACCAGTGCAAGTCAACTGTAGCTAAGATAATGTCTAGTACACACAGTGCATTCTCAGTGATTATATAATGGATAGATTAATGAGTGTTTCAGAGATATGGCTTGAAAGAAAATTATTTACCACATAAATAAAAAATTAAAGCATTTCCAAAATTGAAGTAAAATTCAAAAGATTCAGATAGTTAAATCAAAAAATGCAAGCCTCATATCACAAATAAATATAAGGGAACTGTATACTAGAAGTATTTTAATTACATATGTATGATTGCTACTTGCATTTGGACTTGACTTTCTTTTTTTCTCAGTTAGTGACTTTATCAGTCATTTATCTTTTCAAATCTTGAAATAAGTCATTGTCCCAAAAGCAACTACCAAAAAAGTGATGTTTCATTAATTATTCCGGGAAATTGTCTCCTGTGATTTAAGATTTGGAAGATCTTAAACAGCAGAGAATGGAAAACTTACTGGAATCTAATATTTACTTTGACCTTAACCTTAGTAGTATCTGGTACTCTTCAGTGGACAACAGCTATGGGAGACTATCACACAGATTATGACCACCAATGTCCTTAAGAACAGTTCTTCATGGATAATAAAGACACTGGTATGTTACATCTCTTACTGCATTCTGGATTTGATTTGACAAGAGTACAGTAGTTGGGATTATGTTTGGCTTCAGATGAAAGAACCCAATTATCCAGCTTAAAAAATGTTTTTCACATAACACAGAAGTCTTAAAGTAAGTCAGTCAGGACAGCTCCATGTTGCAAAAAGGGACAGAGTTCCTTCCTTCCTCCCACCTGCAGGCTGCTGCTTCACATCACAGTCTACTCTGTAGAAACAAAGGTGGAGGTCATCAGGCTCATGCTAGCTGAGTATGTCCCTCTATTTCAAGGAAAATATCTTTCACGACCCCTCCACCCCAATTCAATTTCTGATTGCATCTCATTGGCTAGAATTTTACCATGTAGGAATCCTTAGAGGCAAAAGAACCAGGGAAACTGAATGCTATTCTACCTCAAGCAAAATTAGTATTATATAAATAAGGCTAAAGGACAGAAAAATATTGGGCAAGAAACTGTAGTGACATAAGTCATACTTACACCATTGCTATAGTATGAAAAACAAATTGTAATCTAGTTACACAAAATATATGGAAAAAGTGACCATTACTTACTGTGTCATTTATTGAGCAGGGCTGACTATTTCTGACATGTGGGCCATACAATATTTCATCAGCTAACAGAAATTTATCTCATACTCTATTTATGACACTGGAATAGTTGCTATTGAGAATGTTGGGAATAACAACACCAGTCCTTGCACTGGGCTAGCATGATAAAACATGACAACTATCACACACTTTCTGGAGAACATACATAGCTAAGGATCATAATCCTTAAACTCTGACATGCTCATTTTCACGAAACATTAACTTCTATGTGTCTTTATTTTATAAACTTATATAATTTTTCTATTGGTGAGATATAGGTAGAAGGGTCAGAATGATTAATTTAAGCAAACAGTTTGGAATCTGCTTTTGGTTGCCAAAAACTTCTCTGGACATACAAAAGAAACCAGCAAGCTTAATGTATTTAGCTGATTCTCTGGACTAAGATTGAAAACAAATGAGTTAGGGACAAATCTGTTCAATCTTTATCATAATAGTCTCTATGAAAGTCTAATGACATAGGCATTCGATTTATACTATTACAGCTTATTTTTCTGGTTTATTGACTGCGTACAAGGGTGAGAGAGGCAGCTGTAGATGCAAGGGCAATAGAAATCTTTCCAGACCTTCCAGAAAGAGAAGAAGAGCAAGAGAGTGTAAGAAGGAGAACACGAGGGATAGAGGGAAAGAGAGAGAGAGAGAAAGAGAAGGCTATATATCTTTGGAAAGTTTTCTAGCATCATTTTCTCAAATTAGTTATGAAGACAGAGCTACCAAAAACCTGAAGGACTGAACAATACAGAATGCTATGTAAGAAAGTAGCTCCAAACTCAGGAGTCAGGTTAACTTGTGGATCTAGTCTTAATCTTGCTGCCTATCATTTTTATGATCTTAGGAAGTTACTCAAATTTTCAGAGTCTAAAATTCTTTATTAATATGTTACAGATATAACCATTATAATAACAAACTTCCATACTTTGTTCTCTTTGCTTTCTGAATATTATATAATTCCACAATTCCACAAGATATGTCACTGGGCAGGGAATGGTACATTATTGAATAAAATAAAGCTATTCAGATTTATTACTAGAAAAGATTGGGTACGTAGTGATCTGGCTTTGAAAAAGAAGAATAAGGTGAAAATTAAAATCTACACATAATTTGGAAAGATGGATAAAATCAAAGATGAGATTTCAAACTGTAATAGTGGTGCAGGCAGAAGTACAGAGGAAAGGGTAAACCTGCTGTGTAGTATTGTAAAGATAACTCAGTTTTAGAGCTAGGATTTTATTGTTTATTTATTGTGTATACTTGGAGATAAGTTTAAAAAATTGAAAACCTTGAAAATTACATTGAGTGGCCTTTACATATACGTAATAAGAAAGCCTTAAATAGTCTAGAGAAAACTGTTGGCATTGATGAAAGTATTGTAGTTTATTGTAGTTGATGAGGGTATTGTAGTTTATTTTCCTCTAGTGGGGAACCCCACTTCATTTACTCCAGTAATTTTCCTCCAAACTGGCCACTATATTGGAGGTAATCATGACATGTACAGTTTTTTTAGGAGAACTGAATTAAAACAAATAGAAAAATACAATTCTTGATTTTTAAGCACAAGTATATTATTTGAGGTATTAGAACAGAAAGATTTCACAGAATGTAAGAATAGATTATCAAGCAGAATCAAGTTTTTCTATTTCTTAGACCAGTGCAGATAGAAATAAGAGAACTGAAAGAAACAAAAGCAATAGATTCTGTCTTCAGGGCCTTGTGTCCTTCCTCCCCCTTGGGTTGAGTAGAGCTGAGCTGAGAGGCAGGAATGCATGTTCTTTGCTGAGCAGTGGACAAAGGAATTTGTCTTTGTTTTATTGTCCCAGCAAGGTCTGTAGCGGTAGAGTGGAAGTGGTTTCACAGACAAATTTGTTTTTGATGACCTTGACAGTTTTGAGGGGTTCTAGTTGGTTGTTTTGTAGAATATCACTCAATTTTTTGTTTTTTTCCTGATGTTTTTCTCATTAGACTTGAGGTATAATTTTTTTTTTAGGAGGAAAATTACAGAAGTAAATGCCATTCTCATCACATATCAAGAGCACTTGCTCTCAATGTCACTTACATTGATGTAACTGGTGATCACTTGGCTGAGGTAGTATTTGTCAGGTTAAAGTCACTTCTCCCTACTTTCTATACTTTTTGAAACAAGTTACTTATGAGGCTACACTTAGGAGTAAGAAGAAATCATTGATAATGAAGTTAATTTATTTAATTTTTTCATGAAGAAAATAATTTATTTAGAGATTTGTTAGAATGTACTTTAAAATAATTAGAGAGTAAAAGTAATTCTTTTAAAAATGCATTCAGAAAAAAATAAATTAAAAAATGCATTCAGAATTGCAGCAACTGTATGGAAAAAATGTATTAACCCCTTTTTTCAGAAAAAAAGCAATTTATAGAACAATAAAATGTATACAGCTTATATCTTTTAGTTTATATTAATTTAAGTATCTGATATGTCAGAAATTCATTAAAGAAGACTTGGGGTGGGAGTGGGTATAGCTCAGTGATAGAGTGGATGCTTGGCATGTGCAAGGTCCTGGGTTCAATTCCTAGTATCTCCATTGAAAAAGAGAAAAATGATCAGGGATAATGACTAACTGAATACATAATAAAGTATAATTTTATTATAAATTGAACTACTCTGTATATAGGTCCACATTTTGGAACTTTTCAAGGCATCTTCTTGTTGTTTACCAGAGGATAAAACAAGATGAGAGCAAGGCATTAGTCATGAACATAAATTCACCAGATGGAGAATAATATATTTGAATTAATTGTATGGACTGTCATGGCTGCTCAAACAAAGCATATGAAATATAGATTATAGGAACTCAAAAAGAATTATGAAATTCCTAGGCAGTCTCTCTGAACAATAAGGCTTTGGAAGCCAGAGATATCTGTTCATCCGTCAATTATATTTCCTGTCATTTTTCCATAGGACGTTGGGCACAATGTGGACTGGTGATCAACATCAAAAACTTTGGATGAAATAGATATTTATTTGTCTATTAATTGGGTACTTTTGCATCTTGAGTTCTTATTACTAGACACAAAGAAGGTTGTGTCAATTTAAATAATTTTATTTTAAATAGTAAACCATTCTTCTAGGGCTACCAATTTTAGGGAACTTGTATTGTGGGACCAACTTTTGAACTAGTAGTTCATCTTAATATCATCATTAAGATTTCACCTTTCAACTGCTAACCCTACATCTCAATCAATGAACTTTCTTTCTACCTGGCCCAAAACCTTCATTCATTGTGCTTTATTTTTTTCCAGCTTTATTGAGGTATAATTGACATATAAAATTCTAAGGTACTTTAAGTATACATCATGACAATTTGATAAGTGTACACATTATGAAAGGATTCCTTCCAGGTAGTTAATTCTCACACACACATCACTTCAAATATTTATTTATTTATTTATTTTGGTGTAAAAACGAAAGCTTTACTTTCTTAGCAAATTTCAATTTTGCAATACAGTATTATCAACTGTTGTCACTATGTTATGAATTAGATTCTCAGTCCTTTTTCACCTTATACCTGGAAGTCCAAACCCTTTTACCAACCTCTATTTCCTCCACTCCTCCAGTCCCTGGCAACCACTTTTCTGCTTTCTCTTTCTGTGATTTTGATTTTGATTTAGATTATACATATAAGTGACATTATATAGTCTTTGTCTTTCTCTGTCTGGCTTATTTTACTTAGAATAGTGCCCTTCAGTTCCATCTATGTTGTCACAATTGGCAGGATTCCCTTCTTTTTCATGGCTGAGTAATACATAGTAGATAGACAGACAGACAGACAGATAGATAGATACTATATTCACCCATTCCTTGATGGACACAAGTTGTTTTCATATCTTAGCTATTGTGAATAATGCTGCAGTGGCCATGGGATTGCAGATATCTCCTTGATATCCTCATTGACAGTCCTTTACATTTACCTCTCTGCTGGATGAATATCTGAACTCAGCTACTCAGTTCTGGCCCACCAACTGACAGAAAACAATAAAACTGAAATTTTAAAATTCCACAATAAGTTACATGAGAACAACAAAAGTTTTATTTCATTTCTGACTACTCTTTTCCTTCTATTACTACAAAATTTGGGCAAAAAGATAACTCCCTCAAGAAAAGTAGTTCCTTCTCTGATGACTATCTTAATACTGTTATGTGTTCCAGAAATTAAATTAAGTAGGAGTTTATTACCAACTAATATTTGAGTTCATTATCAACACAATTGCTTTTTTTTAGATTCTGACTTTCTTATATGAATGCAGAAACATAGGACTGAAAAATGTGCATATGTGGTAAACTTAGTTCCCTTTCTTTTTTTTTAACTCTTTCACTAAAATTTTGCTTTGCCCTCAGGCAGGTTTCCCCTTTTTGTATGACCTAAGTTAATTTCTTTAGGTTGCATGGCCTACCTGACCCATAATAAACAGACCTAGAGTTTTATGAACCAAACTGAATAATTAAGAGCTCAAGGGCTTTCAATAACTTAAGATCAAATTGAATTTTTATGATCTACCATTATTCTTTATTATAGTCTTTTAATATAATTGTGTCATGCATACAGTAACTTTAGCACTTGTATGTTTTATACTATTTGAGCCTGTTATAAAATATAAAATAATGTATTTAAAACATATTTGAATATAATTTTAAACTGTTAAATGATGAATAATTATACTGTAGAAAATATACATGAAAATGTTCTACCACTTTAAAATATAAAGTTAAAACCTCACAAATGATGACCTAAAATTTACAAATAAGAAAATGAAGTGTACTTTTATATTAAATGTATTCATTTAGTCAATAACCACATTTTTGTAATAAATATTTATTTATAAATTTGCCAGTAAAGTCTGGAGAAATTCAACTTATTTATTTCATGGGTTTTAGAAAGTGTATACAAGTCCTTGCCCAGTTACTTGAGGCTTTCAGTCAAAGAGGGAATGAACTATCACTTATCATTCACTGTCATGACTTCTTTAATATAAAGATATGAGATCAGAAGACTGTTCAAGTTAAAAGGATCTCAGATAAATACTCTCATCAAAAAATGTCTAATCAAAATAAAAAAATAAGTATCTAGGAATAAATTTAACCAAGGAGGTGAAAGACCTGTAACTCTGAAAATCATAAAACACTGAAGAAAGAAACTGAAGATAATACAAATAAATAGAAAGATATTTTATGTTCATGGATTGGGAGAATTAATATTGTTAAAATGTCCATGCTACCCAAAGCAATGTACAAATTTAATGCAATCTGTATCAAAATACCCATGATATTTTTCACAGAACTAGAACAAATAATCCAAAATTTTTTGTGGAACCACAAAAGACCCTGAATAGCCACAGGATTCTTGAGGAAAAAATAACAAAGTTGACGTATCACACTCTCTGATTTTCAGACCATACGACAAAGCTACTATAATCAAAACAGTATAGAACTAGCACAAAAACAGACCCAAAGATCAATAGAACAGAATAAAAAGCCCAGAAATAAACCCACACACATGTGGTCAATTAATCTACAACAAAGAGAGCAAGAATATATAATGGAGAAAAGACAATCTCTTCAATAAATGGTTTTGAGAGACCTGGGCAGCTACAAGCAAAATAGTAAAGCTAGTCTATTTCTAACACCATATACAACAAAAATAAATTCAAAATGGATTAAAGACTTAAGTGTAAGACCTGAAAACATAAAACTCCTAGGAGACAACATAGGTAGTACTCTCTTTAACATCTGTCTTACAGTAATTTTTTGGATATGTCTCCTTGAGCAGAGGCAACAAAAGCAAAAATAAACAAATGAGACATAATTAAACTTAACAGCTTTGCACAGCAAAGGACACCATCAACAAAAGGAGAAGTTAACCTACTGAATAGGAGAAGATATTTGCCTATGATATGTTTGATGAAGAGTCAATATCCAAAATATATAATGAACTCATACAGCTTAAAAATGGTAAGATTTGAGCAGACTCTTTTTCAAAAAGACATACAGATGGCCAATTGGCACTTGAAAAGATGTTCAACATCACTAATTATCAGGGAATGCAAATAAAAATTACAATAAGATATCTTATACCTGACAGAATGGCCATCATCCAAAAGAAAATAAATAACAAGTGTTGGTGAGAATGTGAAGAAAAGGGAACCCTAGTACACTATTGGTTGGAATGTAAATTGATGTAGCCATTATGGAAAACAGTATGAACATTCCTCAAAAATGAAAAATAGAACTACCATGTGATCTAGCAATTCCACTCCCAGGTATTTATCTGAAGAAAATGAAAACACTAATTCAAAAAGATATATGCATCCTAATGTTCATAGCAGCATTATTTACAATAGCAAATATATAGAAGCAACCTAATTATCTATCAGTAGATGGATGGATAAAGAAGATGTGGTATCTATCTATCTATATACAATGGAATATTACTCAGCCATAAAAATAAAATGAAATCTTGCCTTTTGCAATAACATCTGTAGACCTGAAGGGTATTATGCTTAGTGAAATACATCAGAAGAGAAAGACAAATACCATATGGTTTCATTTAAATGTGGAATCTAAAAAATAAAACAAATGAATAATTATAACAAAACAGAAACAGACTCACAGATACAGGGAGCAAACTAGTATTTACCAGAGGGTATAAGGGAGAGAGAAGAAGCAAAATAGTTGAAGAGAATGAAAAGATACAAACTGTGAACCTATATTTTATATAGGTATAAAATAAATGTTACAAGAACAGAGTGTACTGCACAGGGAATATAATCAATATTTTATAATAACTTTGTATGGAGTATATTCTATAAAATATCAAATAACTCTGTTATACATTTGAAATTAATATCATATTGTAAGTCAACTATATGTCAACTTAAAAAAAATATGGAAGCCAGAGAGAGCAAATTATTTTCCTTGAAAACTTTGAGACATGTATGACAGATTCCATTAACCATGCTTCCTAAAGCACACATACACACACAATAAGACAACACAGAGAGAGAAATGTTTTTAAAAGATAATTAGTTGAATTTGGGGAGCAAGTTCTTATAAGAAGCTAAGAGGAACAAGAGCCAGTCTGAATTGCAACTGAAAGGTTACAAATAATTTACAAAAAATTATCTTTTGAGATACCAACAAGACATAGTCAACCTGAACAGGGATACGCAATCTATCTTAGGCAGACAAAGATTCTCTTGAAAGAACAAGCCTTGACTAAATTTTGATTGTATGAATTCATATGTGTAACAAAATATCAATATTAATCAGAACGAAGGTAGGTTAAGCATGAAAAATAAACAGAGTTCAATGTTAAATATAATCACTGCCCATCCAAAAACAGTCCAAAGAAGTGGGTATCGCAGGCCAAAGAATTTTCCTGCCCAGTTGTAATCATTTTCACCTAATTCCATCAACTAGTCAAATCTTTTAATTAATTTCTTCATTTTTGTGATTCCATATTCACCAAGTCATCTTCTGATCAATTTGTTTTTTCACCAAGATATCTATAGAACAAAATACCCAGTCCAAGGATTTTAGCAGTGTATATTAACCTGGCCTGTTATATTTCTAATTGTAAATGAATAGCCACCTGGATGGAATTTGACAAGCCGTGTAAATTATCCAGTGGGAAAATAATGTTGACCACAGGGCTCAAATATCCAATATCTCAACTATTAAAGTTTATGCCACAAAATAGCAAACATCTGACTGTTTATCTTCAGAACTGTAGACTTGATTAATATAAATTGATACTTGTATTCTGACCAATCAGTATTTGGGGACTGCAGAAAACAGAAAAATAGCTTCTAGATCATGTCATAAATTCATCATCTAAGGAATCTGAAGAGAAACTGAGCTACTTTCCCTGGTATCACCACATTAATGGTAAGGATTGTCTGTGGTATCTGAATATCGATTCAGTAAATTATTTAACTGGAATTATTCAGTAAAGCAGTTGTTGTGATTCCCATTTGATAAATGAGAAAACTGAAGTGCAGTGAAGTTGCACAACTTTTTTTCAAACTGACACAATTAACAAGTGGAACAGGAATTTGAACCAGGACTTTCTAGGCAGGGGTTGTAGACTGAAATGACTACAAAGTAGAAGGTGGATAAAGAAGGTATAATGGAAACTGCTTACTTCATAGCAACACAGATTGACAATTTCCCATGAAAAGGCAAATATCCTGATTTTAATGTGAAATCTCTTGATTTTGAAATGTTATCTAATTCAGAAATAAGTTTTGGACACTGTTGGCTGAATCAAACACTTACATGTGAGCCCTTTTGGGCTATGGGACGCCAGTTTGTGGCCTCTGAGTCAAAGCAAGTACTTGTGCCGTCTGTAGTTAAATAACAATTTTTCTAAGTTCTTAGGAAAAATAATTACTAGTCTAAAATGATACTCCCTGATAATGACCTGGAGTGCTTATGTTTAGTGCTAGTCAGTGCTGGTGCACACATGTGATTTAAAACCAGGAGATCAAGTGTGATTGGCTTTTTTGTACAAAATTTGTAGAGGGAACTCCTACCTCTTTGGAATAAGGAATTTCCATTGTACCTGAAGACAGAGCTAGAATTTTCCTAAAGAAGTAGTTACCTGTGATTTCACCACAAGAACAAGTAGTAAAAGATTTTCTCTGAAATTATATAAAATAAGCCAGGGCTGTGATGATTTGGAATTGAGTAACTTTTAGGACAGAAAATGCCTACAGAACACAATCATACTTTAGAACATGGATAGTTTGAGATATAGAAGATTATGGAAAAGTAGACTGCTTTAAAAACTATAAATGATTCTGATTTTACAGTGTGTAGTCAATATTCTCAGTTGGCTTTCTGTTTTCCTTTCCTAATTCGAAAGTTAAAGAACCTCTGAGTTTGGAGAATCCAACTGGAAACTGTAATTATACCAGGTAAACTTCACTCTATGGACAATAATGTCTTAGCAAGATATGGTTGTGTCTAGGTACACTTTACTCACGCATATTCATATTACTCTTTCTGAACCTTGTTTCCCTCCATGAAGCTGCATTAATGTTCCACAATATATACTTAAAGAAATCTATCTCTTTACATTAAAAAAGAGAAAATGCGTGCTTATAGTTCTATAGTTCCTCTAGAAACCATAATTTTATCTTTTATGTCATCTATGTAAGTTAAAAGTTTAAAATCGTTGTTTTAGGTTTCATTTAAAGGGAGAACATTCTCTGAATAACTGGCTTAAAATAAAATGCTAAGGTGTGAGAAGAATATGTCACAATCAGTCAGTTTCCTGTGCCAAAATATTATAGAAGTTGAAGCTACAAACTATATTTTCGTGGTGTTGAAGGTTAGACAAACTAGACATGGATCTGCTTCTCATACTTTGAATGCAGATTTGTGATCTTGTCATGAAAAGAATCATTTAATTTCAATAAAAAACAGGCAGACAGCCACATTCTGCAGCAGTTTTCCCCAATGCATTTAGAGCTGCAAAGTGATGAGGAAACCCATAAGGTAGGTCAGAGTGAGTGAATAATTCTCAGTTGAGAAAACAATTGCCTGTTGGTTGTGGACCAGGCAATTTTTCTTCAAGTTTTCACCTCTTAAGGGACCCCACCTAAGAGACAGTGTGAGCCCTTTTGTGAACAAATAAGATATATATCTTTGGATCAACTCCACTGAGGCTTCAAGTAATATCAGAAACTGACCCAATGGTGCCCTAGATATTGCACTTCTAAAAACAAGGCTTGAGATGCAGTGCTTTTTTTTTTCCTGATTGTTTTAAAAAACAGGAACTTTCTGTGTTCAGACAGGAGCTAAAATCACAGAAGCACATTACTGTAGAGATGTGTAAAATTCATCTCCCAAATACATATTAAGCAAATCTTGCAGGTGGGAGGTCTTTCTATTAATAATTTTCCTAATTAGAACCCCAGTGGTGCTAGTATTTTTTGGTTCAAGGATAATAATTAATTAAAGTATTGATATATCTTTCTTTTTAAAATGTAGTGGATGTTATATCATTAAGTTAATAGCTATTTATTAAGTACCTACTGTGTGCCATTTACCTACAACTGAGCTAAGAACTGCCACTTCCAAAATGAGCTTTATTTGATAATATTCCACTGATAGAAAGATAGTGCTGGGAGGTATCAACAGGGGCCTCATCACTAAGCTTCACCAAAATTACCCCTGATTGATGGCTATCTCTGCTGTCCTTAGAGATCTCCTAGGGTAGAAATGCTTAGAAACTCATTAGCAAATTCTATCAACGGGAAGTTCTCCCTAATAACCAGTGTCATCATGAAGCCAAAATCTGTTTTATCTAATTTTATCACCATTAACATTGTAAATAGCTGGACATTAACATGTTCTCATAATTTAAAGTACCTAAACTTAATTATTTTTCCTATTTCTTTCTTTTTCCTTTTTTGCTTCACAGAAAGATGCTTCTTTTTTCACAATCAACATTAATTCATCACTCTCCAAGCACTGCTCTCACCTTACAAATCTTCTTCCAGTATTTTATTTTTTCTTTCTCTTATAGAAGCTGGCCCTTTCTCCTAAGCATGTTATCTCTACACCACCTCCTCTATTTGTTAATTCCTCTTCTTGCCATCCTAGCAAGTTTACTTTGCTTTCTCTTCCATTCTCTCCTTGACTCTTTGTGAGCTGACAACTTTCTCACAACTCACAGAAATTGCTCTTGCTAAGATCACTATTAGCCTAACTGCAAAATCTATTTATCACTTATCATCCTCACATTACCTGGATGTACATATATTTAACATTATTGACCACAGATGACACTATTAAAATGGCTGAAATTTAAAGCAACTTAATATATTCTCCTTTAAATTTTAGACTTTTTGATTTTCTGACAACTGTCCCTTCTGGTTTAACTTTTTCCACCTGTGCTCTATCATTTGTGGGTCCTCTTTTTCCACTCGTTTCTTAGATATTGGCATTGCTCAAAAGTCATGAACTCTTGTCCCTTGTGTGTATTCATTGTGGATGATCTCATGCATATTCACAGATTGTACTACTACTTAGTTACTTAGAAAACTCCAAATCCATATCCCAATCCAGATTCTTTTCTATTATTCAAGCTCTAGTGCTTCCTCTTACCCTTAACCAGCTGACTGTATAACAAGGCAATTATTTTTAGTTCTACTTGGTGGAACCACTATCCCTCTTGTTCATCTGCAAACACTTGAATCACTATTGTTTTCTCTTTCTTTACTTTGCACATCTGGTTAGTTACTAGTTTCTTCCCCGTGATTTATACATCATCTCCATTATATAGTCCTTAGTTTCCAGTCTCAATATCACTACTTGGTTCAGACCATATGGTCCCCCAAAGGGACCACTTCTTTCATCCCTACTAATTTCATCTTCTCTGGTCTTGCGCTTTCTCATGTTATCATCAAAATGTGTTTCAAACACAAACACATATACTACTTCATTAATTCTAATTAGGAATCATCATCTGTTCTCCAGTGCTTATCCTTGACAGAGTTCAAGTTTTATACTTTGGCACCTTAAATAATCAACAGTCTTATCCTTGCCTGATTTTTCAGTTCTATCCCCTACCACTCAGTCCTCTACACTCCCTGCTCCACACATACTACACACACACATTCATGTATCCTATGCCTCGCCTATATCAGATTACTTTAAATTCGGCTGTAGCAAATGTCTGTGTCCCATCTCTGTCTGCCTCTGACTTCAGCCATTGCAATGGCAGGCAATCCTATGCCAGCTCTGTCTCATTGCACTACCTCAAGTGCATCGAACATCACTGCATTCCATTCTAGGGCCTTCTCCTCATGCCTCAGGAGCCCCATTGACCCTGGTACCATCATAGCCAGAGTGTGGGGATGATATCCCCTACCCCGCTGTTGGCAATCCTCAACCAATAGTGGGCAGAGGTGAGGCATAAATGTTCCAGTCTCTCAACTTTAGGGAGACTATTTGGAGTCCTTCCCTTTGATTTTCAGAGGCACTGACAGAATAGAAGCTCTGTTGCCTACAATAGCAACTGAGAATGAAACCTTACATAGGCTTTAACACTTTTTTTTTCTCACCTTGCCTTCTCCTTCATTTCTGTTTATTAGGTTCACCACCATCCCTAAAGTAAACTGCATGCATTCAAAACATTATTTCGGGTTTTACTACTGAGGATCCTAAACCAAGACTCTGCCATACCAATCAGCCCTTTGTACCTGTCAATTTCCTCTGCTAAATTTTCCTGTCTACATATGATTCACATGGAAAAGTCCCATACCTTCCCACATTCAGTTAGTGAGCATTTATTGATCCTTTTGGCAAATGTTATTAAACTTTTAAAAATATCATCATTTTTGCTTGTCATTGACAGCAACTGTTAGTTTACCATCATCTCTCCCAAAAGAGACCATGAACACGTTGAGAGTTCAGTCCAGGCTTAGTTACCCATGTGTCTCAATCTTATTGTGATGACTAGCACACAGTGATACTGAATTATCTGTATTGAATATATGACATTTATATTTTAATATGATGACATTTGATTGAAGAAGATAAGACATTTTTCTGGTATCATTCACTGATGCAATCACAGATTCTTTAAATTTAACTTTAAGAAAAAAAATAGTAAAACAGTAGTGTTAGAAGTAGTGCCAGCTGGAGCTAGAGGTTCAGAAAAGAGTGGCCAAGTTGAAGGTCCTAGAGACTAAAGATCCAGATGTATCTAATTGCCTTTTAAGTAGAACTAGAAAAGATGTCCAGGAGCCATGAAATCCAGAATTGTCCAAAAGTACTCACATGTGGAATGAGAAACTATGGACAAACGTTAAGAGGCATAAATCATAGGCAAATCACAGAATCAATTTTAAACCCATAGGAATGAAGACTAAGTTTACTGAGATTGTTGAACCTGAGAAGACAGCAGCCAGACTGTGGGGGATCAAAGCCCATAGAAGAGAACCCAAAATCTGAATGAAGTTGTTTTAGGAGTGATAGTTATCAGAGCAACTTGGAAAAGAGACAGATATTGAGTTATCTTGATTTTATTGGAGGCTCAGGCTACTTTTAAGAAGTAGTCCACTCTGTCAGCAATATCCCTCCTAGTCATTCAAAGGGTTATCCCCACTGGCGCTGTGAGGAACATACAAAGTCATATTTCTGTAAATTAGTATGAAAATAAGGGATATTTAAAGATACTTTATTTTTAACACAACCGAGTATACTTCATATTACAGGTTATGACATTTCAAGAATATACCTGGTTCCAAATGAATAGCACAGATGGTACTGAAAAAGGGAGTATAGTTTTTTTTTTAATTCTCAACTTCCATAGAAATATACAAGTATTAAAGGTTAAAGTAGAACCAAAGATAAATGATTTACCTGTGGGAATGCATTGCATATTGTTCACGCAATAAAGGTTAATATTGGTATACTCGATGTTATATTTAATAATTTTCCTTAGGAAAAGTTATAGGTTGGGAGTCTCAGTCAGCTAGAAAAGGCACACATGAGATAAATTTTAATATATATAAAACTAAAGTACCATATTTGAGTCTTTAAAAGTCCGTTGCAAACTTATCAGAATATTAGTAAGCCAAATATGGCTATAGTAAATAAAACATTAAAAACAATAACCAGGTAGAAATTATTGAAGGAGTACAAAGTTAACCTAACATCCAAATGTATCTTAACATAATATATCATATGTATTAGTTTCCTAATGCTGTGCAAAGTAACATTTTCACAGGATCTGGAGATTAAAACATGGACATCACTGAGGGCTATTACTCAGCCTACCACAGTGCTCTGCCTGGTCCCAAAGGGAACCATCTCACATGCAGAGTACATTCACCACATCCTAAGGTTCCCATTACAGTATAAGTCACATCTAAAAATCTCACCTAAGACTTATCAGTGCAAAAGTCCCAGATTTCATCATCTAAGTTCTTGCTTGCAAGTTCTACTTTCCACATAGCTTATAAGACACCATTCAGCCAAGCTTCTTACAGTTATGTAATGAGGAGTCCCCTCTTCCAATTTCTGAAAACAGTTTCCTCATTTCTTCTTGAGCTCTCACCAGATGCCTCTTTAACACTCATATTTCCACCAACAGTCCGTTTATAACAATTTAAGTATTTTCTAAGACAATATAGTCTCTTTCTACAGTGTTCCTCACTCCCTTCTGAGTTCTATTAGTGCTAACTTTAACCTCCAGTTTGTTTAAGATAATCCAGGATTTTTCTATAATATTCATCATAATTCTTTTAGTCCCTACCCACTGCCCAATTCCAAAGCCACTTACAAATTTTTAGGTTATCTTTTGAGCAGCACTCTGTTCCCAAGTACCAAGATATGTACTGGTTTTCTATCACTATGTAAGACAACATATTCACAGTTTCCAGCAATTAGGATGTGGGTATCTGGATGTATTTGGGGGACCATTATTTAGTCTATTATATCATATTAATAGAATAAAGAAAAGCACATGGTCATCTCTACAAATTTTTTAGAAATTAACTGAATCCAATATCCATCCATAAAAAAAAAAACCTTCAACAAATTAGAAATAAAAAAGGAATGCCCTCAACTTTGCAAAACACATGTGGTAAACCCACAGCTAACATCATCCTGAATGGTGAAAGCTTCAAGTATTTCTTCCTATGATTAGAATTAAGGTAATAATGTCTACTCTCACCATTTTTGTTCAACAGTATTCTGGAGGTTCTTGCCAGTGTAGTGAGTCAAAAAAAGTTTTAATGTAACATATATAGAGATTAGAAAGGAAGGAGTAAAACTGTATTTACAGATGACATGATTTTGTATATAGAAAAATCCAAGTAATTATACACACACATACACAGACTCACTCACAACCTGTTAGAACTGAAAAATAAGTTTAGTAAGGTTGCAGAAGACAAAATCAATATATATTTTTTTAAAAAACTGTATTTTGATACATTAAAAATGAACAATCCAAAATGAAGTTATGAAATAGTTCCATTTTCAAGTGTAAGACATAAAATACTTCAAAATAAACTTAAATTTAACAAAAGAAATATGACTTGCCCAAAGAAAATTATAAAACATTGCTGAAAGAAATAAAAGATCTATGTAAACCGGGAGACATCTACAAAGCTGTCTTCTGACCCCAACACAGAAAGCTTTCTCACCCCACCTTGGCTGCAACACCCACCCCAATGTGGGAGACCACTGCTAACCTCTGTACTCAGAGATGCTCTTCTCCTCTCATTTGGCCCCAACACCCATTCTGTTGTGCCATTCCCTTCTAGATGAGAACATCTATCTTGAGCAGCCCAGCCTGAGTGTAGACGGACTCATTCAGGAAGGAAGGAAGAAAGACAAGAGAAAGAGATGTAGGAAGAGAAGATGAGAGGGAGGAAGAACGTATTCTCTTTAAAAGTTTTTTTTTTCTTTAAAATCATCACTCTGTGTCTTCATGTACCATCTATATACTACACGGTGTAATAATCCCATATTCCATATGGAGCATGTCAAGCTGGAATGTTGTATTTAATATTAAGCATCACAATTAAAGAACATGAAGAAGTGGACAACAAAATGGAGGAAGGTACTGGGATTAGTTAGCCTGTACGTGTATTTAGTGAAGACTTTACTGCCTTCAAAATCTGAAAGAGTATCATGTGGAAAGGAGGATGAGCTTTTATGTATGTTGCAGAAAAAAAAATTAGTCTCAGTGGAAAGACATTAGAATTGAAAAAGGAGATCACTAAAATTTTCCTTTCTAGTGTCCTCAGTCAGAGATTAGATAATCATCTTCAGTGCTATTCAAATACCTCTTGTTCTCAGGGGGCAGGTTGCTGTAAGTCTCCTCTAACATTAATTCTATAGCACATTTGTTAAGATTGTATCAGTTGAACTATTATAGATTAACCTTTGACTATTTAAAACTTCCTTAGTAGATGTCAGATGCAGTTTCTACAAATGTTGAGTGCTCTACTGATAGCCACAGTAGCTCCTAAAATCATTTCCTCTACAGTCAGCAAGGTCATGGACTTGATGCTGCATCGTGATGTTAAGCCGTAGGTCAATGTATATGATCTACATGTATGTCCAATCCATGCTAGAGTAGATAATGTCCTTTAGCTGGTGATTCAACTTCAAATCAATTCCTTAATAGTGGCAGTGAGAAGCAGGGAGATGCCCAACTGTTGCCACAGGTCCTTCCTCTTCTTGACAAATGAAAACACGTGCCCAGTTAGGAAAATTCCAAAAACTATAAAAAATACCTTTACAATGTTGCAGCTCTAAAGACGTATTTAAAATATATGAACATTTCGAGCACCTGCATTTTCATTCATTAGCTTATGGAATAAATTAATAATGAAAGCAAATAATATGATGCAGAATGAATGAACTCGATTTAGTCAGCCAGTCTTAACTGAGAATTCTGCATGTGCCATACTCACTAACATGTCCAGTCTTTATATTTTAAAAAAAAAAAATCTTATTCTTGGAGCTGAGCCTTACTTTTACTTTATAACATAGTTTGAATAAATATAAAATAGCAGCCAAGTACACTTATATAAATCAGACAGATCTCATAGGTTTTTCACCATATGCACTGAAAAAAGAAACAGGTTTACCCATCTTCTCTGGCAAAGGGTTGGTACTTGAACTTTCCGAGAGGAGGCAAGCAATATTAAAGGCACTGTGTGAGAAGCCACCCTAATATTTGAGCTATTAAATTAGGATTTTTTTCCTTAAGGTTCATAATTTAAATGAATTGTCAACCTGATTAGGTAGCATTAAAAATGAGCTTTTAGCTGCTAATAAGCTTCCCCTTGGTTACACAGCCTGTTGTTTTCCTGAGGCAAAGAGAAGAGGGAGCTGCATGAGCCACTGTTTGCAGTGTATGAATAAGATGACAAATGGGAAGAGGGTGTGGATGTTGATGAAGAAGGTTTGATTCGCAATTGGCAGCATGAAAACTTTGGAATTATTCTGCAAATTTAAAGAAAGGTTACGCATGCAGTTGGTGAGCAGAATTATAGACACAAAAATAGAACTATCTGAAGTAGCAGACATTTTGTTTTCATGCATGTGATTTGGGTATTTTTGCATCTCTTTATCTTTAATCAAAACTCAGGCTAGGATCTTGATACAAAGCAAATGGAATTTACTCACATGGTGCTTGGCCACCAAGCAAATGTCGCTAGCATTTCCCCAGGCCACAGCAGTCTGGGATAACAGTGGAGTGATAGTAAGTAACAGAATGTAAATGATAAGTGCAAAGCTTCACCAGACTGTAAGAACACATGAGGTCGCATTTACATTAATCCCCCAAATCTCTGCACTTGGAGCCTCCGCCTGTTTGGCTAGGAGAGGGAATTCCTGGCTATTCCAAATGTTCGTCCCAAATTATCTGCAACATCCCAAATGTTGCATATTACTTTGACATGTCTTAACAATAAATAACAACAAAACCAACTAGAATTGGCTAAAACAGGGAGAAAAAATATTCTTTAATAACAAGAAGACAAGAGGTAGTGTAATTTTATCCCAGGCTCACTGTCATCAAGGACCCAGGTTCTTTTCATTGCTCACCCTGTCAGTGTCAGAAGGCTCCCTTGGTGGACTAGTTTTCTAGGACTATTGAAACAAAATACCCACAGACTATGTGGCTATAAGAAATTGGAAATGTATCCGCTCACTGTTTGGAGGTTAAAAGGTTGAAGTCAAATCCAAATTCTCCCTCTAGAGAAGAATCTTTCCTTGCCTCTTCCTACCTTGTTGCCAGAAATAGTTGATGTTCCTTGGTTTGAGGCTGGATTACTCCAATCTCTGCTTCATCCATTATATTCTCCCCCATGTATCTGCATTTCCCTCTTCTTATAAGGACACTGGTCGTGTCCTTATATAAGATTAGATTCTTCCATCATCAAATATGACCTCATTTAAATGTGATTACTTCCGCACAGACCTTGTTTCCAAAGGAGTTCACATTCCCAGGTTCTGGATGGACATACATTTCCAGTGGGACACTGTCTTCTGCCTGCCCCGTCATATTCACAAAATGGCTGCTGCTGTAGATGTCATCTTCTCAAGACAACTAGATACCAAGTTATGGAAAAGCTGTCTTTACTTGCTTTCTGTTTTCAGAATAAGGAAAGCATTTCTAGTTGTTCTGCCCAGCAGATATTCCTTCATGTCTCATTCATAAGAAATGGTTGCCTTTTCTAAACCATTAATTATCTGGGAGAAAAAAAAAAACAGTTCCCATGATTGGTGTATACCAAGCATGTGTCCACTATGCAGGAATGCATCTTTACTGAAGCATGTGACTACCCATTTCTGAACAGAATTAGTGTTCTTTAAAAAAAAAAATGTGACAAAGAAAGAGTTGGAAAATGACTGTTAAGTTGGCAATAAAAAGCATCTGCCATATTCAAGCTTCTTTACACACACGAGAGACTCAATCCTAGTGATTCTTGTCACACACACACAAATAAATCAGCTGCATATTTCAAGTTTAGATACTATAGTACCAATTCCTGTTGGGCCCAGGAAATTGCCAGTTCATTTAAAACCTTACCTTGGCTGCCTTAACTGTTTCCAGCAGTGGAATCACCAGAGGGGAGTCCCTCTGGTGAACACAGAGTTCTAACAAGCTCTGGAGTCAGAGTTTCTGAGTGTGAATCTCTGCTCTTGAAGGCAACACTTGGGTGGGTTACTTAAGGCCTCTTTGTCTCCACCACAGCGTCTATAAAAATGAAGACGATAAAGCAGGCTACCTCATGAATTTGTTAGGATCAAATAAGGTAATACGTGTAAACACATAGGAAGTGTTCTATAAATGGAAGCAAGGAATGCTAGTGGCAATGCCCTTGTTGTTCTGCACTGCAGTGTGGAGGTGGTGGGTTGGAAGGGCAGTAGGATGTCTATCTTTTCTGCACCTTGATCAGAGCAACACTGTCCAGGCATGAGCTTCTCTCTTATTACTTTCTTCCATAGACTTCATTCCCAGTTTCTCTCTCTCTTTCTCTCTCTCTCCCTCTCCCTCTCCCTCTCTCCCTCCCTCTTTCTCTACCTCTATCTTGATTTCTATCTCTCTATCTCTAGCTATAAACCAATTCCTAGCACCTAGGAGTTAAGGAAGCAGATTATAAATGCCTCTTTATTTAGATTTTCATTTGATCCCACAGAGAGTAACTGGGCACCCGCAATGGACAATGAGCAATGCAATGTGCTAGATGTACAGTGAGAAAGCAGACATGTTCCCTGTCATCAGGGAGCTTATAATCTAGGAGATGATATGGGCAATTAAAGTATTTTCATGTGATGAGACTTCAAAGAAGTACAAAGCCCCACGGGTATGTAGGGGGAGGAATAACCTACATCCTGACCTGAGAGTTGACTGTCAATCAGCTCAGCTATGTCAGGAAGGGACATATCACAGGCCATCGTAAGGTATGAGTGAAGGTCCCAAGACAATATAGGGAAGAGGCATTTGAGAAAATGAAACATGAGTAGTGTGACAGAAGCCCGGAAGCCTGGCCAGTGAATGCCAAATAGAGTACGGTAAGGCTGCAGAAAGTCAGTAAGGCCATGGTTCAGCACAGGTATTTGTTTTTTCATGTCTTTGTTGATTCGTGTTAGGTTTTTTTTGTCTCTATCTAATGGAAAATTAAGCTATCATGCAACAGGGCAACATTGTCACATAAGAGTTTTTCAAAGATCACTTTGGCTGCAATAAGGGTAATGGATTGTGGGGCAGATGGGAGGGACACTGTTAGCAGGAGGCCAGTTATGTCAAGATAGTTGAAATGTCAAATGATGAAGAGAAATACAGAGCATGAATAGATGGATTTGAGATAAATCAATATATTATGGTGAGTGAATAACTTCTAGATTTATGCCTTGAGCCCTGATGGTACCATTTACTAAGGAGAACAGGATAAACAAAGGAATGGAACAGAGTTAAAGATGATGAGTACAGCTGGAGTTATGTGGTTATGAAGGTGCTTAGCAGATGGCCAGATGGAACAATGCTGAAAACAGTTAGATATATAGGTCTGTAGCTCAGAAGAGTGTTTTGAACCAGAAGTCAGAATTTGAGAGTGTTTGGAATGAGCGAGACAGCTACCACATATGAAAATGTAGTCTAGGTAGGGAAGTTAGTACAAGCTCAAATAGTGGATGTGAAGATTAAATTAAATCACAAATGCACTTGGCTTAGTGTTTGATATGGAATTAAATACCACTTGATAATGAGTTGTTGTTATTTATATTTATACTCACACAAACATATAAGGTTCCTACTAATATTATTTCCATTTTTGAAGATTAGATTAGGAAGTGGAAGCATGGAGAGGTTAACTTATTTGCCATAATTACCAATTAGTAAGATTGGGAGCTAGAATTTAGTCCTATGTCCATGTCTGTCTAAATTCAAAGCCCACACACCAAGCCCCCTTCCTTTTCTTTTGCATGCAAATAACTCAAGTATATTTATTATCATAGAAGTATTTCTTTGAGTAACAAGTTTTCTTTGAAATGAGCCAGGTGAGTACATAACTAGTCATTCAACAAATGCCATACATGACAATGCTGCCACTGGAAAATTATACTAAATAAGTAAAGAGGTTTTTTTTAAGTATGAATGTCCCATTAACCAAGTTGTCCTATGCAAAAATCCATATCTTTTTAGCAAAATAGGACAAGTTTTATTACCCTGAAAATCAGCCAGGGGGCCAGATATCATTGGTTTGAAAAGTATCCTTGATTTAAAATAGAAGAATCAGCTCTTGAGACAAAAAGAAAAATGAGTTACAACTTTGGAATATTCATTTTTGAGGCTCATCGAGGGAGCTCCTAGAGGGCTCGTGTGTCTTCCACATTTTCATTCACACTGAGTGGCGCTCAGCCCAGCATTGTCATTTGCAAGGTGCTTGTTTGAGTTATCTGAAGCTGAATTATGAGAGCAACTTCATCCTTTAAGTGTTATTGCTCTTTCTCTCTGGCTCTTCACTCCTGTCCCAGCCTCTGCTAAGGCATTTCAGTGGCTATAATAAAGTGAATCCAAATTATTATTTTGAGGCTAGCAAGAGACCTGACATGCACACAGAATATTGTTTTAACATTTCACTGAGCTAATCATCCTAAAGGATTTCATAAGCTCTTACTCAGCTTTGATTTTTTTCTCTTAATGTATCTTAGTGGTTTAGCTCAAGGAAGTTTTAAAATGTCAACCTGAATCTTTTGGTAAAGTTGTCACAAATTTTTTTTTTAGTTAATATATTTAGTTGATGATTTCAAACATAAGAAACACAGTAACAATCTGATCAGATAAGTTTTAACACTGCCTTATGTTTAACACAAAATATACATAGTGTGTTTGCTGTGACTAATTAGTAAACTATGACTAATGTACATAGGAATAATAATGCGTTGGTTTCAATTTACCCTTCTATGGTAAAGAATATCACATGGTTTCACATGGAATTTACTTAAGATATTAGATAATACATATTACATTACAATTTTTAAAAGAGCTATAAGTATTATGAAAAGGGAAAAACTGAGGGAAAGTATTAGCAATTTATGGGATCACATATATTTCTTTTTTAATGGCATCCTTAATTCCTCAGCTAATTTGAAGCCTTTGAAAGATTAAGAATAGTCAGCCAAGAAAATCAGCTCTTTGCCTTTATAGTAATATAGTGACATAGTAAGTTGGTCTGTTAAGCAAATAAATTTGCCCAAGGTGTAGCCCTGATTGAATAGTCCCATCCAGGAATGGGCATGGCTGGAAAATCATTGTCCTTCCATATAACAACACCATTTCTATTAAACTTACTACACTAAGCAAAAGGGGATGTGTGTTTCTCCCAATTGTTCATAATCCAAATACAACAACAAGAGAGACCAAGGATCTGAATTAAATGAGTGTAATTCCTTCTTTCAAACTCATTATTCATTCAATAAGTGGAAAGAAAGATGAAGCGAAGTTGGGCCAGCAGAATTACTCAGATGGTGGTCTCTCAAATGTGCCCCTTCACTAGGAGTTCAGGTAAAGATTTACAGAGTCAACTGTCATGATCTTCTGTTTCTGTTGGTAAATAGGCATTTGTTCTCAGTTAAAATGAAGCATATTCTGAATAAAGACCTCATTCAAGTTAGAGTCCTGCTGAAAGAAAAATGACTCAACTGCTAGGAAGTCCTGAAGTGTCCTTGTTAAATTTCACACTCTGATAAGAATTTACAAGTTTCTCTCATTCTTTGTTAGTCAACAGGTGTCCACCCTGCTATTACCAATGGAATCTCGATAATTGACTCCAGCTGTCTCCATCCCAATCCTGGGAAATAATGTCATGAAACAAAAGATATCCTCGAACTTTGCTGCCAAGAACTGACTCCACATTCTTTTGGCTACAAGCATATTCTTTTCTGGAATCTATGACGAAGGAGCCAGGTATACTATTATCAGTAAAACGGAGATTATATGACATGTTTTACACAAATTTCAGAAGACTATTGGCTAGAAAATGATGGCTACATGTGTCACCATCCAAATAAATTCTATTCAGAATGATTATTATAACAAAAATATTCTAACTCAAAGACAGAATTAATAATTATATTTCTTAGTTTTAGAATATCCACATTGTAGTCACCTGGAAGATTTTTATCTTGTAATATATAAGTATCTTCTAGTCTCAGAGTATCCACTTTCTCGTTAAAACATGCAGTTAGCTAAAGCGGTCAGTGTTGAATGTATGCCCATGTTCAACAAGGATTCAGTATTAGTATAGTGATTTATCTGGAGTTCTAATAATTGTATACCTCAATTGTAATCCCCCCCAATTTTATCAAACAGCAAGAATAATACTTCACTTTATGATTTTGATTTGCTGGTATTTAACATATCTCCCAGCCAGAAAGAAAATCATACAAATTTGGAGAGAGAGAAAGAGAATATGTGTGTGTGTGTCTGTATTTGTATAGCATCATACACTTCAACATTGTACTTTATGTATTAACTCTTACCTGAAGGACATAGTCTTTCTACCTTCCATTCTCTTCACTTTGTATAAAATACCCCCTGCCTCTCCTACCTTCCATTGCCTCGGAACATACAGTTCTCACTGGAAATGAAGCCTATGAATGTCCTTACATAAAAATTTACCTGAGCCCCAACAAGTGGCAATTGACTCTTTTCCACTAGGAAGTTACATAGATAAGGGGCAGCAAATAAGATTCCACTTTGATTCACTTTAGTTGACTCTACGTTTTTAGTAAAGGTTAAAACCACACCACAACTTTGTGTTGTGGTATTTTGAGAAAAACAAGCAAGAGGCTATAGAAGGGGAATGGGCGATGCTCCAGCATCACCACCATCCTCTCCTTGTCCCTAGTATCAGTAGCAGCAGCACCACTTCCACAATTAGCAAATGTTAGTTCAAATGGCAAATGATTTGGTCACTTTAAATGCAATCCTATAACTGTGATGAGGCTAAAAATACCTCAAAGACTTGGACAACCTTTGGGTCCAACTCTGCAAGTTTGGCCACTTTTTTAGATAAAGATGGGACCTTTTTGGTTCAGGAGACAGTCTGGCTCCAATAAAGTCTGTTTCTCCATCATGTGCATCTGTCAGAAGCCCAAGATTGATTCTTGAATTTGTCACCATGGAGTAGAAAAGTTGTCTTGCCCTAGCCACATTTGAGCTTTAATGGCATAAATCCAGATTCAGAATGCTATTTGGAAGCAGTGACTAGGTGACTGGAAAATTTATATCATCAATTCAGACTTATTTTTGACCATCAGGCTCTGGAAAACCAAAACGTCATTTGAAAACCACAGGGTTTGATTTAAGATGGGAGCAGATGGGTTAGTTTTTTTCATTAATTTGTTTTTCATGTAACAAATATTTATTTTTTAAATATTACTACACACTGGGCTGTGTATAACAGTGTCAACACAAAGGGTTTTTGACCTTATCACTATCTTGATTCCTCACCAGGAAATTTTGTTGAAAGAAAGAATAGAGAAGTAAAATTCTAGGAATTAACATAGATTGAGATTTTTAAACAATGTAAAAACTTTGGTTTTACTGCTCATTTTTTTGAGGTCTAGTTATACAATTCCATATATACAGATATAAGAAAAGAAAGTCTAATAGAAGCTACGCAAGTGTTTCTAGTGAAACTGCAAAGAAAGTAAGCGTTTTTTTAGCCTTGTGTTTGAGTATCAGGGTCTTGAAGATTCAATGTTATAAAGGAAGGGGTCATCAAACTTGCACTCCTGTTTTTTCATTTTGTAAATACTATTTCAATTTTTCCACTGATGAAATAGAATCAACCTTCCTCTTAGAGAGCATTTTATTAGAAACGTTTTGAATATGCACTTGGTGAATGGTTGTTACATGCAGACAATAAATACAAGCCGGCATTCACAGACGCATTCACCCTTCTCTGAGCATATCTTCCTAATAGTGCCCATTATCTGCAGTGTGTTTGACTTCACACACACCAGCATATTCACTTTACAGTCACCTTTGTAAACACACAAACTCCACTCTGCACACTTTTAACCCATATTTTAATTTGTGCATCAAACACTTCAAAGAACAAAAGATCTGTAGGAAAATTATGCACCACCCCGTAACTCCTTTTGTCAGAACATGGAGCCAGAAGAAGTCTCTTTAGAGTCTGTTAACCGAAGCTGTGCTACTTAAATGAGTTTTATGCCCCACTTCCTCTTTATCTTTTATTGTCATCTACTTTCTTGTTATTGTCATCTCCTTATTTGTTCTTAAAATCTGACATAAGGAAAAAGTCAAAAATACATCTATTAAAAACTTGTAGAAAGACTATTATGGGACAATGTAAATTGTTAATAATGAAGAAAATAATGAAAAATATTGCACTATTACTGATTTATGTAGTTAATCTGTCAACATGAATAAATCTCCTAAAACATAATCAATCTGTCTATACATGAAGTAAAGACAAATTTGGCCAGGAAACAAAGTAATATGAAAAGCATAAGCTTAAAGCAATCAAGACTGATGGAAAGGGCTAATGAGAAAATTGATCTGTTTGCATGGTAGGGAAAGTGGAAATAATTTCTTGCACATTACGCAAATCAAGACCTCATAATTAGATTTGACACAAATACAGGTATAACATCATTACATGGGACATTAGGTTGTACTACAAAGTAATTTAAATTGGAACTTTAAGTTCTGTTAAGAAATAAGCGCACCAACCTAATAAGAGTGGGAACATTTTCATGATAAAAGAAAAAATCAATAACATTTTTCTAATTTAAATATTCAGTGTAGCCTGGGAGAACAAAATGGAGAAAAAAATGCTGAAATCTAATTGTATTTCTCCAAATGAGTAAAATGTGAATAGTAAATAGGCAGAATACAGATTAAAAATTAAGTAGCACTCTTTTTTCTTTTTCCTCAAATTAGTTGTATTATTGTTCATTCACTGAGTACTACTTCACTATAAACAGTGAAGCAAGGAGAGACTCATGACTGCCAGATAATTTTAGGATTTAAATTACTTATATATTTATTATCCTGCATTTAAAAAATACATGAACAAGTCAAAGGCATACTTTTTGGAAAAATAATGAGGACTTCAAGAATAGTATATATTGAGATATTAAACCTGGACCAAAGAGAAAATGTAAATATATTTTATTTTGTATTCATTTGCAAAGAACAGAAATAATGTGTGGTTTGGGTTGATTTACATCAACTGGCAATTTGGAATTCTCCAAAGAGAAGTTCGTTTAGTGTTCTTTTAGGTGCTTGCACTATATGTGCCAGCCAATTGTCAAGTTATTGCCTCTCAGATGCAAATTAATCTTTCAGCACCTGATTTGAGATAATGAACTGAGCTTTTTCAGCGTATCTCCTTTACAGTGAGCATGATGTTAAACTTTATCAATAGGGGGCACTGGAGAGGCATTGCAGGAAGGAATGGAGTTATCTTCCAGATTCCAGAGTGCTACTTTTGCTTTTCCTTGCTCCTGCTGTATAGAAAGAACATTAGTCATGCAAGTGTGTGTGGGGTGGATGGGGAAAGGCGAGGGGAATATGGGGATCATTCCTTCCAAATACAAGCCCAGAGCAGGCAATCCCTCAATGACCTTGAAGCCATTAGCCCTCCTGATGCAGGCACTGCACCATCCAGGACTCATGTCTGCCTTGCCAGGGCTCCTTCTGCATTCCCATGTATCAGCCTCAGCTTGATTGAGCCCCAGATGGTCCCTTGGTCTTTCCATTGCAGAAAATGTGCTTCAAGACTTTCTGGCAAACTCCCTGACTCCTTTTGTCTCTCTGCCCACCATCCTTGTCTTGTCTGAGCTCTGGAATGTAGTTCGTTACTTGTCTAATAACTGTGGACCAGATCTAACCTAGAAAAATTCTCAGCTATCCATTGGGCTACAACTATATCTTCTTCAATGAAGTCAGAAACTCATTGAGCCTTGGGGATGGGACTTCCCTTCCAAATGTGTTCTTTCTGAGGTACTCTCTCTCTGTGTGTCCTAGAATATCCTTCAGAAGTTCTCTTTACTTGTTTATAGAGTCAGGAGTCCCCAAGAGGCCCCCAACACCCAGCTTCCATGATTCGCTAAAAGAATTCACAGGCAGGAATCAGCATATAGTTATGATTTATTACAGGAAAAATATTCACAGAAAAATCAACAAGGGGAAAAGGTGCATGGAACCAGGCACAAACTTACAAGTGTTTTCGTGAAACTGAGTTACACAGATTCATTAAGTTCTTTCAGCATCAAATATGACAAGTCAATATGAAGTTATTTTCTACCAGGGAGCTCATTAGAAAACTCACTGGCCAGGGATGTTTCTAGTGACTGGTCACATAAGCATCCTCTGCCTAGTAAGCACCAAAATTCTAGATTCCCAGAAGAAAAGCAGGTGTTCAGCATAAAACGTATTGTTTGCATAGATAAGGCACAGTAAGCCATTCTTATCAGGAATGGTGAAAACCTTCCCAAATCCCAGTTCTGAGCTTCCAGTCAAGGCCAACCATGCAAGCAGGCCTTTCTAAGTATCATAGTCTCAGGCCTATTAACTTTTTTTGCATACCCAGCATAGATTAATATTCTTTATATTAAACTTCCTTTGTTGAAATTACTGTATGATTTATGTCTCTTAATTGGACTTAGACGGGTATGGTATATAAGTTACTTCTTATACATATTAGACTTTTTCAATGTTACACTAATTCCTAATCTCTTCAGAAAATATTTAGGAAATTACTGTTGCAGAATACCAAGTATTATCAGAAGGTACCCTCATGACATCAAACAACAATTCAATTTAGACAATTTAGTGAAAGAAATCCAGACAGCTGGTAGCTCGGTTTATGTCTATACCCAAAAGTCATTTTAGACTAAAGCAAGTAAAAAAAGGAACAAGTGTGAAGTCTGTAAAACATGTTCTTGTTTTTATGTGAAAAACTTTTCTTTCAACTATTTTGCTATATTTTGCATATTCAAATTATTTTAAAATATTCATTAAGGAAAAGGATTGACTACTTTAAAATTCTATGAGCTTAAAAATGGGAAATGGGAAAATGTTAAAACTGGAGATAGCAGAAGCAAAATATATTTTACACATGTCCTAAGAAGCAGGTGGGGAATTGAAAACGCAAAGCGATCATGCAGGAAACTCATTCTGGGTGCTTTCTGATAAGGCAAAACTGCCATCAAACCAAGGCAGGGACCCAGGCTGCCACACTAGCCTTTGAGTTTTGCTTATTTGGTGCCAGCAAAAGCTAAAAAGCAAAACTGAGTTCAAAAAGGCCATTTTTTTTCTGTGGATTTCAGATTCCTTGAATTCTTGGAAAGCAAAACAGAAGAATCCCTGACTAAAGGCTTTCTGGTAAGTACCTATGAAAAGCTGTGATTCCTATACATAACAGGATGAAGAGAGACGAGTATAAGCTTCTCTGGTGCTGCAGAGCAGATAAAAGGTAGAGGCCATCTGTCATCAGAATTCCCCCGAGAAAGTAGGTTTTGTTTGGACTTTGCTGGCAGAGAATCAAATAATTTTCAGAGGGTAGACATACTATACTTAAAAGTCAGCCAGCCTAACCCTATAATTTTATAAGTAGCAGTCTGAATACAAGAGAGTAAGTTATATGCCAAGAAAGCAAAGCTAGTTAGAGGCACTTGCTGATTAGTAGCAAGCTGGTAGAAAAGAGTTAGTAGCTATGAAACACAAATTCAATGCTCTTGTCATAGACCACTTGATCACTTCAGAGAGAACAGATGACTTAGAGATGTGTGATTGCTAGCACAGGGGAGCTGAATAAGACTGCGATGTGGCAGGCATTAGGAGACCTTATGTTAAAAATCACAGAATACTTGAAGCATCAGAGACATCGTTTTGGAATTTAGAATTTAGAATTTTTCTTCACCTGCTATATATTCTATAAAAGTTTTTAGAGATCATTTTCGTTGTTACTTTCCCCGATTGTTTACAATGTATATCTTCTTTAAGTAAATAACACAATAGGTTTGAGAGTTTTTTCCTTGATTATTTAATAAATTTGTCACATCAGAGCTCAGCTATATGTTAAATGCTCAGCACCTGTACCTTGGAGTAATATTCAACAAGTGTCAGTGTTCATTATCTTTTCCCACAATACTTTACACTTTCTGGCAGTCTATATCATAGCCATCTATGTTCTCTTAAAGTAGTAATTTAATTATGGTTTAAAGGATTTGCTCAACTGCCATATTACAGACAATGATGCACGTGGTCTCTGAGGTATTATAATTTTCTTTTCTGGGTTGTTCTGTACCATCATTTAGCACTTAGTGACACATTTTATCCAATGAAAATTCTTTCCTCTATCATACCTTCTTACCTTGAACTTCTTTATGAATGGAGAATAGAGAGAGATTATTCACATTGTTTGCCAATTATGAACGTTAGAGAGCATATCCTTATAGTTAGGCATATATATTTCTGTGTAACTCCCTCACATTTGATCTAGCTTTTCCCCATAAGATAAACAAACAAAAACTTCCAAGGCAGTCCTTCAAGTGTATGAAACAGGTATTGTGACCATAGTAGGACTTCTCTTTTCTGGCCTAAAATTTGTGATTTTGTTAAACCTCCTTTTGATAGTATTATTTGCACACTTTGCTCCTTCTGAACTTCCTCCTTAGAGTACTCTCATATATTTTCAGTGCTCTCCTCAAAGTGAGAACTCAACAGCTAAGCTCAGTGCATTTCATCAATATGGAATACAATGGCACATTTCCTGTTTTGACTAGATTATTACTACTAAGGAATTAATAAATTAATATTCTAAATGATGTTTTCACAATAGCTAAAATTTCTGATATATGCTTTTATATAAACAGCTATATAACCAGGGCCTTTTTTAAAACTATACTTGGGTAGTTAATTTTATGAACATAAATGCATGTCTTATCTTTTATTCTGTAGATTGTAAATCTTAGATATTTGTGTTTTTAAACCCTAATTCTGTCATGCATTAGCTCTTCTTATCAATTTTTGTGCACTTATAGATTTAATAAGAAAGCTATCTATGTGTGTTCATTAAAAACACTCAGTGAAAGTTAAAAACCCATAACATTAGGTATCAGAATATACCTTGCACCTTGCTGATATCAGATTCATTTATGTAATGTATGCTACCGGATGTTTGGGGAAGACTCTTCTAAGTATCATTTTCTATTACACTAAAAACTATTCTTCCAAATTGTTTAGTTGGCACTCTTTTAGTATATTTGCTTAACCAACTACAAACCCTTCACTAAATTCAGCATGTTTTTCTCCACATTTTATACAGAGATACCACAAAAGTCTTTGAAAAGTCCATGGGGAAATTAAAATCATAGATATTGTGCCTTAGTTGTTACTCTGTATACAATTCTTGGAAAGTGGAAGTGAGGCTAGTTTAGAATTATTTTTATAGGTATCCCATATTTTTCTTGTTATTGATTATTTCAAAGGTGTATGTAAGAAAAATTAAACAACCTGAGTTGATCTTTTTGGAAATGCTCATAAATAGACACATAGCAGGGGTCACAGAGGGGAACATGGGAAAAGATGGGATTTATTTGATTTTCACAATTGGAAACCACTACTGATAATAAAAATAGTGGTTCCGAAAGTTGAGAATTATTCAATCAAGAATGAAATTCAGACACTACTCCAGGAAATGCTAAAACCAGGAGTTACTACTTTTTGCCAAAACTTTTGCAGGTTTGTGGAAATAGCTCATCCAGTGACAGAGAAAATACTCAATTTTGTGTAACAGCAAAAAGCAGTGGGACTATAGTTAATTAAGAGTGACAGGTCAAGAGAAGACCTGAGATCTTACTGTTGAAGTAGGAAACCTCAGTCATTTTGGTGGAGCCAAGATTCAGACCCTGACATTTGAGGTCCAAATCTGTACTTGCATTCACAATAGTATTACCTGTAACCAGTAACTGAATGTGGAAACAGAGAGCAGTGACTCTTTGGAAACGAGCTGCATGAAGAATCCAGAGCCTAGAGGTAGAAAAACAACCTTAAAAAATGACCTATGTCTTAACACAATAAGCACTCATTATCAATCATTATCATTTAATCATTATCAATTAATCTTTATCAGACTGATAACAGATAGCTTCTTTTAACCATATCTGAATGAGAAAATAAAGGAACCCAATAACTTTGAGAATCTGCTATTAGTATCAGAAATACCAAAAAAGTTTCACCTGTGTTAAATATATTTTGTTTTGTTGTATACATTATGGGTATAATAAAAATGGGATTATGCCTATTAAGACTTTACAACCCCTGGGACTCTGTTTTCTGACAACACTATTGGGTAATACAGAAAGCTGTAGTTGGGAGTACTAGGTCCTGACCATCTTGCATCTAAAAATTTGGTGGATTCCAGCTGCCCTCACTTTGTATTTTACTATTAAAAACACTGTGTATCATCTTCCATGGTGCCGCCTTAGTTTTCAAGTAATCCAATTTGTTGTGCTGCAAAGCACTAAGTTAATCTATCAGAATACCCTTAGACATCATCATAAATGTTTGGAGAACCTAAC
This sequence comes from Vicugna pacos, assembly GCF_048564905.1. Taxonomy (NCBI): domain Eukaryota; kingdom Metazoa; phylum Chordata; class Mammalia; order Artiodactyla; family Camelidae; genus Vicugna; species Vicugna pacos. The sequence continues at coordinate 22,831,682 of NC_132994.1, read as the reverse complement.
CAACATGCTAGTAACTTAGACTAACATTAATTGAGTAATGATATAAATTTGATTATTAAAAATGTATCAAGGACTCTGTTAAGTCCATATGGGCTTTGTCTAATTTCATTCTCAGAACCTCCCTATGAACTAAATACTATTATTAGCCATTATTTCAGAAGGTACATAGATGTTAAGAACTGTTGAGTAACTTGATTGAAGTTATATAGTTTTCGACTAACCTAAAGACTCTCACTTCAGGTTTTTCACTTTCCAGCAGTCTGATAGTCTTCTACCCTTAATATAGTTAGAAAATTCTAAAGAATTAGTATGGAGTAGGTTTCTTCAAGTCAAGTAAATATCTCATGAACTTTTAAAATACTTTGTCCCAGTTTCATTTCTTGAATTCTTCTTGGATTTTACAATAATTGATATTAGACTCAATAATCTTACTTTTAGAAAAAAGCTGTCCAACAGAGCCTTCTATGGTGATAGAAATATTATGTTGTATGGTGTTCAAAATGATGCCCAGTAGACATCGTGCCTATCAAGCAATTGAAACAGGGCTAATATGATTGAAAAACTGATTTAACTTTTATTTATTTTATTTAATTAATTTAAATTTAAATTTAAATAGATATATGTGGCCATTGATTACCATATTGGACAGTACATTTCAACAGCATAAATCTTCCATTTTTTAAAATAATCATTTGACCAACTAAAATTGGAATTTCAGATCTTGCTTTTCTAGTAGCAAAATCATTTCTTAATATAAAATGTTATACATAAACTTAATATATGAATCAAAAAGAGTGAAGCTGCCCTAGTCAAAGTGACAAGGGAGGGGAGAACCTGGATTTTACAGTAGGCACTGACCTCTCCTCTTTCTGCTTGCACTGCACTCCAAGGAACCTCTAAGGAGCTAATAGGAGCTACTTGTAAGGCATCATTTGAAAGTAATTGATAAAAATATTGTAGTGCCCTTCCATCTTTTATCATTTCTTAAAGATTTGCAAAATTGGCTTTACAATTAATTTTTTAAAATTTATCAGGAGCTTACCAATGTGCTATTAACAATGATACTAACATTAATTAAACACACCTCTTACCGTCATGTAACTTACAGTTTAGTTTGAAATTTAGAAAAAACAAGAAGTCCAGTGTTGCAAATATAGAAATAGAGTGTTTTAAATGTTATAGATAATACCAGTACAGAGAGCGGGTGGGAGAGTGCACTATAGGCTAGAGAAGACTTCACAGAAGACATAACATGCAGGCTGAATTGTAAAGGAGTAGCAAGAATGGGGACAGGAAATAGGGGTGGAGGGAGGACATTCTAAAAATATAAATTCCCTCCACAGTCTAAGTAGTAGCCATTTGAAGATAAGAATTTATTTACATACTCCAAGGGCCAGGTAAATTTATATCTTGGCTTACTTGTTGAGCTTTGATTTTTTACTATAATCATGTCTCCTTTTTCCAATTGAAAAATAAATGTCTTTGGAAAAAATGAGAAACTAAATAGGATTTGAATACTTTTGCTTTCTCTGTATTTTGTTTCCTCTGGACACATTTTTCAAACTTGAAAAGAAGATCCACTTTTCCCCCCTGCTTCTCAATTGGTCTGGCAAACCAGAAAATAGAGATATGTTCTATTGTGACCATCAGGAAATCTTATGTAGAATCATATACCCTAAATATAATAAGCTAAAAGAGCCATGAAAGTAAGAGCAATTTATTTGTGTGAGAATTTATAGTTTTTAATGACTTTCATATTTTTCTAAATCATTCTATGAGGTTACAATGGACAAATAATTTTTTTGTCAATAAATGATTTCTCATGTTGTATGAAAACATGTGAGAAAATAAGTGATCTTTGACTAGTGCTGACATTTTGATGTTTTAGAAAATTGTGTTACCAATTACAAGAGGCAGGCAATTTCAAGGAAGAATTGATATCTAGAAAAGAAAGATAATTTTAACAAGTAATACCTGATTCCTAAATAATGAATTCTTTTAATTCTTAAATATTTGAGCTTGAAGAAAGAGTAACTAATTTTAAGAAAAGTTGAAAAGAGAAAACTAAATTAAAAATGAATAATAGGGCACAGAATATTGTTAAAATAATAAGGAAATCTCAAGAGTCAAGAATAACTAGTTGAAAAAATATTAGGATTCAGGCTAATCCAATTAAAGATCATTTGGTAGTAATGCTCAGAATTACATTCTGCAAAAGATTAAAAGTATCAAAGATAAGAACATTTATAAATAAAAAGAAAGCTAAGAATTGCATCCTCAGAGGAATGAGAGTATATAAATGTTATAATTATTAAGTGGAAAATTATCTAATTTAAAAATCAATGTCTGAAATTTTTATATAATAACTATATTTACCATGTTCTCTTCACAAATATTGTTGTATTAAGGCTGGCTATTGCCTATATATTTTCCTGCAAACTGACATAAATATATGAGTTACAGACTGTAGGGAGCTCAAAGAATATTACTTCTTGATGTTCATTGGTGTCTAGCTGATTTATTTTTTAACACTCTGCTATGTCTATCCCGATGGTATGTGCTATAATGATCAATGTGAATGAGATATATTTCCTGACCGAGCCAATATAAAAAGCATGAAAGTGAAACAGTGCAGAGGGTAAAGCCATTTTTACTTCTGTTTGGGGAAAAAAAAAAACATATTTTACTGCCTTTGACCTTTTAGTGTTTTCTTGTGGTTAGCCATCACATCATCCAATTCTATAAAAAAAAATCACTTCCAAAATGGCATAAAATAAACTAAGATATCGGGGAGAGGATGAAAGCATTCAGTAACACCCAACATGGAACAGAAAGGGCAAAAGTCCAAATCATCAACTGTAGTGTATTTCTGTTTAAGCTTTTATTCTATCAAGATTTTAAATATAGTTTAAGGTGATTTCTAATAATTCCTATCATAAGATTTCTGAATTTCTCTTATCATCATGTATTCATTTTGTATCTGCATCCAGGACTAAATATCCAGCTAGATCAAAATATTTAAATACAGCAGGGTGGAATTAGTGACCTAGAAGACAGGACAACAGAAATCACCCAATCAGATCAGCTACAAGATAAACAAATAAAACCAAATGAAAATAGCATAAGGGACCTAAGGGATGATTTAAAGCGTGCCAATCTTCGCATAATAGGGGTCCCAGAAGGGGAAGAAAAATCAAAGGGGATTGAAAAGGTATTGAAAGAAATCATGACTGAAAACTTCCCAAAATTAAAGAAGGAATCAGATATCCAAGTACAGGAAGCTCAGAGGGTCCCAAACAGGAAGAACCCAAATACACCCATACCAAGACATATCATAATCAAGATGGCCAGAGGCAAGGATAAAGAAATGATCCTAAAGGCAGCAAGAGAAAAGTAAAGAGTGAGTTACAAGGGAACCCCCATAAGGGTCTCATCTGATTTCTCTGCACAGACACTACAGGCCAGAAGGGAGTGCCAAGGTATATTCAAAGTCCTGAATGAAAATAAGATGCAGCCTAGGATACTTTATCCAGCAAGGCTATCCTTTAGGATAAAAGGAGACATAAAGAATTTCACAGACAAGAAAAAGCTAAAAGAGTTTAGCAACACTAAACCTATGCTAAAAGAAATATTGAAAGGTCTACTTTAAAAAGAAAAGCAGCAGGATGCTACAGAAGTGAGAAACTCACAACTGGAAAGGTGATAACTCATGAATTACAAATAAACATGAAATTGTTAAGGAACACATCTAAATCATTGGGAGAGGGAAGCAGGAAAATACAGAATTTTTTTTTCTTTCTTTTTTAAATTTTTTGTTCTCGGTAGGATGGGTTTGAGATCATGTTACTATCAGTTTAATAAAAACAGTTATAGTAATGGGTTATAGACTTACAAAAAAGGATAACCACAAGCCAAAAACTTACAAGGGAGTCACAAAAACTAAATAAAATCCATAATAATACAAAGGAAAATTACCAAACCACAAAAGGAAGAAGAAAGGAACAAAGAGGAAATACCAAATCAACTGCGAAGATAAGTTCAAAATGGCAATAAACACACATCTATCATTAATTACTGTAAATGTTAATGGACTAAATGCTCCAGTCAAAAGACATAGAGTGGCAGACTGGATAATAAAACAAGAACCTTCAATATGCTGCATACAAGAGACCCACTTTAGGGAGAAGGACACATATAGATTGAGAGTGAAAGGATGGAAAAGGATATTCCATGTAAATGGAAAAACCAAAAAAGCAGGTGTTGCAGTACTGATTTCAGACAAAATAGACTTTAAAACAAAGGCTGTAAAGAAAGATAAAGAAGGACATTTTATAATGATTAAAGGAGTGATAAAAGATGAGGATATTGCACTCGTTAATGTATATGCACCCAATATAGGAGCACCTAAGTACATAAAACAATTACTAACAAAGATAAAGGGGGATATTGATGGGAATACAATCATAGTTGGGGATTTTAACACCACATGAACACCACTAGACAGATCTTCCAGACAGAAGATAAATAAGGCAACAGAGAAATTAAATAATACAATAGAAAAATCAGATTTGGTGGATATTTTCAGAGCATTACACCCCCCAAAAATAGGTTATACATTCTTTTCAAGTGCACATGGAACATTTTCTAGGATTGATCATGTACTTGGGCATAAAAGAAACCTCAACAATTTTAAGAAGATAGAAATTATCTCAAGCATCTTTACTGACCACAATGCCATGAAACTAGAAATTAACAACAGAGAAACAAAGGAAAACAAAAGGAAAGCATGGAGATTAAACAATATGCTATTAAAAAACCAATGGGTCAATGAGGAAATCAAAGCTGAAATTAAAAAATACCTTGAGACAAATGAAAGCACAACCACACAAAATTTATGGGACACAGCAAAGGCAGTGCTAAGAGGGAAGTTTATTGTGATACAGGCCTTCCTCAAAAAAGAAGAACAATCTCAAATAAACAATTTAACCCACCAGCTGAAAGAACTAGTAAAAGAAGAACAAAAAACCCCAAAAGGCAGCAGAAGGAAGGAAATTATAAAGATTAGAGAGGAAATAAAAAAAATAGAGATTTAAAAAAACATAGAAAAAATCAATCAAACCAAAAGCTGGTTTTTTGAAAAAGTAAATAAAATCAACAAACCTCTGGCCAAACTCACAAAGAAGAAAAAAGAGAGAGCACAAATTAGCAAAATAAGAAGGGAAAATGGAGAAATTACAACAAATAAAATAGAAATACAGAATATCATATGAGAATATTATGAAAAACTGTATGGAACCAAACTGGATAACCTAGAGGAGATGGACAAGTTTCTGGAAACATACTGTCCACCAAGACTGAATCAAGAAGAAACTGACCACTTGAACAAACCGATCACTAGAAATGAAATCGAAATAGCAAAAAAAAACCTCACTACCAATAAAAGTCCAGGACCAGATGGCTTCACCAGGGAATTCTACCAAACATCAAAGAAGAACTCATACCAGTCCTTCTCAAACTCTTCCAGAAGATTGAAGAGGAGGGAATACTCCCAGACTCATTCTATGAAGCCACCATCACCCTGATACCAAAACCAGGAAAAGACACTACCAAAAAAGAGAATTGTAGGCCAATATCACTGATGAACATAGATGCAAAAATCCTCACCAAAATATTAGCAAATAGAATCCAACAACACATAAAAAAGATTATACATCATGACCAAGTGGGGTTCATCCCAGGGACACAAGGATGGTTCAACATACACAAATCAATCACTGTAATACATCACATCAACAAGAGAAAGGACAAAAACCACATGATCATCTCAATCAATGCAGAAAAAGCATTTGACAAAATTTAACACCCATTTATGATAAAGACGCTCACCAAAGTGAGTATAGAGGGAACATATCTCAACATAATAAAAGCTATATATGACAAACCTACAGCCAGCATAGTACTCAATGGTGAAAAACTCAAAAGCTTCCCACTAAAATCTGGGACAAGACAAGGATGCCCACTATCACCACTCCTATTCAACACAATCTTGGAGGTCCTAGCCACAGCAATCAGGCAAGAGAGAGAAATAAAAGGGATCCAAATTGGAAAAGAAGAGGTAAAAGTGTCACTATATGCCAACGACATGTTGCTATATATAGAAGACCCTAAAAGGTCCACACAAAAACTACTAGAGCTGATCAAAGAATTCAGCAAGGTAGCAGGTTACAAGATTAACATACAAAAATCAGTTGCACTTCTTTACAGTAACAATGAATCAACAGGAAGAGAAAGTAAAGAAACAATCCCCTTTAAAATAACACCCAAAATAATAAAATGTCTAGGAATAAATCTAACCAAGGAGGTGAAAGACTTATACACAGAGAACTATAAAACACTGATTAAGGAAATTAAAGAAGACTTTAAAAACTGGAAAGATATCCCATGCTCTTGGATTGGAAGAATCAATATTGTTAAAATGGTCACACTGCCCAAGGCAATCTACAGATTTAATGCAATCCCTATCAAATTACCCAGG